>NC_073624.1:156154405-157404405 GCF_029407905.1 Bubalus kerabau
CAGAAATTCCCAAGAGGTTCTAGGATAATATTCAGGAAGTCTATCAACTTGGATGAGAAAAATTACATCTTTACTTTTATGACCCTCTAACTCAGATGTGGCATTTCTTTATATGTACATAAAAATGTGAGCAGAAAACTAGAAAAGTATTAATCATACTTCTGACTTTGTTTGCTAGCAATAAAAACCCCAGATATATACATGTGGGATTATTATAACTGATGCACATATCTCAAAATATCATTTACATTAATCCTACTTTAAAATTATAGGAGTGTATTAGAACCATTGCTCTTGGTCTTCATAATAATGCACTAATCAAGAGGCACATTCAATAATGAACTTGTTTATTTTTATTATGATAACTGTATTTCAATATAATTGGTTTTCTTACAATCCAGTGTTTTTATATTATGCATTTATAAATATTCTGAGAGATGGAGTCATAGTCTTCACAAGACCACCAAAGGACTCCTGAGCACATAACAAGCTAAGGAACCCCAATTTTCCCATTACCGGTTTTACTTTCTTCACAGCAAGGATCATCAAGTTAAATTATTATTTATTTGCTGACATGCTTATTGCCTGTGTCCCTCTGACACTGCGACTGGTTAGTGCCTAGTACTTAATGTAGTGCCTGGCACATAATAGCCACTCAATAAATATTTATTGAGCTAATTACTGAATCATCAGTCATTTTCTAAACAAGAGTGAACTCATCATCTTAATGAAAATAAAGATTACCCATACCAAGCTAGTGATGTATAATTCATACTGAAAATAATCTCACATTTATATTATCATCATCAGATTTAATAAGTGCCATCATGTCCCACGTCCTGTAGTAAATGCTTCATGTGCGGCGTCTCATTTACTGTTCTCAGAACTAAGGAGCCAGAATAATTATTATCCATATTTACAGCTATGGAAATAAAGGCTCAGAGCAGTTATATTCTTCCCAAGGTCACAGAGCTAGTGAGTAACAGAGTCAGGATTTTGTAACCACATCTACCTGCCTCCAGATTATCAGGTTTTTTTTTTTTTTAAACTACAACAAGACACTTCTAGGGAGACTAAAATAGGAATTTCGGAGAAAAAGAGGGGGACATTTCTGATTGTCCAGCTGAGAAAGCTGAGATCCTGTAAAGTTAAGAAATATGCCCTAGGATGTAGAATTCAGCAGAAATTTTCAATAAAATGTTCTTTCCACTGTCCTGTTTATGAGCCACAGCAGAAAAACCCCTCAGCAAAAATATAGCAAAACTAGGTGCTAATGGACTGTCTCACATGAAAGGATGAATTTTTGAAAAGGTTTATTTTGCAAGCACAATTAATACTAATAGGCACTAAGCTGAAGTCTGTTCTTTGCTTTCCTGGGGTCCAGTTTGCTTCTCTAAATATTAGGGCTCGGCCTCATTCGGGACATTAAGCACTTCATTAAGCTGAAATCCAAGTTAATTTGATTGCACAATTACAAACTGTCCCCGGCTGGGGTTTGTCTCATTTGTCAGGTGGCAAGGGGGCAGCATGGCCTGATGATATGCCAGATCCGCATTTTATCCCCAGCTTGAGGTCTCAGTGTTTTCTGCTTTTGACCTCATCAAGCCTTATGGTAAGGAAGTTAAACTGGAGCAGGAAGACAGATGCTCTCCTTACCAAATCTGTTGAGGGCACCTGGAGGCCCATCCACTGGGTCTGCAAAAGGACAGGGCACAGGAAGAGTGCTGGTCACTTTGAGGTGGCAGCAAATGGGGTCAAACCAGGGATCCCCTGTGCCTGGGGCAGCTCAGTCACATGAGAAGCATGCCTCCAGCAGTCCCCTTCCTGGCCCCTGTGCCCAGTCTCATTTTTACCAACTGCCGGCTCACCAGACAAATTATTCAGCTTGGGTGTAGGTGGGTGCCAAGGAGATGGATAATCATGTTCAATGGTGATTTGCTAACATTAGCAGACCCTGGAAACACCACATCTTGTAAGGTAGTATTTCCTTCTCCTCTGCTATTCATGGATGTAGTCAAAGGACCCACTCCCAGCCTTCTCCAAGAGAGACCCCTTCTCCAGCCAGCCCAGTCCCTCCACTGACTCAGCTGCAAAGGTGTCAGCCTTGCCCAAGAGCCGTCTGCCCTTGGCTGTCAGCTGCTGGGAGGCAATCTCTCAGCCCTTGGGATGTCATGTCTGAACAAAGTCTTTTGAGGGTCTTGGGTCAGCCAGGTAGGAACAGTAAGATTGGGAGTAGGGAAAGGGTGGTAAACCACATGAGAAAGTCCAACAACGTGATATATGGTGGAGGCTTTGGGTCAGGTGGAAGCTGTCAAGCTCCAACGTGGCTGAAGAAGGTCAGCCAACACAAGTTTATGTGACTGAGTCCCAATAAAAACTCTGAACATCAAGGCTCAGTGAGCTTCCCAAGTTTGCAGAATTCCTCACATGTTGTTACACATCAACACTAGAAAAGAACCACTGTCATGACTCCAAAGGGAGAGAACTGTGCGGAAGCTGTGTGTTGAGTGCTTCCCTGGCTTGGTCTGGCCTGTGTGCCTCTTCCCTTGGCTGATTTTAATCTATACCCTTTCCTTGTAGTAAATTGGTTGTGAGCATAACAGCTTTCAGTGAGTTCTATGGTCCTTCTAACAAGTCAGGGGTGGTTTGGGGAGCTCCCTGAACTTGCAGGTGGTGTCAGAAATGAGTGGTGCTGTGGACAGCTCGCCTTTCCTGCTTCTTCTGTATTATCTAAGCTCCACCCATGCCTGGGGACCCAGATCTAGTCTTCTTTCCTACTTGAAGATGTCCTAAATTACTGCAGCCCAGAAAGCACACCCTCTTCTGGACTTAAAGCTAGTGTTTCTCAAACCACTTTTTAGCAAAACCCAAATGAAGAAATATATCTTACGTCACAAACCAGCACACACATATGTTTATATATTATATAAAGATCTGTGTACATAATTGAGAGAAAATTTTCATATAATCATATTGACCTTCCCAAGCAGTATTTTTATCTAAGTCTGTTCAATCTCCTTTAAAAAAAAAAAAAAAAAGATGCTTGCTGTGTCCCACTCTATTGCTTTTACAAATTAGTAATAAATTGAGACTTGCAATTTTAAGAAACTCAGGTCTTGCCCACTACCTCGATAATTAACCACATGGCTGCTTTGTAATACATCTTGTTTTTTTCCCTTAACTTTAATGTGTTTACACCTTGTCCCTTTAAAGAAATGATTAAAAGTTTCAAAATAAACCTCAAAAGGAAAACAACAATATTTAATACATTTTTGGCCACTTTCATGCTAGGCAGCGTACTAAGAGCTTTTACATGCATCACCTAATTCTTTCCGCACACTACTCCAAGTAATATCATCATCCTTCATCACCATTTTCACACCATTGCACAAGTTTGGAGAGGTTAACCAGCTTACCCAAAGATACACGGCACTAAAGAGGCAGAGCAAGATGAAGCCCAGGAAGGTCAGATTCCAGAGCCTGCTGCTAACGACCAGGAAGCACTGTCTTTCCTTTCCACCCATTCTCATTCCCAGCCAGAGCTCCCAGCTAACCCTGCTGCCCCTCAGTGGACAGGGCATTCATACACACATGAATGCAGAGTCCTGGCCCAACCAGCTCAGGGAAGAGAGAGCTGGCAAAAGTTTCCTCCTCAGTCAATGCTCTTTTTAAGCAAGGGTCAGTAACCTTCTGCTTGCATGCAGCCCCGTACGCAGGCCTGTCCATTATGCTTCCCCTCATTCATCTCCAGGAAATCTCTATCTTCCAGAACTCCAGTCACCCCTGCCTGCTTCTCCCCACCCCTCCCGCCTTCCCCACACCAATTAAATGGTCATAGTCGACCAACTTGCAGACAGGTTAAGACAGCAAGGAATCTGAGGGAGGCAGGGAATTCAGGGGAGATGGGGCTTCTCTAAGAAACCGCCCTGCTGTTCTCTGTCAAACTGCTCTGAAGACAGGTTCGATGTGTCCACAACGATCCCCAGAGACTCTCCAGTAGTAGGGAAGACTCACAGTCTTGCAGAGAGGTGGCAGCTGTTTTCTGCATCTGTTTGGGCACCCAAATGATGCCCAGGTCCTGTGCCCTAGAGCTGCATCTCAGAAGGAGTGGTTTTGACTGGAGATTATTTGCATATTTGACTCATAGCTCAAGGAGGAAAACTGCCCCTAAAAACAGGTGCTAACTCAGAATGAATAAGAGAGGCAGAATACACAGTGTTTAGGCTCTGCCCTTTAGATTCGTCTCACTTTACATACTGCTTCCTGAGTTGCTTGGTATTAGAGGAATAGCTGGGAAGTCTAGGGCCTCCCTTCCCTAGTCACGTCAGCATTGCCCCTACATTTTCAAGATTTCAAATGCAATGAGGGAAGGGGTATGACCCAAGGAGAGGTATACACCACAGAGAGACTCACACTGAGACTTGTCTTGTATGCCCAGGAAGGGGAGGGTTCCCAATCAATCTTTACTTTGGGTATGAAGACTGCCCTCTGCCATGTGATCTTAATGGCAGGAAAACAAACAAAAAAACAGAGTGAGTGAGCAGGTAAGACTACCCTAACAGAGCAGGAATCCTTAACTTGGGTCCATGGACTAACTTGAGAATCCCTGACAAGCAAAAATTCCTATCAGATCAGATCAGTCGCTCAGTCGTGTCTGACTCTTTGCGACCCCATGAATCGCAGCACGCCAGGCCTCCCTGTCCATCACCAACTCCCGGAGTTCACCCAGACTCACGTCCATCGAGTCAGTGATGCCATCCAGCCATCTCATCCTCTGTCGTCCCCTTCTCCTCCTGCCCCCAATCCCTCCCAGCATCAGAGTCTTTTCCAATGAGTCAACTGTTTGCATGAGGTGGCCAAAGTACTGGAGTTTCAGCTTTAACATCATTCCTTCCAAAGAAATCAAATCCCCCAAAGGGTGCTTGACCCACAAAAGAACCACCACCATCATGCATGGCAATGCACACACGCTTTCTATCATTTGATTTGCTGCAGCTCCAACCCTCACCCATTTGTGCCTCCTTCAAGCATATACACACACATGCACAAGACACGCAGGCACCAGGTACCCTCTCCTTGCCTGTCTCCCAGCCTCACCACGTACTTGATAACAGATTGTGCTCGAAGGCACAGACAGGCTGCATGGCTCAATTATTAATGCTGCTCTTTACAGACCTTGTCTTATTATTGCTGTTCATGCTATTAGGAAGAGGGAAAAATCCTTAATGCAGTCCTCACCCATTTCCTCCCGCTGCTAGAAGGAAAAGCAATGTGCCAGGTGGAGCCACCTAATAGCATCATGTTTTCACCTTTCTCTGCAGACAGTACCTGCAGTTTCCTCTAGGGCATCAAGATCAAGTGTATCTCCAACCGGGCTATGGGCTCATTTTCTGTGGGGACTAGGAAGGCAAGGTAAAAACACTAGCTCTCAAAGGAAGAAACAAGGACTCTGAATAGGATGTCTGCATAAACAGGAATGTGGGTAGAGTATGTTAACAGGTGGACCCTGGAGCCCTACCTATGGTTTCTTCCTGAGAGAATCACAATCAGTGAAAATTCAGGAGAGGGAGCCATAGCTCAGACTTGAGACTGTATCTGGAGAGGAAGGTACAGAGATGCTATGCTGTATTTTGTCCTTGAAGGGGTCACAGTGTAAGAATTTCACGAGCTGACCCCAATGCTTGGCAAATTGGGAAATTTAAGGTTGATGAAATTACACCCAGGGTTTATCTATGTTAACCCATGCTTTTATACCAACATATGTTAAAGATTAAACCAAGTTTCAAATGTGCCCATTTGTCAGAAAATAATCTTGAGCAATTATCACTGACACACTTAGTATAGCCAACTCTCTTTTGGTGAAGTAATACACCAGTAGAACAGACAGATTTGGACCTTTATTTCTTATAAATAATCTGACAATTTAAGGGGGTTATGTTCGTTTCCATTTATGTCCTGGAAAATAGACTCTTGTGACTTAGCAACCATGTTTAAAAAGCTCTTGCAGTTCTTAAATAAACAGAGTGTATGTTTATGAGGTCCTAACAATGTTATTTTCAGGGATGACGTAGACTTACTGATATGTGTCTTTGGGGATTTACAGTAAGTTGTGGGTGATTTGTTGCTGCAACATACAGTATTTGTCTAGAGAAAGGTGGACATTCTCTTATGCAGCATTAGGAAACATGTTAAATGGGAAACAAGCTGGGGCTTGCTCACCATGGAAAGAGAAGGGCCCCTTTTTGGGAATCAGAAGACCAAGAGTTAAGAATATTTTCTGGCAGTCAGGGATCAGAGCTAATTCAAGACCAGAAAGAGAGACCATTTAGAATAGAGATTGAAAACGGCCTACAGAGATGTTTTGTTTGGCGTGTAGAGTACTTTTAAAAGTGGTAGAGTCATGGGCAATATTTTAAAACTGGAGATTCAACATGAAAGCCCAGTTTCTTCTCTTTTCCTTGAACCAGGGAAGATTTGCCCACACAAGTCTGCATTTTTGCTTAGGGACAACCAGGTGGGAAGTTATTTCAGGGATGGCTCAGGCTCTCAGCTCATCCTGGTCCTCACATATCTGCTAGCCTCACTTCTAACATCTGCCCACCCCTTTCCACTTGAGCTTGCACACCTCAGTCCAGGAAATGTTCTTTTTTGACTGTGGCACTTTCTGTGAACAGATCTCTTACACTGGCAAGGCTCATTTTCAGATATAAGGATGGACAAAGCACATGTGTCTTCAAAACTCAACAGAAAAGCAAGACTATTAGTTTTTCTTTTTTAATGGACATATCTATAGGGGTCATTTTTATTAAATGACATCAAATGACATTACTATTTCCCAAAGCCAAGTCATAAGACACGGTTTGAAATGGAATGTTTGTTTTTATTTTCTCATCTGAAACAATTAGATGACACCGGGAGGACTGTGGTATAAAGCATCTGTCTTTGGGCATGTTTTCTTATCTGTGAAATTTTCCAGACGGTTGGGGCTGACAGGGAGGGAGGGAAGGGAGCCAAATTCTCCATCAGGCACCGCAGACACAGTGCCGAGGGCCCACCATGCTTCCAGCGACCCGCAAAAATGGCTGAGTTCCAATTTCTTCAAAATCAGAAGAAAAAAATAATAATGAACATGTCATAAGGACTCTAGCCTGGATTATACTTATCTTTATAGAAAAACAGTAGTAAAAATATAACTTTTAGTATTTTTGTAGAGAAATGGACTTAAGAATGCGAAAGCACCCAGAGCCCATGGAAATCACAGGGCAGCCCTCCAGGCAAATGCTAGTCTCCAGACCAGCATCCCAGGTTGAGCCGTGGTGGGTCTGCCCATAGCACCACCTCCTTAGCCATGACTTTTGTCTCCCACCATCTCTATGGATGCTCTGCATGTGGCAAATTCATAGGTGAGGCCCCTGTAAGGAATGTTACACCCAGGCCTCAGTTCCAAAAGGATGGAACAGATGCCTTGTATCCAGTCACTTCTGGATATTTCTAAGTAGACGTGTGCAAAGGTTTGTCACCAGACACAATTGGAGAAGAGCGTTACTGCCACCAGGGACAGCTTGCTTTTCTGATTCTGTTCTGCCATCCTGAAAGCATTCTCAATTCTTAATCTCAGTGGCCAATTTTGAGGCAGGGCTTCACTGGACTCGGTACATACTGAAAAGAAAATCCAAGAAGCCCAAAAGCACATGCCATACTAAGAGCCCCTTTTATGGATTACTTGAGTCGGTAGGGGGGACTGAGCTTTCTGTTTCCTCAACACAAAATCGCCCCAGAGCCAAACACCCTATAAAACCCAGCTATCTTTTCAGCTTCTGAAACTTTAGCACTTGTTGTTAACAAAGCTCATTATTAGAAACTGATGATATATAGCCTAGTGATATCTCACTGGTTATCTTGTTTTGTTACCGTATTTTTCCTATATTTATGGCCATGCTCTCGTGAAAATATTTATAATTTAAAAAGCTCAATGGAAAAAATCTAGCTTCATACATAGTATTTGAAATCACCAGTATCTAGAAAAATACCTCACGTACAATCAGTACTTAATAGACATCTATTACTTGACCGATGGGCTTCCCTGGCGGCTCAGACGGTAATGAATTTGCTTGCAATGCACAAGACTCGGGTTTCATCCCTGGGTCAGGAAGATCCCCTGGAGAAGGAAATGGAAGATCCCCTGGAGAAAGAAATGGCTACCCACTCTATTATTTTTGCCTGGAGAATTCCATGGACAGAGGAGCCTGGTGGGCTATATTCCATGGGGTCACAAAGAGTTCCTGATTGATACCTTTAAGTTAGGTACACGGCTTTCAGCCCATCTCTGTTATTATGATGAGACTTGGGGCTAATCCTTCCATGCTATACTTTCCCATCCATTTATATGTGAGACAAGATTGTCTCCTATATACACACGTGCATGCACACCCACACACAAACATATACACTTCCTTCTCCCAAATTCTGGGAACAGTGACATGTATATCCAAAAAGTCCCAAGGGCATCCTTGCTGCAAGGGACTCTATTTTTACTCCACAAATGACTCATCACTGACCAGGGTCTCCCCAAAGCTTCCTTTTGTCAGGCTGTCAGGAAGAAGGACAAGAGGAATAAAAGAAGAGGCAGAGGTCACATCTCCATTCCTGTCTGCAGCCCATAAACCCCATGATGAAGCTGTACCAGTCAACACCACACCTCAGAACAACCATGGTTGTGTTAAGCATGTGTTCTGCCCCTGTATTTGCATCAAACTGTTCTGAACTCTAATCTTTCCCTCCAGCTGGCTTTCACACTGATCTCTCAGCAGTTGCTGAATGCATGCCTGGCTGCGACTTTAGGTAAAGGACCATTGCCCATGCTGGGCAATGGGGAGACGATCCAGCCCTCTGGTGGTATAAACACACCCTAGTTGCAGAAGACATAAATAACTAACTGGGTCTGAAAGGGAATGCATCTTCTTCATTTGCCCTAAAACAATTATTCTTTCCTTTCTTTCTTTTTTTTTTTAAAGCCAGAGGCCTAAGGAGGGTCAGATAATCTGAGGTTTTCTTTTAAATTCTAGAGAGTAGTGAAAAGAGAAGAAATACTTCATTCTAATTTTGGAGAGTAGAGTACATATGGATTTATAGACACAGTTACGAGATAGTGTTTTCACAGAGGAAACAAATGAGCGGTGGGGCAAAATGTACTCAAAAGTTATGTGTAACAAATTCCAAACAGGCCAGACCAATGCATTCAGCCTTGTCAACCTCCCACAACAGAGCTGGACTCTAACCTCCTCTCTGAAATAGTACACACACGCACAGAAAGAAAAGGCAGGATCTTAAATTTAAGAAACTCAATGCCTCATGCCAATGGGAATAAAATAAACTAATCCCAAGCACCCACCTGGCTGGGTTTGCTCTTTTCCACCTGGGATTATCTCTGTTCCTTTCCACATCCCTAACATTTCCCCCAAAATGACAGCCTGAAAGTCCAGAATTGTGTAAAAAGTCATTATTGCTTCTGCTATTCACTGGATAATACTGTCACATCTTTATCTTTTATTTAGTAACCAAAAGATCAAGTAGAAAAGGGCCTGGCCTGGGAGGGAAGGACTTTGACTTCTGGCTCTAGTTCTACCTGCGGTTGGTGGGGCGACCATAAGAAGGTCACGTAGCTCTCAGTCGGTAGGAGAGGATGCTGAGGCACAGAGAACAGTGAACTCCGTTCCGGGTAAACTCTACTGAGTGAACTCTGAAGCCTCGGCAAGTTGCAGCATTTTACTCTAAAGCTGTCTTTTGCAGCAAACCTGGAAGGTCTAGCTCCATCTTCCTTCCCACTCCTAACAGCCCTTGATTTTTGCCTCAGGAAATGCTGAAGATAAGCAGTTCCCTTGACGTTTCTAGCTGCTATTGCCCGTGGTACCTCTGCATCTCCTACACAGTGAGTAGCAAGCGAGAAAGCCTAGACCCTTGTACAGCATGGAAGATGGAAGGAACAAGGTCGCTTACCCTCTCAGCATATTCTCCACCTGTCTTCTCTACCAGGCTTACAGCCCACTGATATAAAACGGGCAATTTGCAAAAACCATGTCCGAGAATTGAGGGTTGCTATTCAAGGTTAAATTGCGAACGAGGACAGGACTTCCCATTGGGAGTTATTTACAGCCTCTTTGCCCCTAAGGCGTCTCCTCTCCCTCAGCCCTCTTTTTGTGGGCTGGCCCCCTCCACCATCTGACATGCCATTCTTTCAACAGCTGCTGGCTCTCCTGTTGTGTTCCCTTCACAGATGTGCAGTGCTGTTCTGAACATCCTGCCCTTGAACTTTCCCTACCCATAATTTTCCAAACCAAAGCCTGGCAATAAAAATGTCAGTGAGGGATGGAGAAAATTGGAGGGAGTATTTAAAAAGGAAAAGGGAAAAATAGGGAGATGCTTCACACACACAGGGATCTGTGTTGACTTCCTCCACAAAGGTTTAAATGCGTGCCTCGATGTCTTGAAAAGGGCATGAAGGTGGGGAGCTGGAGCCAATTTCTCAGAACGTTACCTAGAAGGACCAGGTTCCATAAAGGAGCTGGGTCCAGAATAAATGGTGAGCTTCCTTTGCGGTGCCACAGGCTGACCAGCTGCTCCTGCTGTGGGGACGGGGGGTGTGCTACTGGCGACAAGGAAAGTAGATTTCGTGGTCCTTTACAGGTTCCAGCGTACTGTTCTGGGAGTAACGTACATTGTCCTCACAGTTCTCCCAGGTGTCTGCTCGAGGTCAACACCTGTGTGTGTGACGGGCAATAACAAAACCAGAGCTGGAGGCTAGATATCTTACACGGTTTCAAAGACCTACACAGAAACCTACTTGGAATCAAATTTTTCTAAAGTCCACCCATTTGATGTACACATAATGCTCTAACGAACTCTGAAGCACACAACGCAGAACTGTAACAGGTTAACTCTATCCTGAAACCCTCTACTCTAAAGAGATAAAAGAAACTAATGGGGAAGCATAGCCTCTCTGGTTATCTCCTCTTAACCTGCCAAATAACAAGCTCAGAGACCTAGGTAAGGATGGGAGGGCAAAGGGGGTTTCCACCAGGAAAAAATTCAATTAGTAGGACAGGCCTTTAAGAAACAATCAGCTTTCCTTGTTCTTTGCTAACTTGATCTTATTCCATCACAAAATGCTGCCTCTCGACTGAAAGAGAAGACATTCTTTTTTGAGCCATAGTTTAGAAAGAAATGAATCAAGACTCAAACAGACATCAGACAGTGCATGGTCCAAACACTCCATGTCCCAGTGAGGAAGCTCACAGGACCCTTGTAAGCATGGCTGCCTTGCAGACTTGGCCCCAAAGGTGCGGAACGGGGAGATGGAGAACGAAACAAGAAACAAGACAGATGAGTTGGCAGGATGAGGCTATGTGAACTCTCCTGTAACATCTACTGAACCCACGTAGACACTTCCACATCTGGAATTTTACTCCTTGACTTGGAAGTAAGGTGACTTTAGATATGTGGATTCAAATCCTAGCTCCAGGACTTACTAGCTATGTGGTTTTGGGCAAAATACTGCAGTTTCATTTGTAAAGTGGAATAGGTCACAGTCCCCACCCTATCAAGTTGTCAGGACAATTCAATGAGACTGCACATATAATTAATTTTGAAGGGCTTAGCACCTTACCTCAGCACACAGCACAGGATCAGTGAATGTTCCTCCACCCTCTCTCTCCTTTTAAGGAGAATTTCTAGGCAAAGGGATTAGAGGCCTGGCTGTGTAAAGATTCAGGTAGGTAGGTAAAATGGGAGAGTAACTAGCCAGTTCTACTAAAGCTCTGGGTATCCCCATTACATCAATGATGCCCATGCTATTTTTAAAGACTATGAAAACAGTCTGGTCAATAACCATACCTAACCATAAGCAATTTGGCCATGTGGAAAATATTCATCATGATCACAATGAAGTTGTCTCGAATGAATGAACTGAATATAAAGTGAATGAATAACTGAGTACAAACAATGTTCTACGGACTGGGGCAAGGCCGTTTTCACACGGTAACACCACTGTTTTCCTGGAATCTGGCCCTTGGATCAGATGCTCTCCAAAACATGTGCCGCTGTCCCCACCCACCGCCTCCCAATGTCCACAACCCTCCGGAACAGCAGTTCTGACACCAGAAGCAGAGAGCAAAGATCGATGAAATCAGCAGGTGCCCCCCACTGTGCACCAGCCATTCTGGAACAGATAAAGTCATTAAGGAAATTTTTAACAATGCATAACCTTTCAGCCTTACTCTGCTCACAGCAGGTAGCCTGCCTTTTTAGAGACGCGAGCCAGCAATGAAGTCACCAGTGAGCAGGACTTGACCTTCATTTTCAGCGTGTGCAATGTTAAATATTCATAATCCACCTAACTGCAACGCAAGAACTAGTGGAGTTTAAACACGAATCGCAGGAATAAATATCTTCACACAGGTTGAGTCATCTCTCCAAGAATGCCCTTGGAAAAAAGGCAAATACCCAGGCCCCTGAGTCTCAGCCTCAGTTCCCTTGGAATTCTAGAAGCAGCAGGAACTTATACATTATGCAATCCGTGGATCCTGCCCTCACACTGACATCTTTGGGTCTTTTTTTTTTTTTTTTTTTAAGAGAAGAATTACTGTTCCCATGTCAAAGGGAGGAACTAGACAGGGATGGGACCAGCAACAGTGACATTATCACCCACGAGATGTCCAGGGGCACTTTTGACTACATTGTACAATTTTTTAAAAAAATCTTTGCTTCACAGGTGATCAGAGTGTGTAGGAGTCAAAGGGATGTGGGTATGGAGAGACATCAGAATTAGGAGCTGAAGCACCTTAAATCAGGTACCTTTTAAAAAATGAAAGTCGTTAACAGAGTCAATCCTAAAAGTGCTCATCACAAGGAAGAAAAATGGTTTTTCTTTAATTTTGTATCTATATGAGATAATGGGTGTTCACTGAACTTACTGGGGTAACTGTTTTATGACGTACATTAAGTCAAATCTTTATGCTGTACACCTTAACTTACACGGGGCTGTGTATCAATCATATCTCAATAAAACTAGGAGGACAAAAGAAGGAAAAGGAAATGGAGTTCTCTGGGACAGTATCTGCCTCGTGCGGCCATTTAACATTTTGGGGGGAGGTGGGGTTACTGTGTGCAGTGGGCTTAATGCTTCCCCATGTCCATCCAATCATTGGGTGGAACGTCTCCCTCTGCTTGGGTGGTTTCTTAAGAGACTGCTGCTGGGGTAATGAAACCTGTTAACACGGTTTCATGTAATTCTCTTGGGCTTTCCAGACCAGGAGCTCTGATCACAATCTGTCTCAAGCAGATAGTAACTACTTGAGGCTGCACAAGTGATTCTTCTGTGGTGACCACCCTAAGAAAATTAAACCCAAAGAAGGGCTTCTCAAAGCCCTGAATGAAAAAGACCTGTTTGGGGATCCATCTTGGCTTAACAATGGAAAAGGAGAGAAGTGTAGCAGTCGTCTTTGGAAATGACTTACCCACTGCCTCTTGATGGTGAAATAAGCTTTGAAAGGTTAAGAAGATCATAAACCCACCGATGACATTTATCTGAATTGCCTGTTTATTCATACCACCTGCACTGACTGTCCTGCCTTGACACCGAGTCAGCCACAATGACCAATGGAGCCTGTTTTCTATATTAACGTGTATTTCTTGCATGATTTAAAGGGCCAGGTGCAGAGAGCCACACATCTTGAACTTGAGCATCCCCCAACATTTTGGTTAAAACTCACTCAGACAAGCCATTTCATGGACCATTCATTGTCTCCCCAATTAGGTTCACAAAAGGGAAAGCCTATGCATTGTCTTCCATTTACTTAAAGGGTATAAATACTATAACTGAAATTCATCTGAAGAATATGAGGCACTTTTTTCCAGGGTGATGATTTAGCGTAACTTCCAAGAGATGCTTAAAGCTCTCTTTCCAAGATGCCCAGATGGCCAGGCAAACCGCGAGTGTGTAAAACTGGTGACAGTTTTGAATGAAAGGGATGCACGTTAAGAATTTATATTCTGCTTTCTTACTCGCTTCTCATTTGCATCTTATATGTGGATAGAACTTTTTATCTTGCTTACTATGCTTAATTATAATTTGTCTAATGGACTTTCTTTTTATTCTTGGGAATGAATCTGTGGCTTATCATGGAGGTTACCTTATAGCTTCTGCTTTAATTTGTCTCCCTACTCACAGGGAGCATCTTTGCTGACTTTCCCCAGGAAGAGAGTAGACCCTTGGTATCGACTGTACTGATGAGGTCACCCATAGACAGACTCCTGAGGTTTGACTTCAGAACCCAATGCAGTAATTCCAATGAAAAGTAGAAAGGGCTACACAAATAAACATAAGATCATCTTATAAACAAAGCCTCGCTATGCCAACCACACAGTTTAGTGACAGAAGAAAGACTGAAGTTAGGATGAGGCTAAAATAGTCCCCAGGGAGAGGGAGGACAGTCTTGGTTCAAAGATTCTTGGCACTTTTGCTTGGAAAAACTGAGCACAGAACCAGAAGTCTATCCATGGAATAGACTCTTTGCAAGTCCATGAAGGAAACCAGAACCAGAGATGGTTCCCAGGGCTTTCCCAGGCTCAGCAGAATCACAGCCAAATCCAAAGGACACTGAGGTGGTGCAGGGGGCATCCAGGAAAGAGGGCTCTGCCTTGGGGAATTCTATTCCCATCCAGCCTCTCACTTGGAGCTGAGAACACCACACCTGAGAGAGCCAAAGACCACTCCCCAGTGGATGCTGTGAAAAAGGACACGAGTCAAACCCATTTTACAAGAGCATTTTATTTCTGAGAAACACAGAGGAGCCAAAAAGGAGAGACAAGGAAAGAAGGCGCCAAGGTCCTTCTGACCGATCACCCCATTCACTTCCACGTAAGGGTTTGCCTATCTCGGGCTCACAGACTACATGCCTGCAACTGCTTCCTGAGCCCTGGCATGGAAGCTGACACAGGGTGCACTCCAAGACTTTTGAGAACACTCCTCAGTCCTGGGGGAGAAAATGCAGAAATAAGACAAGCGGCTCTAGAAGATATTCGGTTCAATTCAAATATGATCCAGAATTATGAAGAGGAGATATTTAAATGAGGCTTACCTTCGATGACATACCAGTTGGAGTTTTCCAAACTTAAAAAGCTCTTTTCTCTCTTGGCCAGGAAGAGCTGACGGAAAAGTGCATGGAATCTCAATCCTGGAGAACATTTTAAGAGTCCACCTGCGGTGGGCGGGGGCAGTCCAGCCTTGTGCGTGCAGATGGGCTGAAGGACCGCTGATATTCTAGGTATGGCCAATTCCCAGAGACAGGTGATGAGAGGAGATGTTTTCTTTATCTTCCCTGACATGATTTTGGCTCAGCACCCAAATGCACAAAATCCTTTGGCTGGTGACCAGTAACTCTGAGAAATTCAGAGTTTAGGCATGCATGAAATTACTACCATCCTGAGCCACAGGAAAAGAACACTAAGCTCAGAATTCAGGCACACCAGGCTCTGAGCCAAAAGGGACACCAAGCAGGTTTCCTCAGATCAAACTCTAGCACCGAGGCCTACTAGGCTGAGAGTTCAGGGAATCAAAAACACTCTCACCGTGGACAATGCAGACAAAGAGCCTAAGGCCACCGTCAGGTGTCAGGTTCATGCCCCCACAGAAGGGAGTCAAACCAGCTCAGCTCCAGTTTCCCAGATGCTGTCAATTTCAAGCCTGTGACAGATCAGTTGCAACAAATGATGTACAAGTGGGAGTGGGGGCGACACCTGCGGGAACCAGGGCAGAACTGGCCACCACTGAGCAGCTTTGCTCAGCGCCCTCTTCTGCCTCAAACAAAACCTTTTCTGTGTGTGACACAGACAGACCCCACCCAGAGCACCAGTCCCCTCAGCTGGCACCCCCAGCGTCTGCATGAGTGTCCACTCTAGGAATTCTCAGATAGCCGTGGGCCTCCACTCTGGGAGTTATCACAAACTCCTCTGTCCCATCTCCTTACCTTCATGAGTCAAGAAGCACCAGCCAGCGATGCTTCAGTTGAATATTCAACTGCGAGTGCAAAGGATAGCATCATGCTTTCTAAGTTGACCTCCAATAAGAGCAAAGCATTGGCAACCCTAATAAGAAAAGGATTCTAAACTGCCATGGCAAGCAGGGCTCACACCCTCACTGGTTGGACACCATGACCCTCTCAGAGGTTGCAAATTCACATCAGAGACCTCTTGACTTCTTTCTACCTTCAGCACAAATACCACACCAGGAAACAGCTATTTTAAAAGCAGTAACAGCCAGCGAAAAAGTTTGATGACCCCAGATTCCTCTCTCACCCTCCTAGGACAGTATAATCAAAGTAGTCTTTCTCATGAGAGCTTGCTTTCCCATTCAGAAAATTAACACAGACAGCCCTGCCTTCCTCCAAAAGTCTTCCACACTCAAGGAGGCTCTTGCAAAGGCTGGTGTTAAAGATCAATGTAAAAGTTTGTGATTGTTTTAGAAAAGAGGGCAAGAAAACATATTGAATACTCACTTGGACGAATCTATGAAGTATATTACAAGTGCACCAATGCTGAGAGCAAAGACTAAGACAACCTGCAAAAGAAGAGAAAAACGCCATCACTTAAGAGCTGAATGCTGGGATGTTTATTTATTTATTTTGTGGAACACCCACCTACGGCCTGGAAACATGGTGCTTTCGGGGGCCTGCTTGGCAGTGTCGTCCCCTTGCTGCACCCACAGACTCCCCCTTTCTGTTGGCTCCTCACATCACAGTGGACAGCAACCTCGCTGCTGGCCAACAGAGGTCAGGGAAGACTTCTGTATCCCCTGGCACCAGGTTTTATCTGGCCCTGCTATCTCAGAGTCTGACTTCTCCACAGCTGAAGTCAACAGACCTCAGTGGGGAAAGAGCAGGTAAAAACAACTGCAGTGATATAATTTTTCCTATTATATGTAACCTAGGCCCCAAAAGAACTCAAAGTTAGGGATATCAACTTTTAACAGCTTTGCTGAGATAATTTACATACCATAAACACTCCCATTTTAAGTGTACAATTCAATAACTTTGAGTAAATTTACCAAGTTGTGCAGCCAGTACTTCATCTACTTTCAGAACATTTTCAACAGCCCAGTAAGATCCCTCATGTCCAGTACAGTTAATACCTGTTCCTACCCCCAATCCTAAGTGAAGTGAAAGTGTTAGTCACTTAGTCGTGTCCGACTCTGCAACCCCATGGTTTGTCCATGGAATTCATTAGGCAAGAATACTACAGTGGGTTGCCATTCCTTTCTCCAGGGGATCTTCCCAACTCAGGGGTCAAACATGGGTCTCCTGCATTGCAGGCAGATTCCCTACCATCTGAGCTACCAGGGAAGCCCAATCTCTAACAAACAATAATTTACTAACAAAAAATAATAATAATAATTTACTAACTTACTTTCAGTTTCTATACAAGAAATTTTAATCAAAAAGCACAAATTTGGTGTCTGTACAAATGTCCATACATGTGTGCTCGTATGCATGCATATCTATATTCATTGCCTGTGCGTGTGTGTGTGTGTGTGTGTGCACGTGCGTGTGGTTATATGACTTCTCAAGTATTCTGGAGATAGTTTAAGTGCAGGAAGCCAACTTAGGTAATATGATCAGCCAGGTATAGGACAACCCTTGTTCTTCTTTATACTCTTCACTCAAAATTAATCACCACGGATACAAAAGACGTTTTTGGCATCTCCTTCAAAGAATACCTGTCATGCTAAAGTCTATCAAATGAAAATGTAGCAGATGAGGCTGATGCTGATGCTTCTGTCCTCACTCAACATTCCAATTTATTTATTCTTTCATAAAGGAGACTAGGAGTGCAACTAAAAGCATGTACAAAAATAAAAAAGATGCCAAGAGCCAACAATGAAGTTCGAGAACAAAAAATAAACACCATCACATACAATGCCTGAGGCGGGGGTGGGGGGTGGGGCGTGAAATAAAGTGCCTGGCAGGTGTGCCAGTATCCTAAAGGGACTGCGGGGTGAAGGGTGTCAGGAGGTGTCGGCCTCCTCAGCCTGCCTGCAAACTGACATCCCTGCAGCATCAGCAGGTGGATGGATGTGCATCTAGATTTATGTGATGATGAAACATAATTGAGTCATGTGTATGTGTGTGCGCACGTATGCACGTGTCAAACAGGCTGATAGAAACTGAACTCTGCATACATATTCACTTGAAACATAATAAAATTTTGTGGAGCTATGTCCATTCATTCCATGGATGGTGGGCTACAAAGCAGACAACTGACAGTTGAAACAACCAGACATTATAGAAGGAGTACGTACTTTCATAGCATCTGACGAATTCTTCTTATGAAAGGAAGCATTAAAATAATACACTACTAGCGCTCACTTTATTCTTCCATTTTGTTTTCAAAACTAAAACAGGCTCCAGTTGAATTGAAGGAAACTCCTGCCGTGTCTGTCAGTAATTACCCGTGGCCCAGGGCTAATCCCCCTGCCCCTTCCCTCCGCCCCGCCCCTGCCAACAGACTCACTTCAGTCCCCTCACACATTCATTCATTCATTTCTTGCACAGTTATACATAAAAACAAAGAAAAACATCAACGGGCCTCTGCTCTTCCCTCTATTATCTGAATGAGGCAGCAAATCAAATAGCTTAAGATTAATTTTGATCTGTGCTGCTATTTCAGAGACATAAGCAGTTAGTTCCGGGCCCTGACCTCATTCTCATAATGCTGCAAAGAGAAGGGGCGTGGCCACGTCAGAGCGGAAGGCCCTCCTCTTCATTCATAAACAGTTGACGCAAGACTAATTTCTATCAATTTGGCTGTGCGTGTGTGTGTGTGCGCGCGCATGCGCACCTGTGAGTGCAGAGCTTCTGTCAGAGTGGCTGTCCAGGCCTAGGCCATTAAAGCTGGAGAGAGATTGAGGGGAAAGGATGGAAGAGACAGGAGGAGAGGAAGGAAAGAGGAAAGAAAAAGGAAAGGATACAATTCTCGCAAGTCGTTATCTACATCATTCTGAAATAAGCTCAGTATCTAAGCTATCCTGCAATGCTGATGACTTCCCAGCATCAGGGCAGAGGAGGTGGACAAAGTAGCTGACACTAATGCACCCCAGATACCCCAGCTTGGCCTCTGTGATGTGGAAAATGTGTAGCTTATTGAAGCAAATCAGCCAGTGACTGGAGGGGAGCACTCTTCCTAGCCTCTTCATATGCAAACTCAAGTATCAGCATTGCTGTTAGGATCAGGGGGAGAGGAAAATTCAGGAGGAAAAGGACTCAAAAGCTCCCAGGAGCTGAAGATTCTGAGAAGTGGACCTATTCCTGGGTCCACATGTTCAGCAGGAAGGCTTTAAGGCTTTCTCTCAATGAGGTTCTGGGTGTCCAAACTGTCCCACCACCCCCATCCCGCACCCACCTGCCTCCAGACTTAAAATGATCAATGGGGGGAGGATCTGCTTCTCTCTGATCAATTGCCTCTATTGAGGCAACCAAGCACGCAATTTTCAAACTTGCTAAGTGCCTCTTTGTCAGGCTTGATTACACTGTCATCCCAGATCCAGGTGCTGCAGAAAAGGAATCAACCCTTTGGATTTGGCCATGAAAACAGGAACCCAACAGAGATAAATCTTCTCAAAGGGCTAGTTCTCTCTCGTATCTTTCATTGTCTGAGAACCCTACTCTAAATATGAAAAAATTCAGCCCAACTACACAAAATGACTAGATTTTAGCCTAAGTGGTAATGGTTATGTTAGAGAGTACACCCAAATATTCATCTAAGTATTTATTTCACATTTGCTATGCATAAGGCCTTAGGAAAAATGAAAGAAGCCCACTTAGAGTCACAAAATATGCTCTTTTTCTGGAGTAACACTTAAACTGATGAATCCTAGGCTACTATGCACGTCAAGAAGCAACAGTCAGAACTGGACATGGAACAACAGACTGATTCCAAATAGGAAAAGGAGTACGTCAAGGCTGTATATTGTCACCCTGCTTATTTAACTTATATGCAGACAACATCATGAGAAACGCTGGGCTGGAGGAAGCACAAGCTAGAATCAAGATTGCCGAGAGAAATACCAATAACCTCAGATATGCAGGTGATACCACCCTTATGGCAGAAAGTGAAGAAGAACTAAAGAGCCTCTTGATGAAAGTGAAAGAGGAGAGTGAAAAAGTTGGCTTAAAGCTCAACATTCAGAAAACTAAGATCATGGCACCTGGTCCCATCCCTTCATGGCAAATAGATGGGGAAAGAGTAGAAACAGTGTCAGACTTTATTTTTCTGGGCTCCAAAATCACTGCAGATGGTGATTGCAGCCATGAAATTAAAAGCTACTTGCTTCTTGGAAGGAAATTTATGACCAACCTAAACAGCATATTAAAAAGCAGAGACATTACTTTGTCAACAAAGGTCCGTCTAGTCAAGGCTATGGTTTTTCCAGTAGTCATATATGGATGTGAGAGTTGGACTATAAAGAAAGCTGAGCACCAAAGAATTGATGTTTTTGAACTGTGTGTTGGAGAAGACTCTTGAGAGTCCCTTGGACTGCAAGGAGATCCAACCAGTCCATCTTAAAGGAGACCAGTCCTAGGTGTTCATTGGAAGGACTGATGCTGAAGCTGAAACTCCGATACTCTGGCCACCTCATGTGAAGAACTGACTCATTTGAAAAGACCCTGATGCTGGGAAAGATTGAGGGCAGGAGGAGAAGGGGACGACAGAGGATGAGATGGTTGGATGGTATCGCCAACTCGATGGACATGGGTTTGGGTAGACTCCGGGAGTTGGTGATGGACAGGGAGGCCTGGTGTGCTGTGGTTCATGGGATCTCAGAGTCGAACATGACTGAGTGACTGAACTGAACTGAACTGAGGCTACTATGCAATTAGTGCTCAACTGTACGGTATAAGTAGAGTCAATATATAGTAAGATATTGAGTAGGTGGTACATACATAAATGGAGTAGCTAGGGAAGGGTGGAAACAATAGGAGTTTTTGTCTCAATGGCCAATTCTTTCTCAAAGCTTCCCTTCTTCCGACATGTTATGGCTACTTTAATATTTCTTCAGTGATGAGGAGAGCCAATGGGAATTCCTCTATGAACTTCCATAGTTCCAGGGATCGGGGCCCTGCAGCCCAAGGGACATGGTAAGATGAGACCAAGAAAAGCACAAAAGTTGAGATCAGAAAACACTTGCCCTTCAGCAGCTGAGTCACAGAACACTCCTTATAGTGACCACGCACTTTACAAAGAACCATCCCAAACAAGAGTGGATGGACACAGCTTGACACATGGGATGACACGAGTTGTCCCTTTCAGCATAGCTTACGCCTGCCACGAAAGCCTGATCAGCCTTCCTAACTTTTACAGTCTGCATTCACCAAATCACCTTGACTACCTTGCATAGTGCTAATTGCTGTGTTCTAGGTTTACTGCAAACATCCATATGCTGTGTGGTGGTCGAGTCCTGAGTGATATTTACATAGCGCCAGATTCCTAAAAACAAAAGCAGTCTGATAAATGTCACTGGAACAATGGTGCCCGTGAGTCATCTGTTTTCAAAACTCCAAGATCAAACATGACGTGTGTTTGCACAGAAGAATGCTAGGAACATACACAAAGAGTGTACTAAAAGAATGTCTGTCCCCTAACACCTGACACCAGAAGTCTGATGATCCATGGGGAGCAAAGAGATGGAAGCCATGGCCATTTTATTTCCATGGTGGAAATTCTAGTGGGCCCTGATGACCTTCCAAATGTCTTGGGAAGTTCAGAAAAATGCAAAGCAGTATGACAAAGCTCATGGAATATCCTCTCAGGTCACCGGAACTCCCTATGGAAAAGACAGACCCATGGGTGTGGTTTGGAGGAGAATGAAGCTGGAAAGCTGGCTTTTCAGATACGTTGTCTGTTCTTGAACCTGGTTTTCAAGCTGTCAGGTTTAGTCCCAAGAGCTTTGAATCCACACCTGAGGCTACACAAGCCTTCAGACATGGATTTGGAGCAGAGGTTCACGAAGGTGGCTGCCACTCCAATCTGATCACCAGAGGAGCTTTCCTTAAAACAGAGATGCTCTCACCTCACCCATGGAACAGAGGGTTGATAGCTGAGGGGAGGAGGAAGCTGGGTATCTCTATTTTTAACAAGCTCCTCCAGTGAATCTGATGTGTGGCCAAGAATGGGAGTCACTGAATTAAACCCATTAGGGAAAACCACTTAGCTCAAGTCAGAGATTAATTTACAAATGTCCCCTTAACAATTGGCCCATTAGAACATTTGTATGAGGCCTGCAGGCTTTGAGAATCATGCAAGGAGTACTCTGAAAAGTACATAGAGGAGAATGCATTAATTCTCTCCTGAGCAGATTTTACACATTCTGCTCAGCTCATGGCAGAACAAATGACCCTAATTAATGATTCTGCATGTCTGATAGGGGCCTAGCCAGCTACTGGCAGCAGCGACCCCTCAGAAAATGAACAATTTTAGATACAGGATCCCAAAGGCACATTACTTTTTTTTTTAATTATTGAGATATAATTTATACACAATAAAATTCACTGTATGTTAAAAAAAAAAAAGACATAAGGACTTCCAAAGCAAAACAATCTGGGGACGGTTTGTTTATGAGGATAACATCATTCTAGCATCCAAATTATAATGTTTGGTCTGGCAAATTTAACAACCCTACAATCAACCTTTATTGAACTCCTCTACAGAAGGCCCAGAGGGAGAGAGAGGGATACAGAAAACCGAAATTGCTAAGTCAGGCCTGATCTTTGCCCTCAAGGATCACGGAATCCAGAAGTTTAAATTACTCAGGAGTCCTTGTGAATTTTGTAAATGCTACACATATAAATAGACCCTTCTGCAATGTCCAGGGGAGGGGAGGGTGGCTAGAAGTAACACCACTGCCAACTCCCACAGTGAAAGGGGAAAAAGGGAGCGGGAAACCAACGAGGATTCCTGATGTTCCAGGCCCACCTGGCTGGCCCAGGGAAGGACAGGCACCAGCTGCATTGGGTGTTTGGCACAGGACTCCAGTCAGGAGGCTCTCCTGGGTTCAAATCTCAACTCTGCCACAATACGCAGCATACTCTTCAGCATATCGTACAACGTCCCCGGGACTCAGCTTTCCAATCTGTGAAATGGTGGGATCGCAACAGGTGTATCCAGTGGGGACCTTGATAGGTTACTCTAGATGGTGAAAGAATGAAAAACACTTGGCTTAAAAAGGCAGAGCTCTTTTATGCCAACTGTACCGTGTGTGACACTGATCTGTGTCAGAGAGGCTTGCTTCCTGCAAAAAACCACAAGCGAGGACTCCACGGACACCCAGGTTCAGAGTCTGCATTTCCAGTAGCACAGTTAGTTGTCCCTGTAGCTTCTCCTACCACAAAGCGAAAATCCTAGAGCCAGCCTCTGCCATCTCCTGGCTCTGCCACCTCCATGCCTCAACCCTGCCACTGCTACAGGGCACGGAGTGGTGGTTTGCTGCAGCCCCTCTCCTCCTGCCTCTGTGATTCTCTAGAAACTCATTTCTGCCAGTTTCACCCCAAGAAGCTCACACCCTGAGTCTCAACGCTTTCTCAAGGGGAAGGGGGACAGATTTCTTTTTCTTCACTATCTGGCAAGACTAGTAAGTATGGTTTTCTCATCCCTGAACTATTAGTGGTTCTCAGTAGAAGACATCATCTTGCTACCAAAAAAGGTATTTTTGTTATCCTAAATAACAAAACATTTGTAAAGCACAAAAGCAGTATTTTGACAGTGCCAGTTAAACAGCTGAAGAGCCCCCTAAGTTTCCAACCTAACATTCTGGCACATTACATTAGACTTCGGGAAGTGCTTACACAAAAATGCCATAAATGGATTCACTGGAAACCAAGACTCCAAACAATGGCTGAAGTATAGACATAGTCAAGATCAAAGAAAGGAAGGAGAAAAAGGAAGTTTTCAGGAGCTGGTACTTAGAATTACAGCATTAAAATAAAATACATGGGACTTCCAGATAAGAGTAAAACTGTGACTTATTCAAATGTAAGGAAGCCTAGTAAAAACACCTGTGATTTTTGTGGGGATTCAAAGCTGGTGTCTCAAAAAATGCAATACGTACAGTGTAGAATGAACTGGATTTTCAGGACACATAATATAAAATTCCAAAGGCCTCCCTCAAATACTGCAAATGACTTCCACAGCTTTTGGTATGAAGAAAAACATCCTTGGCACAGCTTAGAAGACCCTGAAAACTGACCATTTTCCTCCTCTCTGGCTTTATCTCATATGCTTTCCCTTTCTAAACTCCAATTAATGGAAATTTGAGTTCTTATTCACACATGCACACACACACACCCCAACCACAGGGTCTTTGCACAAGTACTCTCTTCCTCCTGGAAGACTTACTTCCACTCAGACTATTCATCCTTCAGATCTCAACTCCACTGCCACTTCCCTGCTCACATAAGGGGAGAAGGTCTCCATGAGTACAGTCTGTACCTGGTGGCACTTATCACAGGGGCAATTTGAAATTTTATGTTTCTTTGTGTAATCATTTGATTAACTCCTCTCTCCTCTACTGGAATGTAAATTCTATGAAGACAGGGTCCATATCCATTTGTACTCATCACTAAATTTCCAGGAGCTAGCAAAGTGTCTCAACCAACATTTGTTAAATAAAGAAGCACATGGAGTAAAGACTGAAGAATGAACTGGAGACTGGGTGCAGTGAAAGCAAAAGAAAAACAGAAGATAGGAACCCTCACCAGTGGGACTTCAGAATTTAAATCCCTGCCTGCAATGGCAGGGTGTAGGAGCCTTGCTGAAGTGGAGTGGGCCTGAACAGCATTGCAGTGAGGAGGATCAGGATCTGGGATGCCCAGGAGCCAGCTATGACATTCAAGTGCACAGACTGGAAGGTGATGGCCAGAGGGACCTGGAGGTAGGTAGATGACAGCAGCAGAGAGAATAGATAGAATGAGGATTTAGTCAGATGGCCGGGACCTCAAGAGAAAAGGTTTTGAACAGCATAGAAGAGGCAATGGAGGACCAGAGTGTCCAGTGATCCCTGGGCTATAAGGAAACAAGCCACCTCCACACAGAAAAGTGGGGGAAACTACAACTCCAGTGAAAACCAGTTTATTAGGGGTGTTACATGAAGAGGCTAAGAATTTAGATTACGGCAAGGATTAGGAATCTGTAGGAACAAAGGGTAGCCCATGTCCTGAGGAGGTGTGATATGGAATAATATAAATATACAATGGTGTTAGTCACTCAGTCATGTCCAACTCTTTGTGAACCCGTGGACCGTAGGCCACCAGGCTCCTCTGTCCAAGGAATTCTCCAGCAAGAATAGTGGAGTAGGTTACCATTTCCTTCTCCAGGGATCTTCCCAAGCCAGGGATCGAACATGGCTTTCCCACACTACAGGCAGTCTCTACCCACTGAGCCACCAGGGGAGCCCTGTACATGAATATATGTGCATGTACTGGGTTCTAAAAATCACTGTGGACAGTGACTGCAGCCATGAAATTAAAAGACATTTACTCCTTGGAAGAAAAGCAACGACAAACCTAGACAGAATATTAAAAAGCAGAGACGTTACTTTGCCGACAAAGGTCCACATAGTCAAAGCTATTGGTTTTTTCAGTAGTCATGTATGGATGTGAGAGTTGAACCATAAAAAAGGCTGAGTACCGAAGAATTGATACTTTTAAACTGTGGTGCTGGAGAAGATTTTTGAGAGTCTCTTGGACAGCAAGGAGATCAAACCAGTCAATCCTAAAGGAAATCAACCTTGAATATTCACTGGAAGAACTGATGCTGAAGCTCCCATACTTTAGCCACAGATGCAAAGAGCCGACTCATTGGAAAAGACCCTGATGCTGGGAAAGACTGAATGCAGGAAGAGAAGGGGGTGACAGAAAATGAGATGATTGGATAGCATCAGTGATCAATGGACATGAGTTTAAGCAAATTCCAGGAGATAGTGAAAGAAAGGGAAGACTGGCATGCTGCAGTCCATGGAATCGCAAAGAGTCAGACACAACTTAGTAAATGAACAATGACAACAAAAATGTACACATACACAAACACACATAAACAAATTGCAAAGAATACAGAAACAAAGGGATAGTCCACAGATCAGTCACAAATGCTGGATCTCTACCAATATTTATTAAGCAACTACATTCCCAGCAACGTGTGTCTGTCCATTTTCAAATTAGGTAGTAATTTCAAAATGACTGTAGATACAGAGAAGCCCTAGAAAATAATAGGGCTCCTTCTCAATGTAAGCTAAGAACACACTTATTATAAACTATGTGTCTGCTGAAAAACAGACAAATTAAGTACGATAGTGGGTTTTCTACAGAGGGTGGAGGAGAAATTGATTAATATAGTAGATATCGAGGGGCTGGGTTCTCCTTGGTTTGCTGTGCTGTTCAAAGAAGAATCTGGGATGTAAGTGGTAAGTCAGTTGCTTCCTCTCTTCTCCTCTGAGGATCCATGTTGGCTGCCAGTTCTGTGAACCTAGTGTCCTCAGTTGCCACAGGAGGATCATCTGTCTTATATCCTGGATTTCACTGACCATGCTCATCTCATTCTGTGCAACTTAAAAATACAGAAGAGTTCAATGTGTTCCTCTAAGGTCTAAATTTATTACAATTGAAACAAGAAACTGAAATAAAGGAAAGCAATAGTAACAATAAGACAGAAAAGTTTCCCTAAACTGTCTACTTCCTGAGAGATGAGGTTTAATGACATTAAAACCTTAGGTCATTGCATCATAAAATTCAAAAGGTTGATTTCTGCATATTTTTACCAATGGCATTAAAACTGATGTCTTGACAAACAAGACAAAAATCTTCCATTCGAGGCCTAAAGTTTGAAAGAGCTTTCCTGTCTAATTAATGAAAAATCCAAGGGAAAACCTTCCATCTGCTGGTGGAGTTTCCAATTTTGCAGCTAATGAGCTTTTTAAAAAATTGTTTGGCTTAAAAGCATGCGAGTTTGGCCAATTGGACTGTTAATTTAATTAGGTTTACAGGATGAGAAAACTTCTGGGGCACTAGCAGGTCACCAGTTGCCACTTATTGTCACCAAAGACTAAATGTATGGCCATCATGTGAAGAGTTGACTCCCTGGAAAAGACTCTGATGCTGGGAGGGATTGGGGGCAGGAGGAGAAGGGGACGACAGAGGATGAGATGGCTGGATGGCATCACTGACTCGATGGACATGAGTCTGGGTGAACTCTGGGAGTTGGTGATGGACAGGGAGGCCTGGTGTGCTGCGATTCATGGGGTCGCAAAGAGTCAGACACGACTGAGCGACTGAACTGAACTTGCCCAACTTTTCAAATTTTGCCAGTTCTTATGGTATATTAAAGGCAAAAATAGAAATGAAAGCAGGGACTCTAACAGATACCTGTACACTCAAGTTCATAGCAGACAAAAAGTAGAAGCACGCAAGTGTCCACTGACAGATGAATGGATAAACATATGGGATCTATACACACAACAGAGTGCTATTCAGTCTTAAAGAGGAAGGAGATTCTAGGGGACTTCCCTGCTGGTCCAGTGGTCAAGATTCCATGCTTCCAATGCAGGAGGCATGGGTTTGATTCCTGGTCAGGCAAATAAGATCCCACATGCTGTGCAGCACAACCAAACATTTTTTTTAAAAAAAGAAAGCAAATTCTAGCACATGTTACAACCTGGATGACAATTGAGGACATTCTGCTAAGTGAAAAAAGCCAACACAGAAGGACAAATACTGCATGATTCCACTTATCTGAGGTCCCTAGAATAGTCAAATTCACAGAGACAGAAATGGGATGACACTTGCCAGGACCTGGAGGGGGTGGGGATGGATATATGTGGTTTAGTGTGTATAGAATTTCTGTTTGTTCTTCTGTAAAGGGCTGAATAGTCAATATTTTAGGTCAGCAGGCTACATGGTCTCTGTTACAACTACTCAAGTCTGATACTATAGTGCAAACGGCAACAGAGACAGCACATAAATAAATGGGAATGGCTATTGCCAACAAAATTTTACTCATAAAACCATGGGAAAAAAAGAATTTCTGTTTGTGTCAATGAAAGAGAAATTGACAATGATAATGGTTGTAAACACTGCTAATGTACTTAAGCCACAGAACGGTAATGGCTAAAATAATATATCTTATTTTATATGTATTAAATGAAAAAATGGAAGAAAATTTCAGAGAACTTGCAAGTGGAATCCAGCAGTATATTTATATTTCAAATCTCAAATTTAATCACCTTCTCAGGGGGATACAAATATCTCTCCTTTCAATAGCAGTGGCTATCTCCAAGAAACTTGTATTCCATACATGAGATTCTTTTCTCTCTGGGATGTTTGATCCTGTCCCTTAGTTAATTCAAATTTCTCCTTTAGATTCCAGAATCTCTCCCCATTTAGCCACAGAGACCTTATATGGGTCCCAACCTTCCCCTTCTTCTCCCATCCTCATCTTTAACTGATACACAAAGTGGGCTCTGACTTTCTTAGGAATCAGGGGCTGACTGCTGAACCCATTCTAGAGAGTCTAATTCTGAGGATCTGAGGAGTTGAGAATTTGCATCTTTAAAAATTCAGGTGAGGACTTCCTTGGTAGTTAAGACTGCCTTCCAATGCAGCTGGTGCAAGTTTGATCCCTAGTTGGGGAGTTAAGATCCCATATGTCTCATGGCCAAAAAACCAAAACACAAAACAGAAGCAATATTGTAAAAAACTCAATAAAGATAAAAAAGACCCAAGAGATGCTGAGGCTCTCAGTTTAACATATGTTGAGAATATTTTGACCCTATTTTGAGAATCCCTGCTTTTAAATCCTCATAAAAGAAAAGTTTTCCTTTTCAGGACATTCTTTCTTTTTGAATATGGATGTAAAAACACCTTAAATTAATTATTTTAGGTACGCACTATTTGCACAAAATTCCCTTAAAATATCTATAACAACATACTTCAAAGACTTCCAGAAGGAAAAATAAATGGCTAGAACTCTATCTTGAAACATCATTCAAAACCATTTTCACACTCTAGTTCAATGAACTAGACAATGCCAGAAAGATATTGTTGTTGTTTTTAAATTAAGTTGATATATCTTGCCCCACAGAAAGCTACCTCATGAATTTAAATATAATGTCACTACTGCTAATAAGAAGACTGAGTGCCAAATAACTGATGCTTTTGAACTGGTGGTGCTGGAGAAGACTCTTGAGAGAGTCCTTTGGACAACAAGGAGATCAAACCAGTCAACCCTAAAGGAAAGCAACCCTTAATATTCACTGGAAGGACTGATGCTGAAGCTCCAATACTTTGGCCATCTGAATGCGAAGGGCCAACTCACTGGAAAAGACCTTGATGCTGGGAAGATTGAAGGCAACAGGAGAAGGGGGTGACAGAGAATAAGATGGTTGGATGGCATCACTGAATCAATGGACATGAGTTCGAGCAAACTCTCGGAGATGGTGAAGGATAGGGAAGCATGGCATGCTGCAGTTCATGGGGTTGCAGAGTTGGACACGATTTAGTGACTGAACAACAACAACTGCTAATAAAATGATTAAAACACTTATTTCCAATATATAGGCTTAGCTATCTGAAGTCCTAGTTCCACACAGGAGTACAGATTTGTAAAGGCTGAGGACTCTTGGTTTCCAAAGGTAGTACCAAATGGAAGATGGGAGCTCATCAATAAATGATATCCTTTATTGTTCAGAAGAAATAGTTCGAAAGAATAGCTGCCCTCATAGCCTCTAAAAACAAAGGGACCAAAGGCTGTGGTTCTGTGCATTTTCTCCCTGGAAGTGTCTAAGATAGAGGGAGGCCAGAACAATGCCTTCTGTTTGGGCTCCACCCCTGCAAGAACCTTCTGGCAGTCATTTGGCTACCCTATCTTCATTAGAACGCAGGTCTGCTTTGCACCATCTCTCCAACAGCAGTCACTGTATCATCTTGAGTAGCTATTCTAGATTTTGTTGTAAATACTCTTCAATAACACAGGATGGTTGAATGTTTTTAAGCCTTGTTTCTTTTTCCTTTTCTTTTTTGCTTATTTCTAATACTGAAAAATCAAGCCACTCAGATGCACGTGGAGTGACAACTTGTAGTCTTTCTTCCAAAAGTATCTTCCTCTGCTGCTCTGTTGAGGGGGCCTCCGAAGGAGCCTGGGGAGATGTTAAGCATTTTTTCCTATTCTGTACTAATCACTAGTTTTCTTCTCAGTCTCCCAAATACAATTTCCCTGAGGGTATAAAGTGTGCTGTTCACATCTGAGTCCTCACCATTCCCTTATTTATTCCACAAACACGTAATGAGTACAGTAAACCCTAACTGCTGCAGAGCAAGCTTTGCGCAACGCCTGGACACATAGCAGAAAATAAAAATGGGCCCCACCCTCATGTAACTCATTGGTAGAGTCAACCAACGGTCACATGAATGAGTAAAAACTGTACATGCTAAGAAGGGCGCTAAAGAGGAGGAGAGATGAGCTTTGTTGATTGTGGTGTCCATGAAGATGTCCCCAAAGAAGAAGGATGAGAAAGAATTAACTAGAGTAAGATGAGCATTTCACACACAGAAAACAGAACACCCAAAGGTTCTGAGCAACCATCCTATTTGTTTGCTGAGCGAATGGAGGGACCAAGATGGTGCTACTCACTCGGCATGACAGCTCGAGGTGAGGGCAGAGGAAATACTGATTGCACGGAGTTGAATGAAGACCCACTGTCCTCAAGAAGAAAGAGGATAACTCCATTCTGAAGGTGGACAAACTGAGGCATGGGGAGCTTAAATGTCTTGTGCAATAGGCACAGCTTTATTGAGGTGTCATTGACAAAATTATATATATTTAAGGTGTACAACATAATAATTTGATATATGTGTATACTGTCAAAATGATTACCTCAGTCAAACTAACACATCTATCCCCTTATATAGTTACCATTTTCTTGTGTGTGTGGTGAGAACACTGAAGACCTACTCCCTCAGCAAATTTCAAATATGCAATACAGCATTATTATCTATAGTCTACACGCTATACACTGTGTCTCAAGAAGCTATTCACCTTATAACTGAAAGCTGTACTCTTAGACCAACATCCCCCCCACCATCACCCCAGCCCTTAAAAACCATCATTCTACTCTCTCTGCTTTTGTAAGTTAGACTTTTTTAGGTTCCATGTATAAGTGAGATCATGAAGTATTTGTCTTCATGGGTCTGGCTTATTCCACCTAGCAGTGTCCTCCAGATTCAGTCATGTTATTAAAAACTGGCAGGATTTCTTTCTTTTTTTGTGACTGAGTAATATTCCACTGAAGACAGACATTTACATGCATTACTTTTTCCTTATCCATCCAACCATCAATAGAGACTTCAGTTGTTTCCACATCTTGGCTATCGTGAATAACTCTGCAATGAGCATAGAGGTGCAGATATCTCTTTGATTCACTGAAGCTGTTTGTTAAAGATACACTTCCAAATATTCTGATTGGACCATCTGCTGCCAGCTGAACATGAGTAGCCTGAGTGGTTTAAGCAAACTGTTCCTTGGCTCTGCAGGGTCCTTTGAGCAAGCACAGCCATCTCATCTCTTGCTCCTTGGCACCTCTGGGTACAGGTACAGGGTTTGGCCCTCAAGTATTCAGATGGGGAGACAGCTGTTTCCTGCCAGTGACAATGCAGGCCTTGCTCAGTCCTTCCCAAGAAACAGGCAAGAGCAGAAGGTATAAGTAGGATCTGGTTCAGAGATCCCGCAACTCAAACCAAATCCACATTTTCTCAGCAAAATGAAGGTCATGTAAATGCATGAGTTCCCACAAACTTCTAATTCGTGTCACTCCCTTGGCAAAATGTTAGTAACAATAGCATATGTTGATCCCTGAGAACCTGGGATAAGAAAGAGGATGGAGAGGACCCAGAAGTCCCTGGAGAACCTGTCACTGGGGTGAGGGCTCAGTGTCCATCCAAACACAACAGCTAGTTCCTGTCTGGTCAAGCACCCTATCCAGTGGCATGAGGGCGAACTGCAGGCCAGCACCATGCAACAGAAATAGAATTCAAGCCACATCTGTAACTTTTAACTTCCTAATATCCATTTTAAACAATTAAAGCAATATTCACGTTTTAAATATTTCATATTTAACTCAATATATCCAAAGCACTTAAGGGCATTAAGAGGAAAAGTGAAAGTAGCTCAGTTGTGTCCGATTCTTTGCAACCCCATGGACTGTATAGTCCTGGAATTCTCCAGGCCAGAATACTGGAGTGGGTAGCAGTTCCCTTCTCCAGGGGATCTTCCCAACCCAGGGATCAAACCCAGGTCTCCTGCATTGCAAGCGGATTCTTTACCAGCTGAGTCACAGGGAAGCCCAAGAATACTGGAGTGGGTAGTCTATCCCTTCTCTAGCAGATCTTCCCAACCCAGGAATCAAACCAGGGTCTCCTGCATTGCAGGTGGATTCTTTACCAACTGAGCTATCAGGGAAGCCCTATTAAGAGGAATGTAACATTCAAAACAGAGCCTCAAGGACTTTGTGGTATTGCAGTCGCTGTGTTGGGTGTACAAATTGTGTTAGTAGTCTAGCTGGGAAGATAAAACATATACACAAAAAATAGTTAAACATATATATTAAATTGTATGGAATAGAGTGTCCTCAAAATGTGAAAAATGATATGTGCGTTGGAACAGCAAGCAAAGAGAAGCAGGGAAATCTATACATCAAGGAGGAAATTCGTTCACTCACTTATTCATTATGTCAACATGAACCAGTGTCCCCTGTATTGTAGGCAGATTCACCAGCTGAGCTACCAGTGAAGCTCAACATGCAAGTATTATTAAAAATTATTAATGAGATACTAAACACAACCTGTGCACCCAATACACCCACGTCAACACCACAGTGTCTTTTGTGATGCCACAATTGTTGCATTTAGTGAAAAGCCGTCCCACTAAAACAACAAAGCAGTGCTTGGCAGAAAAATATTTTGCATTGCCTTAGTTTTGAGGTTTATATTGAAATTAATTGAGGTTAAATAAAATTTGAAAATGCAGTTCTTTGGTGATGCTGCTGCTGCTGCTAAGTCGTTTCAGTCGTGTCCGACTCTGTGTGACCCCATAGACGGCAGCCCACCAGGCTCCCCCGTCCCTGGGATTCTCCAGGCAAGAACACTGGCGTGGGTTGCCGTTTCCTTCTCCAATGCAGGAAAGTGAAAGTGAAAGTGAAGTCATTCAGTCGTGTCCGACTCTTCGCGACCCCATGGACTGCAGCCCACCAGGCTCCCCTTCCCTGGGATTCTCCAGGCAAGAACACTGGAGTGGGTTGCCATTTCCTTCTCCAATGCATGAAAGTGAAAGTGAAGTTGGTTATACTAGCCACATGTCAAAAGCTTGATAGCTACATGCTAGTATGCACTGGATTGGGCAGCACCCAGATGGAACATTCCCTTTCTTGCAGAGAATTCTCTGGTGTAGCACAGCTCTAGACCTTTAAACAATTAGAAAAGGTCCCATTCTCTTTCTACTAGTCTGGGATGACAATGCTTGGAAGTATCCTGAGTGACATGGATGCTCCCTCCTGTCATGGCAAGGAGCCTGAAGCTTAAGGGCTAGAACTGCGCACTCACTCACCACCACGTGACCTTGAGCAGATCACGCTCTGTGTCTCAATTCCCATATCTGTTAGAAGGGAATAAGAAGAGCAGCTACCTCGAAGAATTATGAGGATGAAGTAAATAACTGTAAGACACTTAAGTCTTTACCTTTGCCACCTAATACGTGCACTATAAACAGATATTAAAGAAATGACTTTCTACCATGATGTCCACTGGTTGGGCAGTGAGCACACTGATACCGTGCATTCCAGGATGCTCTTACGGGAAGACGCAGAAAATATCTCTCACCTGTCAATAGCTACCAACCTTCTAGATGGCAGTATCATTCACTGATTCACTCAAGGAATATTTACTGAGTTCTTACTTTATACCACGCACAGCAACCTCAGGCTCAGATGTGTTTCGTTCCAGACTGTGAGTCCCTTTCCCATCCTCCAAACTGTATCCTCCTAGTTCTCCACGGCCAGGATAGAATGCCACCCTCTTCAGGCTCCCTTCCTTATTCAGGTCTGAGCTCAGGTAGGCTCCTCCTAGAAGCCTTTCCTGACTGTACTTCCTAAAGCTGTGTCATGGGTGTGCCAGCAAGCAGGCCCGTGCACCCAGGTGCACACTGCACTGGCCTGTCCCTTACACCATTCATATCCTTTGTTGGCTTATCATTTCCTGAAATTACTTTGCCTGTTTACTTCTTTACTTGTTCACTGCTTACCTAACCTCAAGAGAAGATAAACTCTATAAGAAGAGAGACCTGGTCTGTTTTGTCCTTGCTGCACTCCTTGACACAGATCAGTGGCTGAAAAATAGTAGCTGCTTTATATAAAATTGTTGAATGAATTCCCCCCTTGATTATAGATTCTCCTGCTTCTTCTAGCTTGATGTTCCAATGCACATATTTTTCACATTCTGAGGACACTCTGTTCCATACTACTTGGTATAGATGGCTAACTATTTTTGTGTAAATGTCTCGTTTCCCCAACTAGAGGTCAAGCCCCTTGAGGCTGTGTACTGGATGTTACATTCCTCTTAATGCCCAGCATAAGGCAGACCCTCAATGAATACTTGTTGATGAATGAATGGGAAGGACAAAGCACAGTCCCTAAACTAAATTTTTTGGTCACACAGAGTGGACTGTTTCTACAAATAATAATTTGTAAAATGAAGTAAATATATATATGCATACAGCTATATGTGTTATGTTTCACATTCTAATTAAAGGAAGCTATTTTTACAACTGTTTTCCAGTCCAAGAGTAAAACTGTAAAGAATAATGTTAAATGGTAGATCATTAAGTTGGCTTTCTTTAATTATATGGCAGTGTTTCAAAAAAGCTTTGAGTCATCTTTAAGATTCTTTGCCAAGGGTAAAGCACGCTACATTTAAAATGGCATTTATCTTAGTATATGCACTTCTACTGCAAATGATTTGTTCCAACAAAGCAAATCCTTGGCAAAGAGCTGCCATTCCTTTCAAACCCCCTATCAAGAAGAGATCCATGGTAACATTATAAGGACCAGAGATGAGAAAGCTTGGGAAGTTCTCTTTACCAGAAATTACCAGGATACACTTTTAACAGAAGCATCAATGTGTCCACCCTCTTCAATGTCCAATCCTATGAGACTTATTTTTTGTAAATATTTTCTATAAGATAGTTGCAAGTCCTCAGAACTTATAATAAAAACTTATGGCTATCAATATACATCCATATTTTCTTTCTCTCTCTTTCATTCCCTTTCTTCCTGCCTCCCTTCCATTTTTCTTCTCTGCTTTTCTAAAACAAAAATTAGGAGGTCAGTACCATTTGTTCTTGAACAATTAAGTGCACAGGCCAATCATTTGAGGCAGAAAAAAAAAATCCCATAAAGGCTAAATTATGTTCTGACGTACTTATTACATGAAGAGTCTATTATGATTAACTATTATACATGGGAGATGAATTGAATTCACATTTATGCACCTCATCTATTCCTAGAGAAAAGCAAATAAAAATTTTATAGCAACCTGAAACGTTTGTGAAAATGGATCTTTAAAAAGATCAATACTATAAGGTTTTAATGTCAAATTGAGACCATAGAAAAGATGGTCCACAGCAAGGGCTCAATTTCCAACAAAAAAATTAAAGAATTAATCAGGTGAGCAGAGGAGAGCACGGTCATTCAGGTGGGAGCTGTTGAGAAAGGAGCTGGTAGAACTCTGGTTAAGCTAGTAAGGAATAAAGGGCAGAACTGGAGGGCAGAAAACAGTTCATCTATGATTTCATTTATCCGTGCCTATGTATTGACCTCCTGTTATATTTGAGATAACATTTCCAGCAGAAGGGACATCACACAGAATAAGGGACAGACCGAGGCCCCTTTCTAGAAATTAGTTTTGACAAGATATGCACAGTGTGATATTTACATGTGCATACAGGACAGGGAAGGATTTTTATTTATGTATATTCTTATGTTGCCTTTCTCTTGAGTACTGAAGGTTTACCTTTATGATGACATCTAGAATTTCTCTAGGCTTTGTGAGATTTGCATTGCAACAAGGAGCTTCCTCTCATGAAGCCTGTCTCATCCTTTCTCCTTCCCTCTTGCCATTATTAATCAGGGGATACAGTTAATGACCCTGACAAATCATAAAAGATTTCTCCTAACTTCTTCAAGTGTGACTACCTTGGTCAGAGCCTGAAAGTACACCCAGCCGTGAACCATATGCTATTTATAGGCTTAAAACCCAGGCAGAATTTGTATCACACACGATGAAAATGCCAGCCTCTCACAGGACCCAGGATCTGAAACAAATCGCTTCTTCCCTAAACCTCCAAAGGATAACCACATGGTTCCTCCCAGATATGTGTTTAATCAGAATCCCCTCCTCCCCTGCAATCAAGGAACACACAATTACTGAGCTAATCATTTAAATGATGCTAGTGAGAAACAACGCCATTTTCCTTGTTAAAAATGTGTTTGCTGTCCTATCCATTTATCTGTTTTCTTGGCAGTGCTCTGCATTAATTTATTGCTCAATAAAGCACAGACACCAGCAGACTTGCTGAGCCATGCCTAGTGAAAAGCCCACTATTTCATCCTACAAAGACAGCCTGCGAGCCAAAGGCAGAAACAAAAGCACACTGGGCCTCACAAACCCTGGCTGCTTAATCGTGGCTCCATTTACTCTCCCAGAGACTCGAAAGGGAGGCAGGTGTACAGCACCGGGGAGAATGCAGGTGACTAAACAGTTATCGATTGTCAGAGGAAATGGAGTAAGTTTGGTCTGTTGGCCAAGTGCCATTGGGTTTCCTTTCTTTTGGATGGTAAACCTCACTGTCACAAGTAATCTCGTGGTGAGCTTTGACGGGAGAGAAGCTAAGAAGGGAAATGATGAAGATGGGGTGGGACTTGGCTTGCCAAGGTGTCTGTCATTCTAGGAGATTCTCCCTTTAAATGAAAGTGATGCTTGTGGCTTCCTTTGCAGTTAAGGTACAGGGACTAATCACAAGGCTACTGTTCAGATCTTTGCTTCAGTGCAAAACCTTGGCCATGATTAGCCTGTGTATGGAAGGGTTATCATCTAAGAATCTCTTTCATGAGTGATCACTGGATGATCAGGTATGGTCAACCACATAGACACAGGTACTTTCTATTTGAAGGCTTTGACCTCAGAGAGCCTTTATCCACTAAAGGTTCATCAACAGAGAGTTGAAGGGATGGCCAAAAGCGATGGGCTTCCCTTCCAGACTTCTTACCCAGCACCAGTTTAGCAGGAGGTTTCTAAGGATCCTGAGCCCAGGAAATCTGGGCTTTGGCTCAGGAACCTAATAGTGAAGGAAGATGTTTCAGAGCCAAGAAAACTGAGCACCAAGGATAATTCCAAGGATTCAAAAAAGTCACTGGCTGTTAACTTTGATCATCTTGTCCTGGGCCTGAACTTTAGGGGAGAAAACTGGGACCGAGAGAGGAACTCATTTGTCCGGAGTCCTTGTAAGAGTCAGTGGTAAAGTTAGGAGAATGGATGACAAAGAAGGAGGGAAAATGCACAAAGGGTCTGCCTTCAACTCAGTGGTTGCTGCCCCAGAGAGGGCACACCTGGCCAAGCTACTCACGAGCAAGAGACACAAAACTGCAACAAAACCCACAAAACAGATGGACGGACACCCTTCCTTTCTGCAGGCAGTTCTCAGCAGGCTACACTGTATTATCATTCCTCAGCAGAAGTAGAAGAGGGAGAAGACAGGCACATGTAACACTGTCACCAGGAAAGAAAAAAATGCCAAGGGAGGTCCCGCACGTGCCCAGCTCCAATCCATGCATGCAACCTCCTTTCTGCACCTCGCTGCATTCATAGTAAAGGGTGAGGAGATGCTGCCTTCTGTCTCTGCCCAAGGGTGCCCTTGGTGAAAGCACAGGAAGGCAATGAGAAACAGACACTGAGTTTGCAGAGAAGGTCTTCAGTTCACCAGAGAGAGGGGGGAAACGCCAGCAGGGGTCCTCACCACCCCAGTCACATGCCATTGTCTTTTCGCCTCTGAACCTTTTTCAAAGGGTGCCCCCATGCACACTGTCCTCGTCGCTCTCCTCCACAATCACAAACCCTACCAGTCTGTGTAGCTCTGTTCATGAACCTTCCTCTAGTCACTCCTGTCCCCACGACAATGTCCTTTTCTGAGTGTGGACAACATGTATCATAGCCTCATTGGTTAACTGGGCTGCTCTTCAGAGCAGACACGGCAGATGTACACAGAATTTGTACCCGCTATGTACTTTTATTTAATAAGATGATCACTTCCACGATCAGACCACTTGGGAGCCGGGGTCATCCTTTATATGCCTCCCACCATGTGCCTGGAGTAAGCTCTGAAGCTAACATGTAGATATTGCAAACAGCATCTGCATCCAGGTCAGGAATAACAGCCTCAGAGTGCCTCCCACTGCAATGGGTGGACAGAGGACATGAGAGAACACTCGCTGACCTCGCATAGTCAACACTGACCGTGGAGAGGGGCCTTGGGGTCAGGAGACCTGGTCTTAATCCTGCAGATACCACAGGCATATGGCTCATGGATGTGAAGTTTCCTGCACAGACCCAGGTTTAACTAGTACTCAATTCCAGGGGTTTGTATGAGCAGTGAAATCTGTGTAGCATACACAGAGATCAATCCAGGAACTCCCTTGAACCAAAACCACAATGAAAGCCTAGTGACAGCCTGGTGTGGGAGTATACTAATAACATAATAACCCTATAATAACTTAATATAACAAATATAAAACTGATGACATAATAAATTAATAATAGAGTATTACTAGCAGCCACCATATATATGATATATATTTTGTGCCAGGCATTCTTCTAAATATTTTACTTGTAATAACTCATTTAATCAAACCAAAACATGTTAGAAGATAAGTACTATTACTATCATATCCACATTATAAGCTGGGAAACTAAGGCCCAGGACTGTTGGGTCATCGGCCCAACATCCCGCAGCAGTTAAATGGCATAGAGGTGATGTTCTGATAACCGTTCCTCCTTCCTAAAACAGAAGCCGACTGCATGGTTCATCTCCTCTCTTTGGGTCTCTGCCGTGAGATCTGCAAAGATGTTCTCAGCAAGCTGTCCCTGCCAAATAGAGAGCTCTGACTTCCCCTGGATAAAGCCCTCTGTCCCCCAGGGGAACAGAGTAGGAGGTGAGAAGCTGCTATCTCAGTCTATTCCACCCACCAGCAGGGTTTGCAGGGCTGGGCTCCAGGCCAAATCTTAACAGAAAGAACCATCCCTGGACCTCTACGCCAGGAGCAGAGTCCTAGCCCCACCCAATGAAGAAGGTGCCTAATGCAAAAATGCAGAGGTGGTACCTGGTAAGCTTTCCCATGATGTGGCCAAGTTCTGGATGAAGGGACTGTCCATTAGCCGATGAGTTTTTAAACTTCTGAATGATTTATGTTGTCTCCGCAAGCAGAGGAATTATTAATAGATGAAACGATCGCACTGTCCACGTGCCAACACGACAAAGAAACTGGGACCACAAAATGGACACCAGCGCCCAAGATGTGCCCCTGACAACCCACCTCCATGAACAGGGAGTGTCTTCAAAGTGAGGGTGACATTCTTCCTGGGGCTTATTCTCTGTGTCCGGGAATCACCACAAAGGGCCGGATCACTGTTCACCACGTAACTGGCTCTATCTTTTAAATAGATTCAACAGATCACATTTCTCACCACACATTGCACCAAACTGAGTCCAAGGCACAAGATTCTTCCACTAATCTACTAACTGCTACTAAGTCGCTTCAGTCGTGTCTGACTCTGTGCGACCCCATAGACGGCCTCCCACCAGGCTCCCCCATCCCTGGGATTCTCCAGGCAAGAACACTGGAGTCGGTTGCCGTTTCCTTCTCCAGTGCATGAAAGTGAAAAGTGAAAGTGAAGTCGCTCAGGCGTGTCCGACTCTGCGACCCCATGGACTGCAGCCTACCAGGCTCCTCCATCCATGGGATTTTCCAGGCAAGAGTACTGGAGTGGGGTGCCATTGCCTTCTCCAAATCTACTAACTAGTCATCCTAATGCTATGCTTGACTCCAAGCACTGTGGGTCACTGGGCCAGTATTGATTTTCAAAGCTGCCTGAGAAATTGACAGTTATCCCTATGGAAATGAGTTGTTGAGCCCTTTTGTTTTCTAAGGGTCCCTCCATGGGACAAAAGGATGTTGTAGATATCTCCTTTCCATCTAAACAGTTAAAAGGTTATACCCTGCCATTGAAGGATGGCATCACCAATTCAATGGACATGAACTTGGGCAACCTCCAGGAGATCGTGAAGGACAGGGAAGCCTGGCATGCTGCAGTCTATGGGGACACAAAGAGTTGGACATGACTTGGTGACTGAACAACGAACAACCCTTTGGTTAAGCAATGCCATCCAACTCAATCACACAGACCCCAACACCATTCAAAAATAAGCATGGCTTATTTCTCAGGTCACTCTTGCTGATCATACGTATATGATCAGTGTGCTTTGACCTTTGTGACAGACAGCCTACTTAACTCAGTGCACATCTAGCCAATGCAATTTGCATTTAAGAATTTGAAAAAAGTTGGCTCAGCATCTGTGGTAATTTGGGCTACCTGCTAGGTGCTGTAGAGAAGAAAGTTAAGTGAAGTTGCTCAGCCGTGTCCGACTCTTTGAGACCCCATGGGCTGTAGCCTACCAGGCTCCTCTCCAGGCAATAGTCCTGGAGTGGATTGCCATTTACTTCTCCAGGGGATCTTCCCAATCCAGGGATCGAACCCCGGTCTCCCACATTGTAGACCGACGCTTTACCGTCTGAGCCACCAGGGAAGACAGCTAGGTGCTGTAGAGAACAAAAGGGAAACATAAAATATGATTCTCTCTTAATGAATATATATGTCCCATGGGCTGATAAAATGAATACTCAACAAACAGCCTGACAATCGTAACAGATTGTGTACAGTTAAAAGGAACTATCGGTAGGAGAGATAATAAAAGGCTTAGGAATTGAGAAGCAGATGATCAGTGCAGCTACTATGGCTGGGGAAATAACCTATCAGAAGTAACAAAGGTGATACGTGTGAGAAATGTAATCCTAAGTGCACTGTGTCCTGTAAAGCAAAAACATTCAGGGCACTCGATTAAAATGCTGCTGCTGTTCCTCACTCCTGCATCTGTCTGGAAACTACAAAAAGAAAGTGAAAGTCACTCAGTCGTGACTGACTCTTTGCAATCCCATGGGTTCCTCTGTCCATGGAATTCTCCATGCTAGAATACTGGAGTGAGTGGCAGTCTCCAAAATCCAGCCTCATCAGAACATTAGGGAAACCTGTCAAGGTGATGAAGACAAAAATAACCCCCTCCCCACCACCATATTGGGTCATCCAAAGGAATTCAGGAGCTAAAGCAAGGTACAAGGGATTGGATGTGGTAGAAGTTAAGAATCATGTGACTCAGTTTGTGAAAGAATAGAACCTCAGCTTCCCAGGTGGCACAGTGGTAAAAAATCTTCCTGCCAATGCAGGAGATGCAAGAGACAAGGGTTCCATCCCTGGGTTGGGAAGATCCCCTAGAGTAGGAAATGGCAACCCACTCTAATAATCTTGTAATCTTGCCTAGAAAATTTCATAGACAGAGGAGCCTGTCCATGGGGTCACAAAGAGTTAGACATGACTGAGCACGCGCACACATGACCTCAGTCCAGTGGGAAAACTGAGGGACAGCAAAGTTACTAAAGCTACACAGCTAAAAGGAAAATAGCCTCCCAGCCACTATTCTCTACCCCATGGCTAGTCAGCTTTGTTAGTGGAAGCTGATTGAGTAGATACAACACACAGGAAACTGCGAGTGTTATAGACATTCCTAAATCCTTTTTCTCATAGACTAAAAATATACCTGAAGACTCCCTTGTGATTTATAGGAATGGAGTCAATTCTAGGCTCATAGATCTCAGAAATGTTCCCTTTTTTATATTTTGGAAGCTTCAGCATTTTCCTTTCTACCACCTGCAGCACTGGGGCAGGAGAGGCTTGCCTGGTGGAGCTGAAGAATTCCATTAAGCTGTGACAAGACTAATTTTGAACTTATAGCAAGTCTTCTAAGACAACGTGACACTCTACTACATTTAGAATAATTATCCCATCGACTATTTACTTAAACATTTTAAAGGAAAGGAAAGAAACTGAGGTGGGTGTTTTAGGCTTTATTCTAACAGATTTTTTTGAGGGTAAATAGAAAAATCCCAAAGCAGCCATTGAAAATATTTAATCCCATGATGGGGGCCTCACTTGCTACAGTGGAAATTAACGATGGAGAGAGAGAGGCAATGGAAGACAAATCGACCCAGAAGGAATACAAAGGGCAAGTCTGGACAAATTAATAACACCACTTCCCAGCTAACTGGTACTTTTCATCAGGGAACCTCAACGCACTTTACAGAGAATACTTATTTTCCTGTCTCAAAGAGGCAGGGAGATAAATGGCAAGCCCAAAGGTCACATAGGAAGTGTGTAATGATTTTAAGAATAAAATTCAGCCTTATTCCCCAGTCTCTGGTCTAACAGGTTCCTCCCTTCAAATTCCCCTGTGCCTTTCACCCTTGTTCTTTCCACCAACCACAGTGTCTTTGAAAACATCCCTGATTCTTGTTCCTCTAACAAAGGACACTGTACACCAGGGGCCACTTGAGACCTAAGAAAACATTGTCCTCATCTTGGAATCTAATCTATATTCACCAATGTCCCAGAGATAGCATGAATCACCAGTGGAGGGGAAAATGTGTGGCTCCTTAGAAGAAGATGCATTGTCAGACCCTGGAGAACACCCCTTTGGGTTATCTGATTCTGATTGTATGGAAGCCACTTTGCAATTCTGTAAATTGTAGAAAAGTGATAGCAATGCAAATAATACTTCTTGTCTATAGACATGTAAATTCTGTCCTGTCCAAGAGAGGTCCAATTGACTTCTCCCTCCCACTGTGGAGAAAACAGTTTTTGCACATTTGCACATTCATTCTAATATTTCTGATCCACAAAGTGTGTCTGTTCTTTTCAATAGGTTATAACATCTGCCTGATTCCCTGATTAGGAAATAGAATAAAATCTTTAGCATGTATTCATTTTGATATCTGACAGTCATGATTTTACCCTTGTTGTGAAAATTATTTTTTAACACCAATTCAACCACAGAAATGATGTACCCCAAAGTTAGAAACACAGATGGGAACAGCATGAGATGTCAGAACTCAGATGAGAACCGATGAAAAAAATAGGTTGAAAATTCCTCTTGCTCATGGTACAGCTGTAGAGCTCTAAATATTGGGTTGATCAAAAAGTTTGAGTTTTCCATAACATCTTACGGAAAGACCTGAACAAACTTTCTGGCTAATCCAATACAGATTAAGGGATGTTTTTCTTTTGAGAACAAATCCATAAATTTAAAAACCCCTAGGGACTTCCCTGATGGTCCAGTGGTTAAGAATCTGCCTTCTAAAAATAAAAAAGAATCACCCTGCCAATGCAGGGAATGCAGGTTCAGACCTTCATCAGGGAACTAAGACCACACATGCTGCCAGGCAACTAAACCTTCACCTCAACTAGAGAGCCTGCATACCATAATTAAGACCCAACACAGAAATAAATGCATACATAAATATATATTTTAAATATATATATATAAAATATCTGTAGATCCAATATTTCATCCTCTATCTTATCACTACCTAAATCTTAACTCAAATATAAGCCATGTTACCTGGGTCCAAGACCTCAGCTCTGACAAATGTTGACCGACAGGGCAGTCCTGCTGAAAACCCGGACACAGTTTTGTAAGGGTTAGAAAAAGCCCCGCCCCACCCCACCCACCCTCACTGGAAGAAACACAGTCCTATACTGGAATCTATGGTTTGGCACATGGGATGCAGATTTTATGTGAGCCCTTTCTTGTGCCTTCAGCTGGGCACCTTTGGTCAGTGCTCAGAGAAGGCAATGGCACCCCACTCCAGTACTCTTGCCTGGAAAATCCCATGGATGGAGGAGCCTAGTGGGCTGCAGTCCATGGGGTCGCTAAGAGTCAAACGACTAAGCGACTTCACTTTCACTTTCACTTTTCACTTTCATGCATTGGAGAAGGAAATGGCATCCCACTCCAGTGTTCTTGCCTGGAGAATCCCAGGGACAGGGGAGCCTGGTGGGCTGCCGCCTACGGAGTCGCACAGAGTCGGACACGACTGAAGTGACTTAGCAGCAGCAGCAGCAACCTATAAAACTATACAAGGTGTCCCAGACAGAAGGAATACTCACAGCCCAAGACCCAGAACCATTAGCAGGAAGGGACAGCTAGAGAATGGCTGCTGCTCAGCAGGGCAAGAGAGAAACCGAGAGGCCTATGTCCAAGCTGACCCAATCAATCCAGACCACTGAGATCCAACAGACCATCACTAACTCTGTGGCACCCTGCTCCAACCACACATAGGGACTGGCTGACAACTGCCCCTGACCGGATGCTTTCCCTGGGGGTTGGCGGGGGGCGGTGGGGGGCTGTCAAGAAGTAGCTGAGCGGCCATAAAAAGGAATGAAGTGCTGATATATGTTGCAACATGGATAAAAAATTATGCTAAGTAAAAGAAATCAGGCACAAAAGATCACATATTGAATGATTCAATTGCTATTCAGTGTCAGAATAGACAAATCTATAGAAATAAAAAATAGACTCATGGCTGTCTAGGGTTGGTGGATGGTGTGGAGATTTGAAGGAGCTTCCCTAAGACACCCCAAGCTGTGTGCCTGGATGTTGCAGCAATGACAACAATAAAGCGCTCATCGGGCTTTCTGGGAAGGGGGACTGCAGTGCAGGTTCCCAGGAAAGCTGGCTTCGTTCTCCCCACCCTTATTACCGGCTAGCTCTGCCTCTATCCTTTAACATGCTCTTAGAAACACTTTTGATTACTATCACAGCCGGTTTGCCTCAATTTTTTCCACTTTCCTTCCACCCCTAAGACCTCATTCCTCACCCGCTTTATTCTTTGCTTGACAGATGGCAGAACAGAATCGGTGCAGACTGGGGTCCCTTCACTGTCCTGACATCCAGGTCAGGCCCCAGCCCCCTCTACAGCTCCAGCCACGATAGCAGGTCCTCAGGGACTCAGGTCTGCCTTCCTCCACTCCCCACCAGGCTCGGGCAAATGTGCCTGCTCTGTCTGAAACATTCTCTCTGATCCTCTTCAGCCAACTCCTTTCTCATCAGGTCACTTATTCATCCCTTCAGATCTCAAGCCAAAGGGCACTCTGGGGAGCCTTTCCTGATCTTTAATCCACTGGCTCTCACAGCAACACTTCTCTCTCTCTCATGTGTGTGTATGTGTGTGTGTTCACACAGGCAGAGCAGGTGCATTTGAATTCTCTAAGTTATAAACTCACACATGATCAGATTCTGTTGACCAGATAATGGTCAGGGAATTGGAGGAGGACAGACTCCTGCTGCGGAATAATTTTTGCCTGTTTTGCCTTTCTCCATTGCCTCCCAGTCTCCAGTCTGTAGCAACAGACTGATAAGAAACACAAGTGGCCCTGGGGCCAAACACATTCCCACCTCGGTCAGGATGAGCTTCCCTACCTTTGAAATCAGACCAGGGAGAACAGAAGTTTGGAATCATGTTGAGCGGAAAATATAAAAGCTCTGGAGCCACATAGGCCTGGGTTTAAATAGCAGCCCTTTCCTTCTTTGTCTGTCGTCTGCTTACTCATCTGTGATGAGGGATGAATGAAAGGAACAATGGTTGTGTGTACGGCCTGGTCTCTGCAACACGGTGAGCAGCATGTAAATGTCCGTTTCCTTTCTTCACAAACATGTTCTTCGCTCTTTATCAATAATTTCAGTAAGACTTTATTTCCTCTTCTGCCAGTCTCCAGTTTGTCTAGATAGAACTTAAAACCACCATTGTCTGACTCAAGGAAGAAGGGAAAAGAGCCAGGATTCCGTTTCCCTATCAGCTTATCCACTGCAGCCTAGCAGTCCCGCAGCCCCAAAAGAAACCTGAGTGGTCCCCCACCTATCCAGGATGCTGCTGATCAGGAAAGTGGCTCATGGTGTACAGACTGACTGGGACGGACAGCCTCCCTGTAAAGCTCTTGATAAATCCCAGCAAATGCCAGGAATGCTCTGGTCCCTTCACATACTTGTCATATTAGGTCAAAATCAGAAGTCACATTGGTGAAAACTGAAGGAGGATGATGGAGAACAGGATTCCTTGACACTGAGGGCAGAGGGAGGGAACATGGTGATTGTCCAACACTCCTAGCCACTTACATATTCCAGAAATACTTAACTGAGTGCTTATGATGTGCTGGGCACAGAGTGAGATGCCGAGGATGGACATAGCTGTAGCAAAAACTAGACTGCAGCTACTCTCAAGGAACTCAATTTATCCACATAGGGAGACACTCATCCAGTAGTCACCCTCAACAAGGGAGTGAACCCAAACGGAGATAAGAATGTGAAAGAGCACAGGGAGTTCCCTGGCACTCCAGTGGTTAGGACTCTGCCAAGGGCCCAAGATCAATCCCTGGTCGGGGAAGTAAGATCCCACAAACTCCACGATGAAAGAAAGAAAGAGAAAGAGAAAATGAGAGAGAGAGAGAGAGAGAGAGAAAGGAAGGAAGGAAGGAAGAACACAATTCTAGGAGAGCAGCTAACAAAGGAACAGGGTGAAGGGAAGTATCCCAAGAAAGTTGCACTTAAGTTGACTTCAAAAGGAGTTGGAAGTGCTATCCATGTGAAAGATGTGTGTTGGAAGGGATATGAGAAGAAGAGAATGAATTCTCCAAACAGAAGGAACAGCATGTGCAAAGCCCAGCGACAACAAAGTGGTACAAAGAGAAGGGTATGAAGTCAACGTGAAGGAGCCCAAGCACCAAGGAGAAGAATGAAACTTGGGGCTTATGACAAGGACAGTTCCTGATGACTGGGGAGAGGTGACTGGGGGTACACTCTGGGCTAGAAATATACCCCTGCAGTAAGTGCCTTGAACTAAAGTAGGGGGACCAAAGTCCTGCAGGCCTGTTGGAGAGCAGAGTAAAATGCAACTGAGGACAGGTTGAGATTGACCATCAGTAATTGTTTATATTTCTCCTAATGAGCAAGGTTGTGATACAGGCATATAAAGATGTTAAAATTCAAGCAGAACCAACTTAAAACATATCTTTGACTGACAAGGCATGCTTTAGTCATTTTTTCAGGGGAGACTGTTAAGCTGAAAATGAACTAAACGGCAGCGTTATTTCTCTGTAAACATATGTAATTGCCTTTTAAAGAATTCTCAAATGAAGGTTACTGCAGTGAGTGATAAACATTCATTTATTTCTCACAATATCAGAGAATGGGATCAGCATTAACAAGCTGCCTTTTCCTGTTTCCTCTTAAGCAGTCTCATTTATTGTGAGTTTCTGTAAGCATTAACAATTTGTAAAATGAGTTAATTATATTCTTGGAGGTTTAATAAAATCTACCAACTTGAGTAATATCCTGAAGGTCTTGAAATTTACCCAGAAAACTTATAAAAAGGAGTAAATGCATTTAGCTGAGCAGAACATCCCGTATATTTATAGACAGCATATATTATCCTACAATGGCCAAGCTAACTATGTAAGAATACTGCTGACAGACTCTCAATCACGCTGAGCTGCAAAAGGATCCCTCCTTTAAAGTTTAAAAAACGTTCATGTCAATGTATAAATACTGACAGAGAGCCAAGCCAAGCTTTCCGAATCCAAAGACTTTGGTGGTTCAGACTGAGAGAGAGAGAGAGACAATAATCGAGTTGAATTGTTGAAGAGCAAAGCGGGGATTTCAAGACCATGCATTGATCTTTAACAATCACTGGCATGAGGGAAACAGGGAAGGGACGGTGAAAGGGGTGAGAATTAAGATGTCACATGGATTAAATACAGGTTTCAGCTGTTTAATTTTAGGTTGGTGTTTTGTCTCTCTCTTTTCTTTTTAAATGTGTTTTTCTTTTTCCTCACTAGCAACTCAATTTGCCAACAGGTTGTAAACTGAATGACTCCAGTCTCCAGTTTTCCGTGTCCCTGGTCATTTGCCTGGAGTGTTACTGGGTGTGAAACGGGATGTGGCATAAGGGTGAAACACCAGGATCTGGAGTCCAGTTGCCTGTGTACGAATGCTGGATCTGCCTGCTTCCCAGTCATGTGTCTTTGGAAAGTCAGCCACAACCTCCAAGTGCCAGCTTCCACGTCTTCGAAACAAAGAGACTGAAGCAATACACACCTCCCGGGGTTGTTGGGATGATTAAGTAAGACGATTTGGAAAGATACTTCGCTGTAAAGGTTAGTGATCAGCGTCCCTCTGCTGGGAAGAGTGGCAGTATTTACAAGGTGCGAGAGGAGCTCATCCCCATCTCCTCCCCACCCCCCTGAAATCATCCTCGATGGAAGGGTCTCTAACCTCCATCATATCCTATCCCAAGAGACAGCATGTTATAACTGGGTCCCACCTGCACAATTACTTATAAATATGTTTCTCTTACAACCGCATTTTTCTAAATTTGTTTCTTAAATGGATCTTTATATTACTACCAGAAATGGAAAGCCTGCCTTACTTGTCATAACTAGGAAGGAACCGTAAACATACAGAAAAAAAAAAAAAAAAAAAAATCCAGATTCTCTTGATACTGTTAGCCCAGCAAAGACTCAGAGCTTGAAGCTGATGACTGAAAATTAGAGAGATCCCAAAGAGATGACAGAACCAAGTGGATGGCAAGCAATGTAAAAGGAAAGACAACCCTCTCACCACGTGAGTCTGCATCATTGATGCTGGGGCGACACGCCATGTGAAATCCTGGTAACGTCCATCTCTCACAATGTCATCTAGAGTGACTTCTATCACACTTTGTGGGGGTTTTATGGATAAACAAGCAGTGTCACATGGCAGCTGAGAATAATTCCAATATCCCCTTGGAAGGAAGGCTCCCAATTAATCCTAGCCCATTCATTTCTAAAACAGAGTGAGACACTACAATTTGTGAAATTTACAGACCTGTGAATTCCCCTGGCAAACAGCAATGTGTATACGTGTGTGTGTGTGTATGTGTGTGTATATATATATATTTTTTTTTAATATATATATATATGGAAGGTGGGCTACTTAAATTTTATGCATCCTCAATCAGACCCCCATCTCTCTTGAGGTTAGATTTCTAAGTTGATGGTTCCTACTTCCCACCTCTGTCTATCAATGCCTTCAACCCAAATATCGTGTGAGTCCACCAGTACACACGTCCTTTAAAACACCCCAAGTGGGAACCACTACCTGTTGAGGATTAAAGTAGACACGTAATCACGTTTCATCCCGAGCTACAGCCGTCATCTAATATAAATGCCACAATCTCTTAGGAAGGGTGTCTGTACACTGCAAATAGCAGGGGAATAGAAGACGCTTTCCTGAATCAGCCTGCTCAGCAAATCTGAACTCATTCAGTCACAGATCCAGTTAATTCATGCTTCAGGGTTTGTACCACACTAATAAGATGAATGAAAAAGCAAAGACATACACATGGAGGGAGTCCCTTTGCTGTGCATGCAATCAACTTCTGCTTCATGGGAACGTATTACACAGATAATTCAGAAGCACCTGACAAACGATCCGTGCAATTCTGGAGTCTGCCCCAGGAAAGCACACACTCTCTATGTGCACAGAGAGGCTCTTAATCCGTGTTAGTTCCTCCTCTCCTGCCTGTCACATTCGCTTTAGCAATGATAGATGATGTTGTCTCATCCAGAAACTCCATCAGCGACAGGAAATCCCAACCTGGGATTCTAAATTTGACCACAGATCATTCAGATGGACAATGGGAGTTATCTGATTTGTGGACTAAGCAAAAGCCAAAACCTTCTGTGCATCCAAGAAAATGTATTTGTAAGTCAAAGGCATCTATTTCTTAGATGGAAGCTGGCGTGAGTACTGTCTGCGAGGAGAGGGGGAGAGAGAGGTTTCCTGGAAGGGGAGGCAGGCTGAGTGCTGAAGCACAGGAACACGTGGACAAGCTGAAAGCTCATCAAGTGCTTTTCCCCACTCCCATCAGCTCACACATCAGCTTGGAGGGCTGACAGGTCCCCGATCACTCAACAGGCAGGCAGCAAACTCTGAGGGCGGAGGGAGTTAACTCGGCCTTATCTTGAGCTCCTCTATTAACAAACTTGTCATCACTTAACCAAGTTGTTAGTCACTGGAACAATTTGATGGAAAGAAATTTGTGTCCCAGGGAGAAACAAGTTGACCCAGATGGGGTGGCCCATGGGATCAAGTGGCAATAAACTCTATTATCTCTCCTAGTCAGCAAACAAAAAGCTAAGTAAACAGATCATTATGAACAGCTCCACGTATCACATATGGTAGTCATTATGCAGATGAATAAGCACCTTAAAAATACACTTAACCGGAAAACTCCACCCGAGTAAGTGACTTCTTTCACTAGTGACTTGGGTTTGTTGATCTGAAAATTACTCTTGTCTTGACAAGGCATGAGAGGACAAGTTAATAGAGAGTTCCAGTTAACCAAGTACCCAGTTTATACAGATTATCAGTTGTCTGCTTTGCATTCGGAAGAAAGGGATTAAGAGCCAAAGGACATCTCTAGTCCTGGTTCTGCCCCTGGACACGTTACTAAGCCTTTGTAGATCTCAGCTTTCTTCTCTAGAGTGTGAAACTATTAGACTGATGAGCAGTTTTCAATCTGAATGTAGCAACACTCTGGTAAAGAGCTCAGATACAACCTTCAAAATTAACTTATAATGAAATACTGGCCTTTATTAGTTTCCTTAAATGTATTGACTAGTGAAGGAGACACTCTTGTCACCCCCATTTTACAGACAGGAAAACCAAGGCTCAGAAAGGTCAACAACTTGCCTGAGGGTCACCCAGCCAGCCAGAGGCCAAGGTAGGACTTGGAACCCATGTGGTCTGGCTCTTAACAACTCCACTATCTGCCTCAATAATGGTTAATAGCAGTTATTTGTCGTTTAGTTGCTAAGTCGTGTTTGACTCTTTGTGACCCCATGGACTATAGCCCACCAGGCTCCTCTGTCCATGGGATTCTCCAGGCAAGAATCCTGGAGAGGGTTGCTATGTCCTCCTCCAGGGGCTCTTCCCAACCCAGGGATTGAATACCTATATCTCCTGTGTCTGCCAATGGTCAATCAGTTATAGCGAATCAATTGACAGACTGTCGGCTATAGTAGATTTGAAACTTAAGATGAAAGTCTATTCTCACCAAACCAATTCAGCAGGGTTTTGCTTGCTTGTTTTCTTGAGAGATCAAGAGATGGGATTATATAACACAACCTGAGGCTGTGTCACAAAAGTGAACTCAACCCACTGGCTAAACCAGAAGACAGATTGATGGGCATCTGCTGACTGGAAAACATGCTGGTTCCAGGATGCAACTTAGCCATGATTCCTTGGGGCTTTGAGAAAGCAGGCTGCAATATGCTTACTTCCCTTCTGGCAGTACCAAAACCTTGCCTGGAAGCAGTGACAAACCTTGGCCTAAAACAGCTGGGAGGATCTTGACAGGCTTATCTCCTCCAGCTCCTGGGATGTCTCCTGCTAGCTGTCAGATTGAGATCACCAAGCCAATTCTCTCAATTACCTCCTTGGCAGGCAATCACACCAGAGCAGTGCATTCTCCACCTTGAACCTAGCAGCCTCCTGTCCCCATGTAGATAGCACATTGTCCTGGCAGAGCCCAGCCCCAGAGGTGTGGGGCTCCTGAAGGCATTCATGTGGTTCCTGCATGAATATGGTTGGTTCCTCCATGTGGTTGGTCACCATAACCATATATGGAATGTGTTTGAGCAGCCCCATGGCTCCAGAACACTTGGCTAAGCGGATAATATTCCAACTATCAGCAGGCACCTGGAATTCCAGCCAGCCTCCCTCCAGGCACACAGCCTACACTTGACTTATGTAAGAGAAATGGACAGCAGCCAGAAGTTACTAAGGCCCAATTAGGTGTCAGTGTCTGGGACAGAAATGAAGGTCTCAGAGCTGTCTACCAGTCCCTGTTGCTGATTTCCTAAGTGCTCCTTCAGGGAACCACTCAAATTCTTCCAAGCTTATACAGGACTGATGCTGAAGCTAGAGCTCCAATACTTTGGCCACCTGATGTGAAGAGCTGACTTATTGTTAAAGACCCTGATTATGGAAAAGATTGAGGGCAGAAGGAGAAGGGGGCGACAGAGGATGAGATGGCTGGATGACATCATCAACTCAATGGACATGAGTTTGAGCAAACCCCAGGAGATAGTGACAGACAGGGAAGTCTGGCATGCTGCAGTCCATGGGGTCACAAAGAGTCGGACACAACTGAGTGACTGAACAATATAATGAAATGATACAGGATGAATATGTACTTCAACCAAAATAGGTCCGAAGAGAAGGCAGCCTCAAAATGTCATATACTACGGATTCTACTCATCTGATGCTCAAAAAGTCAAAATTATAGTGATGGGAAACAAATCAGTGGTTTCCAGAGGCTATGGGTGGAAGGCAGGAGCTTTAGAGAAATAAAGGAACAGGTGTGTGTCCTGATTATGAGGGTGATCACAAGCAGCTATGCATGTGCTAAAATTCCTAGAACTGCACACAAAAAAGCGGGGAGCCCATTTTACTGTTATCATGTGGGCTTCCCTGGTGGCTTAACGGTAGAAAATCTGCCTACAATGCAGCAGACACAGGTGATCTGGGATTGGTCCCTGGGTCAGGAAGATCCCCTGGAGGAGGTCACAGTAACCCACTTCAGTATTCTTACCTGGAGAATCCTGTGGACTAAGGAGCCTGATGGGCTACAGTCCATGGGGTCGCAAAGACTGAATCGACTTAGCATACACATATGCAATGTAAAAAATAAAAACGTGTAAAAGACCCATGAATAGGTTTTCTTCCAGAAAATGACTTTTCTGCATCATTTTTTTTTTCTAATTTGAGTCATACTTAGAATACTATCGATTATCTCACACATTTCAATGGTTTCAATTGCAGGAGAGATGAAATGAAATAACACATTAAAATGCTTTTAGAGTAGAAAGGACAGGGAAGATGTCATAGGCCTGGTAGTGCTTAGAGAAAGAAGTCAAATTAGGCTTTACAACCTCCCGTTAGACAAGGGTTTGAGGGCCTGGGTGCCCCCAATCCCTGCAGCCAAGGGCGGTTGCCCTTAGAACTTCACTTCCTTCATGTGTGGAAAGAGGCGTCTAAGAGGGGATTATTTCTTTGTGCCTTTCAATGCTATTTCACAATTCCTTAAGTGCACAGACCCATAATTGAGAGTTAGTTGTTTTCCTTTAATACTTAAAATAGAACAAGTCTGTCCTTTAAAACCGAAAGTACTCAGGTTATGAATGAAAACTGATGAAATTCTAGTCTTGTGGGAAATTCCACTTTCTGACAGTCCCGACAGTGCCTCTGACAAAGGAAAACACAATGATTCTGCTTCTGAAGAGCAGGGTGCAAAAAAACTCAACCAGTACTCCTCAAAGCCCGGAGAAGCCTGCGTCATCACAAGCTTGGCTAAGCCCTGTCCTGTGAATTGATCAGGGAGAGGCTAACTGTTTGGAAAGCTGCGGCGTACTTTTCAGCAGTGTCTCATGAGGCAGACTGGGAGTGGCTGTGGAAAGATGATGAGGAGATTCGACACACAGGATGTTCACCAGACAACATTCTTAAAATACGCCCTTCACCTACCGCCATATTAGCGATTCAGACAGATCTTGGAAAATTACACATATACACTCTCTATCACTGTCCACCAGAACCACATCTTCCTATGCATTTCTTTCTCATGAATTTAGTGCCAGCCCCCATGAGCTGTCACCTTCCAGTCTCCAATTCAATTGAAGTAACTTCCAGAAATGTCCTAATTACAGTTGGGCATCACTATTACATTAGAGGCTTAAATAAAAGCCTCTGGACTTGAACCTGCAGAGATTTCCAATAATAAAAGGTACTTAGGAAGTTTTGATAAAGCACCAGTCAACCCTAACACTTAAATGGGAAAAACTGTTGCAGCTCAAAATTCAACCCTTGTGCAAAACTCTGAGGGCGAGGCAGCAAAAGGTACCACCTTAGCAAAAAAGAAAGAGCAAAAGAGGAAGCAAAGACAAAGGAAAAACATGTACTCCATAAATTACTCACATAAATCAGTGTAGGCAGACTACGATTATTTTTAAAGGAAGAAAACCCTTAAAGACAAATTCATAGAAAACCTACAATTACTCCTTTACCATGGAAAAATGTCAAGACAACAAGGAGATATATTAATAAGTGGCCAACCACTGCCTTTGTTCCAACCAAATTCTTCCATGGAGGATGGTCAGCAGGAGGAAACCTGAAAATCAAGGCTGAGGCTGGTGTGAGCCATGGGTGGAACCTGGAATAGGGGCCACCTGGGCCACCTCCCAGTTTGGTTGGGGTAGGAGAATGGGGCTTCCCTGGTGGCTCAGATGGTAAAGTATCTGCTGGCAATGCAGGAGACCCAGGTTCTATCCCTGGGTTGGGAAGATCCCCTGGAGAAGGAAATGGCAACCCACTCCAGTATTCTTGCCTAGAAAATTCCATGGATGGAGGAGCCTGGTAGGCTACAGTCCATGGAGTTGCAAAGAGTCAGACACGACTGAGCCACTTCATTTCAGGGGAATGGGAAAGGAACCTCTGGTGCTCTACTTAGAGTGTTTCTTTCATTATTTCATGTTCCTTCCAAGGCATTCCACACTCCAGGCAAATAGCTGTTCCTATGAAAGTGAAAGTCACTCAGTCGTATCTGACTCTTTGCGACCCCATGGACTATACAGTCAATGGAATTCTCCAGGCCAGAATACTGGAGTGGGTAGCCTTTCTCTTCTCCAGGGGATCTTCCCAACCCTGGGATTGAACCCAGGTCTCCCGCATTGCAGATGGCTTCTTTACCAGCTGAGCCACATGGGAAGCCGAGATGTTCCTAAGTGTTGAAATCAGTTCCCCAAGGTCACCAGATAGAGATCCTAGGGAATGTGGGATTCAGCTCTGGTCCCTTAACAGCCTGCAGCCATGAATAAATCCAGGATGCTGGGAAGAGTCTCAAACATCACATAGGAATGAAAATTGAAAACTGTCTTCAAAGGAATTCCTCAAGTAACGTAACCCTGCATATATAAAAGCATCAGCGGGCTCAGATTAAAGGACTCAGGAAAGAGAGTTATTTTCAGAAATAAAAATCCTTTTCCCTTCCCCTTGGCTAGGGCAGCAGAGAGAGCAGAAACACCTGGCATGGAACCCATCTGGGCCACAAGAAGCAACCGTCAGGCACAAATCCCAGAGTTGCTCCCTCTTGGGTTCTGGCATTTTAACAGGGGTCTGCCCTATGAGAAATGATGTCAGGAGTGATTTATGTGGACTCACACATGCCACTCATTCATCCATTCACTGCTTATTGAGGACCTATTAAGTGCCAAGGGCTTGAGAGATGCTGGGGATGGAGCAAGGTACCAGTCACAAGGGTCTTCTCAGATCTATTCCCTGCCTTTCCCCTGCTGTGTTTTGGTGACAGGGATAACCTCTGCAGGCTATGTTTCCCTGGGGGAGCCTTGACAATTGGCTCACAGTTGGCTCCAGCCAATGGGAGCACTGGGGGGAGCTGGAGGCCAGAGGGCAGGAGAAGCTGGCGAGAGCTTGCTTCTCTGCTGACTGCCTCCTTCTTCCTCTCCTCTCCCTCAGGTGGTGCCTCCAGCAGCGATGGGATCTCCTCCAAATCACCACCTCCATCCCTGGTCCCTCCAGGCCCAGGTTCCCTCCTCTTTCTAACCTCTGGGTTTCCCTGAGGTGGCTTAGTTGACCTTTCCACTCTTCCTAAACCCAGGTACCTAGTTCCCCATATTCAATTCCCTCTCTCAATCCACCCTGTTTTCTCAATTGGATTCTGACTCCTACAGGCATTGAAGAGGACTAACCAGATCCCTGCTCTCTTAGAACTTACATTCCAGTGGGGAGAAACCCAAAGGGCAAGAAAACAACAAAATAAACAAAGAAACAATAGTTCTTGGTTGTGTTAAGGGTTATGAAGGAAATCAGCAGCAAAGTGGCAGGAGTCAGGGGCACAGGGTGTATCAGATGGCAAAGACACATCTCCCCAAGATCTGAAGAATGCAGTAGAATCCACCCATGAGAGGAGGGGAAGAGCACTCAGGCAGAGGAAAGAAAAGAAAAAGTACAAGTCTTAGTCCCTCAGTTGTGCCTGACTCAGACCCCATGGACTGTAGCCTGCCAGGCTCTTCTGTCCATGGAATTCTCCAGGTGAGAAGACTGGAGTGGGTAGCCATTCCCTTCTCCAAGGGATCTTCCTGACCCAGGGATCAAACCCACGTCACCTACACTGCAGGCAGATTCTGTACCATTTGAGCCACCAGGGAGGCCCAAACAGCGCGACAAAGGTTGTGGGGCAACAACCAGTGCGGTATGTGTTCAGAGTCAGAATCACTTTGGCCAAGGTATAGACAGTGTCCCTTACTTGTCCATAGAGACAGAGATTCTCAAACCCCCCTGCTTCAAATTGCTTGCCCACCCAGACGTATTACCCCTTCCAAGAGACAAATAACCATTGTCCCAGCCAACCTGCACAAAGGACAGAGGGGACAGCACAGCTCCTGAAGTGTGGGTTTTGACCCCACTTGTGTTCTGAGGTCAAAGGAGAGGAGAGGTTAACACGTGTGTGCACAGTAGCCTGTCACTCAAAGGTCTTAATGATCCCTCCCTCCCTTAACCATTTTGGAAAGTTGCCAGCGGAAAGCTACGTGCACACCAGCATACCCTCACATGCTGAGGTGGTCCACCGGGCTGTCCAGACTCTGAGGGTGAGACTCTCTCCCCTGCCCCCTTGGACTAGCAGAGAGCTGCAAGTTTCCATGCTTTGCTCTGCTTCTCAGTTCTCTCTCTGCTACATCAGCCAGGCTCTCTCTCATTTTCTCAAAGTGACCAATGTATGCTGCCAAGCAAAGCTGAGGGAAAGGAGAAAATAGAAATGTAGTCCCCATCGTGCCTTCTTCCCTGAAATGCTACTAATCTGGCATTTAGGTTGTTTGCTCCTTTAATCAGAACGCCATTAAGAAATCTCTGCCGGGTTTCTGTACACAGTTTTTCTCTAATGAAGCATCAAATCTCTTTCACAAATAATAGCTGTGTCACATCCAAGCACTCTGGCCCCCGCCAGCCAGCGGGGCTGCAATCCCCAGCAAATGCAGTGCCTCTTTCAGGGCTGTTCCTTCCAGAATGGCCTGCCACCCTGGCCCTTGAGTCAAAGTCTGGAACCTGTCTGGCTCTGGCAACTTGGAGAGACGAGAGAGATTTTCAAGGAGACAGTGCTGTGTCCCCGGCATTTGACATAGCATCTTGGAAAGTGACCCTTTATGAATATACTTTTGAATATACACATCCCTCCTGGTTTCAACTCTGGGTCCAAATCTGCCCCCCAGTGAAGAGACTTGTAAATCCTGGACTGAACCCCTGGATAGTGAGGGTGGACATGGTCAGAAACAATCCATAAAGAGGTGCCCCAGGAGCAATCAGTGAGGATCACAGCAGGGCCCTGCTAAGCATGACATTTAGCCATGCAATGTCATGCAATGTCAGGCAACGGCAACCCACTCCAGTACTCTTGCCTGGAAAATCCCATGGATGGAGGAGCCTGGTAGGCTGCAGTCCATGGGGTCGCGAAGAGTAGGACATGACTGAGCGACTTCACTTTCACTTTTCACTTTCATGCATTGGACAAGGAAATGGCAACCCACTCCAGTGTTCTTGCCTGGAGAATCCCAGGGACTGGGGAGCCTGGTGGGCTGCCATCTATGGAGTTGCACAGAGTCAGACATGACTGAAGCAACTTAGCAGCAGCAGCAGCAGAGGCCATGGTCTCCAAGTACATGTTGATATGCTTCTCTTGGAAGGCAATGTGGCAACAGCTACCTAAGTTTAAGATGCACATAACCTGGCACCTGTCAATGACACTCATTGGGGATTATGCCATAGATAAACTGGCACACATGTGCAAAAAAAAAAAAGGAAGATGGTACTTGCTATAACATTGTTTATTATAGCAAAAGATTACAAACAACCATGAGGTTTCTGAACAAGGGGCTGGCTGGTTGCATATATTCTGATATACCAATAAAATGGAAAACTATGTAGCTGTTAAAAAGGGTAGGTATAGAAATCCTGCTGTGAACAGATCATTAATTGTACCATTTGCAGAGATAGATGTAGAAACTGTCATACAGAGTGCATTAAATCAGAAAGAGAAAAACAAATATTGTATAGTAATGCATATATGTGGAATCTAGAAAAGGGGTATAGATGAACCTATCTGCAAAGCAGAAATAGAGACATAGATGTACAGGAAAAACATCTGGACACCAAGTGAGGAAAGAGAGGATGGGATGAATTCAGAGATTGGGCCTGACATACCTATATCCACTAGAATGTATAAAACAGATAACTAATGAGAACAGACTGCATAGCACAGAAAACTCTACTCAGCACTCTGTGGTGACCTACATGGGAAGGAAATCCAAAAAGACGGGATATATGTATATGGATGGATGATTCACTTTGCTTTTCAGTAGAAACTAACACAACCCTATAAAGCAACTATACCCCAATAAAAATTTTTACAAATGAAATACAGTAGTGTGAAAATGAGCTATCATTTGTGTTTTCAAAAATGGGCAGTTATACATATATACACATGCATGCACATATGCTTATATACGCATCGATTCTCACTAGAAGGGTACACTGGAAAAGAAGGATGAACATAGCTTCCACCTCTGGGAAGAAGAACTGGGGACATGGAACCCTAGAAACCAGGGGTGAAGACATATTTTTAAGTAGTTTTTTTTTCTTTACAAGTACAATTTCTCTCTTAAAAATTATTTTTTAAAAAAGAGCAAATGCAATGCTCCCTGAGGCTTTGGTGACTAAAACAGAGAAATCATTCATTGGAAGTTGGGGTGGACAGGATAACCGTCTCCCAGAGACATCCACATCTTAATCCCCAGAAACTGTGGACGTTACCTTACACGACCAAAGGGCCTTTGCTGGTGTGATGAAATTAAGGCTCTGAAGATGAGGGGAGGGTCCTGGACTATCCAGGTGGACATTAATGTAATCACAGAGTTCTTATTAAAGGAAAGCAGGAGCCTCAGAGTCAGAGAAGGAGATGTGACAACAGGAACAGAGGTCAGAAGGACGTGAGGAAGGGGCCATGAGTCAAGAAATGCAGGTGGCATCTAGAAGCTGAAAAAGCAAGGAAAAGGATTCTCCCCAGGAGCCTCCAGCCTGGCCAGCACCTTGATTCTAACCCAGTGAGACAGATTCTAGCCTTTAAACTTCCAGCATGGTGAGATAATAAATTTGTGCTAAGACATTAAATTTGTGGTAATTTGCTATAGCAGTGATTGTAAACTAACACAGATGCATACCTCTAAAACAGTCTAATTGATGTGTCAGAAGGGGAACAATCAGACAGGCTTACTGCAAGTGGTGGCTCATTGGCCCTGACTGATCCTTCTGTGGAGACAGGTTTTCCATAACTGTCAGTTACAATAAAGTCTGATGAATGACAAACATCTCCCTTAGTCAGCCTGCTACAGCTGCCACCGCAGCCCCCCACACGAGCAAACTTAGCATCCATCTGGCCTAATTGCTACTCTCTCAACAGGATGGCATCTCTCCCCTAACACGTGTCGGTCCCACTTGTCAGGCAAGAGGAAGACAGATGAGAGGTCCTACCTGCCAACCTGCTTAACAGAAGTTAGAAAACACAAGAAGAATGTCCAGGGGGCTCATGTGGAGAAAACCAAAAAGCTCTTTCTGGGGCCCTGGTATAGCCCATGGTGAACCTGAACTTCCCTCTGCCTTTGAACCATTCGGCTGACTGCACCCAAGACATCTCAGGAGGATATAGAATGCTTTATTGCCTCAGAAATTAAGACCACCCCCCACTGTGTGACTGAGGACCTAGTTTCTGCCAAGAAGACTTTGCCAAGATACAGAGGAAACTGTGAGAGGTAAAGTGCATAATCACAGCCTCTGGCTTCCAGAGAACCACAGAACCCAAGACAGAGTCCCATCGTCTCTTGTCCCAAGAATTGAGTCCAAACAGGTGGCCCTGTCACACCCAACACAATGTAATGTGGAGCCAAATTGCTTGCCTCAATCCACATTTCATCTACAGGATGTTGTCACCGTAATTCTTAGATATCTTAAACACAAGATTGTTAAAGAGTTAAAGATATAATAGCAAGAACCTCAGTGGAAACATTATAGCTGTTTTCCCTCCTCTGTTTGAGGAACACAAGCCTTTGTCATTTTCTTTCATTCAAGTGACAGCTTCACCCAAGCTCTGGGCTGCAGTGCACAGCTCTGCTCTGGTGATTTATAACCCATTGAATCATCATCTCATTAAGTCAAAGGAGATTAGTGTGTGAACCTATTTTGTAAACTGTGAAGCACTACACACAGGTCTGGTGGCAAGACTAGTTAAGCCCTAAATACACACAATTAATTTGGCTGCACACTAAGACAGATGATACAAAAGAGGCAGCCTTTACCTATGTGAAGAAGAGGAGAAAAAAAATAAAACCCATTTTCTTGTTCAGCCAGGTTGTATCTGCTCTCCCGTTCCTCAGCCTCTCTATTGCCAGGATGATCTGAACACCACAGGTGTGGAGAATGGAAAATGCACTTCCTCTCTTTGTTAATTTCTCCTGTCTGGACTCCCAAGAGGGGAACACAAATGAGGAGACTTGGCCATTAACTGTCCCCCAAATGAACGCAGACAGTGGTCCCAGCAGTGACACCAAGTGATGATGACTAACCCTCAGGGCAGCAAAATCGGTATCCATCCCAAAGGCCTTTGGCTTACCATTTCCTCCCAAGGCAGGCCCTCAAAGTCGTCGAAAAAAATTAGCAACATCTACTCGTGATCCAAACCAGCAGCATGAATTTTCTCGTAAGAATTCAACAACAACTGTAACCCAATTCAGTTTGCAAACCAAAGCTTGTCAACAATGAGAACTAACTGGCTACAAATGCCCAAGAGTGAGGAGGAAGGGGCTCTCAGTGGGCCGTCAGAAATAACCAAGAGGACCTCCCTGTTGGTTCAATGGATAGGAATCCACCTGCCAATGCAGGGGACACAGGTTAGATTCTGGTCCAGGAAGATTCCAGGAGCAATCAAGCCTGTGCACCACAGCTAATGAAGCCCGTGTGCCCTAGAGCCCTTGCTCCACAAGAGAAGCCATGGCAATGAGAAGCCCATGTACCAAAGTGAAGAGTAACCCCCACTCGCTGCAACCAGAGAAAGCCTGTGCACAGTAATGAAGACAGAGCACAGCCAAAAACTAAAAAAAAACAAAAAACCCCAAGAAGCGTATTAAATATGCATACTTAGGCACCATGAAATATCTTGTAATGAGTAAGAGACATGTAACTCTACTGAAAAATTAAACCAAAAAAAAGTCCCCAGCTGCTTTTAACACCCATCTGAGTTCAGGCCCTACAGAGTCAGGTGATCTGCCAAAGGTCCCCTCAATTAAGGCTCCCTGCCACCCCCTGCCTGACAGTCAGCAAGTCTAGAGAGGAGTGGGCCTCAGCAACCAGGGCTGCCCTTTCCAGTGCCCACAAAGCCACAGCCACTCTGGGCTTTAGGCAGGGAGGACCGTCTGTAGGAGGTCTTCACCATGGTCAGCTGAACAGAGATGAGCCTCAACACCCACCCTCCAAGCACCAAAGAATCCGTACCCCAGAACTTCAGATGATGCTCCCATTTAAGGAATAACAAAGCCGTCTTTGAACAACAGATGAGGTGGTTGTTGTAGCTCTTTCCCCACAAATATCTGCCTTCCAGCGAACTCTACAGTCACACAGGCTTATGCATAGGGGAGCTTGGGGGCTTTCTTATCATGCACTTGCAGAGCTCGCAGACTGTGATCATTTATACTGCATGCTTTGGGCTTGTGATATGGTCTACACCTTCCAACCTTCACCCATCCACCCCCCTTACTGCTGCCACCCACATCCCTCATTTAAACATCATCGTAATGCTAGCTAGACGCTGCACCTGTTGAGTAAACATTCCTCCCAATCTGAAATTCTCCCCAAAGAGCCACATTGTAAGGCTTTCAGCATGGGTCTTAAGGAACTGCCACTCTGGCAGCCCAAATGAGCAGCAAAGAAGACCTCCCTTACCAACCCGGTGTCTGGATTTCCCATCTGGCCCATGCCTAGAGCTGCGTAACCCTCTGGCCCTCCTCCAGCGAGCCGCAAAATGTGATTTCATATTCTGGGTCCAAGTGGACACTTTCTGAGAAGCCAGTGTAACCCATCAGGCTTTGGAAATGAGTTTAAGTTGTTTTTATACTTTCCATTACCCAGGTTGCTCTGGAATGCAGCTCCTAAGAGATGCAGTCTGCCTTCCCGTCAAGGAGCTTAAGAAAAGGGGAAAACAAAGGAGACAAAATCTGTGCCAGAGGCCTGGGGTCAGGAACTCAGAGCTGTCTGTCTCTGTGGTTCCCAGTCAGCCCGCCACCCTCCTCCATTTCCACAGTACTTGTGGATAGAGCAAACTGCGTGGGAAAGCAGAGACTTTCGTGCTGAAAGCTCAGTCGCAAACACCCCAGAGCTAGAAGGACCTCAAAGTTCTTCTGCCTCGTCCTTGTCCATCAAACAGGTCCACTGCACTGATCCTCCATGAAGCTGTGCACGAGACAAAAAAGCCTCCGAAGGGGAGGCAGAGCCCCGCGCACTTCCACCAGCTCCTCTCCTAGGGCAGGGCTCCATCATCTCACACTGAGCCCCTGTGGAATTGGAAGAAACAAGCCCCTTGAGCTCAGGGCCTCATGCCCACTCATTTCCTTGGCCAGGTATCTTTGCGCAGCACACAGCAGGAGCAACTATACGGTACAATCCTGCCTCATTAAGGGAAAGCCACCTCCCCGGGCTCTGGAGAAAGAAAGAAACCCGAAAAAATGCAGCTTTGGCTCTCATTACATTTTCTGGACTACTTCTGAAAACCAAAGCTCAGTTCTAATCCCAGTTCCATCACTGATCTGTTCTGTGACTTGGATCAGCTTATTTAACCTCTCTATTCCTCAACTCCTTCCCCATAAAATGAGAAAATGGTAGCACTTATTTAGTAGGACTGTTGAGAGGATTAAATGAGCACATGTATTTAAATCACTGTCTCATTATGTTACTAGATCAATTCCAAGAGTACCAACACAGAATGATTATGAAGTCAAGATATATTTTACCTTCAATGAATATTTTAATACATACCTAATATAGCATTTTCTTCCATCCGTTTCATCCAAAAAAGCAGTTATTAAATCAGCATTATATTTTAGAATCAGGGAAATATAGGAAGGAAATATTTTCATGACCATTTCATGCACAGCAACAGATGCAAGACTTCCTTCAAGACTCGCCTCTTCTTGGGGAATTCTGCAGCTTAGTTCAATGCCCCTGGGGAAAAAGGTGCCACCCTAGCCAGCATCTCCTTCCTTCCCCAACCCCTCCAGACCCTTTTCCATGCTCTCAAACCCAAACCCTGAGAAGCCCTGCAAGAGGAGCAGGGCGTCCAGTGGTTACCCACCCTGACTGCTCCCTGGGATCCTAGGGAGCTGGGCCACCCTAGAGGCTCTGATTTAATTAGTGGGAGTGTGCCTGTAAAGCTCCCCAGAGGATTCAAACAGAATGCAGCCAGGATTGAGAATTATGGCTCTACTTAGTCTCATCACCATATGACGTCTGAATCCACCCAAGCCTGACAGTTAATAGATGGCAGCCTCCTCCCTAATTCCAGGAGAATGGAAGCTCTCACTAACTTAGGTCACAGAGCAGTACAAAAAAAAGGCTCTTCCTCAGGCAGAGCCTTTGTTGTTTTGAGATGAGGTTAAGTCCTGAAAGGCATTTTTAAACTCAGAAATGAGGAAACCTAACCAAAAAAAAAAAGATTCCTTCTTACTAGCCAGCTAAGCTGAGATACCTGGATATTAACCTACTTTGAATTTCGTAGAATCTTTTGACTTACAAATGATCTAATTCTCCAAATCAACCATGCTGAGAATGCGAGATAACTTTAATGCTGGCTGGACGCCATAAAAAACGATGAATGGTAAGGATTATTGTTAGAAGCCAATTTTCTAGGTAAATCGGTTTCCAGGTAAACTAGATCCACTTTTGAGGAGTTCTGCCTTCCCTCTTGCATCCATGCCAAGCTTTTCTTTTTATAACACACCTTGTTTCCCCTCCATGTTCTCTTTTCGGAGCTACACTCCAGCAAATTATAAACGTTACTCATTTCACTGACCACAGAGATACTACCCCGTTGGAGAATTAGTATGAGCTAGCTTCAGCTGCACTTTAATTGACCCCCTAGAGGGGGTGTGCATACAACTCCACGTGTATCCAACATTAGAAACTCTGTGATTGGGCAATAAATGTTTAATTCTCTGAGAAATTGGCAAAAGCCACACGAGTCATCCAAGATGCTTTTAAATCACAATAATGGGAGCACCTCACAACAGCTTAATGTTTTCAACCGGTCAGAAGGCAGAGTCCCAGACAGCCAGGAGAGCTCGGTGGCAAATCAAAGCCAATTAAAGTCAGGCAGGGTGGCCTCTCATCCCAGATTCCAAGGCCTGGGAGCAGGGTTGCAAAGGGCCAAGTGGAGAAGAGCTGCTGAACACTGAAGGCACGCTGAGCCAGGAGGAGGGTTGGGTCCTTCCTTTACTTTCCCACTGAACGTCCTTGTCACGGTCGCCGGAAGGCAGGCCATAGCAGACCTGGGATTCAGTCCTCCTCCCTCTGATTTCCAAGCCTCTTTCTACAAAAAGGTGGGTCAACTTGCTCCCCATCCACAGATCCAGACCTGGGGAACACGGTGTTAGACCTGGGGAACAGGGTGTTTCGATGATTCCAAGAGCTCCTGGTTGAGAATTCTGTTTTTTTTGCATCTTTGTATTACTCCCCACCTACACTGCTCCTTAAGCAACAATGTCCTGTGACCAATCTTGTGTATAAACCCTCATTCCACCACTGAGAAGCTGTGTGACCTTGGGCAAGTTATCTAGCCTCTCTGACCTCAATTTCTTCATCTTCGAAAAGGAAACAATAATAGCCAGGATGCTGCAAACACTAAATGAGTTCATTTACAATGATGGATTACTGCTATTACCTTCACTGGCTCTATCTTTCATTGCTCCATTATCTACCTTTTCAAAGGTAAGTGTCTTGTAAACGCCTTAAGGGCAAGTCTTGTTTTTCTTTCATCCCCTCAGGGCCTAGTTCACTGTGAAGTGAAGTCGCTCAGTCCTGTCCGACTCTTTGCGACCCCATGGACTGTAGCCCACCAGGCTCCTCTGTCCATGGGATTTTCCAGGCATGAATACTGGAGTGGGTTGCCATTTCCTTCTCCAGGGGATCTTCCTGACCCAGGGATTGAACCCAGGTCTCCTGCATTGTTGGCAGACGCTTTACTGTCTGAGCCACCAGGGAAGCCCAGCCCAGTTCACTGTAGGTGCTTAATAATCATTGTCTTATTCTATATTTGGAAGTCTAATAAGGTCATTTTTCTAAACTGAAGGGACTTTTTTTTTTAATGAAGTTTGCATTTTTATTTTATTTAATTAATTAATATCTTTATTTCGGCTGCGCCACAGCATGGCCTGAAGAATCTTAGTCCGCCAATCAGGGATTGAACCAGTGGCCCCTGCAGTGGAAGTATGGCCTCTTAGCCACTGTCCTCCAGGGAATTCCCTAGCGACTTCCGACAAACTTCTACTACTAAAGCCAACTGTAAACCCCATCCTATAAAAATCCATAAGAGAGGTAAGTCAGTCGAAATCTTAAGTTGCCACTAGGCCCCCACAACTTTCCAATGTGGACCAAGGAAGGCACAATCCCCCCAATGCTAGGCTCTACCTGCCACTCAGTGTGACCTCCAGACCAGGGGGATCAGCACTCCCTGGGAGCTGCATAGAAATGCCAATGCTTGGGCCCACCCATAAAAGCTGGGGCTGAAAAACAGAAGCTATTGCAACAAGGTGACAAGGCAACCTTTATAAGACTATGAAGCTGTGGACCCCAAGTTCGACACCCTGGCTGCACATCAAAATCACCTGAGAGAGATTGTAAAGATACTAAGGAGCAGGTCCCACTCCCAGAGATTCTGATTGAATTGTTATGGGGGCGGGGGCGGTGGGGAATGGATGGCCCAGGCACTGGGGTTTTCAAAAGTTCCCTGAGTGTTCTAATGTGCTCTGACACAGAACTCTCCCATCAGTCCTCCTTGGTCCACACCATACCACCAAAATGTCTTGGCCGCACACCTTTCTATTTAAACAACTGGCTTCTAAAAATCTCAATTTCAGGACTTCAAAGACAAGCTGTAAAACCTTGGGCAATAGAATTTCAGCAAATACTTACATAGTACCTACTATATTCCAGGAACTGTTTTAAGTATTGATATATGTTAACCAAAGAGTTTTATCTGTTAGCAACCCTAAGTAAGGTACAAGTACTCATACTGTCCACATTTAATAAATGAAAAAAGTAAGGAACAAAGAGGCTGAGTAACTTATCCAATCTAGCAAATTCAGACTCTGAGCCCACGTGGCCTGTGCTCTTAACCATTATGCTAATACTGTTTCTTTATCAGCAATAATACTGAGAATCATACTCACTCAGTCTACTCATTTTCAGATCTATTGACTCCAACACATTATTAGCTTTTAATATTATATTAGTTTATCATCCTTTCTTATCTTTCATGTCAGAGATAAGACTGGCAGTTGTCTTCATGCCTGGACCCAAAGAAACAACAAAATAAACACTTCAGTCTAATGCTAAGGAATCAATGGGACGTATTGATGGGCCAAAGGGCCATAAAGGATCTACGAAATCACACCTCATTTGCCCTTCTCACGGAGCTGGACTACCTCACTACTCAGAAATATAGGAAGGGGAAAAGGTAGAAGGGAATGTGGGAAAGAGAAAGAATGAGGGCACCCTCTTTACCCTGTGAGAATCTTCCTCAACTCAGGAGTTATCTTAGAATGACTGAATGTTATTAGCAAGGGACTGAAAAAATAATATTATCCTGCCATCTGTTATGCCTTAGAAATAGCTAACAAGCATGTCTTAGAGACTCTGAGGTCTCTGGAGATGACCCCACTCAGGTCCCTCATTCACAATGAGTCGCACCTGGTATCTTCACCCCCACAAGAGAAGGAACCTGAGTACTAAGGTCTCTACACCTTCTCTCCCCCAGTCCTTCAGATCTCAGCATTCAGTCCCTGAGGCCAGGAGCAGGGAATGCTGCAGGGCTCTCTCCTTGTTTGCTTGGTTCTTCCAGACAGGGTCATTGCTGCGATGGGAAAATGACATAGGGAGGACATTCTGCGGTAGGTACATGGTCAAAGAAATATTTGCCTTTGTCTTAAGTCACCCAGAGGTGTGTTACTGGTTGGAGCTGCCTGATCTGGTCCTTCTAGTCTCTGAAGAATTAGTACTTGAGTCCAGCACAGCCCCAAGAAATTAACGTTTGCCCAAAGGGACCTCAGCTACTTAAAGATGTTACTCCTGCTTTTCTGGTTCTCAATTGAGTGGTAGGATAATTTCCAGAAATACCAATTTATGTTTGTGCTCCCTATGGGCTGCTCATATCTAGCAAATGGATTTTAGGAGAGAGTTTTTGTAGATGGGAAAATATAGGTAGCTTGATGACAAAGGCTTTTCTGGTTCATTGGGGTTCATGGAAGAGATGGTGGTGGAGAGGACCTTTGGGAGCACCACGGAAGACAGGTAGGAGAAGACAAAGGAGGAGGTAAGCAAGAGATTCACATCCTCCTGGTGGCAGTGAGACAGCAAGATCTCAGACAGGGATGGTACCCTGGTGAGGATGTACCACTGGTACAAGTTCCATGTCTATCCAGAGACTCCTACTCCCATGATCCTAGGGCAGCACAGGTGAGGCAGAGGCCCAAACCCAAAGAAACTCGATGTCACAACAGTTTCAGCAAGGACCAGGTGGCCATACATTAGTGACCAGAAGCCTGTGACTGGGTGTTTCCTTAGACCCAACAGCTTTGGCCAACCCAGAGGAGGGGCAACTCCTCCCAGTAAACATGTGGATGAAAACTTGGTCACATTTCAGTTGATTAGAAGACTAAAAGTTAGAAATGATTTTGTTTGTACACCTACATAGGTAAACTGAGTCACCCATGCAAGTGCTAGTTATAGATTAACCAACCATCCCATGTCCACTTGCTTCCTGCCTTGAAAATTACCATCCATCAGGTCCAGCTACAGTGCTGTGTCTTTCACGGAGCCCTCCCTTATCCCAAGCTTGTAAGGTTCTCTCCTTCTGCCTATGCCACGCAAACGATAAATTACACTCCACCTCGTGTAAATGTGGCATTATTTCTGTAACTTCAACTCAGTTCACCACTACTTCCAAACTCCTGGAAGACAGAGCCCATGACATCATTTTTTCTCCTTCTCGGCCTAGCAAAGGGCTAGGCCTATGGCAGACGACCAACAACCCCTAGGCTGATGGAAGGAGCAGAAACCTGCTCAAAACTTGAACAGAGGGTTCTCTTTGGAAAGTGAGCTGGGGCAGTGCGGCCATGAAAGATTTGGTCCTTTTCTCCAAAGAAGCTGGGTTCTTGCAGACCCCAGATACTGGCAGGACTGCTGCACCTCAAATGCGGCATTAGGGGAAATGTCATTACCTCCCTCCTCTAACTGCCCAGAGAGTTAAACCACAGGTAGACCTCGTCTGCACACAGACAGGCTGTGGGCAAAGCCAAGTACAACTCCCACAGTAAATGGGAATTTAAATGTTTAAAGCCCCTTCTCAAAGGGAAGTCCAACCACCACCACCTAAAGGACCTTCCCTCCCATTCCTTGCCCCTCTGCAGCTCCAACCTCCTGTTTGATGCAGACTCCAGAGCCACCTGAGGCACAGATACCCCTAACTGGGTCTCCAAGATGGAACACATTCAGGCAGAGAATGAAGACTTCAAAGATGACATGGTAAAGGCAGATGTTAGCTCACGTCTGCAACAGCTTTTGGAGGAATACCTCCAATGACTGCTCAAAACACGGAAGGGGAGCCCTCCAGGTGGAGGGGCCAGGAGTTGGTCAGGCAATCAGAAAGCAGGTGTGTCTAAGGCTGTCCAGACAAGGCCTCCTCCTCTTTCTAAGGGGTCTATCAGCACAGGAACATGGTCAACCCTGTTTAGCTCCAATACTTTGGGTCTGTGTTTGTCAAACAAGGACAATTAACAACCACAAGAGGCTTTCTCATGTATGATCTTGCCAAATTCCTCAACAATCTCAAGGCGTGGAGAAGAGAAGACAGGGGCCACATCTGCCCACCCCAGGCTACACTGTCTGGGCCTGGCCCACGGTCAGCACATGACAGACACTCAGCAAATATCAGCAGAAAAAAAATAAACATTCCCATTTTAGCAATGAAGACATTTTACCTTCTAAGCTTAAACGACTTGCCCAAGGTCACAGAGCAAATTAGGAAACTTGAGTTCTAATCTCTTACTTGCCATTTTTACTCAGAGACCTAGGTAGTTATATTCTTGAAGCCGTGATGAGGAGGAGGAAGGGGAGGAGGATGCTAATGGTGGTCTCCACAGCAAACACACCCGGTAATGGTGATGTGCGGGCCCTAGAGGGGCTTTTCTCATGCAACTCCTGTAATCCCCACAGCAACCCTATAAAATAGGGCCTGGTATGCTCCCCATGTACACAGAAGGAAAATGGGGTCTGATAAATACAAATAACTTGGCTAAGGTCACTAGGCAAGGAGGCTGCAGAGGCCGTACTTTAAGTAATGGCTCCATTGACAGATGCTGCATCTGGCGACCTGGGTTCAAATCTCAGTAGAGTCTTGATTTAGAATCCTGCGCTCTTTCTCCTACTTCCTTCTGTTCTCCTCTTTCCAAAGACCACCGTGGTTCAAGATCCCAAGGAGGAAGGCCCCAGAAGTGACTGCTGCTTGGAAGCCAACATCGGATGTGATATTAGGACTGTGAGCGTGGCGTGTTAGAGCCAGAAGCTACCAGGGAGCAATGCTTCCCAGACTTCACGGTGCCCACCAACCAGCTGGAGAACTTGTTAAAACACAAAAGGTGTGGCCCTCCCCACAGAATTCTGAGTTGGGGAGCTGGGGTGGAGCCTGAGAATCTCCAACCAGGCACTGAGTGATACTGCTACACAGACCACACTTTGAGTAGCACCACTTTCAAAATCAAATCTGTCAGAATCCGAGATGAGGAGGAGAATGCTGATGGTAGCATTGGCACTGCCTAAGACAGGACCTAAGACAGAATCTGGGAACAGAGAGGCTGACTAATTTGCTCGAGGTCACCCAGCATGTCAGTGACAGAGTTGGAACCAAGTGTCCTGATGTTTAGTTTATATTTTGTTCCTGCTGAACCAGGCTTACTTCAAAACAGCAACAATCATAATCATTTTATTACTTCTAGTTCTTTTTGAATACCAAGTGCTTCTCCTATTTCATCTCCTTTATCTTTACAATCAGCCTTTGAGGTTGGGTGGGGGCAGTGGTCAAGATTTACAGAGGAAGAAAGGAAGGGCAAAAAATTAACCAATACGATAAAAATTGGCTCAAGATCACAGGCCAAGGTGCAGAACTGTATTCCACCTGGTTCTGTCCAACCCAGAGCAGCTTTTCCTCAGGCCTGCTCAAGCTCTCAGAAGGGAAGCCTTCTCCACCAAGGGTTGAATGGGAGATTCCACAAAGCCACTTAGCTAGCAGGAAGGAGGGCCCCCAAAGACTAGGGTAAAATTAAAATAATACAAAATTTCTTTTTTAATGTTTAAAAAAAGTACGGCTAGGAAGAAAGCTAGAGGAAAGACGCTGGAGTCCCAGCCACTCAAAGACTGCTTATCCTTCTCTTTCCAAAACCTTTTTCAGGTGTTGAAGGCCTGGGTCCACGTCTGACACCCCACACAGCCCTGTAAATCCTGTCCCTAAGAGTCCTGGCTCTCCGCAAATAAATTTAATAGGCTGCAAACTCTAAATGGGTGATTACAATCTATAAAGCAGCCCATAAAATGACATCACGGGGATTCATATTTATTCTCTCCCACCAATTTCCACTATAAATTTGCCCAGTTTATGAGTCAACATAGTTTCTTCTTTTCTGCGCCCAGGCACAAAGCTCATCTAAGGGAAGAAACATCTGTCCGAGGTGCCTGGAGTTCATTTCAGTTTCAGCGGTTCCTTGGCCTGCCAGGACACATGGCAGGAACCTGCGAGGAAGCTCTCAAAAATCCAAAGGCTCCAGCACCTCTGTACACATGCACTGAATCATGCTGAACTGCAGGCTGGAGCTGGGTCCTGAGCCAACAAGATGGGGATAGTTCCTGCCCTCAGGGAACTTTTGAGGGGTCAGAAGGAGGAAAGGAAGGGGAAAACAGACATCAAATGTCAAACAAGCAAACGAACTAAAACTACTCAGACAACACATAGTAATTCATGAGGTGCTACAAAGGAAAAGTTCAGCAAGCTGAGGGGTATGGAATGAGAGATGCCCTCTTGGCCTGGTAAGGGATGAAGCTCATGAGGGAAGAACAGGAGGGAGCTAGGCCAAAGGTGTGGATAGAAATGGAGAGGAGACATTCCCAGTATAGGGATTCATGTGGGTAGAGGGTGGTTTTTTAATTTGCTTGTGGGATCTTAGATCCCCCTGCAGTGGAAGTGCAGAATCCTAACCACTGCCTGCCAGAGAACTCGAGGCCAGTTGTTTTTTGTTTTGAAGTTGCATTATGAGAACTACGTAGAGAATGACAAAAGTTCTGGAGCAGAAAACATGTGCTAAGGAGACTGGATTTTCTTTTAAGTACAAGGGGGACAAATGAAGAGCTTCTTAAAGGGAATTAACATGATTAGAAAACCATTGTTATCTTTTTTATTTTGTAATGTAAGTTTCCATGTTACTCTTTCCATGCATCTCACCCTCTCCTTCCCTCTCCCCATGTCCATAAGTCTGTTCTCTATGTCTGTTTCTCTCTTGCTGCCCTGTAAATGAATTCTTCAGTACCATTTTTCTATATTCCATATATGTATGTTGAAAACCATTTTTAGAAATGTCCCCTGGCCTCTGTTGGAAGAATGGATTGGATGGGGGTGTGATGAAGAGGGAATGTCAGATTTTTAGATCATGATCATAGTTGTCAACACAAGAAGTGATGGTGGCCTGAACTAGGTGAGGAGCAAGTGGACCACAGAGACACCTAGGAGGTTGGACTGATTGGGGTCAGCCTCAACTTGGGCTCCATTGGTGCTCGACACGACACAGGGCTCGGCTCCAGGGAGTTGTACAAGAGCTAAATGGCCATCAGTGATTTGTAACACACTTTGAATGCAATCTCATTAGAGTTGGATTCGAATCCAGAGTCACAGCTGGAAACCACTCAGCAGCCAGTTTTGGTACTGAGTCAAGTGACCACCTATCCAGGCCACCATGGTACTTGTATGGCCAATCCAAGCAGTTCCTAAGCCAGGTGAAACTCTCAGCTTGCAAAACGAAGGGGAAGAACCACCCTCCTGCTATTAAACCCAGGCTGTTACTGCCTCAGGCTCAAAGGCATCAAGCGCAGAGTTAGCAGAAGGGACGTGGTCCCCCTGCAGTAGGTCCATTTTCCAATCAGCTGTGCAGGCCTCTGGTTTTCTTTGCCTCATCCACAGCCAATCATTTCCAGACTTCAGAAGTCTCTCCCTCTTCTAAACTCTAAGAACATTTACATTGGTCCTACATATATCTATCTTGCTTCTATTCAATTCATAACCATAATTTATACTGTCTTATTTTGATCTACTATTTAAACACTTATGAATCATATTTCCCCCAAAGACTTTAAACCACTAGAAGATAGGTATAGTACACCCAGCAGCGTGATGTGCCATGGGAGTGCCCGTATCAGGGAATGGAATTAGAAGACACTGTTGGATACTGGACACCAATGGATATTGTGATACCACATGAACTGGGAAAAGAGAGTAGGAAAACAGGCTCAGAGCACTGTGCTGTCCACAACGGCTCTCATGTACTGGCCAAGACAGTGGTCACTCCCTAGGTGACAGTGGCTTCCTTGAACAATTGATCTAAAAGGAGATCCATCCAGATCCAGTCATCATTTTCACACACTATCCAACCGAGTACCATGCCGAGCACCGCCCAGATGAAATCACTGCTTATGGGTATTACTTAGAGCACGATCACAGGTCAATCCTTTTCACATCTCACCCCCCATGGAAGGAAAGGCCTTGTTCTCTCTTACTCAGACATTAGCTGGGCTTAAAGAGATGCATCTCCATTTCTTATTGCCTGCTGTGATTCCAGGTAATTCCTCTAAGTGCACTATTAAGTCCCAGCAGCTGTTCCAGATCCCGGCAAAGAAGATTCCGGCTGCTGCCTTGTCGGAGCTCAGGAAATGGAGCAGGCCAGCTGGCAGCCTCCTAACCCTGCGATGTGGCCAGAATGGCAGCCCAAGGGTCACTTTATGTACAGGTCTCTCCACCACCATGTGTACTTCTTCATGCTATGAGCCTACTCTGAGGCTGAGACTGAGAAGCTCAAAGCTCTGGGTCATTCTCCTCTGAGCTACCCTGCTGTGTTTATCCTTGAAAGCCCATGAGAATGACCCCAGAATTTACACGGAGCCCCTTCCCACAAACCAGCCTCAAGTGTTGTAGAATTGCCCAATGTCAGTCAGCTGGAAGGCAGCAAAGTCAGGATTTGAACTCTAACCTTGGGTATGCCAAAGCATCAGACTTCCCTACCCTACTCCAGTCCCTACTGTCCCAGAAGCCACTGTGTGTCCCTTACCCAAAGGAGCCTGGCCATCTCAACTGTCTTTTTTCCCCATCTGGGCCAATCACATGCCAACCCAGTGCATAAATATGGTTTCCACATCAGCATCTTTGCACCTGCCATTTTCCTCCAGAAGGATTTTTCCATGATGAAATGACAGAATTTGCAGCCAGCAGAGGGGATCGTAGACACACAGGCATATACAAACACATTCATCTCATAGCCTCTTGGCCTGAATAACCCCCTCCAGATGTTTCTATAATCCAGACGCTTCAAAGGCCGATCAGCAATTCCCTGACAGCAGAACAAGTTTGTCTAAGGAATTTACATTTGAAACAGGTTCTCTAAAACCTAAGCCAAGCAGGTATCTTACCAACAGTAAAACTTCCCCTAGCATGTGGCTGAAAGTTCACCCCCTTGCCCAGATGGGTAAGAAAGAAAGACATCAATGCTTTTCATTTTCCCAGCACTGTGATCCTGGTGTAAAATATGGGGCAGGGGATCTGGATGGGAGACCTCACCCACTCTCACTGCCTGGCTCCAGTTTTCCCCACTGGTGCATGCTATCTCCCCCCAAAAGCGTGCTTTCCCCTTATCCGCCTCCCATCCAAGTGACTCAGCAAGCGTGTGCTGGGGTAGGAGGGTGCTACACAGGGTGGGGGCTGACTCTGTTCTAATTCCAGGCTTAAGGAACAGCTCCACTAGTGGGGTGCTGGACAAGAAGCCTACGCAGTGGGGCTGGAGAGGGAGGTTCCAGATTTGTTCCTGATGACTGGGACGGCCTGGGAAAAGTCCCTGACCGCTCTCTGGCCCAGTTTCTTCATCTATATTTCTCAGGCTAAATGCTCTGTGATCCCCTGACCCAGCCAATGGTTCAATTATCCATGCACCAACGACCTTCCCTCCTCTTTCTTCCCTCCTGGAGTAAGGAGGCAGGGCATGAGAGTTATGGGTTTAGAGATGAATCGTATGCATGTATGAGGCTGAATTTGAGCTGGGTCTTCCTTGATGGGCGGGATTCAAAAAGGCAGTAAAGGCATGGGCAGGGGTACCAGTGGCATAAAGACATGGATGTAGGGATTTGCTTGGCATCTCTGAAGGTTGACCACCAGGGCTCATACTTTAGATAGGATGCACTGGTACCACCAAACATCCTTCTAAAATATTGAAGCCTTTTGTATTGGTTGGCAAACAGTCAATGGCCAAGCTCCACAAATGTCCTCTCAGCTGTCCCCTCCTGCTCCACTTCTCAGTCCCCCCACCAACCCTATGATCCAACAACTAAAAGGTTAATAGTCATACTTCAGGTCTTTTTTTCATATTTATTTTTAATTGATGGATGATTGCTTTACAATATTGGTTTGATTTCTGTCATACAGCAACATGAATTAACCGTAGGTGTACATATGTCCCCTCCCTCTGGAATCTCCCTCCTTATACTTGAGGTATTGATCCAAAAGGTGCCTGCACCATGGCACCCACCTCCCCAGGCCAAAAAACACAGCACCTTGGGTTGAGCATCACTAAATGTCAGGTGCTGTATTAGGCATATTTGTATGTATTACTTCCTGTAACCTACACATTGATCTCTTTTCATGAAGAAAGTGAGTCTTGGAAGAGTGAAGTGGTTTGCGTCCAAGGTCATTTTACCTACGAGTGGAAATGGCAAGACTTGAATACTGACGAATAGGCCCAAGTTCACACTCATTTCATAAAAATCCCAGCTGCTTCTGAGAAGCGCTGGACCACAGACAGAGAAGCTTTGGAGGCAGCGGGAGGAATTTGGCCCTGCTATAAGGAAGATGGTTTTAAGATCAAGAATTGTTAGACAGTGGAACAAATTATTATGGGGGCTGATGAAGTCACCTTCTCCAGAGTTTTATACACAAGAGGGATTAGAATAGGCCTGGAGGCAGAGGGATGGATGAGCTGACCTAATAAGGCCTTTTCCAACCCCTGAACTCTTCTGTCTCACACAAACATGAAAGCCTATCGATTTTTAAAGTCTCAACTTAACTCCTGGCACATTTAGGAGGTTTAACTATGTCTGAAAGCAAAATAAATTGTTTTCTTTTTTCTCTTTCCCCCAAATCCAACTCTTCATTTTAAATATTCTTCTGGCAGGTCTGACAAACAGAACCTTCCAGCCAGAGATGCTGTCAGTTCAAAAGTTTAGCACTGGCATCTGAAGGCCAAACTCAGCTCAAGGCTGAGCTCTTTCTAAAAAGATTCTTAAATCCTGTTAGGAGTCACTGACAGAGGGGAAGCTGGTATAAGAAAGCAAAAAGAATGGCACCAGGTGCTGTGGCCCACTTTGCTAAGCCTCCATAATTTATGTTAGATGAGTTCCTCCAGCTTTCTCACCTAGAAAATACGGTGACTGGCCGGGGCGCCCCCCAGCGAAGCCTAGCAGCAGAATCAACGTCGGCACCTGTTTAAGCAGCTACAGTTAGTGTGGAGAGCAGCCTGCTCATGCTCTGGGCTGGTTTCCATGGCAATGGATGCTTCTTCCTCTCTGTCTCCTGGCTCCAGGGAAAGACAAGGACACCCAAGAGAAGATGGTGGCAATGAGCGGGAGGGGAAGTACCAACACATCCCACTTTCTCACAGACCAGGTAGCTGCCACCCCACATGCTGGCAGTGACAGTCCTCACTGACTTTAGGCAAGTCACGCCCTAGCTGTGGACCTCAGCCTGTTCATCTGTGAAGAGAGGGGGCTGGACTACAGGTGATCCAGCAAAACCTTTCTAGTTTCAATGCCACAGAATTCAATGGCTTATTGAACCAGGCCAGTCTCTGTGAATGGCCTCTTGTCTTGTAGACTTCAGTGTGAAAGACATAAACAAATAGAGCATTCCACGGGACAGGAATCAATTTGCCTCATGCAGAGGCTCAAGGCTTATTCGTTCCCTAAGCCATGCTGCCTCCCTGACAATGGATCATCTCAGTGAGCTTATCTCACATTTCTAGGGTGCGCAGGTCTCCTAGGGCTCACTCAAGCCATGGTCCGCCAGCTTAGTGGGAATGTCAACCCACCCAGCCATTTGCATCCCATCTCAATGACATTATTAAGTTCAAACCTCAAATTCAAGTGTGTAACAGCTCACTAGTGTCAGGCCCCTCTTGTGACTGTGCAGGTGAAGGAACTCAGGCAAGAACAACATGTAAGAGGTCATTCTACTCAGTATGGAGAGTGCTGGGGTGAGCTGACTGCAGGAGTGTGAGGGAAGCTCCCAAGGCAAAGCAGGAGGGAGCGCCCAGTAGAAGCAGGGAGCGGGGAACTCCAACAGCCCCTTGGGTTTGGGGGAGTATTTGTAATTGTGGCTGAATGACCTAAATTAGAGGGGCCAGCATGTGAAGAGGGTAAAGGGGAAAAACAAATGTGGAGGAAGATTGTCTGGAGGTCTGATGACACGGTGGTGTTTCCAGAGCCGGACTGAGGGGAAAAGGGAGTTCTTGGGTTGGAGGTGCAATCCATATGCCCAGTGCTGGCTTTCTTCAGAGTGGCAGAGGCTGAAGGGAGAGGGTAATGGCCCTTCCTGAGAGCCAGGGGTGGTCACTTGGCCCTCCCCTCGAGCCTACTGGAGAGGTGGGGGTAGGCAGACTTGCTCCCATTTTATGTATGAAGGATGAGCAACTCAGAGCCATGGAGCGATGGAACCTAGGCAACCAGCTGCTCCTTTCCAGGAGAATATAATCTTGCAGGGCAGTAAAATAATCATAAAAAATTTAGCATATGACTCTAAACTGACATGTGGCCACCCTATCAACTGCCCTCAGAAGTCCAGAGCAAAGGAAAGATCAGCACTGACAGGGACATCTGAGGATGAGACTCTCATCATGGGGGCGGGGCCTTAAGGACCATCCAGCGCCCCCTATCCTCTTGGACCCAGTTCACCTCTAACCATCTGGCACATAGTTAAACAGAACATTTCTAGGATTCAAGTCAAGAGTCCTTCCTTAGCATAAGCTGGTCCATACATAAGACATCTGATTAGTTCTCAACACTGAGCCATCACGGGCTTCCCAAGTGGCGCAGTGGTAAAGAATCTCCCTGATGATGAAGGAGATGAAATAGATGTGGGTTCAATCCTGGCTTGGGAAGATCCTCTGGAGTAGGAAATGGCAACCAGCTCCAGTATTCTTGCCTGGAAAATTCCACGGACAGAGGAGCCTGGCAGGCTACCGTTCATGGAGTCGCAAAGAGTCGGACATTCGACTAAGCTTGCACGCACCCTGAGCCATCTTATTCTGTTAGTCCCTGCAAGTCAGCTCACAGGATCAGTGGTCTACTCAGGAAATGAAGTATTTAGGGCTCCCAAGAAACTGAGAGGGAAAGGACCGCCTCAGCCAGCCTTCGTTTACTAATATGTGTTCGTTGTGAATTTATTTTTTATTAACAACAGCATGTTAAACTCTGCTATTGGACTAAGACTTCAGGGCCAAATAGTTCACTCAGTAACATCAAGGAAAATGTGCTGGAGATGAAGTTCAAGGGTCCTTCCTCCCAAGGGGGATGCAGGGCAAGCAGCTGCTGGGACCCTTATAACCCAATCAGACCTACTCAGTGTCCCTATAACTTTAAACTCCTTGAAGGCAGGAGCCATGTTTTACTTACTTTACACACCTCACATTACCATAGCCTAGCACAGTAGCTGGTAAATAATAAATGGAATGAATGAGCAAAGGAATCAATAATTGATTAAAAACAGATGGTTTTCAGTCAATCAACAACCTTAGGGAGAGCAACCAAGATGCTGGAGTAGAAAGAAGACCCCGAATTGATGTCCTCTCACGGGCACACAAAAATCACAACTATCTGTACAACAAACCTTCAATGAAAAGACCGGAACCTACCGGAAAACATCTTCTACAATGTAAGCCAATAAAGAAGGCCACAAGGAGACGTGTAGGAGGAACAGACACACAATATAATCAAATCCTGTGCCCTCTGGGTGGGTGACCCACAAACTGGAGAGGTTCTCCCACAGGAGTGAGAGCTCTGAGCCCCACATTGGGCTCCCCAACTCCCCACCCACGGCGGGGGGTGGTGGGTGGGTGGTCCTGCACCTGGGGGACGAGCCCCCAGAGCATTCAGCTTTGAAGGCCAGCAGGGCTTAACTTCAGGAGCCCCCACAGGATCGGGGCAAATAAAGACTTGACTCTTATTTTGATTTTATTTTTTTTGGTGAAAAAAAAGAACTATTCAAAATTTATTCTCCAACAGGCAGACAGCATCAGCAGGTAAAAACTACAGGGGTTTCTCTGTAGATAATACATTCACAAGGCATTATCAAGCTTAACAAGTGAGAAAGTCTCTGGTCTATTTTCTGTAACAATATCCACTTCACAGTGTAAATAGGTACTATTATTGTGTTCACTTACAATTCTGGAAGGAAAGGCACAACTTGGAAAAAAAAAAAATTTTTTTGGGGGGGGAATCCTAAAGTCAGGTGCAATTACCAAGAGACAGACTTGAAAACAGCCCATGATCCACTCTTCAAAATAGAAGGGCAAAGACTTCTCCGCCCAGAAATGTGGGTCTTTCTCCTTGCTTGTTAAATCTTTCAAGAGGAACGCCTCATCGTCTGCTTAATATCACATATACAAAAGGGGGAATTAAGAAGAAACAAAAAAAGAATCACAACATCCTGAACTTCCAGCTGCTCCCATCAATACATCAACTCTTAGGTTTATGACAGGGTCTAGGAACACTTTACTCTTAAGGGCGCACACAAACTCTCACAGCCCCCGGATCCCAGGGCAAAAGCAGTAATCTGATAGGAGCCTGGGCTAGACCTACCTGCTGGACTTGGGGAGGCTCCTGGAGAGGCGGGACGGGGGCGGCTGCATCTCACCCTGAGGGCCTCGGTGCTAGCGGCCCCCATTTTTGGGAGCTTCTACCACAGACGCCCCTGCTGGCTGCAGCTGATTAGCAGCAGCAGTTACCTGGCCCCGCCCACCAGCCTGAAGGCACACGTGCTACGGCATGTAAGGCCAAACAACTAACTTGGTGAGGACACCAGCCCCAGCCATCAGCAGACAGGCTGCCTGAAGACTAAGGAGCTCACACCTGTCCCTAGACACACGCCAGCCCACCTGAGGGGCCGGGACCCAGCTGCACTCAGCAGGGGACAGGCGTGGCCCCGCCCACCAGGAAGCTTGCGCAAATCTCTAGACCAGCCTCACCCAGTAGGGGGCAGACTCCAGAAGCAAGGAAACTACACCCCCACAACGCAGGACACACTCTAACCTGGGACCTGCTGGGCTCTGACCCTACCCACTAGCAAGCCAGTGAAACCTTCCTGACCCCTCAAAACCCCATAGCCAACTATATCAGGAACCCACGCCCCTAAACAATCTCAAAGGAACTTTAGGATCTTTGAGCCCTGCACCCAGACTCCAGGAACCAGCTCTACCTACCAGTAGTCTGGTACTAATCCCAGGATCTGGCTTCACCTGCCAGTGGGTGGGCAACAGCCCCAGAATCTTCCAGACCCTGACTCTGCCCACCAGTCAGCCAGAATAGCCCTGGGGCCCTCTAGGATCCAGCAACCAGCCACCAGGCACCACTAACCAGCAGCATCCACACAAGGGAGGCCTGGCAACCAACCAGACTAGGCAGAAAAAGAAAAGGCCCCAGCTAGGACAAGATAATCATGGAAGGAAAAGGCTTCTGTAAAGGTAGGAAACACTCCACACAAAGCTGGTAGGGAGGTTAAAACAACTTGAACCGAGAGCCTGCTGCACACTGAATTTTACACTGAAATACAGTGCTGATTTATACTGGTTTTACAGCATTTGAGGTGGAAAGAGAATCTGAATGTAACCTAATCTGGTGGGGTTCTTTGTTTTAATTGTCACCCATTGGTGGGTCATGAAATTGATCAACCTAATGAGTTCTGACAAACATTTTATAAACACCATGGGAATGGAACAGATCAGAATGTATCACATGCGGTAAAAGTAAGCATACTGGGTGTATCCTGTCTTAAGTCCAAAACCACTAACAAATCCAACATTCATCCAGTGGTTTCACTACCTCAGAGACTACATCTGGGATGTGTGGTTATCTAGCCTTTCTAGACTCCTTTTGTCATAGGAAATGAATTTCATCCAGAAGTTGGCTGTTACAGAGAGTCTGGCTGTGGGGATTCCAACATGGCTCAGAACACATCACATCAGACACACCCACATGCCCATACACACAAACCAAAATACAGTTTCATGAAGCAATACTTACTGAGATAAAATAATATTTTATTTCATTCTTTTTCATTTTTTTATTGATGTCGGTGATGACCCATTAACTATGTTTCACAAGCATACTAATGCATCATGGACTATGATGCATTGCTGCTGCTGCTGCTGCTAAGTCACGTCAGTCGTGTCTGACTCTGTGCAACCCCATAGACGGCAGCCCACCAGGCTCCCGTCCTTGGGATTCTCCAGGCAAGAATAGTGCCTAATACTCTGAAAGTGGCAGAAAGGGGTTAGGGTAAGAATTTCACATCGATCCCCTTTCTTTTCATCATGTCCATCTGCATGCCTATATTTGTGTGTAAAGGAAGCTAACTGCCTGGTGAGCTGGAGCCTGGCTACTCTGGGGGCTCACAAAGGAGTGGTCACAGTCTCCTGCTGGCCCTGTGGGCAAACTCATTGAGAGAAGACAATGTGAGTCTTTTACAGAGCATGCTAATGGCTATTGAAAACACATAATTGTTCCTGGTTGTCTTGCTGATAACAACAGAGTGGCCATCACGTGTCTCCTCTTAAGATCTGAGAGCAAAAGCATCTCAAAGATTAAAAGTTAGAAGCAAAGTTTGAATGGTGATTTCCCCCCCCCCCCCGCCCCGAACCCCACTGACCCAACTTGGAAGAATCTGTCTTTGGAGAACCAATTTAATCAAATAAAGTAGAATCAATTTACTGGAGACATAATCCAACTTACAATAATTGTCCTAGCTGGTTTATACCACAGCTGTTCACAAGGACACGGTTCATTAAATAATGAAGTCTTCATCAGACTCTCCTTCACTGATCTGCAGTGCTTTTATCCCACACCACCAAAAAATGCTGCCTTCATTAGCACACAGTGTCACCAATCACCAGTGGGGTAATTGGGGGAATTTATTTTTATGACACTCTATTAACTAGACATCATCAAACGAACAACTAAAAGCCATTGTATTTTCCCCAGTGGAGAATGGCACCACTAGATAATCACGCCAGACTGTGGGTTTCTGTGAGCAGGGACCACCTTCTTTCATCTTCCTATTCCCAGTCCTAAGCAAAATGCCTGGCAGTTGGTGGGTGCAAGATAAATATCTGTTGACTCAAGAAGAAAACATCTCCAGTGTGGGATTCCTAATGGCTTCAAAAGAGCGATGCTTAGAAGTCTGGCAGCAATGAACATTTGGTCCCGAATTGTGTCCCCTTCCTTTCTGGTTTGTTAATTTTCCACTTGACTAGACCAAATTGTCCAAGTTCACATGGAAGCAGACGGGACTCTCAGAATCCCCTCTGGCCAACAGAAGGTTCAGCAATGATAATTTCGCTGTCTTCGAGCCCAGAGGCACTGTTAACCCCTCTGGGTGGTGGAAAACCTATGCCAGTCCCAGCATTTTGGAATAATTCCACTGTTAAAAGAGGACACCGGAAGCTGGGCTGCTGAGAAGTAGCAACGGCCTTGTAAATTTCCTCAGGTGTGAGAAGTCAGCAATCTGGTTCACAGAGCATGGCAAGGAAGACTTGCTCTAAACCTGGGAAGATTTATGGCTTAAATAGTTCAGACCAACTCAAATGTATTCAAAGACAGATGGCCAGACCCACCCCTAGAGTTTCTGATTCAGGAATCTGCACCTCTAATAAGTTCCCAGGTTGATACTGCTCCTCCAGGCACCCCACTTTGAGAAACATTGGTTGAGACTAAGGATTATAAAAAACGCTCTGGAGCCAGCTGGCTAGGTTGGAGCCTTGAAGTCTACCACCTACTAGCTTGTGGCTTTAGGCAAATCATTTAAACTCTTCCAGCCCCACGATGTCAAGTGTCAAAAGAAGGCACAAGAACATCTTTCTCCCAAGGTTGGTGTGAAAGTCAACGAAGAACATCTCTTGCTTAACAGATAGAAAGGGATCCATTAAAGTTACTCGAATATGGAAGAGAGGTGGGAATACAGTCTGATGGAAAGACTATTCGACAGGGGAGCCAGATATCCATTCCAGTTCTAGCCCTGCCACCAGGGACTTAGTGTGTGATCCTGGGCACATGGCTTGCCCTCTCTGGGCTTCATGCCCTCATTAGTAAAATGAGGGCATTTGACATTTTATAAGGGCTGAGGATGTCTTTGAACTAGAAAGATTCCAAAGCATTTTGCACCTCCATTCAGCACCATACATCAGATCAGCCTCTCCAAACACTCCCTACCACCCTTAGGCTTCCCACTGCCAGGTCGTCAGCAAGATGACTCAAGACTGCCTTGGACTCATGACCTGATCCTCTCTCTGCCCTAGAGTCCTCCCGCTTAGCTATACCCCATCCGACTCAGCTAACACTAGCTAAGGGCCCCACTTTCTCAGCAGTTCAACCTGGCATCCTTCTTGCTGAAGCCCTTTGACACTCCTCCAAGATGTTTTTCCTCCTTTCATCTCCAACGAGCTCCACTCATTGATAATTCTTTTATGGTGGCATTCTAGACTGGAAGATGAATGGGGGTACATGAATATGTTCAGAGGGGACAAGTATGGTTTCATCCAGAGTGCTGCATTCAGATGGGTATTGGAGGGTGAGGCATACACTCTCAGAGAGAGACACAGCTCTGAAATTGATTTTCACAGCCCAGTTTGGGGGAGGGACCTAGAGGAGCTTTGAAGTCCAAGTTCCGCATTGAAGATACAAAACTCATTTCTCCTCCCCACCTACATTTTCATCAGCCCCGTCGCAGGCTGCTGCACTAGCTTTCTGCTAACAGCTGATGACAGAGAAAGGGCTCTGGTTGGCACAAGGCCACTGTGCATTTTGCTTTTATCAGATGCTGACAAAATTTCCCCATCAAGGAAGATAAATTCGAGGTGATATTAATAAACCTCCGAATGCAGAGATCAGATCTGGCTGGCTCTCTTAATGATCCCATCAGCAGCAAGCCATTTCCAGCCTGGGGAACCCAGAAGTTTATGATTCTGTGTAAGGCAACTTGAAGGCTGGAGTCTCTTCGCCTGGCTTCTGGCGGAACGTGGAGCCCAACTGGGGCTCCAACTGGAAGGTGGGGCTCCTCCAGGGCCCCAAGTGAGGTAGGAGCTGAGAGAGGAGGGGCACTGATGAAAAAAAGCCCAGAGTAAATGTCACCGGGCAATGTTTTGCACCCAGAAAGTGCTAAGCGTTTTGTACCCATCTTCTCATTTATCATAAGCTAAGTGAGGGAGGAGCTATTTTTAGGCAAGGACGCTCCCACTTAGAGAGGTTATCCTTAGCAATATCAGCGTCATCATACTGGTTGTCACTTACTAAGTGCTTTCTGGGTGACTGGGCTTAGGATTTTGTCTGAACTTTCACAAGTCTATCAGCTCAGCCCCATTTTTGAACTGGAACGTGAGGGGTAGAGAGGTTGGATGTGTCGCTTGAGGTCACACAGCAAAGATGCTTAGTGGGCACCAGAACTCACGACTGGATTCCAAAGCCTATGCTGCCACGTGCTGCCCTCCTCACACGGCGCTACAGGAACACCACCAGAGGGGACCCTCTGGCCTCTGTCATAGCACCCACCACTCCAGGCTGCAGCAGACGGCTCACTGTGCTTCCACCTTCCTGGAGGAAAGCTGTGTGCAGTCATGAGCCGTGTCTGCCTGGAGGATGCAGCTCAATGGCATCTGTATGGCCTGGCACTTAGTAGGCATTCTTTAAATGCTCAATATTCAAGTAGAAAAATGGGAGGCCTCTACACACATCCCCTGGTGGCTCAGTGGTAAAGAATCTGCCTGCAATGCGGGAGACCTGGGTTCGATCCCTGGGTTGGGACAATCCCCTGGAGAAGGGAATGGCAACCCACTCCAGTATTCTTTCCTGAAGAATCCATGGACAGAGGAGCCTGGTGGGTGACAGTCCAAAGGGTCCCAAAGAATTGGACACAATTGAACGACTAACACACACACACACACACACACACACACACTTACATCCTAGAAGACTGCAAAGGTACCTCACTCCACTCTCCTTTGGGAGGGGTGAAACTTGGCTCAGAGAAACGTGAATTTCAAGTTCACTAAGCTTGGATTGAGGTGGTGAGAACATAAAAGAAAAAAGAACCCAGCAAATCCTGAAGGGGAAAGCTGGGCCCTGAAGCAGCCATCTGCACAGCAAACACTTCCTTTCACAGCACAAATACATCAAAGTTCTTAAGTCCTTTATTGATGCTATTCTAGTTAATCTTCACAATGACCCCATTTTACAGATAGAAAAAGTGAGGCACGTCAGGACTGAAGTACTTGCTCAAGGGTCCACGGGTTATGAATAGTAGAGCTGGGATTCGAACCCAAGCCATCTAGCACCAGAGTCCATACTTTGGGTGTCTCCACTTACTATCTGCTGGCTATGGGCTGTGTTCAGGGGTGGGGAACCTCCAAGGTCCAGAGAGCTCCCAGAGAGTCCACCCCACCAGGCCTCAGGCTCAGGCTGAGAGGAGAATGCTCTGCAAAGGCAGCAGCTGGAGGTTAAATTCTGAGTAATTAACATGTTTATCCATCATAGCAGAATTGTTCCCCAGAGAATTCAAGTGTCATTTCACTGTGCCTTTAATCCAGGAATGCTTTTACTGTGTCTTGCCAGCAAATACTAAGGGCAAGGGGCTGGCAGCTCCTTGACGCAGCAAAGAGGGAGCCGGGCTTCTGTCTGGACCAGGTGGAAGATTACCATCTGGACTGTTCTCAAGGAGCCCGAGCTAGGGATGTGGGGAAAATTTGTGTCTGCTTCGGGGGTCCCAAGTCTTGGAGCAAACAGTACCCAACTTATAAGTCACAGTCAGAGGGCGAGTAGGGACTGCACAGTCGTGACAGGCAGAGACTCTGGACCTGGGCCGGGTTCAGTCCTGGCTGCACCACTTACCAGCTCTGTCACCTTGGCAAGTCACTTCTTTTACTGCACATACAAAATGGGGATAATAATAGGAGTCTTTAGCTGAATCCCTCCTAAAAGCAGCCCTGAAGTCCAACACCTGGTACAAGTAATTTATCTGGAAGACAATCCAGGGAAACAACAGTGTAAGTGAGACATGCAAGGGAGGAGACCAGTGCTGGGTGAACTGATGAGCAATTATTCGCACAGTGGGCGACCAGGGCTCTGTCCCTCCAGGGGCTCTTCAACGCAGGTGTCCCACTGAAGGTGAGAGCTGGGTTATCTATTCCACTAACCCACCCATCATTGCTAGAGGGGCACCGCTGGTACTTCTAGCCTGCCTCTCATGGAGACCAGAGCACCCTAGGGCAAGAGATGCAGGGAGGCGCCTGTGCGGATGGGGTCTACATTCAGGATTCACCCTCAAGAAACTCCTGGGATTGGGCATGGGGATAAGGGTGGGCACAGGAACATCCGCCTCAGTGCAGGTAACGTGGTTGACATAGGGCCTGGTAACGGAGGAACACTCTGCCGTAAGTGCTAGTTTGCTGTCATGGTGATGATGATTGTCATGGTTATCATTACTACTTCTGGCCTTGGGAGAACAAGCAGGAAAATGAGCCATCCCAGGATAGAGAAGCAATAGCTGATGAGATGGATGCCCCTCCTCACCAACGAGTCCAGCCCCTGCTCCCACCCATCACCTGTCATGAATCGAGGGGTATCCTGCTGAGAGCAGACCCCCACTCCACCCCCACCCCCGCCGTCCCCTCTGTGCCCTGGGGGAGGCTCAGAGAAAGACCAGCAGCCAAAGGTGGGTGGTGGTACAACATTCAGTAGCTGGGGAAGCTGGAGGAATACAAGGATTTCTAGGCTACCGGACTACTTGAGCTGAGAGTCTGGGGACCTGGAAGACAGAGGTTGAATCCTGAATAAATAGACACAGAGTCCAGTGACATGGATGAAAGGCTGTTCATTGGTTCACTGAACAATCCTGGCATACCATCCATCTTTCCAGCCCTGTGCTAGGTACTGGGAATGAGGAGGTGAATCAGATACTGCCCGGAGGCTGGAGATTGCAAAAAAGACAGAGGAGGGAGAGGGACAGGCATGAAAGAAGGAAACTAAATGTCTCCTTGAGGAAGGATATCTAAGTGGGCTCTAGCCTACCCGTCATCTTTCAGTGCTCCTGAGGACTCTTCTCCAGGTAGCCGGCCATACCTTTCAATGTGGACACCCCAACACCACCACCCCAAACTTATATAGAGTGATCTCCTGTATTTGTTAGTGCTCCAAGAGCTTCACAAAATATGAATTCACACCAACCTTATGAAGTTTTACAGAGAAGGAACTCAGAGAAGCTAATTAACTTGCCCACAGTCACAAAGGCAGGAAAGGGAGAAGGATCCGCAGTCAGAATCCATTCTCCTCTACCCCCCACCCCCATCCCACCCTCAGCAGAGCCTGCCCTGCCTCCCCACCCTTCCAAAGCTTGCAGCCTGCTATGATCGCCCCTCGCCTGGGGGTCTGACAGCCCCGCCCACCCAGCCCTTGGGGCCACACACAGGCTGCCTCATTGTGTTTTATATTTCACATGTCTATGGTTTGTCTCCCACTAGTTTTTAATCTACTTTAGAAGCAATTGTCAATTTCTGTGATTTCTGTGATTTCCTAGAATAGCACAAATACTTCCAAGTAATAATAACTCCATTCATCCACATGAATGTAAGCTCCCTGAGAGCAGAGACCTCTTTATCTGTCCGTCACTCTATTCCCAGGGTCTGGTGGAATGCTTGGAACAAAACACTCTGAAAATACTGCTGATGACAGAGTGAACAAACACATTTACTTGCATTCATCGCATGCCAGGCATTGTATCAGAAGCTCCATATGCATTATTCCACCTTATCATCGCAGATGACAGCAGGAATGAATGAAGTCATAAATAAATGAGTAAAGGAGTGAGTAATAAGTGAATGAGGAGGTAAGTGAAGGAAGGAATTCCAAGGACAGCCTCTTGTCCATTACTCTCAACTCCCAGATATCCCACTGCCTCGCATCCTCCAACTGTGTCCTGTTCCAGGGCCCCACACTGCCATGTGCCTCCCAGCATATCGGTGGAGTCACCCTCCAGAGTCGAATATCCATCGGCATAAGCAAGAACAGTCGAGGAAGCTTTCTGCATCCCACTTGAAGAGCAGTGGGAGCCTACACTGCTTTAACAGACTTAGATGTCAAGGCTGGGTGTGGAGTGAGGAGAGCTGCTCGCTGAGTGAAGAGCTTTTCTGGTCCACCCAACATCATCCTCTGGCTGCAAGCCTACAGCATGGCTTCAGAGCTCAGGGTAGAGAGGGATGGGCATATTCACTCACTCACTCATTCACCCACTAACAAGCCTCAAGCAATGGAGCACCTACTGTGCCCAGAGTAGTTCTGTGTTCTGCAGGGGACATGCATATAAATAAGAAACGGTCCTTGACCTTGAGGGATTTATGATCTAGGAGGAAAAACAACAGTGACGTTAGCTCAGATGTCGGCCATCTCTGGTTTATCCAGTACCTGGTGCCATGTATACAGCCTCTGCTTTTGCCCTGAATGACTTATACCCTGGATGTGGCACTTGTTTGAGACCTTGCCTCCAACGCATGCCTCCAGACACAGGCAGCGGGGACCAACACAGACTGTTGAAGATTTCACAGGTAAGGTGGAAAATGGATTTAAATCAAGCACCTCAGGACAAGTGGGTCTCATAGGAGATTTTGAGTTCACCCAGTTTCTTCAAGGCCATGGTTCGACCAAAGATTTCTTCCCCAACCCTTCCCCATATAGCCCTTAAGGTAGAAACATGGACCCAAGAAGCCTAAGTCTCTCACTCTCCCTCTAAAAGCCCCTTGACCCTCATCCTCCCACTAGATAGGGCTTCACCTCTATGGACATCATTAGGGATATTTATAAATATTGCATTTTTTTTCCCTTTTCCTGGGCAATTGATAGTATATCTTCTAGTCTCCTTTGAAGTTATGTGTTACCAGCAGTTTGCGCTGACCCATAAATGAGCAAAATGACATATGCCATTTCTGGATGGAAGCTTTCCATCCAGATGTGCACCACTATCTTGAACCAGGATGATCCTGGAAGTAAATGCCAAGTTGGAGTTTCATTCAGCTTGGTTCACAGAGTGACTTTAATAAAGAGTCTTCCCTTCTCCTCCTTTCTGTCCCCATGATTGATATTATACGTGGAAAGAGCAGGAAATAAACCTTTCCTGTGTTATGCCACTGTTGGGGTTGTTTGTTATTGTAGCATAGCATGGCTTAACCTGACTCATGCAGCTTCTTTGATGCACGACAATTCAGTTCTGCCTTGATCTACAGGCAAACTCATACTCAACTAATTCTGGTGCTCACCATTAAAAAAAGATCCTCTAGATAACAGAATCCACACTCTGCAAAAGGAAGTTGATGGCATCTTTTGATAGCTGAACATTCTCCTTGAGGTCTCACCCCTCATTCTCAAGAGACATTCATCAACATATTTTTTTCCTAAACAAAATGGCAGAGGCTCCCATGGGGAATTCTGGAGAAGGAGCTTCTAACTGGCACAAAAGAAATACGGTCTGGTGAGTGCCATGAGAAAGTGGGTGTCAACACCACGGGGACACAAGAAATAGTGGGACTTATTTGGACATGAGATACCTTTAAGAGGGAGGTGATATCCCCGAAAAACTCATGAAGGTTTTCTGCAAGAAAGGAAAGAAACAAGTCCCTAAGAATTGAATCTGAATGTGACTCTGAACTCTGAAGCTGATGCCTGGATCCCAGATAAACTTGCAAGAACAGAAGGAAGGAGGTGCTCCGGTGGCTTTCCAGTGGCACTCTGTGTCACTGGGCCAAACCCTTCTCACCACACAAATGTCAGAGCTTTGGCAGGCCTGCCCACTCCTGCCATCCTCCCGGTCACTCACCAGACCAGGACGCATGAAGGAAAGCACTTTCTGATTTGGATTCTGTCTCACTTCTCTCTCCTCCTTACCTGCCAACCCCACTACATCTGAGACTAAGCAGACAGATCATCTGACTTACGTACAATATGACATGACTCCAGCCTGAAAGTTACAGGAAAAACCTGAATACAACTCTAAAACATTCAGGAAGCCTGTGTTTAATGTGAAAGAAATCAACCTCACAGGACCTTTATGATACACCAAGGCAGGAACCCACGATCCACCCTGAAAAAATCTGGACTGCTCATCACCCAAACATACTTCATTGTCCATGGTCAATGCTCTCGGGCTGCCTGGGGCCTCCACTGCAGCCTCCTGCTCACCTCCCCCCATCCCTGCCACACTCCATCCTTAAGCAGCTCTCCGCCTGATTTCCCATCCTCCATAAAATAGATCTGATGGGAGAGGAGCCAATTTAATTGAGCCAGTTTAACTCACCACCTCTCACAGATACATCAAAATCACAACTCTTTGCAGAACCATTGAGGAAAAAGACTGGAACCTACCAGAAAAGACCTTCTACAACTAGAGGCATAAAGAAAGGACCAAAAGGAGGTGGGGAAGACGGGTGGACTCATGATACAATCAAATCTCATACCCCCAGGTGGGTGACCCACAGACTGGAGAATAATTCTAGTGCAGATGTTCTCCTATAGAAGTGAGAATTCTGAGCCCCACACTGGGCTCCCCAGCCTGGGGAGGCCTTCACCTGGAAGATGAGCCCCCAGAGCATTTGGCTTTGGAGGTAGCGCGGCTTAATTGCAAACAGCCCCACAGGACTGGGGTAAACAAAGACCTCAGTCTTAAAAGGTGCACACAAAAATTTCATGTGTACCAGGCCACAGGGAAAAAGCAGTCATTAGATAAGAGCCTGGGCCAGACCTACCTGCTGGTCTCAGAGACTTGTGGGGTTGGGTGTGTGTGTGTATGTGTGTGTGTGTGTGTGTGTGTGTGTGTGAAGCTTACCCTGGGGACACAGATAGTGGCAACAATCATGTTTGGGAGCCCCTCCGCCTCAGTAGCTGGCACAGACCCAGCCCTGCCTAACAATCTGTAGGTGCCATTCGCTTATTAACACCAAGACCCAGCCCTGCCTAACAATCTGGTGCCATTCGCTTATTAACACCAAGACCCAGCCCTGCCTAACAATCTGTAGGTGCCAGTGCTGGGACACCTCAGGCCAAACAACTAACTGGGTGAGAAAACAGCCTCACCCATCAGTAGACAGGCTGCCTAAAGACTACAGTGCCCATGCCAGCCTCTGGACATGCCCCCTAGCTGCGGCCCAGCCCATCAGAGGGCCAGGACCCAGCTCCACCCAGCAGGGGATAGAAATGGATCCGTCCCATCAGGAAGCCTGCACAAGCCTCTAGACCAGCCTCACCCACCAAGGGGCAAGCTCCAGATGGAAGAAAACTACCCCCCACAACACAGGCCAGACCCTAACCCTGGGGCCAGCTGGGGCCTGGTCCTATCCACTAGCAGGCCAGTGCCAGTTGCTGGACACCCTGGCCTCATTCCCAACTGGACACCCCAGCCCCACACCTGGCAGTGATCTAACACGAACTCTGGGATCCCTAGGCCCTGCAGCCAGACTCCAGGAGCTAGCTCTGCCTTGCCAGTAGTCTGGTACTAACCCCAGAATCTGATTTCACATATCAGTGGATGGGAAATAGCCCCAGAGTCTTTAGGACCTTGACTTTGCTCACCAGTCAGTCAGCACTAGCCCCAGGGCTCTCTGGGATTCCATGACCAGCCACCTTGTAACCAGGCCTGGAACCAGCAGCCAGCGGCATCCATATAAGGCAGGGCCTGGCAACCAACCAGACTAGGAGCCAACCAAGTCTACCAGACCCCACACAGGCAGCCTGCCACAACAAAAGGACCCACACAGCCCTCCTAGGGGGCACCCCTAGAGCATACAGCATGAGTGACAAAAGGGGAGTGCACAGCTAGGATGCACAGGACACCTCCTACAGAGGCCACTTCTCCAAGGTCGAGAAACAAAACCTACCCCATACAGAAAAATACATACAGCTCAAACAAGGGTGGCAGAAGAGTATGTTCCAGATGAAGGAATAAGATACAGCGTCAGAAAAGAACTAAGTGAAGTGGAGGTAGGCAATCTACCCAAGAAAGCGTTCAGAGTAATGATTGTAAAGACTATCAAAAAGCTCAAGAGGAGAATGGACGCACAGAGCAAGAAGTTAAGTTTTCAACAGAGTTAGAAAACATAAAAAACAACCAAACAGGATAAATGCAGTAACTGAAATCAAAACTAGAAGAAATCGATAGTAGACTAAATGATGCAGAAGAACGGATCAGTGAGCTGGAAGACAGAGTGACAGAAATCACTGCTGCTGAACAGGAAAAAAAGAGAGAGAGAGAGACAGGAAATTAGGACAATTTAGAGGACCTCTGGGATAACATTAAGTGCACTAATTCTCCTTTATAGGGTTCCCAGAAGGAGAAGAGAGAAAGACTCTGAGAAAATATTTGAAGAGAAAAACCGATCTGATGGGATCCATTCTCTTAGGTGTTTTCCTAAAGAAATTTCAAATTTATGCTGTTAATGACTGACTATTGTGCTGTCTCCAGGAAGGCATTTAGGTACATTACTCACAGTGGAAATTTTTGCTATGTGATGGATCACAATGGAAAGGAGACCATTCTGACATCATGATGCACAAAAGTCCTCTTCTTGGGTACCTTACCCTAAATGTCATTCTATCATATACACCAAATAAGCCTCTTACATACAACTCCGAGAATACCACATGAGTATCCATTTCTAAATAAGTGACCTTTGCCCTTGTCAGAGGAGAAAGGATCAAATTAGATAATTCTGCTACACAGTAAAATTCTCCTGAATAGGAAACTGCTTCTCCCACAGATAGAAAAGCTGGGAGAAGCCCAAATTCTGAGGATACTGTCAGTGAAAACACACACAGATCGTAGCTAGTTATTCATCAATTAATTCTCAGCTAGCTTTGTCCCATGGAGAAGGACATGGCAACCCACTCCAGTACTCTTGCCTGGAAAATTCCATGGACAGAGGAGCCTGGTGGGCTACAGTCCATGGGGTCTCAAAGAGTTGGACATGACTGTGCGACTAAGCACTGTTTTGTCCCAAGTCATCCAGCAGACAGAATAAGAAGATATTTACAAGTTGTGTGTATTTCAATTAATATTTTTAGACATCATGAGTGTGTAATTAATATTTTCAAAGAACACATCCACACCAGATCAGGCAGTGTTGTTTTCTGCCCTTGTCCATATGCCGGTATTTTTAATTCCTTTCTGGAAGGAAGACAACAGTCCTAAGTTTTTTTCTTCTGTGGCTCAGAATAACCATGCTTTTTCTGCTTCAGTAAATCGTTACTGCAGCTTGAAAGGGTTCCTAGAAAGTTCTGGTTCCATTCAGGCTTTAGGAGGAGGAGAAGCAATCTACAAATACCGAGAACTAGAGGCTTCCGGCATAAGGGTAGTTGGCCTCCAGACAATGTAAAGTCCATTCATCAGGACAGGTAAAGTTACACTGCACTAACAGAGAAACTGTAAACTTCCCCAAATTTACCTTTTCATCATTTATTTCTCACTCATGCAAAGTCACTTTGGGTCTGGTGGTTCTCCAAGGTAGCTTCTTTAAAAGAGATGACTCAGGAATCCAGGCTGGTTTTATCATGTGATTCTAGCATCTCAGCACACAACTTCTGCCATCACCATGAGAGGGCAAGAGAGAGCATAAGGAAGCAGGCGGGGCTTTTCATTGACTTGGCTGCACCATTTCTGCTCACAGACCACCCAACTGCAAGGGGCTTGGAGGAGTGGGAAAATTCATGGCTATTTGGTGGCCATTAAATGTACAATGGTTATCACTTTGTAGTCTTGGGACACTTTATACCTACTTAGTAATTCTTGAATTCCAGTCCTTAGAGTCTGTGCTCCAAGCTCATTATGAAATCACCACCAGAGGTGACAAGGGGATAAAGAATGTTGTGTACCTCAACAGCAATGTGACACAGCTGTGTTTATTTGAATCCAAGGATCCTTCTCTTTGTTCTCTGGGTGTCCCAGAAGTGCCCCTTGGACCCACCACTTGTGCTTTGCAAAGAGAAGATGGACCAGAGGAATCGCCTTGAGCTTTTGATGAGAGCCCTGCTTCTCAAAAGGAAAATAAAAGTTGTCAGTCTGGGGATGGGAGTGAGCACTAGCTGCACTGTACCCGCACTGGGAGGATTTTATTGCAAATTCTCCTCTGCCTGGGAACCAATAGATAAATGAGATCATTGTTTCCAAACCCTGGAAGGAGGACTGAGATGTTAAAAATATATAAAGCCTCTAGAAATTCTAATTTAGTCAATGTAAAGCAGTTCCCAGGAATCTGCATAGTAATAAACACCCTAGATAGTTGCAATAAATAATCATATTTGGCAGCCACTGCTCTGGAGGAAAATACAAGTTCACCACCAGTAGGATTGATTTATTCAGTCTTAAAATGATAGCCAGGACCAAGTAAGTGGCTGAACCAAACTAAATCAGCAGAGCACTGGGCTCCCATCAACCTCTGATGGAAGGCAAAGGTCTGAGGCTGGTGTTCATATTGAGAACAGACTGGTGCGTCACAGAAATAACTGGTCCTCTCATTTGGAAACCAAAGCTCCTAGGAGTTTGATTATCCCTTTAGAGACAAATGGGAATCCCTCGCAGGACTGGAAGAATGGTTCTGAGGTGGGAAGAGGTTCGATTGAACAGTCTTTGTCAAGGGTAAGCTATGGCCTTTCCTTTCCATACCAGGTCCACACCAGGTCCAACTGGTGAACCTACTTGGACAGGGGCACATGGATAGGTCAAAAGGAACAGCACTTGGCTCTGGATGTGTTTGCTGCTGCTTTCGACTGCACTACGTCTTCTCTGCAGCACACGGGCTCTTCGTTGATGTGCTCAGGCTTTCTCCAGTTGGGGTGTGCAGGCTTCTCATTGCAGTGGCCTCTCTCCTTGTATAGCACGGGCTCTAGGGCACGTGGGTTTCAGCAGTTGCAGCTCATGGGGCTCTATACCACAGTCTCAGTAGCTGCGGCACTCAGTTTTAGCTGCCCCACCTCATGCGGGATCTTAGGTACCAGGCATAGAACCTACACCCCCAGCATTGACAGGCACATTCTTAACCACTGGACCACCAGGGAAGTCCCTGGCTTGGCTTTTTACACTCTACCTAAATGTGCTCAGGCCCATCCCTTTTCAGTAATATAATTTTACAGCAAGAGATTTACCATGTACCTGCTAAGCTGTGAGAGGGGTGATATGAATGTGTAGATAGCTTTGGAAAGCTGAGTGATAGCTCAGAGATTACAGAAAAGTTGCGTAACATAAATGTATTTCTATATATGTTTTTCTGTTTCTCTCTCCTGCCTTGCATACTACTGCAAAACTTACAGGTCAGGTGTCATATCAGGCCTGTAGAATTTCCCTCATAATGTAGAGTGAGGGGCCTGGGGCCTGAGGATTCAAGGGTAGGTGTGCTCTAGAGCTTAGACTGGGAGCAAAGCAACAGAACCATCCACTGGTCTACAGCTGTCATGGGTAAGGCCTGGAGGCCATGTAATTTTTACCTTTTTATTTTAAATTAGAGTATAGCTGATTAACAATATGGTGACAGTTTCAGGTGGACTGCAAAGGAACTCGGTCATACATCTACCTGTATCCATTCCTGGAGGCAATTTCTGGACAGAACATTTTGTGAGCTTCTTGGCCCTGGAACACATATTCAGATGCCTGCCAAGATCCAGTTTCAATAAGACAAGGAGATAAGAAGCAATATCTTCTCTGAGGATTCTGGGGGCAGCATGGCCATTGAAGCAAAAGGAGTGTTCCCTCCTCCTAACACTCAGGACTCTCCATGGACCACTGCAGGCTACTGGAGTGGATGCGACCAGAGGAAGGGCCGCACACTGGATACTGCCCACACTCCAGACTGGTCCATGCTCCTGCACCAGCAGGATGGCAGCTTTAGAGTCAGGGAGATATGGCATCCTTCCCAGTTCTGGAATTCCCAGCTGAGAACACTCCAAAATCCTCCAGTTGCCTCATCTTTTAAATGGGACCCACTGGATCCTGCTGAAAACTGAATGATACAATACAATTAAATAACCCAGTACTGAGTCTGGTACTTTATAACCGTCCAGATCTTAGCTTCTGAAGTTAGAATGGCATCCACTCTGCCCACCTCTCCAAGCCTCTGGGAAGAGGATAAAAGGGCAAAAGCCCTGAAATACTAAAATCCATGCGTGGCTATGTAGATGATTTTTGTCATGTTCTTGGCCTTCCTGAATGCATACAGCAAAATTTCAATCAATGCTCCATCCTGCCTGGAAATGGTTTCATTAGTAGCTGGAAAGCCAGGCCATGGTAGAAGCATTTTAAGGTGCCCAAGTCGTCTAAGCTGGAACTGCAAATTCAGGGTCATCAAAGAAGGAACCAGGGAGAAGTGGACTTTGGAACAAAATCACTATAGGTCTGGGGACTGTGTGTGTGTGTGTGTGTGTGTGTGTGTGTGTATAGGGATGTATGTATGAGAGAGAGACAGGGTGAGAGAGAGATTAACTCTGAACTGATCTGAAGCCTCCCTTTCATTATCATGCTGATTTAAACTGCCAAGACTTTAGCTGGGTCAGACCACTGAGGAGGAAAGACAATAGGAAAACAGAAGGTGACTCAGGATGCAAACACCTCATTGTTGCAGCGCGGTGAATGGATTCACTGCTTTCTAAATGTCAAGTTAATATTTCTCTTGGCACCAGCTGCGTTCCCTCCCCTCCTTCCCCCTACAGTGAGCCTGGTCTCCCGGAAGCCCGCCCTTTGGCAGCCGCCCAGCCTCAGCACTGGGATTTGAGGAGGGCGGGATGGCTGGCACGGTGAACACACAGGCCCCCAGCTCAGCTGAGGAGGGGCAGCAGCCTTTGTGTGGAGTAATACCCTCTGTTGTCCTCAAGCTCTGGCTCTGGGGAGCTCTGGGCTTCAGGATGCAGCTCTGGCAGCTGACTGCACCAGGGAGCAGCACAAACAGAAGCTTTCCCTGTCCTGCTCATAGGCAGGGAATAGTAGACAAGGAAAGAGAATGACCTTCAAGGCCAGTTGCCAGTTGGAACTTTGTGCTCCCTGCACTGCCCCTAGAGTCTCCAGGCTACCCTCCACAAGATCAGCAGTGTCTCCCCAAAGAGACGACCCACCCAGGTCACCCCCTAACTCAGAATCCTTCCCTGATTCCCTCTGGTTTTCAATATAAAGCCCCAACCCTCATCAAACCACTGAGGACTGAGGTTGACTCCATTCCTCAGAGTTCACATGGTCCCTTCACTCGGCTCCTTGCCCAGACCTTATCATCAGGATGCCAGTTGTCTACTTCAGGGTCTTCTTCCCCATTCTTTAGTGCAGGGTCTATATCTCTCACCTCTGTATGCCCAGTGCCACCTTGCACTTGATGGGGCCTGGTCAGGGAATGCTACCTTCAGTAGTACCTAGAAGGTCATTCATTCATTCACTCTTGCAGACCACTCTACACATTATTTCCCCAGTCTACCTTCCACCTTCACTTTGAAAACTATTCAGGCACTCCTCACTTTATAGAGGGTCCTGTCTACCTTCTTCATTTTCACCATCCTAATCAATCTTTGTGGCTTAGCTCAGGGTCCCCTGCAAAGCTCATCTGTATGAAGCTTCTTCATTGTTCTGTTTTTTCTAAGCATCTATTGTACCTGATTCGGAGAAGGCAATGGCACCCCACTCCAGTACTCTTGCCTGGAAAAGCCCATGGGCGGAGGAGCCTGGTAGGCTGCAGTCCATGGGGTCGCGAAGAGTCGGATACGACTGAGCAACTTCACTTTCACTTTTCACTTTCATGCATTGGAGAAGGAAATGGCAACCCACTCCAGTGTTCTTGCCTGGAGAATCCCAGGGACGGGGGAGCCTGGTGGACTGCCGTCCATGGGGTCACACAGAGTCGGACACGACTAAAGTGACTTAGCAGTAGCATTATACCTGATTGACTGCATCCCCCATGTGGAGCTTCATAATGGAAGGTTTTGTAATAGTTACTTAACTCCTCTGAACCTAATCTGTAAGCATGGTTAATAATAGGTTTGCTATAAGTTTTAAATTAAGACACAGTATAAATAAAGCACATAGCACTGTGCCTGGCATATAATAAGTGTTCAAAATAGGCTTCTTTAATGAGGATATCTTTTTAAATCTCAAACTCTAGATTGTCAGTCCCCTCTTTGAGGGGAAGGACCATGGCTTTCTTTGTCTTGACAAACTTCCAAACATACAGCCCAATGCTCTACTGTTGGTGGAAGCTTTATTGATAATATTACTGCCATTATATGTTACTGATTATTAATTGTGTTTGCATGTTTGATGGCATAGAATCATGGAGAGAGCATTGGATTAGTAGTTGAACACTGACTTTTGTTTTTTTGTTTTGGCTACATTGTGAGGCTTGTGGGCTCTTTGTTCACCTAGCTTGGGCCCCCAAAAGTGATAATGCTGAGTCCTAACCACTGGACTACCAGGGAATTCCTCCAAACACTCACCCTGAATGGTTTCAGTCCTGTTTTCCCACTCTGGGACTCAGGTTCCCCTGCTGTGTAGAAAAATATTTTTCTGGAAGGGTCTGAAGTTCCATCTCATAATGATATTACAATTCAGTGGTTATTAATGAGACTAGTTGACACCACACTGAGCTTACCCTCCATCCATATGTGTCATCCCTACTCACTATGCCGTCACACAAATGCAAATACACCAGTGGGGAAACATAGAAACGAGGATTTATGTCAGCCAACCAAAAGAACACCAGTCCTCACTGCAACAGGCAAATGTTTTCTGTTTTAAAGGTTACTCCAGGCAGCATCAGGGATGACATTCCCTCTCACAGCAGTGGGTTAGCAACAGATGTTGCAGCAAAATGATCCTGACTGGAGGTGCTTATTAACCCTTCTGCATGGCACACCCATCTTTACTTCTGGGCCCACGCCTTATGACTCTTAAGGCAACTTAACCTGCCATCCCTGGCTTCTAGAATATCACTACCCCCCTGTTTGGGTCATTAACAGGACAAAAGACTGAGCATCAAATCTTATCAAATATAATCACATCGCCTATATTTCTGCCAAGAAAAAGGTTATACCTGCCCTTCTATTCTGAGGATCTCAAGGGAATAAATACAGGATGACCCTAAGATTCAGAATATGAGCTCTATTCCACTGTTTATGACCTAACTGAATTACCTTGAGCAATTTACTTAGTCTCTCTAATCTCATCTTCTTCATCTATAAAACTGAAATAGATATCCATGTTGCCTAGGACTGTTGTGCTTATGGGGGTTAAATAAAATAAAATATGCAAAATACTCAAGGCACAGTCTGGTTTATAACAAGCACTCAATAAATGTGCATTGGCATCACCCGTGATACTGAAGAATGGGCAAATGCTTCTTTCTTTCTTGCATTTTTAGAACCAGACACTTTGAAAGATCAAAATCTCAGGCAGGCAGGCAGGCCTCAGTGTAAAGCAAAGGGTCAAGTCCATCAAGTCCCAAGAAGACCAGAGAAAACAGAAAGGGGCTCATTACCCACTCTGTAGATTACCGCTGGAAAATATTTTAAGCATTGTACACTCTGATGTCAGCATGTGGGTACTCAGACAACGCTACTGTGACTTCCTACGGGCTTTGAAAAATGTCCCGTGGAAGAGAAACTGAGCCAAGGACATGAGTATAGCCTAACTAAAATGCTTGCCCGCGCCAACACCCGGGCCCTGTCCGTGGTCCTGAAAGAGACAAGCGGCAAAAGGCAGGTAGAAAATCGTGACTTCTAAGAGATTGCCAAGGCAGAAAGAGAGAGACTCTTTGGAATTTTGTTCAGATACATGCAATAATTGAGAATAAATGTTTTTTTTGGCTCATTAATTGGGCTTCCTCACCTATTGTGCTCCTGATTCTAAACTTACTGTCAAAAAGAACCTCATAATGCATACCAGAGCGAACATAAATTACTTAGGGAATCACTGGCTCCCCTCTGTTGGCCTGGATAATAAGAAATTGAACAACATGAATCTCCTATCCTGAAATGAGTTAATTTTTCTCTTCTCTAGTTTACCTACTGCAAAGAAATGGCAGAGAATATTCATTAAGAGTGAGCCTCTGGAATCAAACTGCCTGGATTCCATTCCTAACTCCTCACTTATCAGGAGATAATTTCTTTCACCTCTTCATATCTCAGTTCACTCATCTATAAAAGTAACCATAAAAATAGCACTGAGCTCATAAGTTTACTTAAAAATTAAACAAGTAAGGCATATAAATTGCATATAAAGTACACTGTAAGAACTCATTAAGTATAAAATTATTATTATTAATATCATAATGGTTTTCATTGTTATTATTATTCCAAGTCAGACTAAACAAAGATGAAAACTTCTTTATTCCCTCCTGCATCCTGGTTTGCATGATGCCCTTCACTCTGCCTGCTCCTATTATTGCCTGCTTCTATCTCCCTCCTGAGCAAATGTGGAGACAGATCAAGTAAGAGATGAGAAAGTTTGTTTACTCACCTACCCACTGAGTTCAACATTAAAAAAGCTCATAAATTTCTTAAAATGAAAGACAGATCCATAAGGGCTACAATTCCCCTAAAAGCCATGGAGAGCTTAAGGGCCCTCAGCCCATATGACAACAGAGCCACTCTTAACCCCATGCTTGAGACCACCCTCCACTTGCTTTTCCACCACTCTGTCAGCTTCCAGAGCAGCTCAGCAGGCTCACAAGGCTTATACAAGCTGTGCAAATCTCAAAAGCCCGGGCTCCAATAGCTTGGCTCCTGTGAAGAATGCTCAGTCTTCCCAGCCCATGACCGAGAACATTCAGCAGTCAGGATGGAAGACAAGCAATGATAGTGACCCTACTTGATTCTGAACTCACACTACTTTCCTAAACACTGCCATGCACCTTACTTTCTTCAATCTTCTTAACATCCCTCCAAAGCAGACAATTAGTGCCATCCCCATTATACAGAACGGGCTTCCCAGGTGGCGCTAGTGGGAAAGAACCCTCCTGCCAATGCAGGAGACAGAAAAGACACAGGTTTGATCCCTGGGTTGGGAAGATTCCCCGGAGAAGGGCATGACAGTCCACTCCAGTATTCTTGCCTAGAAAATCCCCATGGACAAAGGAGCCTGGCGGGCTATGGTCCATAGGGTTGCAAAGAGTTGGACATGACTGAAATGACTTAGCATGCAACACATTATACAGAAAAGATCACTGAGGTCCACAGATTGATGTGATTTTCTACAAGTCACACAGCTACCAGTGAATGGCAAATTCAAAACAGCCCAGGCTGACTGTTTAGGGAACAAGATTTAGTGAGAAAAGCATGGGAAAGCAGCCAGGAAAAAGTCTGAATCCCAGTTCTACCTCTTATTAGCTGAATGATGTAGAAAAGGTGAGAACTTATGAGGACTCGGTTTTTCTCATCTGCAAAATGGAAACAGTACCTTCTTTTCAGAAAGTTGACGGGTAAACAAAAGTGTGGCACAGAGACGGGGTTAAGTAAGAAGACATCAGTGTCGTTATTGTCACTGTCAGCCTAGCTCAGTTCTCTTTCCAGTGTCCAAAGCCATATGGAATCTAGACTGAAGGACACTGTAACAAACGCTGGCTTCAGACAAATGCCAATGATCTATTGTCCCCTCCCTCTCCATCCTCTCTGATACACCTGCTTAAACAGCAAAGAGCTCAGGTATCACATGTGACTTATCTGGAAAACTTTTACACCCCATACTGACCACTTGGCACACTCTCAGGCTCCTCGCACTGACTGGCAGCAGATCTGAGCATGAGGAATATAATAAGTAACCATTTAGATAACCCTGATCATCCTTATGTTCGGTTTATACAATGTGCTTTATGTTACATGGCACCACGACAACAGTGGGTCAATGAAACACACCCACTTCCATAAACAACTCTTTCCACCTTGACTGCAACCAATAAGGGTGAAATGATACCGAAGACAGAGGCAGCGAAAGGCATTTGATAATATTTAAACACTGAAATCCTCATTTTTAGTTAGTAAACATGGCAATGATCAAGAAGATAGATAGTCTGCCCCCTTCCCCCACATTGCTCTACAGAAGGCTGCAAAGCCTTAAAGAAATAAATTTTGCATTATCTGAAAATTTTTGGCTTTCTTGGCTATTTTGGCTTTTCCAGGCTGCCATTGCCTCTCATTCAGTGGATAATCAAAAAAGTCTGTAATTAATTAAATGATATCATGAACACAGATGGGATTTACTCAAGGCTACAAATATTCACAGCACCAGGTGTATTTTTCCAGGCTCCGGAAATGCAGAGGACAGAACACAGCAGGTGATTGGCAGGTGTTTCGGAGAGGATTGAGGGGGAGGGGGCAGTAGGGCACTGGCATTTGCTGGAAGCCAGTGTATGTCACTGCCTCCTGTCACTAAACTCTGGGCACTTAGCTAAAGCTGAAACCCAAAGAGGGCACAGGAGTCAGCCAGGGGAGGAGAAGGGGGAAATGAGAAGTTGCCCTGAACCAAAGAAACACGTGAGCAAAACCCTATTTGTCAGAGAACTTGGCTTCGGTGCAGCCACTGCTAAGATGTGATGTGGTAAGCAAAAAGTGATAGTCCATGAACGCAGTCACCTACCCAACACAGTTCTTTGCTTGCTCAAGAGCTGCAATGGCCCCCAGCTGTTGCCACCTGCTGCCAGAAGGGCTGGTTCCAGGTGAGCTGTTCTGCCCTGGGTCCTGGGTGATTTGCTGTGTCTCCTTCAGGCTCAGCCCTGAAACCCCACCTGCTGCTGTAACCCTAGCTTCCCCTCCACCTGCCTCCCAGGGTGGCAGAATGAACAACTCCACCATCTGCTTCCCTCCCCAGAGCACCAGATATTGAACACTGGGGATTTGTGGGGTCATCAGGCAGAGCTAGGAGAGTTTGGGAGTGACAGGGAATTATAAACACATCTGTGAGGTGGCAGCAAGGAACTCAGAAAAGACAGGTTAGATACTGAGAGGAGAGATGTGGGAACCACAGAAGTGTGTGGCTCTCAGAAGAGTCATTTAGTCAGCTTCATCTTAGCTTCCAAATTTCAGACACACTCAGAGAGATACTGGATTCATTCAGTGATGAGTCTCTGTGTTACCCTTGCTAAAGATAACTTTTCTAGTTTTGAAGGTGAAGTTAATGAAAGAGCGATTCTTCACTCTTTTGACCAATGGGGCTCTTACATAAAGAATGCAGACTCATCAGCTATGAGTCAAGGAAACATGTTATTTTCATGCTGTTTCCTGTCTGGAGTTCCAGAATGGCTTCACATGGTCAGGGTGGGTCTCAACTCTGCCAGCCCATCCCACAAAGGGAAATATGTAAAGGCACAGGTGATATATAAAGTAGGATGTGAGTCTTAATACCTTAGATCGTCCTGAACACAGGATCTGTTGGTGCCTCTCTTAATGGACTAAATGGATGAGACACAACTTCTACTGGGAATAGCCTGGGACCTTTCAAACCACATCACTCCAAACCAGTCCTGTGCTTGCAGTTCAAAAATAAACTCCGTGCCTAAATTCCAACTACCACACTGCAGTGAAATTGCACCATTTTTAGCCCTCGACTCATTTTGGGTTCAAAATGATAACAAGCGCCTTGCCACATTTGCTTGCAGGACGCAGGCCTCTTGAGAGGAGTCTCCCCAGGCAACAGCTCCAGTACATCCTGTATTAGAGGATATTTCCGAGAAGCACTTGTGTACCTGAGAATATGATAGAGTCACTCTGCAGCTGCTGAAGTGTTGCCTAATTGAGGATCTGCTTTAAAGAGGATGAGAGTGTGATGTATAATTGGCACATTTCTCATGCTTCTGAGACTAAGCTGTGAGCTCCACGGGCAGGAGAACCCAAGGCTCACCGCTGCCAGAAGCATACAAAAGGGTTTCAACGCATGTATCTGTTGAATGAATAAATGAATCAAAGACACATGATGTTAGGCGAATTATTGAATCAAGACGATAACGGGAGTCCCAAGAGACTTGCTCACCTTCTTTAGAATATTGATCATGGCTATTTACTCAACTGAGCCCCATGGAAGATTCCCAAGTCATCCACATGACCCCACTGCATGTCCTCTCCTTTGCCTGGTTTTGTTTTTCCCCAGGCTGCTTATTATGCCATTTGACCTGTATACATTTTATCTTGGAAATGTGTTTAGTTTCACACATGGTGTAAGGTCCTAAGAGCAGGGACTTTTATCTCATTCATCCACCACCACAGCCCTATTACCTAGTACTGGCCCATAGCAACAGTTCACTATTAACCACAAGACTTTTTAAAAAGGGTTCTATCTTGAAACAGAAATGACTGAAGATATTTCTGCTCCATGCACCAAGGATCTTTATATGTGTAAATTAATCAAGCAATTAAGATGTACTTGAGGATCATTATTCTAAGAAATGTAACTGTGTCATCTTGCAGGGTTTTTCAAACCTTTGCATTACAGTCCCAACATAACATTTGAGCTTTATTATATCAACATTATCTCCATCACCACCATCACCAAGGACAACTACAGAGAACATCTACTACTGCCTGCTGAGTACAATATGTTTTGATAATAGGTGTTTGGCAGACAGAAAGTGAACAGGATACTGAAGTCCCTGTCTTCAAAATGTCTATCTGTAGGAAACATTAAGACACAATTTCATATATATGTGAAGCATACACTGCCAAAGGGGAGGTTAAACCAATGCTGTCTGATAGAAACAGAATAATGTCAACTGCATCGGTTTAGTTAAATTCTTCTAGTAAGCACATTAAAAAGTAAAAAGAAAAAAGTGAAACCAATTTTAGTAATATTTTACACAATCCCAGTAGATATTATCATTTTAACATGCACCAAATATTTTAAAAATTTGTGTCAATGAGATATATTATTTTCTCTTCATACTTAATCTTTGAATATGTATATGGTACATGTGTAGGAGAAGGCAATGGCAACCCACTCCAGTACTCTTGCCTAGAAAATCCCATGGACAGAGGAGCCTGGTAGGCTGCAGTCCATGGGGTCGCGAAGAGTTGGACATGACTGAGCGACTTCCCTTTCACTTTTCACTTTCATGCATTGGAGAAGGAAATGGCAACCCACGCCAGTGTTCTTGCCTGGAGAATCCCAGGGATGGGGGAGCCTGGTGGGCTGCCGTCTATGGGGTCACACAGAGTCGGAGACAACTAAAGCGACTTAGCAGCAGTAGCAGCAGCATGGCACATGTGTGCATGCTAAGTCGCTTCAGTCATGTCTGACTCTGTGTGTATATGACACAGCACATCTCAATTCAGACTAGTCATATTTCAAGTGTCTAATAGCCACGTGTGGACAGTGGCCACCAGGAGGAACACCACTCTCTTCCCTCCTTTCTTCCTCCTCTTTCCTTCCCTCCCATCCCCCTCTGCCCACCCCTTGGAAGCAAGAATGATGGAGGAAGGGAAGCATAGGCATCCCAAAGAAGAAAAGGAACAGAACACCTGTCCTACTCATGAACCCTGACTCCACCCCATCTCTTGCCTTTATTCTCTTAGGCACAGTCAGAAAAGCTAAAACCCCATCCCAGCACTAATGAGAGATCTGGGTCTTTGCCTACAAGCACTAACACAAGGTTCCTCTGATCTCTAAAGAAAAGTGTATTCAGGCTTTAGGCAACCCTAGGGAACTGGAACTATTCTCAACTCTTGCATGCATCAGACTTACCTGCAAGGAATTTTTAAAGTGACAGAGCCACAACCATACATCCCCACATTCTGATTTAACTGGTCTAGACTGAAGCCTGGGGATTTGGGCACATGCTAGAGGCCCCGAGGTGAGTATAATGGTATTTAGGGCTGAGACAGGCTGGGTTGGAATGTGGAAGGCAAAGAGAAGAAAAGAGGAAAGAACAGCCTGTTTGCTACAGATGCTGTTAGGTACAGTGCACAGCACTGCACTTTAAGTGCATTTTTTCCTTTGATCCGTATGAGATACATACCTTTAGGAGAGATGTATCACTAACCCCATTTTACAGATGAGAAAACTGAGGCTCTGAGAAACGAAGTGACTTTTCCAGCATCGCACAGTCAGCCACTGGCAAAGAGAGAAATTCAGGTCTGACCCCAAAATTCATGCTCATCCTTTATCTGCCTTTGTCTATCCTTCTTTATCAATTCCACCCCCTCCAGTCCCCCAGCCCAATCTTGGTACAAGGTAAGAAACTGGGATGGGAATGAGAGGAAGAAGGTAACATTGCAGGAAGGGGTTGGGGGCGGGGTGGGTGGAAGATAGAAAAGAAAAACAGAAGGAGATGCATCAGTAAAGGAAGGCGTCTTTCCTAGAGGGCCAGTGTTTCCCGGGAGACTTTTGCAGCTACAAAGAGACTGAGCACCGAAAGAGCATGTGCGGTGAGGGCACCAGTACTTATCGCTAAACTTATTTGGTATTATGACAATGAGGAAAGATGCCCCAGAAAAAGGAACCACTATCTGACTTCCACAGAGGAGCCTGCCTTCATTCACCAACGCATAGACTGGAAAGATGGACAACAACTAGAAGAGAAAGGATAAAGGGGTTGCAAATAAAGATGTGCTCTCTTAGAGTTCTTACTCTGTCAAATCACCAAGCAGTGAAAAATTAACTCAGTGCTATAAAAAAAAAAACAAACCCAGAAGAAAGGGGGAGGGGAGAGAGAGAGAGGGAGGGAGGGAGGGAGGGAGGAGGGAAGGAAGAGGAATCTGGTGATACTAGAAATCAGTCTTGCCTGACAGAATTTAAATTGAATGTCTGTGAGCATGGCCCATAATTTTTTAGCAAAAGTAGAAGCTATTAAAGAGTCGGTGCACAAGATTAAAATTTAGAATGCTGTTTTAATAATAGTGAATTCTACTCAGTTTCAAATGGCTGTCATTTTTAAGCTCCACCAATTTGAGAATATTTGATGGATGGCATTGGGAGCTGATGGGAAGCCTGAACTTGAAAGGTCCAGCTCAGCTAACACAGTCAGAGAGATGAGCTTCTATCCTTAAGGAAATAAGCTGATGTTGTTAATGCGCCAACTCTGAGACTGCTTACCTACCCGTTCAATAGGACAAATAATACCTGCCTTACCTAAAGGAACAGACAGAATAAAGGTGAAAGAACCACTGTCGAAAGCAAAGTACCATAAAGGAATGCATCATAGACCTAGCATGTGTGTGGCCTGTGCTTGCCACTGGTTCACGGGCCATTTTTTCTGGAAGGTTCCTCAACCCCACTTCCAATTCCTAATTTAGAGAGTCGATCAACAAGCAACTGGACTAGTGCTAGGATAGAGGGATGCCCAGGGTGTTCTGGAAGCCAGAGGGAACTTAACTCATTTGTCAGCTTCAGAAGACCCACCACCCTGAGTGACTGGGATTTTGCTCTGTGTAACAGCACTGTGCCTGGTCCTCAGTAAGTATCTGTAGGTCTCTTATCAACATAGTCCTTATTCCTGAGAGTTTTAACTTTACCTGGGCCAACAAATATTTTGTTGTTGTTGTTCAGTTTAAGTCATGTCTACTTTGTGACCTCATGGACAGCAGCATCCCAGGCTCCCCTGTCCTTTGCTATCTCGTGGAGTTTCCTCAAACTCATGTCCATTGAGTCAGTGATGTTATCTAACTATCTCATCCTCTGCCACCCCTTCTCCTCCCGCCCTCAATCTTTCCAAGCATCAGGGTCTTTTCCAATGAGTTGGCTCTTCGTATCAAGGGGCCAAAGTCCAGATTCTAGTTCTTCCAGTGATTATTCAGGGTTGAATTCCTTTAGAACTGACTGGTTTGATCTCCTTGCTGTCCAAGGGACTCTCAAGGGTCTTCTCAAATATTTACTGAACAGCACAATATGGGCATTAATAGAGAGATCATTAGAGAAACTAGAGGAAGAAAATATTTCTCCCTAATCTTGAAAAATCAGTTTAATATCTTTATCACTCATTATTACTATTGTGGTCCTTAGAGTCTTTCACAAATATCTCCTGCTTTTCATATGTGGGTTATATGCAGGATTATGTTTCCTTGTCCCCTCTGAAGTCAGGCTAAGCCAGGTAACCTACAATGGCCAATGAAATGTCAACAGAAGTGGTGGGAGTTGCACCTTGGCAGAAACTTACAGAGCTGTGCACAATTCTCCCCATGCTCTCTTCCCCCACCCGTGGAAGCATATGAGAAAATAAGGCTCTGGGGGGAAAGACAATACAGGTTCCAGAAGCCTGTACCATATAAAGCATGGAGAGCATGTGCACAAGGGGAAAACACGCCTGGCACCACCCCACTGAGATTTGGGGGTCATTTATCACAGAAGCCTTTTCTCATTGACCATCATGTCCAAAAGGGCCCATATGACTACCTGTCCACTGTAGAGGTCCATCACCCTGTATGGGAGAACATGAGAGAGCTGGCAGGTCTTTGGAGAACAAGGAAAGAAGATTCTAGTATTTTATTCTTTTGTTCATAGACTCTGCTACTTTCTTTCAGAGATTTCCTCCACTGGGAAACTCCAAAAAGACCAGTTAATTTCCAAAATCTTCTGCGTTAGGAACCCCAGATGCCTGCCCTTTATGTTACCATCTCCTGCCCTAACCTGTGAACCACGTCACCTCATGGCCATTGTGCTCAGTATCAGAGCTGGATTCCTGGCTGAAGACCACGTTCCAGCCTGACCTCAAAGAATAAACAGGCCTCCCCAGGGCTTCCTCGCATTGCCTGGGATGGCTCCAACCTGGGTTCCCTCAGCTCCCTGGTAAGATTCCTCATCTTCAGCCAGAGTCCCATCTGGGCCCCGAGCCTCCTACCTTCCTGCTATTTCCGCCACCTGGCCTGCCTCCCTGTCTTATTTCTGGGTCTTCAGGGCCTGTTCCCAACCACCCCCTCCAGAAAGTGTCACCACAGACTCCAGTCCATCCTGCTGTCCTCACCCCACCAGCTCTAACAGTTGACACTTGGCTCTATCCTATCACAGTGGTAGCATTACCTCCTGCATCTGGGCAAGCTGGGTTTCTTCAAAGGAGGGGTGAACCTCTTAATTGTGATGCCCTCATTTGTGACCTGTCAGGTGAGAGCATGTCTATGAGGCACCGCCTTGGTGCCTGGCATATAACAGGTGCTCTAGAAATGGGAGATTCCGCCCCACTCCCCTTCTGCACAAGGTCTAAGCACAGTGGGTGGGGCCAGTCCTTCCCCTCCCCAAGGAAACCCGTATGTGACCCCAGAGATGTGTCTACTGCAGTGCTCTTGATGGGGACATATCTCCTCCAAGGGGCCAAACACGGGTACCGGGGGCAGAGGTGGTAAATAAAAAATAAAACCCCAGATATACATATTGTACCTAAACAGATAAAAGCTCAGGTATACACACAGTACCTAAACAGATATACTGTATATCTATGATATTAAAATTTCATTGGGGGAAGGGTAGAGAAGATGATTAGGGAAAAAATGCAAAAAAAAAAAAAAAAAAAAAAAAAGGCTCCACATCAGGGAGTAATGAAAAATTGGTTGAGAAGCCCTGGTGTGATATTACCTCCAATCAAAACACAGGCAGCCTCTCTCACACCCAGCTCAGCCGAGCCTCTTAACACCTGTCTCTTAAATTTCCTCTCCCATGTCTCTTCCAAATCAATAATACGATATTTTTGAAACTTCTGTCAAATCCACATTCATGCCTCCTCGGCTCCCTTCCCAGCCTCTCCACTCCTTCACTGATCTAATCTGCCACCTCTCCTGGGATGTGAGCCGTGCAACAGGCTGCAGAGAAGTCAGGCAGTGGAGAGCTGAGAGACTCCAGTCCCAGTTTCCCAGACATGACAGACAGGATAGAGTTCATCCCCACCTCCAGCAGCAGCAGGGCAGGAAGGAGCTGAGTGCCCCCACCTCCCCTACCCCTGTCACTTGCCACCACCTGGATGAGGCTGCCAGTCCAGGTTGGCCTGCATCTTCCATGGGAGCTAAAGGCATGCCCTCTTAGTAGGGGGCAGTGGGCAGGGAATGAAGCTTACCACTGGGTGTGGGCTTCACTGGTTTGTGGGAATATTGTAGACACTGCAGTTAGGCTTGCCCAAGGTGGATTTCTACCTGTCCTAGAGGCTTAAAGGCTGCCTACTCACCTCACTTGTAGCTTTGAATGGCCATGTTATATACTCTGCATGGGAAGAAGGCTGATAAGGAGGAGGAGGACGAGACAGCTTAACCTGATGCTGCCCTTCTGTTCTTCCTAAAATACACAGTAGTTATGATGTCGCGCCTTCTTCTTGCAACCACGAGGAAAACCCAAAAGAATCTTGACATTCTAGAGAGGTCGACCTTGACATGATACAACAGCTGAACCGGCAGCAGCAGCCACCTACGTCTAGACTTCATTTTGTGTAGAAGAATGGTGCTCTTTGTTGATCCCCTAAAGCATCCTAATAACACAAGGTCAAGCGTGAGATACATAATGGTCTCCCATCTGCTTTCTCTGCAGTCTCTATACCAGGGTATCTCTACTACAAAAGACAGCACCATATGTCTCTCATTGTGTGGGCCTGCAGCGGGGCTCAGAGGTGCTCTGCCACACTGGCCATACACCAAAGGTCAAGGCATTTCTGCAGGGGGATAAGCATATGGGCTGTGCAGTCAAGAGACCCTGGGTTCTAGTCCTGAGCTCCCACTGAATGCTGTGTGACCTTAGATAAGACGCCTGACTTTGCTGAGTGTCCTCTGTCTTTACTACAGAAAACAAAAGAGTTGAGAATAGTACTTATACCATACTACCATTGCTAAGATTAAATGAGCTACAATACACAAAGCACTCATCTGGCGCCTGGAACCTACTCGGTACATACTCGATGGCTATAGTGACCATTTTCTATCATTCTTCCTATGAGTCTGTCTGTCTTGTTGTCTGGCTCTTTTCTCTAGTCTTCCCCTCCTCCATTTCTCTGCAGGTCTCTATGTGACTCTTCCCTTGCTGGTCCCCCTCTCCCATTCATTTTCACAGTGGAAGGATGTGGCAATTTGCCTGGTATTCCCAGTCGCTGAAGACTTCATTCCTTGCAGGCAAAGATCCATCCCCACACAGGCCAGGCCCAGGCTCTTATCACTGCTACTAGGTTTGACTGAGGCTGTGGACTTGGCAGTGGGGGAAGAGAGTGGCACCCAAGCCTCCAGAAGGCCACTGTGCCCTCCCTCTAGAGTGGAACCTCTCAGGCGTGGCTCATGCCCCAGGAGACTCTGCTACAGCAGCTGGGAAGAGCCAGAAAGGACTCGGAGGTAGTGCCCCATTCAGCCTCTGAACTGAGACCAGACCAAACTATTAGTGCTTCCCAGGACCTCACGGCCCCATCCACACAGGGGCAGGCTGATACTGCCCCCTGGGAATTCACTGGGGACAGGAAATGTGTCCACTTTACAAACCAAAGAGCAAACAACTCCAAGGAAATGGTAGGGGAAAGGTTGGTTTGCTAATTTTCCAGAAGATGTGCTGATGGAATCCTGTCCTTCTGCAGGTCAAGGGAAAGCCCTTCCCCAGCTCTCAAGCACAGTTCTTTGGATGGAAGTCCCCAGACTCCTTGTGTTTCTAAATGCTGTGAGTCAGAGGAGAGGGGAGGGGTGGCTTCCTGTGGACAGGTTGCTGAAGGATCAGGGTATTTATTCGAGAGGAGATGCACTGGTGAGAGAGGTCAGCTGCCCCTCACCAGGAGTCCCACACTCTTCAAAGCTAGATTCAGCAGCTCAGTCTGGAAGGATCACAGCATCATAGACTCCACTCCCAACTCATTTTCTGGCCTGCGGGGAATTCCTGAGCAGAACTCAGAACAGTGTGGCAAGGAGAATTCCTTCCTTCCAGAAGCTTACTGCCGCAAAGGGAAGCAAAACCTACATAAACTAGCCCACCCCAGAGACCCCTCTCCCTGCCCTCCTCTCTAGGCTTCTCCAGCACCCCAACTTCCCCCTTTAGTGAGAGAGGCAGCTCACCCATAATAAAGAAAAACAGCCAACCTCCCTAAGCTCTTACTCTGTGCCAGCAGTTTGTTCTAAATGTGTTTCCTGCAGTAACTCACTGATGACCAGCTCAAGCCACTCCCAGACTTGAACACACAGACGCATGAAGGGCTGGCCACGCGAACACTTCCTGCCTGGTCTCACAAAACGCAAAAGGGCCTATTATCACAGAAGCCAAGGCTGCTTGCAGACTACAGAGGTGACACAAGGTAAATTCATTTCCTTCCTGTCAAGAGAGACTCAACAAGGCTATAATCAGAGGCTAATGTGTGCACCTGTGATTGGGCCCATCGCAGGGGTAGCATGTAATTGAACAAGTTCGCTGTGCCCAGAGGAGCATGGTGAAGTCCCATCACTGCAAAGTGTCACTCTTTTGGTCTGCATACCTCAATTTTTAATAACATTATGGAAATACTGCTGAAGGTCAGGGCAAGGACAGCGCCTTGAGGATGCAGCCTCTCTGAGTCATGGAGAGCTTCAACCTTGAGAAAAGGATCTTCTGCCCATATCTGGGTCAGTCACTTTTCCCAGGGATCCTTTCCCTAGACTGAGTGGGGTCTAGGGTCCAGGTTTCAGTGTGGCTGTACCTTCTTGCTGAATGGACCCCCAGGTGCCCCCCCAGCACCCCCCCCACTCCCTGGTGAGCACTGAGGCCAGGCTTCTTGGTTACCGATGGGGCTGCCCAGTGGGCAGGCCCCTCTCCTCCACTGATGTCTGGTAACAATGATAATACTTGTGCTGTGCTAAGTCATCCCAGTCATGTCCGACCTACGGACTGTAGCCCACCAGGCTCCTCTGTCCATGGGATTCCCCAGGCAAGAATACTGGAGTGGGTTGCCATGCCCTCCTCCAGGCGATCTTCCTGACCCAGAGATCGAATCCATGTTTCTTGTGGCTCCTTCACTGGCAGGCAAATTCTTTACCACAAGCACCACCTGGGAAGCCCATAGCGTCTTACTATGAGTGAGGCACTTCTCTGAGCCGTTTGCATGTATTAACTCACTTGATCTGGAAAACAATCCTAGGCATTAGGTACTGCTCCTCTCAGATTTCACAGATGAGGAAACTGAGGTATGGATGAACTTGGCTAAAGTCACACAGTTGGCACGTTGTGTTGAGGCCCTGGCAGCCTGGCTCTGAAGTGCATCATCCTGACCACCACACTTCCTACTGTCTTTTGAGTTCCCTTGTGGCTCAGCTGGCAAAGAACCCACCTGCAATGCTGGAGACCTGGGTTCTATCCCTGGGTTGGGAAGATCCCTTGAAGAAGGGAATGGCTACCCGCTCCAGTATTCTGGCCTGGAGAATTCCATGACTGTATAGTCCAAGTGGTTGCAAAGAGTCAGATATGACTGAGCAACTTTGACTTTAGTGAGTCAGCACAGCGGAGCTGAGGGGACCAGAGAAGCAGCAGGTGGCAGGGAGGTGCCTCCCTGGCAATCGGCACTCATTCATTCACATTCTTTTTTCTTTCCACTTAAAAAAAAAAAGTAAATGAAAGATTCTTTAAATTCTATAGTGCTTTACAATTTTCAAAAGTTTCACGCACATGATTTCATATAATCCCCAAATAATCCTTTTTTCTCCTACACCTATCTTGTCCCTCCCCACTTTCCTATCCCCTCTCCTGGTAACCACTCATTTGTTCTCTATATCTGTGAGTCTGCTTTTCTGTTTTATATATTCACATTCTTACTGAGCATCTTCTTTGCACCAGACTCTGTTCTAGGCACCAAGGAGATGTGATATATAAACAGATGGAAGATTACAGTCTAGTGAGAAGACAGAAATACATACATATATGTACATATATATATATATACACACACACACTTAAATAAGGTAATATCATAGAATGGCAAATATGTGGAAAAAAATAGAGCAGAGATGTCAGATAGAGTGATTAGGCAGGAAGAGGTGTGGGAATTATTTTAAGAGGGGAAAAGTTAAAAGAAACAAGCCTATCCAAGGCTGAGCAGTCCATTGGCAGAGGTTTTTGAAAGCCTACAAAAATACAAGGAGTAACATGTCCTTGAGGCCCAGAGAAGCCAGGAAGTTAGAGATCAATGAAGACAAGGGGATTGGGGTCCACTCCATGCTCCCACTGTGGGGCCCAGGCTGATGGAAGCTCTGCCACCTCGCACTGGACCACACGGGTATCCCCTGCCTCCCGGAAGTGATGCCCAGCTCCTAGGTTCCCACATCCCTCCTAACTGTGGGCTCTGGGAAAGATACAGGAGCCACCGTAGCAACTGGTGAGCTTTCCTGCCTCAGCCACAGGCCCAAAGGGGACATGAAGGGATACAACAGAGACGCGTGAGGGCTCTCGCCCTGAGAGGCAGAACCCAAGCCAGGCGGAGTGGAAAGCCAGCAGTCTAGGAGCTGCGAGTTAATAGATTTCTCCGAATGAATGGCCCTTCATTCTAATTCAAGGAGGTGAGGGGATCAGGTGAAGGAAGCCAGGAGAAAAAGAGGATTAATCCATCTATCTGGGACCTTTGGAACTGAAAACATGAAAAGATGAATTCATTTGTGAGCCATAATGATTCACTACCGGGAGAAATAATTATCTTGAAGCTTGTTTGGCCTCAGAATCAATCTTTATTTAACTGTATTTATTTTGGGCTGCTCATCCTGCTTGCCTCTCTTGGAAACTCAGGGAGGGCTTTCTCCCTCCCTCCTGTGTGTGTGTGTGTGTGAGAGAGAGAGAGAGAGAGAGAGAGAGAGAGAGAGAGAGAGAGAGAGAGAGAAATTCCAAAAGCTTGCTTATTTCATGGCTTTCAGCAGAATGATCTTTGTGTGGGTCTTTCCCTCTCCCCTTGTCCTATGTTGGTGATCCTCACCTCTAATCACTCACTTCCCAGTAGTCTCTTGTTTCCTTAAAGCACTTTTCACTATCTTCAAATCTATCAGTTTATTTGCTTTTTAGATAATCTGCCTCTTCCACTGGAACAAAAGACTGGTAAAAGCAGGGACCTTGGCCATCTCCTAGATAGATCACAACATCAGACCAATGAACAGCCATGGAATAAACAAACAAAAAGATACTAACAAACACAGGTAGCTCATGATGTTTTTTAGTCTTTCTTACAACCCCAACTTATTATTATTGACTATGCCCATTTTACAAATGAGACAGCTAACCGAGGAACAGAAAATAATTAGGTAACTTGCTCAAGGTTACAAAGATAGCAAAATCCTGCACCAGGATTTGAACTCAGTCTGGCTCCAGAATCGTTGCCCTACTGACTTGAGTTTTCAAGAAATGATTCTTGATTGAATGAATAAATCTTCAATGAATGACTGCCTTGGGTTTCCTGCTTTCCTTCCCAGTGTTACTTGTTTTTAACTTTTCTTGGACCCCCTACACATCTGGCATGGTCCTAAATTCTCTACCTGTATGATTCAGTGGAACCCTCAACCTACTCTGCTCTCCCTGGCACAGGTCCCAAGTCTGACACTTAGAACTGTACCTCATTCTCCAGCTTAGGTCTCCTGGCTCCCCATTACCAGGTGATACTGCCCTGATCTGAAATCATGGACTTAGTTCCTTCAGAAAGAAAAACCAAGGCTTCAGGGGGATGTGCCTCCCCGGAGAAGCACGTGGCTGACTGTGGATCTGGAAGACCCCCTTCTCCCTCTGTTCAGAAACTGAGTCCAAAGAGATGAAGTTATAGGTTTCATGCCCATGTCCACCCTTCAGGCTGGGGAACAGAAGCAAAATAAATACCAGTTGCTAGAGGCTAGGACGGAAGGGAACGAAGGAAGAAAGTAAAGTGCTTTTCCAACTAAATTGGCTCTGAGAGTAGAGTTATTAAGGAAGCATTATCATACAACACAGGTCTTCAACTCCCAAGGGAGCAAGCCCTCCCCTCTGTCTTGCAGCCCCCATGGCTGACTCTATGACGGGTGATGCGTGGCCCTGCTTGACACATCCATCACCAGTCATCATTCTCATCCATCAAGCTCTATGTCCATGCCTGGAACAACACTTGGCACACAGTGGGCTGTATCAATGCTGGCTGGATCAATGAATGTGCCAACACTTGGCACACAGTGGGTGCTCAGTCAGTGCTGGCTGGATCAATGAATGAGGGAGGCACTCCCTTTCTGCCTTGGCTCTGCCCTCACCCCTCACCCCCATGGCTGCACAGTTGTACCTGTCTCCATCCCCACGGACTCAAATCTTGGTCACATTCATGTACTGACTACCCTTGGGTATGTACTCCCATTCCCCACAGGAATGTTTACAGGACCCTGAGTCAAAGAAGGCAGAGTAGGGATATCCGGAGGAAATGTGCTTTCAGTGACTGATAGAACTTGCTATTCTCCACAACCATCCCTGGAACATGAGAATACTACAACAGTTGTTCTTCCCAAATTGTGGGTCTTTACAGACTCAGGCCAACACCAAGTGATGCTTCACTGAGCAATTTAAAGTCCAGTCATACAAAGCTGAGTGTGCTTTCTTGTCTAGGAAACAAAAATGTTCCAACTGCTCAGCACATCCAAGTCAATACTCTGTGAATAACCCATACTGAATCTTTCCCTGGACTCCAAAAGCCATAGGAAAGCCATGCTGGTAATCTCAGACTCTCCCTTGTGTTCCGTTCTCCCTCGTGTTCCAGTGTCTTACATCTGTACCTCTGGTCATTTGTTCTGTTCTTGTCTTTCAAGTTGAAGGGCATCCATGATTTTGAAATCAGTAACTAGAATTTATCTGGAGAATTCAGATTAGGAACTTGTGTAATCCCTCTTTCTCTCACTGCTCTGCAATGCTTGGGTTCTTCCTCAATCAACTGGAGGACTGTTTGGGGACTTCTTCAGTTTGTCTTGCTGGAAGGGTCTCTTCTGGTCACTTGGATTGTTAAAGAGGTCCACTGGGATTTCTGGGTCCTGTGCTGTGGCACAGATCCTGACCCAGCCAAGCATGCATATATGAATGAGCCACCATCTCTGACTGAACTGTTCAACCCAAGACCAAAGTTGGTACTTCCTTCCTGGAGAAACAGTATTAAACTTCTGCTTGATTCTCCTGCCCCAGGAATACCATCTTCAAGCCCAAATGACAGCAATGTCCTACAGAGACAAGATCAAAGTGTCCACTGCCAGTCTGCCCTGCTGATGGTCCGCACCAGCCCTGTAAGCACTCTAGTACGTGGCCTAAAGAAGAGGAATGGGGAAAGAGTTTCAACAGAGTAAGGCTGCTGGGGTTCCAGTTTCAACTTCATAATCTGTGGCCTTAGGACCTTGACCAAGTCACTTAATCACACAGTGACTCAGCTCCCCCTCTGAAAAATAAACAGTCCAGATCTCCTGGTGGTGTCGAGAGGATTACACGAGATCCTGCATGGAAAACATCCTGAAAGCTGATTCCAAGCATCTTTGTGAGCTGAGACTTACTGAGTACTGACGATACGCTGGACCTTGTACTTGACACTCACACACCATGTTATTAGCCTCACTGTGCCCAGATGACATGGATATTACCTTTTCTATTTTATAGCAGAGGAGACTATAGAGCAGAGAACTCAATAACCTGCACAAAGGGAAGGAGTTAGGGAGGGGTGGAATTCAGATCTGGACTGAGGGCTCCCTCGCCATATGAGGAGCATCCACGAGGAGCTGACATCAGCCTCCTGTCTCTGGGTCCCCATAAAGGGTTGACATAGCAGCTCTACAGAGATGCTGGGGATGGTGGACTTGGAGCCACTTAGTCCTCCATGTGTTGTGTGACTTAGGACCAGCCTCTCTGCTGCTCGGGACGTTTTGCTTCCTCTGCCATAAAAAGAGACAACAGCAATTTCCTTGCAAGATTGCCAAGGGGCTTAAGTAAAACAATGGTGCTTTGCCATCTTTCACTCCTAGGTAAGATATTCTTACACTATGCCACACTCTGCGACACAAAAAGAAGACGATAACAACCCTCAGCACAGTATTAAAAGACTTTTGTTAGTCACTCGGTCATGTCCGAATCTTTGCAACCCCATGGACTGTAGCCCACCAGGTTCCTCTGTCCATGGAATTCTCTAGGCAAGAATACTGAAATGGGCAGCCATTCTCTTCTCCAAAGACTTTAGAAAAATAATAATTAATGAGATGAATAATAATAGCTAACAAACACAGGCCATATTATATTTCAGCCATCTGCCTCTGATGGCTCAGATGGTTAAGTATCTGCCTACAATGCGGGAGACCCAGGTTCGATCCCTGGGTTGGGAAGATCCTCTGGAGAAGGAAATGGCAACCCACCCCAGTACTCTTGCCTGGAAAATGCCATGGACGGAATTATATTTCAAGACCTGAACTAAAGCACTTAACTCTCATGACAATGCTATACTATAAAGTAGGCACTTTTCATCATTTCCCTTTTACCAACAAGGAAACTGAAGCATGTCATGGTTAGGTAACTTGCTCAAAGGCACAAAACCAGATGCTGAAAACTTGCAGGCTTGTTTTCCTCTGGAAACATGTGAGCTTTATTCAAAGAATGAGTCAGTCCAGGACAGCAACATCAGGATCCCAACCTCTCGGTCTCCCTGGGAACCACTGGGATAAACAAAGGCAAACTTGTCCAGGTCACTTTACTACAGGACTTGCATGGTCTTCAAGATGTAAATGTGCATGCAAAATCATCAAGAGGGAGATAGAGTACGCAGCCTCCCCAGAATTGGAGGGGGACTAGAATGCCCCAAAATATAATTTCAGAAATATGCATCTGGGTCATTTACTCTAGATAGAACAGCTCCCATCAGCTGTTAGCAAAACTGAGCATAATGCCAAATGAGAGAAAAGGGGAAATGAATAGGCCAATGTCCTTCATCCTCTGTCTTCTGTCCTCTGATCCAGCTCTGTAGAAGTGGGTCTGCCTGCAGGCCTGGATACCCACGAGCCCCACACTGAATGAAGACCCACGGAGGCCCCCAAAAGGAGTGGCAGCAGGAAAAGGAGGTCAGTCTGGCACGGTCCTGGGAGGCAGAGGCTCTGGCCAGAGCCTGCTGGGAATCAATGGCCTGTTTTTAACACAAGTGTGCATTCACCTGCGATATTGGGACTCAGTGATGGGAAAGAAGGCTTTCATATCCCTGCCTTTACCACAGTAGGCTCCAGAAATGTATTTCGGTAATTCCCTTAGCTGATAAGTATGAAAAAGAGAACACTAAATATTCCAATAGGGATCTGACAGAAGAGGGGCACGTTCATTAGCTGCTGAATTTCCCAATGACTCCTAGAAATTGCCACAATTAGACCAAATTAAATACTTCCGTTCCAAATATAGGCAATCATGGATCATTAGGGTATATCTCTGCAGTGCTGACCTTGCAAAGGAAGGTCCTAGAATTCCAGAAAAAGCAGCCTCTCCTTCCTTCTTGCTCTGTCTGAGCAAAGCTAAAATTCAGTGCCAAATTTCTTGAAGCTGCTTCTAAACCAGGATGGCTTTTCATAAGATTCCTAAAATTGAATCGGCCTTTGAGGAGGCGTTCCTTCACTCTGCAACTCACGTTCTTCATGTAATCACTGGAATTCTCCCTCATCCTCCTCTGGGCGGGCAAAAGGGTAACATCCACACCCCATGGCTATGGTAGATACGGAGATGTGGGATGTCATTCCAAACCCACTGGGTGAGTCAACAGGGAAACTGAGATCAGTAAATAAACTTCGTTCCTTTCCTCCCCACCATCAGCTCTCCCCTATAGGAAACTGACAGGCAGTTCTTTGGCATCCAGAGTCAATCAAAAAATCACTAATGAAGTTTAGACAAGAGGTCACAGCTTTCATCTTTTTCTTTTTTCATGTTCAGAACAAAAACAGTAATGATATTTTACGGAGCATGGTAGTTAACTGGTTTGAAGAGAGAGGCCAGCCATTCAGCTGTCTGGATCTGCAATTAACATTTTCAAAGAGCTTTCATCTCCTAGTAAGTCCTAGACATATTTATTTATATACCCATTTCACAGGCAAAAATACTGAGGCATTGGCAAATGGGACTTCCCTGGTGGCTCAGATTGCAAAGAATCTACCTGCAATGCAGGAGATCCAGGTTCCATCCCTGGGCTGGGGAAATCCCCTGGAGAAGGGAATGGCAACCCACTCCAGTATTCTTATCTGGAGAATCCTATGGTCAGAGGAGCCTGGTGAGCCATAGTCCATGGGGGTTGAAAAGAGTCAGACACAACTGAGCAACTAACACTTTTCACTTCACTGGCACATGACATGTTATAGAAACAAGAGGCCTTGGAAGACAGCGTTCATTCATCCTTGTACCAAAGCCAAATGCACCCACTAACACCACGCCTGCGGTTGTCTTGTTTCTGGCGGCAGCGTGAGGGGCCAGATAAGCATGATGGATCTCCTGAGCCTCGGTGGAGACCACCGAAGGGCCATCCAGATTCCCACACCCGAGTCTGCAAAGCAAAAGGAACTGGAGCGGCCTGAGTGAAGTTCAAGATAGGCTGGAAAACCTCCTGAGGGCCTTCACAGCAGACTCCCTGAACTACTTTGAAGACAGGCTATGTGGAGGCCAGTGCTCAAAGATTCTAACTGGCCGAGGAACTCATGAGCCAAGTTCTATGAGGATAGGCTCTCCTCTAGAGAAAAGCCTAGGGAGAATCTAGACCCTACCTCACCAGTGACCTCAGAGGAGTCCCTTCCCCTGCATTCCTGCCATGACAGACATGCCTTGAACCGGGCCAAGCAGTGTGTGGGTTATTCTCTCCTCTTCAGCTGCCTCCCTATTGCTGGGCCAGCATCAGGTCACTGTGATGACCAGAAATGATGTAAGGACTTACTGATTGATGCTCTGGATCACTCACTGGAGACATGGGCTAACTCAGGGGCTAGAGGAAGGTTTAGGGGGGCTGAACATCAGTGATCAGGGCCCCACCCTTTCTTTCCCTTCAATCATACTCCACCCTTATCTGCACTGTACGTTGGGTTCTAACTATAATTTCATTTGAGCAAAGATTTTGGAGGAGACCCTCCACCAAAAGAGTTTAAACATCACTAAGATAATGCTGCAAGGGGAGGGAGGTCTCACAATGATATTTTGTTGTTGTTGTTGCTGTTCATTCACTAAGTTGTGTCCAACACTTTGTCACCCCATGCACTGTAGCATGCCAGACTCTCCTGAAGTTTGCTCAAATTCATGTCCACTGAGTGAGTGATGCTATCTAACCATTTCATCCTCTGTCGCCCCTTCTCCTCCTGCCCTCAATCTTTCCCAGTATAATATTTTTATAGTATTGTAAACCTTTAAAGAGTGTTCTCAGTGAGAAGAGCCAAGAAATTCTCCTTGTAATATCACCACTCAACCTTGGGACACTGAAGGTCAAAGGGTACCAAAAACATGACCCAAAAAGATGACCCTCAAGCTGAAATTCCCAGGACGCCACAATTAACTCATGACTATGTAGACATTTGGGGAAGATTATCCTCTTGTTCTGACACTTCTGGACTCTGACAGTTGTACAGATATCCTCCACCAGACACCAGCTTATTTGGTAGGCCTGTCACAGACAACCTGGAACACAGTGAACCTCACACTCACCAGAGGCTCCAGGCACCACAGGAAAAGACTGTCTCAGGCTGGACATCAGCCCTTCCCTGCACTGGGTTCTGAACCTTGGGTCTCAGACCTCAGAGGCAGCCCTGGATCCTCCCGCACTTTCTTATTAGCCCAGACAGCCAACACTATCCTCTGCTTTTCCTTCCCCCCAAGGACAGAAGAATGCAGACCCCTTGCCCAAGGATGTGTATTAAGCTATGTAAACTGATTAAATCAGTCATTTTCCAAATTAGGTCTGGTGGGTCCCCAAGAGATCCACGGACTTATTGCAATATTCATGCAATGAGGTTTATCCCCTTGATCTATTGAGTCACCTATTGACATCAATCCAACAGCAGCAAGCATTATCAAAAGCAAGTCTATTCATTTCTGGTGTATGCTTTTTGAGATGAATTAGTAGACTGGGTTGTCCGCAAGTAGATTTGCCCACCTAGTAGTCAACAGAGATGTTATAGTTCTGACTGGACAGGAATATTTACTAGTCTAACAGTTTTTCTGAACCCCTTTCTCTCTCTAATATAAGCAAGGCTCTACCTTGGCTTTCTGGCTACATGCACACCAGTCACCAGTGGATTGAAACACATGTAATATGCTATACAAGTTCATTATTCATATCAGGTAACAAAATATACATTTGTATTTCTCTCTAGGAGAAAAATTTCCATAGTGGTGGAATGTTTATGTTGATCAGGGAACAACAGTCTCTCATTTCTCCTGTTATACAGGGGGTTGAAAATTGCAGGGGAAATACATGCAGAGTCAAAAAGGGGGACTGTTTAATATTTGTGCCTGGTACTTTGTAGTTAAATGCTAACACCCGTGTGCCAGTTGCCTCTCCTTTTCTCCTTCATGCTAAATGCTGTCCCACACAACTCTCTGTGTCAATGGAAATGTGCTTTCTGTGTCATGCAGGATGGTAGCCACTAGCCACCTGTGAACACTTGCTGCTGCTGCTACTGCTAAGTCGCTACAGTAGTGTCCGACTCTGTGCGACCCCACAGACGGCAGCCCACCAGGCTCCCCCGTCCCTGGGATTCTCCAGGCAAGAACACTGGAGTGCGTTGCCATTTCCTTCTCCAATGCATGAAAAGTGAAAAGTGAAAGTGAAGTCTCTCAGTCGTGTCCGACTCTTCGCGACCCCATGGACTGCAGCCTACCAGGCTCCTCTGTCCATGGGATTTTCCAAGCAAGAGTACTGGAGTGGGGTGCCATTGCCTTCTCCGGTGAACACTTGAAATGTGGCTAATGCAGCTGGGTAACTAAACTAGTAATTTCATATAAATTTAAATAGCCACACACAACTAGTGGCTACCATGTTAAACACTGGACTGGAATTCAGGACCTTGGAGAGAGTCGTGGGGGGATGGTGGTGTTAGTGTGTGTGCAAGACCTACCATAAATCCCTTTGGTGGGGTGTTTTACAACCCTGAAGACAACGCAAAGATAACTCGTCCATGTGCCGACAAATATTACCACTTTCTTATACCACGCTGTTTTCCAAAGAACCCGTCTCTCTTTCCTGAAGACACCCATCTGTGGGAATTCCCTGGAGGTCCAGTGGTTAGGACTCTGTGCTTTCATGGCTGAGGGCCCAGGTTCAATATCTGCTTGGGGAACTAAGACCCTAAAAGCCAAGAGACACAGTCAAAAGAAGAAATGAAAACAAACCTATCTGTTCTTCCATAGAAGCCACTTCTCCCTTCTCCCTTTCCCCCTAGTAAGTTAGGTTTATAAGCCTTTGTGCATATGTGTATGTGTGGTCAGTTATATCCAACTCTTTCACAGCCCCATGGATTGTAGCCTGCCAGGCTTCTCTGTCCATGGGATTTTCCAGGCAAAAATACTGGAACAGGTTGCCATTTCTTTCTTCAGGGGATCTTCCTGACCCAGGGATTGAACCCTCAGCTCTTGTGTCTCCCAGATTGGCAGGTAGACTCTTTACCAGCTGAGCCACCGGGGAAGCCCCTTATAAGTGTTTAATCTTTACCATGAAACATGTTAGTTACTTTTTTGGTTGGCTCCTGTGAGCACAGAAATAAACTTTTTCTCTTGTTTAAGGGAAGCGTGCACACATACACACACACACACTGCTCTTTCTCTAGTGAGCACTGTTTTATGGTCAGGGACTAAAGAATATGCACAGGGGGTATCTGAGGTTCCAGCTTCTTGCTGTTCTAAGGTCTCATCAAAACACATTTCTTAGTGTTCCCTCTGAGTAGCACAGTTCTGCATTCGTTAGGAAGAGGAGCACATGCACACAGAGAAGCAACAAAAGGTACAGACACACAAGGGGCAAAATAGAGATGCAACCTTGAAAAGTGACAGATAATTCAGAAGGCAACAGCTCTCCCTGACTTAGCTGGAAAGCCAAATGCCAAATGCGAAACAGCAGTCTCTTCACGTCCCTGGAAAACAATCCCCTGAATGCGAAATTAGAACTTGGTGACTATTTCCTGATCCAGCCCTTTGTATTTTTCATGAAGCTTAAAGGAGATTAATGGGACAATCAGGATATTACAGATGAAAACCACATGCATTTCAAAAGAGGCTGTGATAAATGACTGAGAAGTCTGCAGATTAGGTGGGGACCGCACAGGGAAGAGGTGGGAACTGGGAAACTCCTCTCCATGGGCTCTGTCCTACTCCCACTAGGACACCCTGGGAAGGCATTCAGCCCTATCCTGAGACCCACTGGACAAAAGAAGAAGCCCCGTCATTGAGCAGTGGTGAGGTCCAAGGGGGCAATATTGGAAGCAAACACCCCAAAAGTGAGCAAGTTCTACTCCAATGATTCACATTATTAAGCAGTTCAATCAACATAGTTATTATTAATAATGGCAAGCATTTATCAGGTGTCTGCTATAGGTCAGGCAATATAGATGCAATGACTCTAAGGCTCATAGCAGTCCAACAAGACATATAGGACATGTCTTGAGCCTCAGTGTACACTCATTGTTTCACCTGGGTTTTTTGCCATTCTATGACTGAGAATAAATTTAGTTCCTCCACTAGGAAGGGGAGAGTGGTGGTCTTGGAGGTTGGGAAGAGTTTTAGCAAATGCTGTCAGTTTTCTTTTTAACCCTCTTTTAAGAAAGACATTCTGATGATGGCCTCAAAAATTAGTTGCTATGAAGTTCTAGACCATTCTGAGTGTTATTTATGCCTTCCTACTCACAGAACCCTGGTCTGCCCACAAAATTCATTATATTCTAAGAAAGAGTGGGTGTCCTCAGACCAAGTCAAACCAAGCTGGTCAGAGGACAAACTAGGATGAGAAAACAGAAAGAAGAAAGTAGTTCGTGGCTGGATTGCCCAAGGTCAGGCCTAGAGTTACAGCATATAGATTTATGAGCAGTAGGTATATGGTACCTTCTCTGATCAAAAGATAGAGAATGCACAAACTTGAGTTCTGTAGAGAACCTTCTTTAAAGTTTTCCCTTTAAAGAAACTGTCCACTTCCTTCTTCCACCAGTCCCCAAAATTCTGTTTGAGGATTCATGTAGTTCCAGAGAAACAGACTCCATCAGTGGGCGCTGTCTCTTGCCACAGTAATTAGCTCAGGGCTGAGCACCAGTGACCTAAGCCAGTCCAATCAGAGTGACTCTCAGGTCTCTGGCTGGGAAACTTGGAACAAAACCACCTTCCTTCCAGGTGGGCATAAGAAAGGAAGACACAGCCCTAGAAGATTTGTCAGTCATCTTAGGGCTCCAAAAGGAGCTGGCTTTTGATTAAATAATAATAATAATAATTGCATAAGACAGAATGGGGAGATGGAAGAAACCAGACCCTGGTGAGAGTACTCAACCAACAGATCAAGGCTTGCCCTATACCAGCCCTAATTCTGTGATTTTTTTCAATGAGATGAGATGCTAAATCCCCTTTATTGTTTAAACTACCTTGTATAGGGGTTCTTCTTTGCAAATGAAAATATCTGAACTAATACAAATGCGTATCCTTTTGGCCTTGCAGTAAAATGAGAAGGCAGAGTCCAAGATGATATTACATTTCCTGAAACTAGCAGCTCCAACTCATACAAAACTCATGCATAACTCAGTTAAAGGACAAATTCCCTCTGTACTGTATCCTCATGGGAAACTCCTACTCACTCATCAAGACCTAGCTCAAATGTCCCTTCCTGCCTCCAAGACTACACTCAGGCTCAGGCAAAATTAATCACTTCCTTCTATTTTATTTTTTATTCCCATAGAAGCATATTACTCATTCTTTTATGTAACTGCAAACGCACAGCAGTTCCTTACTGCTCAAGGGCAGAGAACCTGGTTTATGTATCTCTTCTATATACATCAAGCCCAGGCCAAGACACAAGCATTCTGCCTGCTCCAGGCTGAGTAGCCTTTGACAGGTCACAGAACACTCTGACCCTGTTTCCTCTCCAGAAAAACAGGGCTAAGTGTGCATCTCACAGGATTTTGGGGGAAGAGCTGACTTAATATTTATAGAGCATATACACAACTGCCCAGGATATAGTAAGTACTCAATAATAGGCAAGTATAGGTATTTCATAAAAATGTGTTCAATTAATAAAATTAAATAATTTCAAATGTAAAACTGAATGGATAGATTGACAGACACAGATGGACAGGCAGATAGATAATTTTTTAAATCTCCAACAGTTATCAGCTCTCAACTGATAATTTAAAATTAATAATAATCATACTGGGTGGAAGTGATTTGTTAGCTGCAGTTGGGGAAGAAATGTGGACAAAGAGATTGCCTTGCCTTATATACACCAGATCAACCTGGTATATTAGGCTCTGCATGCTCAATTTCCAATATCTAGAAACAAGATGGCAGGACTGCACCAGCAACTGAGATACTCTGTAGATATCCAAACAGGAAGACATTGCCTAACAGGATCAGTTGGCAAACACGGATCACCCCAGGGTTGACCCCTCAAATCTACCTGACCAAGTCATGTCATAGTGGATAGCTATTTCTTTACCTGCCTAGCATACATGATCCCTCTGGTAAGAAAACAATCCCTCACTCTCAATCTTTGTGGTTCAGTGAGCCGCGCCCACCCCCCCCACACAACTCTCCAGTTCCAGGAGTGGGTGTACACCAGGCTGACCCAATGAGACCAGCAGACCCATCTTCCTGGCCACAGTAATTGGTTCAAAAACAACCGTGTAAACCAACCTGTTCTAGTAAGAGTCAGTTTTGGTTATTTTTGCTGGAACTTCTGTATTTAAAAAAAGAAATTGCCTTTTCACTGAGAGTTAAGGGTAAGAAGTGAATATGAAATGCATTTGACTCTGTTTCAGAAAGTATAAAACCAACACAGAGGTACAAATATGATACGGAAGGTGAAATGGAGTGAACCGGGAAGAACAAGGGACTTGGTGACACCCTTCAAGTGCCTGGGGTCAGCTAGACAGAAAGCCAAACCTAACCTCTGGGGTTTTCAGTTACCAGAGTTCTCCAATCCCTCCTCAGTCTTTCCTTTTTGTTTTTATTTTGTGCTTAAGCAGCTTGAATTGGATTTCTCTCATTTGCATACAAAAAAGTCCCAGATGATACATGCAGTCATGCTGGAAAGACTTCCCATCCCTTTGCTCCCAGGATTTGCACCCTGACACTCTTGGGTTTGGGGAGGGTCCAGAGAGGGTCTGCTTGGCTCTGCTTAGGTAGAGCTCACTGAAAAGCAGACATGATAAATTCAGCCTTGATTTAAAAATCTGGTCTTATAGGTTCCATTCAGCACTTCTTCTTCTCTATCCCATAGGTTTCTCTTGAGCTGAATAAAGAATCATTTTATAAGTAAACATCTTCACTGCTTATCCAGCAGAGCTCTCCTCTTTATTGGAAAATGCAATTTATTTTTAAAATTAAATTCCCCATGGGATGCAGTCATTTAAATTAAGGGAAAAGCTAGTATTTCTTCAACTTCAGCTTGCTGTATCCAAAGGGACATTTTATGGATTCCAGAAACTTCCAAAGTTATAAAGATGGCCCTTGGGTTTACTCCTGGGTTCAGACTCTCTTCATTACTTAAAACAACATGCAAAGGATGAATCACAAGCATAATCTGAAGAAATACAGAAAGACCAACCTAGGAACTCAAAGCTTAAGAAAGAAAGAGGAGGGACTTCTCTGGTGGTCCAGTAGCTAAGACTCCATGCTCCCAATGCAGGGGGCCCAAGTTTGATCCCTGGTCAGGGAACTAGATCCTACATGCTGCAACTAAGGCTTGGCACAGACAAATAGAATAAATAAATAGTTAAAAAAAGAAAGAAAGAGGAACTTAAAGATAAAAAGCAAGATGAGGTGAAGTGGACTGGTGTCTCTGAAAACAAAACGTCCCAAAATCAGCTTAAAGTCCAAGAGAGCTGCAGGATCATCAGGTGCAGGATAGAAAGAAATGTTTTAGTTCCCAAGCCTCTTTTCCAAATGAAACATTTAAGCACAAGATGAGAAAAAATATGTAAGTAGAAGAGCTCTCTCCAAGAGGGGGGCAGTCTAAGGAGGAACAGTGAGGATCAGCTGAGAACTAGCCCCCAGGACTCCCTGCAGCCCAGCTGACGGTCACAGAACCAGTGCTCCCTCCATACTGTTCTCTATCACCCTCCAACAACTCTAGCTGAGATGCAGTTGCACTCGTCAGACATTCTTCCAGGAAGCTTTCAGGAGGAGACAAGTCTTCTTCCACTGGAATCTTCTGTAGGCACGCATGGTCAAGAGTAGGACTTCTCTTACTGACCTTCTGCAATAGATCTGGTTAAATACAGGTAGCAATCTCCTTCTCCACTTTTCTACACCCACCACCGCCACTACTCCCCCACTGCCCCGAGCAGGATGGATGTTAACTATGAACCTGTATCTCCCCAACCCTCCCATCTGGAACATGGCACCAGGACACTTCCTAGGACCTAACAAATGATTGCCTCCCCCTGCCTTTGGACTCATCTCTTCTTTTCCCTCTCAGAGGCCCCAGGGACCTGGCCCTCCAGTGTCTTTCTCCAGACAGCCCTCTTCCTCCAGGAGCCTACCAAGGAGCAGGACACTCTCTGCCACCCTAACCCTCAACCTAGACTTCTCCAGGGCAAGTCCACAAACACCTTTGAGGATTGTTACTGCTACAGCCACATGTAGGCAGTGATAAAGTACCAAAAACTAGAGTGAGTTTATAAAGAAAGATGAAATGTTCTACATCATTATAAAATATTTGCAGGACCTTCATATACTTAGACATGAATGTATGCCTGCTTCTTCTCCTCTCATCCCACCACCCTCATCCATCTTCATGAGTTGCTTCGTCTAAATCTCGTTTTAAAGCCATCCTCAGTTAAGCCTCCCCTCTTTTAGAATATGAGGAGCCCATCCTCCGTTCCCCCTTAATGCTAAAAGTAAGCCCCATTTTCAATACGTGCCCACATCACTTCCTTAAGCTCTCACTCCTGAAGGTAACAGGGGCCAAGTGAGGCGCTTCCTCTAGAAAGACCCATTCATATCCCAGAGGAGGTGGTGTTCTGTGTGTTTTTCCCATTATGCTCAGGATCAGCCATCCAAGACTTGTTCCAACCTGAAAGGCAGAAATGTGTTCACTGCCCAGCAGGTGCTTACAACCCGCAATTCTGCAGTGAGAGCCTTCTTCACATCTCCTGGGTGCAAATCCTCTTGCTCAAGTCTGTTGGGCATCACGGCACACAGAGGTACCCTGGTCCTGTACCTGCAGCGTGGGAGCAGCAGGAAGGCATCCCCAGTAGGAGGAAAGGCAGGTAAATGAGGGTGCAGTGTCTGAGCCAGGGTGCAATGACATAGCTGCTGCTGCTGTGTGAGTGTTAAACGGGTGCTGCTTATTTGAATGTGGCATCTGTCAAGGCTCAGTGAGGATGACAGATGTCTCTCTGCTCCAGGAACAAACATCACAGCCCTGTGGGGGTGACACAGACAGGCTCAGCCAAATCAGACTGGAGACGTGCGATTCTCTGAGAATCATCAGAAGACAGCGTGGAGGGATCCAGAATCTACCGCACACCTGCTCCCCTAAAAAAAGCCTGTTCTCATTATGAAACCTGATAAGTGCCAACTCCAGGAACAAGTGTGCGTGAGCCTAGGTGGCCTCATTCATTACCAGATGAACTGCTCATTCAGGAAAGACTTGAGGTGTACCCAGGCAAGGGCCCCTCATATACTCAACCCTTGAGTGAGCTCCCACGGGAGTCTCAGCTCCAGGGGTGACATCATTAAGCCAATGAATTGAGCCTCACCCCAAGTCAGCCCTAATTCTGTGCTTTTCAATTGCACAAGACAATTAAAGCTACATATATGCTCATTTCTGCACATCCAGCACCTAGACGAGTGCCCATTGTTGCTCAATGGCTGAGTACTGAATAAACAAATAAAAAGCCAAGGAGGGGAAAGCAATGGGAAGCAAAGCTATAAAAAAAGAAACACTATGGGCAGATGGTAATAAGGATAATTAATTATTCCCACTACAAGGAAAGGGAGAATAATCTGATCCAAGTATGCAAGAGCAGAAACTTATTGTGTATGCTGAATTATGCCAGTGGTATTTTAAATATTTCACAGGACTAAGCACAGAAGAAGAGATCATCCTATGCTTAAAAGAGTTCTCAGTCTTGTCTTAGAAAAAAGGAGAAAGACATGTATGAAGTTGTAGGGAGACTGTGATGTAGCTGATGTTCTAGAATAAGGTCTGGTGCCATGATACTGGGCAGGCAGGGAAAACTTCCCAGAGGAGGTGGCAGTGAGTGGGCCTTGGAGGAAGGATGAGAGCCTGGGAGAGAAGCAGGGTAGCCACTGTGGACAGAGAGAGCAGATTCCAAGAACTGTCCCCTCTGTAGGCCCAGGGGCCAGAGAGCTGCTGGCCTACCAGTCCTTCCAGAGATGGGGAGGCCCAGCTCCTGGTGGAGCATAAGGCTTTGTCCAGGCTAAGGAAGCGCTCCTGGTTCAGGTCTCTGATGGTCTCAGGCAAGTATGGAGTCAAGGCTAGCAGGATCTCACTTCACCTTGACCTCTGAGGTACTAGGGTGGGCACTCTGCCCCCCTCAGACCACTCCAAGATGGATATTTCCCTGAGCACTGGGTGGAAGGGATGGGCATCCTCTTCACTTTTGCAGTCTTTAGTCTTCTTTTTCCCATTTTTCTTGCTTCTTCTCACCTTCCTATCCATTTTCCAGATGTGTTTCTCAGGCCTCCAAAAGAAAACTAGGAGTAGCTGGGTCAGGCTGCCTCGAGCCTCTTTAGGTCCAGTACCTTCTAGAGTCTGCAGCCCAGCTCAGACAATGGCACACAGGGGGCTCCGTGCAGACACGTGGGGGTAGGGGGCAGTGTGGGAGGAATGAAGGAGCCAGGGCACTAGTGTGGTCAGGGGTCTGAGCCTCCTCACTGCCAGGAAGGGGAGCTGGGAGGACCTGAAGCCCTGCCACTTCCAGGGGGGCTTCTGAGTAAGTGACCCTGGGGCTCCGTGAGTCATGAGTCAGAACACCCCAGTGGACAGAGCTGGGCTTGGGGTCAAAGAGATGTGGGCATAAACTGCGGCTCAGTGATCTTCCCGCTGTCTGACTGCTGGCAGTCACTCAGCCTCTCTGAGCATTAACTTTCTTATCTGGAAAGTGACTATCATGCCTGTCTCACAGGGATATTGCTAGAATTATATGACATGGGGTCTACATTGGCACAAAACAGGAGAGTAGAAAATGAGAGCTAGTTTAACTATTACTGGTATTACGATCATCACCATCATCATCATCAAGGTTAGACACATCTCAGACCAGGCCCCTGGCTGCCCAACTCTGAATCCAGAGCCCTTCACTTCAGCAGATGTGAAAGCGAAGGTGGCCCTGAAGTGGAGCAGGCATGGAGGAGTCCCAGTGTGTGCCCCTAAATCCCAGACCTCCCTCCCAGGGAGGTCACGGTGCCACAAGCCTAGGATTCCATCTTTGCCCCAGGAGCAAGGTAACTGGCTAGCCCTGGATATGCCAGCAGCAAAGAACAGGAAGGCAGAGCAGGAAAGCACAGGAACTAATGAGATTCTGAAAGCATGAAGATTAGAGACAATTGGGAGGGTGTTGCCACCTAATTGTTCCAGCACCTCCCACTGCAAATGGCAGAGAAACTGCAAGGAGGAGGTGAGAGCAGGAGGAGGAGAGCAGGAGGGGCCGGAAGTCCCAGCGTTGGCTTCAGCTGGGAGCGGCTCGAGGGACCCTTGCGGCTAGATAGGACAGAGTGACCTCTGCTCCCTGCTGCCCATGTGGTCCATTTTGGGGGCCAAGAGATGCACCCCAGCTAATTCTCAGCTTTAAAAAGCAGGGATTAGAGGGCCCAGATGCACACCCAAGCAGGGAGCAGCACACCCAGGCACTCCCTCAACCGTGCAAATGGAAGCGGGTGACGTGGGCTTGGGAAACGTTTCTGACCCAGCCCAGGCAAAGTGTGGCCTGATTCTCAGTTCCCTGAGAGCTGAGCCCACTTGTGGCTGAGCTAGGACCAAGGTCTCCCTTACAGGCTGCTGGCTGTCCATTCTCACCTCAGCCTCCTCCCCTGCACTCCCTCCTCCCTAAAGAACTTCCACATCCATTAATGCACACCAGGGCCCAGCAGGCTGGCAAGGGCAGGCCAACAAGGCAGGCACGCTGACCCTGCTTCACTGGGGAGAAAAGGACAGCCACTGACAGGCCAGAGGCGACACCCGGATCCTCCCAGTCCAATGCCCCTGCACTGTATCCTCCCAAGGACAATGTCCTAGCGTCAGGCCAAGCTTGGGAGGAACACGTCACAGACCCTCTCCCCGACATTACACACATATAAGGAGTTGGTATGGTCTAAAAGACAACAGAAAGAGCCAGAAAGATCTGCACCCAAATCCAGTTCTACCTTGTGTCTTGGTTTGTTCAAGCACCTATAATAAAAATAAACTGCACACATGTATTTCTTATGGTTCCAGAGGCTGGGAAGTCCAAGATCAAGGTGTCGGCAGGTGTAGTACATGGCGAAGGACTGCCTCCTGATTCACAGACGATCATCTTTTTTTAGTGTCCTCATATGTGGAAAGAGTAAGGCAGCTCTCTGGGGTCTCTTTTATAAGGGCATTAATCCCAAGAGGGCTCTGTCCTCATGCCCTACTCACTTCCTAAAAGCCCTACCTCCAAATACCATCGACAGTGGGGAGAAGATTTCAACATATGAATTTGGAGGGTGGGAGGGACACAGACATTCAATCTATATCAACCCCTTCTTGCCCATGTGAATTTGGGTATATTATGTAACCACTCTGAGTCTCCACTGTTTCATCAAAAAAAATGGACCATCACTGGGAAGGATAAATGTGATGGCCTGAGGAAAGGCCAGAGCCTGGAAGACAGCAGACTCTGAATAAATGTGAGAGCTTCTTCAGAAGGATCATGGCCACCATTCTGCCACAGACCTGGCTGCCCTGCTTATAGGGCAGCTACAGCCTTGCAGGACCTAGGAGCCACTGCCCATCTGCCTGAGTCACCCTTATCTCACTCTGCCACACCCACTCTTCCAAGAAGGGACTCTCCCCTGGATAGTTAGCTTATAAAGAGTTACGCATCTGTCCAAGGGGCTTTTGATGAATGTCTCCCTGGACTCCTTGCAGATATAAAGAGGAGGAACATTCAGAAAAAAAAAAAAGTTGCCACTTCTCTCCAGGCCAAGCCATTCCACTGATCAGGCTGCAGTGGGCACAGAGAACATATGTCCCCTTCAGAGTGTTTAGGGTCAGTGAGAGGAGACGGACACGACTGACTGAGTTTGAATAACCTTTTTTTTTTCCCTGAAAAATACAGGGTGAGCTTCCTTAACCCAGTTTATTCCAGCTGATGCCACAGACTCACCATTCCTCTTCCAATCAATAGTAGAATCAGATCATCAAGCTGGAATTATCCAGTTGAGGCCACACAGATAACAACCTTCTGGATTCTCACTCCTAGGGAGTCCCAAGACAACAGAAAGTCTATGGCTTCAGTGAGGCAGAACCCTACAGAACCCAGAGACTGCAGCATCTCTGAGTTGCCCCCAGCTCCATGAAAGACCAGAGTCAGGGAGAACCAAAGACTATTAACAATGGCCACCACCCTTGCCTTCTGCCAGCCCTCAGCACTGAGTGCATGAGCTCTTTCCATAAGTAGGCAGTGTATTCTTAGTAACCATTTATTCAGTCCAACTGGGTCCTAATAACTAGAATTACATTACTTCTTTGCTTAAAACCCTTCTATGGCTTGCTGTAGATCCCAGGATAAGATAGCATGCCCGTGAGCTCTTATCCTTCTCTCTTGCTGCTTTTCAGCCAGGCCACTCCTTGTTCACTACACTTGGATCCCCCTGGCTTTATTTTTCCTTCCTTGAACATGTGCATTCAGGACTGGATATGTGTACTTTCTCTTCTTTGTCCAGTTAATTCCCACATCCCGCCTCCCTTTCAGGTCTCAGCTCAAAGGCTGCTGCTTCAATTCCTTAACTACTCCACAGGACAAGTTGTTCCCACCAACTTCTCTCTTCCAGGTCTTTTAAAAACAGACTGATCAATACATATGATTGTACATTTCAAGGTTCATTTTCCTCTTCTTCCCTACCATGTAAGCTCTGGGACACCCAGGACAATATCTAATTTTCTCTACCAGCTCTCATAATATCTGATGCCTAGCAGATTCTCAATGATCTTTGATGAACACATGTGTTCCTGTATTCATTCCACTCTCTAAATTTTGACTTCACATTTAATCAAAGAGCTTCAATGAACCATGAATTAAGAAACCACTGTTGACTGAGCACTGTCCTAGAGAAATACATGAGCTCATTTGTATTTGTAGTTAGTAATGCTGCCATTTTTAAATGAGTAAATCCTGACTCCAAGAAGCTAAGTAACTTTTACAAGTCATAGAACCAGCAAGTGGCCAAACCAGAATTGGAAGCTCTGGCTCATAACTTCTTTCTTTTTCCATCATATAACAGAAGTGATAATCATTTGGGGGCCTGGAATGAATGGTGAGCAAGTCTTAACTGTGTTTGTCTCCAGCCCTCTAGCAGCCAGGACTGGCCCCAGTGTTGCATGGTTCCTCCACCACAGCAGAGGGGGCTGCTTGGACAATGAACTAGAATTGGCATGTTTACCTGTCTCTGATTAACCAGAGTTTTTATTTGACAGCAGTTGCTGAAATAACTGAGGCTATAAATAAATAGGAACTGGGCTAGAATCTGAACCTGCTTTCAAAGCAGGTTTCCAAAGGAGCTGTACAAAATCCAATCTGCTCAGGGGGAAAAAATGGAACAAGGGAAAAAAGGCTTTCATCTCTGTGGTATGTTAACTAAGGATTAATTGAGGTTGTATGCTGCAAGGAAGTTAGTGTTGAGAAATCATTGTCAAGAAAATTGAGGTGCAAGAACCAACTGCATAGAAGAATCATCTAAGGTTATCAACCAAAGCACAACTGAAAGCAGTGATACTTGGAGCAAACAACAGAAGCATGAAACATCTCACCCCAATGTCTCAACACAGGAAATAGGTCCCACTTGTCCTGCAGACCCCTGGCTCTTCTCACTGCCATCCTTGGGCAGGCAATGGCAATTCATGGACATCTTCCACTCCCAAGCCTTGAACAGCACAGATACCATTTCCAGGGACCTACTCAAGACAAGGTTTGTTCAAGACAAGGTCATTGATTTGTTCAAGATCCCTCAACAAGGTAGCTGTCAGTTGCAGGAGGACTGAAGCCTGAATGGTTTGACTCTAATGAGCCTCTCATTCAACACTGGAACTTTCATGAGGACCTCCTCTAATTGGAGGCAGAGAAAAGACAATTAGGAGTAGGTGATAATATGGCTTTCTGCAGGTTCACCACTTGACAAAGTGCCATCATGTACTTGAACCTAAACTTGACAGTCACATGTGTGAGTTTGCAGCTGACTACCCAGTAGAGTTCTGAGAATCTGCTCCCTGAGCTTTGTATGTCGTGATGGTTCAGGCCACTTGATCTGCCTCTCATGGGGACCCTGGGGGCTCTGGTAGCTGAGAAACCTGCTTCCACCTTACTCTTTCACTAACAAGCTCTATTAACCTTCCAGGGTCTCGTGATTATTACCTGCAAGATACGGAGATGAACCTCTGCCTAGGACCCCACAAAATATATAGGGTATCTAAAGAGCATAATACACAAGAGCTTTGAGAAAAGTAGAAAGCTCTGACAGACTATGCTTAGATAAATAATGCAGTGTATCCTTCTTGGATTCTCCTAACCTCTGGAGTTAGTTCCAAGGAAACACTTTGCAAAGTGTTTGTCACCAACAATTGATGAAGTGTTTGTTCAAGTCTTTTGCCATATTTCAATCAGGTTGTCTTCTTGCTACTGTGTTTTAATATTTCTTTACATATCCTGGCTACATACAAAGTCCTTTGTGAAATATGTGATTTTTAAGCATTTTCTCACAGTATGTAACCGATCTTTCCATTCTCAAAACAGTGTCTTTCACAGAGCAAAAGTTTTTAATTCTGACAAAGTCCAACTGATCCATTTTTCTTGTATGAATTGTCTTTTTGATGCCATGTCTAAGAACTCTTTGCCTAACCACAAGCCACAAAGATATCGCCCTGTTTTCTTCTAAAAGTTTTATAGTTTTACATTTATGTATGTGGTCCATTTTGAGCAAATTTTTGTACGAGTGTGAAGTTTAGGTGGAGGTTTTTCATTTTTTAATTTTGGATGTCCAATTTTTTTTAACTTACTTCTAGAAAATATTATCCTTTCTTCATCAAATTGCCTTTAAACCTCTGTTAAGAAACAATTTTGATGTGGGTCTATTTTTGGACTCTATTCTGTTCCATTGACCTACATGTCTATTTCTTTGCCAATACCACATTGTCTTTATTTCTATAGTCTATAACAAATCTTAAAATCAGGTAATGTGATCCTTCCAAATATATTCTTTCTCAAAATTATCTTAGCTATTCCAGCTACTTGCCTTTTCATAGATTTTAGAAATTGGCTTATTTTTACCTATAAAAAGTCCTGCTTAGATTTTGATTTGAAATCCATAGAGAAACTGAGAAAGAATTTACTTTTACTTATATGTCTTTACTTATAAATCTTCCAGTCCATGAACATGGGATGTCTTATCATTTCTTTAAGTCTTCAGAATCTTCATTTTAACAAGATCTCCAGGTAAACTCTGAACATCAGAGTTTGAGAAGCACTCTGCTCTAGAGTACAAATCACAACAACGTCCTCTGGGAAAATTTACAAAACATGGCTGTCTGGATCCCCTCTAGACCAATTAAGTAAGAATATCTGAAGGTGGAGCTTCCCTGATAGATCAGCTGCATTTACTGGTTCAATACCTAGGTCAGGAAGATCTGCTGGAGAAGGGAGAGGCTACCCACTCCAGTATTCTTGGGCTTCCCTTGTTGCTCAGCTGGTAAAGAATCTTCCTGCAATGCGGGAGACCTGGCTTTGATCCCTGGGTTGGGAAGATTCCCTGGAGAAGGGAAAGGCTATCCACTCCAGTATTCTGGCCTGGAGAATTCCATGAACTGTGTAGTCCATGGGGTTGCAGAGTCAGACACGATTGAGTGACTTTTACTTTCACTTTCATCTGAAGGTGGGCTTAGACACTGAAATTTTGTTTTAAGTCTCCAGGTGATTCCGAGCGTCAGACAGGTGTGGACCTCTACTCTAGACTAAGGTGAGGGCTTATGAGAATCTGGGCTCCTGTTGCTCTGGCTGATTGAGGCCACGGGTCCACTGCTTCTCAGCCCATTGCACTTCAGAATCACCTGAGGACAGGAGTCATCTCACTGAGAAGTTTTAAGGAACAATTCTGACTGATGGCTTTACCTAACTCCTTCTATTGGTCTAACGTGTTTCCTATACTTGAAGATTGCCTTCCTCTACCCACCCCAGGAAGTGGAGCAAGATTCCAGAAGCCCATCCTCTCGCTGCCTCTTATCTTCACAAATCTCTCTGGGAGTTACTGAGGCAGCAGGAGACAGAGGAAAAGAGAGAACATGTGTGGGCACGAGAGAAATGTCCAATTGCGTAAGTCTGATCAATAAGATCCATGACCCAAAATATTCAGGGAACATCTTTTGCTTTCATATCCACCTCCTTTCCCTGCTGAGTCAGAAAAACAGTTCCATATTTGAGAGAAAAACCCTCCTCTAATCTCTAAGGGCAAACGGAAGTTTGGCTGTGTCTTTTTCGGTGGCTCCTTGTAAAGGTTAAATGCGTGTCTCAGCTACGGCAAGGTGGGACATGACACGTTGGTCCCCCAGATATGAACCAATCGGATGTTGCCTGAAGAGAGCTCTGTTTCTGTTATCTTTTAATGGATTTGGGGGACAGAGGAGCTGATGTAGATAAAACAGATGTAAAACTTAATGCTTCCATTTTGGATGGGCACCAACCCCAGCAAGCCAAAAACAGACATAGCGCATCAATAACATTTCTCTTTTAAGCTGCAGGTCCTTTGGGGAGTTTGCAAACGTTCATAGATTACAGAAAAGCAGAACGATGAAAACAGTAGAAGCTGCATGCTAGGCCCCCAGGTTGGGCCTCAGTGACAGCCATGCAGGAATATCTGTTTTTTAGACACTCTGTACCTATTTCCTACAAAAAGCCCTTCCAAGAATGATAAGAGCACATTCTCTCCTGCGGGGCTGCCAAGTTCATTCTCAACACTGCTGCCACTGCCTATCTGAAGATGACACACCTCTGATTCCTAGTTCTTTCTCTGAAGCTAAACGTTCAAAGAGCTTTAGAATCATAAAATCCCAACATACGAATACTTCAATTGCAGAGCCATGGCACCCTGAAGTTGAACCAGGCAGGCCTAAAGTTTCCTCTCCTGCTCTTCTGTGAGAAGGTAGAAGTGACCTATACAAGGTCACACAGTCAGTGCGGTATAGAACACAGTGAAGGACATAGTGTGGCCAGAGCAGTGGTGGAGACCATGGGAAAGGACTCGGCCTGTGCAATCGACCGACCTGGGTTCCAATACCAGCCTTGCCATAGATCAGCTCTGTGACCTTGACCTTGAACAAGCAGAGTCACAGTATTTTCTACTTTGCATAGCAACTTGGAGAATTAGGAGAAGTAATGAGAATGTGTATGAAGTGGCTGACACATCATGGGTACTCCATAAACAGCAGAAACTTTTATAACTTGACCTCCCAGTTCTAGCTTAGTGCTCTTTTCACAAGCCCATCTTATGAACCGTTCCAATAAACCCAAGTGTGTTAAGGGTTAGAGCTCCTGCCCTCCTCACATATACAGGACAATACCATCCAGGCTTCTTTAAAGACAAGAAAGGAAAATGGATTTGCACTGTTCACTCAACTCTGACCCTGACACCTCACAACCTTTCCTTCAGTCTTTCTTCTGTTCTGGGGCTGTGGTTCCTGGTCGGGCTGAGCCCTGCTCGGTATTAATTGTGACCCATCGTCACAGTGGACCTGGCCCTGACTCTGAAGCTGCCTGCTCCTTGCCCAGTTCTCTAGGTCAGCATCTTCCTCTTCCCTCTGCCCTGAGGTACCCAAGCAGTAAGGACCTTCATTGACCACACTGCCTACAGAGAAATGATAAGATGGAGCCCTGCAGGTCACATGGCTATTTGTTGACCCACAGAATGACTTTATTTTTTCTTTTCATTTAGTTGACAACATGTAAAAAACAACAACAACAGACTTCACCAAAATGCATATTTCTTTCCTCCCTTGAAAATTCACAAACTGATCACATGGCCACATCAGCCAGAGCCCCAAGGCAGCTGCTCCCTCCCTGACCCTCACTCCATGAAGCATGGCCCCCAACAGGTCCTCTTCCTTCATGGCATGATCTTCCTAGCTCATAACAGCATCTGAGTTTTTAACCTGATACAACATGGACCCCAGTACTTCTGCTGGACACTCATGGTTCTTCACTACCTGACCCATCCTACCTGTTCAAACTCTTCTCCCAGGAACCCCGGGAAATCTCCCTGCTTCCAGGCCTCTGCTGAGAGCATTCCCCTGCCCAGAATGCCTCTCTTCTCTTTTGTTTACGCAACCCAATCAAGAGGGTCTCCTCTCCAGAAATGTTTCCTGACCACCCAAGCCACCAAGAGTTTTCCTCCCCCAAAAGCCTTGAGCCAACAGTCTTCTTACCCACTATCACACACTATGGCTTCTTCCTGTGAATGTGTCTCCCATTTCCCTAGCTGAACTGTAAACTTCTTGAGGCAGTTACCAGTGCTTACACTTGTTCCCCTTCCCTAGAAGGCAGTTGCAGGCTCTGTATAGAAAAGCTTTTGGCCAAAAATGAATTGTTTGGTCAAGGGTTATCATTCATATCATCATTGAGCTAAAGGTCATGTCTCTCCAGCCTGGCTTGTCTCCATACCACCCCACCTATTACCCCTTCTCCCAAATGTACCCAAGACCCCAGTCTCCTGGAAACACTCCAGAAGGACTAGGACTTGTTTTCTATGTCATCAGTAAGGGTTCCCATCTCCTCCACTCTCTACACACACCCCAGGGTCAAACAAAGAGAACTTGGCACACATCAAAAGCTCAACAAAGATCCACTCAACAAAAAGCGCCTTACATTTTGAAATTATACAAATGAACTTGCTTACAAAACAGAAAGAGGCTCACAGACTTAGAGTGAACTTAAAGATGTTGGAGGAGGGAGAGATTGAGGAAAGAGATACTTAGAGAGTTCCGGATGGACATATACACACTGCTATATTTAAAATGGATAAATTACAAGGACCTACTGTATAGCACATGGAATTCTGCTTAATGTTATATGGCAGCCTGGATGGGAGGGGAGTTTGGGAAAGAATAGGATATATGTATGGCTGAGTCACTTTGCTGTTTACCTGAAACTACCATAACATTGTCTGTTAATTGGCTGTACATACACGCTAAGTCACTTTAGTTGTGTCCAACTCTTTGTGACCCTGTGGACCATAGCCCACCAGGCTCCTCCGTCCATGGGATTCTCCAGGCAAGAATACTGGAGTGGGTTGCCATGCCCTCCTCCAGGGGATCTTCCTGACCCAGGGATCTAACCTGTGTCTTTCATCGCCTCCTGAATTGGCAGGTGGGTTCTTAACCACTAGAGTCCCCTGGGAAGTCCTTGTTAATCGGCTATGTGTGCTGTGCTATGTCCAATACAAAATTAAAAGGTTGGTTTTTTTGTTTTTTTTTAAAGAACCTTACTTTTTATTCTCTGTACCTTTGCATATGCTGTTTACCTGGTCAAGCACAGGTTTCTTTTTTTCACCAACCACCAGATATGGGGCTTGGAAATTCCACATCTAATGTTCTTGACTTGGTCCCTTCTCCTCCTCTCCTCTGCCAACTCATCCCTCTGTCTAGGCTCCGTGGCACTCTGCTCTTGCCTGTCCCCATCATTGCCAAATGGTGGTGCCATTATTTGCACAAGTCTGCGTCTCCTATGGATGTCATGTTCTTCCAACACTGGGACTACATGACCTTCTTCCATGCACCTGCCCAACGCCAAGCCACACACGAGCAGAACTAGCCCACGAGGGAAGTATGATGAGCCTCATTTTGCGAACAAGGAAATGGTAGCAAAGACCCAGACTCTATGCGTGTATGAGGAGGGCAGAAAAGAGGAGGAGAAGGAGTGGATTTGCTGAGAAGACCTGGTTCTATCATCAGGATTAAAGGAAGAACATTCCTTCAATGTCATATTTGGGGCATTGTTTGACAGCTGCCCAAAGGAATAGCTAATTATATAGGTGAAAGCACTTTTGTCTGATTTGTCGTTTACTTTCAATGAAAGGCTCAGAGTCTGTGAAGTTGCACGATCATTCGACCAGTAGAAATGCAAATGATTTCTGTTCAGTAGAAAAGATAATCCCCAAGTGTATGATTTTATGGCCTTGTAAGACATTAACTAGTTTTATATTTAATCTGGCAATCTTATTCCAGTGTTCTTTCCTCAGTGCGTATGCCACTCCATTTCGCTATTTTGTTGATCCCCTCATTAGAGAGCTAAAGGCAATTTTTGACATGTGCACATTCTATATTTGTATGAGTCACATTTTTAACTTCTGAAAATTATATTTTGACACTAAGCCTGCCACCAACTTTGAGAGTGTGGGCAAGTCTCTCCCTTCCCTCTTTTGGATTCAGTTTCTTCATCAGTAACATAAGGCAGCGAGTCTAGATGGGGAAATACAAGCCCTAGAAATTTTTTATTTTAACACACAATCTTCACAAGAATAATTTTCTCACAGGGTTGAATATCTTACAGAGTTATTTCCCAAAATAACAACAACAGCAATCACTAACACTTATCCCACCTTAGGTTTTAATATCAAACGCTATCCCATCAAATTCTCAAACAATGAGGTAGGTGCTATTGTTACTAGTCCCACCGACAGAGGAGGCTAAGAAAGCTGAAACACTGTTGCTGTTATTTTAAATCAGGAAACACTACATTCATCCCTCTATCCATATTTCCTTCTATTCATCTCTTCACCAGTCTACTCACCCAGCCAGCTGATAAAAAACAAACATGATGCCCACCTTCATACTGGATCTATCTAACTGACTGAAATGGCAGTTGGAAGAGGCAGCAATTGCTTCTGGCTGGTGGATCCAGGAGGACATTGTGGAAGAGATGTCATTTCAACTTTGTTCCTAAAGATTCGAGCAGGGCTATTTAGAGAGAGGGCACACAAGCATCCTCAGCTGAAGGAACCCCTGGTGGCAGGAAGGACCAGGGGCAGGAGGAGGGGGACATGCACAGTGAGCAGGGAGCACCGGGGCAGGCTGCTGAGGGCGCTGCAGGAAGGGTGGATGGCGGCAGACGGAGCTGGAAAGAGATATTGATTGGTCCTGATGTATGTCAACGTCTTACTGAGCATCACGCTAAGTGTCCTTCATCTAATGCCTCCCCACAATCATCCAGACCTGGAGTACCGCGCACAGTGCTAAGTTAGCCAAGGCAAAGCCTTCTCCAATGCCAAGGCTGGGCACTCCAAAACGACCCGAGTTCTACACCCTTGGATGGCAGAGTGGCCAACAACCACAAAAGGAGATGTACTTCAAACTCTAGCCTCCCTTCCGGAACATGTGGCCCAGAGCTAACTGAAGCTAGCTTGAGCTCACTCTGCAAGCAATTGTCACAAGGCACTACATCAGAAGACTCTCAAGGCCCAAATATTTAACAACCAGAACACTCCCTCCATCCATCAGTGTGGTAATTCTATCCAAGGGGAAAAAACCTATTGGGGCTTCTTTCTGACCTGCTCCTTTCTTATAAACACGCCAGGGCCATTTATAGCTCACAACTCACTGTTCTCTAAACATTTACACATTTCTCCCTCTTAACACATCCTTGGCCATTTGATTAAGTGGTAGGTCATAGAGGCTGGACATCAAGGCCTTGGGACCTTTGGATTCTGTCCAGACCTGCTTTCAAAAGCCTTTCATGCCAGTCTCCCCCCTTCAGGAAACTTGGGGATCACTGGTCTCCTTCAGCCTTGTTGATGCCTTGATCTGCCCCATTCCCGCTTTCCCACTTGCTGCTGGGAGGACTGCTGGCAGCCTCTTCAGGGTTTGCTAAGCTGCAAAGAGCTGCCTGGACCAAGGTCACGCCCTTCAGGGCTGCCCAACTCCTATATGACTGATCGGGGTGAGGAAAAAGAAGCCCATTTCAGCTCATACCAGGGCAATGCTGGCAGACCATCTGAGTTCCAGCTTTCTCTATGGGACTGGGTGAGGCTGCAATAGGGCTGCCTCACAGCCCAACCTCTGTGAAGTCCTGGCCTGCTCCCCTCCATCCATGGACTTTGGTCTTACGGACACTCTCTGATAAATATCCCTGAGAAGCACACTCACCGGGCCTCCGTATCTGCTTCCCAAGGGTGCTGAATGCCACAAACTCTTAATTTGTTGACTGAACACATGTCAGAAACAAGACTTCTTGCCTGCTAAATCCAAAGTAACCCAAATCCCACGTGCCCAGACAGGATGTGGTCCCGGCCCCCCTAGATCCTGGGCGCTCTTGCTGCTGGCATGGCCAAGAGAGCAGTGTAAGCAAAAAGGCACATGGTGGGTACCCTGACCACCCTGCTGCTACTGCTAAGTCACTTCAGTCGTGTCCGACTCTGTGTGACCCCATAGACGGCAGCCCACCAGGCTCCCCTGTCCCTGGGATTCTCCAGGCAAGAACACTGGGATGGGTTTCCATTTCCTTCTCCAATACATGAAAGTGAAAAGTGAAAGTGAAGTCGCTCAGTCATGTCCGAATCTTAGCGACCCCATGGACTGCAGCCCACCAGGCTTCTCCGTCCATGGGATTTTCCAGGCAAGAGTACTGGAGTGGGGTGCCATTGCCTTCTCCCTGACCACTCTGAGGGGGTGCCTTATTTCCACATGGGCAAAGCCCCCTTCCAGGGAAATCAGGTACCCAGTTGTCTTCCAACAGGGTCTGGGAAGTTTTAGGCAGAAGTTGGACACTATAAACCTTCTCTATCAGAAAGAGCCATAAGGTTCAGTTTCCCTGGGTAGCTGGGATAGTCAACCCTGGGTGGAGAGATAAATGAACCAATGGAACACCCCACAGGGAATGTTGCACCCAACCTGCAATGAGACAGCATCCCCCCACCTTTTTTTTTTTCATTCCAGGAACCACCGAGGACTTTGAATGGCTCAGATAAATGTAAATGTAAATGATGAAGGATGGTCACCTCAGGGCCTTATGTAGAAAGTCACCCTGAGGGAGAAGAAAGCTTCCATCAATATCAGAAAAGCCAGATTTTTTTTTTTCCCTTGAAAATAAATGGTTAATTTCAAAATAATTATTTTATCAACTGTTGTATGTTTTCTTTTTAAGTGAACTTTTTAAAAAATGAAATGTTTCACTTTTTAAATGAAACATGGGGACATTTAGATGTAAAGTGCCAGTAAGTTAGTTCTTTTTTTGGCAGTGAGGTGAGGGATGGAGAGGGAGTTCAAAGAATCCCCAGCATTTAAATGGCTTAAAAATCTGAGAAAAAAACAGCATAGTTCTGAGAGCACTCTGTCATCAGCCACCGGAAGCAATGCTGGTCACCACAGCCCCAGGGTGCCCGGGAGTCGACAAGCGGTGAAGAGAAAATGTGCTGACTCGCCCACCCAAGAGGAAGGGAGTCACAGGGACGCGAGCAAGTGGGGAGGGGGCCGCTTTTCTGCGATTCCTGTGTTTGTACCCCCTCTTTGCCCCACTCCCATCTCACAAGCGCCTGGGGTTTGGGCCAAAGGCTGAGCTAGGAAGAGCTTAAGATGTCTGCTATTGTCTTGACTCTTCAGGGAGAGGAAGGAGAATCTGTCTTTTGCTAAGGTGAGGCACACAAAGCTGCTGAGTTGACCGCCCCCCCCCAGCCCCCCTCCAAGTGCTCCGTTTTCTACTTTGAGCACAGAGGATAGGATGAGGGCCTGTCAGTGGTCCAGCAGCTCGACGGACAGGATGACATCTACCTCTGCCATATGCATTCAGGGAAAAGCCTTGGCTCCCAGAGTCTAGAGACTTGAATTAGGTCAACTGTCACTGCTGATTTGCTGTTGTATGTCGCAAGGCACGTGACACACCCTCTTTGATCCTCAGCTTCCATGTTGTGAAGGGAGATCTTAGTGCCAGCCTCCTTACTTCCAGGGCATTCGAGATGTTCAAACAACAAATAAGATAGCATATGATAGAAAATCTTGACAAGTGAACATCAAGTGTATGCAAATATGAAGCACTCTTATCTTCATCATAAACCAACTAATCTACGGTGATCACTTGGCAGGAAGGATGTAAGGAGGCAATTTCAAGACAGAATTATTATTCATTGTAGGATTATTTGTGTAACGTTGTAAATGACAGCTCTTCACCCCATCCCCGGATTCAAATTAAAAGGCTCATTCCATGGCCTTTACGCACACATTCACTCTCATTGTTCAATTACAAACACTGAGATGAGATGCTGATGCCATCCTGGGTAATTGTCTGGTTTCTATTCAGAAGTTCTCGGTTCACAAGCATTGTTTCATTTGATATTTGGGGAATAACTAGGCCTTCCCTTGACACTTAAAAAACAAAAGCAGTGTTTAACAACTTCTATGTTAAACTGAGTAATAAATAACCAAGAAAGACAATGGACCAAATTCTGTGGTTAATACAGAATTCTGAGGCTTCCTCCCCACCCCATCAACTGTTCAACAGGGAATCAAAATATTCTTCTGATACTAATTAAGTTAAAAGGCAATTTAATGTTTTTGTATTTAAAATAGAGATTGACTAAATCATCGAAAATTTTAAAATTAAAGCCTAAAACTCTTTTCTACTCAGTAAGCAATAAGAACACACTTGAATTCTTTTTTCATGGGCATTTAAGGGATACTAATAGGTACAGAGAGAATGGGGGAAAGTAAGGAAAACAGCTGGATAAATACCTAAGAGGAGACAACAAGAGTGATACAAAAGAAAAAAAGAGAAATGGTTACGAAAGGCATCTAGGATGGAGACAGAGGAGAAAATCAGACAAACGTAAGCAGAAAATAATCAACCCAAAGAACAACAGTGTAATGAAAAATAAAGATAAACTCTCATAAAGCAGCCTCTAATTTTGGAACGTTAACACTAAAAGCTTTGAAAGCTATTTTACAGATTTAGCATGACAGGAGTTAAACCTCTTGGTAACTACTTCCTTAACAAGATAAAATCGTATCAAGACTACATACAGCTCAACGGCAAGTCGCTCCTCATCCCTGTCTGATAAAGGCCATGCTATATGTTTCTAGGGTAAAACATGTGATGTCTATGCAGGTCAGCATTTTTATCAGGGCTTCCCCTTACTAAGGCAGGTGACTGACTTAGCTTCCCCATACCACAGTGTCCTCACCTATAGGGTCCTGGAATGGGAATGAACATGGTACTTACTTCATGGTGGAGATGTGAGGGTTAAAGATATAACACAGGGAAAATACCCAGTACCTTAGGTGGCACTTAATAAATCCTTAATAAATACGAGCATCTGTTATTAGCTAGGGCTACAGTTCACTTTGATGAAAAAGAAGGAATGTGTGTGTATAGACTTTTTTAAAGTATTTTGGATATTGTATAACATCATCTGAAAGCTCTTTCTTTATTAGGTTGAAGGTATCACGCTCAGAGCCATCCTTGTCTCATACCCTACATGAAGCATGAAGAACATTCTGCATTTTCTATCCTGCATCTCCTTCCCGTCTCTGGCTTCCACACCCAGACCTCAGGCTTGGTCAGCCCCCAAATCTTTTTAGGGGTCAGCCCCCAATTCTTCTTAAAGTCTTAGTCTAGCCTGGACTGTTAACTTTGAGAAGCACTTCTCTTACTTTAGGTCTTCATTCAGGCCATGGTTCAACCACAGCATCCCCTCTGTCTCCTTCCTTCATTTCCCTCACAAAGGAATCCTTTTATCCAGAGCCCTTACTTTGGCTCCTTGAAAAAGAGTCTTTTCTTGCATTACTTTCTTGCTCAGCCTACCTTTCCAAAGAATGAAAGCACCTTTTAGGAACCTGCCAAAAAATGTTAATCCTTGTTTCTCTCATTGTCCTACACACGAACCCTCAAATACTCATACACAAGTCACAGGTCCACATTCAACTCAGAGCTTTGCACAGAGTAGGCTTCTGTGTTCACAGATTTGATTCTAGCATCCCTTCATTTAGAAGACCTGCTCCTCTTCCTCCAACCTAGTAAAACACTACTGGAACTTGGTAGGAAAAAATGCCTTCTCTATTGAGGGAATGATGCTCTAAGCATCCACCCTGTGTCCTGTTTACATCAAGCAGTATAGTGGGCACCATGATGGGAAATGACTTGTCTACTTCAAAAGAGCTCAAAGTTCCAAGACTTATGACCTCTTTGAAATTCATTATTTATTACTTAGTATAGGACAACTCTGTGCTGTTCTGACCTTAGAGTCTCTCTCCCTATATCTCTCCAGAGACTCTGCATTAGCAATATCTTTGAAGCCCATTAGCTCTCAGCCCCTCCTTCAACAGATTCATTCATTCAACACTGACTATACTCCAGGAAGTTGATGCTAAAGATACTGCAGTGATCCAGGCAGACAAAATTTTTGCTTTTATGGAGTTAGTAGGAATTCTAATGCAGATGAGAGAAGATAGATGATAAACAAAATACTGAACAAATAATCAAAGTATATAAATACTATTTTAGAGAATTTTAAGTTTATAAAGAAAAATGAAAGATGCAGAGAACAGAAAATCAGAGTGATTTAAAATAGAGGAAACTTATCAGGGTGGCCCAAAAGTTCATTTTTGTTTTCCCCTAAGTTCTCAGAATGATTGATTGGAGAAAATATAAGGAAAACGCCTTCAGAAAAATGATACTAATTTGCCGTGTAAAAATGACATGTAGCCTGCTCCTTCCAAGCCTGTTTCCTTCTCTAGGGTACTTTGTATGGTGCCTTATAGCACTGAAATTTTATTTCTCTAAGTTATAAGTAGCAATTTAAACTGAGACTAGAGTTTGCTGAGACCTAATTACTGTGATCTAAGTTCAATGACATAAAGAACACTCCCACATTCCCCAGAGGTCTCCCCAAATCCACCACGTGTATTCCTGGTCCAAAACAACAGCGAGGGCAATCACAAATTCACTGTGACTTTATTTTCTTCCACTGACTCAGAAATAACTTTAAATGCAGGTCCTGCCTTCCCTCAGACACCCTCCTGATAGGGATGATCCTAAACAGAGTCAGAAGGTGGACTCTGAGCACAAGGATGCTGGGCACCCTAGCTTCAAGCAACAGCTCATTCCAGAGCCATTGGCTTGACTCCAGTGAATTCAGACCTGATAAGGTGGCACCCAACCAAGGGTTTCCTCTTCTGCATCTTTTATTTTCCTCTGTATTTTCCTCAGAACTGATACAAGGCTCAGGAGGAGGCCCTTTGTCTCAGAAGAATCATCTTGGGACAATCCAGAAAAGGAAAGCCATCCATCAAGTGCTCATCAGCCATAACTGATTAAAATCTCCCTTTGGGGTGATTCCTCTGCTTCTCAGAGTCAGCACTCTGCCTGCCGGAGGAGCTATGATGACCAGGTTAGGAAGGGCCTGGAGGCCCTGGAACAGCCACTGGCCCCCTGCAGTCTGATGAGAGCTGAGCCTTCTCAGGTTCTTCCTATGGGCCAGACACAGTTCTGAGTGCTCTGCATATGTTAGCTCACAACCGTAGGAAGTGGATTGTTACTGTTATTCCCATAATACAGATGAAGCAAATGAGACCCAGTAAAGCAGCCTGTCCAAGCTCATCAAGTTTATAAACAGGAGAGAATAGCCTAGACTCTGTGATTAACCACAAATGCTATGGAGCAGCCCTATCAGAAGAAATATCATACAAGACACATACATAATTTTAAGTTTTCTAGGAGGCATTTTTGGGACACTTAACTGATTTATTTACTAGTTTATTGATTGATTTATTTAAATCTGTAGATATTTAAAGACAAATCTTTACATGGGAGGCCCCTGGACAGCAAGATAAAACCAATCAATCCTAAAGGAAATCAACCCTGAACCTTCACTGGAAGGTCTGATGCTGAAGCTGAAGCTCCATTCCTTTGGCCCCTGATGTGAAGAGCCCACCCACTGGGAAACACCCTGATGCTGGGAAAGATTGAGAGCAGGAGGAGAAGGGGGGTGACAGAGGATGAGATGGTTGGATGGCATCATGAACTCAATGGACATGAGTTGGAGCAAACTCCAGGAGATAGTGAAGGACAGGGAAGCCTGGGGTGCTGCAGTCCATGGGGGTCACAAAGAGTCGAACATGACTGAACGACTGAACAGCAACAACTGCTGGAGGAGGAAGTTTTTAAAATGCTTTCACCTGAAGCTCACATACATTCGTTTTCTTGTGCATCTTTTTTTTTTTTTCTCTCTCTCTCTCTTTGGCTGCCCTGAGCAGCATGTGGGATCTTCGTTCCCCAACCAGGGATTGAACCCATGTCCCCTGCATTGGAAGCACAGAGTCTTAACCACTGGACTGCCAGGGAAGTCCCGTTTTGTACATCTTTAAGGCTGCAGTGTTGGCTGCCCTTTCCCTCCTCTCTTCAGAGAACCCTGCTTCAGGGATGCAAGTGACGCATCACAGAGACCCTGGCTTCACTCCTTGGTAGCCCTCTGCAGTCTGAGCCAGTCACAATGTTGCATTTCTTCACCAGCAATTGGTTTAGAACCAGGCATGTGACTCAGTTCTGGCCCAAGAGATAAATGGGGAGGTGTCCTTGGGGCTTTTAGAAAAATGGTCCTAAGAAAGAGGCCTGAAAGAAATGGTTCCTTTCCCATTGGATAATTTTTTCTTTTTGCCTTCTTTTAACTGTAGTGAAACATACAATGTAAGATTCATGTTAACCATTTCTAAGTTCAATGGCATTAAGTACATTCACATTGTACGATCATCCCCCTATCCATCCAGGAGCATGTTTTTTTAAGTCAAAAAGAAACAGATGAAATTAATTTTAATAAGAGTTTATTTAGCCTAGATTAGGTTCTGTTGAGACTGTCCTAAATACTACCCTTTCAAGATACAATCAATATAAAAATTATTATTATCAATAAGATTTTGGAGTCTTCCTTTCATGTTAAAATTTTGTACTCAATTTGTACTCAAAGCATATCTCAATTTGGACTGGCCACATTTCAAATGCTCACTAGCCACCTGGGGTTAGTGGTTCCCATGCTGGACAGCCATATCCAGTTCCTCTGGTCCACGCACACTCAGCCAGCCCAAGGCCATCCCAGGGGAGAACAACAAGCCATCTGTTTACCTATGCACATCACCACCACTCTCTAGGGCAGTCTGTGATTCACTGCCAGACCCTACATGGTGTCTGACTCTATTAGTCCTAGATCAGCGTCTCTAAGCTCCCTTACCCCCCAGTTGCCATCATCATGATGACGTCAGCACAAGATCTAGGCCCCGAAGGAGAGCGTTTCCTGGTGGGGCAAACTTTGTGCCTCTGGCCAATTCACCTGTGGGTCCATGTCCAAACTGTGAGGGTGACCTCAGCAGTGCAGGTGGAGACAGTACCTACGTGGCCACTTAAGCACCCCCGGGCTAAGCCAGTAATAAACAAACACAGGCCTGCGTGGAAAGAAGGAAGTGTGTGAGCAGAATTCAGGCAAGCGATGGTTGCTATGGAAACCAGCCAGCCTCACTCCAGACTTTTCCCTGATGTCTTGATCATTATTCCGTGGCTGATGAAGCCCAGTAGATACGAAGCACTGTCCCTGTACCCACGGAAACCTTCCAAATGGTCCCGTTATGACCAAAACAGATTAAAGAGGGAACAGTCATAAACCTGTTCTCTCCGTCATCACATCCACCTTTTGTCCTGGATATGACCCAAAGGATCAGAAAATAAAACCATCCTTGCCTCAGAGATAAATACCTGGAGGGCATCAAGGTAAGACAATAGAGATGAAGTGGATCCCAAAACAAAAATGCTAAAAATGCTTGACTGGACAAATGGTTATGGCTTCAGGCGTTTACCACCTTTCCAAGCTGACTGAGAACTCATCCTGTAAAGCACATCCTTGGACTGATCTTTTCCCAGAGCCATGGGTCTTCGGGATGGTCCAATATAGTCTTTCACACATCCATTCATTCCTTCACTCATTCATGAATGAGAAGCACCACAAATCCAGTTTTAAATTCCAATCCTGATGCTTATTGGATGTACTGTCTTAACTAAATTATTTTTTTAATCTTTGTAAATCAATTATACTTCAATAAAAAATTTAAAAATGAAAATAATAGAAAGTAAAAAATTTCGTGCTGTGCCCTGGTTTTCTCATCTGTAGCATGGGGGTGAGAACAGAATAATATTTGTCACTTGTCATCCATATAGGCATAGTCAACGTCCTTAGACATTGACTTAAAGTTATATCTTTTCCCCTAGACTGTGAGCTCCTTGAATATTGAAACCATATCTCACTCCATTTTGATCATGAACAAACTACCTAGCAGACAGCCTGGTACTTCCAGATGCTCAATAATATCAGTTGGATGAAGAAGTGACAAAGTGCTTTCCCTCTCTTTTAACTTCATTCTCACAGCAATCTGGTTCAGGATTATTTTAGCCCAGTGCAAGACAAAGGAGATTATAATATTAAAATACATGCTTCCTGTTCTCAAGGTATTTACCATTTACTGTATTTGACAAACAGTTTATATAATATTTGGTCTGTGCCAGCTACTGTTCTAAGTACTTTATAAATATTAGCTCACTGAATCCTCATAACACTTCAATACAAGGTTAGGTGCTGCCTGTAGGACTATCACTGGCCCAAGGTCACATGAGTTCATGGCAGAGCAAAAGTCAAATTCAGCTGGTCTGGCTCTACAGCCAGTGCTCTTAACCACTTGGGCAATACCTTAAATAGGGGACATTTAAGGCACTAATAGGTCACTTGCACTGGTGGGCTGCCGTCTATGGGGTTGCACAGAGTGGGACACGACTGAAGCGACTTAGCAGCAGCAGCAGCAGCACAGTCTAAAGAATGCACAAGGGTGATGGGTTACAGAGGAGGAGAAAACCCCACATTGCATTTTCAAGAGGAGAACGATTTGAACACGCAAGAACATTGGAGAAGAGAAGAAAGGCTGGCTGGAAAGCGAGTAGGGGCCAGATGATGGTCAGCACTGACTGTCTGCATAAGCAGTTTGGGCTTCAGGCCATGGGATGCCACTGAAAGTCTCTGAGCCATAGGGGAAGCTAAGCAAAGCTGGCTTTAAGGAGAATTCATCTGACAATAGCACGCAAGGCAGACTAAAGGGAGGAGATGGGGCAAATGGGGAGTCATTATGACCCACACATCATGGGTCAAGGAAGAGGCCTCAGAGTCTAAAGCAGGACGTTGGAGGCAGAAGCACAGAGGGCAAGTCCATAGGACATGGCTTCTGCCATGATGTAAGATGTCTACATCAGCTTTCCATCAAATCACTCCAAGTAGAAACAAGCTCCAGGAAACTCTTACTGGGTCCTTTCCCAGCCATCCAGGGTGGCACAGGGGCAACTGACAGCACTGGTTTCCAGAGAGGGTAAAACTCAGAGCTCTCCTAAGGAGTGCCTGGAAATGCAGGCTGAGCTCTTTCCACGTATATGCAGCCGGTTACTGATGCTAAGATGGAAAATTCAGTCATGACAAAGAATCCCAGCCATTTCAGAGGTGAAAGGCAGCCTAGGGCATCGAACTGCTGTCGTGTCATATTACCCTATCCATCACCACCCAGCATCTAAACCCAGCCTGGGTCTTAACAGCTAGTGGAACTTTCTATTTCAATTCCCATCGCAGCAGAAGTAAGGAGCAAAATGAGGAATGGGTGAGGAGAGTGGGGGTGAGTTATGGCTCAAGGACATGATTTGTGAGTTTTTTTTCCAAGATCTACCAATTGTCTGAAATCCTTATCTATCCCTGGTGCTGCATGAATTCCTGGGGAAGGTTCTCTCTGACATCAGAATAAAATAGATGCCAGAGAACGCATATAATAGGTTGACTCATAAAACTGGTTCAGAGAGCTTTGCTCTGACAAAAGCTGGAGTCTTCCTTATTATTTATCTATCACATCTGAAGCCTTGGAATCCCATTTTCATCTTGATGGAAGCGATAAAAGCTTAGCAAACTTTTATGATTCCCAGGTCGAAGCTGAGGACTCTACCCCCTGTTCCCACCCAGCAATGCTTACAGACTTTTCAATTCAAAGTCAGGGCAGAAATTGCTTTTGGTCAAAAGCAAAATGTATTTATCTTTGTAAGCATAGTCATTAAGATGTGAGCATGAATACCTGAAGAGATAAAACACAAAGGGAGAAAACAGGCAGAAATAGAAAGTGAGGCTTCTGAAGCTAGAGAGAAAATGATGACACATAAACCCCCACTGAAAACTTTTTATGGTGCAAGAGAGTGGGGTGTGGAAAAAGGCATCTTCAGAGATTGGGAGAACGGAACCCCGAGAGTGGGCCAAGGGGACAGCCTTGCAGTAGGAGGGCTGTGATCAACCTGTGCTCGGTGCTGAAAGAGCTTTGAGAGGAGACCTAATAAAGGGGAAAATTTTTGCTTGCATTTCTGTTTGTCTGTAGAATCACTGTGGATCTGAAATCCACCCCCTCCACTTCTCCACACACTGAAGAAAGTCTCCAGATGGAAAAATCTGAAACTAGGCTTCAATATGAAAAAGAAAGAAAAGAAAAAGAAGGCTCATCCAGGAAGCTGACAGCTTTCTCCTTCTCTAAGATCTAACCTATGGAGCTCCAGTATCAAATATTAGAGAGAGTCAGGAAACATGGGTTCTTGTCTATTTGTTGCTTTGGACTGACTGCGTGACCTTGGACAAACTTCACTTAAATCACTCATAGACTTTTTGGAAAATGATCTAAAACAGAGGTAGCAAAGGCATAACAAGGCATAAAAAACACTGGCACTGCCACCTCCCAAGACATTGCTCATGGCAGACATCACTAATCAATCACAGCATTCTGTAGAGTAATAATCCCAATTACTCTGCCGCACAGCCTTGAATCTCCAGCAAAGCCAACCAATCTGGCCAACCAATTAATCAGAATGGGCCCTAGAGATGAAACCTGTTCACCTTCCCTGGACTAAATCTCTTCTAATCCTTGAATTCCAGAGCTATAAAATGCTAGATGTCACATATATTCTCATTACAGATACCCTTGAAAGTGAAAGTCACTCAGTCATGTCTGACTCTTTGTGACCCCATGGACTATACAGTCCATGGAATTCTCCAGGCTACAATACTGGAGTGAGTAGCCATTCCCTTCTCCAGGGGATCTTCCCAACCCAGGGATCAAACCCAAGTCTCCCACTTGCAGATGGATTCTTTATCAGCTGAGCCGTCAGAGAAACCCAAGAATACTGGAGTGGGTAACCTATCCCTTCTCCAGTGGATCTTCCTGACCCAGGAATCAAACCTGTGTCTCCTGCATTCAAGGTAGATTTTTTTCCAGCTGAGCTACCAGAGAAGCCCCCAACTAATATCGATCTTTCTTCTTTTCCTTGGCCTTTTTTCCAAGCCCTAGCAAGGCTAAGGCAAGGCTAAGCCAAGGCTATAAAGAAAAAGACTGGCTGGAAGGCTCTTCCATTACACCCGTGTCTGAAGCTCTGAAAGTGACCCTGTGTATTTTTCTTGGGCCTCTTTACCTTAGATTCCCTCATTCTGCTAAAAAGCTCCTCCTAAGGCCAATGTCCCCTCTATCCTCTTAAGGATTTCATCAAGGTAGAGAATTCTGTTCCTTTTCAAATGCTGTGAGATCATGGAAGAAAAGACAGCCTGGGGAAGTTCAAAGACATTTAATTATTATCCTCAGTTCTTTTGAAAATTATTAAAGAGCCCAGAATTAGAAATTCAGATTTCCTCCAGATCCCTGAGAACAAACATCTCACTTGTAAAATGGCTTAATGTGTCTGTTTAATGTACACAAAATTGTCTTTCAGGAAAGCGGATTATTTTTCATGTCATTTTGTATTTCTAAAATATACCACCTATGGCAAAAGGATTGAGATTCAAGGTCTGACAAAATCCACAGCAGAAATAATTAGCCCCAGAGGCTGTGTCTGAGAGTTAAATGAAAGAGAATCAAGTTACTTATTTATTTCTGTTCTATCTGAATCTCTCCATCATAACCTGGGGAAGAGGAACTGTATCTTTGGAGGCTGGAAGGGTATTTTGCTACATCGTCTCTATGAGGTTGAATTGTTGGAGAGAGCCCTGAGCCCCCAACACAGCAACTCCTCCTGGTCCAGGAAGCTACGAAAATCTGCTTCAGCAATGTAACTTTCTAGGAAAAGCTACTAGAAAATTCTATTGTTTGCAAAGTTTGCACAGATCAGAGGAACAATGATGTTTTGTCATTTAGCATCCAAGGAAGGGCTCAGTCCTTACTCCCAAGGACACGGACGGTCTTTTCTTGAACTAAATTGCAAACATCAAAATAGACGGCCAATTGAGGGTCTGTTGTGGTTATTTTTTTCAAGTTCATCAAAGAAGTTTACTGAAAATAAAGCTTCATTTAGGGGAAACTCTGCAACATCAAACCCACTAAGAACCTCAGTATTCACACCTTTGCTGTAATTTGGAGGCTAAATGCCTGGCAGCTCCTGTCAACCCCCTAGGTATATAGGTATATAGGTATATCAGCTACCTTGCTCCCCAAATGAAAAATGACTCTTGCCATGGTAATGTCTCCTCGCTTCTCAGCACCTCTTGGGTGTCTCTGTCGGTCATGACTTTAAATAAATGTGCCTCTTCTGAAACATTTACAGATATCAAGAGATGGAGCTGCCTCTGCCCTCTGCCCAGAAGAGGAACAGACTTCCAGGAACTCTGGGACTTTCATTGACATCTGTCAAAGCAATGCAAACAGCAAAGGGCAGAACCCCGACCTCCCCGAGGGTCTCCAAAAGGCTGCTCCATGGGAAAGAAGGCTCTTCAGTTCAACTTTGGTGCCAGTGGGGTTACCAAATCAGAACGTGATCCTCTCAGGGGTTTCTGACTCTTGGGAGATAACTAGAGGAGGGATATCCAAGACTGAAGTGGTTTACAGGAGGACACTTCTTCCAAGAGCAACTGGTCCCTTGGGATGTGACCCCTCCTCCTACCGCATCCTTCCTCCTACCCAACTCCACGGTCACAGGCCCTGCTCCTCCTGCCACCTGCTTCTCTCTCTGTATATGGTGATACACCTGGAAAGGAGTCCAGGAGGAAAAGAATCATAAGAGATGAGAGGGAGGCAGAGGACTGATGACACAGGGACAGTTTTTGTTTTTGTCTTAAATGAAGTGCCAAGCCAGAGCAGGGCCAGGAGATTGGGTCCTTAACTATTTTCTGCATCCCTCCAGTTTATCTGGAAGCTGAGAAAGGACTATTCTTTCTCCTTTTCCAGTTCCCCAAGGGCTGAGCTCATTGCCAAATGCACCACTTGCTGCCTTTGCTGAATAAAGGACAGTAGAGGAAGTGAGAAAACATAGCAACATTTTGAACTGCAAGGGAACAGACTATTCAGTTCAGTTCAGTTGCTCAGCCGTGTCCAGCTCTTTGCGACCCCATGAATCGCAGCACGCCAGGCCTCCCTGTTCATCACCAACTCCTGGAGTTTATCCAAACTCATGTCCATCGAGTCAGTGATGCCATCCAGCCATCTCATCCTCTGTCATCCCCTTCTCCTCCTGCCCCCAATCTCTCCCAGCATCAGGGTCTTTTCCAATGAATCAACTCTTTGTGTGAGGTGGCCAAAGTATTGGAGTTTCAGCTTCAGCATCAGTCCTTCCAATGAACACCCAGGACCGATCTCCTTTAGAATGGACTGGTTGGATCTTCTTGCAGTCCAAGGGACTCTCAAGAGTCTTCTCCAACACCACAGTTCAAAAGCATCAATTCTTTGGCACTCAGCTTTCTTCACAGTCCCCCTTATTTTATCCATGGATACACCAAGACCTTGAAAAGGAGTGGACTTATCCAAGGTCACCAGAGAGATTATGGCAGAGCCCGGATTAAGAACACAGTGTTCCGCTATTCACCGTTCTTCAGATGAAAGGAAGTGATGGTAACCTCTGCTCTCATATCCCAAATTGATCTTAAAACACCATCACCAATCCCCAAGGCCCAGATGGATACATTGCATGAAGCTAGGTCAGTAAACTCATTTCCTCCTTCCTGAGGATGTAAGCTTTCTTCCCGGAGAGGTTGAAAGTGGTTGAGAAGCCATACTGCCCACCTCATGGCTTGGGGGAGACAGTAACCTCATGGCAGCTTCTCCCGGAGCCCACACACAGGGGCCTGTGGGAACAAGCAGCCCCTGAAACCAGCCGCTCTCCATTGCAGGAAGTTATCTGTCACTCCTGGGGCACAAGCCCTGGCAGAAGGCTCTGTGAGTGCCTGACTGACAGAACTAACTCCAGAGAGATCCAGCATGACACAGAAGGAAACAGGTTGTCCCCTCCCAGCGGGATTCTGTACCTCACCCCTTCCTGGGCAAGTTGAAGCCCACAGGCTAACAAAACCAGCAGGTCCCTGTGGAGGTCAGGGAGCCGGTAGCTTCTGCCCTGTGAAATGCTACCTTTCTGTCATTTAGCTTTCGTTGCAAGCTATTTTTAGTATAAGCAAAGCCAAAATTTGAGGGCGAGTGATGTGGGAGTGGGCCTTGTCTTCCTCTCTCCTTTTCCATGAACTGTTTGCTCCGTTTCCCTGGGGACAGTTGCTTCCTCAACAGCCACCATGAAATGAAGAGAAAAAAAAAATGCTGAATAGAGAAAAATGATGGGGAAAAGATCAAAATTCAGCCTCTTCACTAAAAGCAGTCTGGGAAGGTGAAGGTTTTTCAACCTTTCAGCGTCATGCGCTGGATCCTGGCTTTTCCATAGGTACAAGAAACCAGAACGCCCAGTCCATTTACTTTCTGGATTAACTCACCTCCAGCAAACAAGGAAGGCCCAGAGGTCTGCTTGCCCAGGGAGGAGGCAAGTTCATAGGTAACCTGGATGTCCTCAGGTAAGATCTGTGTCCCCGGAGGATTGTGAACCAGGAAGCGAGCTTCCACTCAAACAGGCCCCTGGCTCCTCAGTTTCCTAGAGCCTTCCATGTCAGCACGGGGCCAATTTTGTGAACTACAGTTAATTAGATGAGCAAAAAGGACAGCCCCAGTGCTTAAGAGGCCTGGCTACATTTAATTGCGCTTTCAAGTGCCCTAATTTCCTTAAGAAAGGCAGAGAAGTAAGTGTCCTGTCCTACTTCCCTCCACAACTCAAACACCTGAGGACATTTTCTGCAATTAAGTTTTTAGGGCAGATTTTCTGTTGTTGTCATTCTTCTGAAGTAGTCGTTTTTCTGGGAAAAGCCTCATTCTGAACCCAGACCCTAAAAACAGGGCTTTGAGTGCACCAGTTTGGGGTGTTTGGGGCCCAGAGGCACGAGTCAGTCTGCCTCCTCCTAAACATAGCCTCGTAAACTAAGCCTGGAACCATCAGCTCGTGTGTGGTCCCGAGTGTGATTTTCCAAACACGTGTTTCCTGGCAATGACAATGGCTGGCGACTTTGTCATTATCAGCTCTATTTTTGAGTCTTCCTGTTCAACAAACTTCTTCACAGCTGAAATGGAGGCTCCAGGGAGAGTCTCAGTCCATCAGGTACCTTTCTGACAAACAGGCGGTGCTAAACTGTGAGCATTTCCCGAAGGCCCTGGGGAAAAAGGTGCATGAAAAAGTGTCCCAGCGTGAGGTGTACCTGGTGTGTGTGTGTGCTCAGTCATGTCCGACTCTCTGAGGCCCCATGGACTGTAGTCCACCAGGCTCTTATGTCCATGGAATTAAATACTAGAGTGGGTTGCCATTTCCTATTCCAGGGAATCTTCCCGACCCCAGGGGTTGAACCCATCCTCTTGCATCTCCTGCATTAGCGGACAGATTCTTTACCACTGGGCCACCTGGGAAGCCACAGATGGTGGACTTCAAATACAGATGTTCTGTTTCCTACAGAGCCTCCAGGGGGCGCCAGCTTTTACTAACTGGGAGGGAGGGGAGGGAGAGAGAAAGAAAGAGTGGGAAGGAGAGAGAGAGTGTGCCAGTTTAACATGAATCATATATGGTTAAACTCAGGCCCCTTGCATCCAGCCACAGAAAGACACAGGACATGTGATCAGGATTAGAAGAGGTGGGTCTCCAGTCCTGTCCGAGGATGGATGGAAAGGTCACAGGCCCTGATTTATCACCAAACTCCTTCAAGCACCTCGCCACCCAAAAGCACTGCAAGAAAATGCAACAAAACATTTTCACTTTCAACACCTGGGATGATTTCACTTTGCAGACTTTGCTAGAAGAACCCCTATGTGTCCAGTGCCTTGAAGAGCGTCTGACACCTCTCAGGTACTCAAGGAATGCTTGAAGGAATGGGTGAATGACTCGGAGGAGAGTCCAGGCATATACAGTAGAACCTGTGTCCTTCTCTTCTGGTGACTTAACACACCTTCTTCCATCTTCCCAACAGATTTGGGGTTGCTGCCTGCCAATGAATAGTAAAGACACCTCCCTATGTCAGAAGGTACTGGCATGCCTTTTGAAACCAGCCCGGTGTTCATCAGCCTCACCCACATCCAGGGAGGACTGGATACGGGGCCCACAGTGAGCACACTTGTCCCTCTTTCCTCAAGATTCATCTGTCAGCCTGCCAGGGTGTTTCCTGTGACACACGTGCCTACAATGTACAGTTCCCAGGGAGAGCCCAGCCAGCCCTCCAGCCCCCAGCCAGCTCAGGATGCTGTATGAAGTGAGAATTTCCTGGCTGACTTGACAGTGATGAGTCAGGCTGGCATGAGCCAGCTTCAGAAACGACAGGGCCTGAATTGTGTGCATGGACCAAATATCATAGCCTGGCTGGACCCAAACCTGGGTCCTGGAATACTCAGACCCCATTTAGATGGCCATGCCCAGAGGTGGCTCAGCACTCCTAAACGATGTCTGAGTTTGGCAATGTCTGAGGGCTCCTCCATTACTGTCACAGGAGAGGATTTATCCTCCACTCCCTGTCCCTGTGTGTCTCCACATCTTCATGTTTCCTCCACGTTATGGTGACCAGGCTCCCTTAATATTAACAAAAATAATAATCAGATCAGATCAGTCGCTCAGTCGTGTCCAACTCTTTGCGACCCCATGAATCACAGCACGCCAGGCCTCCCTGTCCATCACCAACTCCCGGAGTTCACTCAGACTCACGGCCATCGAGTCAGTGATGCCATCCAGCCATCTCATCCTCTGTCGTCCCCTTCTCCTCCTGCCCCCAATCCCTCCCAGCATCAGAGTCTTTTCCAATGAGTCAACTCTTCCCATGAGGTGGCCAAAGTACTGGAGTTTCACCTTTAGCATCATTCCTTCCAAAGAAATCCCAGGGCTGATCTCCTTCACAATGGACTGGTTGGATCTCCTTGCAGTCCAAGGGACTCTCAAGAGTCTTCTCCACCACCACAGTTCAAAAGCATCAATTCTTCAGCGCTCAGCCTTCTTCACAGTCCAACTCTCACATCCATACATGACCACAGGAAAAAACATAGCCTTGACTAGACGAACCTTTGTTGGCAAAGTAATGTCTCTGCTTTTGAATATGCTATCTAGGTTGGTCATAACTTTCCTTCCAAGGAGTAAGCATCTTTTAATTTCATGGCTGCAGTCACCATCTGCACTGATTTTGGAGCCCCCAAAAATAAAGTCTGACACTGTTTCCACTGTTTCCCCATCTATTTCCCATGAAGTGGTGGGACCAGATGCCATGATCTTCGTTTTCTGAATGTTGAGCTTTAAGCCAACTTTTTCACTCTCCACTTTCACTTTTATCAAGAGGCTTTTGAGTTCCTCTTCACTTTCTGCCATAAGGGTGGTGTCATCTGCATATCTGAGGTTATTGATATTTCTCCCGGCAACCTTGATTCCAGCTTGTGTTTCTTCCAGTCCAGCATTTCTCATGATGTACTCTGTATAAAAGTTAAATAAACAGGGTGACAATATACAGCCTTGACGAACTCCTTTTCCTATTTGGAACCAGTCTGTTGTTCCATGTCCAGTTCTAACTGTTGCTTCCTGACCTGCATACAAATTTCTCAAGAGGCAGATCAGGTGGTCTGGTATTCCCATCTCTTTCAGAATTTTCCACAGTTTATTGTGATCCACACAGTCAAAGGCTTTGGCATAGTCAATAAAGTAGAAATAGATGTTTTTCTGGAACTCTCTTGCTTTTTCTATGATCCAGCGGATGTTGGCAATTTGATCTCTGATTCATCTGCCTTTTCTAAAACCAGCTTGAATATCAGGAAGTTCACGGTTCACATATTGCTGAAGCCTGGCTTGGAGAATTTTGAGCATTACTTTACTAGCATGTGAGATGAGTGCAATTGTGCGGTAGTTTGAGCATTCTTTGGCATTGCCTTTCTTTGGGATTGGAATGAAAACTGACCTTTTCCAGTCCTGTGGCCACTGCTGAGTTTTCCAAATTTGCTGGCATATTGAGTGCAGCACTTTCACAGCATCATCTTTCAAGATTTGGAATAGCTCAACTGGAATTCCATCACCTCCACTAGCTTTGTTCGTAGTGATGCTTTCTAAGGCCCACTTGACTTCACATTCCAGGATGTCTGGCTCTAGTTCAGTGATCACACCATCGTGATTATCTGGGTCATGAAGATCTTTTTTGGTACAGTTCTTCTGTGTATTCTTGCCGTCTCTTCTTAATATCTTCTGCTTCTGTTAGGTCCATACCATTTCTGTCCTTTATCGAGCTCATCTTTGCATGAAATGTTCCTTTGGTATCTCTGATTTTCTTGAAGAGATCCCTAGTCTTTCCCATTCTGTTGTTTAATAATAGCAAATGCTTATTAGCACTAACCACATAACAGGCACTATTCTAAACATTTTACATATGTTGATGCATCAAATCCTCCTAACAACATGAAAAGGCAGATGTACACTGCTATATTTAAATGAATAAGCAACAAGGACCTTACTGTATAGAACATGGAATTCTGCTCAATATTATGTGGCAGCCTGGATGGGACGGGGGTTCAGGGGAGAACGGATGCATGTATATGTATGGCTGAGTCCCTTCGCTGTTCACCTGGAACTATTACAACATTGGTAGTTGGCTATGCCCCAATACAAAATAAAAAGTAAAATGAACGTTAAAAGGCAGAGACTATTATTACGTTCATTGAATGGATGAAGAAACTGAGGCACTAGAAGATGAAGCAACTGGCCCGGGGGAAAGCCCCAAAGCTGAGATTCAACAGAATGACCACAGAGGCTGTGTTCCTAACCACCCTGCCATACCACACAGAGCAGCCCTCCACGTGCCAAGCACCATAGCATCCCTCGCCAAGGAGGCAGGTCCCAGGAAGAGAGGAAAAGCAGGACCTGGCGATCTGGGGATGCTAAGTGCTCCACCTGTCCTTCTTGCTGGCTCCAAATGAATGAGACACCAGGGCAGATGGGGAGCAAAAGAGAGTAGAAGCCCCAATTCAGATGGTGCTGGATCAGCCCCAGGGTAGGCTGCTATCTCCCAGTCCAGACAGAGAAGCTAAACCAGAGCCAACAGAGACAAGGGAGAGCACTGAGTGCCCTGCCTTATCCACTGCCTGGGTGCCATATTCACTCCTGTGTGCTGGGGAACACCAGCGAAGGCATGTGCATTGGACGGATGGATGAGTGGATAGAAACGGATAAACAAACAGATGGATGAGACAGAAGAACAAAACAGGCACCCACTCCTGGCAAAAACCCCAGTGGAAAGAGGCAGCAGCATAAGTACTGGCCACCAGAGGCTGCGGAAGCCGGGGATGAACAGCTGGGATGAACCAGACTGCTCCTGGGCCAGAAGGCTCTTCCTTCCCCCAGGACTCTGTGGGGATTAATTTCTGAAAGTCTCCTTTATTTTCATGGGGGAGGGTAGAGAAGCCAACACACCAGCTAGCAAAATTAATAGCTGCTCTTTGCAAAATGTGCTGGAGAGGCGGGCACACACAGCCTATGCCCTGCAGACTGGCAGCACAGTCCAGCGGCTGGTATGGCTGAGGCACTTGGCCTGCAGGCCTGGACCAGGGGCATCTTCCACAGTAGGGACCAGACACTGGGCTGCCGGGCTGGGCCTGGGGTGCACTGATTGTAGGAGGATGTAGGCAGGTGGAGTCCAGGAGACAGAAAGTGACCCTGTTGCACAATTCTCAGACATATTCCACTGACCGTGGGAAGTGGAAATTCCTGTGCTGAGTCAACTGTGGGATTTGGGGTCCTGCCTAGCTCTGACCCCTGTATCACTCTCTCTACTGCATCATTTAGTTGAACTTGTGGAAGTAAATGTAGAGGGTCTCTATAAGAAGGGACTGGATGGTACATCTCATCCATTGCCTTGAACCGTGGGAACAAGTTCTCAGGAACTCTGAGTTCCTGAGACTCCACTCTGAGTCCTATTGGCCACAGAGCAGAAGGGGAACTTGATGGTCTGGTTTGGGAGTCACCAAATGCATTCTGTCCAGTACCCAACAGTAACTCCTCCAGGGTGGTGATTCTTGGACTCTGCGGATACTATCCAATTCTGCTGTGGTAGTGCATTGCAAAAACAGCCATAGACAACATGTAAATAAGAACATGGCTGTGTCCCAATAAAACTTTATGAACACTTAAATATGATTTCACATCATTTTCACATGTCACAGAATAATCTTGATTTTTTTTAAAAGCCATGTAAAAATGTAAAAACCATCTTGAGCTTGTGAGCTGTATGAAACAGGCAGTGAGCCAGATTTGGCCCATAGGTGATAGCTGGGGTAAGTAAAATTTTCCCAAAGTTTGTTCTCTGTGATGCCCACAGATGCTTCATGGGGTAAGGGTTCCATGGTGAAACAGGAGTGGGAAATGCCGGGCCATAGTCTTTCTTACTGCAGGACTTACACGGTGATACTCACTGGACGATCTTGAAAACGGGACAAGAAATCTGTTCAACTTCCAGGGAAGTATTTTTATTCTGGAGCATCTCCTACATCTAATTTTCTGTGGACCCTAATTAAAGTAATGAGGATGAAATCTGGCCAACCATCAGCAGCAGTGCCACCAAATGAGATCCTGCCTTTCTTTGAACATCTGCAGTGACAGACAGCTCACTACTAACCATGGGTTCCTACTGAATTCAGTGACTTCTCGGACTTGTTCTCCCACCCAATGATGCTGGGTCCCAAGTAACAAATCTAGTGCAGTCTATTGCACCCTTCATCACAGATAAACCTTTATGTTTAATAAAATAAATAAAGCTTTCCTTATTCGATTTACTGATTCAAACAGCAAATATAAACTCTATTTATCCACAGGATGAAATAAAGAGCCATTATTAAGTCATGGGGTATAGGAGTGTGGATTACCACCCAGTTCCTTTAAAAGAAGCTCAGGGGAGTAAACTCAAATTAAATCTCAATTTACTCCCAACTGCATGAAAAGCAGGATATACCATTTCACTATGGGGGCATTGGAGAAGGCAATGGCACCCCACTCCAGTACTCTTGCCTGGAGAATCCCATGGACGGAGGAGCCTGGTAGGCTGCAGTCCATGGGGTCGCTGAGGGTCGGACACGACTGACTGACTTCACTTTCACTTTTCACTTTCATGCATAGGAGAAGGAAATGGCAACCCACTCCAGTGTTCTTGCCTGGAGAATCCCAGGGACGGGGGAGCCTGGTGGGCTGCCGTCTATGGGGTTGCACAGAGTCGGACATGACTGAAGTGACTTAGCAGCAGCAGCAGCAGCATGGGGGCATTCTTACTTAAAAAAAAAAAAAAAAAAAGGCTATGCAACCCAAGATCTGTCTGCTACATGGGGCGTCATCTGTAAGGGACATAGAAATTTTATGTACATTTGTCTAAAATGTAAAAAAGGGGGATAGGGAAGGAGGTGAGGAAGAGAGTGAGATGGAAATGTGAGGTATGTGAATCTGCCACCGAGCACCACTGAAAATACAAAGTAGAAGATGCTGATAAGAAATGTCACCAGCACCATGAGGCACTTAAAGGGAGAAATGAAGTCAACGGTGTCACCTATGTGATTAAGCTCTGCCCACGTGCTCTCCATTTTGTTCAACTGGTCCGATTTCAGGTACAGACAGCACAGCAGTGAATGCGCCTATTTAACTCTATTAAGCCAATAGGATTATTTCTCTTTGAAAGGCTTGTTACATATTCTCTATGGGGCCCTAGGAGATAAGGATAGAATGGTCTAGGCTATGTATACTATGTTAATATAAAATGCCATGCATGCATATGTTTAGGAAGATAAAAGGAAAGACTGGCATTTTTCTTTCTCCTTATTTCAACAAATCATTCCCCAGACAGTAAAGCAAGTAGAATATATTTTCAATTCATGGATTAGATGTGTCTGTTTCCTGGAGCAATATTTAAATATAGCAGCATGGGAATATGAGGTCAATAAGCAAAAAAAAAAAAGAGTAATTCTAAAGGCTCTATCTTTGTTCAAGGAGCTGATAGATATATTGGCAAGACCAGGCTTTGAAGTGAGCACAAAACACTGAATCTATAAAGGGGCTGAGCAGCTACACAACCCAGCCAGTGTAGACTGTGCTCACACCTTGAGGTGAGGCCATGCTTGGCCACAATACATAGTTTTTCAAGGGAAACAGTCACTCTGAGATAGCTGTGGAAATTAATATGAATATTCAGAAACAAGGTGCTAATGGAGATGGTGTTGATGTGTGTGCCTATATCTATCTCTAAACCCTGTATGCCTATAATTTTTCCCATTATAAATGTGTTCACTGGTACCGCCATTTTGTATTATATTATCTTAGGGAATTCCTACCTAAAATTTTTCTTTCAATTTCTGCCTCTCAATTTCTTAGTTTATGAAATACGAAGTCAAACTAGACCAAGAATCAGTAAACTATGGCCCATGAAACAAATCTGGTCCCCCACCTGTTTTTATAAATAAAGTTTTATTGGAACAGAGTCACACCCATGTACTGTCTGTGCTGATTTCAAACTACAGTGGCAGACTGGAGTTGTGACAAAGTCTCTCTATAGCTTGCAAAGCCTAAAATATTTATTAGCTGGCCCATTACAGAAAAACTTAACCCTGACCTAGACTATTTCTAACACTAATTTTGGCTTGTGAATCTATAAAGCACAACCAAACAATATAAACAAAAGCCTACTCTGTGTGGTTCTTATCCTTTTTGTTTATATATATATAGGCACACCTCGCTTTATTGCACTTTACTGATACTGAGTTTTTTACAAATTGAAGATTTGTGGCAACCCTGCCTTGAGCAAGTCTATAGGTGCCATTTTTCCAACATCATTTGCTCACTTCACATCTTTGTGTCACATTTTGGTAACTCTTGCAATATGTCAAATTTTTCATCATTTGTTAGGGTGATCTGTGATCTTTTGATGATAGTAAATGACTCACTGAAGGCTCAAATGATTGTTTGCATTTTTTAGTAATAAAGGATTTTTAATTAAGTCTCTTAAATTAAGATTTAATTAAGATTTTTTTTTAAGTCTCTTGCATTTCAGACAGATTCTTTACCAGCTGAGCCACAAGAAGCCCAAGAATACTGGAGTGGGTAGCCTATCCCTTCTCCAGCGGATCTTCCCAACCCAGGAATTGAACCGGGGTCTCCTGCATTGCAGGCAGATGCTTTAACAATTAAGCTATCAGGGAAGCCCAACGTATGTATAATATATTGTTTTTAAAAAAACATAATGCTATTGCCCAGCTAACAGACTCTAGTATAATGTAAACATATTTTACATGTACTGGAAAACCAAGAAATTCACATGACTAGCTCTATTGTGATACTTTATTGCAGTGGTCTGGAATTGAGCTTGCAGTATCTCTGAGGTCTGCCTGTACTGGCTTATTCCTAGAAAGATTTCATTTAGTTCCCCAAACTCTACAGAGCACAGAACTACAACGTGTAAAGTTCAAATGGTACGCAAAGGGGAAATAAGAGAAGAGATGCGGAGATGAAGCTGGGAGGATGCAAATACAGAATGTAAACCCTGAGACGCTGTGTATATTCGATGGCCCAAGAACTTGCCTCCCAGCAACCGCTACAGAAAAGGGGTCAGTGTCCCTTTCCCAATTTAGAGTGTTCACTGGAGGTTAACCAGAAGGACCACAGCGATCCTGGCACAAAGAACTATTTACCCCAAGTCTGTGCTTAAGCAGATAACATGAGATGTAGTGAGAAGAGTCCCCAGAAACACCCAAACAGCTGGGCGGCATCTCACCGGCTTTCACTGTGACATTGAAACATCCTTCAGCATGGACCAGCTCCAGGTCCCAAAGTGGAACTGATCATCAGTTCTCCCAATACATTCCAAAATTTTGAATTAAGCATGCACCAACATTCTAATCAGAAGATAACAAGTATTTGTGCTTTAAGAAAGAGATAAGAAAGTACTACTTTCTTATGACTACTCTTAAGAAAGCAGTCATCCTTAAGAGTCTGGGGGTGCACTCTGATACAGAAACCCTCAGCCATCACTCTAAGAGGAAGCCCTATGCAGCCTGGATGTGAGGGAACTTTGGGGAGAATGGATACATGTGTATACACATGTATGTATGAGTATGTATGTATGTATATGTAAGTATGTATGAGTAATGGAGGAGTCCCATTGCTGGCCACCTGAAACTAGCACAAGACTGTTAATTGGCTCTACTCCAATACAAAATAAAAAGTTAAAAAAAATTTTTTTAAAAAAAAGAGGAGGCCCTAGGAGGTCTCACTGTTTCTGTAAAGCTAAGGCTGAGACACAAGACAAAGACGGGCTATTCTGAGACGTGGTCATCCAGTTGTTAATAGAATTAACAGTTAATAAAAGCACCGGTAAACAGTGACCCTCGTTTCTCATTGTTTACACTGAGCGCTACAACCTTTTATCTAGTTTAGCAACATGAATAAAGCACACGCTGAATCCCTGGTGCTCGCTGCCCTCTGCCCGGTGCCTGGAACAATGCCTGGTGCAGGTGAGAAGTAAATACTTCCTGAATGAACGGTGTGCTCGTCTGAGAGATCCGGACAACCAGTGACTCCACAGATAGGCCAAGGCTGTCTTGGACAATCCTTCCCCAGCTGGGCCTTCCCCGCCTTGCCTGGTTTTGAGATTCACCTGTGACAATGAGACAAATAAGCGCCCAGATGTGGAGGCCAAGCTCCTGAACTGTGCGTCAAGGAAAACAAATTAAAAATTGAAAAGAAAAACTGCACAGCCGGTGTCTAGTCTCACTCGAGTCCCATTGTTGCAAGGATAAACATTTGGACAGTTCAAGACAAACACAGCTTTGGGTTCTGAGAAGGGAGAGCTGCTTCCCCTCGCACGCTGAGACTGCAGTAGGAAATCTCTTTCCTGCTCAGAGCACGGACCTGCCTTCCCTAAAGGAGAGGTCTGCTCTGAAGGTGCCGCCTGTACTCAGAGCTTCCTGCTCTCCGGGCAGTGGGACTGATGCACCCTGAGCGCACCTGAGCAGCCCAGGCCACCTTTTCTCCCATGAGATCTTCAGAAATCAGCTGGCCTCATGGGCAGTCCCAGCCAAGAAGGCCTGAGCATGCCATGCTGGTCCACGCAAATGTTAGGAGCATCAGAACAAGCAGCCTCAGGACCTAACTGGGCTCAGAGACAGTCACGTCACAGCCAAAGCAACAGACGACAGTAGCTTCAAAAGAAGGCATTATCTTCAGATGGGAAGTGATGACACGGGAAGAGCACTGGATGGGGAGTCCGGAGGCCTGCAAGTACCAGCCTGGCTCTGTCACTTCACTGCCCTTCCTAGGCCTTGATTTTCTCAACTGTAAAATGGACATAAATTCACTGATAAGACTGGCTCCGTGCCTTCCTCATCATGCACCCCTATAACAAAATGGGAGCTAAGGAACAAAGTCAACACTGTCCTTGCCCTTCAATCTGATCACAACATTTAGGGCTTAGCACAGTGCCTGGCTCCCGACAGGCTCTCAGCAACGTCGTCAGTAGTAGTATCTGACTTGAAAAAAAAAAAACAGCACATGATTACATTGACATGAAATGTCCAGTATATGCAAATCCATAGAGATAGAAAGTACATTAGTAGTTGTTAGGGGCTGGGGATAAGGAAATGGAGAGTGACTGCTAAAATAGGGTAAAGGGTTTCCTTTCGGGGTGATGACAATTAGATAGCAGTGAAAATAATCCTCAATAAAAATGGGAAAAACCCTCAATAATAACAAATCAATTAGAAATGGGCAAAATATTTGAATAGAAACTTCACTTTACATATACTGATGGCAAATAAAGACATGGAAAGATGTTGATATTCAAACATGGGTAGCCAAGATCTTCCAGAGAAGGCAATGGTGGGCTGCCGTCTATGGGGTCGCACAGAGTCGGACATGACTGAAGCAACTTAGCAGCAGCAGCAGCAGCCAAGATCTTCAGGGGATCTTCCGCACCAAGGGATCAAACCTGGGTCTCCTACATTGCAGGCAGATTCTTTACCATCTGAGCCACCAGGGAAGCCCCAAACATAGGGAAGTACAAATTAAAACCACACTTAGATATCACTACACACTGTTTAGAATGCTATAATTTTAAAAACGAACTGATATTACCAAGTACCAGCAGGGATGAAAAACAACCAGAACATTCACACAGTCCTGGTAGGTACAGCTAATTTGATAGTTTCTTGCGAACTTAAACTTACCAGAAAATAGAACAATCCAATTCCCAGATATTTACCAAACTGAAATCAAAAATCATATTCCCCCCCCCCAAAAAAAATCATATTCCCATAAAAATCTGAAGTAAAAGTAGAAACAACCCAAGCTGGTAGATGGAAATACAAACTGTGATGCATCCCAAAAATGGATGATTCCAGTCCAAAGTCCTCAGCTCAGCATCTGAAGAGCCGACAAGCTGTCTCCAACCCACGTTCCCAGTCTCACTGCCCCTCAGGTGCCTCTGTATTGCCAGCTCCAGCCTCACTGCCAGCACACCATGCCCCTGATCTTCTCCCGCTGCTCCCTCACTGTGCAATCATTTCCTCTCCTTTAACTTTTCAGGATCCTAACCCACATTGCCAAGCTCCACTCAAATGCTTTCTGTTTTATTAGGCATAATTCTCAGCTCCTGGCCCACTACGTAGTCCCTGTTTTCAAGCTCAGCTATGTTTTTCTTTTTTATATTGTCTCTATCATCAAATGTGCTCAGTTCACCTTGAAATAGACGTTTCAGCTCAAAGGCTTTCCCTCCAATGAAGCCCTGTGAATTCTTCCTTGACCCCCTGCTTCCCCACACTCAGCCTCTCCACCACAGACACACTCACACAACATTGTATTCAAAGCATTTCTCCTCCAGACATCCCTTCAATACTTTCCAACCATGCTGCGATGGAATTAGCATTATTCATTATTTTTCACAGAGATGATAAAACACCAGGCCTACAGTTGGTGCTCAGTATCTCTTAGCTGATGAAGATAGACAGAATGGTCCTAAGGGACCACACTGAAGCAGCAGGCACCACACTGTGCGACCGCGCTGTCTGCGGTTCCCTCACCCTCTTACTGTTCCTCTCACTGTTCTCTCACTGTTCCTCTCACTGTTTCTCTCATTGTACTACACATGTACAATGCACTACTTCCATTTCAACCCAGGTGAATGCACAGACCCAGACTCCAACCTTAAATTTCCCACACAGAATCTACTCACACACAAGTGTGAAAAAATAACAGAGACTTTACTGAAGACTCTAGAGGGGAGATGAGGGTGATGGTCAGACAGCACAACCCATAACAAGCCACCTTCAATTCCTGACGAGACACTCAGGGCTTCCCAGGAGAGCCTAAGTCCCACCAACCCAGACCACCCACCTCCCATCTTCCTCCACACAGCAACTGGCCTCACCAGTTTCTCTCTCCTCCTTACCATAATCCCAGCTTTAAATTTTCCCACTTTCTATTTTGCTGCTGCTGCTAAGTTGCTTCAGTCGTGTCTGATTTTGTGCGACCCCATAGACGGCAGCCCATCAGGCTCCTCCGTCCCTGGGATTCTTTTTGCTACTACTTAACAATAACATAATCTATGACGCCATAGCCAGATTCTTCAGAAGGCACAGCCCCTGGTGGTCCCTCAGGTAACAGAGCCCTGTCCTCCTTGAAGGCTGTTTGGCCACCAGTTTGGTGACTTGAACATGACATTTAGTGACTTACTCCTTTCCTCAAGCAGTGCGTGAGACAGTTATCAAAAATATAATGCAGAGTTCTCCCCAAGGATTCTGATGGGTGAAATTTCACCATCTCCCAACATCTGTGGTCACCTTCTCACTGAGCTTTGCCATGAAACATCAAGAGTGACGGCATCTACCTTTCAGCATCCTTGCTTGATCTCTGATACTCCCTAGCCACCAGGACATCCCCATTCATTCTATGTCTAAGCCAAATGACTCTTGACTGAGCCCCAGCATCAGGACAAGGAAGGACAGCCCATACAAAACAGCTTCCAGAATCACAGGGAGTTATTTACAATGTCACATCCTTCTCAAGGAAACTCTTGACTCATCAGACCCAAGAAAGCTGGTGGTCAGGGCTACCCAGAGAAGAAGCCCAACCATGGCATGAGCCTGGCCTGACCAGGTGACCAGCTCATGTCTGTTTACCCACAATCTTCCCAGTCTTTGCACCAAAAGAACCATGTCCCAGGTTCCCCACGCAAACAGGGATTACCGGTCACTGCAGGCTTGTTCCACCCACAATACTTGCCAAGAACCAGGAGCTCATGAAGTCAGTTAATGAAGCCTAGCTCCAAACAAGCAGATGAGAGAGAATGCAGTAAGTGTGCAGAGAAGGGAAAGGATGAGCCTAGGCTGCAGGTGGGGCTGAGAACAGCCACCTCAGAAATAAGGTCACACAGCAATGCTCCAAGCATGGGACCAGTGGTCACAGGTGGGCTGCTGATGAGTTTCATCACCAGCATGACCGAGGGTTTCTACCACGGGCACGATTCTGATCACATAGGGCAGGATTTCTGAAAATTATGGCGGCCCGAGGACAATAGTAACATCTTCAGAAAGCCACCAAACACACACATGCACACCTGTGCATGTGCAAGCAAACACATACACTCAGAACTCACCAGATCCCATATTATAGAGCCTCTGCAGAATTCTGAGCACACATTTCTCTGATCCATTCTTCTCACCAAGATAGTCAAGCTGTATGTGTGTGTCTGTGTGTGTACTGTGTGAGAATGCACACCTACTCTGCTAGCAGAGGAAATGCTCTACATCCTCCCCAACAGGCCCTCTCTGCCCCACATGCTCACTCTGCAAATCCCCCCCACAGACCACTGGCTCAGATGTGCACAAAGAGGCCAGTCTCTCCATGATCCCATATAAGCGCTCTTCACCCCCGCCTCGCAACAGCCAATGGTCTGGAGAAGGCAGAGTGAAACACCACATCCCCATAAAAGCAGAGATCGTGGGCCAGACAGCAGGCCCCCTCATGTGAGGAGGGGGCCAGGGACTCACCAGGACTCTGCCGGTCAGCGTCTGGGCAGATATCATCACCCCTGCCCAATCTTTCACGGAGGTCATCCAGCCGACCTCGGCTGCCACCGTCTCCTCTTTTTCATCCACTGGCTTGAGAGTGCCATCTGCCTGGCTTGAGCCATTGTTAATCTTCTGGGCCTCCTGGCAAGAGAGAGAACAAGGATTGAGACGTGGGCACCAAGAGGATTTAAAAAACATATTCTACCCAAAAGAATTAAAGCCAGATGGACCCCTGCTGAGGTGGAGCTGGTTTGAAGGTACAGAGGTCAGGAAGAAGGGATGGATTATGGCTTTGATTGTTTTTTTAAATCTTTTTTTAAAAAGAATCTTTCCTTTGTTTCCTCTTAAACTATTTTTGTGAAAGAAAGAATGAAATTATCCTCTTCCCATTTTAAAGAAAAAAAAAAATCAAAAAGCTCAGGAGAGAAACCATCCTGTCTAGGATGAGAGTGGCCAGGAAGAAAGTGAAGTCGGCATTCTGTAATCTCCACCTGCCCAGCCTTCATACCCTTCTTACAACTACACCCTATTTTCTGAAGGAAATCTCCACCTTCTCATTCAGTCTGCATGGTTCAAAAGGGACTAAAGGTATACACTGTCTCCAGGAGTGGAGGCTGGTCAATCAGACCAGTCTATCCCTTTGGTAATAGCAGTTGGGCCAAGGATGGTTATATGAATTATGCCAACCCAATACAACTCAAGCCTGCGATTTTGCTGAAAAGAGTAAGAAAGGTTACCCTTCTCTGAGAATGAAGCTAACACAGAGGAAACTAGAAGAAAGGGTAGGATACTAATGTCATCATTGGAACACCTGGATCCAGTGGCACCTGAAATCCTACACAGACTTTTTTAGACAGGAGACAGTAAATTCCCCTTCGTGGCTAAAAATGTGCTTGAGGAAACAAGGCTGACCTCATCAGATAACAGTCTCACATGAGGCCCTAAACTGTACGCTTTTGTACGCACTGTGTCCTCTGCCTAGAATACTCTTCTCCCACCAAGGATCATGGCTTACCCCCTCACCTCCCTCAAGTCTTTGCTTCATACATTATCTTTTCAATCATTCTTCTCTGGCTACTCTTTCAAAATTCCAACTATCTTCTAATGATGCTGCCTTTCTGCTTTATTTTTCTACAATGCACTTAAAACTTGTAACACACTCCGTAGATCTCTTACTTATGTCTTTTATAGTCTGCATCCTCCAACTGTTGAATCCTGAGTGTCCAACAGAGAGCCTGGTATAAAGCTGGCTTAATAAACATGAATGAAAGAATAAAAGGGGTTATGAATGTCAGCCCCTCACTGACTACAGAGCCTGGGCTTAAGGGCTGCCAAGTAAAATACAGGAAACCCAGCAAAATCTGAATTTCAAATAAACAACAAATAATTTTTCAGTTTAAGTATGTAAAGATTTTAACCCTGAATATTCACTGGAAGGACTGATGCTAAAGTTCCAATAGTGTCCACCTGATGCAAAGAGCTGACTCACTAGAAAAGACCCTGATGCTGGGAAAGATTGAGGGTAAGAGGAGAAGGGGGCAACAGAGGATGAGATAGTTGGATGGCAACACTGACTCAATGGACATAGAGTTTGAGCAAACCAGGGAGATAGTAAAGGACAGGAAAGCCTGGTGTGCTCATGTTCATGGGGTCGCAAAGAGTCAGACGTGATTTAGGGACTGAATAACAACAAAATATTGCATGGGAATACTTATACTTAAAACACATTCATTTAAAATTAAATTAAAATTTAAATTTAACTAGGCCCCCTACTCAAATAACCATTGAGATTATTTTTGCAGACATAGATGTTTCAAAAAGATGTCAGCAAAATTATGTTCATCATTTATTTTTTATTATTTTTTTTACTTTACAATATTGTATCGGTTTTGCCATACATCAACATGTATCCGCCACGGGTGTACACGTGTTGCCCATCCTGAACCCCCCTCCCACCTACCTTCCCATACCATCCCTCTGGGTCATCCCAGTGCACCAGCCCCAAGCTTCCTGTGTCCTGCATCGAACCTGGACTGGTGATTCATTTCTTATATGATATTATACATGTTTTAATGCCATTCTCCCAAATCATCCCCCCCTCCCTCTCCCACAGAGTCCAAAAGACTGTTCTATACATCTGTGTCTCTTAAAATGCTAGAATCCATTAATAAAACAAACTGACCCTGGGGATCATTGTAAATTGGAGTGAGGAGGAAAACCCGAAGGCAGAGGTAGAAATCTTTGTCTGTGGTGAGGGGGTGGAACAGAGGGAGGAAAGGAGAGCTGGGAGGCACTGAATGAGTCATCCTCCTGGGGACTTGCAGGCAGGCAGGAAGCTGCTCCTGACGCTTGGTTCTCCCCCGCCAGCCACCCCTGACTCAGGGCATTGGGAAGACAGACTGAGCATCAGTTACACCAGGCATTCATGCTTAATTTCCAAGTGTACTGGGCTCCCCAGCACTGGAACGATCCAAAAGGAGCCCTGGGGTGGGGGCACAGGGTGGGTATATTTGGGGGCTGCTTGATGATGTCTTTGGAGCCAGCTACCCAAGCCACCTGAGGCCAATCCCAATGGCCTGTTAGGGCCCTGAGTGTTGGCCATATGGAGGCTGCACAGGTGGGTGTCCAGGAAGAGACAGAGGCCCTGATCCAGGGGCAACCTCTAGTAACTGAAGGTGTAGATTCAGCCACTCGGCCTCACGGGACCTTCTTTGGAAGACTGCCTGCCCTCTAGGTGTTGCTGGGATTAAACAGTGCCCAACAGCACACGATAGCACATGTTTTATTATCTAGTCTCACCGCTCCCTGTGCCTCCTGGAACCACAGACCCTCGAGCAGTGGTTCTTAAACTTCAAGGGCATCACCTGGAGAGCTTGTGGAGAAACAGTGCTGAGCGACTTGTCTGGCGGTCCAATGGCTAAGAGTCCACACTCCCAACACAGAGGGCCTAGGTTTAATCCCTGGTCAGAGAACTAGACCCCACATGCTCCAGCTAAAGATCCCTCACGCCACAGTGAAGATGGAAGATCCCTGTGCCACAACTCAGACCCGGTGCAGCTACAGTGCTGGGCCCCACTCCCAAACCCCCATTTCTAATAAGTCCCAGAGAATGCTGATGCAGCTGGTCTGGGAACCCCAGGGTGAGAACCACTGCTTCTAATCACTCTGGCCTGACTCGATCATCCCTGCCCTGATATGAACTGAGATGTGCATCTTAACCCCCAGCTTGATCCCAGCTTCTCCCTCTGCCCACACAGGGAAGAGATCAGGGCAAGGCCCTCAGATTACAGGCTTGTGTCTCCTTTTGAGCAGTGCCTCCTAGAGACATTTCTGAACTAGTCCAGGGCCACGACCTGGAGGACTAGCTAGCTCTCTGCTCCTCGATCCTGGGGTACAAATCCCCAGCCACTGGCTGACTCTGGAGGAGGCAATCGGCATGCAAGAGGCTGGGAGGCAGGGAGTCCTCCCCAGACACAGTGGTTTCACTGCATCAATAATTCAGAGCACAAGAGGTATACGGCAGATAATGCTCTCGTGCCAGCCCGCTTACCTATTGTTTTACAAGGCATTCATTATTTTAATTACTTTATGATAGGAAAGGAAAAACACAGACTAAAGGGAGATAATAGTCTCATTATTATTTGCTTACACTACATGTTGTGAGCATAATTATGTGTGGGAGACAGGACTTGAGGGGGCGATGGTTGGGGAAGCAGGGAGATGGGAACACCACAAAGCCTGATGCTAGGCCGCCAGGTTAGTGTCCTTGGCCTGAAGGGAAAGTCCTTCTGCACCTCTGACCTCACTCTGGCCAAAGCTTCAAGAGCAGTTATAATCCCTGCTCCAGAGAAAGGGGGCAGAGGCCCAGAGAAGTGGCCTTGTTGGGTACATATAGGGGTGGGAGTTGAGGGGAGCAGAATGGTAAGGAGCAGAGTCCAATACAACAGTGATTGACCATCATTCATCAAGCCAGAGCTGGGTGCCAGAAACTAAAAATTAAGTGTTTTCTCTGCATTATCTTCCTTAGACCTGGCAGGTGAAATTATCCCCATTTTACAGACAGGCCAATGGAGAGCAGGTGTTTATCAGAGGAAGGCTCACAGAGCCTGAGAACTCCAGCAAACCCATCTGGACTTAGGTCTGCTCTGCCACGTAAAGCTGGCTACCTCGGGCATGTTAGCCCACAAGCCTCAGCCTTCCTCCATGTAAAATGGGGACTGGCAGGCAGACCCCAGGAAGGCGGCAGCAAAGCTTATGTGAGATAAGCAGTGCACAGCACTTAGCACAGGGCTAGGGGTGTGGTAGTTACAGCTGGCGTGGCTGAGCACCCACTGACGGGACAGGCTGGCTCCAAGGGTATTCAGTGCACTTAACACTAAAGCCATCAATTGGAGGCCCTGGGAGGGACACCAGACCGTAGTGAAAACTTAATAATTACAGAAGATAAACGAGTATAGGTTCTAACAGCTATGAGGCTTTAACTAGGAAATGAGCCCCCAGGAGATAAGGCACCCACCCAACTTGTGGAGGTTCCAGCAGGAGCTGTGTGGCACTCCCGTGGGACAGCGGAAGCCCAGATTCCTACACAGGCAGCCCTGGACCCAGTGACCTCTCAGATCCCTGTACGTTCCATTAGATCAACCGCCCTTGTGATGAGGAAACTGAGCACCAGAGAGAGGTGGGCCCCTGGGTCCCAGGACACTGCTCTCTCTCCTTGCTCCACGACAGGGAATGGGGCTTTGTTCTGAACGGCAGAGTGGGTGTCCTTCCATCCTCACACTGTCCACCTGCCACTGCAGAGAAGGACCCAGTCCCTCTGCCAGGAGGACTCAAGCTGGGCCAGACAGGCTCCCCCTGGTGTCAGGAGTGAGCTGGCCCTGATCCCTGCTCCCTCTCCAAGAAACCATGGTGAGGTGGGGTGGAGTATGATAGGGGTGGTGAATGGGTGTGTAAGAGAGAGAGCTCCACCAGCTACAGGCTCCAGCTACCCTAGCCTCAGAAAGATCATGAGATCTTCTAAAATGAAGAAAAGGATGCCTTGGAGGGAAGAGAGGAACAAGGAGGAAGGAGAAGCAAAAAAAAAAAAAGACCAGGTGGTTCCTGGGGGTGTCCTGAAAGGTGGAGGTCAGGCCACAGCCACACACACCACCACCCGCCCCCCCCGCACCAACCCAAGGAAGGGGCTCCATTTTGCCCTTTCTCCCACCAGAGTCTTGTGTATAAGAAGCCACAGCTTCTGGGGGCAACACAGGGCAGTTCTAATCTCAGTGCCTGGACTCGAGGACAGGGCAGGCTGCCTCCAAGAGGCTGGAGGGACCCTGGGGAACAGAGTAGCTGGCAGCCCCCTGCCATCACACGCCCACACAGGCAGCTCTCAGCTCTCATGGCCTGGGCCTGGGCCTGGGCACGCGGCCTCACCCCTCCTATGCCCCCTGCGGCCAACAGCCTGACTGGACCATAGTCACCCACATTAATATTCACTGTCCAAAGCATGTATCTGTTAGATGATCAGGCATTTCCCGCAAACCATTAGGTCAAAGATCAAAGCCTGACAAGGGACCTCAGCCGTGCCTTTGGATGTCAACCCCGTCATGGAATGGATGAGAACACAGAGTGCCTGGGGGGTGGGGATGGTCCACAGGCCCAGTTGCCCAGTGCCACCCTGCCCCACTCCGTATCCACCGAGCCAAGACACACCCCGCAGCTAGCTCTACTTCCCTTCCCTCTTGTTGCTCCTGACAGGATGATTCTGCCGCATCTAGCCCAGGGAACCCAGCACTCCCAAGCAGATCCTTGCCCTGCCAGCCTGCAATCTGGAGTCCTCATGTTCCTAGGACCGCAGAAATCTCCACCTGGTCTGATGTGGGGGCCCCACAGGGCAACACTTCTCATCTTCAAGGGGCTCAGCTTTCCCCAGCAGTGGGAGTTGCCCAGGCCCAGCAAGGGAGAGCAGGCCTGAGCTAATCCCAGGACCCCATTGCTTCTGGTCCTCTGATCCCGGTTGTCTCTCATCCTTCCCGCATTGGACCCAGTATACTGGGAGCCTTGAGTCTTCTGTGTGGTAAGAAGAGCTCTGAGGGTCAAAAGATCCTCAAGTCCAGCTTTTCTGGATGGCCTTGGACAAGCCATTTCATTTCTCAAAACCCCTTCTGTAAACACAGATGTGTCCTGCCATATAATCTGGTCAGGTGGCGTGCAGCACTTTCTGAAAATACCATCTTTTTTATCAAGGGCGGGCAAGGATGGCATCAAGGCTCAACTCTCAGATACCCGCCTGTCACGGGCAGGGCCTGGTTATCTCCCTGGGCACAAACAGGATGTTGGCACTGACAGGTCCTGCCAGCTGGCCTGCTGTGCTGGCCACACCCTCCCTGGGTGCCTCGGCCACACCTGCTCCTGCTCAGCTGGACTCACTCACCTCTAGGTGCCAGGTGCCAAGGCCACCCTGGGCCCCACACCTGCTGGCTGACTGCCTCGGGGAGGGAGGAAGATTCCAGAGTCCCCTTGCTCATCCCCGCTGAGGCCACCTACCCCCTGCAAAGCTCCAAATCTGTTTTGGGTTTAGTTAACATTTCAGTTGGATCTAGGGAGTTGTTTAAGCAGTGATCGTCAGGGAGAAAAGCTATGCTTCAAAATGTAAGTCCTTCTCATCCCACTCAGAGGACAAGTCAGAGACGTCACACAGTCCAACCCACCTGATCTGGCCCACTTCTGCCATCATCCTACAAGCCTCCCACTCACCCGCCTCGCTCGCTCAGCTTCACTGGCCTCTTTGTGCTGGCAGAATGTTCTAGGCCCACTACCAGCTGGGGCTGATGGCACTGGCTGACTCCCAACACCCACCCCAGATAGCCACGGCTGCTCCCTCCCTTATTATTCATTCAAATCTTCAACCCATCATTGAGAACTCTCTTGCCACCCCCTTGAATGTGACACCCCCCCCCACCAGTCCCCTACTCCATCACCCCCATCTATGGCCCACGCCTCCCCGAGGATCTCCTCCACCATCTGTAGTCATCACTTGGTTATAAGCTCCATGAGGGAAGCATTTCTGTCTCTTTTGTTCACGGCTGTGTCCTCAACGATGAAACATTATAAGCTCAGAGTAAGTAAGCACTTGATGCACCTTGGTGAAAGGTAGGAAGGAAGGCTAAAGGGAGAGGGGAGGGAAGGAGGGAGGGAGGCCAGAAGGAGATAAAGGAGGGAGAGAGGGAGAGCTGTAGCAGATGGGAAGTCAGTCATCAGCAAGCACAATATCTAGAACAAATAATATCACTAATAAGTAAGGATGATAATACTCAGAAACAATACCACAGTTTCTGAACATCATCACCATGACTCTACAAGGCAGGTTTCAATGCACTCATTTGCAGACGAGGGCTTAATCAGCTGGCCCAGGAAGACACAGTCAGAATTTAAACCCAGCTGTCTGACACCAAAGAGAGACAAGCACCTGAGCTGACTTCTTCTCGGGGATAATGTGTGCGGAAGGATTATGGACTGTTGTGAAGGGCCCAGGAGAGGTTTGTTACCATCAGAACACTCAGTTTGGCCGACGTCTGGGTACTGCGTGTACCACAGAGACCCTTCTTCAAGGCTCCTGTGCCTTAAGAGGACAGTTAAATCAAGAACAGAGGAACACGGTTCCTTTCTTGGCCAAGAACCAGCTTGGAACCCTAAATCACCCTTCATGGAGCAGAGTGTCAGATGGGAAATGAACGTGGCTGAGTTGACAGGTTGCGAGCCCTCCTGCTAAGCACTGAGGTTCTCTATGCAAATGCTACCAGAGGAGGAGACCCCTTCTCTTGTGCAGTCTGCATCCCTAATAGGGCAACCTGGCCTGATGCTGCCGGGCCTGGAGAGCCTCTGGGGCGGGGCATTGTCCAGGACCAGAGCACTTCCCATCCCTGGGAGTCCCATGTCTAGACCTCTCTCTGTCCAGGGCTGGTGCTATGGAGTACTTCCTGGGTGCTCAACATCCAGAAGGCTGTGGGGGAAGGGAGGACCCAGAAACCTCCATCTGCCCTCCCCTCATGTCTCATAGTCCCACTTCATCCTCGCATTTCCCTGGTCGACACCAGAAAGCCATTTCTCCTGAGCCTGCATTGATGGATCCTGCTTCAGTCTGCCTGGAACCCCCGCCCTCACTCTTCCCCAGAAGTAGTCCTCTGCCCCTCCATGCCCTCTCTCATAAAGAAAAACTGAGCCAGCAGCCTGGCAGGCAGCTTCCCTCAGCTGAGCACAAAGTAGGAATCCAGAAGTCCTTGTCTCCTGTTAGAAGGATGGTAGCAAGGCTCAGACAGTAAAGAATCTGCCTGCAGTGTGGGAGACCTGGATTGGGAAGATCCCCTGGAGGAGGGCATGGCAACCCACTCCAATATTCTTGCCTGGAGAATCCCCATGGACAGAGGAGCCTGGAGGGCTACAGTCCATAGGGTCACAAAGAATTGGACACGACTGAGCAACTAAGCACAGCACAGCAAGGCCAAGGGCTCTGGGATATGAGTTAGGAAGCCTGTATTCTAGCCCTGGCTTTGCCAGGCACAGGATGTGTGGCCTTGACCAGCCACCCAACCTCTCTAAGCAAAGTAAACAGAGTCCCCATCTGGGAGACAATGGGGAGCGGTAGGTTAGATCCACACTTTTCTGTTCCTTAAAGGCCAGCATTGTGGGTTTGATCAGGTGCCTTAGGAGGCTGGCAAGTGGCAGCCGAGAAGGCAAGGCCCCCAGGCCCTGTGAAAATCAAATCACCGTGACACTGAGCATTTTCACCTATAGACTGCACCTGAGTGAAGGGGTTTTCTGCAGAAAAAGAAGTTCGAAATCTACTGAGTAAAAACCCATAGGCCCATGTTAGCTTTTATAAGATGCTCTGTTTCATGGTCAATGTGCTGACATCCTGTGCTGCAGCCTGGCCCAAGACCCAGAAATGCCTGAACATCCACACCTATAAACCCACAGGGCTCTAGGACACCCTCACAGACTATCATCCCATCCCTCTGCCATAGGTCTTCACCAGGCCTAAAGGCTGGAGATCTGCCCTCCAGCCACTCCCACTTCTTCCAAACAGCTCAAGAGGAAATTGTCTCCCACCCTCTCCAGCTGCCCCCTACAGCCCCCTTCACATCCTAGAAGGGTGGCCCAGCCACAGGATTCTCCCAGGTACCAATAATCCTGCGTATTAGGGATTAGGCCGAATACCTCGAGCAGCTCAAGCAAATAAAGCATAACGTGGGCACCACCAGCTGGGATTTTCATAGGGCTTTGCAAAGAGAGAGGAGGAAGGAGGTGGGCATGTGAGACTGGGCAGGTGGGGGTGGAGACGAGGCAGGATTGGTTTCTGCCCTTGGGAAGTCGTAATCATCCAACCTGCCCCGAGTAGGAGGGAGCTCCCCTGCACCTTGTAGCCTCATCAGCCCCCCAGGACCCAGATGTATATGGGGCACCACATTTGTGCCAGACAGTAAAGAATCTTCCTGCAATGCAGGAGACCCAGGTTTGACCCCTGGATCGGGACGATCCCCTGGAGAAGGGAATGACAACCCACTCCAGTATTCTTGCCTGAGAAATCCCATGAGGAGCCTGGCTGCAGTTTATGGGGTCACAGAGAGTCAGACATGACTCAGAGACTAACACTTCCACCTTCAACCCATGCAGCAGCTATTGTGTCTGTTAACTACAGGTTACATGTCCAGGGAAGGAGAAGCACGTCCACAGAAACAGCCTGCAGGAGCTTAAAAAGAAGTTCGGACAAGGCCAGTTGCTCTGGGATGTCAGAAAACCATCGCATTGCCTGGGTCTCTCTGCTGGTTGTAAGATAACTCATCGTCATGGGCATTTTTAGCTCTGGCTTCCCAGGTACCCTGTCCAGATTCACACTCCTAGGAGCCCACCTGCACAGTGTGTGAAGACATAGGTCATCACGGAAGGGAAAGGGTGGCAGCAGAAAAGGGCCGGGGGCTCTTTAACAAGTCGCTTACCATTTTTGTGCCTCATGTTTCCTTGCTTCCAATTCAAAGGGGCAATGGAAACACTCTCCAAGGTTCTGCCTAGCTCTGAAACCACCTAACCTTGACCTCTGGACCGTGAGTCCTGTGCTTCCCCATGTCCCAGCAGCCTGAGATGCTAAGGAAGCACTGGGGTCCTTACTGGCTCTTCTCACGTTCAGCACTGCCCACCTGATGCCTGGGGACTGAGAGGGTCAACTGGCTGTTAGGAAATCCTTGACTTCTTCTTGTCTCTACCAGCCATGTTCTCTCCTTGGCAGTCTTATACCATCTTATTTAATCCTCACAACAATCCTGCAAGGTAGGAATGTTATGAGGCTCACAGAGGATGGGTAATTTTCAAGAACACTCATCTTTAAAGTGGCAGAAGTGAAATTTAAATCCAGTCTATTCTAAGACCAAAGGCCATGTTTTTTTCCTCTTCCTTGCTGCCTCAGGATAGGCAAAATGTACCAAGAAGAGATGGAATCTCCTTATAAAATGCTGCTTATTACTAGCATTGAAACAACTGCCTTATACCCTATGGCTTCTAAATAACAGAATTGTGTAGTACAGACATCTGGTTACAATCAGCCATGTATGGATAGGGTGTTGGAAAAATGGTCTACGGGAGAGGGTGCCAATTAGGGAATAGAGTGACCCATTAGACATATATCCCATGGTGAGACCTGCCACACTTGTTGCTTAAAATTAATGAGTCAACCCTGAACTTTCAAGACTGATGCATCCATCTCAGCCTATACACCATGTTTGCAAAATAACGATCTCCTTCTCAATCAATCAGTTTAACAAAATGGGGACAGAGAAGTGACAGTCCAGAGTTCACTCTCTGGACCTCAGAGACTTGGAATTGGATTAGCAGAGACCTCAGCTCTGACCTCTCAGCCAGAGTGGCCGGGCTGGGCCCACAACAGCCTGCTCACATGCAAAGACACGGCGGTTGAGCTACCATATCAGTCTGAGGGCAGCCTGCCCTGACCTGGGAGAAGGACTCAAGAACCATAGGCACAAGAAAACCACCACAGGGGCTCAAGTCAGAAGACAAAGATCACACTTGTTTTCCAGTTGAGGAATCACTTGTAACCACAGAAGGCAGGTCTGAGGCAGGATCAGATATTCAGAAAGATTGATAATAGATCACAATTTTCTGAATGCCTTGTATTCGCTTGGTGAATCCTATTAACAAGATTGTAAGTTAGGCACCATGATGCCCATTTTAAAGATAAGCCACTGAGGCACTAAGCCTGTCTGCAGGTCTATGGTTAGTACAGTCTTATAAATCCCACTGAGGCCTATATGCTCAGTACAAGTCCCTTTTCCCTGTAGGAAGAATCTGGCACTGTATGGGAAGGCAATCCAGAGGGACTTCTTGTTTCATGGAGAGCACTCAAACCCCTTCAAAAGATGTGTTTCTTTTTTTAATGAAGTGCATTTCAGAGTCTAGATCTGTAGACGTCAGAGCCGTAAGGGACCTGAGAACATGTATAAGGCTGGTTCCTTCGCTTTAGAAAGAAGCCTAGGGTCCTAGAAGGGTAGAAGCTTCTTCAAGCAAACACAGCTTGTTCACTTAAAAGACAGAGTAGACCCGCCCCCACCCCCATGGCTAAGACACAGCACAAAAAGGGTGGCAGGCACAGGGGATCCTTGTGCCCCGAGTCCACTTCCTGACTTCCCCTCGTATCGGCTATACAATGTAGTACAAGTCACTCCACTCTATCCAGCATCAGTGTCCTTAGCCGAACAACAGGTGTACAAACACCTTCTTCAGAGAATATCTAGGAGGATCAACTGTGATGATGAATGCAAAGTAGGTGGTGAGAACGCAGTGAACAGTTTTATCGACTAAGTGCCAGAGTATGCACCTGTGTGACCTTGGACAATGACCTGCCCAAGGTTCCATAGCTAATAGAGGGCCCATCAGGATGGGAATCCAGATTTTTCTAGACAATAAACCCCATCTCTGTCTTCTTCACCAAAGTAAAGGCCAGCTTTGTTTCTAGTCAAAACAGACTGGATAAGGATAACTAAGACCCAGAGGAAATCCAAAACCTTCATTTTCACAAAAGAAGGCAGAAATCTGCCTATCATAGCCCGGTTAACTTTTATGACCCACCTGAGTAGAAAAAAGGCAAATGGAATAAAAACAACAATGGGAACTTGATTGGGAAACAACTGAATCCCATCCAAAGGTGTGGAGTTTTGGCATCTGAAGGACCAGATCATCTGGTTAGGGAGGTCATGGGCTCCTCCTCTCTTCCACCTCTCCCAGCTCCTGAAAAGCAGCCCAGGGCAGTTTGGAGTATCCACACTTTGAGAGAGGAGTTGCTGAGAGAGAGAGTGGAAGGGTCAAGAGGTGCAAAGCAGAGGAAGGAAGGGAGCCTGTGGCAGACTGAGCATCAGGAAGATCTGGCTCCCCACAGCAAAGCATCCTGTGAGGCTGCCTCTCCGGCGCTCCGGGCCCGTGGTCCCCACCCACTGGGCCACAGAGCAGCGCGGTGCTACAATGGAGTGTAGAAATGGAAAGCAGGAGCTCAGTGTAATATGTGTGTGTGTGCCAGTGAAAAACACCCAACACTCCTCCCCAGGGGAGAAATATCCTTTTCTCTGATGTTATGTCATCACTCCTTGGTTGGGTATTAACATGCCCTTTGAATGAAATGACAATGATGCTAGAGCTGGCATTTGACAGGTTCTTTCTTGCTTGAAAAATAAAAAGCTGGCAACCCTCTGAAATGCTCTATTATTTCTAAAGTTTATTGAGTACCCAAAGGAAACTCTATGGACCACTCCCCTAGTCTTCATGCTACAGATGGGAAATTCAGGCCCAGAGAGGTCATAGTGACCAGGAACCCAGGTGTGTCTGTCACACCATACAGGGACAGCCTTGGGGCCAGGAGAGATAGGACCCAAGGGATGGAGATGAGGTCCCTCAGGGCTCTAACAGCTCAGCTGGAGCAGGTCCCGAGAGCGGAGGGAAGGGACTGCATCAGTATTCAGGGCTCAGGGCCATACCATGGAGTCCTGAGTTCCCAGCCCCACTCTGAATTCGGCAGCCCCTGCTGCTTCTACAGCAGGAAATGTGCAGAACCTAAACAATCTCCCTGGAAACAGAGACACTGCCTCTGTGGCCCCAAACCATCATTCAAAAGGCATCTGGAAAGAAAGTCTTTACCATCAGAGAGCAAGTGGGATGAATTGCTGATGGTTGGTTGAACAATGCCCTCCAAGTCAACAGACAAAAGCAACGTGGAGGAAAAAGGTGAATGACTGGTGAGCAAAGTCCCTGGGAATGCCAAGGGAAGCGAATTCCTTTCATCCCCTTAGATTGCAGCACTCTTCCTCATAGCCATTACCACTGCCCAGCCTTATACCCGGGGGCACTTATTCCCCTTCAGTTTCCATGAGAGGGTAAGCTCCCACCCATCTCCACTAGAGGGTAAGCTCCAGGAGGAAACTGCCTTGGCCAAATCTGCTCCTTCCATATCCCCAAGACCCAGTCTTCAGGCCTGCCGGCTGCCCTCCCACTCCTAACTAAGCCCGCTCCCCCACCAGCTTTCTCTGGGAGGACCCAGTCCTCATGACCTCTACAGCTATTCCCATCCCAGGAATGCCCTCTGCATTTCTCTCCGCCCATCTTCATTCTGCTCCATCAAGCCCCAGGAGCCCAGTGGTGCCGTCTCCAGATGACAGACAGCCCTCCATGTCCTAACCCCAGTGCCCACAATCCACTCTCTCTCAACACCGCACGGGCCCTGGCTGGCAGCCTTAGCTGTCTTCTCATCCATGCATGTCAGAATGCCCCAATTAGCCTGAAAGATCCTTGAAGTCAAGGTCCATTTTTTAAGCTATCCAGAGTGTGTGGCATACAGCAAGTGATGAGCAGGTATGCACACTGAATGAGTAAAGTAAAACACGGCTTAGGAGGCGTTGGAAAAGCAGGCCCTTCCCCGGGCACCACTGACATCCTGGCCCAACCAGGCCAGTTTCCATGACTTGAAGCTTGAACAGGACTGCTGGCTCCCACACTGATGTTCCTCCGAGCAGCTACATTTTCAAATACAAACACCAAATCCCAAACAAGAATACATGTCATGGGGCTTCTGAGAGGCACACGCCTCACTAGGCACGTCAGTCAAAAAAAGATGAATGTTCTTGTTTACAAAAGGATCTAACCCATTCCAGGAAAATTTCCACCACAATTTAGGACCTAACCCAATACATGCCTATAGACCTCACCGACTGAATATTTTTCCACCTCTTCCGTTTGCTGAACTTGGATGGGGTTTGGCTTCAGGTCAAAAGAGCTGTTGCAATAAAGGCCACTCCCCCTGCCCCAGAGCCTTTCCCAATGGGAAACATGACCCCCATTCAGGAAACCAAGGCCCAGCAAGTCAGAGAGACCTCAGGAGGCAGAGGGATGCCAGGTGATCAGGCATACAGATACACTCAAGACCCAGTGATGTTAGCAGTGTGAGGACCCAGGCACAGATTGCTGGGGGTCTGCAGAGAGGCCTGTCTCCCTGTGCTCTGAGCTTGCACCCACCTTGGAAGCCTGGCTGGGCTCTGAAACTCCAGCCTCCTATGCTTCTGGGTTCCCACAACCCTAGCCTGGATCTGGATTTCCAACACAGCAGCCAAATGCAAGAGAGTCTGGCCTGGCTGTTAATGTGAAATAATAACAATAATTCAACAGCCGGGGGAGAGGGGAGGGTTCTTCTATTTCTACTGTGTTCTGACAACTGCTTCTCCTTCTCCTTCTACTGCGAGTTGGGAATGGCCAGCACCCCAGCCCTGCAAAGCCTCCACTCTCCACTTGGCACCCCTGGACCCATCAATCTCCTCCCTGTGGCCTGGGACCCCTCCAACCCTGGACGTCGGGGAGAGGCTCAGCAGCTGTGAGAACCTTCTTTCTCGAAGAAGGTTTTTCCAAAATTATATCAGGTTTCCTTCTATCCCAGCTTGTCAGCGGGGGACTCTTTTGCCTAACATGGTTGAAGAATGTCTTAGAAACTGGTGTGATTCAGTCTGGCTTCAGATGAGGTTTTCCACCCAGACAGAGCACACCGAGCGTCTGGACGTGGCGGCTCGCTGCCCCCGGGGCACCCACACCCTTCCCCTGTCTCCAGACCTCGGTCAGGAGGGCACACTTGACAAAGTAGCAGGTCCAGCCCAAAGATGAAGTCAGAAATAGAGTCCACAGGAAGCCAAAGCAAAGTGCATGCAACCCACGTACTTGCAAACACAGGGGCCTCCCTCCCCACGGGAGCCCTCACCACTCCCCAATTTTCTGAATTTGCAAATCTAATTGCAGTGCACCCATTATAAATACTGAAGAGCTACTGGGGTGAGTGATTCAAGAACTGAAATCTCAAAAGGCACACACACCGTTCTCCTAGAAGCCTTTCAGCCATCTCTTCCGACGTAGATTGCTTTTCCCCTTATGCCTGGTCAGATGGGCATCCTTCCATAAACACAAACTCTAATCAGAGAGGGGCCCAAGACAATTGTTAGAAAAATCAGCTTGCAAAGCTGTCTGAAACCTGCACGTCACATTTGCTAATGAATGATTACTGAACTCTTACTTAGTTCTGCCACATTCTCGCCTAAGGACCCACAGTCTCCCCTGGATCAACAGCAGCATTCTCTTCCTCCTGTAGTGCTCCATCTGCAATAATGAAGTGTGGCTGGGTCAGGAGGATGCTGGGAGGAAGCTAACACGAGAGAGGAATCTTCTTTTAAATCTCAGGAGCTTCTTGTCAGAAGTACATAAAAACTGCAATGAGACAAGAGCCCTACAGCAGGGGAGCCCCCGGCTGAGTGCTGTGGCCACATCACCTGAGCCACCATCCTGCGAGCCCCATGTTTCCATAACAACTGTCAGCCTGGCCCCTGGAACTCACGGAGACCAGACCTCCTTTGTGTGGGCTGCTCTGAAGAAAGGTCAGATTGTTGCCTGAATACCAAGGTTCTGTTTTTCTTCTCCTTCTGCAGCTGCTTTTCTGACTGGAAGCTGGACAGAGTTGTTACTAGCGTTCCTTGGCACTGATGCGTCAGAGGTGAGAAGCCAGGTAAGGAGAAGGAACATGCGGAGAAGCTCCTGGGGACCCCGGCACCATTCTATTCCTTGACCTGGTTGGTTACCTGGATTGTCTCCTGATCATTCACTTTTTTATTGTACTTTCATATTTTATACACTTTTCTGTATATTTGTTTTATTTCACATTTGAAAAGACATCTAAAAATAAATCAGCCAAACTGTTTTTAAGGGGCCTGCCATCATCACCCACCTTTATTAAGTATCTTATGGGACATGACAGAGACTCAGACTGCAAGTAACCCTGTATCACAGCCCTGAAAACAGGGCCAAGAACCAAGAAAAACCTCATTAAAAGCCCTGCCAGTTGCATCATTTGAGAAAATATTTGCATATGATGTGACCAACAATCAATTAATTTCCAAAACATATAAAGAGCTCATACATCTCAATATCAAAAAAACAAACAAATCAATCCCCAAAATGAGCAGAAGCCTAAATAGACATTTCTTCAAAGAAGACATTCAGATGGCCGACAGGCACATGAAGAGATGCTCCACATCACCAATTATTAGAAAAATGATTAAAAAAAAAAAAAAACCACAATGAGGTATCACTTCACACTGGTCAGAATAGCTATTATCAAAAAGTCTAAAATAATAAATGTTGGAGAGGGTGTAGAGAAAAGGGAACCCTCCTACTGTTGGTAGAAATATGAATCCGTGCAGCCGCTATAAATAACTGTATAGCGGTTTCTTAAAAAAAAAAAAAAACTTACAGTTGCCATATGATCCGGCAATTCCACTCCTGGGCGTATATCCAGGAAAGATGAAAACTCTAACTCCGAAAGATACATGCACCTCAATGTACCCAGCAGTACTAATTTACAACAGCCAAGACATGGAAGCAACCTACATGTCCATCGTCAGATGAATGGATAACGGACATGGAACATTAATCAGCCATAAAAAAGAATGAAGTGACTCCATCTGCAGCAACATGAATAGAACTAGAGATTATCATACTAACTGAAGTCAGACAGAGAAAGACAAACATGATATCACTCATATGTGGATTCTAAAAATATATATACAAGTGAATGTACAAAACAGAAAAAGACTCACAGACATAGAAGACAAACTTATGGTTATCAAAGGGGAAAGAGGAGAATAAATTAGGAGCTTGGGATTAATATACACACACATTACTACATATAAAACAAACAACAATGATCTACTGTGCAGCACAGGGAACTACGTTTCATATCTTATAATAAGCCATCTGAAAAAGAATAGATATGCACTTGTGAATGTCTGTATAACTGAATCACTTTGCTAAACATCTGAAACTAATCCATGCACGCTCAGTCGTGTCCGACTCTTTGCCACCCCATAGACTGCAGCCCACCAGGCTCCTCTGTCCATGGAATTTTCCAGGCAAGAATACTAGAGTGGGTTGCCATTCCCTTCTCCAGGGGATCTTTCTGACCCAGGGATCAAACCTGCACCTCTTGCATCTCCTGCATTGGCAGACAGATTCGTTACCACTGAGCCATCTGGGAAGCCCCTGAAACAAATATAGCATCGTAAATCAACCATACTTCAATAAAAAGTTATTTGTTTTGGAAAAAAAAAAAAAAACACCTCACAGTTTTGAGGGGCAGGCACCACCCAGAAGAAGAATGTCAAAGCAGAAGTCAGAAACAGACACAGCCATGGGATGAAAGGGCTAGGAACCCTAGAGGACTTGATAATATAACAGTCTGCTGTTGGATATGAGCCTATAAACAAGGCGATGGGGAGGGGGTGTGTTTTATTGTTTATACTTGCCTCAGGAGGTCATGAAATGAGGTAGGCAGGACCCCTGGCCATCAGAGAAAGAGAGTCTTCTCTTGCCCTGCAGATTTACTCCTGAGAGTTGCTCATGGTCTCAGCACAGCCTTGATTAAAGTGGCAAGAACATTAAATCAGTCAGAAGACTAGGTCAAGTTCCATGCCAGATCAAGAGCCTCAGGACCACCTCTTCACCTTCCATAAGCTTCCACTCATCACTCATTCCAGCCACACTGCTTCCTGAGCCCTTTGCTGTATACACACCTCATACTGTCACAAGTCCATTGTTTTGGTCCTGTTGGACTAATTACAGTTCTTTCCAAATGCAGGACATTATTCAAAACTGTTTAAAGGCACCTCCACCATGAAGCCTCTCCAGATCTCTTAATAAGAATTAACACCTCTCAATGATATTCACTCAAACCTTACTCTCTGTCCCCTCACAGTATTATTTATTCCTCTAGTTATCAGCCCTCGATATGTTCAAGCATCCATCATCCCTTCCAATTAAGAATCCTGAGGTCAGAATCCTGGCATATTAATTTTCATATATATAGAATATATATAGGGGCACATACCTGGTGGCTCAGAGAGTAAATAATCTGCCTACACTGTGGCTGACCCAGGTTTGATCCTTGGATTAGGAAGATCCCCTGGAGAAGGGAATGGCAACCCATTCCAGTAGTCTTGCCTGAGAAATCCCACAGACAGAGCAGTCTTGCTACAGTCCATGGGATTGCAAAGAGCTGGACATGACCAAGCAACTAAAACTTTCACTTTCACAGAATATATATATATTCTGTGAAATATATATTATACATTCTTTAGAATGTATTCTATAAAATATATTGATTATAAATTCTTATATCTATAGAATATAAATACATATTCTAGACGAATACATACCTACATCTGTAAATATCAACATATAACAAGAATATGTATATTCTTATTAATTACTACATCTATACAAACTTATATTCTAAATAAAGATAAATATATCTCTACATCTAGCACTGATTCTAATGGATATGTAGTGTGTGCAGCAAGCAATCAATGCTCATTGATAAGTCAGGGTCTAAGAGGATGCAGGCCCATCATGTAGAAGGCTATCACAAAACACACAGGGTCCAGCACGAAGGCGGTGAGTATCACAGAAAGCCTCTGCACCTCCAATCACGCATTTCCCCCTACCCACACCTTCTCTCCCCAGACTGACTGCTAGGCTTCATAATTAATAATAAGGTATCTGCTTTTGCTCCAGTGCCCCATCTACCCTCCCAGAGAAGGCAATGGCACCCCACTCCAGTACTCTTGCCTGGAAAAATCCCATGGACCGAGGAGCCTGGTGGGCTGCAGTCCATGGGGTCGCTAAAAGTCGGACACGACTGAGTGACTTCACTTTCACTTTTCACTTTCATGCATTGGAGAAGGAAATGTCAACCCACTCCAGTGTTCTTGCCTGGAGAATCCCAGGGACGGGGGAGCCTGGTGGGCTGCCGTCTATGGGGTCGCACAGAGTCGGAGACGACTGAAGCGACTTAGCAGCCCATCCATCCTCCACACTAAGCCAGAGAGATCTCGCACAGTTGACATCACTTCTATCATCCCTGTGCTTAAACTCTTCCATGACTCCCCACTGCTCTCAGGGTCAAGTTCAGCATCCTCAGCATGGCCTTCAGGGATGTTCTTGGATGTCTGGGTTTTGCCTTATATCTGATCCACATATGAAACCACTCTCAGCCTCACCTTTCTTCCTCTCCAGCCATACTGGACTTTCTTCCCTTCCTTCCATGAGTGGGTCTCCTTTATGACTCATGGATTTGCATGTACCATTCCCTGAAACAACCTTCTCCACCCAGTCATATTCTAGACTTCCCACTCAGACTTGAGCTCTCTCTCCAGCAAGCCTTCCCTAATGGCCCCTCCACCTCCACTGAGGAAAAGCTCTTTAATCACGTGGCGCTTTCACTCCTCCTCCAAAACATTCAAGGCATCCACAAATACTTGCTCACAGCCTCTGTGCTTCCATACAGCAGGAGCTGTCAACTGTAAAGGGTCAGCTGGCAAATATTTTAGGCTCTGGACGTATGGGTGCTCAGTCTTGTCTGACTCTCTGCTACCCCGTGGACTGTAGCCTGCCAGGCTCCTCTATCCATGGGATTTCACAGGCAAGAATACTGGAGTGGGTTGCCATTTTCTTCTCCAGGGGGTCTTCCCAACTCAGGGATTGAACCCATGTCTCCTGCATCTTCTGCATTGGCAAGCGGATTCTTTACCACTAGCACCACCTGGGAAGCCCTATTTCAGGCTCTGCAGGAGCCTAAAATCTCTTTGGCAACTAATCAACTCTGTCATCACAGAACAAAAGTGGTCAGAAATAAAACGTAAACAAACAAGAGCGGCTGTGTTCCAATCACATTTTATTTATGGACACTGAAATGTGAATTTCATAGAATTTTCACATTTCATAAAATATCCTTTATTAAAAATTTTTTCAGCTCAAAAAAAATGAAAAAACCTTTCTGAGCTAGTAGGCCATTAAAAAAAAAAAAAAGACGGCAGGACAGGCTTGGCCCACAGCCTGCAGTCTGCCAGCCCCAGCACAAGTTCTCAGTTCCATGGAGAGAGAAACTATGTCTTCACTGCTCTGTTCCCCCAACACAGGGCCTGGTTCTTAGAAGATGATTCATAAAAAGTTTGCTGAATGCCTTCATATGTGGACGGGAGCAGTGTTTCCCAGTGCATACTCTACAGAATGCCAGTCCAATGGGATACTCCGTACAGAAGGACTTCTTTTATCAATGAAATTTGAAAATGCTACTGTTTCCTTTCCTGGAAATTTTCAATGTTCAGTGCATAAAGCATATCAAAAGCTCGGAGCTAGTCACAGAACTTGTTTGACTTAGACCATAGAACTATACAATGGCTCATACCAAAACAAAACCAACACTGCCACAGCAAAACATACATTTCAGGTTTTGAGGCCGGTTCACCTATATGATGGCATCACTGATGCGATGAGCTTGAGTAGGCTCGGGAGTTGGTGATGAACAGGGAAGCCTGGCACGCTGCAGTCTATGGGGTCACAAAGAGTTGGACATGACTGAGCAACTGAACTGGACTGAACTACTATATTTAACAAACTCTTCTAGCCTCTAGTCTCCACCTTCACCCCCTTCCACATACATTATCCAATCCTTGAGAACAGGAACTGTGCCTTATTCATCTTTGCATTCTACCAGGGATGTACAATAGTGTTTCATATACAATAAATACCCAATAAATATTATATAAAATAAATAGCTTACTATCTAAGAAAAAATTTTAAAAAAAAGATTTTTTGACATAAATCATTCTTTTTAGAGAATCTTTTTTTTTTTTTTTTTTTAATTTATGGCTGTGCTAGGTCTTCATTGCTGCACATGGGCTTTCTCGAGTTGAGGCAAGTGGGGGCTACTCTCTAGTTCTGGTGTGCTGGCCTCTCATGCAGAGAGCATGAGAGAGGTTTCTCTCACTGCAGAGAGCACAGGCTCTAGGCTCATGGGCTTAGTAGCTGCAGCTTGCTGGGTTAGTTGCTCCACAGCACATGGGATCTTCCAGGACCAGGGATCAAACCCATGTCTCCTGCATGGGCAGCCAGATTCTCAACCACTGAACCACCAGGGAAGTCCCAACGTAGTCCATTTTTAAAGTATTTATTGAATGTGTTACAATATCAGTTGTTTTGGTTTTTTGACCCCAAGGCAAAGAGATTTTAGGCTCCTGCAGAGCCTGAAATAGGGCTTCCCAGGTGGTGCTAGTGGTAAAGAATCCGCTTGCCAATGCAGAAGATGCAGGAGACATGGGTTCAATCCCTGAGTTGGGAAGACCCCCTGGAGAAGAAAATGGCAACCCACTCCAGTATTCTTGCCTGTGAAATCCCATGGATAGAGGAGCCTGGCAGGCTACAGTCCACGGGGTTCCCAGCCAGGGACCAAATCCACACCCCTTGAACTACAAGGCAAAGTCTTAACCACTGGACCACTAGGAAGTTCCAGAACTATTAATATCTACTTTAACCCAAAACATCTTCCAGCATCAACAGGCAACCCCATCTGAAAGCACTGCAGTAAGAACAAAAGACAAAAACATACAAGAATAACCCTTGAACTGTAGCATCAGAACCATCCAACAGAGGTGGCTGAGCCCCACCCTAGATTTTCTGGTTCAGTTGGCAGAAAGTGAAGAGGAACTCAAAAGCCTCTTGATGAAAGTGAAAGTGGACTGTGAAAAAAGTTGGCTTAAAGCTCAACATTCAGAAAACGAAGATCATGGCATCCGGTCCCACCACTTCATGGGAAATAGATGGGGAAACAGTGGAAACAGTGTCAGACTTTATTTTTGGGGGCTCCAAAATCACTGCAGATGGTGACTGCAGCCATGAGATTAAAAGACGCTTACTCCTTGGAAGGAAAGTTATGACCAACCTAGATAGCATATTCAAAAGCAGAAACATTACTTTGCCAACAAAGGTTCGTCTAGTCAAGGCTATGGTTTTTCCTGTGGTCATGTATGGATGTGAGAGTTGGACTGTGAAGAAGGCTGAGCGCCGAAGAATTGATGCTTTTGAACTGTGGTGTTGGAGAAGACTCTTGAGAGTCCCTTGGACTGCAAGGAGATCCAACCAGTCCATTCTGAAGGAGATCAGCCCTGGGATTTCTTTGGAAGGAATTTTGCTAAAGGTGAAACTCCAGTACTTTGGCCACCTCATGCGAAGAGTTGACTCATTGGAAAAGATTCTGATGCTGGGAGGGATTGGGGACGACAGAGGATGAGATGGCTGGATGGCATCACCGACTCGATGGACATGGGTCTGGGTGAACTCCGGGAGTTGGTGATGGACAGGGAGGCCTGGCGTGCTGCAATTCATGGGGTCGAAAAGAGTCAGACAATACTGAGTGACTGAACTGAACTGAAGTCTGGGGTGGGGCCTAAGAACTGACATTTCTCACAAGTTCTCAGCTGATGTAGATGCTGCTAGTCTGGAGAACCCATCTAAGGAAACACAGATCTGGAAAAAAGGACATTCAGAGCTCAAGTCCTCTACCTGCAGTTTTCTCCTCCTTCCAGGAACCTGATTTCCAGGAGAACCCCAGCTTGTTCACTTCTTCACACTGGCAGGAGAAAGCCTGATCCATCTCTTGAGTGTTCAGACAAGGCGTCTATACATAATGGGTTGCACTGCATTCCCCTCCAAATATGTTTATGTCCTAAACCCCAGTACCTGTGACCACGACTTTATTTGGAAATAAGGTCTTTGGAGATGTAACCAAGTGAGTCATTAATTCAATATCATGTGCGTGCTTATGAAGGAGGAGAGAGTAAAACAGGGAGGAGGAGGCCCTGAGAAGACAGAGACACAGGAAGAAGCCCACACGAGGATAGAGGCAGAGACTGGCGTGTTGCAGCAGCAAGCCAGGGAATGCAAGGATGGACGACCACCCTGGAAGCGGAGAGCGAGGACAGAGCCTCCTCTACAGGTTTCAGGAATACAGACCTGCAAATCCTTGATTCTGAACTTCTGGTTTCCAGAACAATGAAAAAGTTAATTTCTGTTTATTTAAGTCATCCAGTTTATAGCACTTTTTCCTCTAAGCATGGTATTTCTCACTATTACAGATATCCCCCCCCACACACACACACAGAAAACTCAGGTGAAGCTCCGGCCAAGCCCTAACCTTGGTGAGGGTCCATGTGAACTTCAAGGGAATGATGGGCCTCTGTTCACTGATCCTTTTGTCATCTCTGCATCACTGCTAGCAAGGCAGTAGTTTGAGCTGGGGTCTCTCTCTGGAAATTAGATTATCTAATTAGTATGATGTTTTGTTGGATTCCTGCCCCAGGGCTGGTTTTGGCCAAAAGTATGTGATTGTTTCCTAGCCTAAAAAAAAAAAAAAAGGAAGAGTCAATGAATAAATTAAGGAGACTTGGCTTTGCCCGTACTTGCTCGACTGGTCCCGTTTCTCACTGGAAGACACTCACAAAGGGCTTCTCACTAACAAATAAAGAGTTTCTTCTCCAGATCTGAGCTAGAAATGACTTCTCTAATTGAGGGCTTCCCTGGTGGCTCAGACGGTAAAGCATCTGCCTACAGTGCAGGAGACCCAGGTTTGATCCCTGGCTTGGGAAGATCCCCCGGAGAAGGAAATGGCAACCCACTCCAGTACTTTTGCCTGGAAAATCCCAGGGACAGAGGAGCCTGGTGGGCTACAGTCCATGGGGTCCCAAAGAGTTGGACACAACTAAGCGACTTCACTTTCGCTTTCAGGCGACACAGAAACATCCAAGCAGCAGATATTTTCACAGTCTGAGCACCTTGGTTTTAGTCACAAATTATACCCCTCTTGTTTTTGAAAAATAAGGGGTATAATTTTTATTCTGAAAAGAGGCAGACACTGTTGTGTGCCCGATACCCTAGGACGGCGCCAAGAAGGGAATGTGGACACAGCGTGTCACTGTTGATGAAGAGAAAGGGGACGCCAGGGGGTAGGGACTCTATTCTCAAGCTCAGAGACCATAGAATAAAAATGAGAACCAACCAAATGCCTTCCTTGCCTCTCCAGTCCGCGCTAACCCAGGGCTGCCTGCTCACAGAGTCAGTGTGAACTTGGAAACCTTCAGATATTTTACAGGTAGGTCAAAGCCTGTAAAGCCTAGTTCTGCTGCAGCAGGTCAGATTTTCAGGATGCTGTCCCCCCCACCCCCAAGGCCCTTGAAAAATAAAAGAGGGGTCTGATTCTTTGAGATGAGCAGAGTCCCTCCCCTCCCCAAATCTGGGAGCTAAGTGTTCCCTCCCTCATCCCTTCCAAGGCCAGCATCTCATTTCAAACGTCCGGTCAACCCATGAACAGCACATTAGTCTCTGTCTGGGAGGGTGGACTTCTGGAACATCAGCCTCTCAGCCTCTGACTTAAGAGCTGAGAATTAATCTAGCCAGAGGAATGGCACGCTGTCACAGAGGACAAACAGTCCCGGCTTTGCAGATCTGCCTCCTCTTTTGTTTGCTTTGTTTATAATCTAAACTTGCCCCACAAACTGCAGCAGATTATTTAACCCTTCGAAAACTCAAGTTCCTGAGCTGTAAGATAAAAATGATAAGAAATGCTTGGCAAGGGGGTTGTAATCCTTCTCATCCTCACAACTAGTACGAATATCTCCCGTTCTGCAGATGAGGACCAGGGGCATAGAGAAGTCAAGACACTCGCCCATGGTCACACAGCCAGTAAGCAGCCAAGCGGAGCTCAGACAGGCTGTCAGTGGGCATGTGCTCTCATCACAGGGATCTTCTGTATCTCCATAAGGGGTTAGAAATGAAGGCCCATGTTCATTTATTCATTCAACAATTTACCTTTGCAACACTCATGGAAGGAATGCTCACAGGAGGTTCTTAGACAATAAAAACAGCCTCTACTTCCAGGGTGTAAGAATTAATAAGAATGTATATTAATAATATATCAACATATACTTATTAATAATACATATTAATTAATAATATATATTCTTATGTGTTTATATATTTTATATTATGCTCAGTTGCTCAGTTATGTCAGACTCTTTGAGACTCCATGGACTGCAGCCCACCAGGCTCCTCTGTCCATGGAATTTTCCATGCAAGAATACTGGAGTGGGATGCCACAAATATATATTTATATATATTTAGACTATATATTCTATAGTTATAGATATAGATCTATATCCAGCACTGTGTCTAGTGAATATGCAGTAGGCATGCAACAAGCAATCAAAGCTCATTAATAAGTCAGGGATCAAAAGGATGCGGGCCCGGCACCCTGGTGGGGCAGGCGGGCTGCCCTCCAGCTTTGCCCAGGTGGCAGGACTTCTGCTGAGACCATAACTGATATCCTGGGTTCCCTGGAGCTGAGCCAGATAACTAAGCACCCTAATGATTCCAGCACTTCTCGGGGACCTTCTTCCAAAGGCAGGAGAGCCTTTAAAAATGCATGGGTTTCTGCTGGGCCATGCTTCCTGTTTGGAAGTCTCTTCAGTCCCGCACTTCAAAGAGGAGCTGCATCTGTCATGGGCTCCCCGCCCAGGCGGGGCCTTGCATCTCAGACTGAGAGAGGATGAGCCAGGTGTGGGGAACAGCAGGCTGCTGATACCTCTCAGACCCCAGCACAGCCCCCAGCAAGGCTGTCTGGGGGCTCCAGCAGCTGTGAACGCCATCGGGAAGCCAGCTCTCCCTGTGGCTCTGTGAGTCACCCCTCAGGGAGGGCTGGGGCACTCCACAGAACCAGTGTGCTTCAAAACCCTCCTTCTGCCCAGTGGAGAGAACAGTACCCTTTTCTCTGGGCCAGAAAAGGACCAAACCAGCCACATCTTCAAAGAAAGCAGAGGCGGCAGGCCAAGGACAGGATGCACCCTCTGGTTCAAAAGCACAGGTCTCAGAACCAGACCCACCAGGGGCTGGGGCCTGGCTTGGCCCCTCTTTAAGCAAGCCACATCGCCATCTGAGAAATGGACATAAGAAGCCCCACTTCCCTGGACAGAAGGACATACATAGGAGACTCTGCACCGTGTCTAGAATATTTTTATGATGAGAAAACAGTAGTTATGGATGACCACGATGGGAAGATGATGGAGTTGGTGGTGGAGAGGGAAGCCTAGGGCGCAGCAGTCCATGGGGTCGCAAAGAGTCAGACACGGCTGAGCAACTAAACTGAATGATGGGAAGAAGAATATTAGAAAAATAATCATCCAGGCCTGCTCTAAGCCTTGGTAAAGCTTCCTGTTTGACACTCAGATAAAGCTCATATGCTCACCTTCATGTAACGAGTATCAGCTACTCAGTCATGTCCAACTCTTTGCAACCCCACGGACTACGGCCCGCCAGGCTCCTCTGTCCGTGGGATTGTCCAGGCAAGAATACTGGAGTGGGTTGCCATTCCCTTCTCCAGGGGATCTTCCCAAGCTAGGGATCAAACCTGAGTCTCCCACATTGCAGGCAGATTCTTTACCATCTGAGCCACCAGATATAACAAACACATACATACATATATGGTGGCTCTGGGCCAGGCATTGTTCTGAGCATTCTGTAAATACTAACTCAATCCTCATAATAACTTCACACAGTGTGTATCCTTCTTACGCCCATTTTACAGATGAGAAAACTAAGGCACAGAGAGATTAGGTGACCTACCCAAAGCTGTGAACTGTAAGAGATAGAGTTGAGCTAGGATTTAAACCTAGGCCGGCTACCCTGGAGTTCATGCTCTTAACCAGAGCTACATTGCACTGTTCCATCATTATTCTTGTAGACACTGCCTATTACATCCCCTCTCCTTGCTGGGAAGAGCTGTTCTCTCGCACTGGAAAGGAAGAACTCAAGGTCAGCAGGGACCTCCTGTCTAACATCATGAAGCCCCCAAAACACCAACAAAGCCCAGTTCAGAGTGGGCTCTCAGCCAACCCTTGCTGACTGACCTGCCAAGACCTGCTGTGTCCTTTTTCCCCTTCAACCCACCCACCAAGCAGAGCTTCAAAGAGCACACACAGCGTGCCTGTCTCTGTAGCTGGCGGCTTGCCCAACTCCCCTCCTGGGTGGTGCTTTCAAATTTGTAAGCTTCACCCACAGTAAGAAATTTATTTTCCATTGTGACTCATACATATCTAGTATATAAGTAACTGCAACACAAGGCTCATGGAACAACATCTAACCTTATTACTCGGGATGTACTTTCATATCCTTTTTTTTTTTTTTTTGCATTGGTTGTGACCCACTAAATTGATTTTATGATCCACTTATGGGTTGTAGCCATGGCCTGAAAAATTCCTCTTAGGTTATTTCAGTTCTAACAGGTAAACATGTAATTTCTGAGCACACAACAATCCTTCCTGAAGCTGGAAAGCCCTGCCTACTGCATGTAAGCAGCATGGTGCTGTCACATTCTGGGTGGTCACTCTGACCCTCCCCAGAGCCCTGAGCCTGGCTGGAGCACTGAGGTTGTGGAGACTGGGTACAAGCTAGGCGCTAAGGACCTGAATTCAAATCAGCACTCGTGGGAGGCACAGAATTAAGAGCATGGCTTCAGAGTGTGCTGGAAAAACGAGTTGAGGTCTGGTTACAACTTGGGTGGTTCTTAACCTCCCATAAGCATCAGTTGGCTCACCTGGAAATGGAGGTTGTTAAGGCCCACTGCAGAAGGTGGCTGAAGGGGTAGCTGGGAGAGCGGATAGAGGATGGCTGGGTGGAGGATTAGCAGTGGGCTGGGTGGGTGGATGACAGGGTGGGTGACTGAGTGGGTGAACAGATGGGGAGCTGCAGGGTTAGCTGAGACACAGAAAGTACTCAGCAAAGCGCCAGAACCTGTAACACCGAATGGGGGCTGACTGTGATGGTGGGAGATCTTTGCTGCCCCCCAACACCTGGCCCAAAACCTTACAGCGCCTTCCGTCTCCCTCTCTGTGTCTTGTAGTTGCAGACTCTGCAGCCTTCAGAAGAAACAGCAGCACTTCCCTAGCACATGGTTAACACTCAATAAAAGTCTGAACCAATTAACTTATTCATCCAATAAGTCACCCATCACTGAGTGTTTTTTTGAAAAAGGTGTTTCCTACAACCCACTCCAGGGCCAGTGGCCAGTAAAATTTGTTGCATTAATTTCACTCATTTGATCTCATTTGATCTCTGGACACAGGACAATGCACCCCACCACCTAGGATGGAAAAGAGAGGGGACAGATTCCACCATGGCTTCCTCAAGACGATTCTAAGTTACCATTGGTGACAGAGCTGGCCTCGCTAAGCCTGCTGATCCTTGCCTACACAGCCTTCCCAGGGAGAAACAAGTGTCTCGGTAAATGGCTCATGCCCCTGAAGATAACGAGGCGCCCTGTGATGAGAAGAAGCACAGGACTGATGGGGTAGGAGGCAGGCAGGAAGTATATTTCCACCTTGAGTTGGACTGTTCATGTGGTCCGGTGGTGGCAGGGACTCCTTAGAGGATGTGTGCCTCTGAAGCCCAGAAAAGGAAGAGATACTACAAATAGTCTACCTTAAGCCACAACCAGCTGATCTCCCTGAAGTTGTACAGGGGAGCATTCACTTCTGTGAAAGGCTAATTAGTCACGACAGCACCATGCTTCAGACATAATTGCACTGGTCCCATTTGGGTCTCTGGGGGTCAGCTGTGATGGAATTTCCATTACCTATTGTGTTTTGGTTACTGGAGGACAATGTGTGTTTGGAGCAGGGGGTGTGGTCAAGAGGAAGCACAAAAAGCCAGAATATCTTGAGTATCTGTAAAACCCATCTCTGATTTTAAAACTTCATAAAGATGATGAATCTCTGTGAGCTGAAGAGTCTTCTTGGAATCTCAGCACTGTCTGTGGGAACGGCTCCCGGCAGGCAGTGTGGGCTTTGAAATCCAAGTCTCTCCGGCAACAGAGCAGAGTGAGCTCCCCCAACTTGGCCACTGAGAGTGGAAATAAGACCCAGGAAAGGGAGACTTTGTGTTCTGCTCACCTGGCCACCAGCCCTCATGCTCCCAGAGATGCAGACCGCGGTTATGGATATACGAGTACGTGGCTTGTGAGCCAGGAATGTTCAAGTATCAACAAGGATAAAGCAGAATGACCTCATCTCTGCTGCCTTCCAGAGAGCAATGACGTGAAAGGGCCAGACATCACCCTGGGTAAACAGGTGCACCAAGTTACGGAGTGTCACCAAAAGGCCCACTCCCCCAAAAGTTAGAGCTGGGAGGGTGAAGGCTACTTTAGGGACCATCTCATCCAGGGTTTCTCAACCTTGGCACTAATGATATTTTGGCAAGATAAACTTGATGTGCGCATGTCCTGTATGCCTTAGAAAGTTTAACAGCATCTCTGGCCTCCATCTACTGGAGGCTAGTAGCACTCTTCTGCCCTCCCACGTTGTGACAAGTAAAATGTCTCCAAACATTTGCCAAAAGTCCCCTGGGGGCAAAAATCATCATGGATTGAGGACCACTTATCTAGACTAGTGGTTCCCAAAGTAGATGCGAAGGAACATTGGTTAGTAGGCTCCTCTACAACCCAAGTATTCCATGATCAACTAAGTTTGTGAATCACTGCCCACTGTACCCCACTGCAGCGATTTACTGTATTATTGGATTGGCCAAAAGGTACGTTCAGTCTTTTCCATAACATCTTATGGAAAACAAAGCTTTTTTTGGTCAACCTCTTAGTATCATATATTAAGGACCCTGAAAAGGACCACAGGAAGTAGAAACCTGTTTAATAACTTTAACTGTTTTGTGATCTTTCTCAAATAAGATGCTTTTATTATCGGTTTACATCTTTCAGAGCTAAAGAATACCTTGTGAGATTTTTATATGTACATGTGTATGCAGGCACAATACACCAGGCAACCTTTCTCCCACTGACTAGATGAAGAGAAGCATAAGCCAGTCTTGTTCCTAAGTCCCATTAACAGATGTGGGGCAGAGCTACGCCTAGCAGCCTGGAGCCCTGAATCCCAGTCCACCTCCTTCTGCACAAATGGTTTGGACGCTATCCACAACAAAAGTCCATCTTCTCACAACCATGCCACAATATGGTTCTACCAACCACTGAGAACATCCACCTGGGGAGCTCAAGCTAGTGAATGTCAGCATAGTACTCCCCGGAGAACAAACCAAGCAGGCACTTGCTGCAGGTGAAGTCGAGGAGGACCTCACCAAGGTAATGGCCATGACCATGGAGGATACAGGCAGGAGCTCAACATCACATCCACATGTGCCTCCCCAGCCCATCCAAGTGCAATCCCCACCAGAGACACTTAACCTAACTCATCTCTGTCTTAACACAGTGCACCTTCATATCGGGGCCGGCTCAGAGTGGGCTTTGATAAAGTTTGGAGTATGCTAACCAACAAAGGTCAAGGGCTGAACCACTGACATGCCTTGATTACAGTTCACAGGTCACCACTCCTCTCTGCCCTCTTCACACTCTTGATCACATTTCATCTTGGCCTTCTGGGCTGCAGAGAGAACTACTCCTTTTAAAGGCAGCAGCTTCCCCCTCCTCTGAACCGTCCACTGTCCATCTCTGCACTTGCATGAGTTCCAAAAGATAAGATCGATTTCTAACTCACATTGGTCAACCCCCAGCGTCCCTCCTGGAGGCGGTGTATCAAGGCACGTTTCCCAAGCACATGTAACAACTGATCATTCACCCTCCTGGTGGTCTCGGCTGCCCAGACTGAGCACTGGAGGGACCATAGATTGGCTCTCATTCTTGGATTGCAAAACAATCAAAATAATATTAAAAGGGAAACTATTGACAGCATGACATTCTACAATTTTTCATAATGACTGAAATATAATTGTACCTCGCGACCTCTGGGGTCCTGGGGATACTCTTTCAGTCCTAGGGAGCAGAAGAGGATCTCAGGGATTGCTCCTGGCCCTTTGTGACTTTCCAAGCAGAGGGGCTGTAAGCACGAGGAGTGGGGAGGGTTCCAGGCTGGAGGGAAGGCCTGGGACCCCTCTGCTGCTTTACCTCGGCTCCAGCCAGTCTGAAGCCTACAGCAGTGACTGCAGGCCTCTGAGCAGATGCGGAGGGCTCAGCCCCGGGGCAGCTGCAGCCAACGGGTGTCTCAGCAGCTGCAACATGAATACAGCAGCAAGTGCAGACTGCCTGCAGCCCCCCCCCTAAAGTCTGTGCTGTGGGACAGACGTCAGTGACTAGGAGGCCGGGACCTTGGATCAGAAAAGCACACAGCCAGCCCCTCCCACTTGCAGGATTCCAGACCCAGAGCCTCATCTTCACTCTTGCTTTCTCTTTCCCTTTCCCTTGTCAAGTTACTAGGGTGAGGTCATGCTTACCAAGAAGCCAAAGGGACATTGCCTCCTTTGGGCTCATTTACCACTTCTCACAAAACTCACATAATCACCTCCTGTTCTTTCACTTCATGAGCCTATTTTTATTGCCACTATGCTAGGTGCTGGGCCTATGGTGGTGAACAAGACAAAGATGACCTGCTCACTGGTTAATCCTATTGTATTATGATACCTGCAAGAAATTCATCCAAAGCAAGTGGTTGTCCTGATTTAATTTCCTCATTTGACACCAGTGTAACTCAATGTAATCGAGTTACATTGTAACTCAGTGTAATCATCCAGGGTCAGATTCAAAAAACTTTAAAGTGGGAAGAGACTTTGGAGGTTACTTTTGGTGTCCCGTGCCACACCAAGGAGCAGTGGTGACATCTGGAAATAAAGAGGCTCATTTGTCTGTCCCCAGTCCCTTTGGAGCTTCCCATGTGGCACTAGTGATAAAGAACCCTGGCTGATACAGGAGTCATAAGAGATGCAGGTTCGACCCATGGGTCAGGAAGATCCCCTGAGGAGGGCATGAAAACCCACTCTAGTATTCTTGCCTGGAGACTCCCATGGAGAGAGAAGCCTGGCAGGCTACAGTCCATAGGGCTGCAAGGAGTTGGACTGAAGAGACTTGGTACCCATGCACGTAATCCTTTTGAAAGGCCAGTGAGAAAACAGAGCCCCGCACACTTGAAAGGCCCCACATACGGTCCATGGGGAGGCAGTGGCCCTGCCAGGCCCAGAAGGCAGGGAACCCCAAGTTTTTGACAGATCATCACCAACCGTGTCACCAACAGGGTGACATCAAGGCTGAGTGACACCCAGTGCTTTACCTGTCCCAAGCCTGGAGCCCAGGCCACAAAGATAATTGCCATGCAGTCAGAGCCACAGCCAGCCCTAAATGTTTTATAGCACCAACATGCCACTGCCTCCAAGGGACCCATCCCTCATCCAACTCAGGACTTGTATGCCCACATCACCAGCTAGCACAAGCTTCTTCCTGCTTCCCAACCATACACACACAGCACGTGCCTCGCTGAAGTAACACACAAAGGCAAGCCTTAGGGCTGTGTGGACCACTGAGGAGGTGGGGGGGGGGACTAGCATAGCCTCTGACATCTGTAGTAACGCCCAACTCTTAACTTCTGGACAACTTTCCCCATGGCAGAAGCGACTGCTAGGAAATCAGCTGCACCAGGATCACCACAAGTCCATCACGATCTGCGTTAAATAGTTGAGTAATAATGTGTTGAGGTCCCTGTGAGGAGCATGGGATGACAAGGATGCAAAAGATGGTGCCTGGGCTTCCCCGCCCTCCATAACTAGAGAGAAGTCTGAGCAGAAACACAGACCCAGCACGGACAAAAAGAAATAAATACATAGAAAATATTAAAAAAAAAAAAAAAAAAGATGGTGCCTCCACCTTCAAGGAACTATCTGGCTGGTGGAAGTTACCCCAATGTGATCTGTCAATGGTAAGGTCAAAAATGGAGTCGAGGTCAGCAGCTCGGGGGGCTAATCCAGGAGAGGGACTCAGTCAATGCCTCCTAAGCTACTCACACCTGCCCACCACACACTCTGCCCCATTTACTTGCTACCTGCACCATTCACTTCTTCAGCTTCTTCTTTAAGCAGACTCATGTTTTTAATTAAATATATCTCAATAAAACCTTAGAACACTGCTATATGTGAAAAACTGGTATAACGCGTGAAAAAATAGAAGATAACTTTCAAAATAATCAAAATGCAAAACAAAACCAGGTCACGAAATTCCAGCCAGATGCCATTGCTGACAGAGGCTCTCAGCCAAGGCTGGCCATGCCTTGTTCAAAGGGGACAAGGCGGAGAGTTGAGAAGTTTTCAAAACACCAAAGTGATAAACTTCCCTGGCGGTCAGGTGGCTAAGACTCTGAGTTCCCAATGCAGGGGGCCCCAGGTTTGATCCCTTGTCAGGGAACTAGAACCGCATGCTGCAAATGAGAGTCCACATGCCACAACTAACGACCCCGCATGCTGAAATGGAGAGCGAGGACCCCGTGTGCCACAACTAAGGCCCAGCACAGCTAAATAAATGAATACATATTAAAAACAAAACACCAAACCAAGATACTCTACATGTGATAATCAGGACTGGAAGAAAAGTGAAAAAGGACTCTCTTCTGCCTGGTGATTCAAGGTCTTATCTGCGTATCACTGGAAGGTACCAAAACCACCCACTGTGTGCTTCCTGCACTTGGAGAAACCCTGAAGCCTGAATTGTTTCCATCAACACCTAGAATCAGTAATACCATAAGTTTATGGCTTAACATCAAAGTCAGGCACGAGGATGTCAGACAATGCTCAAGCAACACTGGGTTGCTGGTTGAATTAGGTTTCCAAATTTTCTGCCCTCCCTCCAGTGTTAAATATATCCCATGGGTTGCAAATCAGGACAAAAAAGACCAGAGTTGGGAGAGAAAGAGCTCAGCTCACCCAGCTGGCAGCAACAGAGAGAAGAATCGTCAGTCTTCAATTGTTTGGGACCCAGAATCCAGAATGAAGAGAGGGCTTTTCAAATGGTTTTATTCTCAATTTTAGACCATGCGTGGAATTTCATCAGAGGACCCCCAAGAAGTGGAGACAGTGAATCAGTCTTGGGAGGTGCAGAGCATGTCTGAACCAGGAAGGGAAGGCAGATCTGGATCCCCTAGAGGAGACTAGCACCATGACCCAGTCCAAAGTCCATTCCTAAGGAAATTAGGAAGACCCCAGCAAAGCTGGCCTTCACAAGCTACATACCCAACTGGAGAAGAGTTCCAAGAATTCCAGGTAGAACTAGGCAAAGAAAACTCAACAGGTTAAACCAGAGTCCTACCAAGTTAAAAGCTAAATCAGAGTTGACTGTTTACGTTACAAGAAGATTCTTCCCTCTTGAAAAGCAATCCTTTGTAGGCTGAGCTTCCCTGGAACACTTAAGTGTTTGTTAACAGATTATTAACTCCTTGGCAGGTTCTCAAGCTCTAAAGAAAACTTGTAGGGAAAAGAAGAGGGAAGGATGTGGAGTCTCTGCTCTGTTTGCCAGGCTTTTTGCTTGTACTTCACAGCCCGTGCATGCATACTAAGTCGCTTCAGTCGTGTCCGATTCTTTGAGACCCCATGGACTGTAGCCCACTAAGCTCCTCTGTCCATAAGATTCTCCAGGCAAGAATACTGGAGTGGGTTGCCATGCCCTCCTCCAGGGGATCTTACCAACCTAAGGATTGAACCTATATCTCCTGTGATTCCTGCACTGCAGGCGGATTCTTTACCACCAAGCCACCAGGGAAGCCCTTACATACCGTTTCTCCTTTAATTAACCCTCCCAGCAGGGTTAGGAATGATCAGCTCTATTTTATAGAAAAGAAAACTGAGCACAGAGAAGTAAAGTAACTCACACAAGGTAACACAGCTACTGCAGCCCCAAAAGCAGTGGCTGTTTCTAGCAACATAGAGCATGGCCTTCCCAGGGAAATACTGTTTGCATAACATTTGCATTTTATGATGACTGTGTACTAAAATATGCCTGCTGGCATATAATTCAATGACTGTTTCAAAAGCACATACCTACATTCTAAGAAAGCCATACACAGTAAAGATGACTGTATGGAACAGATAACTTATTATGAGTCAGAAGTATCAAAAGAAAATTACCTGATTATACCAGGCTAGAAAGGGAGAGGGTTCCTGGTACCTAAAACTCTATCAGTCCAGTCATATCCTATACACACACACACACACACACATGATCCCTCAGCTGAAATGTTCCACTTAAGGAGATGGAAAAGCAAGGGCTAGACAGGTGTTTCCAGCTCAGCCTTGATGCTGAGCTTCTCTACCCCCAAGGATCTGGAACTTATCTGGCAAGCCAGGTGGCAGAATAGAGTGCTCCATTACCAAGGGTGGGCCTGGGATGCTTTCTGAGCAGGATCGGGCAACTGTATCCTCCTTCAGGAGATAAACTCTGAATGTGGGATGGAAGCATTGTGTTATAAACCCTAAATGTAGGATGGAAGCATTGTGCTACTCAGCGGTTATCAGCTGGGGAAGGATGGAAGGAAAGGGAAAGAAAAAGAGAGGGGAGGAAAGGGGAGGGAAGGAGGGTGGAAGGCAGGAAGTCAACCTAAAATACATTGTCAGTGGCACAGGGTAAAATAAGAAGAGCTTTTCAGGGACTGAAAACATTTTTTTAAAGGAAAGATAGGGAAAGCTGCTACACTAAGCTGGTGGGATTCGGGTTGATTTTTTAAATGTCAAGTTCCTATTAAATAGGCTTTTCAACAGGTAAAATTTTGGAGTGAAAAGGTATAGGAACATTTGTGGATAGAAAATTCAGAGCAACTCACCAAGGGGAACTTGGTTTGTGGGAATGTCATAAAACAGGCATATACACACTTCCTAATGCAACTGTTTAGGCCCCCGAGAGCCCAAACCAAGGCCCCCTGAAGTAGACATGGGATTTCATAGAGATTGAAGCGGGCTTCCGGTGGCAGAGCCTATAAACCCACAGAGGGAGGGGTTATAAGATACAGAGGTAAGAGACCTACACTCGGAGCCAGAACCATGCTCTGTGGACAAAACAGATGACCCTGGGCAAGTCCCTCAATGTGGCTGCCACTGGCCACTTCCTAAAAGCAAGAGGCTACACACACCAGCAGTGACAGACTCAAACGCTTTAACAAGTTAGGTTGGGGACACAGGACGGAAAGGGTCAGCAGGGACTATGGTGATCTAGAAAGCACATCCAGCAGATCCAGATCACTGTCAGGTCCCATGCGGCCAGATCAGTTGATTTTTTTTCAACAGATGCTAGAAATCTATGCCTTCATGTCAATACACTTAATCTTTCTGTTAGCATCTAATGTTTTCTTTTTCAATTAGACACCATGAATGTGGCACAAACCCTGGAAGTGTTCTCTGGATTAGCTGTTCAAAACGCCCTCGAAATGTCGTGTGTCAAGTCGGGTGGGTATGTGTCCCCTCCTTTATTACTGCACAGGGCAGGCAGCGTGGGCTCCCATGGCTCTTCCAACACCCCACTTCTGTTAGAGCATACTGACAAGAGAAAAAGGCAACAGAACACTTCCAGGGGGCTCTACCTGAGGTCCCCGGACCCCAGGGAAAAGTGACAAAACGCTCGGCTGGCCCACGGCCTCTGCCTCCTCACTCTGCCTCCTGACTCGGGCTGTGACTGGGCATCTGAGCATCCTGCCACAGCCTGGCAGGGCCCTTCCCATCCTGCAGTTTGAATCTGTGGACCAGCGCAGAGCTTCTCTAATAAACATCAGCATCCTGCTTTTCTAACAAGCTCCTGAGTGATGCAGCTGATGGTGGTCCTTGGGACCACACTTTGAGGAGCAAGGCAGCACTTGTATAACCTTCGTTATCTCTTGCCCCTTTTCTCTCTTCCTGAGGCCCACAAGCCAGTCTCCTCTGACTGCCAAATTCCTTTCCCTCTCAAGCCATTACCCCAGTTCTCTCCCCAATTTCTAATAAGCCTTCTGCAAACTAGGTCTAGACTTACTACCTTGACTTCTCTACCACCTTCCTCTCTACTGAAACCCCTGCTCTGGCTTCTCCTCCCATCCCATTATGTTCCTAGAATTATTCCTTCAGGTCACTAATAATCTTCTAATTGCCTAATTCAATATCCTCTTCTGAGAGCCCATCCAAACGAAGCTCTCTAATTGAAAATAACAATGATATTTATCAGTTGGATATTAAGTGCATCAGTTACTGTCCCAAGTCTTTGCCTAAGAAGTACTTCAAATGCATTTATCTTACCCCCTAAAATATGTTCTATGATTAGCCTCATTTTTACAAATGAGGAAACAGGCTCAGAGAGCTTAAGTAACTTGTCCAAGGTCACATAACTAGAAAGGAGCAGAGAGGGGATTTGCTACTTGGGCAGTCAGCTACAAAGTCCTTACTCTCCCCTCGCAATATGTTATTACGAAAAATTTCAAACACATAACAAGGTTGAAAGAATTTTACAGAGAACACCTGAATACTCACCACCTAGATTCTACCATATACATGGTATTAGTCGCTCAGTCATGTCCGACTCTTTGCAACCCCATGGATGGTAGCCCACTAGGCTCCTCTGTCCATGGGGATTCTTCAGGCAAGAATACTGAGTGGGTAGCCATTCCCTTCTCCAGGGGATCTTCTCAACCCTGGGATCGAACTCACATCTCCTGCATGGCAGGCAGATTCTTTATCACTAGCATCACACACGGTTTTACCATGAACATCATTATATTTTACTGTATGTATTGCTTTATCACAAATCTGTCTGAAAGTTGTCATCTTTGGCTCTATTTGAAAAGCAGCCTACAAAACACTTTTTAAGGCTTAGCTCAGATGTTACAATTTCTGACGCCGCCCCCCCCCCACCCCCAACCTCACTCTCTCCTGGGGTTGGGATGGGGCAGCAGGAAACTGGTGTTGATCCTGGAGGACCTGTGTAGCTCACTATACCACATGTCCCAGCCAGCCTCTGATCCCTCTCCTGGCACAAAGCAGGGAGGGAAGGTGTTTGAGAATAGTTCACCACCTTGAAATGCCTCCCCAGTCTCTGAGGAGTCTTTCAGAAAGTGGCCAGGGGAACACGAGGACAGGCAGTGTACAGGACAGGAGCCACGCCTCCCTTCGGAGGCCTTTAACCTGTTCAAGTGGGATGAATGGTATTTGTTGGCTCTGATGCTTTTGCGTTTCCCAGATGCAGGAGGCCTCAGGCTCCATCACTAGACCCAGGAGTATGATGGGAGGGTCTCTTTGCACACCTCGAGGGGAGGCCATTCCCATGGAACACGCTGTGAACAATCGATGTGAATGATCCCCCTGGAGTCCTGTAGGCCGGTGGTGCCTCTGCCAACCCCAGCCCATCTGCTCCAGGGAAAAGGTGTTCAAGCATAAAATAACAGCTTTCTCTGAGTGCCTCTTGCAAAGTAAAGCCCCCTCAAGGGGGCAGCATATGAAAAGAAAGGTCTCCCCTTGAAGCGCTGGAATCTCAGTTCTGCCACCTCAGGCTCTCCATCGCTTCCTACCGTGTGACCTTAAGAAACCCCCCTACACTCTCTGGGCCAGGGCTTTCTCATCTGTACAAATAAGAGGACACCAAATAAAACAAATAAGCAGATCTGGCCCATCTACTCTGTCCATGGCAGTGGGCTGGGGCTGGGTGGAGGGGAAATAGGCATAGGACAGATCTCAGCAGACACTACCATGCCCTGTTCTAAGCCCTTTTTTGCCTGTATTAACTCACTGGATCCTTCCAAACGCTATGAGGTGGGTGCGATTTTTATCCACATTTTATAGGTGGGGAAACTGAGGCACAGAGAAATGAAAACTTTCCTAAGGTCATATGGTCAGTAAGAGGCAGAGCAAGGATGAAACACAGGAGGCTGTGGAATCTGCATGGATGAGACCAATACATCCAGCTGCCTGCTGGAGAAGCGTATGACCCTCTCTGCACCTTCCAACAAGACTCAGTTCAGTTGAGGTGGCAGGACAAATATGAAGATTTAAATGCTGATGAAATATTTAAATAACACTTTGAGATAATAGTGGGGAAGACACTGCCAGGCATAACATGATTAATTGCCAAATGAAAGTGTTCAGACAGAATTGCTCTAAAGGTCCAGAGAAAAAAAAAGAAAAACGTGAGATCATTCTGAGATTGGAGGAATCCCAGGAGGCTGGAGGTGAACTGGATTTTGCAGAATGAGAAGGATGAGAACAGGCAAAGAGGAAGTGAGAGGGGATTCCAGCAGAAGTCAAAATTCAAGAGGTAGCCACCCCTCTCCCAGTTCTGGAGAAGCGGGGAGCCCCAGATGACTGAAGGTGGCTTAGGAGAAGAGGGTACGATGCTGCTGGAAAGGTGAGCTGAGGCCAGGCCTCGGATACCAGGCTGAGTCTGAAATTGACTGTAGGTAACAGGGAGCTGTGAAGGAGCTGGAGTGAGGATAGAGAAGGATCTTTACCAGAATGCCTTCAGGTGATATACTGCATATACCAGACTCAAGGGGGAACTCAGTGAATCATAGACATTGGCCAAGGAACTCTGGGGTCTTGACAAAGCAAAGCAAGACCCAACTAGGGAGGCGGACACCTGAAATCTTCTGCTGGGCTTTCTTTCTAGGGCTGTTAAGAACTGAGCATACCATACAAACAGGGAAGCAAGCAACTACGATCCAAATAGCCCCCCAGGGTCATACTTGGGAACACATTTCTAAATGCTATTTTTAATCCTTCTGTTGACCAAAAACATACTGGGAAGAAATGAAGCGTGAACATCAACAAGAGGCTTTCCAAACTCTCCTCTCTCCTATTAGCCACACGGCGGCCCCACAAACTCACCACATGGCCCATCAGCCAGGCGACCCCTTCTGGTCCAGGACAGGAGGATCTGCTTAATTATGTGCTGACTATAAATAGAAGGCTTGAGCAATAGGCTGAGATTTGTTCTGTCTCATATACCAAGGTAGGGTCCCACAGTTGGCCAAGTGAAGGTCATGGGGGCTCACTCACTCCGTCGAGGCCACAGGAGCATAAGTTCGGAACAGCTTGGAGTCCACTGGGGACTGCCCTCTGCTGGAGGAGCCAGCAGTGGAGGGGACTTGGCCACTCACAGTTCTTACGGGGGGTGTGGGGATCAGAAAAGAGATGTCCCAGGAGACCAGAAAGGCCCATTTTCTCTGAGGTGTCTCCCTACTCATGGGATCAAGATCTGGCTCCAGCCCCTCCAAGGCCATTCCTCTTTGCTACCCACTGTGCCCACGTCCAACCTGCACTCTGAGTCCCACCCACTCCCAGGCTACAGCAGCCACCCCAAGTGTGAATTCCCCAGACCAGACCCGGGAGGTGAGACAAACGAACATTCGAGGGCAGGAACACCCATCCTTGGTTCCCAGTGCCAGCAAATGGAAGCCTGGCACCCAAGGCCCCCTTCCCCTCGCCACCTGTGCCACCTCCCAGTGCCACCTCCGTTGTCACTCCTACCCCACTGGTCCTCTCACCCTCCCAGCTGGGCTTTTTGCACTCTATGCATTAGCCCTCTCTTGCTCCTAGGTTACCCACTCAGCCCCTGCAACCTCAGGGGGACCCAGGACTAACGTCAGATGAGCCTGGCCTGGCCTTCTGGACCCGCTACTTCACTAGCTGTAAGACCTTGGCCAAGTGACTTAATCACACAGTGCCTCCATTTACTCATCTGTGCAACGGGCACAACAGTGTGTGGATCTCCCAGGGTTCCTTATGAGGATGAGCAAGAGAACACAAAAAGGGTTTCTCCTGGAACCTGGCACATGGCAGTGTTCCCCAGGAGAGTCACTGGCAGCTCTCATCCACATCTAGCATGCCCGTGTGTGTGCACTGACTCAGCATTGTGGGTGGCTGACCCCCCATCACCTTGTCCCCTCCACAACCCAGTGGCATGGCAGGTGGCAACAGGAACCAGCACTCAGTACTTGGGGCTCCAGCTCCTGTCTGGTGAGAATCTGAACTCATTTCCCTAAGTGTCTGACAACTGCTATTTACCCCATCATTGTCCCTCCTCCTGTCCCAGTCTGGGGAGGCTTCCGGGGGTGGACAGAGCAGTGTGACTCACTCTGCACAGGTGGCCCAGGTGTAGGGAGGATGTTCCTTCCTAGCACATGTTTCGTTTTCAGCAAATGTGTTTGCCCAACCAATGCCATGATGACAGCCCAGGGTCAGCCAGGATCCAGAAAAGGACAGGTACGCACAGAAAGATAGGCAACCAGGCAAGAGAAAAAGCCCTGGAGGCCACCAGTATCCCATGGGAGGCCAGACCCCCTCCAAATGCATGTTTTCCCACAGGAAAGGTGGTCCCAGTAGACTCCTGCTGGTCTTGAAGCCCCTGCATCCACAGCGTCTGCCAAAGATACCTACTTCCTTCAGACCCATCACTAAACCCCTGATGGGCATTTTCACAGCCACTTAGGAGTGGTGGTAAGCCTTGGAAAATTCTTCTTAGGGTGGTTCATCTAGGTTGAACTTGATAAGAGCCAGAGAACCAGGTGAGATACCTGCCCATCAGAGAGAATGACAGCCGTCAGGAAGCACAAAGACCTCAGTTCACAAGGAGTCAGGCCTGCCTGGCCCTGCACTGTCTCTGAGTTGGAACACGAAGGGACTGGGGTTTGGAATCGGAGACCAGAGTCAAATCTTAGCTGTGCCACTTCCTAGCTGAGTAAACACTGGTGATCTATTTAACCTCTCTGAGCCTCAGTCTCCTCATCTGAGAAATGGGGCCAAGAAAACACCTACAATAGGCTGCTTTGAGAACACACGAAGGGACTGGGGTTTGGAATCGGAGACCAGAGTCAAATCTTAGCTGTGCCACTTCCTAGCTGAGTAAACACTGGTGATCTATTTAACCTCTCTGAGCCTCAGTCTCCTCATCTGAGAAATGGGGCCAAGAAAACACCTACAATAGGCTGCTTTGAGAATACAAGGATATAATTTAGAAAGCTGACAAGCACAGAGCTTGCTTAATATGGCTGGAGACTTTCCCGCCTGACTTGTCCAGACTGCCTTCTCCTCTGGGGGAAGACTCAACCTGAGAGTCACCCAATGCTTCACCGAAGTTAATTCTCCAAGGATGAGCAGCGGGGAAGAGAGCGACCTTTTCCGTCTCTTCTTCAAAAGCTTCAGGCTGCCGGATGAAGTGTGGTGTAGGTGGCCAAGCTGCCAGATCCTTAAATAGTAGCTAATGTCTTTGATTGGAATTACTAATGAACCAGCACCTGTGAGCTGACTCGGAGCCTGCTTAATCTGCCACATGGCAGTTATATTCACTATTGTATCAGCTGGTTCGTGAGATATAAAATGCCATGTGACATGCCTCGGTCATCTCCATGCTACAAGGGGGAGACTGTCCCCAGGGTGGTATCAGTCCATGTTCCCAACTGCTCTGGAGGTTATCCTAGGGGCTTCCCAGACAGTCCCAATAGCACAAGGACTCCCTGACCCAGTGAGTGCTGCTGAGGCTGGAGGAAAAGCTAGGCAGCCTGTCCAAAGGCAAAGGCTGCCCCTGAGCGAAGGGAAAACCACCTTGGAGGGTGGTTTTCCCATAGTGGTCACCATGGTCAGGGCCTTGAAACGCCTCACTAATTAGCACAGGGACTTCTCAGCTCAGGCCATGAGCAAAGAGGTCACCATCACCGTCATTCCCAGGTCAGGAGCAGCACATGTACAACTGAAAAGGCCCCACGCCACATTGTGAGATTCGGTTTCTATAGCAACCCAACTGCAGCGCAGGAGCACCTATGAGATGCCCAAGGCTTGCCTTAAACAGACCCACAATGCAGACTCCAAACGCAAAAACCACCCAGCAGTATTTAGAGACAGAGAACAAGCTTTGTTCAGGCTCAGAAAAACCACAGGGGAAAAAAAAGGAAAAAACATAGCGAGTATCTCAGAGTTCTATCAAGGTAAGCTCCAAGAGTATCTTGTGTGCTGAGCTGATGCAGGCCCCATGGGTTAGCTGAGCTGTGTTGGGAGTTTAAAGGGAAAGGACCCATTCAGGATCTTCCACAGAAAGATTCTCTCTCTCTCTCCCTCCCTCCCTTTCTCCCTCCCTCTCCCCCTCCACCATGTACAATGCAAGCACATATGGAAAATTAAAAATATATCAAGGTTCCTATGATTGATTTCTAGATCAGAAAACAAAAAACAGTGAAGGGCCTATTTCAATAAGACCCTTTAATGAAAATTTCTATTTAACATTACCTTCGGACACTTCCATCACTGTACCTGTAGAGTAATTGTTATTTCAGCTATGCAACATTTCCTAAGAGAGCTCAGCATTTAGCGGGAGGGAGGGTAGGGTTGAAACCCAAGCCCCATGCAGGTACAAGCTGGCACATTTAGCAGCCAGCAGTCTGGCTCCCTGATGGCTGATACGGAACAGCTCAGGAAACTCAATCCCACGCGGCTGCACTGGGGACCTGCCTGCTGTCCACACGTCACTGTAATCATCAGTCAAGGCTGAGGGAAGTTAGCCACAAACAGGCCACCAGGTCACTCTATCTCTCGTCCCTCATCAAATCCCAAAATACCATGATGGCACCCAATCAGGGCCTCTGAGGATGCATGAGAGGAAATCCAACTTTATGGAATAGGGATTCTAAGGTGTGGCCCTCATAGGCCAAGGGTCAGCATAGGCTGGAGAGCCAGGGGAAGGCAGGAGGCTGGGGGAGGACCAGGGAAAGAAGAGGAGGAGAAGGATGAGCAGGAGGCACCTGGCTGGGCCCTGGGGAAGCTTTTCAAGGGATGACACTTCTGTTCCCACGCTCTTTCCTTACAGCCCCTGATGTCTCAACAGCCTGGCCAAGGAGACCTCTTCACTGGGCATCACAGTGAAGCTGAACCAAGTCACCACCTACCAAGATGCTTTCATTCCAGAGCTGACTCAGGAATGAAAACAACCAAGCCATCAGGCCCAGACTTTCTTCACCTGAGGGGCTTCAAGATGCCCAGCAAGTATGATCGCCTGGCTGGTGGCTTCTCCCAGATGCTGGTCAGAGGACAAGGGCTGATTCACAGCTGGGAGGTGGGGTGCTCTATCAGGACCCCCCCCCACACCTTCCTCAGAACAGCCATTAACCAAAATGGGTGGCCAGGTCAAGGACATGCTCAAGACTCTGGTCTGCTGCCCCAGCAGTCACCTCCACCTTCACTAGTGATAAGCCCTGAAAATCCAGGCTCTGCACCAGAAAAAGCAGATAATCTCCCCGGGGACCCAAGGTGCTCAGGCTGGAGGACATGGAGCAAAGGCTATCTGGGGGCACTCGGGAAGACCATAAAGGTGATGGGAACAACAGGCTTCAGAGGATCGCTAGAGAGCAAATACCTGGGAGGCACACACAAGAGGTACCTACAGGCCGTTTCTCAATGGCGATCAGTCTCTGCCTAGACATCCAAGCCACGGTGACTTTCATTCTGACTCTGGCTCCACGTGTGCTATTTTCCTACCTCCACACCTCTGCCCACACCATTTTACTCCCCTGGAAGCTCTCCTTGTTCCTTCATGACAGCCAGAGGCCAAGGTGTTTTTCAAGGTTCAGGCAGAGCTCCAGTTGCATCCTCAGCTGTGCCTGCCTGTGGGATGCCCTGGCCCATCCCCACAAGGATGGAAGCACTGCCCAGCTCCAGGGAGGGGGTCAGCTGAGCCCATCAGGGTCAGCCTCAGTTGCAAGATCATGGCCTTCCTGGGATCATGAGCATCTGGGGAAGAGAGCCCAGCCCTTCTGGGCTGATGGAACCAACTCTACTGGGCAACATTCACTCCAAGGACCCTGCTGGGCTGGCTGAGGCTTGGCAGAGTCCGTATCACCCTCTCCTCACCCCTCTGGCCACTCCTGCCCCTGCCCCTCCTTTCAAGGGAGTTGATCCCTAATAAACATCTTGTGCCAAGGTCTGTCTCCAGACAGCCCAGTCCACACCAGTACCCATGTTCTCATTTCATGCCTGGCCATTAATATTACAACCTTGGTGTCTCCCATAGATGCTCAATAAACATCTGGCAAACAGATAAAATAATTTAATGTTTCCACCTGTTGAGGGAGCTCTCACGGAGTCCACCCGTCTTCCAGTAGCTACTGATTATGTAGACAAAATGCTGCTGAGGCTGACCGGTCAGAACACTGTTACAAGGAAAGGCCTTCCTCTGGCTCCCCCAGAATCACAATCCACCCTCACTCTTTCATCTCACACCTGCAGCCTGAGGACCACATGGGACGTTTTGGATCCTGGGATCCAGAACAGTGGTCAGCTGGGCCCCCAGCCTTGTCAGTGGTGGGTCATCCTTCTTTATCCTGGGCTGTGGGCTTTAGTGGCCCCTTCTCATCAGCAGTTCCGCCACTGGGTGCAAACCGCCTTGTTCACCACAACACTTGAGCAAAGATGGCGCAACAGTGTGGTAAATGTTAAAAAAAAGTTATAATGAGAGATGCTGTTAAAACAACCCAAGGCTTAGTGTTACTAAAGATGTGTGCACGGTTTAGTGTCGTATAAATAGGAGGGTTTATGGTGTCATGCCTACAGTCTTGAGCAGGCTGACACTTCAAGGGGACACTTGGTGAGTGCCCATTCAAGCTGGGACTTCTCTTGCCTTACTCTTCTTAATGCCTGCTTTCTCAGCAATAGTAAGCCAAGGTGCATCTATCCTAACAATGGGGTGATGATATCCTGCTACTCAAAGGGCCTGGACAACCACCCTAGAACACAAACCAAAGCTCAGTGGAACAGCTGCAGCTCCCCAAGCTGCGGGAAACACCGTCTCCTGCTTGGGGAGCTCACAGCATGGTGATTCTATCAGCTCAGATTTAAAAGCAATCTTGCAGAGAGGGACCAGCGCTCATCAGAATAAGCGGATTGCTTTTTAGCACGATTTCAGACTGAGGCTGTGGATCACACATCACAGAGAGCAGCAATCCGTCATTCAACAAAGACAGTAATTATAATTCTGGCTCCCCCTGGCCAGTGGCTACCTCTCCACACACCCATTTTCTTCTTACACTATCTGACAAGTCAATTGCTGACACACCCATTTTACAGATGAGGAAACCATGGCCCAGAGAGTACATAACTAATCCACCATCACACATCTAAGCAGTAACAGCATCTGAATTCAAATTTAGGTCCATCCAATTCCCAGTTTGGCTCTATCAGGGCTTACCTCTGAGTAGAGAGGGGAAGTTGAGGAGGAAGGGGTGCATTTTATTTTTCATTGCAAGTAAGTACTTCTGTGTTGTTTGAATTCTTTTTAAAAAAGAGCAGGTCTTCAGGTATTACTCTTTTAATCTTCAAAACATCAAAAGGAACTTATGGGTCAGAAAAATGGTCCTGTTTCTATAGAAAAAAAATGTATCATAATTTGACAGTATCTATCAACAGCTATAATATTTCCTTTGCTATAATATTTCTGTTTCTAGAAATCTGTCCTGAAAAAATAAGCAGGTGGGAGGCAATATTATATGTAAAGATGTGTTTATTTCAAAGTATTACTTTTAATAACACACTGGAAAAAAACTATATGTTCTAAAGAGAATAGTGATGGGACATCTACATGATGGAGTACAGTGGTACCACTTAAGATATTATTGAAATATCAGTAGCAACAGGAGGAAATGTTCACTATGGATCTCTAAGTTTGTGTGTGTGTGAGTGTGTGTGTGTTCAATCACTCGTGTTCAATCATGTCTGACTCTTTGCAACCTCATAGACAGCAGTCCCTCAGGCTCCTCTGCCCATGAGATTTCCCATGCAAGAATACTGGAGTGGGTTGCCATTTCCTTCTCCAGGGGATCTTCCTGACCCAGAGATCGAACCCTCATCTCCTGCAGTGGCAGGTGGATTCTTTACCATCTGTTCTACCAGGGAATAAAGTAAAAAATAAGCCTTAACTAAAGCTAATATATGCATTTCCCTCTCCACATCCCTCCCCCCACCCCATGGAGAGATACAGAATAATCTTTGAAGAGCAGATACTTTTGGAGAAATGTTTCAGGGATTCAGATGGATGGATGGGCATAGAACTTTTCCTTTGCATTTTATATCTTCATGAATCATTTTAATATTTATCGTATATGCTACTTACATTTTAAATAATAAATATATTTTAAAGCTTTACATAAAGTACGATCCAATCATGCTTTCAGAATAACATTACATTTTAATAATAAAAGACACCGAATATGATCATTGCACTGCAGAATTATAGATTATACTGCTTTCGCTTTACGATGCTTTTATTTCCTGAGTTTTATATCATAAACACATAATTTTATTATCACAAAAAGCCTCTTTTATTTCCGCTTTAAGACAGCCTTTTAGTACAAGGATATACTGACTCTAACAGAGCTTAGAAATTTCAGAGTGTCACCAGTCATGTCCTGCCCCAAACCTACACTTTCCTGAGTGCAGAGGAGAAAAGGACCCATCTGAGACCCATGGCAAGAAGCCAGCTAATGCAGCAGGTCCAAACCCTTATTGGCTTAGCCTCAAATCCCAGCTGATGCCACTCCTCATCAGTCCTGGACCCCTGAAATATAAGGGCCACCTGACCCAGAGGAACCCTAGAATCAAACAGTAAAGCATCACTTCTTTTTTTTCACCCTGAGCAATACCCCGCCTAACGGATAACATTAGGCAGTTGAAGAAAAGAACCACTGAAGTCTGAGGTAATCTGTCCACCTGTGAGAGGTGACATCAGCTCCATGCAAAGCACTGGAGGGGTCAAAAAGATGACCTTGACCTAGACCTCGACCCGATCCTCAGAGGAGGGTGCAGACCAGATAAGGATGTAGGAGGGCATGTAACTAACTCAGATCCCAGAAATAAAATGACCAGAGCCCTAACATCAGAGACATGGATGGGGAACAACTGGAGTTCAGAGAAGGAAGGTCATTTCCAGCCTGAAGCAGGCAGATGGCTTCTGGAAGACATGGCACATGAACTGAGTTACACTCTGGGTATACTCAATCAGAGGCCAGGTGCTCACCTGCCTAGGCATGGGCAGTCTCCGCAGTGTGTGGACCACATATTCTAGTGACTGCCCCTCCCATTCACGGGCAAGGCTGCCAGCCATCACCATGTCAGGGCACCTATATATTCTTAGACTTGTGTCTTTGCTTTTTTCTTTCTTCCCAGGGCATATACCTCAATTACAAGCCTGCAGTCAGCCAAAGCTTGTGTACTTTCACAAAACGTTTCTGAAATTCACGTCTTTTCACCACAGGGAACTAGGCCTAACAAGTACTTTCTGTGGAACACCCCTGACTCTGACAAAACACCCCAGTTAATGTCATGTCTCCTTCCCACCAAAACTTTGCTAACAGCAGTGAAAATAAAAGCAGAGACTCTGTATTTGCTTGGAGCTCTCATGAAATTAAAAGACACTTACTCCTTGGAAGGAAAGTTATGACCAACCTAGATAGCATATTCAAAAGCAGAGACATTACTTTGCCAACAAAGGTCCGTCTAGTCAAGGCTATGGTTTTTCCAGTGGTCATGTATGGATGTGAGAGTTGGACTGTGAAGAAGGCTGAGCGCCGAAGAATTGATGCTTTTGAACTGTGGTGTTGGAGAAGACTCTTGAGAGTCCCCTGGACTGCAAGGAGATCCAACCAGTCCATTGTGAAGGAGATCAGCCCTGGGATTTCTTTGGAAGGAGTGATGCTAAAGCTGAAACTCCAGTACTTTGGCCACCTCATGAGAAGAGTTGACTCATTGGAAAAGACTCTGATGCTGGGAGGGATTGGGGGCAGGAGGAGAAGGGGAAGACAGAGGATGAGATGGCTGGATGGCATCACTGACTCGATGGACATGAGTCTCAGTGAACTCTGGGAGTTGGTGATGGACAGGGAGGCCTGGCGTGCTGCGATTCATGGGGTCTCAAAGAGTCGGACACGACTGAGCGACTGAACTGAACTGAACTGGACGTGAGATGGCATTCCAAGAGAGCAAAGTGCTCTTTTACTAATAACAAAATTCAGCAAGGCTCTTCCCTCCTCTCCCACCCCTACCTTGCCATGAGAAGGAGGAAGTTACCAGACTCTGATCTTCTCCCCGCCTGTTGCCTCCTCCCACCCGGTTCAGTCTGGGTCTCCCATGCAAAGGGGTAAATCTGGTCACATCTCAGAAAGGACCACAAACAGGACCCCAGATCAGGTGTCAGATCACATGGAGGGAGTCACACTCAAAGGACAGAGTGAGGTGGCTGCACAGGCGGGCAAAGCAGTGACATTTAACCAGGTTCTTCTCTAGATGGAGACGGAGGTGGGAGCAAACTTTTGGAAAAAGTTTATTAGACAATAAATAAGTGCGTTAATTTAATTGGAGTGTGAAAGACATTTTGATGGTGATGCGGAGGCGAGGTGATGATTTATTTATAATCGACAAGGTTGTATCCATTCAGCTACTGGAATAATTATATACTTTAGAAACACACACTCATTGTAATACAAAAAGCCCCTCCATACAATGAAGATGGGGGCCATCAAGGGGAAGTCCTGCCAGGGAAGCTGCTGTGACGCCACCATCCTAAGACAGTGACATTGTTACAAGAGCTATTGGCCACCGGCCGCCACTAACCCCAACTATATATTAGGGACTGAATAATCTCTCAGTTCCCTTCTAAAAATGAGGCCTTTTCCCGGAGTAAGTGTTTAGTCTCCATCTGCTTCTAGGGATGTTTTCTTATCTCAATGCAGGGACAAAGAAAGATTTTTCATCTTGTATCTGATCTTTTGTTTTTGTTTTGCTGATTTGGGTTGAAGTTCCAGCTCCTGGATTCTCCCTAACTAAGATGGTAATGAAGATGTGGGGCAATAATGGCATCTCATTGAAGGGCTGGCAGAACCGAGTTCAAACCGGAGATTTGGGAAATATCCTTTATCACCCTGCAACTTCCTCATCTGGAAAACAGGGATGCTGGCACCTGTTTGACTGGGTTGCCATAAAGACAAAACCTGGCACAAGGGAAATCCTGGTATGTACTAAAAATTCATGGCTGTGACTTCAGGTGAAAGAGGACCTACATGTTGACGCTGGCTCCTTAATAACTGGTGGGTCCGGCTTGTTCTGTTTGTATGGAGACCAGGTTGGCGCCTGTGACCACTGCTTGCATCTCCAAAGGCTCACAAGCACTCAGCTTAACAATCCAATCAAAAATTTATTCCCAGGGATAAGCCACAACATCATTAGAATAGAAATTCCAAAATTCAACTTCTAACACCCACTAGACATACGAGCTAGAATGAAAAGTTCCAGAACACTAGAGGTATTCCCCACAATTCAAAGACTCCCCAGAGGAAGTAACAGGGGGTGTATTTACCTCCTCTAGTAAAACGACTTAAAAAAATCAGGTGTGATATTTGAAACAAGAGTTTGCAGACACTGGAGCTCAGACAGGGCAGGACAGTGATCCCTGTGAAACAAACAAGGTGAACCCATGAATACCCCAGCCTTCAGCCTGGGGAGTATCTGGGCCACAGCTCAGAGGAAAGGGCCCAGGCAGAGCCCAGGGGTCTTGCTGAGTTGAAGAATCAGAGCTGGGATTCCAGGGAAGCCCAGGCACCTAGAGTTCACAGGACAGAGCACCCGAGAGGAAAAAGCTGCCCAGACAACACTCTGAGGATCAGCAGAGAGACCTTCTTGAGTGTTCAGCTAAGTACTGAAGACTTAGTCCAAGGTGGGAGACAGAAACACCCTGAAGGAGCACAGAGAACAGCCCCTGGAACTCATGTGGGGCCGGGAATAGGTCATGTCCCACCAGCCAGAGCAGGAAAGTTCAAAAATCAAAATACTGTTATGAGCTGAATATGACCTCAAAAATCCCTATGTTGAAATCCTTAACCCTACCCCCTTACCCCATGCATTTGAACACAGCTCTATGTGGTCATTAGGGTAGACCCTAATGGAATATGGCTGATGCCCTTTTAAAATGTATGTTTTTATGACTGTGCTGGGTCTTCGCTGCTGTGCGGGCTACTCTCTGGCTGCAGGCTTCTCACTGCAGTGGCCTCGCTTGTGGAGAACAGGCTCCAGGGCGTGTGAGCCGCAGGAGCTGTGGTGTGTGGGCTCAGCAGCTGCAGCTCTGGAGTACAGGTTCAGTGGTTGTGGTGCACAGGCTTAGTCGTCCTATGGCATGTGGGATCTTCCTAGACCAGGGATCGAATCCCTGTCTCCTGCATTGGCAGGTGGATTCTTTACCACTGAGCCACCAGGGAAGCCCTGACTGATGTCCTTTTAAGAAGGGATTAGGATACAGATATTAGACAAAGGGATGACTACATGAGGACACAGCAAGAAGACAACTATGTGTAAGCCAAGGAGAGAAACCTCAGAGGAAACAAGGCTGCCAACACCTTGATCTCAGACTTCTAGTAGCTCCAAAACTGTGAGAAACTAATTTTCTGTTGTTAGGTCACCCAATCGGTGATATTTTATGGCAGCTCTTAAATTAATCCAGGTAGTCAGACTGGTATTGCCTCTGTAGTGGGAAAAAATTTAGTCCTAGATTAAGGAATCTAAGGGCTTCCCAAGTGGTGCCAATGGTAAAGAACCCGCCTATCGATGCAGGAGACTAAGAGATTCAGGATCGATCCCTGGACCAGGAAGATCCCCTGGAGGAGGGCATGGCAACCCACCCTAGTAGTCTTGCCTAGAGAATCCTATGGACAGAGGAGCCTGGAGGTCTACAGTCCACAGGGTCGCAAAGAGTCAGACATGGCTAAAGTGAGTTAGCATGTACGCAAGGCATCTAATAAGGCTTGAAAGCAAGACCCAAATGCAGAAAACTGCTTCCATGTAACTTAACTGTGTCCTAGAACAAAGCTCAGGATTATTTATAGAAGTACTAAAATATCCAGCACCTACCAAGGTAAAATTTACTATGTCTGGCGTCCAATCGAAAATTACCAGACATGCAAATGAGCTTGGAAATACAACCCCTAATAAAAAGAACCATCAATCAAAAGACTCCCCCCAGCAATTCTATCATCACATCCACACTGTATTTCAAGACCCTGCCAAGGAGCCCATCGGGCCTCAGAAATGCATTTTAAAATGATTCTCCAATTCCCTGCAAGAGACTTGCTCTATCCTTTTTCATTCCGAAGAGGGTCATTCTAGGTGATAACAGAGAGAAAACACAGAAATGCTCACTTTCTGTTTCGTTTCTTTGCTAACAGTGTCATCTTTCCTGAGGAGTGATACTATCCCATCTTGTTCATCATCTAACTCTGGGCCTATTGTTTTACAAAGGTCTGTGGCTATCTTTAGCTGTTTTTACCAGTTTTAGTTCATTTTGTGTTTCAGCCTTGCCTAACCTCTTTCGATCAGCCCTAACTTGGATGATTCTTCATCTTGCAACCATTCACCTTCACTTCCTCCCTGTCGCTGTTAATACATAGTAATGCTAGCTCCTTCAAGTTATAAGGTTCTAGAATAATATACCAGCTTTGATCTCTTTCCATGATGCCTCTTTCACTAAAGCAAACAGATAGTGCCTACTATGTGCCTGGCAGCAGTTTCAAGCCCTGTATCCCTCTAGGGTCATCAATCCTGAGAGACAGGACAGCTAGGTATCACTCCCCCCATGCTAAGAGTGAGGAAGCTGAGGCCTCTAAAAGAGACCAAGTAACCTGCTCCAAGTCACGTAGCTAATGAAACGTGGAGCCAACCCAGGACCCCCGGAACCGAATGCCCCCCGCACCCCATCCAGCCCACTCTGGGCCTCCTCAGAATTTCCCATCTGATGTTCCTTTGCAAGCCAGAGGATTAGTAAATTTTCCTCCCAGTTCATTCACATGCTGTAGGTTCACACACACACACAAAAATTAAAGTGACCTTCAGCTAAACCTACACCTGCCCTCACTGCTAAGGGGACAGGGTAACATCAGGCAGGCCTGAAGCATCCAAGATGAACTCAAGTGGGGCATGGGGCTGCTACACACAGAGATCAGAGACCCTCCACCCCTCCCTTCCCGAGTTCCCTTCAAGGACACTTCCATCAGGCCTGACTTGCACAGAAGGCCCGCCTCCCATGAAAGGGCAAGCTGGAGAAGTGACCGGCCCGGGGCCAGCACAGAGAGAAATGCAATTCCCTCCCCTGTCACTGCTGTGCTGGGTGGAAACTGGGTCAGAGCCGGCCAGCCCATTCATTTAATCCAAACTCCCCCTCTCCATTCAGCTTTTAGTCTTCAGAGCTTTCAGTCCAAGGAAGCATGATTTCCTCTGCAACATCAACAAAACAAATTAAGCCCATGCTCTTTGATCTCAGAGCTTTTGTGCAGTGGATGGCCTGAACAGAAACAATCCTCCATCCTCCTGGCATCTCAAAGATACCAAAAAAAAAAAAAAATCAGCCACTGTGTCAGGAGGCAGAATGCCAGCTTCTAGCCACCTGCCAGACACACTGCTGAGAATGGGGCTTGGCTAAGGAAGGGGAGCTTTGCCACCCATTCACCCATTAAAGCAAAAAGATCCTACATGAGGCAGAGCCTGTCAGACAAGTCAGACTCTAAGGCAGGAGCTCTCATTCGGCCCATTTTGTTGCTGTTATGCTCCCTCAGCCCCACTCCAGGGCCTCTGCACTGGCTCTTACGCCCATCAAACATGCTTTCTCTCCAGATTTTGGAAAACTAACTCCCTCTTACCCTTCACATCTCCTAGCAGAGGCCTCCCCCATCAAAAGTAGCTCTCATACTTGACTCTAAATACTCTATCCCATCACCTTTTCCTGTTATCTTCTTGGCCTTTATCACCACCAGAAATTACCTAGATTGACTATTCTGTTTGTTTTCCAACTCTATCTCTACCCCCATAACAAGATGGATATATCATCTATCTTGATTAGCAATGTCTCCCCAGCAGTGAGTTAAAATGCCTGGCACGTGGTAGATGCAAGGCACATGCTTATTGAAGGAGGAAGATTAAAGGAAGAAGAACTGGGTTCTATCTCCAGCACCAGCTCTGCATCCTCCGCACACTGGGTTGTGTACCTACACCAGGATGCAGATCAATGCGTGGCTGCTACGGGCTGCAAGAGCATGTCTGTATGCTTGAGCTCAGGATGGCTGAAGAGACACATGGCTGGTTCTGGAGAAGCAGAGAAGGGACTTTCCCTAATAGGTTTGCTCAGCTGGGATGATCGAAGGACAACAGCCAGTTAGCAGAATATATATTATAGACACAGCTATATATAGATATAGATATACATATAGGGACCAAGAGAATAGGAACCTATTTTTTAACCTATTTTCTGCTGCTGCTGCTGCTAAGTTGCTTCAGTCATGTCCAACTCTGTGCAGCCCCATTGATGGAAGCCCACCAGGCTCCCGCGTCCCTGGGATTCTCCAGGCAAAAACACTGGAGTGGGTTGCCATTTCCTTCTCCAATGCATGAAAGTGAAAAGTGAAAGGGAAGTCGCTCAGTTGTGTCCAACTCTTAGCGACCCCATGGACTACAGCCTACCAGGCTCCTCCATCCATGGGATTTTCCAGGCAAGAGTACTGGAGTGGGGTGCCATTGCCTTCTCTGAACCTATTTTCTAATAGCTTCCTAATAGGAACCCGTCTTGCCCTTGGATTTCCCATTCATGAGAAATGAGGGTTGGATTATTGATTATGCTGAATCTTTTTGTGGTTTCAGACTAACTTGAGAATCTGAAGAAAGACACTGACTTTTTTGAGCAAAATGCACAAGCATATATAGAAAAATAGTGCCTGTGTTTCCTAGAGGTGCACAGGCTCTCTGAACCTCATCCACGGGTCCAGGATGAGAGCATCTCATCCTATGGCTCTTTCTCAGGCCCCCATGCTAGTCGTCTGCCTGCTTGCCTTCAGACCCAGCCTTGAGACCTCCTCTACACTCTCCTGACTCCCTTCCTCTGGGAAGTCTTGTCAAAAGGAATATCCAGGTAGAAGACTGTATTCCCTGTAAACACACGAAGGAAAACCAGGGTACTTCTCCCCCTCTTGCCAATCTGCATGGTGTCTCTCCCACCTCTGGGTCTCCATCCCTCCCCCAGAAACCCCTTCCTCTGCTGGCCCCAGCCAGCAGGCCTTCCACAGTGCCCCCATCCCCAGGTGCTGCTGGATCCTGGGCTCCAGGAAGCCAACCGCCCCGTGGCCCTCCAGCCTGAGGGATGCTAGCAGCTTCCTCCTATTACCATTTCCTGGTTACCTCTCTATTTCCTGCTCGACTCTGGATCTCTTCCCACACCTATACCCAGCTCCCCACAGAAACTCCATCCACTACACTCACTGGCAGGAGCCAAGATTTCCTGAATGGTCCCTGACAGATGAGTCTCCCTGCATCATGGGAGGAAGTTCTGGAAGGCTCTGAACTTCAAGAGAAGCCAGTCTGAGCTGAAAGAACAAACCCCTAGGAAGTCCTAGAAGACAGATGGGAAACCCATACTACTAGCAATGCCACTCTCCTGCTCAGTACCATTTCAGGAAAAAGCTAAAAATTAAAAGCCTCGCACTCACCACCTGGTTAAACTGTTTACAGCCTTTTTGTGGACAAGGGAAACAAACTGACGCTCTGAGCAGCCATCAGTTCATCACACCCCTGAGCTTATCTAACAGCAGCCAAGGTGAGTTTTCCCAGAGTTTCTGCTCAGGAGCTCATGCTAGCTGCTGAGTGCTCCCTGCCAAAAAAGATCTAAGCATGCAAAGACAGGCTCAGGTGCCCCCATCTAGGGATGCCTGGGGCAGCCTGGGCGCCCAGTCCTGTAGCATCAAAGGCACACAGTGTCTGGAACCTGTCATCCATGATCAGGCATCCTTCCACCCAGGAAGTGCAGCTGGGACCCCACACCTGGAAACAGCCCAGCACAGGAGAGCACCTTACATTCTCACTGTTCACGTCTTTAAGTGAACAGCCCCTTCCATGAGCTTCTTCATTCCTTCCAAGCATTCTACAAGACAGGTAGAGCAGACATGCAGATGGGATTAGCCTCACTGAGGACTGAGGCAGAGAGAGAGTCAGTGACTTGCCCAAAGATACACAGTTACTTTGAGGCAGAGCCAAGTTTTGAACCCAGAGCAGGGAATGACTTCAACCGCCCTGCCATGCCTTGCACACAGAAACCAACATAAACCTCAACATTCCATGCATGAGGTTGGATTCCACCAGACACTAATCCAAAGTGGGAATTTCAGTGCAAGCTGAATCAGGAAAGTACCAACATTCAACCACTTTTTCAACTAAAACAAGGGGCAATTTTATAGGATTTGGAAAAATGCAAATAGCCTCTGACCTACAATGTTTCAACTCAATGATTTTTTAAGTTTACAATGGTGCAAAACCAAAAACATTTGGCAGAAACCATACTTAGATGTTGAACCTTGACCTTTTTCTGGGCGAGCCATGTATGGAACAACACTCTCTCGAGATGCTGGGCAGCAGCAGTGAACCACGGCTCCCGTCACCCACCCAGTCACAAAGGTAAGCAACTGACGCACGTACCACACCCAGGAAAACCACTCTGTTTTTCACTCTCAGTACAATACTCAATAAACTACATGAGAGTTTCAACATAAAGCAGGACTTGTGTTAGGTGATTTGCCCAACAGTAGGCTGATGCACGTGTGCTGAGCACAATGAAGGCAGGTTAAGCTAAGCTGCGGTGTTTGGGTGGTGAGGTGCATTAAATGCATTTTGGACTCAAAATGCATTTCACACACAATGTATTTCAACTCACAATATGTTTGTTGGGCTATAATTCCTGGTGGCTCAAACTGTAAAGAATCTTCCTGAATGCAGGGGAACTGGGTTCGATCCCTGGATCGGGAAGACCCTTGGAGAAGGGAATGGCCACCTACTCCAGCATTCTTGCCTGGAGAATCCCATGGACAGAGGAGACTGGCGGGCTACAGTCCATGGGGTCGTAAAGAGTCGGACACAAGTGAGCTTTCACTTTTCATTTCAACCCCAACATAAGTCAAGGAAGGCAGAAAGTCAAGGAAGATCTGCACTTTGTTTGGGTGGCAATTCCAGGGAAGCAGCAGTCAGGGAGTGGGCAAGGTGAGATTCAATGCAGAGTTTGATGACAGTTGGGACAGCAAAGGTGGACAAAAGACTTGGTCCTTCTGGGGACCTCTGCGAGGCACGGCAGAACTGCCCTGCTCAACACCCCAGGCACCAGTTACATCTTGCTACTTGACATGACAATTAGTTAAAATTAAAAAATTCAGTTCCACAGTCTTACTAGCCACATTTCAAGAGCTCAATTGCTGCATGTGGCCAGTGGCTGCCATATTGGACAACACAGCTATAGAACATTTCCATCATCACAGGAAATTCTGTGGGGGCAGAACATGCCTAAAAGCTGTTCCACGTGAGAACTAGAATCTGGGGTATTTATCCTCCCATCAGAGTCTCGGACTGGGGCTGCTTGTGGGGGCTCTGACCCTGGGCACCTCCAGTTTCTCTGGCTCACTGTGGCTCCAGGAAGAGAGGGTCGGGGCCTGGGAGGCCCTGACAGCACCTGCTAGCCTCATGATCCCTCCTGCACAGGACTCTCGGCTCTTGTAGAAGGTCCTCTGGATTCAGGCATTTTAACAGCTCCTTCCTGATAAGACTGTGGTCCTGGAATCCTCCAGCCTAAAGAGAAGCCTCTCTCCCTGCACAACTGAGAAAGACACATCCCAGGCCTTCTGTGCATGTATGATTTATGGCAGGCAAGCAAGACGGACGACAGCACGTGGCAACTGAACAAACACTGACCAGTACACCAAATTAGGAAGGCTTGGTGCAGAAGCCCTCGTGAGCCGTGCCCAGCTAATGGCATGCAGCTGTCGCCTACGAGAAGTATCTAAAACTTAAAGATACAGCTTGGAGATTGATATTCCCATTAGGCAGGCTAGCCCCTGAATATTCACATTATAGCAATTGCCGAAGCAGAGCTCAGAGACATCGCTGCCCTTGTCCAAAGCCAAGTCAAAGTCTGGCAAGGTCAAGGCAGTGCTCTGAAGCCTGCACTCAAAATTTTCTCGGCCTGTTCTCCTTCCCTGAGGGGCTGCTCTCAGCACTGCACGGTGACCAGAGCCCAGGCCCTCCAGAGCCCAACCACCTGGGTTCACACTCCGTCTACTTCCTAACTGTATGGAGTTTGGCATAGTATTTGATATCTCTGAGTTCAGGTTTCCTCATCTGTAAAGTGGGCATAATAATACCTTCTCAAATTATGAAGATTAAATGAGTCCATATCTGTAAAGGATATAGAACAGAGTGGTAGACTTTTTCTGGAAAGAACCAAACAGTATTTTAGGCCTTGCCAGCCATATGGTCTCTGTTCCAATTTCTCAACTTTCTCCTGGAGCCCAATGCAGCCATAGTCAATATGTAAATGAATGGGCATGTGTGTTCCAATAAAACTTTATTTATAAAGTCAGGGGGAGGACAAGACCACCTAGCAAGTTGTTTCTTAGCACAATGCCAACCTTTATCTTAGAACAACACCTGCTCTATAATATCTGCTATATTAATGTTTGTTAAATGAATGAATAAAGTATGCGCCCTCCTCCCTTTCAGATTCTTCTTGCATTGTTTCCTCTACCTCCCACTCCACTCATTTTTCAAGGCCAAGCTCAAGAAGCCTTCCAAGGCCCACCCTCTTTTTTTCAGCCTTATTCCCCAGAGCACTGTGCTTGCTCTTCTATCGTGACACCTGTCCCAGTCTGACATTTGCAGAGTGACTTGTTCAGTTGCAGAATTTAATGGTTCCATCTAGTCAAAGCTATGGTCTTACAAGTAGTTATGTATGGATGTGAGAGTTGGACTATAAAGAAAGCTGAGTACCAAAGAATTCATGCTTTTGAACTGTGGTGTTGGAGAAGACTCTTGAGAGTCGCTTGGACTGCAAGGAGATACAACCAGTCCATCCTAAAGGAAATCAGTCCTGAATATTCATTGGAAGGACTGATGCTGAAGCTGAAACTCCAATACTTTGGCCACCTGATGCAAAAAACTGACTCATTTGAAAAGACCCTGTTGCTGGGAATGTTTGAAGTCGGTAGGAGAAGGCAACAACAGAGGATGAGATGGTTGGATGGCACCATCGACTCAATGGACATGATTTTGAGTAAGCTCCGGGAGCTGGTGATGGACAGGGAAGCCTGGCGTACTGCATCCATGGGGCCACAAAGAGTTGAACACAACTGAGCAACTGAACTGAACTGATGCACACATTAGCCTGAACACACAGGCTCAAATATTCACAGACATATGCACACATATAAACACATATACACACAAACACTGAGATGTAACACACATGAGCATACAGGGACACAGATACATGCACACAGTGACACAAACACACATATATACACACAGATATATACACAAACACGCACACTAACACATAAAGATATGTTATAGTAGCATTTACATGCAAACACAAATATGTACACGCAAAAAGACGTAAGCACACACATATACACATTCACACATATCTCTCCACACGCCCAGTTCCTCACACAGATCAATACACATTGTATACACATGGATGTACACACACACACACATACATGTACACACTGCCTGATGCTTTTACCTTTACAGATATACACAGCGTGCTTTCCCAGGAAGCTGTCTCAGGCCCCTGAGAACAAGACTGTGCCCTGTTGATGCCCCGCCCTGAGACTTGAACACCCTTAGCATCCTGCCCGGTACTGTGAACACAGCTGGCGCTCATGTTTAATTGGTGGAAGAATGGGTGAAGTTGTCACATCCAGGGGCCTTGAGTAAAGGGGCAGAGCTTTGTTAAGAAGTCTCGGCTGCTGGCTGTGTCACCCCGGAGCTTTAAAGCAGTTCTCTGCCCCCAACCCACGGAGGCTCCACCAGCCCTGCCAGCTGGGAAGCCAGTCTGCCTGTTGCTGGCTTCCTGGCAAGCGCTGCTCATTAACACCTCCACCCGAGGTGGCGAGACCTCATGAAACTCAAACCAAGTCATTCGGCCACTTGTCTCGGGCTGGAGTCAAAGGTCCCCTGGGGTAGGAAGAGTGTGGCAGAAACCACAGGCTTAAGTGGCCCTGGCCTCTGTCTCCCAGCATGTGGGTTTTCCAGCTGAACTTTAGAAAGAAAATCAGAGCCAGGAGCTCATTCTACCTGATGGGACCCAGGACACGGCCCCCAGCTGGCTTCCTTTCAAATCGCAGTCTTCAAAGCAGTGGCTCAGGGAGAGCCTGGCTCTGCTCAGCCTGGGAAGATGCCCTTTTGTCCTGACGTCTCCCCAGTGGGGAGGTGAAGGGTTGAGGAGCCCTCTTCTTTGGCACCATCACCAGGCATGGCCCGAGCTTGCCGACACCCGCTCTGGGCCTCAGTGGTTCCGCCACCTCTACCAAATGGGGTGGATAACCTCTCCATCCTAAATGATATGGATGCAGCACCAAAGAACAGGGACTCTGACCTCTGGAGAGTTGGGAAGGAGGAGGGGGCAGCCTGCAGAAACTGGAAGAAGAACACTCCTTGCTGGCACCTCCCCACTGCACAGAAGAGCTGCTCTGCAAGTTAAGTAATTGACGGAGCACACTCTAAAAATACAAACTAGGTTAGCACTCAAGGTGGTGGATTGCTCCAAGAGGGAGTTAATTCAGGCATCAAATCTCCCTGGAACGGAGACTGTGAGCCTGAAACAGCAGGTGTGTGAGCCAGGGGGGCCCCCCAGAAACTGACTGAGCTGTGACGTTCACTGCAGCCCCAAGCAAGAAGAAACCGGAGAAAGTGGGCCGGGAAGCACTGGGGCAGCAGCCCAGGCCCTCCCTGCACAAGGAAAAGAAAACTCAGGAAAGAGTTGAGGGTACAGAAGACAGTAAGGAGGTGCGGGAGGTTTCACACAAGAAGAGGGCTCACTCCCACTTGATTGGGCTGCAAAGACCCCAGCCTCCCAGCTTTATGGAACCCCCTGCTACTCCAAGTCATGCATCAGCACTGCCTGAATCCTGTTAGAAATACACAATCTCAGGCCCTACCTCGGACCTTTGGATCTGCATTTTCACAAGATCCCCAGGAGATTCTTGGGTGCATTAAAGTTTGAGAAGCACCAACTTAGGTGTCAAAACCCCTGATTCTGGCTCAGCTGTTGCCATCAGATTTCTGTGTGATTTTTATGGAAACTGCTTGACCTTTCTGGGCACTGGAGTGTCCTCATCTGGACTATGAGGCTTGTTTCTCTCCCATGGGTTCCAGGAGGCTCATGTCAGATCCTCCACCTGCAAGCCCTTGAAGAAGTGAGAAGCCTTTTACAAATAATCATTTCTTTCCTGGGCTTCCCTGATGGCTCAGCAGGTGAATCCATTTGCAATGCAGTAGACATAGGAGACGCTTGTTTAGTACCTGGGCTGGGAAGACCTCCTGGAGGAGGAAATGGCAACCCACTCCAGTATTCTTGCCTAGAGAGACCCATGGACAGAGGAGCCTGGCAGGCCACAGTCCAAAGGGTCACAAACAGTCGGACATGACTGAACACGCACACACGTGGATTCCATTCCCACCAGGCCACTCTCTTTTTCAGCTCTTGATATCTTTGGTGCACAGAGAGGGAGGTCAGGAGACGATCCTTGCAGGACACACTGAGGCCAGGAAGAGAACCTCCTAATTTCATTTTAAACCTTAATGGAAAAGAAGGGGAGCAGGTGAGAAAGACACAGCTCTTATTAACAGAAAAGCAAAAAGTCTGAGGAATGCTAAGTAAGCTGCTGCTGCTGCTAAGTCGCTTCAGTAGTGTCCGACTCTGTGTGACCCCAGAGACTGCAGCCCACCAGGCCCCGCCGTCCCTGGGATTCTCCAGGCCAGAACACTGGAGTGGGTTGCCATTTCCTTCTCCAATGCATGAAAGTGAAAAGTGAAAGGGAAGTCGCTCAGTCGTGTCCGACTCTTAGCGACCTCATGGACTGCAGCCTTCCAGGCTCCTCCGTCCATGGGATTTTCCAGGCAAGAGTGCTGGAGTCGGGTGCCATTGCCTTCTCCTAAAGCATTCCATCTAGAAATCCCAGGCCTGACATAGACCCTTCAAGCAATTCAGGTATCACTACTGAATACCCATTTGAGAAATGAAGCTTCCTAGGCTCAGACAGGTTAAATGAGTGAGTCAAAGTCACACAGCCAGTGAGAGGCAGGGCCCAGAAAGGGAGCTGGGCTCCCTGCCTTGTAAGGCAAACTCTCTTCCGGGCTTCCGGGTACCGTGTCCTTGGCAGCCAACCCAGGCTGGTGTGCAAACAAGAAGGAGAAAGCCATTCTAATATTGGTCTGAGTTGAACAGAATTGAGAAGATAAATCTGCCATGGGAGGAAATTACATCAGAGGGCTTGGATAGAAAGTCTCTAAATTATTGCTTATCTGGTTTCATTAAATGCATTGCTTCCTTCCATTAGCTCCAGGGGCTGAGATGACCAAGCACCTGTCTTCTACACAGGCCTGTGGTTGTATGTAAATCCATAGGAAGGGAACAAAGGGATATGGCACAAATTCTAAACCAAAACCAGATGAGAGACAAGTACACCCAAAATGGTACACACACACACCAGCAACCCAGAGGTTAAAGTCTGAGGAGGGCAGCTTGGGTCCTTCTGGCCCTTACCTGGAGACCCAAAACAGTCTCTGAGGTTGGAAGTAGCAGAGACCTCAGCAGAAACAAGGCTCTTTGCCCACGGCTTGTTTCCAAGAGCACTAGGGGCAAACTGCTTGGTCTTCCCGAGCTGTGGCAAGGGCTCTTAGGCTGGAGATTCAGCCAAGGGTAAAGCTGGCAGCCACTGGCCCAAGGGCACCAGGCAGTCTACAGCGACAAGCACATTCTAACACAAATGGAAAGAAAGACATGCTGGCCAGGCCCTCCCTTCTGGCTTCAGGATGGCACCCCTGTCCCTGGAGCTGCCTGGCTTTTCCCAGGTCTTAGGAAGCATTGTGGTAGCATAGAAATATTTATTGGCTAGGGTCGGGGTTGGGGGGGGTGGGGAGTTAGACGAGCCTGAGTTTGAATCCAAACTCTGCTACCTATGAGCTGTACCCACCTTGGATGAGTCACTTAAATGCACTGAGCCTCAGCTTTCTCATCTGTAAAGTGGGGATAATAACAGTGTCAGCCCCAGAGGGCTGTAGGGATATAGATACTGTATATAAAGCATCTTGCCTTGCCCAGCAAACAGCAGGCGTCGAATGAGTGTCGATACCCTCCTCCAATGTAAAACAAAAGCTTTTCAGGGGTGGGCCCCTCCTGGGCCTATATCATATTAAGAGAGTGGGCCAGCCCCTGCCAGGTTCCCAGTTCTATCCCTCAGCCAATGACAACTACAGGGGCACCGCCCACAGTGTGGTCTTGATGCACAGTGCCCCTCACCTGGGGCTAGGCAGCCGCACCTATGGAGATGTTCATGGGATGCTGGGAGAAAAAGAACAGACCCAAATCAGCCCTGGTAGGGAAGACCACCCCAGGAAGTACTCTGGCGGGGTCTCAGCTAGCAGGAGGGGAAGTCTAGCAAAGGCACACCCTTGGCAGGAGCAGCAGAAACTGACCACAGCTGCTGAAGACGGAAGCAGAGATGGGCTCAGGACTGATCCGTCATCCCTGGCTCGGAGCTCCCTGCCTCTCTGAAGCTCAGCTGCCCATGCCTCACTCCTCACACTATCAAGAACAGGCTCCTCGCACAGCCCTTCCCCTCCTTCACCTGGTCTCCTCAACTGGACAAGAAGCTCCCCATGGGCAGGGGAAGGATCAGTTTCACTGTGGTCCCCTACAATGGAGCAAGTCAGGTCTGTGTCATCTGATGGATAGCGGTGATGCTTTGGGCAAGTCACCCAGCTATCTGACCTACTTTTTACCTCCAAAGGAGACTGACATACCAACTCACCTACCCTCCCAGGATGTTAGAAAGCCCAAGTGACCTTATACAGTCATTCAACAAGCATGCATTGGGAACCTAGTGCAAACCACATGCTGTGCAGAGCTCCAGGAGAGTAAGAGTGAGAAAGACAGACAGGATCTGTCTGTAAAGCTCTGTTCTCAAAGAGCTTACACTCTTAGTGAGAGACAAAGGTCAACCAAGCACACAAACATAAATATCATGCATGTGTTCAATTATGGTGACTCTCAAGAAAGGCATCACTGTGGTTTATAATCAATCATTGATGGCTTCAACAGCCATAGAAAGAGCTGCGCATGAGGCAGGATGACTCCGGCTCCAGCAAGACAGTCAGGGGCCAGAAAGGTAAGAGAGAGGAGAGAATATGAGCAAATAACCCATCTATGCAAGAGAGATCTCTATGCTACGATGCCCCTTCACAGAACAGAGGGCATTCATGTTATGACATATGGAATGGAGATGCCTACCAGGGAGGTGAGTGATCACCTTCGATTTGGAAGCCTTGAAGAAAGTGAAGCCTAAATCACATAAATAGGACTCACAAGAAAAGAGGGAAGAATGGGAGAGAGAAGGACAAAGGAGAGAAAAATAAAGGAAAAGGAAGGGGTGGGGGAAGTAAATAAAAATAGAGAAAAGGGAAACAAGAAAGACAGAAATCTGCAGGAAGAAAACCCAGCTGGAAGAATGCAGAGCCTCTCTCAAGATCTCAGGGTGACCTCTGGGCGAGACTGTGAAGGCCACCATGTGATAAAGCTATTGCCACCTCTATTTGACAGGCATTGTCACTTCCCATGGCTCCTGGCCTTATACATCCATTTGTTAAAACAAATCTTACATCGCAGAGGCTATTGCTTCACTGCTGGTAGGACAAGCTCCACACCAAATAAATATACTTTAATCAAGTCCTCTTGATTGATTGCGTTTTTTCATGATGGAAGGTCTGTCTCCCTTGCAGTCATCCACAATAAGGGTGGATGAGTAGTGTTCAGTGGATATCATGTCTGGTGACTAGAAGACCCAGGGGCTCTGGGTGCCATCGAGGATGATCCAATAGGGTTGCAGACACTGCAGTCAGTTTTGCTTAATATTCAGCCACAGAATCGAGTGACAGAGCTCTTAGTCACAGCATTAGAGTCGCAGGGATGTCTGGAGCAGCTGGAGCCCATAAAGGTCACCTTTTCTTCCAATACCTCTATGTGCAGATAGGAAAGTTAAGTTGGAGGCATTTGACCTTCCCAAGGTCACTGCTGCTTTCTGGCAGAGTTGACACCAGAACCCAAGTTTCTAAACTTGGGAGGAAACAGAGCATAGTATTCTAAGACCAGAGACTGGGGAGTCACAAAATTTCAGAAAGTCTGCCTGAAGCAGACAGGGAGGCACTGAGGCCACTAGCAAGCTCTACATTCACCAGGGACCTGGGATTTGGGCCTCAAAGCCATCCCTGATGAGGTTATGCCTGCATCCAGGGAGATGCACTCACAGAGTGGATAAAGACACCACTGCTTGTCAAGTTCAGATTTCATCCTCAGGGCTTATCAGATCTCACCCTTGTAATACTCTAGGGATTAATATTAAGTTTACATATTAAGTAACTGCCCTTTGAATATCATGATCATACGGTACTTGATTTCTTTTTAAAAGCACTCCTTTATTTAATTCATGGAAACATTTAAAACAGATCGCAATTTGCATAACCTTGCTTTGGCATGTCTTCATTTTAATTTTTTTCTATATGGACAGAACCAGGGGTTTCTAGAGTCAGGCTGCCTGAACTATAATCCCATAGCCCCGTGACCTCAGGCAAGCTACTTTAGCCCCTCTGTGCTGGTAGTGGGCTGACTGTGTGTACTGCTCTAAAAAAATTCGTATCCACAGCAGCACTATTTACAACAGCTAGGACACAGAAGCAAACTAAATGTGCATTAACAGTGGATAAACAAGGTGTGGCACACACAGACGATGGAATGTCACTCAGCTATAAGAAGCAATGACATTGGGTCATTTGTGGGGAAGTGGATGGACACAGAGATTGTCATACAGAGTGAAGTAAGCCAGAAAGAGAAAAATGGGTGTTGTAAATCAGTGCATAAGTATATGGGAAACCTCAAAAAATGGTATAGATGATCTTATTTGCAAACCAGAAACAGAGACATGGAGAACAAATGCATGGATACCAAGGCAGGGTGGGATGAACTGAAAGATTGAGATTGACACACATACATTATTGATACTAAAATAGATAACTGATAAGAACCGACTGTATAGCACAGGGAACTCTACTTAATGCACTGTGGGGACTTAAATGAGAAGGAAATCCAAAAGGGAGAGGATATACGTACACGTATGGCTGATTCATTTTGGTGTACAGTGGAAACAAATATAGCACTGCAAAGCAACTATACTTCAGTAAGGGCTCCCCTGGTAGCTTAGTCAGTAAAGAGACTGTCTGCAATGCAGGAGACCCAGGTTCAATCCCTGGCTTGGGAAGATCCCCTGGAGAAGAAAATGGCAATTGACTCCAGTACTCTTGCCTGGAGAATCCTATGGACAGAGGAGCCTGACAGGCTACAGCCCATGGAATCACAAAGAGTTGGACACGACTGAGCCACCACCACATACTTCAATAAAAACTAATTTAGAGAAAAAAGAAGTGACACAAAGACCCTCAGAAGCCAATAAGGCTTCCAGGGGAACCACCCGGGAACCCGGAAGCTTGGCCCAGCTGTAAAACCCCAGCACTGCGCTGTCTCACGAGTAGCAGGAGATTTGGTGACAATGGAAGCTTCCAAACCTACACGGCATCGGTGATAAAAATTAAGGTCATTTAGAAACCCAGAAACTAAAGCCGGTCGGCCTCTGAAGGGAATTTTAATTTGTTAATGGATTTTCCAGCTGATGGTTGGGGAGAAAGATAGCAATTCACAATGGGTCTGATGCCAAAAATAGGGCCACACAAACCAGCAAGTCTCAGAGAGTTCTTTCGTCTTTCTTCAATTGCATCAAGAACACGCTGTCCGGGGACGCAGATTTCTGCACTCCCCCACCCCCACCCCCATTTTAATCAGCTAATAGCAGATGAACACCTAGTGATGCTGCCAAGGATCTCTTAATCCCATCAGTCACGGGGAATGAGGGTACAGAGGGCAGGTGCCTCTGGTACCTCTGCCAGGGGGATGCAGGATTTGGCAGAAACCCCAGGGGCCAGTTTCTTCACTCGTCACCAGCGGTTTGACGGGAGCCAGGAAAGAGAAGCAGGTGCAGCTCTCTTCCTGTGCTTGCTCTGGGGAGGACATTAGCAGTAGAAGTATGCTCACTTACCCCACACATGATTACGGACTACACTACAATGACAGATGGACCCAGTCCCCAAGCTCGTGGAGCTGATGGTCCAGCAACGAAAATGAATCTGACTGAGCAAAGCAAGGAGGGGATGCCACAGAACCACATTAACAGAGACCTGCATTCAGTGCTGCAAAGAGAGGACCAGGGGTTGTGGGGAAGCACCCAGAGGGAGTCCCCAAGTGGGTCAAGGGAAGAGTTTCAGACTTTCCTGGTGGGACAGCGGACAGGAGTCTGCTGGCCAATGCAGAGGACACAGGTTCCATCCCTGCTCCAGGAAAACCCTATATTCTGCGGAGCAACTGAACCAGTGCACCACAGCTAAGCCCATGCTCCACAACGAGAGAAGCTATCACAATGAGAAGCCCACAGAAAGCAGAGAAGAGCAGCCCCTGCCCTCTGCAACTAGAGAAAGCCCATGCAGCCACAAAGAACCAGCACAGCCAAAAACAGAATAAAACTTCTCTTAAAAAAAGAGAGAGAGAGAAGAGCTTCACCCAGAAATGTAAACCAAAGGCCACCCACCTTATCCTGAGTGCCCAGAGCTGCTGAGAGACTCGGCCACCACCTGAGTCCTCTAGACCTGACCCTCCTTGGGAACAATGCCCGTGCTCACAAGGGTGCCTCTGTGGTGAGGACAGAAGAGAAAAACCCAATTTCTGAATCTTATTTTTAGCTGCAAGCCAAGCAGAAGAGTAGAAAGAAGCCACTTGACTAGAATCCTGACCACACAGAACGAGTCATTTAATCCTTTTTAAAATCCTGTCCATGGGATCTGCCATCTAGCTGGCATCTAACTTGGGAAACTCTCATCTCATTTCAAATGACAGGAGTTTCTCTGGAAGAGCCACCAAAAGCCATTTCCCTGAGAAGTGCAATTTCTAGCCATTTGTTTGTCCCGAAACTTGGACTCACACCCACATACACAGTTTTATCGCCTTTAACAGAAAGCAGAGCTTTAAAAAGGAACAGAGAAAAAGTGGGATTGGGACCATCAGCCCACTCCTATTATGTATGAAGCTTCTACAAAATATCCTCTGAAGTCTGATTTTCCCACACTTGAAAACTAATTTATTTCTTTTTGCTTCATTGTTGTTGCTAGGCACTAAAATATAAATATCTGTGCACACCGAGGCAGCTTCGCAATCTTTCATCCGTGACATTTGGGGAGAACTCTGAAGCCTGTCCATGTGTACTGACCAGCATCATAGTGCTTCAACCTTAAAACTACAGAGGAAGCAGGGAGAAGCTGGAGATCAGTGAAGTGAGGATGCTCACACAAGGTCTCCGGAAGGGTTGGTCAGCAGCAGAGCTGGGTCTCAAGTGCGTGGCACTGCAGGTGTCTGCTGTGAGCCAGCGGACACAGCCTTGCAGAAGACGCTCCCCAGGCTCCCACCATCAGAGTCACCTACAAGTGTGGCTGAACGGACTCCATCACTCTTGGGGTGGGCAGAGCGGAGCATGCAAACCAGAGCTGCCCAGGTGCTCATTTCCCAGAAGGATCACACGTCAGGGTGCTCTGGCCAACCCCCTCTGTGCTATGGCCTGACCCAGGGGCACGGTGCTGCCCCTCACCTGGGTCAGACTCCCACTATCAATACTCAGCCTCCATCTTTCTCCTCACCAAACCAAGAGCACAGGTGCCTGTGGAGTGATTTCCCTTTAGAAGAAGCCTGGTTTCCCCAGAATTCCTCAACAAAGGCCAGGTGACTACAATTGGCCAAGTTTCATCTGGACCCAGAACTGGAGCAGTACCATGAGGCAGGCACTCGGGAAGGTCCTAGAGCCCAGGACTGAACATTTATTTACATTTTTCAAAAAATCGAGGCGGAGCTATATTCTGAGAGGAGCTGCTGAAGGTGAAGTGGGGCCCTCAGCCTGGAGCAGTGACAGCCAGCAGATCTTTAGCCCTGACTCCAGTGACTCTGAAGAGCTGCCAAATGGGGGGACACGTTCTCTCCAGCTGTGTGGACCCAGACAGCTGAACAGAAGATGTAGAAAGAAGTTCCTTCCCACTTTCCTAGGTCAAGATGGGCCTCTGGGATAGAATACAGGTCGCATTTAGAGGAGTTTGGATGGTCGCTCAGTGGGGACAGATGCAGTGATACAGGCACCATGTGGAAGGGTGGGTTGATGGGACCTTGTAAATTTCTTCCTACCCTGAGAGAAGAAACACAAAGCTCCGGGGAGACCTCCTGGTCACCTGACTTCAGGGCTCTCCTCTGGACCTAAAAATAAAATTCCCAGAGTCCTGATCCAAATTAGATCCTTAATAATGTGTCACCATGGCTATAAATATGTCTGTTTGAGGGCCAGTTAATATGATTATATTAATCAGCTACGCTCCCTAGAAGGACTACCAGCTCCCTTGCCGGCCCCAAACACGTGCATTCTGAGCAGACTGGGTCCTCCCGTCCTCACTAAGCAGGTCCACCATGGGGTAAAGGTCAGGGTGGTCATGGGTAGGCCCCTCTGCTTCCCCCTCTCCAACACCCCTGGGACATTCATTCCATTTTGGGATCTCTGCTGATCATTCACCAAGACCCCCATAAAGATAGGGCTGAATACAAATGGATAGAAGGTGTAAAATCAGACACACCAATATGAGAAGTGTTAGGGCCTGAATCTTCCCCTCAAATACCTATGCTGAAGTTCTAACCCCCTAGTACCTCAAAATATGACGGTATTTGGAAACACAGTTTTTGAAGAGGTAAGTGGTTAAAACAAGGTCACCAGGGTGAATCTTGAGCCAATCTGATTGGCATCCTTACAAGAAGAGGAGATGAGGATACAGACACACAGAGGGAAGACCCTGTGAAGACAGGAAGAAGATGGTCACTCACAAGACAAGGAGAGAGGCCTCAAAAGAAATCAACGCTGCCAGCACCTTGATCTCAGATTTCTACCCTCCAGGACTGTGAGAGAATAAATGTCTGTTCTCTAGCCCCTCAGTCTGGGTGTTTGCTATTGCACCTTGAGTTGACTAATACAGGACGTGTGCTGTGCGCCCCGTTTGGAGACTTCAAATTCTTTGTTTTTCCTTCCCTCAAAGATCAGCCAACCAAAAGTCTTGTACCTCGCTTTCACCAGTGTATGACCCCTGATGGAATGTCAAGGAAAGAAGGGCAGTAGGGTGTAAGAGAAAGAGCACTGGGTCCCTGATCAGGAGAGCTGATCATTCCAGGCTCTTTCAACAAACTGTGTGGTCATGGGGGCTTCCCGAGTAACTCAGTGGTAAAGAATCTGTCTGCCAATGCAGGATCGATTCCTGCATCAGCAAGATTCCCTAGAGAAGGAAATGGCAACCCACTCCAGTATTCTTGCCTGGGAAATCCCATGGAAAGAGGAGCCTGGTGGGCTACAGTCCACGGGGATGCAAAAGAATCGGACACAACTTAGTGACTAAACAGCAACATGTGATCATGGAGCCACTCAGTCATTTACCTTAGCCCCCATCCCAGCATCAGTTACCTGAAAGAGCTGAGCCAAGCAACACTGAAGCGTCCCTCCATCACTAATGTCCTCTCCTTTCAACTTTAAGGCTTGAGGATATCAGCTAGCAAGGGCAGCTTTGGGGCACAGGCTCCAGTGGGAGAGGCCCGGGAGGCAACGTAGGACAACAGCAAGAGAAGCACCACAGGTCGGGGGTGATGCGATGGGGCTGTTGGGCTGCCTCCTGCAGCTGGAAGCTTCTGTTTCTGACCAGCCCCTGTCCTGTTTCTGTTTACTAGCTGCACAGCCTTGGGTACTATCCCCACATCCTGTAAATAAAGTAACAAGAGTGTACATGCAGTATACTGATAAAATATCCAAGCACACTCACCATTACTAATGGACAAGAAGGAAGGGCACACTCCTAGGGGTATCTCAGGACTAACACCCAAGTCTCTCTGAGTCCCCACAGGTGACTCCCTGGAATGCTGCCTGAGTCTTCAGTCAGAGTAAGACCTGGAGCTCCCATCTTCTCCCCAGGACAACCTTGGGCACCAAACTGCTACAAGAGCCTAAAGATGCTTCAGGAGACCAGCCCTGTGAAGGATGAGACATGGAGAAACTGTGATGTGCCCCTTCCTTCAGTGCAAGGCTGCAGCATCCGTTTGACGGGCCCTCACATGTGCCTAGACCTTCGCATTTTACATGTGTGTGCACGTGTGCCTTCAGTCATGTTTGACTCTTTGCCACCCCATGGACTGTAGCCCACCAGACTCCTCTGTCCATGGGATTTTCCAAGCAAGAATACTGGAGTGGGTTGCCATTTCCTCCTCCAGGGGATGTTCCCAACCCAGGGATCGAACCCATGTCTCTTGAGTCTTCTGCATTGGCAGGCAGATTCTTTACCACTGAGTCACCTGGGAAGCCCTTGCATTTTACACAGAGTTTACCAATACTATGACCTGAGTATTATCATTTCCATTTTACAGTTGAAGAAACCAAGGCTAGGGAGGTTAAGCAAGACAATGAGGTTGGGGGGGGGGGGGGGACAAAAACCATGGCTTAAGCTCTTATCTTGACTTTGAACAAAGTTATTTAATATCTTGGTATCAGATTGCATGCAAATGAAATCACATAGCTGACTCAGCCAAAGTTACTATGTGATCTGAGGGCTCCAGCTCAGAACTATTTCTACAATTCATGGATTCAAATGATCTCAGAACTGGTAAGGCCCTGCGCAATCACAGCTCTGATTCCCTCGGTCTACAGGTAAGCAAACTGAGGTCCAAAAATTTCTCTGCCCACAGTCCCACAAGCTCTGGCCAGACTAGGGTCAGAGCTCAGGGGCCTATCCCTTACCAGTGGTCTCCAACCTTTTTGGCACCATGGAAGTTTCATGGAAGATAAGGAGGGGTTGGGTGGATGGTGAGGGCTGGAGGATGGTTTTGGAATGATTTGAGTGCATTATATTTATCGTGCACTTTATTTCTAATCTAATGCCACCAGGAGGTACTGGTCTGTGGCCCAGAGGTTGGGAACCCCAGTTAGACACTTTGCCCTGTCCATTTGCCTTGAAATTGTTCCTCTTTAGAAACCAACAAATCGCAAAGAGAAGAGCTTCTGGGACATTTGCACTGGACCCCAGGGAGAGGTTGCCATGCCTAGCCCCCAAATCTGGATCCTTGCTCCAGGCTGCACTGCCAGCCTCTTGCAGTGACTTTCAGGAGAAGTGGAAATGTGTCAAGTGCCCCTCTCGCAGGATAAGGCTGCTGGGAGCAGCTCAGAGGACTGGAATTAGAAATTCTAATTATTTGAACTCTCGGAATGCACCAAAGGACAATTTATAATTAGCACATGTCAAAAGGCCATCCCCAAAAGGAACGCAGTAGAACTCAGAAAACAAAGATGGTCCAGAGAGGGATGAGGGAGCCCAGCTATTAGGCCCCCCACCCCTCCCTCCAGCCCTAAGATCCAATCTACCTCCCATCCCCCCACACCTCCTGGTACTGGCCTCTCTCCTGCTGCCCTGCCCCAGCACCAAGTATGGGGTCCTTGTCCCCCCAGGCCTCTACCCTTTGCAGCAGAGGCACTGCCACTGTTCTGGAAGTTCTTCCTTGCAAGGATCCCTCTACTCAGGATTCAAGCAGGTCTAACCCCAGGTCGTGAGCTGGTTAGAGGCTTGTGGGTCCTGCCGTCAATGGCTGCAAATAAAGACATAATGACCAGCCTCTTTGTGGGGAAGAAAGCCTCCATGGGACAGAGAATGTCATCACTGGCTGCACAGGTGCCTATGTCAGGGCTGCCTCCTAGCTGGATTGCTCTTGTGATTAAACTCAAGACACACCTTACCCCCAGAAGGGACGGGGACAGGCCAGCATGGGAGGAAAGAGAAAGCTCCTTGTTTCTTACATATGTGAATGAATGAATGAATGAACGACCCATCTGCTGAGTTATAGGCCATAAATATTTTCTTGAGCATTTCCTGTGTGTTAGTTCTAACTTGAGATGGAGGTGGAAAAGTAATCAAATATGCAGAAATAAAACATGAGCTTGCCCCAGAGGAATTCCTATTAGCACAAACTTGACAGATTAAAAAAAAAATTTTTTTTTAAGGCATACCAAGATAACTGGCACCTGGAGGCAGGGACACCTGGTTTCTAGGGAGAGTTCCTAGCTGCGTGACTTGCCTCATGCAGCGCATTTATCTGTCCTAAGCCTCTATCACTTGCTCCATGGAGATAACGCAACCTTGATTAACCAACAGGTGTTGCTATGGAGAACACATGATAAAATGCAGGGATAAGCCCTTTGGGATGTGCATACAACATAGCTCATTATCATAGCGTGAAATGCAAAAAGGATAGCAAAAAAGATATCTATGCTTTTTCATCTTCACTGGTCCTGCTCAAGACGGCACTCAGTTCCTTGGACCAACATTCCCAGAGAAAGGCAATTTATCAGGCTCTCACCTCTGTGCCCACCAAGGAACCTTTGCAATGTTGATTTCTTTTCCTGCCTGGTGTTTGTTGCCCATAGGAGAAAGAATGCCTCAATACCCAGGAGTATCAAGAAGGTTTTACTCCAGAAGCAAATATTTGAACTCCATTTGTTTGGCAGTGGCTGAAAGCACTGTTAAGAAGGTCTCTGAGCCTGTGTCATGGCTTAGCTTTAAAGAGCATCCTGACAGATTAAGGGTATCTTTTACTAGGAAGGGATAGGAGGTGGCAGCCTGTCATTTATGACAGGGGTACCTCACTCAACCACCTTCCTTGTTTGTTTTTATAACTGGATTCATAAGTCATTCAAGAGTTAGCTGAGTATAGGTCAATACCCTGAACCAGATTCTTCCCTGTGAATTGTTAAAATTAAGTTCTCTGACCCAGGAAAGCTAGAAGCATAACGCCAGGGAGGAACTGTTATCCTTAGGAAACTAGCCCATCTCTCAGCTCCTATTTAAATGCGCAAGCTTGCCTCAATCATGCTGTTTATAAACTGAGAACAATATCTCATAAATTCGGGTGCTATCTTCTGGGTCTAGAGAATGTGGCCACACAAAACCACCCAACTAAAATATTCTGCAGGTACCAGATACCCTTTGAAAAGTGAAAGTGAAAGTCGCTCAGTCATGTCCAACTCTTTGCAACCCCATGGACTATAGAGTCCATGGAATTCTCCATGGACTGTAGTGGAGTGGGTAGCCTTTCCCTTAATTTAGTATCCTTTGAAAAGCCTTAATTTAATAGCCTTAATTTAATACTCTTTAAAAAGTGAAAGTGAAAGTCGCTCAGTCATGTCCAACTCTTTGCAACCCCATGGACTATACAGTCCATGAAATTGTTCATGGACAGACATGGAGTGGGTAGCCTTTCCCTTCTCCAGGGTATCTTTCCAGCCCAGGCCTTTATTTAATTCTGTGGCATCTTTTTAAAGCCTTTCAAGATTTCTGTCTTCAGTGTTTGTCAGGAAAATGCAATCTCTGAGTTTATCATGGGCTTAACGTGGTAGGAATAACCCCATAAGTCCAAGATCTACTCTGCTTGAGTTTTAAAAGCGACCTCTCTTTTGATATGTCATCATTCGGTGAAGAGTCTTCCTTCCTAGGTTGCTCTGCTCACCATTTCTGTGCTAACTGCAAACAGAGCTGGGCTGCAGTCAAGCCCCAAACTAGCTATGCAAAAAGAGGGCTACGCTAATGACCACTGTGATCCCCACCAGAAGGGGAAGGGGACAGGCTCTGTCCAGGCCCATAAGCATCATCTGTGGACCAGAAACACTCCAAACACAGCCTCAGGGAGGTATCAGGAAAGAGGGGCCCTTGGATGGTCTTACATTTCCAGTAAGAACCACAGACTATTGGAGGCAGGAAGTAGCTTCAAACCCATCTAGTGACCTCAGCTGTGGAAACTGAGGCCCAGGACAATTAACCTGCCCATCGTCCTATCATAAGCCAGGGATAGTGGCTACAGATAACAGTATCACAAAACTGCATGTTTTTAAGTAGTTCATCTACATGCCTTTTTGTATTTCAGATGGTTTCCTCCCAAGTCCTCTCATAAGATTCCCAGGATCCAAGTGTTTAAAAGCTCTTCTCTCAAGGCTGAAAAGCACATCTTGTACATTACATAAACTCAAAGTTTTTTAAATAAGTGAACAAATGAGGTTATATATATAATTTATGCATATAATTCTATAGAAAGATATCCAGTGTAACTATGATTATAGCCAAAAAAAAAAGGAAAAATGAAAGAAGAAATATGAAGAAAAGGGGTGACTGTCCAAATCATGGGATATAAGTCATTTAAAAATATGTTTATAGAGTTTCAGTAACACATGGAAATGCTGATAATATGCTGATGTTAAAGATAAAAGCAGAACACTAAATTCCATGTACTCTATGATCTCAGCACTATAAAGAAAAATGAATGGTAATATTGTTAGGAGAAAATAAAGCAGAATGTGAATAGTAGTAGATGTTTCTGATGTGATTATGGATGATTTTATGTCTGCCTCTTTGCACGCTTCTGTTCTCTGCAAATAACTTGCACTGTGCCGGTAGGACCTCCAAAGACAGCAGGAGGGGACTAGGAAATAGAAAAGAATGTCCTCAGACACTATGCACCCTTGTTAGGATCTAGAAAGACACAGAATTTCTCTCTTCTCATATAAAGCAGCTAATGAAACAGAGACACAGGTGCTGGGCAAGGAGGCAGGTTCCCCCACAAGCCCCACCCACCAAGGCCAGCCGGTCACTCCTGCTCTGGACATTTGCAGCACTGAGTAGGTGCTGCCTTAGGACATCTCCTGAATTGCCACCCATGCATCTTGCCTTTGAGGTCAGTACTAGCTGCTGTTGAACCTTTCCTGTGTCTCTCTCTTGCTTCCCTTGACTGGACTGGGGGCTCCTTGGGTGGCGGGGCTTGTCCCTGCCTGTCATTCCTGTGCCCTCTCCCATCTCAAGCCTGCAGATTTTTTCAATACTCAACACCTCAAGTCTCAGGAAATAATCTGCTCATCGACTGACTGACTGAATAGGTGAACAAGGAGAATGGACCCATGGGGCAGGTTGGCTTTCAACCAAGATAGAAGTCCAATGCACCTCCCTGAGGACCCGCTGACCTCACCCACTAGGACGCCAATGGGTATCAAGCGTGATGTAGGCCTTTGCCCTCAGCATCGACGATGAGATCGCAGGGCACTCAGACATCAGGATGTGTCCCTTCCTTCCCACCAGACCTGGGCTGGCTACAGGCCAGTGAAAGGGAAGGGCTGGCCCTGCTGCCTCCCGTCTGGCCACAGGATCCGGTTCCAGTTTCGGACCCGCATGAGGGTCTGCTGCGGTGACCCAGGGCTCCAGCAGGCAAATCCCAGTTGGAAAGCTCCTGTCTGATCCCATCCCACCCACCAGGCATACTCTTACACGCCAGCAGAGCAGATCTTCAGCTGAGCCAAAGGCACTCCGACAGGGCTGGGTTTACTTTTGCTAAACTATTAGAATGGCCCATGAAAATAAGGAAATGGCTCCCTAATGTCCCCAGGAGCAGGACAGACAACAAATGTAGGCCTGGGACAAAAGATTATATCTGATTTGCATCTTTTTAGCCGAACTCAAAGGTGCTACATACTTGGAGACAGTGGGTTGTGGCTCTCCTCTCTAAATTCTTCTGAAACCAATGGAACTTCTGCAGGCTTCTCCTAAGTGCTGGCCCCACACCTCACCCTACCTCCTGGTAAAGCCTTCCTAATAACTCCACCTCTAGCAGCCTCAACTGTTAGGAATCTTTAACTCTCCCTGCATGATGAGCATGTTAAGAGACACAGATGTACCTACATGAATAGTGTATATATGTTTTTTCCCCAATGAAAGTGTATTTTCCTTAGGAGGTGTCCAATTGTTAACAAATGGACCCAACAGCCTTGAATGAATGAATGGACAAAAAGTAGGCTTGTTAAAGGACTGCTCAATTGCTAACAATTGCAATTAACAATTGCAGGCAACAGCCTACAAAGCAGGCCTCCAAAATCATGCTTTCCCAAACCCTAGGAGATACTCAACTGAATGATGGTATTATAAAAATAAAATAATAATGATAGTAAAAATTTCTTAGAACCTACCAAATGCCAGGTATGAGACATTTTATATCTATATCACACAATCATTTTTTAAGTAAGGTGGTATTATAATTATTATTATTATTATTCACATTTTACAGGTAAGAAAAATGAAGACTGAGGGCTACCCAAGGTTGAAGATACTGGAATCTGGATCTGTTGGGACATTGCTTTATCTCCTGGAAAGGACTGCTGGTCTTTCAGAGCTGCCCTTCTTGAATACAACATGGGCAAAGTCCAAAACTCTGGAGTATAGAGTCGGTAAAGACACGTGGAGCAGGTGGGTTCACCAGGATGCCAGCTGTTCCTGGGGACAGATCCCAGGCAGAAATTAGCTGGCCTGACTCGCCTTTTGCTAAAGTGCTGAGAAGACAATCCCCATCTTTCAATTTTATTTAATCAAAGCAAAGAATTCATAAGAATCTGCATTCATTCATCTGGCAGTTAAATATTTGATAACCCTGCAGTTGAATTTTTTATGGCTCAGTGTGTGGTGGGAAGCATTCCCAGGGAGGCCACTGCTGACCCTGGGACAAAGCAGTGGCCAGAAGCAGACAGGGCAGGGCTCTGCTCCACGCCTGCTCATCTGCCCTGACCACAATAAGATGCTCCATCTGGATCCCTGGGCCAAAGAGACACAGCTGCTGTTTTCTAAGTTCTTAAAAAGAGAGTCTAGAAAAGGAAAGAGAGGTTATGGAGAAAGCAGGCTGAGGGCCTGGCAAGGTCAGGGAGGGACCCAGGTGACTCCAAATGTCCAGGTTCCAGGAAAGGGAGGCAGCCTTCTCCTTCCGCCTCTTTCCCAGGTCACCTAACTAAACAGCGAAGAAAGCTTCTGAAAAAAAAGTATGCCTGGCAAATGGGCAGCCATCCCCTCCATCTCCCTGCCGACTGACAGCACCATGGGAACATTCTGGACTTTTCCCTCCCCTTTCCAGCAACACTCCTCATTCACAAAGGACTTCCTTATGCTCCTTCTAGCCCTCGTGAGGCTTGCGAGTCTGCAGAGCAGAAGAAGAATTAGGAGGTATCAGTGTTTCACATCCTTAAATGGTTTTCTCCAGGGCTAGAGAGGGTCTGTCTCCCAATCCTCTGCTTCCCATCAAGGTGAAATTCCAGCAGATTTTGCCTTCTCTGCCCCAAAATGCTCAAATCTCCTTTCAATTCCCAAACTGCCCCCAACTCACCCTCATATCCCCTGTGAGGGAGACACACACAGCCCCTTCCTCTCCACCCACCACACAGAAAGAACTGGTATCTAAGCCTTCAGCTGATCCCCTCAGGTCAACACCCATCCAATTAATTTGTTTGAGGGTTTAGAAGGGCCAGGAGAGGAGACGCCTGCATTCCAGCAGAGATTTCTGTTTTAATTTCTTTTTAATTGGCTGTACCACTAACGGCATATCAGGAATCTCTCCTTTCTGACCCTTCTCTCCTCCGCTCGTACAGGAGAAGGACGTCCCGACAGTTTGCCAGGAAGGGAGAGAAATGCCACTGCAGAGCCCAGCTCATTTTTCCCGCTGTCCTTATTCATCAGCAGCCTAATGAGGAGTCATGGTTGTGACATCAGCCCTCACCTCATCAACGAGTGGCTCATCGAGGCAGGCAAGCAGGAGGAAACTGACATGCCTCTCCTCCCAAGAAGAGCTACTGCCTCTGGATGGTAATTCCCGGGGTGGAGGGGCCTCCTCCCCAAAGCTCTCTTGCTCCATCTCTGCTCTGCAGACACCCTCTCAGGGCCCTCGGCACTCTCCGGGGAGGACAGGAACCTTCTAGCAGCCCATGCTGGCCCGGCTCCAGGCCTCTCTGGAGATGGATGTGTTGTCATTGGACACCATCACGGAAAAAAAAGAGGGAGTGTGTGGGCAAGGGAAAGCTGTTTGCCCGTTTTCCTCATTTAAGGATCTGGTGAAATTACGAGCAGAGCTTATCTCCGCACTGGGACAATTCATGTTGCAAAAAAACAGCACCGAGACACATAAAGGGAGGAGGCGATTTATTTGATGCCTTGGCATGGTCACCCAAGCAATTACTGTAATGGCAGAAGGACATGCTGGACGGTCACCACCACCCTCCTCTCCTCCAGGAAGCCAGGCAGAATTTTCATGGCTTGCGTTTGACATTTTAATAGAGGCTCAGCATCAGAGCACAGGGGAAGCAAGTTGAAGACAGGATTTGATGGATAGGATCAGGGTAGGAGGGAAGTGAAATGGCAGGGAGGAAAAATAAAGTGGTCCTGGGGACAAAACAGTCTTCTGTGACCCAGCCTGCAGGTCCTCCATGGTGAGATTTTTGACTTTTTCTGTTATTATTTTAGGAAAGGGGATATATTTTCCCAGAGGACAAAGTACGAGTCACCTCAGTAAATAACTCCCTAGAAATTTCTTTTATTGGATTATTTTACAAACTATAAAGCACTTCAATCATTGGATCCTGTTAGACTGGTGTGGTTAAGCACATTTTATCGAGGAGATCCACTTGCCCAAGAATCACAGAGCTAGTGAGGGAAGCAATTTGGGAACCAGGTGTTTCTGGGCCTCCTCCTTTCGGGTGCTACCACCCTCATCGTATCCAATTAATGGGAAAAACAATACCTGAGGCTGGATACTGAATACCTCTACTTGCTCTGCATGGGGCTAAGCATTTTACATCAATTATCCCCTATTTCCATCTTCATACTAAAGTTGGGAGAGAGTTGTTCAAACCCTCAGTAGTCAGATGGGGAAACCAGGTCTCCGAAGAGACCATTAGTAACTTACCCAAGTTCACAGAAGCAGGAGGGGCAGAGCCAGGACTCCAACTCCATGCTCCTGCCAGGGTATCTCAGTGGTTCTCACTTTTGCCCACACATCAGAATGATCAGCTGCAACAAGGAGTGCTGAGCCCCTACCCCCAGTTGCTGATTTAGGGAGTCTGGGGTGAAACCTCAGAGTTTGCATTTCCAACAAGTTCCCAGGTGATGCTCAATGCTGCTGGTCTGGGAATCCCACTTTGAGAACACTGCTCTATCAAACACTGCCTCTCATCACTCATCAGCTAACACATTCATCCTATTAAGAGATACGACACAAGTGTGCAAAGCGTGACAGCAGGAAGCTACCTCTGTGTTGCACAGAACTGCTCTCGAGACTTGTTACTATAAATAGGGTACACACCATCCGTAGAGACACTTAAGTACCATCTGCATCCGTTAAACATCAACAGAGGGATGTTCTAAGCCAATTTACACTGAAAACTGCTCTGTTACTTTTTTTTTTGGCAGTGCTGGGGGGCTTGCAGAATCTTAGTTCCCTGACCAGGGATCAAACTGGTACCCCCTTCACTGGAAGCACAGAGTCCTAACCACTGGGCCACCAGGGACATCTCAAAACTCACTCTGTTCTTCATCTGGACCTCCCCTTGCTGAAAGAGATTCAAACACCTATCCTCCAGCCAAGAGATTTCATTATCATTAAAACACTTCTGCAGAAATATGGCAAGCATTCTGGAAGAGCAGCTCCCATCAGCATATACCCCCATGTGTGTATATATATACATCAAGAGCCATACCATATGAGTATTACATATACTGTAATATGTACACAGAAAATCACTTAAAAAGCTCACAAAAATAGAAATATTTTAATATTTTCCTACATATTCCAAAGGACAGTTTTGTACATCCTACTTTAGAGGGTGTTGGCCTAGAATGCATTGTTCTCCAGGATTCAACTGAGAATCTGTCAATTGCCCCCTGTCCCTGCTGAAGAACCACTGTGCCCGTGGTTCAGCAAAAATTGGTTCTGGGGAGACAAACCACACGGAAGTGCAGCAGAAACACAAGCCTCTGGAGCATGCCTGACTTCCCCTCAAAGAGTTACCCCAATCAGCCCCCAGTACATCACAAGTGCACCACCAGGAGCTTTCAGCCAAGGCTTCTTGATTGCCCAAGTTATTTTTCCAAAAGAGGATGAGATGCATCAAGGAATCAGAGAGAAGACAGCAGCTGCCTATAAAAGCTGTGTCTTAAGAGCACAGAACGGAAGACTGAGCCTCACTTCTGGAGGCTGCGGAAGAGAGAGTACCAGATCAGGAGTCAGGGAGCAAGCCTTGGAGTCAGTCTCCATCAAGAATCATGGCGAGGCTTGAGGCATGCTCTGTCCACCTCTGCCAGGCCCACCCTGCCCACCTCGGGCACCAGTGTCTTCATCTGTCAATTGGGGTACAGAGTGACCAACTGTCCTGCTTTGCCCAGAGCTGACTGAGGGTTTTCCCAAGATGCAAGACTCGCAGCGCTAAAACCACAACAGTCCCAAGCAAACCAGATGGTTAATCACCCTGGGCGTGGACCACGTACCAGCTCTTGGTGAGCCTCAGTGTTTATCAGCCCCACCCTGATCTCTGCTGTGAGGGGTCCTGGGAGAGCAGAAGGGAGTCAGGGCCTGTTCTCAGGGGCTTTGCAATTACTACTAAGATAGTTATTGCAACAATAGTAGTAGTAGTAATCGTCATCAGCATCATCACAATCCAAACCAAATTAAATGTCCATAGCAGATCAAAACAGAGGTTGGAAAGAGGGGCTAATATAGGCTGTTGCAGCTGGACAGACTATGGAGGAAGCCAGGGTCCAGGAGGAGCAGATAGGGCACAAACCCCAAAGTCTAATCTCTGCCTTCATCTTCCTCCCATCCCCCCATCCCACCATTGTCTGGAGCAGGACAGGGAAACAATTAATCCCGGTGCTGGAGTCTCATGGAATCCAAACCTGATGCTGCCCTTTTATTTTTGGAGCAATTTCAGTAATTCCTGAAATTCTCACAGCCTCAGTATTTTCTTTAAAATGGGGGAAACTTCACCCCCCACTTGGAGAGTTGTTTTCAAGACTGAATGAAGGAACACAGGCAGAGTGCTTCAGAACTGTGTCTGAGGGCATGCGCTCCATCAATATTGACTGTTCTTCACCTCTGTTGACCCTTTTCAATCTATTATAAACCTACACATTATTTTAAAAATGCCAACAAAGGTCCATCTAGTCAAGGCTATGGTTTTTCCAGTAGACATGTATGGATGTGAGAGTTGGACTGTAAATAAAGCTGAGCACCGAAAAATTGATGCTTTTGAACTGTGGTGCTGGAGAAGACTCTTGAGAGTCCCTTGGACTGCAAGGAGATCCAACCAGTCCATCCTAAGGGAGATCAGTCCTGGGTGTTCACTGGAAGGATTGATGTTGAAGCTGAAACTCCAATACTTTGGCCACCTGATACAAAGAGCTGACTCATTTGAAAAGACCCTGATGATGGGAAAGATTGAGGGCAGGAGGAGAAGGGGACGACAGAGATTGAGATGGTTTGATGGCATCACCGACTCAATGGACATGAGTTTGGGTGGACTCCAGGAGTTGGTGATGGACAGGGAGGCCTGGTGTGCTGCAATTCACGGGGTCACAAAGAGTCGGACACGCCTGAGCAACTGAACTGAACTGAAAGGTGTTTTTAAAGGATGGTACTCTGCACACAGCAAGAGATATTATGAATAATTTTGCGATAGATGATGGAGGTAGCAGGCTTAGTTCTGTTGCTGTCCACTACTCCTGAAGTCAGGGAGGACACAATATGAAGGAGAAGTCACAGAGAAGGCGGCCCCTGGCCCTGGCCAAAGCCCAAGGGTCTCTCCTGGCCCTGTTCAGAACAAGGAGCACACTTTCCAGCTGGAGCTCACAGCTCCAAGCAGTTACCACAGAGGGGGTCTCCTCCCTCTTCAGCCCCACAGGGTGTAAAGAAAGTTACCTGGGTCTGCTTCCCCTGCTGTGAGGCTGTGTCCCCTCAGGCCAAGACAGGTCCCAGCTAAGCATCAGCTCAGGACCACTTCCAGCTCTTGGAAATGAGCTTTCTAAGAACATGGCAGGTTTCAAGACTCTTGCAGGTGAAATGTTCAGCAGTATTTCCCATGATCTCAGGCAGTGAGTTGATGCTGGAGACCAGAGAGGGTGTCCTCCTGCTTAAGCTGGTCTCTATCCAGGTCAGCCCAAGAAGTGGGCATAAATAATCGAATCCAAATCTGTAAGCTCCCACACACATTTGGGTCTGAAATTCCACCACTAGGCATCACTTCTTTGATACTGATATCTCCTCTTTTGGCAAATGCTTTTTTTTTTTGGTCGCCTACCATGTCCTCAGAATTAGAAAACACTTTTAAAAGGAAAATTGAGATTCACTTCAGCCTTTTCCCTGAGGGTTCCTACAGGTCAGCTGGGGAGACAAACCACACAAAGCGCAATACGCAGAGAGAAGGAAACTATCATGCTTACCTTCAAAAAGATCCCTCTCAACTGGCCCTTCTACACCCCTATTGCTCTTCCCACATAACACTCCAGTAGAAGCAAATAGATTAGTTGGCAATTGTTTTTAATGTGCAGTTCCCTTGTTGTACTGTGGGTTCCCTGAGGCTGTTTTTTTTAACATTTTACCCCCAAACTTGGTGCATGGGATATAGCAGGCATTCAATTTGTCTGATTAGTTACTTAATGAATATTTTAATAAAAATAAAATTGAAACACAAGGCATTTGAGAAGGGCCATCATTTAAGCTGGTGACCCTCAAAATATGGTGTTGAATCAGTAGCATCACCCGGGAATTTGTTAGAAGTACAAAGTCTTGGTCCCTACCGCTGAACTCTGGAGCCAGGAATCCTGAGCTGGGGCTGGTCTCTGTATTAACAGTATCCAGGTGATGCTGATGCCCACTCGAGTCTGAGAACCAGTGACCTCAACGTTTATCATCAGATGCTTTCTACAAAATAGCGTTGCTGTGCTCTTCTCTTCCATGTACTGGTTCACATGCACTTATGCGCCTACACAGCACCGTCAGGTGTATCCACTGGTCCTCAGGAGGCCCGTGGATGCCCACAAGACGGCAGGCAATGTGGTGAATAAGTTACCCCTGAAGACCCTCAAAAGCTGTTCCTGGTCAACATGAAGAAAAGCCACCATCAAGGCCATGGTCAACTGATCACCCTTCAGGAACGGCCGTGGAGATGAATTCCCGCAACAAGAAGCTGCTCTGGGGAGAGGGACAGGCGGCATCCTGACACCCAGCAAGCCCAGACCTTGGGTGGGGAGGCGGAGGGGATGGAGCAGAGTAGCAGCTGACCTCTACCTGCTTTGCAGCCCATTGTCAGGACTAGCAGGCAAAGATGCAGAATCAGTAGAGAAGGCAGGACGTGTGAGGTCAAGAGGCCGGAGCAGCGGTCAGCATCCTCCTGTCACCTCGCCTGTTAACAGCCTCGACCTCTAAGCCTCTTCTGAACAAAGGGGCTGAGGTCATAGACTGGCAGCAGCCAGGCCCACAGCTCAGAGGCGGCTCTGTGGGTGCATCCTGCCCCGTCCTCTCCCGCTGAGCTGTCCTCTCCCCTGAACTGCTGCAGCTGCCCAGCTCCAACCCTGCAGGCAGGCCCAGAGTCCAGGCACCATGCACGGAGAGCACCTCAGTGCTGGAAGGCGCTGTGGCCCAGCCGAGGAGCCAGCGCCCAAAGCCCCAGCACGCCCCGGGCCAAGGTGGCAGTGTTCTCTAGAAGCCAGTGGGATGGGCAGGACTCTGCTCCTGATTCAGGAGCAAAGTTGCCAGGACTTCCCTAGACCTGGTGTTCCAGGAACATAACTCACTTGCTGACACTTCACTTAATCTCTTCAGTTATAAAATGGGACAGCTTGGCCACCCTCTCAGCTTACAGGCCATTTCCCTTTAGCCCAGTATGGATGGCCAGTCCCTCCCAGACACCTGTGGGCAAGAGCTGAAGATGTTGGCTCCATGCTCAGGGCCACCCTCCCCTCTCCTGACCATCTCTCCCCTCCAGGCAGAGGGGTCTTGGAGCAATGCCAGAAGCCTCAGGCAGGGATAGAAAGGTCCCACAGCCTGCGTGTGATCTCTAGATTACAGGGTTTCCAGGTCAAAGCAAGATGCCCATCTATGTTTTTAACTTCAGATAAATAAGAAATACTTTATTATTAATTTACTAAAATAGTATGTCCCAAATATAGCAGAGGACATACATAAGCAAAAGCTCTATCCTGCTTATCTGGAATTCAGGTGTAACTGGGCATCCTGTGTTTTTATTTACTAAATCTAGTGACCCTTCTCTATTAGCCAGGTCTAGAATAGTGAAATCTGGCTTTCTCAAATCAGAAAACTTAGGATATCACAAAAGAAAGTGACTTGAAGTAATAAAGTATAAAATAAGATCTCAGGAGCATGATTAAAGTTGATTATTTGTTTCATACAATGAGATGAAGGCACTAAATATAAGAGGAAAAGCTCTGGCCTCTGGTCAACCAACTCAGTTCTGGGTCCCAGGTCCATCTCAGACATTACCTTGGGAAGTCACTTTCCCCTGCCAGAACTACTGACATTTTGGTCCAGACAGTTCTTTATTGTGTGTGTTTGGGGAAGGCGGGTGCCGTCCTGTGCATTGTGGAATGCTTAGCAGCATCCTTGGTCTCTACCCTCTAGGTAACAGAAACATCACACTCCAACTGTGTCCAATGTCCCATGGGGTGAGACTGGCGGCTCAGTCAAATTCACTCCTACTCAAGGATCCCTGAGTTAGAAGACTATATATCCTGATGTCTGCAGCCCCTGCCAACTTTAAGAGTTAACGATTTTAGGGCTTTACACATGGGTTTCTGAAAAAGGTTTCTCTTAAATATCCTGCTTCCGTAAAGAATCTAACATAGGATGTGATTTACCAAGGTTTCATTACATTGAAACCTTAAAAAATGTACTCCTACCTCTACTCACACTCGCATTCAAAACTTAGCCTAGCTGGTTTCCAGTAAGCGACTCTGGCTTTCTGATGGCTTTACAGACAGCAGTGGCTTGATAATACTCAAAAATGAAATGACCAGCCCCCTGATTGAAAGCAGTGATTATCAGAACTTCTCAGCAGACACAGTTTTTATTAATACTAATATAACTAACGCCTCCAATATCTACAGTGTGTGGGGCGCCTTCTACACACCAGGACCACCGAGGCACTTTGGATCCAGTCTGTCATTGCCTGGTTGTCCTGCCCTGAAGAGCAGAATTGCAAAGAATCTTGAGAGGTAGGGTGGCCTCATTGTAATCCTCACAATAGCCCTTGGAGGTCAGTACCTTTTGGATTCACATTTAATAGCTGGGGTGGGGGGGGAAGGGTTCAGAGATCTTATGCAATTAGCCTAAGGTCACGAAGGCCCACCTGACTCCAGAGCCTGTGCTCCTTCTACTATATAAACATTCTATCATATACAGTTCCCACCAGAAAAGGGAAATTCCCTCCTCCTGGGCCTCCATTCCTGCTCCTAAGGCTCTCGCCTCCAGGACCCAAATCTCTAGGGACGATACAAGGCCAGCAGACACGGTGACACAGCCAGCGTTCCTCACCTTGGACCACAGCGAGCCCTGGGCCCTCTGAGCTGCCACACACACAGCACACTGGCTCGTGAATGTCTCCAGACCCGGCTTTCACCTGGAACACTCTTGGTAACTCCAGTGCCGGGCCCACATAAGGCTCTCAAAAGATGCTTGTTAAGTGAGTCACTGAATGTCCATTTCAAACATGGGGACACCGAGGCCCACCTCATTCGATGCAGTTACAACCTAAGGGAAAAACCAGCTCTGGCTTTCAAATTCCCTTTGCCCTGCATCCAGATTCCCTTCCAGTGCCCATTCACTTTGTTTTCATAACTCTTCCAAGGATACCCTCCTTCCCTTTTGTATCATGAGTGACAGGAGAACTGGTGGCCCTTGGGAGACCTAGTGGTCCCAAGGACTAGAGACCACTCAAGAATTCTAGAGCCTCAGCCTGGAACCAGAGTCTGGAAAACTGTGCGTCTGTGCCCTCAGTTACTAGGGCACCTTGAGTGGGGCTGCCTGGCTGCTTCGTGGCCCAGTTTCCCCTTTGGAGTGCAGGCCGAGCGAGATTCCCCCCATGGTGTGCTATTATTACTTGGCACACTGAGGAATGAGGCTGCTGTACAATGAGGCCACCCCACCCCCCAAGATTCTTCAAAATTCTGCTCCTCGGGGCAGGACAACCAGGCAATGTAGGGCAGCAGCCGCTCCAATTAGCCAAGGACTGGGGGTTGAAGAGGGCATCACGGGGGTGAGCCGGTAAACAGCGCTCTGGGACACCCAGTGACAGAAGGAGGAACCACAGAAGAAAAGGGTGAAAACTGTGGGCCTCATCTAGGAGGAAATGAGTTCAAAATTCTCACACACACACACACACATACATACTCACTCTCCAGGGTGTCTAATTTTAGTAGCCATTCGCCCCAGCAAAGCACTTTGCAAGCAGTTATTTTGAGAAATGCTATTAGCCACTGGGATATTTTTAATGCCCCTTGTGGGACAGGCATGGGTGAGACAAACAGCAGCTGAAAGGCAATAAGCTTACAGCCCTGGACGCGTCCAGGACCTGCGGGCCGGCCTCTCGGGATAGCAGATGGAGGGACTGGGCAAGCATCCCACATGCCCTGCTGCTCCCTCCCTTTGTGAATACCGCTCTGTTCATCAGAAATGGGCACAGATTTGAATGAATGAGAAGTCGCCCCCATCCGTGACAGCCCAACTGCTAATGGGCCAGCAGAGTCTGAAATGATCCCCCACGAGCATGGCACCCGTCAGAGCCTCCCCACAGCTCACAGGTCATAATTCCCAGCCAAAGTCCCCAACCTAGCTTCCCACACCCAGCATTCCCACACAAACTCTGCTCCTGGCACCCTTCTGGCTCTCTGCTTTCCTACCTCCCCTTACGTTTGCCCAAACGGACACCCTCAACTTGGAACACTTCACCCCACCTCTCCTAATCCAGCCACACAGAGTTCCATGCTCTAAACACCTATAGTAAAAGAGCTGTATCGGCCTGTGGGTGTTCTGTATGTGACAGCTTGCATTTTTGGTCACCTGTGCACACACAAGGGCTTCCCCATGGCTCAGACTATAAAGAATCAGCCTACAATGCAGGAGATCTGGCTTCAATCCCTGGGTCGGGGAGACTCCCTGGAGAAGGGAATGGCTACCCACTCTAGTATTCTTGCCTAGAGAACTCCATGAACTGAGAAACCTGGTGTACTACAGTCCATAGGGTGGCAGAGTCGGACACAACTGAAGCGACTTAGCACACATGCACACACAGGCACATACATGTGTTTCTTACTGAAAGAACTGCTACCATGTACTGAGTGCCTAGGACGCATCAGCCATCCTCCTTAAACCCTCTACAAAGCTCAAAAAAGTCTCCTAAGGTAGGAGTTTGGGATGGACAGGTACACACTGCCATTTTTCAAACGGATAACCAACAGTGACCTCCCGTAGAGTACAGGGAACTGTGCCCAGTGTGATGTGACAGCCTGGATGGGAGGGGAGTTTGAGAGAGAATGGATACATGTATATGTTTGGTTGAGCCACTCAGCTGTCCGCCTCAAACTATCATAATATGGTTACCTGGCTACACTCCAATATAACTTCCCAGGTGGCATTAATAGTAAAGAGCCTGCCTGCTGATGCTGGAGACATATGAGACTCGGGTTTGATTCCTGGGTTGAGAATATCCCCTGGAGGAGGGCATGGCAACCCTCTCCAGTATTCTTGCCTGGAGAATCCCACGGACAGAGGAGCCTGGCGGGCTACAGTCCATAGGGTCACATAGGTCAGACACGACTGAAGTGACTTAGCATGCATGCATACTCCAATATAAAATAAAAAGTTTAAAGAAAAGATAGAGAGAGAGAAAATTCTCCTAAAGGTCTCACTTGGTACCTCACCATCCCAATTTTAAAGATGAGGCAACTAGGAGGTATGGGGGAAAGATGACATAAGGCAGGTTGTCCAGGGTCTCATATGCTGGTCTCAACAAGGCCATGGAGCGCGGATGTTTAAGGCACAGATCTGGGGCCAGATGGTCTGCATCAAACCCCAGCTTCGCATCCTGGAACCTTGGACAACGCCTCCTAACCAGTCTGTGCCTCTGTCTTTCCCTGAGCTCCCATGTGAGTGAAGTGACTAGTACTTATAAAAGCGCCTTTAAAGGAACCTGGCACCTGGCAGGCACTGTCACGGGGTCAGCTCTGATCCCTGCAGTGGAGGCAGTGGGGGGGTGGGTACTCTCGACTCCTATTTACTGGGTCCTGACAACATGCCACGTGCTCTGCAACTGCTCGCCAAGACCTTGTAGAAGTTTACAAAGAAATTAAGTTAAAAGAAATGAAATCTTTTGCCTCAGAACAAAGCTAGTAGACAGGAATTTGACTGGGTACCTGAACACCAGTCTGAGGGTTTAAACTAGAGTTTTCCACTGGTCTTGTCTCTCTGGAAACAGTAACTGTGTTTTTCAGAGTTCCTGGCATGGGGTTGGGTCCTTTAAATGGACTCAATGATAACTCTCAGTTTCTAGCAATGCTTTCTAAATGGGGGGCCCTGGGTGAAAATCATGACCCCTGCCCCTTCCCGGGGTTGGGGAGGGGGCTTCTCATCCCCTTCTCTACCTGCCCTCAGGCAGGTGTGGTGCTTCGAAAGCAGACGAGAGGCTGTAGAACACTGAAGAAGCCTTACCTTGGGCCAGGGCTCATTCAGATGGCAATGAGCTGCCCATGGGGACCCAAGGCCCAAAGGTCAGGAATTTGGGACAAGCCGGCCATGCTGAAGAAGTCCAGAATTGTAAGGCATCAAGCATGAGCTGGAGGCTGGATGGCAGAGGGAACGCAGGCCCAGCTGAGCAAGTGAATTATGTGTACGGTTCAATTTTAGGCACCAGGCAGATTTGTAAAGCTCATCACCCTCCTGCAGTTGCCTGCAAAAGGCCACACGTGGATACCACGCCTGTCAATCAGCACAGGAGGGGAGTGTGTGCTCCAGCAGGCCTGGGAGCACAGAGGCTCCAGCAAAGAGGTTACCACTGTCCCTGAAGGTCCATGGTCTTAGCTAAGGATATAAGCTTTGCTCCTATGGAACACTTTTGTTGCTATTCAGTCACTAAGTCGTGTCCGAATCTTTGCAACCCCAGGGACTGCAGCATGCCAGGATCCTCTGTCTTCCACTATCTCCTGGAGTTTGCTCAAACTCATGTCCATTGAGTTGGTGATGTTATCTAACCATCTCATCCTCTGTCGTCCCCTTCTCCTTTTGCCTTCCATTTTTCCCAGCTCAAGGTCTTTTCCAATGAGTTGGCTGTTCATATCAGGTGGCCCGAGTATTGGAGTTTCAGCTTCAGCATCAGTCCTTCCAAAGAATATTCAGGGTTCATTTGCTTTAGGATTGCCTGGTTTGATCCCCTTGTAGTCCAAAGGACTCTCAAGAGCCTTCCCAACACCACAATTCAAAAGCATCAATTCTTCAGCACTAAGCCTTCTTTATGGTCCAATCCTCACATCCAAATACTGGAAAAACTATAGCTTTGACTATACACCTTCTTCGGCAAAGTGACATCTCTGCTTTTTAATACTCTGTCTAGATTTGTCATAGATTTCCTTCCAAGGAGCGTCTTTTAATTTTATGGCTGCAGTCACTGTCCACAAAGATTTTGGAGCCCAAGAAAATAAAATTTGTCACTTCTTTCACTTGGAACATTAAGGGTAGCCTTTAACACACAACTCTGACATGGTGCCCATCAAATCGCACATTTCCTGGGAGCCTACTTTGTGCCAGGGAGCCGCTGTGCCTAGTTCTGCTTGTGAAACATTGAAGAAATCACTCCAGCCTAGAGTCTTGGTTTCCTTCCCTCCATGAAGAGGATGATCTTGATCAAACACCCCACTCAGGCCAGTGGAAGGAGGTAAGCCCCAGGCCATGCTGGCCTCCCCTCTGCACAGTGAACAAGACAGGCAGAGGCTTCTGCCCTCGTGGAGGCTACAAGTAACATAAAAGGGACGGTCTCGAGCACTGAAAAATCAATACAGGGCTGGAGGAGGTACACATGATTGACCATGTCTCTCAGTAGAATGGGATGACCATGGCAGAAGACTTTGAAAGCCAGAGAAACTCACCATGTTGGGCTTGACTTTAAAAGGTAACTTCTATTTAGTCTGAGTGTCTCACCAACCAGACCAGAAGCTCCCCAACAACTAGGTCCTAGCTTTCATATCCCAGCCCCTCTTGAGCCTAGGGCCAAGGGCAAGCTATGAACTGGCAGCCTCTGCCCATAGGAGCTACCTGGATTCCCCGTGACTCAGAGAGCAGCTTCTGATAGCCAGATTGGGAGGGCTTATCAGAAGTGAACTCCTCAAGGGCAGGAGCTCACATACATGATCCTTTGACATCAGTGGAAGCAGTTTCCAGGGTGTGGAAAAATGAGGTCTGGAAAGCTGGGTGTATTCATCTGCCAAGGGTTGCTATCACAAAGCTTCAAGAAGTGGGTGGCTTAAACAGCAGAAATTTATTGCCTCACATTCTAGAGGCCAGAAGTCTGAGATCAAGATGCCAACAGGGTTGGATCCCCCTGAGGGTTATGGGGGAGACTCTGTTCCTCGCTTCTGCTCCAGCTCTGGTGCTCTGCTGGCCATCTTTGACCTTCCTTGCCTTGTAAGTGCATTACCCTCATCTCTGCCTCCATCTTCACCTGGCCTTCTCCCTGTGTGCCTATCTGTGTTCAAAGTTCCCTTTCCTGTAAAGACAGCAGTGCTAATGGGTCGGGAAGATCCCCTGGAGAGGGAAATGGCTACCCACTCCAGTATTCTTGCCTGGAAAATTCCACGGACAGAGGAGCCTGGTAGACTGCAGTCCATGGGGTCACAGAGAGTCAGACATGACTGAGCAGGCATGCAAGCGCACACTACTGGGCTAAGGCCCACCCTGATGACCTCAGCTCGATCGTCTGCAAAGACTGCATGTCCTATAGACGGCAAATAGGCACAGGAAAGATGCTCAGCATCACTAGTTATCAGCGATATGCCCGTAAAAACAACAAGGTATCTGTATGGGTCAGAACGGCCATCATTAAAAAGTCTACAAATAACAAATGCTGGAGAGGGACGGAGTAAAGGGAACCCTCCTACACTGCTGGGGGGACTGTAAGTGGGTGCAGCCACTATGGAGCTCAGTGTGGAGATTCCTCAGAAAACTATAAACAGGCCTACCATATGATCCAGCAATTCCAGTCCTGTGCAGACAAAATTATAATTCAAAAAAGCAGCACCATTGACAATAGCCAAGACGTGGAAACAGCCTAAGTGTCCATGGATGAATGATAAAGAAGATGTGGTACATCTATACGATGAAATACTTATTGTTGTTTAGTTACCAAGTTGTGACCGACTCTTTTGTAACCCCATGGACTGTAGCCCACCAGGCTCCTCTGCCCATGGGATGTCCCAGGCAAGAATACTGGAGAGAGCTGCCATTTCCTTCTCCACGGGATCTTCCCAACTGAGGGATCAAACCCATATCTCCCTCATTGGCAGGCAGATTCCTTACCCACTAAGCCACCAGGAAAGCCCCAAAGAAATGCCGCCGCTGCCGCTGCTGCTGCTAAGGCGCTTCAGTCATGTCCGGCTCTATGCGACCCCATAGACGGCAGCCCGCCAGGCTCCCCCGTCCCACTCAGCCATAAAAAAGAACGAAACAATGCCATCCGCAGCAACACAGATGCAACTAGAGGTTATCATACAAGTGAAGTCAAAAAGAGAAAGACACATATGATACCACTTATATGTATAATCTAAAATATGTCACAAGTGAACCTATCCCTGAAACGGAAGCAGAGCCACAGATACAGAGAACAGACTCGTAGTTGCCAAGGGGGAGAGGGTTGGGAGAGGGATGGAGTGAGAGGTTGGGGTTAGCACCTATAAGCTTTTATATACAGAGTAGATAAACAACAAGGTCCTACTGTATAGCAGAGAACTTTATTAAATTTCCTAGGATAAACCATAATGAAAAAGAATAGTAAAAAGAATGCATGTATATATATATATATACATATATATAATAAATATACATATAACTTTGAGCCACTTTGCCATATAGCAGAAATTATTTTAAAATTATAAATTAACTATACTTCAATGTAAAAAAATATATGAAAAGAAAACAAAGACTGTATTTCCAAATAAGGTCAGTCACATTTATAGGTACTAGGGGCTGGGATTTCAACATCTTTTGGAGCGGACATAATTCAACCTGCAATACTTGGGTTCCCTAAAGAAAAAAACAGGTTTTTTTAAAGCCAAGTTGGAATTCCTAACATTACTAATATACTGGGGCGGAGCCCCAAGAAATAGGCTACATGTCTGAAAAAACTTCCTGGCTCTGTCCCAGCCCAGGCCTTTGTGGCCTCGTGCCTGTAACACTAGAAGGACTCCTAACTGCTTGCCCTGACTTTGGTCGTCCCCTTCCTGTGCCCTCCAGCCTCAGGCTGCCCGACTCTGAGTCATGGCGTTGAGTCCCAGCCCCAGCATACCACTGTCCTGCTCTTCAAGCCCCCGACAGCTGCCCACCACCCAGAGGACAGAACACAACCTTCCCCTGCCACCTTCTGCACCCCCGGTGAGCACACCAACAAGAACATGGGCCAACAAGTGCCCTTGACTTCTTGGGCCCTGTTGTCTCGTTTGTGAGAGAAAACACAAACTTCCCGGAATGCTCCCCTGAGACACCCAGCAGGAAGCCCAAGCCAAGGCTTGCTGCCCTAGAGGCTGGTGCAGGTGGACACAGTAGCTGTGCCCTGGCCCAAACCCAAGGGGCTGGGCAGAGGATGCGAAGAGACCTCAGGCCAGAGACAGGCGCTGCGTTTCCCCAAGGGGGAGGCAGAGGGCTGCTGAGCCACTCCTGCCTTACTCCCTGTGGTTTCTCACAGAAGGCTGCCAGTCTCTGGAAGTCTTCCTCCCTGGGAAGCTCACTGGTCCTGAGGCTGCCTGAGACCATCCGCCAGAGAGGCTCAGCAAGCATGGGTCGATAAAGACGCAGAGCCCTCCTTGGAGGCCTTAGAAGAAGTCTCACTGGGGATGGACAGCTTTGAAAGGCACACAGTGCTCGACGTGTTTGCTTTGATGGCTCTCACCCACCTCCAGGGTCCCTAAATTATCCTTCAAGCAGCTGCACCCACCTGACCACATGGCCTAGCCAGCCCATCTTGGATCCCAGACCCTCCCTGACCATCTCACTGACAACCAAATCCCATCTATATGTTACCCTTCTCATCAAAATCCTCACCAGGGGACTTCCAGAGACCTGAACACCTCCTGGCTGTTACAAAGAATATTTCAGGGACTTCCCTGGTAGTCCAGGGGCTAAGACTTCATGCTCCCAATGCAGGGGCCCTGGGTTCAATCCCTAGTCAGGGAACTAGATTGCCCATGCAGCAACTAAAGATCCTGTGTGCTGCAACTAAGATCCAGCACAGCCAAACAAATAAAATAAATAAAAACAATTAAAAAAAAAAAAAGACTATTCCAGAAAAAGCACTTCAAGGAAGAAATATTGAGCAACTTGCCAGACCAGAAGGGACCCAAAGCAACACCATGCTAACTGGCTCTCTTGATTTCACAACAGAACATGAGGAAGCTCTGAACATTCTCATTTTATAGGGAAAGTAACTAGCATTCCAAAACATTGAATGGGTTTCCAAGAAGAAAGCGAAGTAGGGGCCTGATGCTACCCACTGCATCTCCATGGACTTATTTCCCTCCCGCTGCCTACTGGCTATCTTTACCTGGGGTCCCGTGGGTACCTCAAATTCAGCCTCTCCAAACTCATTGTCTTCCCCTCCTTGAGTTTCCTGCTCCCCTTCCTCATCAGCCCCCTACCCTCTGACCTTGCTCCCCTGGATTCTTCCTCCTCACAAGGTCATCAGCATCTACTGTGTTGACAAAGCAAACAAAGGGACCAGCCCCCCCACACCCCAAGTCTTTACAGAGGCCAATATATCGCAGTAAGAAGCATCTCAGGGAGCAGACCTCAAACGTGCCTTGGGAGTTAACCACCGACCTGACCATGTCCCCTCTTGGTTCTCTGTCCTCTCATTGGCAAAACCCCACCATCACACCTAATGAATTTTCTGAAGGCAGACAGTGCTTAATTACCTACTGTCATTTATGAATATCAACGTCCAGTGAGGAAAGATCATCCTTTCTCAGCCTGGGAGCCAAGGCTGTTTGCTTATCACATGTAATGCCTCTGGAGTGTCAGGTTTCTCGGTAGAAGTGACTGTCAATCAACTAAACCTCAAGGAAGTGAGCGTGCCAAGCACCAGACCCGGATGGATTTGGAAATGGTACACCGAGTCCGTGCCCCGTGAGCATGAGTGAGCGCACACACTCAGTCTGCTCCTGACACCACTGCCCTCACCTCCAGACAATGAATCTATGCTACATGAGCATGTCCACCTCTGGGTTCCAGAAACCCCCAGACAGGCTTCTACATCCTGAGTTCCTGGCCTGACAGTGATGTGTAAGGAGAGCTGGCAGAGGACCAACTCTTTATTATAAAGTCTCTTAATCTACTAAAACAGACCTCAGTTTCGCCTGACTTTGATCACCAAGAGCAATGCTGCCAGAATCATAGAAGCTGTGGCTACAGTGGACTTATCCAACTCAATGCATCAAATCCAGAGGCCACAGTCTTCTTCTCCTGCTAAGACTGAAGATCTGAAGTGGGAAGAAAAGGATAAAGTGAAAGAAATAAGCAGAGGAGAAGTCAGGCAGAAGCAGTGACCCATCCCTCCCCACACTCACGCACGTAGGAAGTAGAGGGAGCAAGGCCCTTCAGCCAGTCTCAGAGGGAACCGTCCATTAATGAGTCAGCATGGCAACTTGGCACAGGCTGTGACGCCTTCATGTCCAGATTCCTGTTAACATAACCAAATGAGGACTGCAAGCCTGGGGAACTGGCACAGCTCAGGAAACCAGGCACAGGTGCCATCCCTGTGCCATAAATCTAGAAGAATCTCTGGGGGAAAAGTGATAAGGAAAGAGAGAGGGCAGTGGGCCCCTGGGCAGACGGGCTTCTTGAGAAGTGGCAGAATGGCTGTGCAACCGGGAGTAGAGGACATTAAGACCTGCAGAGCAGAGCTGCCCAGGCTGAAGGACTGATCGGGACGTGAGCCAGGCAGGGGGCAGACAAGCCGCACACATCAGGTTCCTCTCGTCACAAAGGAGCCTCAGCACAGCCCTGGGAAGCCCTGGGAATCACGTGGCAGACACACCAAGAAGAGAACTGGCTGGGGGCAGGGGCTTGTCCCTGACGCGGCAGGTGGCAGCTCCAGGAAGGAGCGCGAGTTCAAGCACAGTTTGTACCCGGCACGGTGGCCAGGCCAAACAGCGAGCCAGATGCAAACGGTTGGCTCTCGGTGGAATGGGCTCACCAAACTGGGGAAGAAATATCACAGGGATTAAGTTTCCCTTCTGGAACAACTCAGAGCTCGAGCTCATGAAGCCTGGCCTTACAGCCCACTGGATCTTATAAGACCTCATTTCATCAGCCCGTGCTCTGGTGGAAAAGCTGATAAGATCATTCTATCAGCTGTGAGGCAGACAGAAAAGGGGACCCAGGAGAACTGACCCTCCTGACATATGGACAAACACAGTCCACATTTATGCATGAAAAACACAGAAACCTCCCACCAGAGTTGTGAAAACATTCTTCAACCCAAAAAGCTGAGAACACGGCACTCAAAGTGAAGAAAAAGATTTGTAAATGATGGCCTGGCTGGGAAGGCATTGTATCAACATGGCTAAGAGCACAGGCTCTACTGTGAAAACTGTATGACCCTGAATTCCAGCCCCAGCACTCACTAGAGGGTGAAGATGAGCAAGGTTCGACATCTCTGAGCATCTGTTTCCCCAATCTATACAGTGAGTGAGGACACGCGAAGTACAGGCCTCTCACACTTGTTGTAAGGATTATATGGGGTAAAGCAAGCAAATGGTTAGCACTGAGCCTAGAGCATAGTTCCCAGTACCTGAGAGCTCCTATGATAACTGAAGCATTAAGAAACCATCTCTTCTCCGTCCACAGGAAAAGTTAAGGGAACTTCTGAAATCAGATGTGTTGTGCAGGACAAATTTAAAAAACACTCCCAAAATGAAGAAGAAAGATGTGAGCAGAAATACTGTGAGATCTAAGACAGCAGGTTATACAAAAAGATTGCACATCTAGAGGACAGGCAGACAATCCGGAATGAACTGAATTGAAAACCTCTGAAAATTCCAGAAAACCTCCTAACAGTAAAGACAGAACTAGGTCTGAAGGTCAAAATGCTCACTGATAACTGGGTCCATGTTTATTTATTTCTTTCATGATGAAAATATAAACGCCTCCAAACAGAAGATGGCAGGTTACCTATGAAAGAAAGAAAACCAAGGCAGGTATCTGACTTTTGCAAAACTCAAGGGCAGGGCCAAGTTGTCATTCACATTGGAAGATACAAAGTGCACCAAACAAGTATACGTTTTTCAGCAAAGCTCCATGGGTGTTAAGCTTTTCCATTTATGACCAAGACATTAATCAAAATAAGGAATTCAATAGTAGGGGATGCCTGTGGGAATAAAGATCTGGCAATAAATACTCCCAATTAGGTCTAAGTTAACTGTTATAACCGTGACATATCACTAACCCAAATGAAAATTAAAAACAACACTTCCTTAAAGGGAAGATAACAACGTAAGAACTGTTATAACACAGGAGAGATTTAGAATACCACATTACATAATAAAAGCACAAATGTAACATTTTACAGGTAGGGGGGTGAAAAGATAGAAAAGCTTTAAGTTATTTACCTGACTTGGTAGGGAGTCAAGAGAAGCTGTTTCATTCTGAACATTAACCATTAGCAAAATATGGTTCAATAACTTTAAGCACCTGAGAAACAACGAAGGTAAAGCTAACATTCTTAGTGAAAAACTATAAAACAAAATTTAAAGTGGTTCATTTGAGCAAGACAAAGGAGTCTACAAAGAAACATTTAAAAAAAAAGAAAAGAAAGCCAAAATATAGTCACTGTTAGAATAAAACACACATACACAAACATACATATACTATAAAACATGGTATAATATATGGTGAATAAATATAAAATTAAATCATTGAAAGGACTGATGCTGAAGCTGAAGCTCCAATACTTTGGCCACCTGATGTGAAGAGCTGACTCACTGGAAAAGACCCAGATGTTGGGAAAGATTGAGGGCAAGAGGAGAAGAGGGCAACAGAGGATGAGATGGTTGGATGGCATCACTGACTCAATGGACATGAGTTTGAGCAAACTCCAGCCAACAGTGAAGGACAGGGAAGCCTGGCATGCTGCAGTCCATGGGGTCACAGAGCCAGACATGATTTAGCCACTGAACAACGATACTTTTTATAAGAAATGTACCCTAAACAAATTGATAAAGTTAAAATTAAAAGAAGGGCCAAAAATATATTAGCAAAAATCAAGTAAAAGAAAATAATGCCATATTGGAGGTGTCAGTATCCAAATAAAGGGATTTTCAAGAAAAAAAAAAAAAAGAGAGAGAGAGATTAGACAATGCAAGAGGTTTATATTGAGAAAGCGTATAAGCCAAAGTGACCATCCAGGAGTCAGGGACTTGATGAACTAAGTAGGAAAGCATCAAAACATGTAACAGCAAATTGCCAAAAATAAAAGGAGACAAGTGACGGAAACGCAGTAGCAGTAGGCGAGTTGATCAAACCGCTATTGCTCTGTCATAAATTAAATTGGCCCAAACTAAACATAATTCTGAATGATTAGAGGATGGCATTCGTGGTAGGAGACTTCAACCCTTTGTTTCACAAGCGAGGAGACTGGGATGTGGAAGATCGGTTCTCAAAATGTGGTCCCAGGTCCATAGCATCAGCATCACCTGGGAACTTCAAAGAACTGCACATTTTGGGCTCATCCCAGACCCAATCAGAATCAGCAGCTAGGCGGTGGCATGATCCAGTCCTCCAGGTGGTTCTGATAACAAGTTTAAGACTGGGAGTCACTGATGTAGTGATTGAGCCCATAGACTCTCAGGGCCAGGAGCACTGAATCCCATTTAATTATTGCTGGGTGACTTCTGACAAGATGCTTAACCTCTCTGTGCCTCAGATTCACTGTCCACAAACTGAGAAGAACAGCGCCTCCCGTCTTGGGATGGCTGTGAGGATGGGATAAGGTCACCTCTGTAAAGCACTCACAGTGCCTGCAGTGAGATGGCACAAGAACGGCCCTCGATCAGATTCAGGGCCACATGGCAGAGCTCCCCCTTGAACCCTGCTGCTCTCCCACCTCCCAGCTCAGTGAACCTTCTTCTGTACCGACTCCTCCATGCTTGTGCCCTAGAAGGATGTGCCGCCCCCGTGAGAATAAACCAACGCCATCTCATGGTTGGTCCCTTGCCTTCTGCATGAGGCAGCGCCATAACTCCCTCCTCGACTCTCTCCAGCTGCAGCCGATGCTAAGTGACTCACTGAGCTTGTCATTTCAGGGCCTCCGTCCCCAGCCCACACCGCCCTCCATCCCTGCCTCCCAGCCCCATTCTTCCTCCCCGGGCACCTCTGCAGAGCTACGTAGACGCAGACCAAGACTCCAGGTGCTGGTCTCTGCAGAGGCAAGAAAGCCCACACTCAGGGGAGCCCCAGGCACGTGCCAGAACACAGCCTTCAAGTGCCAAACAGGTGCTACCCCAGGCGGGTGGGGAGCTAAGGCGGGCAGGCTAAGGCCTCAGGCCACACAGCAAATTCTGTGTCTATAAACAGACCAGGGTCAGGTACATCCGAGTTAAATGAAAATGTCCCAGGAGGCAGGAGACGCTTTTTCCACTCATAAAGATGTAATTCAAATTTGAGATACAGCAGGGATTGCACTATTGCTGTGTGCCATCGCAATGAGATCATACACCCAAGCATCTTAGAGCTACAAGTGCCCTAGAAATAACCAGTGTAACCCCCTCCTCTGGCAAGTGAGACCCAGGAAACAGAGAGGCTCCGGGGCAGCCCCAAAGTCACACAGCAGAAAAACCTAACAGCTGGGACTAAAACACGCATCTGAGGTGCCAGCAGCTTCTCAGTGCTATCTCAGGCTGCCATGAAACAACAGCTGTGATGCCTGGAAAGAGGGGGAAAGTCACGAAAGGAGTTTCTACCTGACGCTTCCACTGGTAACCATGCTCTGACACCAGAAGCGCCTGTTCTTCACAGCACTTCTTCTCACATGGAGAACATGCCTCCTATAGTGCTTCATCTCTAGTTGAATGTGCCAGGAAGATGGGAAGACTGAAGCCAGAATGCTTGAGTAAGCTGCCCCTGAACCCTTTCTCAGCTTATTTCCTCCACTCAAGATGCCTGCCTCTCCCTGCTACCTGCCCTAAAGAGCCTCCTCCTCCGGGTAGAGTGTTCCATGAAACCCAGAGTTTAGTTTAGGCTCTTAAAGACCAATTCAGAAAAGCCTGGTAGCTTTATTTCACATTGAAGAGGTCATTAAATTCACACCATTTTCGTAAGTAAATTTCTCAGAAGTTCTGAGCACATCCTCTAGGCTCTGGCTGCCCTCCCATGTTAATGGATCTGCTTCCAGCATCTGGCCATCAGATAACAGCCCAGTAACTATCCTGAGCCCGGCACTGCTCCAGCAGGTGAGGTTGTGAGGGTGAATCAGGCAAATCCCTGCCTGCATGGAAGCTGGCATTCTGTAAACCATTTCTCAGAAAAACCAAAAGGAGCCAAGGACTGGTCCATCCTCATGTTGGAATTGCAGTGGAAGGTGCTATGGGATTCTTCAGTGCAGAGAGGGTCAGTTACAACGTATCAAGCATGAAAAAACTTTACTTATTTAACAAGTTGGACTGAGGGCCAGAGCAGGTGACTTGCCCAAAGTCACACAGCCATGCAACATTCAGCACGCCTGAAAGGGGGGTGGGGTACAAGGAGGGGACGATCGCAGATCGCAGGATGCAGAGGGGTGGCCCTGGAGGGCCTCTCCATGAGGGGTACCACTGAGTGGCATCATCAGGTGAAGTGCTCCCAGTGGTCCCCTTTTGGGTGATGCTCCTGCCTGAAAGAAATGTTTTTCTCATACTGATCCCCACAGGCTTACACTGCACTGGCTATGTCATTTAGTCCACATGTACTTTTCAGTCTTACCATGTTTCTAGCTTTTATGTCTCTCCTCTGGGAAGATGAACACAAATGTCCCTTCTCCCATCATCCTCTGGACCCCGGGTCTATACTGCTAGAGGGATTCAAACCCAGCTCTATGCACCCATCAAGTCTAATCCTTCATCACAGTCTACACTCTGCTGGAGATCAGCCACGGGGTGGGAAGGCAGGCAGTGATGGGGTGACAAGCAACCAGGTGTGAGGGGTGCTGAACAGGCCAGATCACTGCAAACCTCTCCATTACAACTTCCACAGTTATGAAACATGAACACCAACTTCCCATCTCAGAGCTGGGGCTGCCCTGAAGCAAGGCTTCTGCAGGTAAGGAGTTTCTTTAAAGTGTTCCATTTTCTCTTTTAAAATGCCTACATATTTGCATTACTCCCTGTGATAACTATGATTGAGTATTAAAGAATATGTATTCCCAAAGCCTCGAGAAGAACTGTTTCTTCAGAAAAATATGCCATGTTTATACTGAGGCTCCTAGCACTCCCCATGAGGCCCTGAGTTGTGTGCTTCTAAAGCTGGGAAATGCAGATCCAAGAGATCTGGGTCCCCTGAAATTCCATGACCATCTGTTCATTCATGCCATCCGCTCATTGATTCACAGCCCGGAGGAGCCCCAGGTTAGCGACGGGCAGCTGAGTCAGCAGCTCTCAAGGCAATCACCTCTTCCTCCCACTCATGAATCACTAACCTGCCGCCCCTTGCTACGTGCCTGGAAATACACAAGCAGGCCTAAGTGAAGTGGCACCTGGGCAGCAAGTTGTTACCAGCAAGAACCAGTCCAAGCGAGGTCAGGGCAAACAGCAGAGCAGGGTGAAAACAAAGGCTGAGCCCCACCAGACACCCTCAGCCATCTGTACATTTACTCATGAAACACTATGGCATATTTGCCATGCACAAGGCACGCCGCAGTGATGATTCAGATCCTCACAAAGCTCAAGGAGATAAGCCTAGTATTCAGAAAACTAATAGAAGGCCCAAAAGTTTAGTACTTTAAGAGAGGGAATGGGGGAGGAGAGAGCTAGTTAGAGGAAGGGGAGATGACGTTTGGGCTGAATGCCAAAAATAGAAGCATCCTGGAAGAGCTGGCTTTGGCCCCAGGCTATGAAAATTAGTGGACCTAAAGGGTTAAAAAACAAGGAAGCAAAAAGGACAGAACATCCTACCACACAAGGCAGGAAATAAAGATGCCAGGCCAGGGATATGGAGGGGAGGGCAGACAGGGGTGAATTATGGAGATCTTTGAACACCAAGAAAAGATGTTTGGGCTTTTTGTTTTCCTCTGGCTAATGAGGAGTCAGGAAAGAGCATTTGATGAGGAAAGTGAAATCATCAGCTAACATTTAGAAAGTTTAATTGGGTAGCCAGATGTCTGACTAATCAGAAATGAGAGGTGACGGGGCCATCTGGAAGACGATTGCAATAGTCCAAGCAAGCAGCAACGGCAGCCTGAACTAGGCAACGGAGAGAAGGAATGTACACAGAGAAGGACTGCGGGAGAACTCCTAGGATTTGGCAACAGACTAGAAAAGGCACAGAGGAAGCCAGTCCCTAAAAACCATGCTGCCTGCAAGAGACACTCTCTTTTTCTCATTTCCTCTTAGAAAACAGCCGAGTGACTCCCCTTCCCTCTTGGGTGAATTCAACCGCACTGGCTCATGTGGGATTAGAAAGCTAATTAAGACTTTCTCCTAAAAGTTCTGAGACAGTGAGCCTCCTTGGACAGACCTGATCACCAGGCCCACGACACATTCTGTCTCCTTCCATCATCTCCACATCCAAGGGGTACAGCTCAAGGGAGCCCCACCCCTCCCTGGGTATGGTTAAAGCCAGGAAACACATCCTTTTAAGAACAACCCCAAATCAAAAAAAATGTTTTGGGGGGCCTTATTAGGGCTTCCTACACCCAGAGAGAAACCAAGGACACAGAGTTGATGTTTCCAAGTATTGGTGGGGGGGGGGGGGAGGGGGCTTTTTAATGTGGGGAGAGAGAGAAGGAGAGAGAGAGATGAAGACAGAGTTCTTCCTCCAAACCCTGCTGCTGCTGCTGCTAAGTCGCTTCAGTCGTGTCCGACTCTGTGCGACCCCAAACCCTGCAGCTCCCAGCATCTCTCAGGCTCAGAATTCTAAGCCCCTCCCACCACCCATTGCAGAGCTTAATTCTGAAGAAGCCAGCCATTCATTCCAGACCCGTGTTTATGCTGTCAGCTCAGTATAAAGAGCAGTACACTAGTTCCCAAATGGGCTAGGGTAGGTTTCTACAATCCACCAAAAACTTCTAAAATTTAAAAAACAGAAAATGCTTTGCAGCCTCTCTTTTTCTTTTACTCAAAAAATAAATGACTGTATGGAACATCATAGGATAATATACATTCTTGCAACCTGGTTTAGTTTCCTATTAGACAGAAAAATGCCCATGAGAAAGTAGGCAGTTTTCTCACTCCTTAAAATGTAGTACCAGAGTAAACTGGAGAAAAGCAACACAGAGATGGCTTTCAAATGTTCCCCCCACAACTGTGAAATAAGATCAAAGGGCTAAATCAGGAGGTTCAGTGAACCCCATCTGACTGGCTCAGCACACTGCCGGCACTGCCCCAGCCCAGAGCTGGCCTGGCAATCAGCCCTGATAAAAATCTCTAGACTGGAACCACAGCACCAGTATCAAAGGATTATCCCTGAACTGGCTGTTCTTTCCTGCTCCGAACCCCTGGCTGTTCAGAATGCTAATCATCCCTGTCTCAGCTCACTAACCAGGTGACCACTCGCTGCCCAAGAGAAGGCGGCACAGGCCAAGATGCAGCTCTGAGGTCTGCAGGGACCAGGCTGCCTCTCTCTCTCTCTCTCTCTCTCTCTCTCTCTCTCTCTCTCTGCATCCTCCAGGCTCCCTTTCAGGAAAGGAGGGAAGCAAATGGGAGAAAAACACTCCTTCTCACACCCTGTGGGTGAGACCGCGTGAAAGCAGCACGATCCTTCTGGAAAGCAACCTGGCAACGTGAACAGAGAATCTTAAAAACATGCACCATTCCACTTCTAGGAGTCAGTCCTAAGGAGACAGTGTGTGACGTGAATAAAAATGGACACATACAGACCTTGGCGTAGCCTAAAACAGGGAAAAACCGAAGCGAACTCAGAGGACCAACCGTAGGGAGACGGTTACACAGGTTAGCCATCTGTTCAAGTAGATTGCCATGCATCTACTTGAAAAATGAATATGCATCACTTAAAAGCATATTTTCAAAGAACTATCAATGAGATGGGAAAGGATCTCTCTATGCATCTAAATTCATAGAGAAAAGACTGATATGAAACATATCCAAATATTAGCAGCAATCGCCTCTGGGATGTAATAGTTCCTTTCATCTTTATGCTTTAAAAATTGTGATCAAATACAAATACCATAAAATGTACCATTTTAAAGATCTTTAAGCGGACAGTCTTCTGGCATTAAGTATATCCACACTGCTGTGCCAACATCAGCACTAACCATCTCAGGAACTTTTTCATCTTCCCCGACGGACAAGCTGGACCCATTAAACAACTCTATTAATTCTTCCCCACCCCATCCTCACTCCAGTCAACTACCTTCCTACCTCTTCTCTCTATGAATGTGAGAACCCTAGATATTTCATATAAGTAGAATCACACAAATGTCAGTGCTTTTGTAACTGGCTTATTATGCCTGGCATCATATCTTCAAGGTTCATCCATGGTACAGTGTGTGTCAAAATCTTTTTCTTTTAAAGCTAATATTTTGTTAATCCGTTCTTCTGTCAACAGACACTTCCACTTTTTGGCTATGATGAATAAAGCTGCTGTGAACATAGGCATACAAGTTATCTGTTTCAGTCGTGGTCTGCATTTCTTTGGGGTATACACCGAATAGTGGAATTGCAGGATCATATGGTCATTTTATGCTTCATTTTTTAAGCAACCGCCACGGCAGCTGCACCACTTTCCATTCCCACCAGCAATGCAGAGAGTTTTCAATTTCTCTACATCCTCAACTCACTGGTTTTAATTTTTTTTTAAAGAAAAGTCATCTTAATTGGGAATGCATTTTTATAGTTTTTTTGTATTTTCAGAGTCTTCTACCAGGAGCGTGTGTTATATTTAAGACAGAAAAATAATTAATGCTGTTTTTTTTAAAACTGTGCTGAAGAATGGCTCATCAAATGCTGCCCACCCCGTCTATTATCAACGCTGCAGGGCTCAAAGCCTCCTCCAGCCTCCTCCTTCACAGCGTCAACTCACAGCCATCACTTGAGGTTCTGGTTTTCTGCTCTGAAAGTGGCTCCTGCCTTCACCCCCTGCGAGCTTCACGAGGTCATACAGATAAAGAAAGGGATACAGTTTGGGGTCCACACAGTCTTGGAGAGAAATCCCAACTTCACTACCTACCAGCTGTCAGACAAGCAATTACACCTCTCTGTGCTTCATTTTCCTCATTAGGTAACTGAGACAGATGAGGTCAAAGCCTTAAGGTTGTAGGGCCTTGCACTCTGCCTGCCATAGAGGAGGTGTTTGATAAAAAAAAAAAATGATCCCCCTTCATTTCTGGAATCATTCGTAGCTTCTACCGCAGGAAGGAACACAGCATACCTACAAGTAAACACCGCTTAATTGACTGATGGAAACTCATCAGTGTGAAGATTTCAATTCAAACACTTATAGCTCCCCCAGAACCCTCCAGGGAGTGCAATGTTTAACAAACATCAGTCCTGGGATTTGCTTGCACAAAAAGGATTCCACAGTCAAATAAGTGTGGGGAACATAAACATTAGTATCTCCAAAAAGAGCAAAAGAGCAATCAACAGTTTTGTTGTTGTTTAGTCACTAAGTCATGTCTGACTCTTTTGTGACCCCATGGACCATAGCCCACCAGGCCCCTCTGTCCATGGGATTTCCCAGGCAAGAATGCTAGAGTGGGTTGCCATTTCCTTCTCCAGAGGATCTTCCCAATCCAGGGATCAAACCTGCATCTCCTGCACTGGCAGACGGATTCTTTACCACTGAGCTGCCTGGAAAGCCCAGTCAACAGTTAAAGGTCTGCAATAAGGAAACCCACGGTTCTCAAACATTGTGACCACAGACACCTGGCCTAACATCCGCTAACATCACATGGAACTAACTTTGGGAGATGATGCTCTGGTCCTCCTCCTACCTGAAACATCCAGCCTTGGATTTCCAAAAGCAAACTCCGGCTAGTATGTTGGGATCAATGTGGACTGGTGGTCTCCAAACTGAGAAAGCATGAGACTCACTTGGAGGATTGGTTGAAACACAGAGGGCTGGATAGATTCCAGCCTCAGATTCTGACTCAGCAGACCCAGGGTCAGGTCTGAGAATTTGCATTTCTAATACATTCTCAACTGATGCTGATCTGCTCCTCCAGGGACCCCATTTTGAGAAACACTGACAGGTAAAAAAAAAAGCCTCATATACAAGTTAAACAGCAGACATAGATGAAATCTGTCTACTCTCTGCAAAGAAATCAAATCTACTTCAAAACTTGAAACATCCATTCTCTTCGGGGACAAGTTCTTAAAGGAAGCATTTCATAGATGTTTAACAAACAGACTTCGGGATCAGAAAACAGCATGTGCACAAATCCCCATTCCCACCACTGCCTGGCCGAAGGAGCACGGACAAGTTAGTAAAACTTTCCAAGGTGCAGCTTCTTCATCTCTAAAATGGGGATGATAACAATAATGACATAGAGTGCAGGGTGACTGGGAGCATACCTGGCACTTAGTAAGTAGGTGCTCAATAAATACTGGATATTCTTTCTGGTAACTTTGTTCTTTGACCACCTGACCTGGCGAACAGCTCATCGTCCGCGTGCTCTCTGGTGGCTGTGCGAGATGCCATTGTTTACACTCACTCCCAGCCTCCACGTTGCACAATCTCAAGGCACTTGCTGTCTCTGGGGACCCCATCTCCCCTCCCAGGCTTGTGGCACTGGACCGGACACCTGTATGTGAACACTTGCAAATATCTTAGTACCGGCTGATCATTATCTAGAGACAAACCGAGAGGGTCAAGGGAGAGCAGCATCTCATGTAAACCTCACGCTGCCCGCAAAGCTGGCTCTCTAAGGACAGGGGCTGTTAAGGATTGAATTGTGTCTTTCCAAAATCAACACATTGAAGTCCTCAGCCCCAAGACCTCAGAACACGACTATATACCGAGACAGGGCCTTTAAAGAGGTAATCAAGTTAAAATGAGATCATTACAGTGGGCCCTGACCCACTATGACTGGTGGCCTCAGAAGAGGAGATGAGGACAGAGACCTGCACCGAGGGAACACCATATGGGGACATGGGAAAGGCAGCCATCTGCAACCCAAGGAGAGAGGCTGAAGCAGAACCCACCCTGCCGACACCCTGATAGCAGACTTCAAGCCTCCAGAACAGCGGAAACATCAACTTGGGTTGTGTGAGCCACTGTTGGAAGAGGTCCAGAGAGGACACGACTGCTGGTTGACCCGTGAGCTGGACCCGGGCAACCAGAGGCTCCTCATTTCCTCCTCTGTCCTTAGAATGAACATTCTGCACCATTCCCATGGTGAGAGCTGCTCCAAGGACACAGCCTTGAGAGAGCAAAGTGTTGCTGAGACCATCTGGACGGAGTATGTGCCTGAACCCAGTTAAGGCCTCCATGAGTTAAGGCCTCCATAGAAACTTTAAGATTCCAGTGGGTGGGCGCAGAGATGTACCCAAGGCAAGCCTGGTTGGTAAGTTCTCTTGCTTATATAATCTGCCACCTATCAACATGGGGTGCTCTCTCTTTCTTCCATCTCTCCTTACCCTCCATGTACAGTGGCTGGTTTCCAAACTAACAGCCACCCCGGTCAGTGGTATTTGTTATGACAGCGATAACACTAGAGTGGCCACGGGGAGCCCCCACTCCCGCTCAGGACCCAGTATCACACTGTGCAAGAGAGAGGTGGGAGGTCCCCTGAGACACCACAACTGAGAAGCGGAGAGAGTGGAAGCCTTTACCTGGGGATTCTGGCGGCAACTTTTAGCCCTGCTGCTTAGTGGCCATGGGACAAGTCATGGGTACTCTTTGAACCTCTGTGTTTTCCTTTCTCTCCCTATTAGGGCTGCTGGAAGGATGGAGATGAGTTATCTAAAATGAGCCTTAGAGTCCAATCCATGGTCATGCCATTAGCTTAGCAAGATAAGTGCAGGAACCTCCTAATAGGCTCTCTGCTTCTCCTCCTGCCCTTGTGTCCTGGCCTCACTACCACAACAGGAAGCTTTTAAAAATGTTCATCAGATCACATGCATAGCTACTTAAACCCTTCCAATAACGCCCCATCACATTGAGCAGGAAAGCCAGACTCTGCACCATTGCCTGCAAAGCCCTACAAGAAAACAGCCACTGCCAGCCTCCTCCTCTCTCCCCTCTCTCATGCCTTAAATTCCATTCAGAGTGGCTTCTTAGCGGTTTCTGAAACAAGCCAGCTTATTCCTACCTTAGGGCCTTTGCACTCTCTGATCCCCCTACCCAAAAGGCTTTTCCCTCAAATTTCCACCTGGTCGGGTCCTGTCTCCTCCTTGGAGCCTTTTCTTACTCATCCTAAAGAAAATGGTATCACTTCATGTTGTTGTCTCCCTAGATGTTCTGAGCAGTGGCTTAGCCGCACCTCCTGAGAGTAAGCACCTTTGTCTGTTCAGGGCTGCCTCCCCAGCACTTGTTCAGAGCCTGGAGGGAACGCAGAAAATAGGTGGTGCCTGCAAGTGCTTTGCAAACTGTACAGTGCTACATAAATGTGAGTGTGACAAGCACCCCAAAGAGCCGACCAAGTAACTCAAAAAAAAAGGAATGGAAAAGGAAGGGGAGGATGGAGGATTCAGAATGGGAATGCGGAGGGACTTTAAATGGTGATTTAAGAAATAAACCAAGCAACCCATTTTCTTAAATATATGAGGCTTGTGAGCCAGAGAAGCACAGATCACACTGACAATTATTCATTTATTCTCGTCAGGCTTTATCTGCTCCACCCGGTCAAAGGAACCACATAAATTACAGATAGCCACAGTCCTCCCGGAGCCAGGCAGCAGAGCCCCTCCTTGGGGCCACCCGGGAGGGGACCCTGGCCTGGCAGCCAGGCTGACTCACCCTCATCACATTAGCCCTCCTTCCTGCATCTGGGCCTGTCTCACTGCTGCCTGCCTGGGGCCTGCGCTCCCACAGCGGGTGGGTCTGTGATTCACAGATGGCCCATCACTCCCGGTGCCAGCAGAGCACCACCCGAGCCTATCTTTAGAAGTTCCGCAGGCTGAAAAATCAATTTGCCTGCCTGGCACCCGTGCCTGGAGCCTCCCCGCTAATATCAGCAGCGGGCAGTGTGTGGTTCCCGCCACTGCCCTTGCACCAGGCCTCGTTCAAAGTGGAGGGCCTGGCAGTGCCACCTGATGAGACTTCTGTACCCAAAGACACACTGGCCCGCCCTCAGAGTTGGGCCAGGCCTCACCCAAAACCACAGGCCAACACTAGACCTTGGAAAGCACTGGCAAGGAGGAAGCTGATCACTCCAGGTCCTGGCTGCCCCACTGGCACACTCCCCAGGTGGTCATCTGACACCCCATCCACAAGTGGCCACGCCACAGCAGCTTGCCCAGGCGCTGTGAGTTCAGTCTCCTCCTCAGAGCAAGGACCAGAGAGCAGACATGACTCCTCATGGCAGTACAGACTCAAGAGCCCAGTTCCCACTGCAGTGGCTCCTCCTGACTCACTCCTAGGCGTCCCACTTACTGGAAATGACATGTGAATCCAAGAAGCCAAAGGGAACCTCACGCTCGGGGGAGGGGTTGACCATCTGGTTAGACCCTGACCATATCAATACCGTCTTATTCCTTCCTAGAGAGATTCACTGGGAAACTGGCTTGGCGAATGGACTGCAAGGAGAAGACAGCTAGAGGGAGTAAGAGAAGAGGCAGGGCGGCCCTAGCTGTCCCCACCCTCTGTAACCTGTGAACTCTTTCTGCTCAAGCTTTGAGAAGGACCTCTGACCTTTACCTCTTGACCCACATCTAGACACCGTTTTTACAGACATTGGGAGATTTGGCTTATGTCTTTCAACAGTGCAGTCTAGAGCCCTGCCCACTCCTGCTTCTTCCCATTATTACTGATACATAATCACATCCAGGTCAAAACAACTGGGAGGGGCTCCCTCCTACTAACTTCCAGTTGAGAAATGAAAATGACCCAGAAGAGTCTGAGGGCTCAATCCCTGAGAACTTGCAGAAGAACAATCCTGTCTTTGTTTCCTTAATGCAAAAAAAGGGGTACAAGCTTGCCCATGTGCCCCTGGGAACCAGGCTGCTGAGGCAAGAAGGGGGCTCTGGGTGGGAGGAGCCCTGGGCGCTCTCCCCCAATCATCGCCACAAGAACACAGGCCCCTGAGTGTCCATCTTCCATCTTTACTCAAGGAAAGCTAGAAGGACCTGGGTTTTTAATCTGAAAAACTGTTTGCAAACCTAGGTAATTAATGCAAAAAGAGAAATAGCCCATCAAATGGTAACCCTTGCAGACCACCATCCTGTCCTCCCTGAGAGCGAGAGGTGGGTACATCCACAGGTCTGCATGTTCCTCTGTAGGAAAGCCTTCCCAGCCTGCCTCTCTAACAGCAGCACCGGCCAGAAGGTGAGATCAGACCAATGAGACAGGAAATCTGGCTCCCACCACGTTGAGGAGGGAACCAGGACAATAACCAGTAGGGATGGGGAGCAGCGTGGGTCAGGCATTCCCAGTCGGGCACTGGGGAGGGGGACAGGGAGCCCCAGGGCTTATCCCACAACAGCATCAGCTTGCTTGCCAGGTGAAGGATTTTACACCTGTCTCGTTCCCTTGTTTGCCCAGCACAAACAGAGCAGGAAGGCAAGAGTAAACAGCACTCCTGGAGCCCCCAACTGCTAGGAAGCCTCCACCAGACATTGTGCGGGGGGCATTTCCCAAATCTTTGTGGGTCACCCCTCTGCCTGCAATGTCTTCCCTCTTCTTTCCTCTCATTCAAGGCTAGCCCCTCTCCTTCCTGGAGATTCTGTAAAGTATCAGCTCCTCCAAAGAGCTGCCCCCTCTTCAGTGCCCTGCCGCCAGCCCTGGGTCCACCAGCCTGGGGAACATCTCTCTTGGGCATGCACACTATTCCTGCATCCCACTGGCCACTTGACTAGCCAGGAGCTGATCCAAGGAAGGGCTGGGTCTTTCCATCCGGTCATCATGGAGAGCTCAGAACACAGAAGCAGCCCGGTATAGAACTGAAGCATGCAAAGCATCAAGGAGCAAAGGTTTTCTGAGTTCCAGCCCTCCCCAGTCCCCTTCACAATCCCTCCTTCCCCCAGCACTCATCCTTAGCATCTATCTGCTCAAAATTCAACTTGCCAAAGCGCTTTTCTCACTGCCCTGTGTAAATCAGCACTTCCTCATCACTACTTCTCCCCCTTCCATCCTTTACTTATCCATTTGCACCTATTACCACCTGACTTATCCTGTTTACTTAAAGATCCTGTTAATGGTCTGGCTCCCACCTAGAAAGCAAATCCCCAAGCAGAGGGCCTGTGTCTGCTTTGTTCTCTGCAGTGTCCCCAGCGCCTAGGACAGTGCCTGCCACACAGAGGGGCACAGTAAATGTCTAAATGAATGCAAGATCCTCTCAAAAAGGAGGCCGAGGCCTCAGAGACCCTGTGAAGCAGCCAGAACTCTTGCCTCTTCTTCCTCCTCCTTTGCTATCAGTGAGCAGGACACCTGCAGAACTTTCCATCTCTCAGGTCTCATCACATTTCTGTGACTCAGATGCCACTAAGCAGGTCAGGAACCCCTTCCGTGTGAGTGCAAGAGGATACAGTGGGGCGCCCATGTGAGGGGATGGGGTGCAGGGTGAGGATCTGAGTGTGTACAGGTGGACTGAGGGGGACAGGGTCCAGCAAGGAGGCATGTTTGGGGAACTGCAGTGTGTGAGCAAGTGTGCAAGTCTGGGAAGTGGAAATGTTTGGGCACCAGGGAGTGGAGTAGCAGAGGGTGTCTGTAAGATGAGGGGGAAGAGGAGCAGGCCAGCATGTGTGGGTGTGCACATGAGTGTGAACACAGGGAAGGTGTGTTGGTAGGTGGAGGTGTCGGTGCTTCCTCCCCCTGGTGCAAACTTCAGCTGGAGAGACACAGTGGGATGAAAAGGGTTCTCCCCTGGGTCCTCAGGAAGAATCCCTCCCTCCCTTTCCTGCTCCAGATCTATATCATGCTGTATGGGAAGGAGCTAATGTAACCAGAACCCAGGCCTCCTTTATTAAGCAACCAGAAGGCAATTTCACAGCAGCAACCGGGCAATCAAGTCAGCCCCTCTGAAACACAGGCTAATGCTAAGCACGGGGGTCTTTCGGCTCTATGGGTGTGGGGTCACCAGCACCCACCAGAAGGAGCCCAGGCTCCTAGTGATTTTGCACCACACAGAGATCTGGATCTCTGGAGCTTCCAGGAAGCAACAGAGGCACTCGAGCAGAGTATGGGCATGTTACTACCAATGCATAGCTAATAAACCGCAGACTCTGGAAACTGCCAGGTTCAGAAGGGTGGCGACCTGCTGGTCTTTTGGCTGGACTGGGGCTCACGGGTCCCTTCCAGCAGGCCAAGACACGATGCCTTCGTGGAGGTGGCTGCAGACAGGAGGAAAAATGCAAGAGGCTGCTTTCCAGAACCCAGGACCGGAAGCGAGACTGGGGGCGCAGACCCGGCTCTGCGTTCACTTCCTCATGACCTCACTCAGCACCCATTTCTTTCTGCCTTATGCTGAGAGGGAGCTCCGTGGTCACCTAAGGCTTGGGGCTTCCAGATGGAGGGAGCGGACCCATTAGGAGAGGAGACAGGTTCGGCTGCCTCCCCACGTTGCCATCGGGGACAGCAGATTGGGGGTTTGAACTCCGGAGTGGCTCCCCAAGACAGTAATAGAAGCAAAATGGGGAAAACCCAACCATGGTGGGAAGCCACGTGCACTTGTATTAATGCGCTCTCCGCGGAGATCATCTCCTGGTTGCTAAGCACCGGCCGTACACACAGTTACTATTAGAAAGTTAATCATGGAAAATGCTGAGGTCTCTTTGCCCCGCCCGGCATCTCACGACTCCACGCTACAATTTCATCTTCCATATAACGTTACCGGACAATGCCACTGGCTCCGTCCGCTCCCTCGTCCCGAGCCTATGTGACCTTTCCATTCCCTTCAAGCTGCAGGCCACGTCAGCCCCGCAGAGCTCGAAGACTCGCTGGCCGGGGCCTGGCCTGGATCAGCCCACTGAGATTTTCCATGCAGCCGCACAGCCAGCAAAATGCTCAGGGGGGATTAAGACGACTTGCTCCATCACCCAAGACGCTTTAGGGAAGGGAAAAACAGCACCAGCTCCACCTTGGCTGCAGAGGAGATCCACACACCATCTGTACCCGAGAAGAGAGGCCAGAGCAAAAACTGCTTCTCCACCCCCAACTTGCAAAGCAAGGATTAACTCCCACCCTGCACTTGCTCAAGCTCACCAGAGACGCCAGTCATACTGGAAGGTCAGCCTCATAAAAGGCTTAGTCCCTGTTTGTCAGTCAACACCCCAGGGAGCAGACAATCAATTGTTTTTGTTTTATGATTATTTATGGGCGCTGGTTCTCATTTCTTTAGCCTGGATAACAGGGAGGAGAATGCAAAAAAGTATTAAGGCTCAGTGTTCTGTGATGACCTAGAACGGGCTGTGAAGCAGGGAAGGTCCAAGATATATGTATGGCTGATTCACTTCATCATACAACAGAAACATAACATTGTAAAGCAATTATACTCCAATTGAAAAAATAAAAGAGTATTAACATCCCAACCAGGGTCACCCCGCCAGCTGCCTCTCTGACCCAAAGACTGAGTTACTGAGTTATTGTGGCTTTTATTAGTAAAAGCAAGAACAATAAATACCATGAGTGCTTACAAAGCCAAGTAATTCTGCGAAAATCTCAACAGCTACAACCTTCCTTGGTGAAACACAGAATGAGAATTGTTTTTTCCTATAGTTCAAGCTAGGGGTCTTCTGACAATGTAAGTGTCTTCTGCTTAGCGACACTAGAAATAAGAAAAGGGACTTGTTCGAGGGGCTGGATAGTGCGAGGTCTGGAGCTGGCGGGTTCCCAGCTCTACCAGCTATGTGACCTTGGGCAAGTCCCTTCATCTGGCAGATTCCCACATCACACCGAGTCAGTGAGGACTCAGCGAAAGGATGCACACAGAGGGCTTGGCATGGCATCTAGCACAGAGCAGAACTCCCTAAACATTAGCTCCTATCATAAGATATTATCATGAGTTAATATGAGTGTACTACCATCTGAAGCACAATGATGTGATCTCTTTGGTCCCCATGCCACCCAGGGATGGAGATGAAGAGGGCATGTCCTCCACTGTCCCTCAGCCTGGCTTTAGTGCAGCACTCGCCCCAGAGGAGGCCCCTGGGCATCCCATACCATACACTCCTCTGCTCCTGGGAGCCAGCTCACCCCAAGTCTGTTCCCACACCCTCCCTCCTATCCTTGACTAAGAGCAACAGGCACCACCATCTCCATTTTAAAGAGATAAGCTGGGCTTCCTTGGTGGCTCAGTGGTGAAGAATCTGCCTGCTAATGTAAGAAACAGGGGTTCAATCCCTGATCCGGGAAGATCTCACATGCCATGGAGCAACAAAGCCCATGCACCACAGCTATCAAGCCTGTGCTTTACAGCCTAGGAGCCGCAGCTACTGAGCTCACCAAGGGAGGTTAGCCAACAAGGACCAAGTAAACAAAAAAAAATAATTACAGATCATGATAAGGGCTTTGAAAGAGCCAAAGTGGGTAGTGAAGTGAGTAACAAAAGCACTGCTGCTGCTAAGTCTCTCAGTCGTGTCCGACTCTGTGCGACCCCATAGACGGCAGCCCACCAGGCTCCCCCGTCCCTGGGATTCTCCAGGCAAGAACACTGGAGTGGGTTGCCATTTGCTTCTCCAATGCACGAAAGTGAAAAGTGAAAGTGAAGTCGCTCTGTCGTGTCTGAGTCTTAGCGACCCCATGGACTGCAGCCTACCAGGCTCCTCCGTCCATGGGATTTGCCAGGCAAGAGTACTGGAGTGGGGTGCCATTGCCTTCTCTGTTTAGTGGCACACATTTGTTATGTGGTGTATTTATTATGTATTTTCTGTTTCTCAATAGATGAAGCTCCTCAAGGACACCGATTTGTGTCTGTTCCTTACTACATGCCATGTCCCTAGAGTAATGGGCCTGACACACAACATATATTCATTGAATGAGCATTGCTGGATGGTTAGAAGTCTTCTCTATCCCGGTGGTTTTAAGCTAAGACCTGACGATGAGAAGGAGCCAGCATACAAAAAGCAGGCAGAACCAGTAATTCTAGCCACAGAGAACAGTACATGCAAAGGCCATGAGGTGTATCATAGCTTGGCATGGTTTTTTTTCTGTTTCACTGCATTTGTATTTAATTTGATGTTTTTAATAGGTGTTATATTTACATAAAGAAGCAAAACAATATAAAAGTTATATACCAAGAGTATGGTTCCCACCCTCTTCTCTCCTCCCTATTAAAACACTTTATTAGATTTTTAAATTTACCTTCCAAGTTTTCTTCATTGGCATGTTCTTTGTCGACAGGATTCTAGAAGCTGATAATGCCCAGGATAGACTGACACCTTTTTGTCACTCTCATCCAAAAGCAACCTTTAAAAAGTCAGAGGAGACACCATCCTCTACTCAGTAAATCTCTGAGCCCTATCCCCTGTCTTCCCCTTCCACATCCTTGCTCTCAGCTGGTTTCCTCAGTTTCCATCCTGGAGCCTCATTCCTGGTGACAGCAAAGTTCAAGGTTAGCGGCAGGCACCCTAGTGCTGGGAAGCCAGGTTCCAACCCCAGTTCAGCCACTTACTGCTAGGCTGACTTGGGGCAGGTTACTCAACCTCTCCCTGCCTCAGTTCCCATTTTTAAACCAAAAGTATGAGAGAATCAATTCTGAGAGCAGCTATGAAGGTAAGACAAGTTAAAAGATAAGCTCTTAGCTTTAGTCAGTGATACACAGGAGGCACCCAGTAAATGTGAGCAGTGTTGTTATCTATTTTAAGCATCATCATTTTTATTATTAGATTCCCATTCTCTGTTCAGCCCACTGGGAGTGATGATACTCATCCACCCCAGTACCACATCCAGATTCCCAAACACCTGAACACTCTTGCCTTAGAGGTGGTTATCAGTCAGATATGCCCATCCCAAATCCTAACTCAATACACTGACTTTTGGGGACCCTAAGAGGACTCAGGGCTTCCCATATGTTCCCATAAGCCACTTCCAACTGGCTCCTCGGGGCTGCCTCTGGTGTCTTGGGGCAAAGTAGGGGGACTTTTTGATCCTACAGAAGGGTTCCACACCCATGACTGACGCTTGCGCTTCCCCCGGCTGACATTCTTTCCTTTAACTTTTTAAAAAAATACCCCCAACATGTTTGCCTTTTCATGCCTCTCCTCCCCCTCAACACCCCTCACCTCCCCCCAAATCCCCAGTAGTTTCAAAACTAAGTAACTGCTGGGAATTGTATTTAAAGATGCTAATTTAGACACACACGTCAGAAGACGCTGAAATAGTTTTCTTAGCAACAGCCCCTCACCCACACCTTACAGCTGCCGCTGCCCAGGAGCAGGGCTTGAGGAAGCCCCCAGGAGAGCAGGATTCATAGGCAGCAGAGTTTGAGGACCCCAGTTTAGGGTATGCTTCTGGCCTCTACCCTCGGAGGGCAATCTCCAAAGGTTCAAACTTTGCCACGCTGCAAACTGCACGAGAATGGTTCTCAGGACAACCAATTATTTAGGTAAACCCACTGTATCACATTTTGAACTTAGAGAACTGCTAAGGCAGAGAGCCCTAATTTCCTGTAACAAACCTCCATCTTCCTTTTGACTCAGCTTCACACATTAAATAGCAGAACCTACCTTCAAAACATAGTAAGACTCCTTTCCGTGTTGTTCACATCAAAATGCAAGCATGAGTTCCATCAGAGTCACATCTCCAAATGATGGGGACAGGGTAAAAAGGACAACGTAAGGGATTAAATAGTTAATTCCACCAAAGGATTGTCAGTAGAAAAAATATGGGAGATCCCTGTAAATTAATGATTACTCAGGAAAGCATGTTTGCTTAACCACAAAACCATGCCACAGAAACACGTGACATGCCCCCAGACAATAAAACAATGGTGGCAAGAGACCCACACCCTGCCCAGCGCACTCAGTAAGTTAATGATCCCTAGGACATACTCTCCGGAGAAGGCAATGGCACCCCACTCCAGTACTCTTGCCTGGCAAATCCCATGGACGGAGGAGCCTGGTAGGCTGCAGTCCATGGGGTCGCTAAGAGTCGGACACGACTGAGCGACTTCCCTTTCACTTTTCACTTTCATGCATTGGAGAAGGAAATGGCAACCCACTCCAGTGTTCTTGCCTGGAGAATCCCAGGGACAGGGGAGCCTGGTGGGCTGCCGTCTCTGAGGTCGCACAGAGTCGGACATGACTGAAGCAACTTAGCAGCAGCAGGACATATTCTCTGCACATATAAAAAAAATAATAATTTATGGAAGTGCTTATTGTACAGAGACTTGAAATATTTTTTTACAGTCCTGGCTTGATCGTGCAGGAACAAAAACTCGTCTGCCCAACCTAGAGGAGAAGCTAATGATGGAAACATGACATCTACTCAAGAATGAGAAAGTGGTCTTTTCCCCCTCCCCACTTTTCCTGTGATTATAAAACGGCAGCCCACTAAGTTCTCAAGGCACAGCACCCTCTCACCTGCCTGTATGTAAGCCTCACAAGTGTTTTGTTCTAATAAATCACTTCTTATCTATCACTTTGCCTCTCACGGAACTCTCTCTGTGCTGACACATGAAGGATGGAGACCCCCACCCTGAAACTCCACCTAACGGTCTCACAAGTGGCAGAGTAACATGTCCCCTCCTTTACAAGCTCTCCTGAACCACCCTCAGACGGGAGCAGTTTTTCCCTCTCCCATCTCACAACTCTTCTCTGATATCTCACTTAGGTAGCAAGTTCAAGGGCAAGCACATTTTGTCTCCCTCTGGACTGGCACATCCTTGAGAAGTAAAGCCATGTCTTACTTGACCTTGGATCATGTCTCCACTGCACTCACATCTCAGATAAACACACAGTATCTGTCAAAATGCCTGGAGCACAGTAAGTACTTAATAAATAGTTATAGGTTCCTAAGGTAAGTCATTTTATAAATCCAAGAGAGGAGTTCACCCATTTGAACAGTAAAAAAAAAAGAAAGTAACATTGGTATTATGTAAGATTGCCTGCAGTTGATCTCATTTGTAAATATGGCTTTTCATATGCTGGGTTTTCCTTAAAAGGGGGGTATATGAATATGCATATGAAAAAGACAAAGACAGTAGCTGGGACATGGGAAATGCAAGCCAGGTAACCCCTGCCTGGGAGAAAAATTCCCACAGTCTGATGATGGGTAGGCTTGACATGACGGTTATCAGAGGGGTGGATTCTAGAAAGCAGAAATGCTCCAGAGAGAACACACACATGCCTTGTATCTCAAGTGTTTATTTCAAGAAATTCTGAAGATGTTCTGTTTTCCTGATTACATGGGTGTGGTCCATTTGCTTAGATGTCTGGACTTTATGTTATTCATGGTTACTTTTCAAGCATCATGTTACAGTTCAACTAGCAGGAAAAAAAAAAAAAAAGGAATGATTAAACCACATTTCCCTTGGTGAAATTAACCTTCACTATCCAACTGAAGTCAATGTGAGAATTGGATTTGTTTTATAAAAATTCACTCTATAGAGAGCTCAGCTGTTACCACCTATAAAGTAAGACGGGTCCCCACAAAGGCGAGCAGCAGCACCACGTGAGATGCCAGAAGGGAATGTGGAATGCTTGAGTAATAAAACAGATGCAGAGAACTTTCCATCGGCACAACAAGAGGACAAGCGCTGATGGAACTCGCTCTCCCTTCGCAGACCAACTGGGCTCAAGAATCCAAATGCTGAGAAAGTCAAGAAGGTGCAAAAGACACTCTATCAGAATAATAAGAGGGCTACTTCTTTCTCCTCTGGGAACCTTCAAGTATTTTGGAGTTTCTGACACTCTCAAGATGGCACAGAAACCAGAGCCTGATTTTAGAAACCTTGACACGGTGAGCGGGGCAGGAGGGTGGTGATGTTCTGAGTACTGAACGATTTAGAGCCCTGGTAACTTGGTTCTAGGGGAGAAAACAAAAAAGCCAGGCACACTGAGGCAGCTGTGGGTTGCTTTTTTGCTTTGTTTAGGGTGGCACCCAGGGACTGAGCTAGCTGTCTGCCAGCTACTCCCCACCCACATTTTCTGCAACTGGCATCAGACCACAATAGACAGCTAGAACCTCCTTGACAATGAGAGAAGGAAGGGTTTGAGGAGTGCCCTGGGGGTTGTATAGGAGGCAAGAGGAGGACACACTTCCTCTAGACATTGGGGTCAAGGGCAATCAGGGATGACTTTCAGGGATATGAGCTCCAGGCTTTCTCAGCACCGGCGAGCTGCACCCACATCAAGGCCTGATGCCAGGTTTGTACCTAATCATCAAGGCCACAGTCCCCAAATGAGGCCACACGGGTTCATTCTCAGGCAGGCAGGTGGTTTAATATTTTCCTTTGGACAATCTTGTCCAGAGAATCACTATCACGACTTGATTTTATCACCATCTTGTGCAGGTGAAAATAAGAAAATCAACATTTTCTAGACCTTGTGTAGCTTTAATTGATGCAACTGGACACGCGTTTATGGAGCGCTTATTGTGTTTCCTGATAGCTCAGTTGTTAAAGAATCCACTTGCAATGCAGGAGACCCCAGTTCAATTCCTGGGTCAGGAAGATCCACTGGAGAAGGGATAGGCTACCCACTCCAGTATTCTTGGGCATCCCTTGAGGCTCAGTTGCTAAAAGAATCCACCTGCAATGTGGGAGACCTGGTTCGATCCCTGGGTTGGGACGATCCCCTGGAGTAGGTAAGGGCTACCCACTCCAGCATGCAGGCCTGGAGAATGCCATGGACTGTACAGTCCATGGGGTTGCAAAGAGTCAGACACGACTGAGCATCTTTCACTTTATTGTGTTGCAGAATCAGCTGCAAGTCTTTGGAATCAAGAAGTAAGAATAGGGGGACTTTCCTGGTGGCCCAGTGGCTAAGACTCCACACTCCCAATGCAGGGGCCCCGGGTTTGATTCCTGGTTGGGGAACTAGGTTCCACATGCTGCAACTGAGTGTTCACATGCCACAATTAAAGATCCTGTATGCCTCAACTAAGACCCTGCATACCCAAACAAACAAATATAAATATTAAAAAAAAGAATATGAAAAATAAGAACTGTCTCCAGAAGAGATCACACATCAGCTTTGACTATGCCTTGATGAGTTAAACTTCTCTTGTGGACAATATACTTTTCCTCATAACACCCAGAGAATGCAGAGTTAGAGGCTCAATGGTGGATCGATACATTCACTGAATGAAAATGGCAGGCCCCACAGATAGTTTCCAGAAGGCCTGCCAACTACTCTCCCACCCTGGGTTCTGGTGCTCTTCCACAAACTGTGTAACATCAACCAGAATACCCCACCAGCCCACGATGCCCACACAGTTGGAGCCTGATTCTCACACTGGATTGGGTGGCTTTGGGCAAGTTGCCCCAACCTTTGGGGCTCAGTTTCCTTATCTATAAAATGAAAGGATTGGGGCAGATTGTCTCTACTCCCCTTCTGAGTTCCAGCATTCCACGATGCCCCATGCATTCAGGTAACTGGGAGCTGTCTTTCACTACTTATGGATGCAAGAGACAGCCACACATCACCCCCGCCTGCTTTTTTAGCATGGCCCTGTCTTGTCAGGTTCCCACTGCTTCCTCACATTGTCCCTGAGGCCTCAAGCAAGCTGAGCCCATTCTCTCCCCAGCTGCTAGGTCCCACATAATCAATACCAGTGGGCACCCCCATTCCACTCCCACTGACTGACTCAGGGGCAAGCAACCGACCTACTTCTGGTCCATGAGACAGATAGAGAACATGAGGGAGGGGCTTCCAGGAAAGGTTTCCTCTCTTTAAAAAGCCTCACCAGAAGGGACGGTCCCCACCCCTGAACATTGCTAAATCCAGATGTGAACCCGGAACTCCTGCAGCTATTTTGCAGCCATGAGAGGAACCAGATCTAGGATGAAACTGTCACTAAAGACAGGAGAGCAAAGACACAGAAGGAGTCAGGACCTCAAACATCACTTGGCCACAGAGCCAGCCACGCTGGAGGGCCCCCACCTCCACCCCAGCCACCTCTGTTCTACTTATGGGCAATACATTTCCTTAAGCAGATTAAAGTTGGTGGGAGAATGGCATTGAAATATGTATAATATCATATATGAAACGAGTCACCAGTCCAGGTTCGATGCACGATACTGGATTCTTGGGGCTGGTGCACTGGGACGACCCAGAGGGATGGTATGGGGACGGAGGAGGGAGGAGGGTTCAGGATGGGGACACATGTATACCTGTGGCAGATTCATTTTGATATATGGCAAAACCAATACAATAGTGTAAAGTTAAATAAAATAAAAATAAAATAAATAAATAAAGTTAGTGTTTCCCATTACCTGCAGCCAAAAGTGACCTAACTAATTTGAAAAGAATAGATGCATTCTGAAGCAAACGTAACACTAAAGCTACACTATATAGAGCTGAATCTTCCTTTAGTGTCTGGGAAAACACTCTACAACACCATTTGGATGGAGATTACACTCTCAAGTAAATCCCTGACACTTCCTTTTCTTCCTCATAAGGCAACAGCATCCAGACATTTGTACTGTGTAATTGCTTGGTTTCTAGAAAAATGTGAGTGGTCCACATATTCCAACAAGAAACAGCGCTCTGACGTGCCCTTGTCCGTGGACACAATGGAGCACAGCCATGAACTCAATCATAAGAGCAGAAGAGTCAAAACTGGCACTTTGAACAGATGATTCTATGCTGTATCGGTGGTTTTGAGCTATTCATTTTTGTTTTACCTCTAAAAGAGTCCCAGATTTCTCAATCAGCTTACTGGCTAAGATAGATTTCAGCAAAATATTAGGGAGAGGACAGAGGTAGGCATATAGGTTTCCTCCTCTCTCTCTCACACTCTCTTTCTCACACTCTCTCTCCCCCCTCCCCGCTCCCCAACTTCTCACCAAGGTAACAAAAGAAACAATAATTAAGTTGATGAGCATTAACTGGTGCTACCAAGCGTAATAAAAAAAACACCTCCCGGCTTACACTGCCATTTCCTTTTTAAACCCTTCGGGGGCATTGTGTGCAAATATAGTAAACAGCATTAGAGGGAAATAATGCGGCACATACTTCTGGGAGCACGTCATGTCCCTTTAAGACAAGGCCCACTGTTCAGTTCCATTCTAGGCCAGAGCTCCAGTTTCAAGCCTGTGGTCCCCTTACTGCCTCATGCAGTATTAATATGGCCCTGGCACGCTCCCAATTTGCATTGTAAACCATAATCTGGGCCATCTCCCACACAACAAACTGGTTTGGGGCTCCCTCTTCATTTCCCAGGAGGGCTTTCGCCCCTCTCCCCAGCCAGGCCATCCCTTCCTCAGGGTCCCCCACCTTCAGCTTCAGTGAGGGGAATATCATGGGTTCCAAAACAAGCCCAGCGTGGGGTATCCTCTGTAAGTGCTGCTAATGCAACAGCCGATGAAGCACACTGCTCTGTGGACTGCCATGCAGCCTGGGGAGCGGGGGAGCTCAGACACCAGAGCCCAAGCCCAACTCAGGGTCACCTCTGTGGCAGCCCTGGAGGAACCATGAAAACCCCCAGGCTGAGTGGTCCCCTGGGTTCCCCTCAGATCTGCTGAAGGAGCACTTTCTCTCTCCCCTTCCCAACCCCACCTCTATCGAACCACAGGGCAGGGGTTTTCTATGGTATTATTTCTAGAAGAGGTCACAAACCATTTTCATTCATTTAGGTTGGCCCTAAAGTTCATTCGGGTTTTTATGTAGGATCTTAGGGGAAAAACCCAAAGGAACTTTTTAGCTAACCCAATACTAAAAGGAAAGGTGGTGGTGAGGCTGGCAGCAAGGTGGGTGGCGAGAAGACAAAGTGGAAAAATCAAGGGTACAGCTGAGTGCACCCAGAGAGAGAGCCTTCAAACCCAGGGGCTCCTGTGGGCATCATGCTGCACAGATAGTCTCCACCACACATCAGGAGTCCCCACCCCGGGCTCAGCCTGTGGCCCTGTCTGTGCACATTCTCATCCTGAGATATCAAGTGGTGTTTCAGGGCAAGACTGGGCTCTGCAGACGGGCCATCTGGGCTCAAAACCCAGATCCACTACTCACAAGCTGTATGACCAGGAGTATGATGCTAAACCACTCTGAGTCTCAGTTTTCTCATCTGAAAACTGGGGACAGGAGCAGCGCCCACCTCCTGGAGGTGACTAGTGAGGATGCAAAACCCTGCCTGGTACACAGTCATTGTTCAGACCATCTCTCAGAGTTTGTATGGGCAGGGCACAGCCCTGAGCAGAAGACGGGGCCAAAACGTACCCTCAAGAATCCTGCCGTTTCCTCGATACATTAAAGACAGGATTACCACTGTAACCCAGCAATTTGATTCCTAGGCATGTATCCAGAAGTATTAAAAACAGGTGTTCAAATAAAAACGTGTACACAAACATTTATAGCTGCACGCTTCACAACAGTCAAAGGTGGCAACAATCCGAAAGTCCACAACAGAGGAAAAGACCAATAAAACATGGCATATCCACACAAACATTGACTGAGGGAGCTGGGCAGGAGGCCGTCCCACACCCTGGGTCATTCAAGCTGCACAGGCCAGACCCTCTTCTAGAGGAGGAAACGCAGCCCTGGGAGGTCAGTAGCACCCCCAGGTCACACAGCTAGCCTGAAACACGGCAGACACAAAAAGCCAGCACTTATAATTTTAAAATTCATTTCCTCTTCTTCCCGTAGGGTCTAAACAGTTGGATGTCCAATCCTCTCACCACAAGGAGAAACATAGGCCATGCTGAAGAGTAAGATCCTCACCATCCTGGACTTACACATGTTCACTGAAAAAAACATGCACCACCTAAAAGTTAAGCACTGTGTTTTATTCAGAGAACTCTGGGCACTCAAACCCAGGAGGCGCCTCTCAGATAGTTCAGGGGAACTGCTCCAAAGAGGTAAGGAAGGAGTCAGGCTACATAGGGGTTTTTGCAACAATGACCAAGTAGTCAGAACATCAAAAAATTGCTATTAAAGGAAACCAGACATCTCAAGTTACTAAATTTAGCACTATTTTTATGTATGGGAAAATGCAAGAGTCTGGGTTCATTGAAATCATTCCTTTGATATGCACCTTAGCTATCTATGGGCTTCCCTGGTGGTTCAGTGGGTAAAGAATCTGCCTGCAATTCAGGAGAACCAAGTTCGATTCCTGGTTTGGGAAGATCCCCTGGAGAAGGAAATGGCAACCCGCTCCAGTATTCTTGCCTGGGAAATCCCATGGATAGAGGAGCCTTGTGGGCTACAGTCCATAGGGTCACGAAGAGTCACACAGAACGGAGCGACTAACACTTTCAACTTTCACTTAGCAATCTCGGACCAGTATCCTGTTCTTTCCAATCCCGAGTTCCCTGAGGTTCACCCTTGGGGCAATGGTAGCAGCTGATGATTGCAGCATCCTTTGTTTCTTCGTTGCTGGTAGGCAGGCAACATTTTTCATCCACACACAGCTAAGTCTAGGTGGGTCTTGTTCTAAGAACACACTTCAAACAATGAAGCAGCACAGAGGAAAGAAAGGTCTTCAAGGGAAACACTTAAAGGGTTTGTCTCAGCCATTCCACTAATTATTTGTCTGTCTTTGAGTAAGTATATTTCTCTGAGTCCTTTTTTTGGTAAAATAATTTTTTAATCACTAAAGTCTACTATAAAATGGAGTAGACTGTCTCCAAGACTGCTTCTAGCTCTAAGGCTCTAATTTCATAATGACTAACACCTGCCCTGGAAAGATGAGGGAAAGTGGCCACCTGGTCCTTATTTAGGATGATGACAGACAAAGCTGAGCTACCGGCAATTTTTCTGTGTCTCACACCAGCACCCTACATCTCCCTGCCCCAGGAAAAGACAAGAAAGCAAAGATACACAGATTGTGTTCCCACCATGTACTCTCCATGAGATTTTGAATATAACAGAGCTGGGTAGTACCCAAAATTCTGTTCAACTCATCCACCTTACCAATTCCTGTCTCCCTGCCATGCACAAAAATTCACTGCTCGTTTTTCCTGAACTCAACTTTAAATTGTCTCACTTTTTGTAAAATTAGCATTGTCCTGAGCAATAGTATCTGTGAAATCACGAGTTCTGATGTGCCAGTTCTATTTTTTCACCAACGTATTCAAATACACAACTATAATAAGAAATTTGTCTGGGTCCCACCTAAAAGCATCCCACGGGTGTGGGGATGCTGCAAAACTCAGCTTTCACTCACTCTGTCTTCACAAGCAAACTTCTTAGATAAGCGCTGTTTTCTACCACTGACAGAAGGTAAACAGATGCGCAGGGAGGCTAATATTTAAGCTGATACAGCCCAAGGCACCATTGCTGGGCTCCAAACTCGGGTGTGCCTGATTCATTAATGCCACTCTTGTAAGCATCCAGCTCATCCACAGCCTACGGGGTGAATAAAAAGTCAAGAGGTTGTAAATAATGCTGATGACCTTTATCACCTATTCTACCTAATCCTGCCCTAAGTACTTGACGGCAAGATTTTCCATGATAATCTGAAACAAGAGTAATTCAACTATGCATAAGCCAAACTGACAGCCAAGAGCACTGGGGTGGAGGGCAGCATGGGCAGCCCCTCACCCACCCTGCCAAGGTCACGGTTGATTCCCCATCCGGGCATCGCTAGATTCAGGCTGTCCCAGTCTCAAAGCTGTATCACCAGCCCTGCCAGCCTTCCTGAAAATGCACAGCTTGGTCACAAGGGACTCTGGCTGAGCCCGTGTGTGACTCAGCACACATCTATCAGGCCTCCTGGGAAAAACAATGGCAAGACTACTCAGGGTTGACAGTGTCATCTGTGAATGAAGAAGTGCCTGAGTCTTCACACACTAGGCCACCAAAGAAAAGGGCTTCCATCCCAGCCTGGAAAATGTAAGCACTGAGTGGGCCAGGGCTCAGTATCATCTGGTCTGATCGCTGTTAGGACAGCAAAAGAAAACCAGAGCCAGACAATTTGGCTGTGTCAAGCCAGGTCCGGGCAGAAGTGCCCCTGTCTCAGGCAAGAACCTCGGTCCTGGAATGGTACAGCTTCCAGCAGTCAGCATCCCTAGGTTCAGCTCTTCTCTCTGCCACAATGGGTGGAGGTAATTGTCAATTACAGAGCCATCCCCTAAATTCAGGGATCAATAAAGTGTAAGTGGAGAGCCCAGTTACCCATATGAATTTGACAACAATAACAAAGAAAAATGAAGAGGAAAACTACCCAGCTCATTATCCCTCCCAAACAGTTTCCAGTAACAAGTCAATATGCACCAGAAATAATCGCCTACAAAAAGCAGCAATTGGTGGGGGAATGTACTGAATTTCAAGAAGAAAACGGCAACCTATTCCTGTATTCTTGCTTGAAGAATTCCACGGACAGAGAAGCCTGGTGGGCTACAGTCCATGGGGTCACAAAGAGTTGGACACGACTGAGTGACTTTCACTCACTCATGCACTGAACTGGTGCTGGGAGAGAGGAGAGGCTTGCCCTGCCTTACAGCATGATGCAAACCCTGCCGGGTGTGATAAAATATGTCAACTGCAGAAGGATCCCCCAAGCAGGCATGTGCTAACTCATCATTTGTCTCCATCGAGATACCTCTGAGCCTCCCCATGACGTCAAAAGGGGCAAATTGTCCCCTGCAGGCCAGTGGGCTCTCTGGACCATCTGATCAAGTGAGGAGGGTAAGAGGCCAGCAGCCGATGAGGGGCTGACCAGCAAAGGGAAAGACAGATGTCCTCTATACAAAGCAAGCTTCCACTGGGTGGGAATAACTGAGGCCAGTGTATTTCTTCCCAGATCTTTTACTTCACTGAACCCTGAAAACACCTCCCTTGAAATCCCTCTGATGAGCACCAAGTGGGGTTTTTCCCCAACCCTGACATAGGAAGAAGGACTATTCCCTGCTTGGGCTTTGGTTGTGCAGAGAACTGCCTGTTACTTGTTGACAACCGAGGGTAGAAATACCAGAGGGGTGAATATGGATGGAAGGATCACAAGGGTGTGGCTGCTCTTGCCACTGTGCACCCACCTCGACTATCTCTGTAAAACCAAATCTCCAAGAGGCATTCATTTTCCCTAGCTCTGTGCCTGGAAATCCTATTTCTGCCTTAAAGAAGAAAGAGCCCTTCTCTCTCTCACTCTATCCACCCCAGGGCTGGCCCACTACACTGCCCAGCACTGGCCTTGGGGAAGGTAGCTCCTGCCAAGGGCACACTTGAGCCAGGCAGCCATGTAACCCCAGGCCAGGCTTCCCATCAGGGAGTTACCAGCCCTTCCCCAGTTTCTCCTGGGTGTGACAAATCCCCAGCCCCATCGTGCCCCAGGAAACCATCTTCAAGAGAACTCAGCTCAAAGATGATTGCTGGAGCTGTTTTCTTACTTAGACATCCAAACAGTACAAACACCCTAAATACCCAACTCAAGAGAAAGGCTAAGAAATGGTGGTACAGCCACACTGGAATAGCATGCAGCCATAAAAAATGGTTCCAGCCTTATAGGAGCACAGATCTGTTATAGTTGGGGGAAGAGGGAGGCCGCATACAAAACTGGCTAAGGAGTACAGTCACAGCTAAGGAAATGGAAATAATTTGAAAATCCATACAAAGTAGAGAGGCTTGAAGGAAATACACCAAAAGGGAACCAACTAGAGACAAGGTCCTTCCTCTAACTATGTTTATGTGTATTTATAATAGCAAAATATATATATACTGCTTTGAAACACATCTCATTTCTCAAAAAAGAACATATACCCAGAAAGATCAGGAATCTCGGCATCAAAGGATCTGTGTTCTAGCTTCAGGTATGTCTGCTCCCAAACGCATGTGACTTTAAGAAATGAAAAGCCCTTTGTTCTATTTCTCACCTACGATATATACTTATAGCCTACAACCTACGCCTCCAATCTATAACATCTGCCTGTGAGCTACACCTGTAACTTACAACCTACATCTACAACCAACAACCTATACTTACAGCCTGCACCTACAATCTACAACCTACAACTACAACCTGTAACCGATACCTACAAGTCACTTGAGCAACCTATGGCTACAAGCTATAATCTACAACCTACATCTATAACATCTAACTACAAATTATACTTACAAACTATACCCATACCTATAACCTACAACCACAACCTACACCCATACTTACAGCATAAATCTACAACCCTCAATTTACAGGGCTGCTATTAGGAGTTTGGGGATTACCCAAGTACCAAACTTTACATGAAGACATTACATGAAGGTGAGGCATGACATCGTTGTAATTACTTGAGACCTACACACACATACACACTTCAGTATCAGCAACACATCAGTGCTCTAAGTGAATCTTGATTCCAGAAGGAAACGCTAACAGACCAGAGAATTCCTATCTGGGCTCAAAGGTCTAAATGGCCGCATGTGACTCCTGTTTACCTACTCGGCACTTCTCCTCCCATAACTGCAAAAAACCAAAAATTACTCAGCATCCTCTTTCTCCTGACTGAGAGCTTCAGAATTGACTCAGTTATGTCTGAACTCTCTCAATCGCTTATTCCCCAACTCCCCCTCTTCCTCCTTCTTCCTTCCATTCTGCTTTAAAAACAAGAAATATATACTTAAAAAAAAACCCTACCTAGCCCTAAGAAATGGGAAACAATCTGTTATTCAGAATGTAACAGCTCCGAAGGATCCATTAAGAGTTTTGGTGGCAACGCAGGTCCCACTGCCACCCAAATCATCACAATGGGCCATTCAGACTGTAAAATGCTGCCTGATCCTCCCGGGGCGTGAACGTTCTTTATGGCTCTCCTTCACTCTAATTTTTTGGCGAGGCTCAGAGGGAATGGAATGGGCTTCCATTATGATGATGGATGAGTGGGCTGCTGGCAGAGCAGGGCCTTTGGGAAGGCACTCTACACACACACACACACACATACACACACACTCACATAACTCTAGACCCACTCTACACCATACACATACACAATCCCCACCCTGCACTCACACACGCACATCATTTACACACATTCACATAACTCTAGACCCACTCTACACCATACATATATCCAATCTCCACTCTACACACACACTCTCACACATACACACCACTCAGACATTCTCATAACTCTAGACCCACTGTACACCATACACATACACAACTCCTATGCTTATACACACACTTACACACACTCGAGACATAAGCTACACTCTACAACCTACTCACATACACTGAAACACACACTGTATACATGTGCTCTACCCTACCCCCTGCACACACACCCACTCAGACTCACCCTTGGCCACCAGCTTCCAGGAACTCCTATAGTGGTCTTATGGGCCAAGACTCCTTGCCAAGCTCTTCGGCCACTGAAGCAGCCCCATGACCCCTAAGACTCTGGCCCCTTCCAACCCTAGAGTCTTCATTGGTATCATTAACTCTGCATCCCTGCCTTACTCTATAGTTAAGCAGACCTGGGTTCAAATCCCAGGTTACTAGCTGTGTAGCCTTGGCAAAGTCACTTAACCTCTCTCAATCTCAGATTCCTCATGTTTATCTGGGAGCATGCATATACCATATTCCAGGGCTCATATGAAGCCACTTCTCAACAGCCCAGCCAGATCACAAGTCCCCAGTCTATGAGCCCCCAAGTACGCCAACCCTGGTCCCTCCTCCAAGGACCCCTCTGGACCTTCCACAGCCTAATGACTAAAGGGTTAAAGCCTGACTCAGCAGGATCCCACTCCAGTTATACCAGCAACATCCAATCTGATTGGTCCATGCCTGTAAAGGGCTGGTCGTCAGGACGCTGATTCAGTGGTATGCCAGATCCTACATGAGAAGGGGTTAGCACAGGGTCTGGCTTCACATCCCTGCTTCACACAAGTTATCTCCAAAGCTGGGCTGCTCGGCCAGCAGGTCCCTATTCCTGCAGAGTAGCGACCTGTCTCCCTCATGCCTCCAATTGCAGTCCTGCACCTACTAGTAAGGCAGCTGAACAGATTCTAATACAGGCTGGCTAGTCCAAGAGGACCCCTGGGAAGAGGCTAGGCACTGTGACCTACACCATCCATATTCCAGCTCCCCCAACCCTAGGTAAGAAGCAGATGACCCCAAGACTCCCTCTTCTCTTTAACTCTCTCCCACTTCCAGAGCCTGCAAAGCCACTCTCTCATCTGCCGTCCCAATTTCTCTGGCCCAGGTAGCAAGGGCAGATGTTATTAGTTTGTACTTTACAGATGGTGAAGCACCCAAATTAGAAGGCTTATCCAAGATCACACAATGATGGAGATAACTTGGAATTAAAACCTAGGTCCCATCTCCTGACCCCTCATCTACTAAAATATCTGCATTTCTAATTTTACAGGTTAGGGAACAGACACCCGGATGGGATAAGTCCCAGACAATATACTATGGAGGTAAAGCAGAATTGAGGCTTGGGGACCAGAACTCTGTCCTCTTAGGGGTTGATCTAGGAGGCATCTTTAGGGATGAGACCAGCTCTGGCAAAGTCCTTCATCCCCCAACATCCAGGTTCCCCCTTAGGGCTCATCAGATCCAGGCACTGGGGAACCATGGGCTGAATGCCCAGCCATACTTCTCAGTTCTAAGCTCAGACTGTGGGCACCCAACATGGGCACTGCCCCCTCTCAGAGTATCTGCAACACCTACCCCTGGGAACACTGTGGCCACTGAGCAAAAACAGAGCAAAGTGCACTGCCAGCCCAGCCCTGCTTAGTAATCTGCCCTTTGCATTGCCAGGGAGCAGTGGGGATACAGCTGCAGTACCTGATGGTACATCTAAAAAAAGCCAGCTGAGGGGGCCCACAGACTCCCACCTGTCTTCTCCCACCCGCCACTCCTGGAGATCGGCAAGGAGCTGCTGTTTCTCTTTTTCTCCCACCCCAAGGAGATCAATATGTTGTGCAAAAACAACTCCATCCAGCAAAGCTCTACTTTACACCTACCTCCATCTGGACTGTCCCTCGCAGCATTCCACTAATTCACCGATAATTCCTCCCAGAATCATCATGATTGATTTCCCAGTGCTGAGTTGCCTCCTGCCTGGCTGTGCCCCAACCAGGTGGTGCTGAGAGCAGTCATCTCCATGCTCATCCCACAGGAGCTTTGGGTCAGGGGATCAGGGCCAGAGGGATACTCCCCCAGAAATGGCTTTCAGAGGAACAGGGTAAGATGACAAGTCAAGACCAGGATGTTTGAAAAGGGAAGTTCAGCTTGGTATCCATAAAACGGTGGCCAATTATGGAATACCTACTGTGTGCTAAGCACTTGAAAAGACTTATCTCATTGAATACTCAATGTAACACTTTGTAAATGAGAAGACTCCTGCAAAGGGATGTTGTCATGAGCCCAGACCCAAAATGCACCAAGACAGAGTGCTCTTTCCTAACAGACCCTCTTTTGGGAAAAACTGTCACTATTCAGTGGTAAAGTATATGCCTGCAATGTAGGAGACGCAGGGGACATGTGTTTGATCTCTGGGTCAGGAAGATCCCCTGGAGGAGGGCATGGCAATCCACTCCAGTATTATTGCCAGGAAAATCCTGTGGACAGAGGAGGTTGGCAGGCTAGTCCATGGGGCCGTGAGGAGTCAGACATGACTGAAGTGACTGAGCATGCACATCACTATTCAGACTAGAAATTCTTCTGAATAATTTTCATCATGTTCAGCTTCTTGATAATGTGCTCATGGATAAAAGTGATGCTCAGCAGCTCTCTGGGTAAAGCGATGATATTAATATTAACCTCAGTGTTGGCAATAGAAAGAGCAGAACTAGCCACTGGAAATTATTGTGCATTTTAATGACTATCAGGCACTTTGCTCAATCTTTTCTATACAGTATTTTATCAATAATATGGTATCACTCTCAATGCTCCTAGAAAAGTTTTGGTTAAATATGTATGTTAAAAATGTTCAGAAGAATCACTAAGAGAATAGAACATGATCTCTTGCTTGTGAACCAACAAAGGGAAAAAGGAATGAGTGTGAAACTAGGCATTTCATAGGACAGGAAAGGTAAAAGAAGAGCAAAGAAAAAAAAATTGATCAACAGAAACCTAAAATCAAACAGTGGGGGAAAACTCAGAAATCACATTAGCAATGATAGGAAATACAGTGGTGGTTCAGTCGCCAAATCATGTCCGACTCTTGTGACCCCATGGACTGTAGCCCGCCAGGCTCCTCTGTCCATGGAATTCTCCAGGCAAGAATACTGGAGAGGGTGGCCATTTCCTTCTCCAGGGATCTTCCTGGCCCAGGGATCAAACCCAGGTCTCCCGCATTGTAGGCTGATTCTTTACCAACTGAGCCACAAGGGAAGCCCCGATAGTAAACATAAGCAGATTAACTTTACCTATCAAGAGATGGAAATGATCAGATTAGATTAAAAAATTGAACAAAATTTAATATGATTATAAGAGACATGTCTAAAGTAAAACCATATTAAAAGGCTGAGAATAAAGAGACAGTAAAGAATATACCAGGCAAGCACTAACCCAAAAGAAACTGTTATAACATGTAGTTAATGTCATTCAAAATTAATTTGGGTCTTCAAAACAACCCTCAAAATGGCAAAATAAATCCTTATTTTGCATAAGAAGATGGAGGTATGGAGAGGTTAGGTTACCTGCCCAAGATCACTCAGGCAGTAGGGGCACAAAGAGGAGCCATGCTCAGGTTTCTATTACCCCAAAGCCCATGCTTTCAACCACAACACACTACTGTCCTAATGACTTTGTGTGGGGAAATATTTAGTGGGTGGAAAATACATGCTCCATTACCAAGGCCTGGAGTGTAAGTGAAGGCAATAGAGAAAGGGCCATGAGTCACTGCAGAAACAAGAACAACCCATTGGTTCTCTGGGTTTCTCAAGTGGTGCAAGTGGTAAAGAACCCACCTGCCAATGCAGGAGACTTAAGAGATTCAGGTTCAACACCTGGGTCAGGAAGATCCCCTGGAGGAAGGCATGGCAACCCACTCCAGTATTCTTGCCTGGAGAATCCCATGGACAGAGGAGCGTGGCGGGCTACAGTCCATAGCGTCACACAGAATTAGACACGACTGAAGCAACTCAGCACAGCACAGCAGTGGTCCTCAATCCTGGCAGCAGGTTAGTTAGCAAGAACACCAAGGACAGCTCTAAGAAAAGGCCAGTGATTTGGGTCCTATCCGAGACCAATGAACACAGCATCTCCAGGGGTGAGACCCAAGCCATCAGTATTTTCAAAGCTTCCAAAGTGACCCTAATGCTCAGGCAGAGTTGAGGACAACTATCTGTAACACAGACTCAGGTACAGGTCTCCTAAAAGATAGAGGGTACTGTTAGGTCACTGCGGAAAGCAGAAACGAGACAGCCCTCCAAACTCATTCCTCCTACCTACCGTTCACAAAAGAAATAATTAGAATAAGAAGAGATATGTGACCCCCTCCTCCTCAATGAGGGGAAACCACGTCTGAGAATATCTGGGGAAAGAGAGATGACAGAAGCCCTGTGCTAACGCCCCCTCCCTGCTTCTTAAAGAGAACAGAATGAATCACAGAATCTCAGGGGTGGAAAGAACCTTATAGGAAACTTAAAAAGGATCCTACACTTGGGTGATTGTTAAAACTGTCTTGGAAACTTTGTTAAAATATAGATTTCTCTGCCTCATGTTTCTAGATCTGACTCTATGTTTCTAGCTGAAGCACGGGAAAGATTATTTTTCAGAAGATACTCAAAAGAGTCTTTTGGAGAAAGATGGCACAGTGGAGCCAGATCATAATAATTCCCTTTCTCAATAATTAGGCAAAAGAAAACAAAAAAGAAGCAATATCAAACAAATCAATAAAAACTTTTTTAAAATGAGGGAGGAAAATCAGCAGTGATCAAACAAGAAATGCCTTGTAAAGGGGAGACCTGAGTGAGGGTCAGAGAATAGGATTTGGGAGGTTTCTGTCAATTGATTTTCAGTCAATCCTAAAGGAAATCAGTCCGGAATATTCATTGGAAGGACTGACGCTGAAGCTGAAGCTGAAGCACCAATGCTTTGGCCACCTGATGTGAAGAACTGACTCAATGGAAAAGACCCTGATGCTGGGAAAGATTGAAGGCAGGAGAAGGGGACGACAGAGGATGAGATGGTTGGATGGCTTCACTGACTCGACGGACATGAGTCTGAGCAAGTTCTGGGAGTTGGTGATGAACAGGGAAGCCTAGCGTGCTGCAGTCCATGGGGTTGCAAACAGTTGGACATGACTGAGCAACTGAACTGAACTGGGAGGTCTCTGTCCCTACCCCTATCCCCCAGAAACTTCACTGGTGAGGCCAAAATCAAGAGACTTTTCACTAATTACTACATGTTGGAAAAAAGCCGACTATGTCTACTTTGCTGTTTTTCCCCTTTTCTGACTTGATATGGAAAACGTTGAGGAGACAAATCAGAAACTGCTAGGAAGAGGGCTATAAAACCGCTATGGAGAGTTGGGGTCCCTCCCTTGGTCTCTCCCATAGAAGTGCAGACTCCAGGGCTCAATGCCTAACTGAGGAGATCATCTAAATGTCAAGGGCATCTCCCCATGGAAGACAGTACATGCCCCATGGGTGGAAGGAACCCTGGAACAGGACACTTAGCAAATTCTCAGGAGAGCAGCATCCAACCCTACCCAAAAGAACACACAGCTCTAAGCCCTGACCCTCCTAGATTCCCATATTCCCTACAGCAGACATCAGAAATCATCTCAAACTACAGCTCAGACACCAAGGCAGAGACTTTGAGTGAGCTCCAAAGAGAGTCATAAAGCATTTGCCCACAGTATCAGCGCAATTAGAAGGATCAGACAAAGCTACCCAAGTTCAGCATAAGCAAGTTAAAAAATATCATGGTATTTGTGTGTGTACAGATACTACAGGTGAAAAATATGGGACAAAGCATACAGAAGATGAAGAACCCTGTCTCAATAAAAACAGAACCAAAGAAACAGGAAATTTCCAACTAGTGTTTAATACTGTAGTAGAAATTAATCAGAATATATATTCAATAACACAAGAAAGTTGGATGACAAAGAAGTTAGATGAAAGAAAACAAACTGAAGACCAAAATAACACCACTTCAGATTGCTGAACAAATTGGAGACAGAAATAATACATGTGAAAATTGGATTCCTACATAGGGGAAAGGCTCAAGACTAAACAACTTTGGAACTTATTAAATATTATCAATCTTAACAACATAAAAGCAATACTCTTACTAAAACAAGCCAGAGGCAGAAGGTAAGATGGAGAATATGAATGCTAGAAAGAAGAAAAAAAAGAATATGAGTGCTGATTTCTTCATGGACTCAAAAGTCTAAAATTCAAAATACTTAATAGAGAGTGAGTCACTCTGTGCAGCAGAAATAAACGCAATATTGTAAATCAACTATATAGTTCAGTAAAATTTTATAAAAAAAGAAAGTAATGACTCCCACCTCTTAAAATTTTTCATTACCTTAGTGAGATCTTTTAGAAAATTATCTGTTTCAATGGAGAAACATTTATCCAGAGCTCAACATTTCCTTCCAATGTGCCCTATTAGAAAATTAAGCCAAAGAAATTAATACTCTGTTAACATTAAGATGATCCTATTATTCTAAAATTATTCCTGCCAATCTATGATCTATGTCTTTTTCCAGCTGTATATACTCATAGAAAGATTCTTTAGTGATTTTTCTCCTACTGTTCGAGATGGTTATTTTGAGGTTGTGAGATTATGAATTATTTTAAAAATTCCTCTATGAACACTGGTGTTGCTTGAGTTACTTGCAGTGAATATTTTCAAAAACAACTGTTATTTTTAGAGATGGTTTAGATGGGACAGCCAAGTTTGCAGATCACTGAATCTACTCAGTGGTGATTTCTAAATCTCACCCAAATATCTCCAGACAGCACTCCTGAAAAGAAGGCAGCCTCCCAGCTGTTGCCAAAATCCCCAAGCTTAATGATGCACTCACTACCTCCCAACTGTCCCATCCCACTGTAGGCCAGTTTAATTTTATAGTACAGCTAATTTTTCTTCCTATTGCTACCCTTGCTATCATATGTTCTAGCAATAATGCCCACTCTTTACTGAATTGCCCTAACCATGCACTACTCATATTCTTCTACATCCTCCTTTAAATCTTCAGAGTATGAGGTTATGAGGCTTCATTACAGTTCTCCCATTTTCCTGTTGAAGAGACTGAGACCCACAGAAGTAAATTTTCCTGAGACTCCCCAGCTAGTAGGTGCTAGATCTGGGCTTCAAGCCATGTTTTTAATCAAAATGCTTTGCTAGAAAGCGATGCTTTGTACTGATCCAATATCTACCTTACTCTGCTCTGTGGGGACACACCAAAAAAGTGTAATCCCTTTCCAAACAGCACTGCTTTCCAATATAGGAAAACAAAAATCACATGACCCTCATCTGCCCAGCCTTCCTCCCACAAGCCATCCCACACCAGGTGCAAAAGATACTGAGTGAAGTAAGTCAGAGAAGGAGAAATATCCTATGACATCCCTTATATATGGAATCTAAAAAGAAATGATACAAATGAATTTACTTACAAAACAGAAAGAGACTCACAGACTTATAGAATGAACTTATGGTTGGCAGGGGAATTGCGTGGGTGGGAGGGGGAGGTTGGGGGGCAGGGATAGTTAAGGAGCTTGAGATGGACATGTGTACACTGCTATATTTAAAATGGATAACCATCAAGGACCTACTGTATAGCACATGGAACTCTGCTAAATGTTATGTGGCAGCCTGGATGAGAGGGGAGCTTGGGGGAAAATGGATATATGTATATGTATGGCTGAGTTCCTTTGATATTCACCTGAAAACATCACAGCAGTGTTAATCAGCTATACCCCAATACAAAATAAAGCTTAAAAAGAATTTTTTTTTTAAATACAGAGAAAAGATGGCATTTTCTCCTGGTCTGTGATAAACCTCTTGAATGACGAATTTAAACAGAATCAGGAAGTTTCCAAGATGCTCTTACCTATATGCTATCATTTCAGTTCCACTTTGAACAGTTCCTAATAGTTGGGTTCCCTGGGAAGATCTCCCAAGAGACTTTCATGCCACACATGACTCCTAACTTCCTGGGTTAATGGACGGCTGTAGTGATGTGGATCAAGTAATTTATATACGGCACAGATGTGTATTATATGCATTTTTCAATTTATCTTCCTAATTATATTTTTTCACAGATTCAATTCGTATTGAAATGAGTTTCTACTCCCCTAACACATGTTGGCTGGTAGTGGGGGGAGGGAGAGCAGGATGAAAATGTTAAGTAGATTTTCCACCAAGCCCTACTCCTCCCAACACCGTCACCCGTCACCAGGAGCTCGCAGGGCTAGGAGGATGCTGGGGCCTTGACGGGGGCCTCCCTGGTTTATAATCACTGAGTCTGACTTTCACACACAGATGGGACAGGCCTTCCAGCAGGGCAGTGCATACAATCTGGCACCTCTGTGCCACAAGCCACAGGCAGCTGGGCACAGGGGCACCCCAGGCCTTGCCGGGAACACTTTCTCCCAGGACTGCGCACTTCCCAGCAGGGTTCTGTTCCAGGGAAAGATTCCACGGCCCTGGTGTTGCGCACAGGCCGGCAGGCCTCCACCAAAATGCACACCTGTGTTGGCAGCGGGGCCATGGAACAGGGCCTGGAAAACATCGGCCCATGCCTCAGTGAAGGAACAGAGGCCCAGTATAGCTCAGCCCAGACCGAGCTGGGCTGCTGACCCCACTACCCTGTCCTGAAGTCCTCTCCGGCCGTGTCCTTGATATCACCTCGGTGTCCTGAAACCCCAGGGCCTATACAGAGCCCTTCACTTTCTCCTGGTGGCTCTCCTCCAGGGGAAATCAGAACTCACTTCTCCTGGCCCCTCCGTCCCTTACAAGGGAGCGGGGGACTCAGTGCCACAGCCCAGAAGGAAACTCCGCAGGGAATCAGTCAAAAGACAGACACCAAAATTACATTTGCTCACTCCCTTCTCATTTGGAGGGAAAGTCTGTGTGAGGCTGGCTGTGATCACACACTCTCTGTGAAAGTGAGAGAACCATCTCCACTGCCTCCTCCTCCTCCCCCTGTTTCTCCTCGTTCTGTCCCCTCTCCAGGCCTGCAAGCCCTCCCTCCTCCACTGAACCCTCAACTCACTGCCTCCCACTGACTTCCTGTGTGCTGGGGGGTCCTGGCTTCCAGAGACTTGTGGAAAGCCCTGGTCCACCAGCCAGGCAAGGGTGAGCGTGGCCCCTGCCCTACACAGACACTCAGGACACAGGAAGCAGGGAAAGTCGAAAGTGTTTGGACAGAAGATACCTCACACAGGAGAAGAACAAGGGAACATTCCAGCCTCTAAGAGTCTATAAATACTTTGGTACAAAGTCCAAAGCTAGTAGCCTCTTCAAAACCCCAAAATATATGGAGTCCCAGGCCACTCCTATCGCCTTCCTCTGGGAAAGTTCACACAAGAAGATTATATCTCAAGATTCTCAGACACGGGTTCCTTCTCCAAGTGCCGCCTGGCTCCCAAACTGCCTGAATGTATCCACGAGAAAGAGAAAGGGACAGGCTGACTCTGAGAAATGCTTGTCCACTGTGCAGTTGCTGGCCCCTGCAGGCCTCCTTCACATCTCAAAAGATTACTGCTAAGTGGTTACTAGTCATGGAAGCACACAGACAACCTCAAGGATGTGGAAACAGACCTGGATAGTTGAACCAAGCCTGACTCTTACAACTAAATTACTGTGTTCCTTTACAGGGCATCTCCCTGGTAATGAATCCGCCTGAAATGCAGGAGATCCAGGTTCGATATCCAGGTCAGAAAGATCCGCTGGAGAAGGGGACAACAACCCATTCCACTATTCTTGCCTGGAGAATTCCATGGACAGAGGAGCCTGGAGGGCTACAGTCCATGGGGTTGCAAAGAGTTGGACACGACTGAACAACTAACATTTTCACTTTTCATACGGCACCCGCTGTATGTACCTACCGACCCCCATTCAGTCCTCCAGCGACCATGAAGATGGTGTCACCATCCTCTGTGCAGGTGAGCCTGGAGAGGTTAAGGATCTTGCCCAAGGCCATTACTTGCAGTGTCCAGTGCTCAGTTCATCAGTCTAGTCCTAGAAACCACACCAAACGTTTCCCCTAAAGAGTGCCCATAACTCCACAAAGAAATCCAGCCCAGCCTGGATAATCCATCAGAGCCAAGGAAGAAAACTCCTCTGTCAAAATGAAAGATGCTAATAGCAAGGGTGTTTAGCTGCAAGCATTCAAATTTCCATTAAAAAACTCCCTGTACAAAGATGAAGCTGAAAAAAGTCATACTGAATCTGCCTCTTAGAAGCCAGTACCTCCCAGAATCAGGACATCTACTAAAGAGCCCTCCTGCTTCCCCACCGACCTGCCATCCCCACCCTGACTTATTAAGGAATCATGAGGGCTCGGAAAAAGGAATAGAACTGGTCAATTATATTTTACTCTACCCACTAAACCTGAAATATTATGCCCAAGCTCTGACAGCTCTTGACTTTCATTTATCTTGGCTTTAAGAAGACAGGGAAGGGGTATGGAGCCAAAAACCCAAGTGTCTGAGCATTCATAGTAATTTAGCCTCACCCAAGACTGGGCTCCCTGATCCAGGCCCACCACTGCATGTCTTTTCCAGATCAACTAGAATTTGGGGTGACAGCCAGCCTTTCCGCACACAGTAAGCCTTCTGCATGGAAAGGCACATGTTTCCAGAACCACCCAGGCCCTCTCCTGAGCAAGTATTCTCACAGAGGGGTTTCGAAGCAGAGACTGGTAAGTCAACATGGAATTGCCATCCCCTTGGAGGAACTGACTCAGGCAGTGCCCAGAACTTGCAAGACCAAAGGAAATGGGTTGACTCCAAAGACGATCATTTAGAACACGGGTCAGCAAACTAACAGCCCATGGGCCAAATATGGCCCAGTGTTTGTTTTGGTAAATAAAGTTTTATTAGAACACAGTCATGGTCCTCTGTTGTATATCGTCTGTGGTTGATTTCATGCTACAAAGGCACGTTTGAGTAGTTGCAACAGCATAGCCAACAAAATCTAATTTCCTATTTTATCCTTTATATACAAAAAAAATTTTTTTTTGCAACCCTCAATTTAGAAAAACTTTCAAAAGTGGTTGGGGCTATTTCTTGAGACCTTTCAAGAGCAAATGATATCTCTAGAATATAACTGATACAGTCCTGCATGGAGGAAGAAGGATAGAAAAACTGTCTCTGGAGGGTCCTTCCAGCACCATAGGATACCTATAAAGGGACCAGGTGCCTGATACTCAGTGCCTCAGGTGACAGAAGTCCTATTTACAGAACAACAATCTGTGAAGAATAGGAAACCCTCCTACACTGTTGGTGGGAATGGAAATTGTCACAACAGTTGTGAAAAAACAGTAGGGAGGTTCCTTAAAAAACTAAAAATAGAGCTACCATATGAACCTGCAGCTCTATTTTTAGGTTTTTTTTAAGGAACTTCCATACTCGTTTTGGGCTTCCCTGGGGGCTCAGATGGTAGAGAATCTGCCTGCAATACAAGACACTCGGGTTCGATCTCTGGGTCAGGAAGATCCCTTGAAGAAAGGAATGACTCCAGTATTCTTGCTTCTGAAAATTCCTTGGACAGAAGAGCCTGGCAGGCTACAGTCCATGGGGTTGCAAAGAATCAGACACGACTGAGCAACTAACACTTTCACTTCACATGACCCTGTAATCCCACTCTTGGGCATATACCTGGAGAAAAATATGGTTTAAAAGGACACACGCACCCCAATGTTCACTGCAGAACTATTATAGCCCAGACACGGAAACAACTTAAATATCCACCAACAGAGGAATGAATTAAAGATGTGGTGCATATACACAATGGAATATGACTCAGCTATTTAAAAAAGGATGAAATAATGCCATTTGCAGAAACACGGATGGATTTACAGACTATTATACTAAGTGAAGTAAGTCGGCCAGAGAAAGACAAATATCATGATATCACTGATATATGGAATTAAAAAAACACAAATAAACTTATTCACAAAACAGAAACAGACTCACACAGACTTCTAAAACAAACTTATAGTTACCAAAGAGGGAAGATGTTGGGAAAGGTAAATTAGGAGTTTGGGATTAATATATACCTGCTACTACATATAATCAACAAGATAATAGATAATCAATAGATAGATATCAAATAGATAGATAGAAATCAATAGATAATCAACAAGGACCTACTGTACAGCTCAGGGAACTACACTGAATATTTTATGATAACCTATATAGGAAAAGAATCTGAAAAGGAATGGATGCCTGTGTATGTATAACTGAATCTGAAACTATCAGAATGCTGTATACCTGAAACTAACACAACACTGTGAACCAACTATGTGTGTGTCAGTCGCCCAGGAGTGTCTGTTTGTGACCCCATGGACTGTAGCCTACCAGACTACTCTGTACATGGAATTCTCCAGGCAAGAATACTGGAGTGGGTAGCCATTCCCTTCTCCAGGGGATCTTTTTGAACCAGGGATCAAACCGAGGTCTCCTGAATTGCAGGCAGATTCTTTATTGTCTGAGCCACTATACTCCAATAGAAAATAAAAATTAAAAATTTTTAAATTAAAACAACAACCACCAGTACACACCTTTGGGAGGTCAAACCAACACACCTGGAATGACCGTACATAAGGATTACGCCAAGATGAGAGAACCATGTACTCAAGCTTTGGTCACCATGGTTAGAGGAAAATGCTGCTGCTGCTAAGTCGCTTAAGTCGTGTCCGACTCTGTGCAACCCCATAGACAGCAGCCCACCAGGCTCCCCAGTCCCTGGGATTCTCCAGGCAAGAACACTGGAGTGGGTTGCCATTTCCTTCTCCAATGCATGAAAGTGAAAAGTGAAAGGGAAGTCGCTCCGTCATGTCCAACTCTTCGCGACCCCATGGACTGCAGCCTACCAGGCTCCTCCATCCATGGGATTTTCCAGGCAAGAGTACTGGAGTGGGGTGCCATTGGTGTCCCCTTAGAACTGGCATCTTGGTGGTAGCAGCAAGAAGTAAGAAATTCCCCAAGACAAAGGTAAAACTGGAGAGAAAGTCACTGACATTCAGAGACCGCTGGCCCACTTGATGTATTCTTCTCCATTGCCAAGGTAGGAGGGTGAAAGTGCTGGTTTATCCAGGGAGAGAACAGCTTCACTTTCAGAAGAGGAGGATGCTAAGAGGGGAGAGAGGCTGAAGAGGAATGACTTAAGATTCAGGGGCCATGCAGGGGCCCTGGCCCTCGCCATCCAACAGACTGTCCCGAGCCGGGCAGTGGTGCTCATGGCTGGTCTGCTCACCACCAGGGCCAGGGTAGAGTGAAGAAGAAAGGAAACGAAGGCAGAGACAGAACTGCCTCTGGCAGAAGCCCGGGTGCATCCGGTGGGGAGAACAGGGGTCAGAAAAGATGGAGGACAGGCCCAGCTCCCAGGCAAGACTGGACCACCTCTCCCCAGAGGCTCCCACATTGGCTCTGGCTGGAGCTGGGTCTCGCAATGCCTACAGTGTAGACCTGAGCATGTGTGCTCCCCAGGGGTGCCACACCATCCGGAGCTATCTTCATTCTGCTGCTGGGAGTGCTGGGAAGCCCCTGGGGCCTTGGACCCCTCTGGGACCTCACACTGTTCTCCCCTGCCTGGCTGTCTCTTGTATCTCGCGGATGAACATACCGCTGTGCCATCAACACCCTGGTCAGCATGCCTGTCTTGGCGCTGTGACCTCGTGCAGACCCACAGAACAGAAGAGCTAGAAAAGGCTTTGGAAAACATTCCCAAACAAGCACCTTATGCCTCTCCTAGGGACCCAGGTCTAGGGAGAAACGAGGCTGCAGAGTGGCAAGGGCTGAGTGGGCTCCTATGAGTACATTTTCCCAAATGGGGCACTTTTAAGGTAAGACATTGACGTAACTGTTAAGTCTGGAAAGGAAAGATCCTAAAACAATGTGAGAATGGAACCCTGAGACAAGCAGAGAACACAGTAGTCCATTGAGGGGAGGGGGGGGTGGTTGTACTATTTTTATATGCTGCCGCCTCCAATCCAAGCATGTCCCAATCGCTGCTCCCCAAGCTCTGCCTCCCAGAGGTAAGGCTCCAAGATTTTGGTGTTGGCGATCAACATAGTCACTCAGGGGTCAAACTCATAGAATATAAAATTGATTCAAAGATGCAGGGAGGAGACCAAGATGGTGGAATAGAAGGACATGGAACTCACATCACCTATAAATACATCAAAAGTACATCTACATATGGAAACATTTTCACAGAACACCTGCTGAAAGCTGACAAAGGATCTCTTATACAAGCAAAGCTGCAAGAAAAATACACACGTAACTGGGTAGAACAAAAGAGGGGAAATGTAGGGAGGACACAATTTTTATAATGAATAAAACACACATCTTGGAAGGACAGAACGCCTTGCACAAGTTTATGAAGTATTTTGCACAATGTGGGTGACCCTGGATTTTTCTGCTCTATTTTGAGGGAAGAGATAGGGGGAGGGCTCATTTACCTTTATCCTTCTCTCCCCTTAAAGGACTTCAGTAGAAAATTCTTAGAAACACCAAATTTCTTTTTTTTCCAGCTTCTTTGAGAACTAATATTGACCTACAATACTGTATAAGTTGAACCGTCTTGTTGTATACCCAGTCTCTTAATGGTCCTATTTTACAGATGAGAAAACTGAGACCCAGAGAAGGCAAAGAGTAGAAGCAGCCCCTCAACCCCATGATCAATGCTCTTTCCAAGAAAGTATCACCCAAATTTAGGAGCCCCACTCTACAGGGGCCAGGAATTGCTTCCAATTTAACTCATCCTGCCCAATGACCGGAACAGCACACTACTAAGACACAGCCTCAGTTGAATAATTCTGATGGGCACAGTGATGCTCAGAGATTCCAGCTAGGGCTCAGCAGATGCCACAGCCATGAGTCTTCAAGGAAGACCCCTTTCCCTGAGGATGGCATGTATGGAGTACTGAGGAAAGACCAAGACCCTCTGGTCCAGCCTGGCCAGCTCAGCTACTCCAGTCTCACTGCGACGGCAATGTGTATTTGGAAGTAATCCTCTCCTTCCGGGATAGTCCTGGTGAGTCCCACAAAGGGGACACCATGGTTTTCAGCTCGCAGATGCCTTCACAGCCCAGTTCCACTGAAAGGCCAGAAGTGGTGAGAAGGAGGTCAAATGCCAGCGACAGAGGCCTCCCTGAGGCATCACACGGGCAACCACCACAGAAACAAGCATTACAAGGAATTCCCCTGATGGGGAGGGGAGGGCACTCAGTCCAGGGAAGCAAGCTGGGGGTCTGGGGGGAGATGTGGCTGATGAGCTGCAGGCACAGGATGAGCAGGACCCTTCCTCACATGCCCGGTGATTGCAAGACAGAGGCACAAGGCCCTTGGTGCTTCTTGGGACCTGATCTGAGCGCAGATAAAACTCGATGGATCAAGGGTCGTTTCTGACTCTTATAAGAAGTGAGTATCCAGGACAGAAAACACCATAGTCAGGAGAATAAAAAAAAAAAAAAAGATATGTAGACCTTGGAGAAATAACCTGAAAATCAGCATCAAAGAAGGGTCAACCTCTCTTTTAACAGAAAAAAAAAAAAAACATCATTTACTAAAATGACACTTCGGTGACACCTGCTTTTTCAAGCTTCTCTTTCTGAACTGAATGCAAAAAAACAATGGTAAAACTAAGTTCTGCTGGTTCAGCCAACTTAACGAAAAAAAAAAAAAAAATCCAAGAGCCTCTCATAGCTGTAAGCAGAGTCCTATGCCGAGTGTCTTGAATTGTTCCAAGATCCCAACCCCCAGGCTGGAGTTAAGAATGATGTATGAAGCAATATAAAAACATCATTTTCCATTTGGCACCAAGAACTTGGTATAAAGCTTTGGAGGTTAAACTAAACAGATGAAAAGGGAACAGTACAGAGATCCAAACTCAGCTTCCCCGTGCGTTTTGCACATACATACAAGCCACAGCGGGGCATTCAGAGATGCAGGTGGTACCAGAGAAGTCAGAAATCTGGGCTGTGTTTGGGGGCTCCAATTCTGTGCTGGAATCAGCGAGGTCAATTCCAATGAACTATCACATTCTTGAGTTACTACCCAAGAATTCACTTAGGCAAACACTGATATTCTACAAAGAATCAGTAGCAAAACACAGGGTTTCAAAAGCATTTTGAGCTCGTCTCAAAGAGGGTCGGACGAGAATCCAGAGTGAATCTGTGCTGTGCCCAAGAAAAGAGTGTGGGTTTCAATTTGGGGTTCCAAGACACTTTCTACCACCTACCATTTGGGGAACTTGGGACCAATCATCTAAGTTCACTGAGCCTGTCTTGTCTTCTTTAAAAATAGAATGAGAGCCTTCAAAGTGATTAGGAAGAATTAAAAAACATAATTCAGGGGCCAGACCTCTGTCACCTCAAAAGTACTCCTGCAGAAGTGGTTGTGTTGTGGATGAGGAGGAAGGTGGTGATAAAGCCACGATCACGCTGCATCAAGTGGGACCAGGGACCCTGGAGATATGGATCAGATCCATCCAGAACTGAGGATTGAGATGACCAGGGACACACTCAGCCAAGCGCCCCATTCCTAACACCAGGGAGCCATCTTCCATCAACACCCAGGGTCACGCTGCTGGGATACACATCAGGGAGCCAAAAACAGCCTAAGAAAACACAACCGCCGGAGCATTTCCCCAGGCACAGTCATAGCCCAGTGCCTCCAACCCATCTCCTATGTGCCCTGTCAGGACTGAAAACGAAAGTCACGGAGGCAATCAAGCATATGTTCTCTCTGATGGTCCTCTAGCTGCAACAGCTGGTTGGTTGCAGACTAAAATAAATAACTCACTCAGAAAATTCTGGCAATTCAGTCTGGCAAAAGGGCTGGAGATGGATGTGACATACACTAAGTGAAGACCAGCACAAGAGGCAGGTTTCTGCGAGGCATGGAGAACAATGCAAAAAAATTAACTCCAGAGCTGTTTGCAGGGAAGCAGGAGCTCTGGGCTCATTATTTCAATCTTGGCAGCTGTCAATCACAGCTAAAAAGCAGCTTAATCTTGCCCTAAAGCTTTCAGAAGCACTAGGAATCAAAGTCCCCAATTAGCTCTTTGATGTTGAGTTCATGAGTTATGGGCATTCACCAAGTGGGAGGGCGTAAGCTCCTCCTGGATGACGTGTGGCCAGGGCATGAAGGATGTGCAGATAAATACAAATACCCAGACAGCCAAAGGTGAGAGAAACGGGTCCATAATATTAGCCCAACTGAGTTTACGGGAAACAAGTATGCAGTTTGATACTGTTTATATGGTGAATGCAAGACTCTTGAGCAGTAACAGAGAAGGTAATTCTCATCCCCTTTAGGGTTTCCAAGATGAACTGAAAATGTAGGAGAAAAAAACAGTAATAATGTGCTATCAGAAGGGTTGGGAAATCTGGCATAACCCCTCCCCAATATTAAAAAAAAAATTCATTGTCTGGCAAGGTTCCGAAATTCATCCTGGGGCTTCCCTGGTGGTCCAACGATTAAGAATCTACCTGCCAAGGCAGGAGACACAGGTTCAATTCCTGCTCCAGGAAGATCCCACAGGCCTTGGGGCACCCTAGAGTCCATGCTTTGCAACAAGAGAAGCCACCACAATGAGAAGCCTGAGCACTGCAATTCGAGAGTAGCCCCTGCTCACCTCAACTAGAGAAAGCACACACACAGCAACAAAGACCCAGTGCAGTCAAAAATAAATAATAAACAGAAAGAAAGAAACTCAGCCTGCCTGAGAGGTGATTTTTTTTCTTGTTACATCATTTTCTGAACAAGTAAGCAAACATCCCAGACTGGAATTAGAGAAAGACGGCACCAGTCAAATGAGGCATTTGGATGTTTGGATGATAAGAAATGCTAAATAATCAAAATAGTAATTAAATAATAATCAGTTCTTTCCCCTTGTGCTGCATAATCTGCAAAGCCTTCTCAAGTGCTCAGTCTCACTGGGTCTTCGCAACAAAGCTGTGAAGCGGTCATTCTTAGTCCTCCTGGTTGGTATAAGGAAAATGCTTCTCATTTCTCTAGGTAGCAGGTAACTCCTGGAATGTTTGTAATTCTAGTCTTTACAAAAAACAAGAACACAAAGGAAGGACAGGCACCAGGAGTCAGGTGATGCCTGGGTGGCACCTCCCTCAGCTTGCAGACTTGCAGAGTCAGGGGTATACTGAAGACCACTCCCCTCCCAGCCGTGAGCAGACAGCTATTTCATCAGATGTACTGGATCATAATGATATCAGGGGAGGGAACCCATCAAAGCCATGGGACACAGCAACTGAGACCTCAGATCCATGATTCGCCAGCTTCCATGCAGTCCCGGAAAGTGTCTCAGATGGCAGGTGTCCTGAGGTAGTGAAGCCAGGCTTCTGGCCAGTTCTAAGAAAACAGGTTGCTACAATACAGCTGGTGTTAACTGGGGATTTTTTTTGTCCTTAGGCATGCGTGTCCCAGTCGAGAATACTGCCCCATCTCAACAGCAACACTAGGACTCCAAATAAGACCACTGCCCATTCAGATGGAAGACAGCAGAGGCCCAACATACACCTAAGAAACAGAGGCTAGGAAGTCAGGGTCAAGCCAGGCATCTTGACAGAAGTCCTGGCACAGTCCCCATTGGGTGAATCTCAGGGCCTCCCCAAGCAATACACTTTCTAATGAGTCTTCCTTTAGAGTATTTGTGACCTTAGATGGAGATCTGCTGATGCAGCTTTATCATACGGCAGCAGTGGACATTCAGGCTCCAGTGCTACACCAAAAATGTGCTGACTGACTTGAAAAGGCCTGATGGGCTATTCTTGCCTGGGACTTCCAGCCCCAAATATCTAATAATCCTTGGTCATGCCCTTGGTCAGCCCAGCCCCTGTCAACACTCGGAAGGCATTCAGATCACCCTCAGCTGATCCTAAGAGGTGGCGTCTCATGGTGGTCTCTTTAAGACAACTGAAGACAACAGGCCACACGCCCAGGGTTGAAATTCAGATGTCTGCACTGGTGCGGTGCTACCAGTGTTAAAATATTGAAATACTTTTTACATGTTAGTAAGTAGCTTCTGCCCCAAACTCTTGCATGTCCACCACCATGACACTGATCCTTCTCCTGTGACCCCAGACCTCCCCGTGATTCAGCAACTCCTAAGTCACCACTTGGTGGGGCAGGTGGATGCCTCTCCAGGACCAAACTAGTGCCCGGGGTATGCAGCTGAGAAAGGATGTGAATCCCACCCCCACCTCACCTCCCACCCCCATGTGTGCCCCATCCATGGTGCTGTGGCTGGGTCGCGCTGGTGGAAAGGCTGGAGGCGACAACTTTGCTGAGAACCAGCTGGGACCACACAGTCTACTGTTCTCCCCAGCTCTCCTCTTCAGCTAGAAATCCTAACTTCATTCCCATTGGGACTGAGCATACTGGAGAAGGACCTATAACCCTACACATATTGTCACCACACTTTGGAGTCTACATGTTACTTGCTCAGTCGTGTCCGACTCTTTGCAATCCCATGGACAGCAGTTCACCAGACTCCTCTGTCCATATTATTCTCCAGGCAAGAACACTGGAGTGGGTTGCCATGCCCTCCTCCAGGGGATCTTCCCAACCCAGGGATCAAACCCAGGTCTCCTGCATTGTAGGAGGATCCTTCACCATCTGAGCTACCAGGGAAGCCCTTGTTTTCAAAGAAAAGGTCAAAACGGAAGCAGCAGCTCCTGGCTCCACCTCTGCAATTAAATATCTGGTTGGTATCACCCACTAAACATTTCACACTGTCTCTGGTCCAACAACCAGAAGCCACTGCTCCCCCCACCGCTGTCCCAACAGAACCGCGAGGGCCCTCAACTCTCAATTAGCCTGGTGTTTTCAAACTGCAGACTGCAACCCATGAGCAGATCACAAAATCAATTTAAGAGTTCACAACTGGCATTTTTCAGCTGAAGCAGAAAACCACCTAGCAGAATAGAAAACAGAAAACATTGCACACAGAGGGTGCTACTGCGTGGCACTCTGAATTACACACCTGGACGGCTGTGTCGGGTTAAAAAAATGAATCTCTCATTGTGGGTCCCAAGGGAAAAAACAGAGCTTGCAAGCCCCTGATCTAGCTAACTCCACCCTAACAACGATGAAGAAGCTGAGACTGGAAAAGCAGCATCACCTGTACCTGGAGCATGTAAGTGGCTTCCGGTCCACTCAGCCTGCTGCCTTCACTTCTCTTCTAAGCAGGTCTGACTCTGAACACAGCTGTCGGGTTTCCTGGATGCTAAGTAGCTGACTCTTCAGCCGTCAAGAGCAGCACTCAAGTGGCACCAGCAGACTAAACCTTAACACCGGACCTCCTGTCTCTGACCAGGACGCTCTGAGAGGAACACACTTCTTGATCCACCAGGCCCACAGCCAGGCTGGGGCCGGCAATGGTTTGGGCCCAGCCTCCACCTTGAGCCTCCTATGAACTTCCAAAGTGCCTAATAATACCCACAAGCTGGAGGACCACTGGGCCCAGGGCCTTCCTCAAGTGGAGACTCCAGCAAAGCAACCAGAGCTCTTTATCCCACCTCCCTGTCCCCACAGATGCACCCCACATCCACAGGGAAAATGAAGAGTGTGAGACCTTTGGAAGAGCCTAAGACAAGGGAAAGGCTCCTTCTGTTAACATCACCTCACTCAATATAGAATAAAGCCCTATGATAAAGGTGTGTATATAGCACTTCCCAAGTGGTGCAGTGGTAAAGAATCTGCCTGCTGATGCAGAAGACAGAAGAAATGTGGATTCAGTCCCTGGGTTGGGAAGATGCCCTGGAGTAGGAAATAGCAACCCACTCCAGTATTTTTGCCTGGAAAATTCCATGGGGCCACAAAGAATTGGAAATGGCTGAATGACTGAGCACATACAGACCACACACACACACACACACACACAGAGCTATCCCTTCTACAATGTTTATCCTATTGTAAGCATTTCATATCAGTTCAGTTCAGTTGCTCAGTTGTGTCCAACTCTTTGCGATCCCATGGACTGCAGAATGCCAGGCTTCCCTGTTCATCACCACCAGCTCCTGAAGCTTGCTCAAACTCATATCCATCAAGTCGGTGATGCCATCTAACCATCTCATCCTCTGTCATCCCCTTCTTTTCCTGCCTTCAATCCTTACCAGAATCAGAGTTTTTTCCAATGAGTCAGTTCTTCACATCAGATGGCCAAAGTATTGGAGTTTCAGCTTCAGTATCAGTCCTTCCAATGAATATTCAGGACTGATCTCCTTTAGGATGGACTGGTTGGCTCTCCTTGCAGTCCAAGGGACTCTCAAGAGTCTTTTCCAACACCACAGTTCAAAAGCATCAGTTCTTTGGCACTCAGCTTTCTTTATGGTTCAGCTCTCACATCCATACATGACTACTGGAAAAACCATTGTTTTGACTAGACGGACCTTTGTCAGCAAAGTAATGTCTCTGCTTTTTAATATGCTATCTAGGTTGGTCATAGCTTTTCTTCCAAGGAGCAAGCGTCTTTTACGTTTATCCTATTTTAAGCATTTCACATATTAATATATTATTCAATCTCACCCTCAGCTCAATAAAGTAAATGCTATCATAATCCCCAGGCCTTCCCTGGTGGTTCAGTGGTAAAGAATCTACCTGCCAATGCAGGAAATGAGAGTTCCATCCCCAGGTCAGGAAGATCCCCTGGAGAAGGAAATGGGAAACCATTCCAGTATTCTTGCCTGGAAAATTCCATGGACAGAGGAGCCCAAGGGGCTACAATCCATGGGGTCACAAAGAGTCAAGACATGACTGTGCGACTAAACAACAGTTATAATCCCCATGTTGCAGGCAATGGATTGAGGTAAGCAAGGCTATGTGACTTGCTCCCTCCACCAGGCAGTCAGGGGCCAGGACTGAAGACCCTCTGCAGTGCCAAGCCTTGTGCCTTTAGGAGCTGCCTTGTGGGGAGGTCCAGATGCTATCAGGGAAGGAGCCAGAGGGAGGAAGGCATTCACAGAGCTTAGGGAAATGGCTATTTTAACCAGCAGGGGCATTTTTTAAAATGCTATCGCACTTCCCAGGGGTCCAGTGGTTAAGACTCTGCACTTCCAATGTAGGGGGCCCAGGTTCAGCTCCTAGTCAGACAACTAAGATCCCACATGCTGTACAGTACAGACAACAATGATAATAATACATGTTATCATTTTTGACCACTACAAACAGCCCAGGTAAGAAAGAGCTAATGCTTTTACTTGAATCCTTGAATTTGTTAATTACAGGGTTGGAGGTCTGGAAAGGACCCTAGAGCATGCGTGATTCAGCGCGCTCATTTTACTGATGAGGAAACCAAGGCTGCCACATGAATCATCACAGCCAAGGTCACACGGCCAGTAGGTGACAGAAATGAAATGAAAACCCAGGGGCCCGGATTGGGGTTTTGAGGGTGTGCCCATTGTCCCTGCGAAATTAGTACGTGTTGATGTGGCTGTCTAGAGGCTGGTCCACAGCTGATAATGCCACATCCTAACAACCCTGGGATCCTAAAAGAGGTCAACTGCCCAAATCTCCACCAGAGACCTGGCCAGCCTCCCAAGTATTCAGATTTCTAAGTAAGCACCTGAATTTTGTGTGACTGATTTCAGCACCCATTGAAGGTGGCTTCTAAATTTAGAATTAGCATCTGAGGCAGTCTGTTGCACAAAAGTATACTTCCTCGGGAAGATGTTGTCAGAAACAGTAAAATCAAAATACATAAAACAGTTTCTTCATACCTTAATAATATTGAGCTGCAAAAATAGAGTCTCTTAAATAAAACTCTAACCATAATACCCTTCAAAATTAACTACAGTGTCAAGGACTACACAGAACTTTTTTTATGAAAATTCAGAAATGTCCCATCCTTATTTTCTCATTTGTCAACACAATTTTCTAGACATGGCAGTTATTTCTAGACACCTGTCATTACCCCATCTAGAGATTTAGCAATTAATCTTTTGGGATACTAATCTGCACTTTATGTGACAAAAATCACCTTTGAAGAAGCTGAAGCTTCTATTAATTTTAATCACCTCTTCTTTTGCCTATTCCAATTAGTTGCTGATATTCAATTACACACATCTCTCCTACACTCTGCATATTCAGCTGGACCTGGAGGAGGGAAAGGGGCTTTCACGGAGGACAGCTTAAGCAAGGAAACACTGCAAAGCAATAATGTAGTGGGACTCACAACTGATGTTTCCATGCAAGCTTCCATCAAAACGCCTTATCGTCCATTGCCAGAACACATGGAAAAAAAATTACTCTTATGCCCTGAAATTTTCCATTCTTGATCTCAGCCCAAAGGTGACTTTTTTTATTTTTAAACTTGAGCAAAAAAAAAAAAAAAAAAAAAAAGTTCAACTATTTTTGATTCATGCCTGGGCTGAAGAAACACACTTCGTTCTTGTTAAAGCAAGGTAAGATTTTTTTTTTAACACGTAGGTAGCTCAAACAGCTAAGCTTCAAAAGCCCAAGCATTCCAACCAGCTAGTGTTCACAGCAACAGCACCTTCACAATAATTGCAAAACCAACAATCAATTGCCAGGGTGAAAGGGAGCTGGGATTCCATTTTCTATATACCTTGGCTTCAGCTCCACTAAGTACTTTAAAGAACCACATGGAATTCTGAAATTTTTAAGCTGAGTGGTGGGGCCTGAAGTTTTTTCCCCCCGCTTTTCTCTGGGTGCTAAGGAAACCCAAGAGCTCGTCCAACTCCAGGGAGAGGTGGCAAGTCTCCTGACTGCCTCTGTCCCCCGGCCTTGCTCACCTGCTCTCTGCTCATCCATCCTATCCAAGTTCAGCCCCCCGCTCCTCACCAGCCCTCTATTCCTTCTAGTCTAGCTCCATCAGCTATTGCCAGTCTCCATGGAGGACAAGAAGGAGTGCCTGAATGACAAGAATTAGGAGAACAGTGAACCCTTTATCCTAACCAGCCTGGGTTACCCCATGTACCTCTCTGCTCCTTAATGGATGCTCTGGGTTTTGGGTGCAAGAGTCTCCTCTCCACTCTCGCATCCTCCTCTAACACACCTGATGCACACTGCAGGCCCAGGGGAGAGTCCACGGTGAAGGGAGTGCATCCATCCATCCTCCTGTGGGGCTGTGCAGCGCACATGTGGTAAGACACACGTGGCGGGCCTCAATCCTGGGTCTGCCACTTAGAAACTATGCGCCTTACCTCTCTGCAAACGGGGGCTAGTCAAGTCTGTCCTGCCTGTCCCCTACCATTGTTAAGAGAATCAGGAGAATCACAAATACGAGCATGCTTTATAATCAGACCCCAATATAAACACATATTCCTATTAATAGGCACATGGTGCAGTAGTGTGGTATGTTCCTTTAGGATAAAGTCCAAGAGATACTGGCAATAAAAGAAAGTAAATTTTTCAGGGCAGAAAACAAGGCGCTGAAAGAGAAGAACAGAGACTAGGATCTGTACAGCTCCAGGACAGAGTGAATTCTCAGTGATGGAACAATCAGTGAGGGCTTCCTGGAAGAGGAGGCTTTGTGCACAGCTTGGAATAGCTTTCACCACACTGATCAAAGGTGCTCTCCTACATGCCCCTACCCTAGACCAAGAGCTCTTCAAGGTCAGGGGGCCTGTTCTGTACGTCTCTGTCTCTCCCTAGCCTCTTCCTGCACCATGAGTGCTGAGTGAATGAAAAAATGAATGGAACCCTGAATGAACAAGGAACTTGAACACCTGGGGGAGGAGGAGGGAACCCCAGTTAAGAACAGATGTGTCTTGAGGGCTTGTTCAGGGCACTCTGTGGCCCAGGCCAGGTAGAGTGGGGTTTGGCAGGGGCGGGTTGTGGGGGGTGGAGCAGACAAGGAAGGCGAGGTTGGAAAGGCAAATCAGGGTCTGAGGGCAAACGGCCTGACTTTGAGGCATAGCTCAGGCTTCTGCGCCCAGACGGGAGGGAAGGGAGTTCAGGGTGACATCATGAAATCAGCATTCAGGAGATTAATCTGGCAGCTGCGCGCAGGGCGGCCTGGAGAAGGCAGTGAAGTAAACGGAGCAGAGCAGCCAGGAGGCAACTGCAGTAACTCAGGCAGGTGGTGAGAGGGGCCAGGATGCCACCGCCTCCCCCGCCAGTCACGCTTCTGGCAGCACCGGCCCATGACAGTGGGAGCTCCGTCGAGGGCCGCGCTCGGTGACTGTCCTCACTGGGCTGGACCTCAGATGTCCTCTAGTCCCCCGCCTGACACCGGCTTCCTGCAAGTGGTCACCTTCCCCCTCCTGAATCCCTGCAGCGCTGAGCCAGTCCATTTTTAGATGACAGCTCCCATAGTACGCGCTCCCTGAAAGGAGATAAACCGTGAGGAGGCAGGGAGGCAGAGACAGAGCTTTCTCTGCGGAGCACACGTCTCCCAAAGTGGCGTCTCCTCAACAATTGAAGGTAATAGGTTCATGTGACAGCTAGGACTGAGATAAAAAGGGGGAGAGAAAAAAGCATGCAAGAAAATGCTGGTGAGTTCAACATATATCAAAACCATGCCGAGAAGTATTGGGTTGGCCAAAAAGTTCGTTCAGGGTTTTGCACCATCTTACAGAAACCTGAACAAACTTTTTGGCCAACCCAGTAAATCCTGCTGGTTAAGACTTGGGGGAGGGGAGCTCTGATGTCAGACTTCCTTGATTCCATTCAGCCCCTGCCACTTACGAGCCTGTGACCTCAGGCCACTGGATTCTTTGTGAGTTAATTACATGTGTGTGTGTGTGTGTGTGTGTGTGTGTGTGTGTGTGTTCATTCTCAGTCGCTCAGTCATGTTCGACTCTTTGTGACCCCATGAACTGTAGCCCACCAGACTCCTCTGCCCATGGGATTTTCTAGGCAAGAATACTGGAGAGGGTTGCCATGTTCTCTTCCTGGGGATCTTCCTGACCCCCATCTCCTGCATTGGCAGGTAGATTCTTTACCACTCTGCCACCTGGGAAGCCTAGCAAGGAGCTAGGGTATACCATGAACAACAGATTCAGGGGCCCTGCCTCAGACTCTGGGGAGGAGGCCCGAGAGACTAAGTGTTTAACTTGCTCTCAAAGAGCTTCTAAGGCATACCTACACTTGAGAAAGCCATGTGTGAGGCTTCAGTTGATTCTACTCACATTATTTGGCAGAGCAATTAAAGCGATGTTAATGATCATTCCCACCCAACTGAACAGTCGCAAGAATGAGACGAGGTGATAGGTACAGGACTTAGCACTAAGCCTGATGGATAGGTGCCCAGTAACCCATAATCATTAGAGTACCGTGCTGGAGGCTGTCTGCTGAAGCAGAAACTCTCTCTAACGCCGAGGCTTATGAGCAAGCCCCGTGCACTGCAGCTGCTCTTCAGCAGGGGTGGAGGTGTGAGCTCCTCACCCCCACTGCAATCCCAAGATGAAATGTGCCTCCCCACAGCTCCGATTCTCTTATCAGGGGGAACACAGACCCAGTCGATGCCTCTTCCCCATTCCAGACCTCTGGATACGGCCAGGCAGAGGCTGCCTCTCCTCAAAACAGTCTGTCCTCTAAATCTCTGCGTTTCTCTCTTGCTTCGTTTCTCTTACATTCACCCACTGCACAGAGACGACGAGGCAGGAGAGACAGGAAAAGAAGAAGAAAATACTTTTTAAATGGAATAGCAAAAGGGGGTCTTGAAGAGTATTGCCCAAACAGATCCCATGGGTTCTGAAGGTTTGTTTCAATGGAATCCCACGAACAGAAAGCTGCAGTCCTCTGGGGAATGTCCCTGAATACCACCCACAGGAGCCCTGCCCCAGGGAAGACAGGGGCTTCACGGCCCCCTGGTGTCCAGCGCAGCCACCTGAAAAATCCCGCAGTACAGACAATTCTTGCCATGCACGAATGCTGTGGGAAGCCTTTGAAAATAAAGTTTCCAGTTACTGCTGGCATTTCCTGCGTGTCCTGCTGCTGGCTGCAGCTGTCCCACGGAAGGCAGGTGACGTCATCCGCAGGCCTGACCGTGCTGAGTTCCAAGGCCGGGCTGGGCCCGTGTCACTGCAGAGGGGGGACCTGCCATTTCCTCCCTGAGGCCAGTGCTGCTCAGGTTCACAGCTGCTCTTCCTGGGTAGAATTCCACTGTCACTATTTGGACTCACACCAGGAAAGGTCCAGAAGCTTTCCCAAAGTCCAGGACAACCCCATTTGACAGTTCCTCAAATCTTACTCTGTGCCAAGACTGTTCTGGGTTTAGGCAAGCCCAGACGAGACCTACCCCCCAAATCCTCACTGTACTCATTTCCCAGAGCAGAAAAACAAACAAACAAAAAAATAGTCTTGCATTTCTCTGCCAAAGAGAAAGGGAAGAGGAAGGAGATTAAAAAGAGAAGAGGAAAAAGGAGGAGGAGGAAAAGAATGCACGCAAAGAAAGTGGCAAGAGGAGGGAGAGGTGACCGGGGAAGGAGGGAGAGGGAGACAGCCAGGAAGATGGGGACACTCCTGCCAGGTGCCTCCCATCCCCATGGCCCCCTGGTGTCCAGCGCAGCCACCTGGGACAGTCCTGGCAGGTCTCCTGCCGGGAGAGCTGACCAAGAGGACAGGATGCCTGCAGGGCACTAACAGATTGGGCCTGAGCCCTGAAGTAGAGTTCAAGTTCAATGCAAAATTCAGATTTCCCAAGGGCTGGGATTAAGTTAATTGGGGATAGGATTTGCAGGCTATAGCTGACCAAAATCCGTATCTGTCAGCATATTAACCACATTCAGGCCCATCTCAAAGTCAGAACCGTGCCATCCACCACCATCCTGGGATGGGAGGCCTAGCCAGGCCTTCGCTACCTGGAACTGACCCCCTCTGGTTGGCAGTCTGACTTTCAGTCATCCCAGCCCCCTCCTTATAGAGCCCCTAGCTTCCAGATGAATGTGTAGCTCCTGAACACATACAAGTCCCTGGGGGAACTCTCAGTGATTATGACACAGTCCCTTCATTCATCTGAGGAGCTAATTTAATTAAACAGGAAACTGTAGGACCCTTCTCCAGGGAGAAGGAGGTGGGAAAGAGATGCAGTCTTCAGAATCAAAGGAGGAAGAGGGAATCAAGACTCTTGTAAAAACTGTCTAGTTGAACCCTCAGAGCAAAACTGTAGGGTCAGATTACACAAGAGGAAACCAAGAATCTGAGAGGTTAAGAAGTAACCCAAAATGTCACACAGTCATGAAATGAAAGACTGCCTGGGTTCCATATCTGTTTTCTTTCTAATGCAGTGTGATGCATTCAATCGTACATGTGTGCATGCAAAGTCGCTTCAGTCGTGTCCGACTCTGCGACCTATGGACTGCAGCCCACCATGCTCCTCTGTCCATGGGATTCTCCAGGCAAGAATACTGGAGTGGGTTGCCATACGCTCTTCCAGGGGTTCTTCCTGACTCAGGGATTGAACCTGAGGGTCCTGCATCTCCAGCATTGCAGGTAGATTCTTTACTGCTACTGGGGGAGCCACCAGGAAAGCCCCCATTCAATGGTACAAAATTGTGCAAATTAACCTTTTTAATGTTGTTCTTATTGCAGCCTTATTCAGAACTGCTATCTTGATGCTTCTAATAAGAAGAACCTGTGATAGCACATACCTAGTGCTGAAGACGGTATGTTCAATTTCAGTTATTATATTTTTCATTTCTGGATGTCCTATTTGTTTTTTCTTCAAATATCTGTAGATCTTTAAAATTAGTATAGTGTTTTCTGCTCATTGTTTTCAATGACTTGTTTTACTTTATTAACATTTAAAGACATTATATATCCCATTGGTCTTGTATCTTAAACCCTTGGGGGTTTGATTCCTTTGCTTGTTATTTCTGCTTCATTCATGAGGACTTGCTTCTTCATCTGTAATTGAGGGTAAAATCTTGTGTTGGAATGGCTGGCTTTTATCTACAGAATCTTTCAGAACTTGAACTATGAGTACAGTCCTCCAAAGATGACTCTCATTTGACTCTGCCAGGCACAATATGACGCTACCAACCCCAAATTATATCAGATGAATTTCACAGCTTGGGGTTCCTTGGGACACACAGGTAGTACAAATTCAAGGCCGAACTGTCACCATAGATCTGTGTTCATGCAAATTTTCACAGGAGACACTGTTTCATTCTCCTACCCACCACCAAGCCAAAGTCAAAACAAGTTAAGTCCCCTTGTCTGTTTCCTTGGCTCTCTCTAGCAGGTGTCTGCTGACTATCTGTTCCTTGAGGACGGAGCTCCCCTGAAGAGGCTGGTTTTATGCAGAAATCTCATTTCCAACATCCCACCCAGCAAGCACCTAAAGTTTGTCTCCTGGGCCTTGGGAAAAGCCACACTTTGAATCCTGGCTTAAAGTCTGACATGCCCTCAGCCTGACTTCTTTTAGACATCTCCAAGTATTTCTCAGAGCTTGCATCTGTGCCATTTCCTGCAGCTAAATGAACACTGGGTACGCCTTCCTCTAGTCTCAGGAGCCCAGAGTTCCCAGGGCCCTTGAAGGTATAAGCTTTAAAAACTTTGAAGTTCTGAAGCCTTTACTGGGAAAGAAAGAGCTGCAGCAGCAGAAAGGTTTAATGACCTGCAAGACTAATAGTTAGAAAGAAAACCACACAGCACTGTGCAGTCAGCAGTTCCGAGGAAGGGGGCAGCTGAATATTTTAAAGGAGGAGGAACAAAGAGGAAGGAAATAGTAAAACAGAGCAGAGGAGCTATGAGAAGAGTCTACAACGAATGTAGAGACATTCCTCTCACTCTCGTTTTATTTAGCTTCGTTATTCCTCATCTGTGGCTCAGCAAAATAAAGTGACGCATTTTCAGCCTACACACACACACACACACACACACACACACACACACGAAGTGGGCCTTTGGTATAGTTGGAAATAAGTGCACGGTTAGAGACTACAATTCAATTATCTAAGAAACCACACCAAACACCTTGCTTACACCTCAGGACCACTCTAGTTTCCCAAAAACCTGGGGGCCAGATGTGTTTTAGAATTCGAGTTAAGATTTTAGAAAATTAATTGTGTTCCTGTGGGGTTTGGACCACATGACCCAGCCACATGCACTCCCATGTCTTCAGGGAGACTACCCCCTCTTCACACTGAGCTGGATGAACAGAGATCATCATTAATCCCACATTAGTTCAGGGCAGGTTTGCCTCCAGATTATGGAAAAAATGTTCACTTTTCAGAGCTTCGGGAATTTTGGAATTGTGAACCAGGGGCTGTGAACCCAGATAAATGAGTTCTTTCTCAAAATGCCTACCCTGGAATCCACCATCCCTAAATCTTGAGACTAGGCCTCAGAATCCACACTCTGGTTCTCAGAAGGCACAGAAAAGATCAGCCACCTGGAGAGGTACCAAGTACTTGGATAAGTGATGGCCAGAGAGCGCTTGGCAATTAGACTCATTTTTCAGGGAGGCTGTTGCTCCCCAGTCCTTGACTGGATTTCCTCCACTCGGGCTAGGGAAGCAATGAAATGAATCTAATCCAACAAGCACAACACAGGGGAAAGCATGACCATCGAGCAAAATACAAGTAGTACCGCGTTCTGAGATGATGTGGCTTTTGTCATGGTCTGCAGTACAGCTCAGAAAACTCAAGCTTTCAGTAATACTGTACAAGAACTTGTCTAAAATCACAGCACCAGTGTCTGCCTAGTTGAACCACAGTTACTCCATTTTGACCTTCAAATGCATTCCCCTCAATGGACAAAGCAGATGTAGAGTGCATATTTGACGGGCCACAAAATAGGCCACTCTGGTCAGTAAAGTTTAAGTTAAACCATGTATAAGCCAAAATGAGTTCCCCACACCTCCACACGTGAAGATTTTCCCATCAATCTCCCTTCTGATTGCAAGTCTTTCAATAGACCAAAGTACATGTCCCTCAAAGCCGGGATGAATGCTGCTTGCTTGCCCTGGGGCCAGATCATCATGCTCCTTGGTGCTTTGTCGTTGCTGTTTAGTGGCTAAGTCGTCTCCAGCTCTTTCATGACTCCATGAACTGTAGCCCACCAGGCTTCTCTGTCCATGCGATTTTTCAGCAAGAATACTGGAGTAGGTTGCCATTTCCTCCTCCAGGGGATCTTCCCAACCCAGGGATCAAATCTGTGTCTCCTGCTTGGCAGGTGGATTCTCTACCACAGAGACACCTGTGCTAGACCACTTTTAGATTTGCCAAGTTACTCATATTGAGGGGGAACCAATCAGATATTGCAAACAAGCTCAGAGGTATGTTGATGGGAAAACATTTTAAAGGCTATACGTTTTGTCAATCATACCAAATGGTGAACACTGTACATGTGTTTTCAGCAGCAGACTCACAGCAAGCAGTGACATGTGTCATGAGCAGCTACACTCTGTGACAACCTCACTAAAGAATTCTCGCTCCATCCTGAACATCAGGGCAAAAATATGGCCAACACAGTGACTGTCTCAAATACAGACCTCAATCAGCAGAACCAGAATTTAACACTCATTGAAACACAATATTTTTCTCTCTAAAGTTACCCACATCTCCACCAAACAGAGCCAAATTAAGACTAATTTATTTGTGAAACAAATCTGGTCAGTTGACCACATAGCTTGCTCCAATCTGCCTGTGGTGAAATTCCTCAGAAGGCATCTCAGACTGAATTCCCAAAAAGCCTCTCAAGGTCAGGAAAGTCATGCCAAAAGCCTGACATGATGCTCTTCCTTGGTGGATGTCTCTCTTTGAGAGGTCCCCAAAATATTAAAATTCCTGCACATGCCAGGAAGCAGTCTTTCCCATGCACCTGGGAAGGCTGCTCAGAACTCAAGCGGCTCCAACTTCTGGAGAGAATAGGAAAAAAGAAAAGAAAAATGTTTAAATTCTACCCACAGGTTTGGTGTACCTCATCAATGTAAGTCTTAACTAATTTGAGGGGAAGGGCTTCCCTATAAATGGAAAACATAAAAACCAGTAATATTCCAGACAAAAAACATAAAGATTAAAACCATATTGACCACTGCACGCAGCCACCAATCCCTTTCCGTTTTTATGAAGCCATCAGGTTTTCCGTTAGGATTCTTTACTTTCTTACCCAGTTCAGCAGTATAATCTGAAGTTGATCAGAGACCTGTACTTATCAAAAGGTCTCCTTATGAAAGTTCTTGGAGATGAAGCACTTTTGCAAAAGTACCAAAGTACAACAACTGTCTGTATATCACAAAAGACTTAAAAGGGTGGTTAAACACCTGGTTACAATGTAATTGATAAAGCAAACTTGGCTAGAACAACTAGAAATATAACTGATTATGCTGCTGCTAAGTCGCTTCAGTCGTGTCCAACTCTGTGTGACCCCAGAGACTGCAGCCCACAAGGCTCCCCCGTCCCTGGGATTCTCCAGGCAAGAACACTGGAGTGGGTTGCCATTTCCTTCTCAAATGCATGAAAGTGAGAAGTGAAAGTGAAGTCGCTGAGACTTGTCTGACTCTTAGCGACCCCATGGACTGCAGCCCACCAGGCTCCTCCGTCCATAGGATTTTCCAGGCAAGAGTGCTGGAGTGGGGTGCCATTGCCTTCTCCAATAACTGATTATAACTTAACCCTTAAAAAACCTTAATCTCTGGCAAAAACTAAGAAGCAAGTAATTGTTAACCGTTTGTCATACCAGCCCTTCCTGTTTGGAAAACTTATGCTTTAGCCTTCCTCTCCTATGAAGGCAAAGGCAGGTCAACTTAGACCCATCCAGCAATGCATGTTTCAATATTTTATCCTATTTGAAATAACCCAGCTAGTTAATGAATTCTCTTCATTTAACTTAGTTTACTTTCAAGTTACCAGTGTCTAGAGAGACTATCATTGACAGACATTCCCCAAGCATAATTATACAGGTTTCCCAAAGTTGTACGATGTTAAAGAATCAGCGTGCCAATGCAGGACACACAAGAGACGTGGATTCGATCCCTGGATTGGGCAGACACCGTGGAGCAGGAAATAGCAACCCTCTCCAGTATTCCCGCCTGGAAAATTCCATAGACAGAGGAGCCCAGTGGACTATAGTCCATGGGGTCGCAAAGAATCAGGCACGACTGAGACTAAGCAGCTGAGCGCACAGCACAAACATAATTATTCCTGTAGAGTTTTAAAAGACTTTTCTCATTTTTCTTCACCCTAAGAGATCACTTAGGATCTTAAATTAAAATTCCCAAGATTCCAGGTAGATCATTTGCATCTCAAAGGCACAAGAACAGAAACACCAATTCTAAAAAGCTGGCTTAACCAATAACAAAAGGCTCACTTTGATAGAACAGCAGAGTCACAAGGGGTCATTGTTCTCCAGACCTCTTGGTGGCCCCCATTCATCAAGGACGGCCGCCACAGGGCCCCACATACAAGCGGACAGCCACCGTGGGTTTCCCCTGCACCCTTTGGGCTCCACGTTTAGTGAAATCAAGCAGGACTCTATGGTTCCTCCCCACCATGTCCTCTGCCTGCCTTTTGTCTGTAGAAAAAATTTTGCCAAAGAATAAGTTTAATTAGAGTAGTGAGAAAATGCAGAAAAAAAGCTTTCAAACAGGACAAAACAATAGTCAGTAAGCATCGTCAAGAACCTTCAGTTCCTCCTCAAGGGCTACAGATAATATTCTGAGCCACAGTCTGTGAACTGTCTTACAGAGACGGAAACCCCCACCAGGTGGAGAAGTTAAGTACAGGATGACCAGACTGTAGCCATGACATAAGTTGCCACAATTCTGAGAACTGGCATCAAAGCAATGGGAACAACCTACCCTGGAACTGAAGATTAACTGTACTTAAAACAATCAAGATGACGCTGGTCAGACCATCACATGACCAATTTCAAGTTGACTGTCAGAGCTGATTGTCTTCTTTCTACATGTAGCTCCCTCCACCTATAAATGCTGTTGTCTTCTGATTGTCAGTGGCAGGGAACCGACCTTTGGGCAGGAGTCTACCCTCCCCTCGAGCTGCCCGGCCTCTGAAATAAAGCACACTTTCCTTTCCACCAACCTTGCCTCCTTATTGGCTTTTGAGAAGTGAGCAGCCAGACCCCACCTTCAGTAACATTAGTGGATGGGCACCCCGGGATTACCCCTACAACTCTTGGATTCCACTTAGTGGACAGCCTTCACAGCTTTCCCTTTCCCAGAGGTCCTTATTTCCCAACATCTCGGTGCTCAAGGGAATTTCCTCCGTCTCTGGGCTGACCCCACCAATTATTGGGCTGTACCCGCAGGCCAAAAAGCCCTGTATTCACTCAACTTCAAGACCTAAGGAAGAGCCTGGAGTCTGAGACAGAGATACTGATGATTTAATGGATGGGAGGGCAGAGTGTGGGGTGACTTACAAGCCTGAAGCAAGGTCCTGAAGTGACACCCCACCCCACGTGGCAGACAGCAGGTAGAACGAGGCAGCAGGCTTCTCTTCAGGGGAGGGGCAGGGGGAGGACACCAGTTAAAGGTAATTGACATCAGGTGGGCTCGTCAGTTACTAGGGAAACTAACAGAGGGACACATCCCTCAGGGCCTCTTTAGTAAGTTACCAGTGGAGATGCTCTGATCTAAAGATTACCGCAATTTCTAGCTGGAGATGGGGCAAGCTTGTAGGAAGGTCAGGTGAGTAGGGTGTAGATGAAGCAGGGGATACAGAGAGCAAGAAAACAGCCATCTTAGGTGGCCAGATCATACACTGTGCTAGATAATTCCTGTGAACCTTTCCAGAACAGATATCCTGTGGATTATTTTTCTGGTGTTACATAATCCAGGTATTCCGAATTAAGTCATTCCCAACCGGAAAACATGAAGAGGTTTGACTAAACCTTTTGTTTTTCAAGATATGCTTTAACCACTGGGACCTTATTTTGAATTGTGTCTCTGCTGCTTACTCACTATGATTCCTGGGCATGTACCTAACCTCTGGGTCTTGGTTTCCCCATCTGTGACATGCAGAGGTTGACCATCAGAAACCCCTGAAAGCAAGAGTCAGATAGGACTCCGTGACTGAAGAGCAACAACAATGTATTAAAATGGGAGAGAGAACAGCACACAGCTTATGGGGTGGTTGTTGAAGATCACAGGAGGTAACATGTAGAACAGCCCCTCCAGGCACACAGGAAGTACCACGTAATCTCATTTTTTAACATTAGGTTATGATCACATTCCACATTCAGTTTTGAATCCAGCATATAATGTACACACAGCTTGCCCCTTTTGTAGTTGGAACTAACGGCTATTTCCATGAGCCCCTCGGTGCTGGCAACCAGAACCACCACCCTTTTTCCTGCCTCGTCCCAGCCCTTGGAAGGCTCGGTTCGCCCCTCCATAAATCACAGCCAGAACTCTGTGTTTGTTACCTAGCTTCCTGGGAGACGGGCAGTGGCGTAGCAGAGGGATTACTCTGGGTAAATATTTCTGTAAACTTCATTCTTGCCACCACCAGTGCTCAGACCAAGTGGGCTCAGCTCCCCAGCAACCCTTCCATCCTATCCAAGGGAGCCGGAATGGGGCAGACTTCATCATCTCCCCAGCACTGAGCAAATGGACCCCACCAAAAGCGAGCCCCAGAACTAGGCACTGGAGGCAGCGAGGGGCAGCTTGCACTGGGCTCTCAGGGAACGAGCCATCTCCTTCCCCAAAACAGAGTTACTGCAGCAAGCAGGGGATCGTCTTCACAGCACTTACTCCTTGGATCAGCCAGCCACCGCATGACAATTCTACCCTTGAGGCCATAGTGGACATCCAGCCCTGCCTCGTCTCAGCACAGGAATCACGGCTGCAGCTTTCCTGACAGGGGAAACCTGTCTCCTGTGTGCTTTCCCAGGTCCCAGACAGCACATGACAGGCTCTCCCGGGCTCCAGGAGTTATCCTACACAATTCTACCCAATTTACAGTTGAGAAAGCTGAGACTTAGTACATGTGCCTAAAGCACCAGTTCTCAGTCCTGGCTGCATAGGAGACACCGGGGAGCCTCTGATGTTCCCAAAGGCCCTGCCACATCCAGATGCTCTTCGTGACCCAGGTGTTGCCTTTGTGCTTTTTTTTTCCGCCAACTGATTCCACTGTGCAGCCGGGACTAACAGTCCTTGCTCCTGGTTATCTAGCTCAGTGCTTCAGAGCCTCCTGGAGGGCTGGCCCCACCCTGGGGGGTCTCATTCCCCACCTCTGGGGTGGAGCCTGAGGATTTCCATTTCTAACAAGTGAGGCTGATGCTCTTGGTCCAGGGAGAAAAATCAGTGCTCCCCAGTGATCCAGAGACAGAAGTTAACCTTTGAGAATTCACGGCCCATAATGGCCTGAATGTTCTCAGCTGTGGATTGGTAAGAGTGGCTCCTGGCTTAAGGAGCACCGGTCTACAACAGGGCTCCTTCGATTTCCATGCCCACAGCTGGCATCTTGTTAAAAAGCAGATGGGGGGCTCAGTAGGTATGGTTGGTACCCAGGCTGCATGCCTGGACTAGTCTGCCTAAATCCCAGGTGGGAGCTCTGCCCAGGCCTCTCCCTTCAAGCAGGCCCAGGGCCCAGCAACTCACCCTTACCCTGACGGAGATCAGCCTCCTTGACACTTGTACCTGATATCTTTGCTCGGAGGCACAGGATAAAGGGAATAGGTGCCCTCTCCCAGGAGCGCTCCCACGTGTCCTGTCCCTACCTCCATGCCCCTGGCTTCTCCATACAAAGCGAACCATTCCTGTCCCTTTAGCTCTTCTTCCTACGTCATGACAAACACAACTCCCCACTGGGACGTGCTTCCTAGGTGCCCACTACGTGCTGTGTCCAGGGCTAGGCACACAGAACCCAGTTGGGGCAGAAGGACAGAGACACAGGAAGCAAAGAGCATCGTTAAGACATGGAACAGGAAGTCCCCAGCTGTCCAGTGGTTAGGACTCCATGCTTTCACTGCTTTACTGCTGAGCGCCAGGTTCAATCCCTGGTTGGGGAATTAAGATCCCACAAGCCACATAGCATGGCCAAAAAAAAAAAAAAAACTAAACAAAATTTTTTAAAAAGAGAAGGTGCCCTGGTGCCCAGGAGGAGGGGCACTAACGGCTGGACAATAAGAACTGCAAAGGAAGGTGACTCAACTCTCATTTTCAGGCTATTGCCCTCTGTCTGCCCCATTCTCCAGGGGACATAACTACATCAGCCTGGAGATGCTGTGTCTTAGCCAAAGTCACAGGAGAAGAAGAGAATTCACAATAATAAATTACACTGTTTCACATAACTGTAATAGGCATTGTGCTAAGTACTCTAGAGGTATTATCTCATTTAATCCTGCCAAAACTCCAGAAGATGCTCGTTATTTACTGAAGAAGAATGGAGACATAGATGGGAGATAGCATGCCTGATGGGAAGTAACAGAACTGAAATTTCACCCACACTCTTAACTGTCAGACAGCCCCATGTCACCCAAGGCTGGGAGGGCCCTAGACCCAGTGCTCCTCCAAGATCAAGGTTTACACACACGATGGTTATTTCTGGGCAGGTGGAGAATGACCGTCCTCATGCCATGTCATACAGTAATAAATAACCAATAATTTTCTTATTCTTAAGATACAAAGCTTTTTAAAATAATATATACACACACACAGATTAATATATAATTATATAATAGGATAATTATGTATTATAATGATTAAATTCTTATATGTCTATATATAAAGTACATATACTTGTTTAATTTTACAGCATCCTTATTATGTACATATTATTAAGACCTTTGTTTTATAGATAAGAGAAATTGAAGGACAGAGAGTTTGAGTAACTTTTCCAAGGTCTCACAAATGTGAAAAGCCAAGATTCGAACTCTCACAGCCTGGTGCCCAAACCATGTTCTAGACTCCGCATCCCCCCACTGGCTTCCTCTGACTTCTCTATAAATTAAAAGCGAAGTTCAAGGCTTCCAGGTGCTTGCTGCGCCCCCAAAGGCTGAACTCTTTGTAGGTACCTTGGTAAGTGCCTACTAATAACTGAACAGGTGTTCCCCATCCTATTTATAGCTACCAGCATGGCCAGTGGGCTATAATTAGCACAGCCTCCTGTAGGACTGCACTAAATTAAACCAGCTGGATGAGAGGCCAACAGCTTTGGACAGTGCCTTGGGCCACCTACAGCCGAGAGCCCCCATGAGACACAGGCGGCGTCTCTTCCAGGAAGCACCCTGCCTCAGCCGGTGGGTCTCTCTCTTGAGTGGTATGTGGATCCACAGGGTTTCCTAATGGTTTCTACAGGCCTATCTCAGCTCTGGGGGCTGATTTCTCCTGGTATCCCACCTACAAATCTAAAAATGAGTGATTTCTTTTTCTGAGCATCCAGAGTCCAGGATTCTGGTCCTGGCTTTGCATCTGATCAGCCCAGTGACCTAGGGACCCAACTTCTCTGGATTTCAGTGTTGCCTCTTGAAATGGAGAGGTACCGAGTCTGCAAGCAGTTGGTTATATCTAGGGGTTGAGATAAATGGCTGGAGCATAACAAGCCCATGGTGGATATACTACTATCCCCATTTTGCAAAGGAGGAAGACTGAGTACAATCTGCGTAGTCACACAGGTCCCTGCACTTCGAAAGGCCCCACACTTGGTTGAAGTCACCATCTTAACAGTTCTCTGAACAAGGGGCTCACATGTTCTCTGTACACTGGCCCTTACAAGTTATGTCGCTGCTCCTGCTCAAAGGCAACTGGCTCAGGTCACATGACTCACTAGTGACCCCAGGCATCAAATTCTGACACCTGCCTGTCTGACCATGACATAGTTAGCAATTACATCTGTGAAGTGCCTCCCTGATTCTAGGTTCTAGAAGGCAAAGCCAGGGCAGATACCAGGATCCATTTGACACTCAAGCCTGAACAAAGGCTCAGTGGCCTGGGCCAATCAGCCCTGAGCCCAAATCTCCTCCTCCTCCCACTCTCCCCCTCCGTGGGGAGCAGGCATCCCTCCTCACATGGCCATCCCATTTATTCCATGATGACCTTGGTGGTGACTGGGAACACTGCATGGGGGCCACATGGAGGATGGCCTCGTAAGGCCCACCAGCCTCAGCCAGTTTGGCCCTGACTACAGATGCACATGCCCCTTGACAGGTGAAGGGAAAACTTTAAAGAGCATCTGAGTTTAAGCAGGGGTAGGAGAGAGGCACGACAGAGACCGGTTCTACAAGCCCATGTCCATCTCCCACATCTGGGCAATAAAGGGAAAGTAAAACCTCTTTTTGAAAATTCAGTAAACCAAGAGACATGCCCTTGGGATATGGTGCTGAGGCTCCTCTTCTCATATTTGTCAAAGGTTGAGGAGATTGGCAATTTCTCCAGCAAGATCAAATGTGTCTCAACCCAGCCCCACCCGGGCCAATGAGGGGTCTTTCCTCAAGGTCACTGACACAGACACTGAGCCTGGTACATGGCCCTGGAGCTAATGGGCCTGGGGTTGAATTCTCCCCAACCCCAGCCCATTCCCAGCCTTGACACTCACTAGTGGAATGCACTTGGCAAGTCACTTAGCCTCCTAGTTCCTCCTCTTCCTCCTTTGTAAAACAGAAATAACCAAGTCCGTTAGACAGGGTTGTTATGAGGCATAAACATGTTAATATGCATGGAATAAGAGCCTAACAATTAGTATTAATATCATTCTCTTCAAGCTGGAATTTAGGAACCAGAGGAAGTGCACATGCAGCCGGAAACAGCCTCTGCTTGGCCACGCCCTACACCAGTCCCCTCTGGAATCCCCAAGCAAGCAGTGTTGCCCTCTCTTGACCAATTGGAAGGAAGCACCTGCCCCCACCAGGACACCCATGAGGGCAGCTCTCAGAGCTGTGCCCCTCTGGGGGCCTTGACCTGAGCCGTTGAGGTCTTGGCAGACACCCAGGTGTTTGGTTCCATCTAGCTAAGATGAGACTCTCAGCCGACTTTATTTAACAGACTGTGACTGCTGAGCTATGGGCACGGCCCCAAGGCAGGGACAAGCAGCCAGCCAGGGAGGCCCCACTTCCTGTGTGCTTTGTCTGCACCCATGCCTGGCCACCAGCCCCATCTGCCACTTTTCAGGGCAAAGGTGACTCTGGCGAGGTGAGAGAATTCCAGCATCTCCATCCCCTCCTGCTTCAGTCTGCAGCACTGTGGGCCTCCAACCGTCCTTTGGCTACAAATATCACTCACAGGTCCAGGACCGTCATGGTTAATGGGCATCTTCATGCCCAATGCATGAGCAGGGCTACTCCAGCTGACCTCTGGCCACTGAGAGCCTGGTCCTCATGGTTTTGCCTGCTCCTCCTTGGTCTTGACCCTTTGCCTCTGCTCCCTGGACTCCCAGGCTGGGTTTCTTCCTTTCAGCCTCATGATGGCCTGACCACAGCTGCCTCCACTCTGAGCAACTGAAGATCATCAGAAGTCAGGTTAATGTATCACTGACCAAGTTTCACAGAACGAAGGATGGGGACACAAATGGCCACTGGAATCCAGGTCCTGACAAACTCAGGCTTACTAGAGCCTGGGTATCATTTCTCACATAGGGACATCAGTGCAGAATGTAGGGTCTCTGGGGACTGGTTAACACCCAGAGATTCTAATCCCAAAAAGAAAATGGCTCTACAAGGTTTGGCCTTGGAGCCCACGCTGCTCTAATTTTCTAACATCTGATATCTGAGTAACAATAATAATCAACTTCTTGAGAAAAAGCCCATCTTTGATGGAAACTGCTCCACCATTCTCTGATGAGTGACTTAACTTTCCATACGGGCAGAGCAGGGTCAAGGTGAGCCCCAAGTTGTGGGATGATCTCCTTGGCTCTGTGGCAGAAGAAACGGGTGCTGCCTCTTTATTCTTTGTGGTTTTCACCGACAGCCCATCCTTGTCACCTGTCTTCCAAGTTCAGCCTCAGCACTGGCTCAGCAGAAAAGGGCAACACATCCAACCCCACTTCCGGAAGGCCTGGTCTCCAGCACTCAATCTTGACCACACCCAGGGAGGAGACCCCAGGGAAGGTGTAGATTTTAAAGGAATTTTCCATTTCTGCAAACCACTCCAGTGTTCTTGCCTGGAAAATTCCACGGACAGAAGAACCTGGCAGGCTACAGTCCATAGGGTCACACAGAGCCAGACATGACTGAGCGCATAAGACACACACATATATCTTTTTCAGATTCTTTCCCCATATAGTCCTTACAGAGTACTGAGTAGAGTTCCCTGTGCTGTACGTGGGTCCCTGTTGGTTGTCTGTTTTGTATGTGGTTGTGATGACACCACCCTTATGGCAGAAAGTGAAGAGGAACTCAAAAGCCTCTTGATGAAGGTGAAAGAGGAGAGTGAAAGAGTTGGCTTAAAGCTCAACATTCAGAAAATGAAGATCATGGCATCTGGTCCCATCACTTCATGGGAAATAGATGGGGAAACAGTGGAAACAGTGTCAGACTTTATTTTGGGGGGCTCCAAAATCACTGCAGATGGTGATTGCAGCCACGAAATTAAAAGACGCTTACTCCTTAGAAGGAAAGTTATGACCAACCTAGATAGCATATTCAAAAGCAGAGACACTACTTTGCCAACAAAGGTTCATCTAGTCAAGGCTATGGTTTTCCTGTGGTCATGTATGGATTGAGAGTTGGACTGTGAAGAAGGCTGAGCGCCGAAGAATTGATGCCTTTGAACTGTGGTGTTGGAGAAGACTCTTGAGAGTCCCTTGGACTGCAAGGAGATCCAACCAGTCCATTCTGAAGGAGATCAGCCCTGGGATTTCTTTGGAAGGAATGATGCTAAAGCTGAAACTCCAGTACTTTGGCCACCTCATGCGAAGAGTTGACTCATTGGAAAAGACTCTGATGCTGGGAGGGATTGGGGGCAGGAGGAGAAGGGGACAACAGAGGATGAGATGGCTGGATGGCATCACTGACTTGATGGACGTGAGTTTGAGTGAACTCCGGGAGTTGGTGATGGACAGGGAGGCCTGGCATGCTGCGATTCGTGGGGTCGCCAAGAGTCGGACACAACTGAGCGACTGGACTGAACTGAACTCAACTGTGTGTATATTGGTAACCCCGTCTTCCTGATTCACCCCTCCTCCCCCTTTCCCCTTTGGTGACCGGAAGTTACAGAGGTGACATCTGCACACCCGCGCTCACTGAGCCATCACTGCTAAGAGGCAACATATGGAAGCAACCAGGTCACGCTTGCTAATGGCCACTTTTTGGGGGGTTTGTTTGTTCTTCAATTCTCTGTGCCTTGCACTGTGTGTAAGCATGGGCTGCACTCAGTAAGTGATCCCTGACCTAATGAATAAATGACAGTAACTTTTCTCCACTGAAAAAAATAAAGGAATTCTCCATTTCTGAAAAGCCAAGTCTTATTCACAAATGACGCATGTTGCAAGGACCTGCTTTATGGGATAGGATGATTAACTTGCTTCCTCTTTCATTTGTCATGCTTTATCATCCTTTACCAAGGACCTGACTTGGTGACAGTTGGTTGATTTCTTCAGGTACTTAGCTTGGTTACAAAACCCCAAAGGGTAGATCTTTGGCACTTTGCGTGCGTGTGTACTAAGTCACTTCAGTCGTGTCAGACTCTTTCTGACCCTATGGACTATAGCCTGCCAGGCACCTCTGTTCTTGGGATTCTCCAGGCAAGAATACTGGAGTGGGTGGCCATGCCCTCCTCCAGGGGATCTTCCTGACCCAGGGAGCCAACCCACATCTCTTGCATTGGCAGGTGGGTTCTTTGCCATTAGTGCCATCTGGGAAGCCCTTTGGTACCGCACCAGTCAGCAACTCAAGATCAGAGAATTGCTGTCAGTCTACAGGCTGGTTCTTTTGTAGTCCCTGAATGCCTTGGGCCAGGTTTGGTCCCCACTATCCACTGCGTCTTCTCCCAACAACAAGCACCAATACATGAAAGCAACATTCATCTGTGAACAATTCTTATTTGCTCCCCAGTCATAGAATGTGGTAACTTGAGTTGTACAATAAATGTTTGTAACAGTGGAAGTGCTCCCTGGAGTCCACACTGTGGGTCATGCAGTTCCAGCCTTTATCTCTGAAAGAGACACCAAAACTCGAGTCAGGAGAGGGTTTGGCCATCTACTATCACTTCACAGGTTGGAGGTTTAACCTCATCCTTCAGACCCTGAGAAATTCCCCAGAAAAGCCAGCACTCCCAGGTCCTCAAGGCACACCACTGGCTTCCACCTACATCCCCAGCATCACATCCAGCTCCCTACATGCAGCCCACACTCCTGCCTAAGAGGAACTGGCACTCTTCATTCCCTACACTGCCCAGTCACTTACCCACTCCAGCCCTTTGCATTCTCCTCTCACCCAGAAACATCCTCCCTAACCTTCTCTGACTGTCCCTCTAAACCCAGAAGGTATGCCCAGTTTCTCCTTAAAATCTCCATAGAGCATCTTTGGTCCTCAGCCTGCATTTACCAAGCTCAGATCACTGCACAGTGTGCTGGATAATGGCAGGACCAAAAGGAGCGAACCGTATCCCTGCTCTCAAGCCGCTCACACTCTGGCGAGGGAGGTGAAACACTGCATCCTGGGAGAGAAGCGGCAGCCCCTGCGGCCGCGGCCCAGACTACAAGCTCCGCTTCGGCCTAGCACTCGTGAGTCCTGGCACTGTGACATATCAACTGCGTGAACCCAAGCAGCTCCCTTCACTGCAAGCATCTCGGTTTCCCCTTCTATAATTTGAGAACAAAGATGATTCTTACTTCAACGGGCAGCTGTCATGATCAAATAAATTAACACAATTAAAGACAACATTTATTATTCTTGTCTGTAAGGAGTGAAGATAAGCACAGGGAATATTACTTGGTTTTATACCAAGCTCTTATCTCATTCTTTTCACTCGAATGGAGCTCTAGTCATATAACAGGCTCTCCAAATATATTCATTAACCTGCCTCGAACATGCTCTGCATGTGAACACTTTCTCTCTTCCTTTTACCTCTCTCATCTCTGTTTGTTTGTAAAATACATATTCTTCAATGATGGGCTCAGATGCAACCTCTGTAAGTCAGCCTATGCGCTTCGTGAGTCCCGGATGAACAGCTTTCCTGCCCTGTTTTCAGATATCTTCGGCATCCAAGAACACAGGTCTTCACCACCTTTAGGTACACCCTTCTGAGCAGGTGCGCTATATGTTCCTTGAGGACAAAGACTGAATTCACTCATGCCTTCATTCTTCAGCACCAAGACCCCAGGGGTTGAATGATTATAGCAGTGCTACTTCTGCGGGGGAATGCACCAACATTCCTTTCTGAAACCTCCTTCTCAAAGTACATGAGCCAGACTGGCCTTCTGGAACCTCATTTTTATCAAAACTAGAAGCCAATTTGACCAAGCACCCTTTCTATCACCATGAAATTGAATGCCCAGATCAAACAGTCTGTTTATCAACACGCATCTTCTATCTCCACTATATAAGTGCCTCAATTTTCATGCAACACTTTTTTGAAATCAGTATGTAATGCTCTCCACTTGTAAATCCAAAACCAGTCAGTTCAGAACACTAGAGAGATTGCATGCCAGACGGTCTTCACCGAAACACTGGGCCACGTGGTCACCCCACTGAGCTATTCCCACCTGTGCTCTTGGTTCTGAGGACAACAGAGGAAAACCGATTTGAGCAATCAGACACAGGCTGCAGAGTCTCATGTTTGACAGCCTCATCTTGTGCTCCATGTGAAACATGTCCTGGATCCTACATGAACTCCCCTCCCCGCCACACACACACTGCTGTCTATGTTCACTGGAGCAGAGCCAAAACTCCCCGTTTCTAGAAGGCAATAGTCTGCGTTCCGTTTCGTGAACAAACAGGGATGCAATAATAAATTAAATGATTTGAGCCCTCATCAGTAGATAGTAAACATTACTCTTTATTAAAAAGCTAATAATCCATTCAATTTTTAATATTTATTTGGCTGCATCAGGTCTTAGCTATGGCATGTGGGATCTCTAGCCCAGACTCTCTAGTTGTGGCACGTAGGCTTAGCTTCTCTGCAGCATGTGGCATCTTAGTTCCCCAACCAGGAATCGAACCCACATCCCCTGCACTGCAAGGCAGATTCTTAACCACTGGACCACCAGCGAAGTCCCCCCATTCAAATTTTTTTTTAATGAAGCAACAGCTTTAATATAATACGTTGGAATAATTAAGCCTAATGTTAATGGAGTGAAATCATGAGTGAGGGGAGAAATCAGTTCTAAAACCTACATTTTTCCCCCACATAAACACGCTGATAAGGAAACAACAGGAGAAAAAGGTTTTTATCCACATGCCATCAGAGCACTTATTTGTCAAAGGCAAGGTTCCTACATATGCTTTAGATGGCTGTAAATATTTAAAGATGTATAGAGAATTCTCCTCGATAAGGCAACGGCAACCCACTCCAGTACTCTTGCCTGGAAACTCCCATGGACGGAGGAGCATGGTAGGCTGCAGTCTATGGGGTCACGAAGAGTCGGACACGACTGAGAGACTTCACTTTAACTTTTTACTTTCATGCATTGGAGAAGGAAATGGCAACCCACTCCAGTGCTCTTGCCTGGAGAATCCCAGGGACAGCGGAGCCTGGTGGGCTGCTGTCTGTGGGGTCGCACAGAGTCGGACATGACTGAAGTGACTTAGCAGCAGCAGAGAATTCTCCTAAATCGGGCCTCACTGTTGACTCCTAGTTCTGTTTTTATTTAATTGTTTTTGTTGCTTTATCTCTTTCCATTACAGACAGAATTGCCTATTTCAGTTACAGAGAGTCCTAACCAGGACACGGGTTTATAACCCTGATGGGTGGTCTATAAAGCACTTCTCAGTGTATGACAACATGTTCTAAATGTTCTCATGTTCTAAATAACCCCACACAATGATTCTAAACAAAGCACTCTTTGTAATTATTTGTCTGAAATATCACCTTGCTGCCACATCACTGAAAACAAGACATGACACCGCATCTGCCTGGAGACCCGGCACGAGGCTGTGCTGCCACACCCGGTAGAAGGCAAAAACCCCCTTCTGAGGCCACTGAGGACAGGCTCGGGCAAACAGGCAGGAGAACTCGCCGGGCGGAGATGAAACATTTGCACTTGTCTCTGAGCATTTTAAACAGGAAAGCGAAACTCATTCTACAAGCTAAACCCTTTTCTACATTCTTTAGTGTCCAAACAAACCTTTCCCTGGCAGCATGCACTTCTATGGCTTTGCATTATTGGGATAAGTCAAAGGGGGAGGGAAAAAAGGAGCTTTTGCACTTTTAGGAAGATAAAAGTGAAGAGGACAGAGCTAGGAAGACACACAGGATCCTGCCTGGTGAGCGCTCTCAGGGGCTAAGTTTCTGTGTCTGTGCCGCTAAGCATGCAGGGCTGTAAGGCCATCTTTCGCAGAATCGGTAGAAGGTATACATCAGGCCGGCTTGCAGGGATAATCCCCTGCTTTACAGAACCTGTTTTGCTTTCCCAAGCACTCTCCTATCTTGTATCGATCAACAAGCAAACATTTACAGAGTGTCTCCCAGACGCAGGGCCTGCTGCTAGAGGTAATCTCACCAACAAATCACCTCCCAGCCCTAATCTTCATATAAATGTGCTACTCTGAAAGAAAAAAAAAAAAAATAAGACCCAGCTCTGCCATCAAGATGATTCCAATTTATTTGAGGAGAAAACAGAGAGTCCCAGAAAAAGACAAATATTGCTGTGAAGCACTCTATTTTAACTTCCTCAAACTTGGGTCACCATCGTAACCACACTAGGAGATTGTTAACAAGCATCCCTAAGGATTAAAAAATAGCAACAAAAAACACTACCCTGGGTAGGTAAACGATAGTTACTCATGCTGGTTAAGGTCAGATGATTCCAGCAGGGTTAGCATCAAGGGGATGTGCAAGACCAGAGGGCAGAGAAGCAGAAATGGGAGCGGGGAGGGTCTCAGGGAAAGATACATTAAATATGCAGAAAATTCTGAATGCAGCAGGTAGCAGTGAAGAAGTGACAGACCAAGGCAGACAGGTAGGTCAGGGTCAAAATAAGAAGGGTCAGGAATACCTACTCTGTAACACAGAGAACGCTGTTCAGTATTCTGTAATAACCTGAGTGGGAAAACAACTTGAAAGAATAGATACATGTACATGTATAACTGAATCACTCTGCTGTACACCTGAAACTAAATAACATTATTAATCAACTATATTCTAATATAAAATTTTAAAAAAATTTTAAAGAAAAAAGCCCAAGAAAAGGGTCATGAATGAAAGGCCCAGTGAGTATTTTCATCTGTAAGCAAAAAAAAAAAAAAAAGGTCACTGAGAGGGTGGTACCAGGGGAGCAAGGGTTTCAGAAAGAAATCCAGTGCTGAGCGAGGTTAGAATCATCAAGAAGATCCGAAGGTAGGCCAACAGTTCCAGTAAGATTTCTAGTATCCTGCTCTAACCTCACCATAAATCAATGAACTCGGTTTTCTATAGAGAGAAACTGGGGCACAGAGTGGTCCAACAGCCCTGCACACTCAACCAAGTGACCAAGCGACCCACTGCCTTTCAACACAGATTTACTGAGCACTTACTACAAGAGGAGAACAGAAGAGGCAAAGGTGAATGGAACTCCATTCCTGCCATCCAGAAGCTCACTCTCTGGTGCCAGGGCTGGCAAGCTTTCTCTACAAAGGGCCAGATAGTCAAAATTTTGGGTTGTGTAGGCTATTGGATCTCTGGAGCAACTACTCACCCCTGCCATTGTAGTGCTAAAGCAGCCGTGGCCAATACATCAACAAATGGGCACAAATGTGTTTCAATAAAACTTTATTTACAAAAACAGGCAGTGGGCCAGATTGGATCTGCAGGCTGTAATTTGCTGATCCCTGATCCCATACACAAATACTTACAAGAGAGGTCTGCTATAAAGCAACTCTGGTTCATAGACGAAAGAGAGAGCCATTTGGTGACTGCCCAGGGATAGTTGAGGAGGTGACATCTCAGGAGAGATACCCTTTCAAGGTCTTGGTTAAGATGACAAGGGTGAACCAGAAACACCCTCTTGTCTCAACTATGGTTCTGTTTGTATAACATGCTGCTTTCCTGCACACGGTGTTCCAACAGCACAAGCAATATTGCCTCTCCAAGCTTGCTGACGCCCATCCCCACCCCCCTTACCTCTAACATCAATTTCTGAATGTCCCTTAAAAGTACTGAAAGTCCTGAATAATTCTGGAAGCTTAAACGCTCACACACACATATGTAAACATTCCTACCATCACTGTGTCATATATCCAAACATAATTTAATTATTTGTCTCCCTAAAGGCTTTCTTCCTTGTTCAGAATTTCCCTTTCCAAAAAGACCCCATCTGCTTCCACAGCAGATACTCTAGAGAGATGGAAATGTTCCACCTGACCAAGGGCCAGCCTCAAGAAAAACATGGAGTCAGGAGGAAAGCAAGGGTGGCCGCACACCTCATCTGCCCCCACTGAGCTGGTGCCAGACGGGAAAACAGAAATAGAGCCACGGAGCCCAACAGCAACACCTCCAAGGTTGCCAGCAGGCAGCAGGCACAGCCCAGGCAAATAAACACATCCAGAAAGCCTGTGCACCACGGGCCGAGTCCAGGCCTCAGAGTGACTCGATCCAAGCCAGCCAAGGTCAACTCTTGTCAAAGGCTGAGTCAGACTCCTCTTCTGGGGGCTCAGACTCCCCTGGCTGAGATTGTTCACGGAACCAAGAAGGCCAGACAAGGCCACAGTGAGGTCAGAGGTCAACGGGATGGGGCAAAGGCAGACAAAAGGCACCCACAGTGTGCATGTGACGGCTGTGTGTGGCTTGATCCCCCCGGTGTAAATCTCACCCCACTCCAGCCTGACCTTCTCCTCCATGAAGCCTTTCCAGTTTCTGCTCATTGGCAGTTGCCTCTTTCTCCTCTGAGAATCTAGAGCCATGGTTCTCCAAGTGGGGTCCCTGGACCAGCAGCATCAGCATCACCCAGAAACTTGCTGGAAATGAAAGTTCCCAGGCCCCACCCCAGACCAGGTGAACTGGAAACTCTGCAGGTGAGACCTAGCAATCTGTGTTGTGGCAGAGTCTGCTGGGTGAATCCAAACCAGGCTGGAATCTGGGAACCAGTGATGCAGACTTAAACCATTAACTGTCAGCAGCATGGCCACTGTTCCTTCTCAGCCATTTTCCTGGACTTTCAGCCCATAGGGAATATACATGAACTTGAGAGCTTCGATGCTCAGTGCCCAGCAGAGGGTTCCACAGCCAGCACATGTTCAGCTAACATGTGTGGAGTTTTATGAACTTGAGCTCATCTATCCCCATCAGGTTATAAAATCACAGAATCTGAGTGATGGAAGAGGACTCAGGGCACACCCACCCCAGCCACCCACCAAGGCTCTGCCAGCACCTGGCCGCTCTGGATTTCTCTCATTCCAGAGCAGATGCCCAGCTAATGCTGGGGAGTTCACCACCTCAGCTGTCACTCGGCAAGTATCACGCAGCATGGGTGCCAGGCACTCCAGTCGGGGTTGGGGTACATTAGCAAAGCAGACAGATCAGGCAGCCTGCTCTGGGGAAGCCAGCAATCCAGTTCAGGGGGAGACCCATTAGACAGTAAAATAAAATCAGTACATATTACCTACAAGAAGATACAAGACAAAACGTGGGGATACTCTGTAAAAATAACTGGCAAAGCTCATCAAAAATGTCCAAGACACAAAAGATGAAGCCACGTCACAGACTGCAAAGAACCCTGCAAAGGAAAAACGGAGTACATGGACTAACCGGTGACGTTGATAAGAGGTCTGTAAATGAGTGGGTAGCATTACACCAAAGTTCAGTGTTTAGGTTCCACTCTGCAGTTACTAAGATGTGAATATCAGGGGAAGCTGGGTGAAGTGTAGACAGGAACTCTACATACTAACTTCCAACTTTTCAATATATTTTGGATGGTGAATCCAGTCCAGAAAGAGAGGTCAAAGTATGGGGGTGGTGAGAGGTGCGTGTTGAAATAGAGGGGTTCCTTTAGACCTCATCTAGAAGGTGACACGGGAGCAAGACCAGGACGCAGTAAAGGGTTCCACCAGGCAAGAAATGAATAACGAATAGGAGGCCAGAGTCACTTTTGCCAGAACTTCCTCCCACTGGTCCCTATACTATCCACAGTAAGCCTGCTGCCCTTTGAACACAGAACATCCCCCAGTCTTCTCTCCAAAGGGGGCCTCCCTGTCCTGCAGCCACACCTCCTGAGAGTGCCTGGTGGTCAGCATTCCCTCCCCACTCCGGGGAGGGCAGATGGAGAGTCACGAGGTCAGTAGGGTCTGATAAAGACCTCGGTCAGGAGCAGGGACACCTCTTCCTGCCTTTATCTGGAATTGCCCTGGTCTCCTTTCCTTGCTGCCAAGCCACTTCAGTTCCTACTCCCTTCTTTCTTGGACTCTGTGCCCAACCCTCTTGGCATCTGAGCTTCTCCTGTGAGCACTGTCCGAATTTGCCCAGAACCTCAAGCGGTGGCTCTCTGAGTGGGGTCAGTGTGAGCAAGCGGACATGAGTCAGAGCAGCAACTCCACCTAATGACTAAGGATAAATGTCCCACCCAAAGCTCCTGGTTTCTAGCCTCTTCAAAAGCACAGGCTATCATAACCCAAAAAGCAAAACCACCCACTCTAGCACTGAGAGTCTGAAGTCTCAGGCTCCGGAGACCTCAAACAAGTCCCTTCCCTCCATGTATGTTTCACCACATACAAAGTAGCAAGGCTGGATTAGTTAATCCCCAAGATTCTTTTCAGCACCAACAATCCATGATCATTAAGTACCAAAGGAAACTGCCCTGTAATTGCAGATTTGAAGTATGTCCGGAGTAACAGTAGCAGCAATGAGAGCTCTGACCCCAAATGAATCACCACGATTAACAGTTGTTACTATTAATATAATACCTTATACTGCAGCATGCTTTTCCATCTACAAAGCACTTTTATACACATTATCTCATGTGACCCTCGTAAGAATCCAATAAAAGTGATGGGCAAGATGGTATTTCTTTTGCACACATTTCTTTTGCACATATCAATTTCAGTGGCCATTCAACTGGAGCAACAGTGAAAGCCCTGCACATTGGCCTCTTAACACCCCGTCTTCATTCTGTAGCTTGCAGCTATATCTGCTACCTTGAGGATCCACACATCCACCTACGACTCTGTCCCTAGAGGCTCTGACCAGGTTAGTTCAGGTCACTCACTCTACAAGGAAACCCAGGTGCCCACCCTGGAGAAGAAAGCATACACAGTGTGCTCAGAGCCACTTGGCTCAGTCCATCCAGCAGGCTCTTGGAGGCACAGTCCTGACTCAGAGGGGCGGTGACAGCATCATCCCACATTTGCGTCCCTGCTGCTCGAAATAGAACAGACGAGATATCACAGTTCACATGCTGATCTCACTGCAGCATCAAATGCTTCAAAATAATTAAATACAAAGAAATGGGAGTGTGAAGAAGAGAGCCCCAATTTCCACGTTACCATCAGGCAAATGATAGCAAAGGGACGGTAGACAGAGTCAAGGTGAGGGACAGCTCCTCTGCAGGCACCAGGTGAGCTCCAGTTCTGTCCTTCATGGGCCACCTTGGCCAAGCCTTCCTACCCGTAGCAGTACGGTCACCCTTCACCATTCAGCTGGTATGGTCAAAGGGTAAGAGCCGTCTTCCCCCCTCTCGCCACACACCAGGGTGGGGGATACGCTCAGATCAGCTTCCGCTGTCCCCTCACCAAGCAGTCCCATTCTCCCACGCACAGAGGTTGGCCCAGGCATGCCCAGCATGGGTGACTGCTCTGTGTTGTATCAGAAAGGGCCAGGCAGGTGACGGCTTTGTTCTCGAGCCCACTGTCCCTGCACCTGTGTCAAGACCTAAGTGCCTCGCCTTGCGTAGGTACCAACGTCTCTAGGCTGTGACCCACTCAGCTCCAAAAAAGGGTTAAAAACATCCACCTTACCTCTCCCTCACAGAGCTGTCAAAGGACGGAGTGAGATCACACTTGAGAAGACAATCTGGAAATGCAAAGTCCCACATGGCACTCGGAGATCTTGGCACACCAGGCACCTGGGGTCAGCACCGACCACCTGGGGCACATGCTGGCCTCAACTGCCCAGCCTCCCTCTGGTCAGCGGCATGTGGGCAGGGCAGCTGCCATGAAACCTTCCCTCACACAATCCCCTTCTCTCTTTTCCCCTCTGGCAGCTGGGGACACAGAGGCAGCCTCTGGGACCTAGATAGTGCAGAGCCATGGACAGAAGGAACCTGGATCCTTGACCAGACACTTGGGGATTGCCTCATCAGGAACACCCACTTGGGTGTTAATGATAAATATCATGGAGGTGGGAGATGTCCATCATTGTGTTAAGTTACCGAAGTTGGTGGTCATTGGAGATAGTAGGTAAACCACCTGGACTGCAGGGTGACCCGTGGAGTCACTGCTTCAGAAACTTGGGCAATAGAGTTAGTTGCAAATTCAAGCAAAGAGAGCAAAATGTTATAGCAACAGACAGCCAAGTTTCCTCATATTTCCTCCAACCCATGATAGGATAAAAATGAGACCATACAGGAACTTCCCTGGCAGTCCAGTGGCTAAGACTCTGCACTCCCAAGGCAGGGGGCCTGGGTTTGATGCCTGGTCAGGGAACTAGATCCTACATGTCACAACTAAGACCCGGCACAGACATATAAATAAATAAATGTTTAAAATGAGACCATAAAAATGATGTTCCCAGACTGATGGACACCAGGGTCCAAGAGTTCTCTGTTATGGCAGAGTTCACCGGTTTGAGGACTAGTCCGTACATATACTTGCCCAAATGCAACCAACCATGATTGAGTTTGTGGTTGAGACCTACTTCCTTTTCGCCATTGCCTAGATTTTCACTCCTGACAATAAAGATGACATGGATCAACCTCTAAATAGTCAGACACATTAGGTTATCCAATCAGAGTGTCAAATGTCCTCCTAATGTGGACAGACTGTGCTGGAAGGGGCCAGAGAAGGGACTAATAATCCACCAGGAAAATAAAAAGGACAAAGAGTCTGAAAGACAGTAAACAAACATAAAACAAAAACATCTCAACCGATGAAATGTCTGCCCTGACTCCTGAGAAATCAATACAAAATGAAACAGCGATGAGAAACATCTCACCCATCAGCTTGGCAAACTCAAAACATGTGACAAGACCCTGTGTGGCCAACGGCACTCTCTTGGATGGGGACACTGGTCCTTCTCCAGAGGGAAGTCGGTTTCATAATATCTATCAACACATAAGTGGCAAATCCCTTTTGATTCAGTGGTTCTGCTTCTAGAAATCTACCCAACAGATATCCTCATACATCTGCCAAAAGACTCCTGCACAAGATGACTCATTGTTTGAACTGGGACAGATAGGAAACGGCCTAAGTGCCCAACAGTACGACTCACCCAAGTATATACAGCTATAAAACAGATGAGAAGTCAACTTCAAAGTTTACCAGATCCCAGTGGGAATGTTGAGGGGTGGGGTAGAGGGTCAAGCACACACCCACCGCTGTTCTACCCACATGCGCAGGCGCATAAGATGAGATGCTCAGAGGGAGCCTTTTCCTTAAGACGCTCTGGGAGCACGAGTCAGCACCCCGTGACAAGGTGTGACTGTATCCATGCTGCTCCTCAAAATAAGCTGCTGTGCTTATTTTCAGTGTATGGAAAATGAACCATAATGCAAACAACACAGCAGCAGCTGTGTTTTCATCCTCTTGGTGATCCTGACGTCACAACCATCAAATGCAACCTCCCCAAAACAGCACATGATGTTCCCGGCAGCACACTCCAAAAGGCTACACACCTTCCGCCGAGAGAGAGGATTCCAGGGCTGTCCTTTTTTTGTAGGTGTGATCTCCCCTGTTCAGAGCAGCTATTTAGCAACTTGCATCCAAAGCCATCTGAGCCTTAGGAACAGTTCTACCATAGAAAGCAGTCACACAACCTTTCTGGAGAGAAATCGAACACTATCTATTAAAATGAAATATACACGTGCCCCCGACCTAGAAATCCCACACTCCAACAAGGAGAATAGAAGCACCAGAATGGAAGGCAACATGTACAAGGGTGTTTATTACAGTACTGCCCTAGTGGGTAAAGAAACAGCCTGAAAGTCCATCAGAAGAGAGCGGCTGACAGTGGGGAGAAGGAAGAGGGAAGGGGCAAGAAAGGGGACAGGGATTAAGAGGTATAAAACACTATGAATAAAATAAAAAAGCTACAAGGATATATTCTACAGCACAGGAAATACAGTCAATATTTTACAATAACTTTAAACGGAGTACAATCTATAAAAGTTTTGGATCCCTATGTTGCACCCCTGAATCTAATGTAGTACCATAAATCAACTATACTTCAATAAAAATAAGATTAAATGGAGTATAAGCTGTAAAAGTTTTGAATCCCTATCTTGTACACCTGAACCTAATATGGTATTATAAATCAACTATACTTCAATAAAAAATAAGATGTAAGAAAAATTAGAAAAAAAATATTTAAGAGAATGGCTAAATCAAGCATTACATGAATATTTGGCAACTGTTTTTTTTTATGTATTTATTTATTTTAGGTTGAGCTGGGTCTTCATTGCTGCACTCAGGCCTTCTCTAGTTGCGGCAATCGAGGGCTGCTCTTCATCGTAGTCCACAGTCTTCTCATTGCGGCGGCTTCTCTTGTTGGGCAGCACAGGCTCTAGGGCGCACAGGCTTAGGTGCTCCATGGCATATGGAATTCTCCTGGACCAGGGATCGAACCCGTGTCCCCTGGTCTCTGCACAAAGTTTGCCTTCTCAGTAAATTCTACCCTGACATCTTCATTCAAAATTATAAAGGGGGGTGGGGGACTTTTTCAGCTTTATTTTTCTCAGTAGAACTGACACTTTAGATATCTCACTAGTAGATACTTCCTCCTTCCAGACGACAAGCTCCATGAAGGCAGGGATTTCATCTCTGGCTCACTGGGTACCCCCAGCACCTAGCACAGCGTCTGTCAATTCCACTGAATGAAGGGAAAACCTGTTTGCACCAGGAGGAGTGACTGGCAAAATGTATACAAGGCTTTCATCACCAGTGGGGTGAAGCTGCAGCAGATAGCTGTCAGAGAGGAAATAAGACTACCTTTTCTTCTGTGTTATTTATTCCCCCAGTTGCAGTGAATGTATGTTGTTGTTATAACTGTTGCAGAGGCATTGAATAAAATTAAAAAGTAAAGATGTAAATCGGACTAAGAGGAAGCAGTGGAGGGCTGGGCAAGTCAAAATGGAGGGAGAGAGAATCCAGAACACACCCAACAACTACCGCTGGCCTCTGTGTTCCCTGTTTCCATCTCAGACCAGGCACCCTCAAAGCGAGCCCCATCCAGCGTCTCACACGCAAGTGCTCTAGGAAGGATGAGATGCTGCTCATAGAAGAAATCACAGGGACCTCCCTGGTGGTCCAGGGACTAAGACCCCCCGCTCCCCATGCAGGGGACCTGGGTTCATTCATTCCCTGGTCAGGAAACTAGATCATCCCACAAGCCACAACTAAAGAGCAAAGATCCTGTATGCCACAACTAAGACCTGGCATAGCCAAATAAGTGAAAATAAATGTATATAAAAGAAATCATAGAGTACACTCTAACACAAATGTAAATGCTTCTGGACCATGGGTCCCACAGAGCCCTGCCTCTGCCAGAGATGAGCAAGGGGAGACCAGCATGTAGAAAGGATTAGGTCTGAAGAGGGCAATTAGGGAGTAGCACCAGGGAAGGAGCACTGAACTCCCCAGGAAGCCAGGTCCCAGTTGTTTTCCCGATGCACAGAGTGACCTTGGGAAAGGTCACTCTAACCTCTCGGAACCACAGATTCCTCCCCTATGAAAATCAAAATAAAGCTACTTGTCCTTTGTCACACTGCTCACAGACAAGGAGACAGTCACCGCCATGGATGCCACATCAGATCAGGTCAGATCAGATCAGTCACTCAGTCGTGTCCGACTCTCTGCGACCCCATGAATCGCAGCACGCCAGGCCTCCCTGTCCATCACCAACTCCCGGAGTTCACTCAGACTCACGTCCATCAAGTCAGTGATGCCATCCAGCCATCTCATCCTCTGTCGTCCCCTTCTCCTCCTGCCCCCAGTCCCTCCCAGCATCAGAGTCTTTTCCAATGAGTCAACTCTTCCCATGAGGTGGCCAAAGTACTGGAGTTTCAGCTTTAGCATCATTCCTTCCAAAGAAATCCCAGGGCTGATCTTCAGAATGGACTGGTTGGATCTCCTTGCAGTCCAAGGGACTCTCAAGAGTCTTCTCCAACACCACAGTTCAAAAGCATCAATTCTTTGGCACTCAGCCTTCTTCACAGTCCAACTCTCACATCCATACATGACCACAGGAAAAATCATAGCCTTGACTAGACGGACCTTTGTTGGCAAAGTAAGTCTCTGCTTTTGAATATGCTATCTAGGTTGGTCATAACTTTCCTTCCAAGGAGTCAGCGTCTTTTAATTTCATGGCTGCAATCACCATCTGCAGTGATTTTGGAGCCCAGAAAAATAAAGTCTGACACTGTTTCCACTGTTTCCCCATCTATTTCCCATGAAGTGATGGGACCGGATGCCATGATCTTCGTTTTCTGAATGTTGAGCTTTAAGCCAACATTTTCACTTTCCACTTTCACTTTCATCAAGAGGCTTTTGAGTTCCTCTTCACTTTCTGCCATAAGGGTGCTGTCATCTGCATCTCTGAGGTTATTGGTATTTCTCCTGGCAATCTTGATTCCAGCCTGTGTTTCTTCCAGTCCAGCGTTTCTCATGATGTACTCTGCATATAAGTTAAATAAACAGGGTGACAATATACAGCTTTGATGAACTCCTTTTCCTATTTGGAACCAGTCTGTTGTTCCATGTCCAGTTCTAACTGTTGCCTCCTGACCTGCATACAAATTTCTCAAGAGGCAGATCAGGTGTTCCGGTATTCCCATCTCTTGAAGAATTTTCCACAGTTTATTGTGATCCACAGTCAAAGTCTTTGGCATAGTCAATAAAGCAGAAATAGATGCTTTTCTGGAACTCTCTTGCTTTTTCCATGATCCATATGATGTCAAAACCCCTCACTACACAGAGCCCTGGTTTCCTCAACTTTGCTTTCCGGTTTTTTGCCATTGGTCTATGAGAAAGGTATGTATTTTCATACATGACCTTTGGTCACTTGGCTGAACTCTGTCGCTTCTAAGAATTTATAGATTCAGAGTCTAGGATTTCCTCTAATCAGATGATCAGATCACCAGCAAATAATTACGCTTTTATCTCTTCCTGCCTGTTGCTCACATCTCTCTTGTGTTTCTCCTGTCTTATTGCGCTGGCTCAGATCTACAGTTCAACAGTGAACAGCAGAGGTAGCAGGATTCCTGTCTTAGTCCTAACTCGAAGGGGATGCGTCCCATGTTTACCTAGTCAGAATAACATTGGCTACAGATTCTTGTACGTATCCATCACCAAATTTAAAAAATTCCTTTCTGTGCCGAATTTGTTGATGTTTTCTCATGAAATGCCAACTGCATTATATTTGAATGCTTTTCCAGCAATTAAAGAGATCATCACATGATTGTCTCCCCCTTAATATGCTTTTGATTTTCATTTTAACTGAGGTGTAGTTGATTTACAATATTGTGTTAGTTTCAAGTGTATAGCACATCAATAAGTGTGTGTGTAATCTTCAGATTCCCTTCCTGTAAAGGTTATGACAAATATTGAGCACAGTTCCCTTTGCTATACTGCTGCTGCTGCTGCTAAGTCGCTTCAGTCACGTCCGACTCTGTGCAACCCCATAGACGGCAGCCCACCAGGCTCCACCGTCCCTGGGATTCTCCAGGCAAGAACACTGGAGTGGGTTGCCATTTCCTTCTCCAATGCATGAAAGTGAAAAGTGAAAGGGAAGTCACTCAGTTGTTGCGACCCCATGGACTGCAGCCTACCAGGCTCCTCTGTCCATGGGATTTTCCAGGCAAAAGTGCTGGACACCCCAACCCAACACTGACTTTTCAAGGTCAAGATCAAGCCTCTGACCCCAGTCATAATGATGTCATTCTACCTCAGCTCTAGAGCTCTCCTAATGGCTGCCTTTGCTCTTCAATCCTACAGCTCCCTAAGTTAATCTCCTCCACCTCCATCCCAAACACTCACCAGTTCCTACAATGCCACAGGCCTTCACCTGTATAAAGGGGACATCAAGACAAGGTTGAAAGTCAACCCATCTCTACGTCATGAAAATTCATCCCACATCCCACATCCCACATCCCACATCCCATGGGATGAATTTTCACGACGTAGAGATGGGTTGACATTCAACTGTGGGAAGGGAACCAATCATATGATTTTCTCAAGATGAACAGCTCATTATCGTGATGTAAACACTGCACCCTCCACCTTGGCGCATTTCAAGATTCACACAAAACTATTCCAAACTGGAGAGAATACCTTGGGCCTGGGATTGTAGTCCGCTCTCCACTCCCAAGGGTATATAAACAGAGATGGGAATGCCCCCCTCCTCAATATTGTTATACAAGGGAGTGGCCCAAGGTCTCTTCATCTGTGAAGTGAGAGAAACAGACCAATCGAAAGGAAAAGGAGGAGCAGGAAGTAGGATGTATTGAACATTTCCAAGAGTCTATACACATTCCCTCCTGGTCCTCACAACAGCCCTTTTAGGTGTTAGGATACACGGAGAAGTTGCTACCACACACACACACACACACACACACACACACACACACACACACACACCTTGTTCAAGGTGACAGAGCCCAGGGGTGCACCAGGGCTCTGCTCCACTCCTTACACCTCTTCCATTCCACCACCCTGCCTCCTGCGACAGGGTGTGAAACCGCTTGTTAAGCTGCCTAACACAGCGGCAGCCACCTAATGGGTACTTAATGATTCTGCCCAGACTGAGATGGTCAAAGGTCCCTCCTGCTGAGCAAAGGCAATTTTCTCGTCCGCCAAGCCACGGAGAGACTTCACCCTGGCCCTTCATGTATAGGAGGTCTGACCATGAGGCTTTTATGGCCAGCCCTTTCCACCTTTCCAAAATAAATTCAGAAACATGATCTCATCTAAGCATCACATCTCTTGACAGAGAGGGTCATCAAGGCTCACAAGTGAAGGGTCTGCCCAAGGTCCCACAGCTACACCAACAAGTTCACGTCCAGGGACACCAGGAACCATGATGATCTCCATCCCAACCAAGGCCTCGTGGATGAAAAGAAAGGACAATCTCAAATAGGTCATCAAAGAGCAGCTACAGTTAAGGCTATGTTCAAAGCCAAGTTTGTGCTGTGGATCAGTGAGTGATAGGCACTCCATAACTGTCTGGCAATGTGGATGAAGAAGCAAACAGGTCATGATTTAGCCAATCAAACACAAACCATGCCATCACCTTAGACTCAGACCACATAACCTTTAACCCTTGAAGTACAAATCTATGCCTCTTTCGTAATCTAGGAACCAAAGTATCTATTGGTAGCTCCTTCTCACCAGCTCCAGGATGAAGCAGCTCCTGCATTTGGAAGTTGCAGTCTAGTTCCAAACGTATCTTTATTGTCAGAGGTCATCTCCATGGTCCCTCCCCTCCCAACAGGCCCTGGTAAGCATCAAGGCTACTTCACTGGCCAGTGACTCAACCAGAAACTATGTGAACCTCAAGGCAATTTATTGGGCTTTAAGGACATGGCCAAAGTCAATCTGGTCAAGAGATGTAACAAATTATTTGGACCAAGAGCCAAAACAGAAGGCATAGACCTTGCTAATGCTTACATATCCAGGAAGAACTGAGTTCCCAGCAAGGAACAGTAGATGCTCAGCCCTTGTTCCTTTGTTTGCAAGAAGACTGATGCCACCTAAGAAACTAACCTTGCTTCTCACCAAAACTATACCATACTAAGGGACACCGAGGAATGAGACCGTCCTTTATACACGTCACCATTCCATTTGACTGATGGCTTTCTGGATTTATTCTAACTTGTGAGGCATAAACTCACCAGTATATGACAGCAAAATCTGATGGCATCTCCCACCTCATCAGGGCCCTAAAGCCTAGGGTAGGAGAGAAAGATGCCCTTGTGATATGAATGTTCTGGGTTCCAGTGACTCTCATGTCCGTTGCATACAGAGCTGCTCAGAGAAAAGGACAGAGGCTCACTCTTACAGCATGATATGGAGATCAGAGAGGTCACATGCTGTATGACTCCATTTATATGAAATAACCAGAACAGACAAATCCTAGAGACCGAAAGCAGTCTAGCAGCTGCCAGACTGGGCAAAAGGAGGCAAAGGGGAGTGACTGCTCAGGGGTAAGGGTTTTCCTTTGGTAGGGCTGGCGATAAAAATGGTCTGGAATTAGATGGTGGTGATGGTCGCACAGCTCTGTGAATACACTCAAAACCAATTTAAATGGGTAATATTTATGATATATAAGTGATGTCTCAATAAAGCTGTGTGATTTTAAATGTTGATGGTGGAGAAGAAATAAAGTGAGTGCACCAAGTTAGGAAGTGTTTCTCTGCCCTACATCTGACCACTGCGCTGGGTCCCCATCCCCTCAGCCCTTGGGGCAGTCCCATAGCTGTGGGACCAGCATCCTACGTGCTGTTCTTTGCTTGTCGAGCCCTCAGCAGGCCCCTCCTGCCAAGCAACCACCCTCATCCCTGCTATGGACTCAAGGCTTCTAAGCAACCAAAGCAGGCATGGGAACATTCTCACAGCAGTCCCAGGAAACACCTCTGGGAATAGTCATTCATCTGGTAGAGAAGCTGGCTGCTTGGAGCCCAGGAAGGGGGAGGGCATGAAACCAGAGGGATAGCCACCTTCCTCCTAGGAAAAGCGGGAGCTGGCAGGAAGCAAGACCCCGAGTCCTATGGCTGACATCATCATCTGCGTTCTTCCAAGCTGTGTCGAAGTAAAAGTACAGTGTGAGGCTGCAGGCAAGACAGACTTCAGAGCAAAACAAATCAGGCAAAGAAGCTGCTAGAGGTTCCATTAGCAAGACAGAGCCAAAAATTGGATTCCCCCATTCCCCTGTTGCCCTTGGGGCCCCTCAAACTGCTAAAAATAAAGCCACAGGCCCTGGTATTTGTGATGCTAGAGTTCTCAGGAGTCCCTGCAGGGCCAGCCTCCCTCTGGACTTCCTTCGATCACCCTTGCCTCCCTTTCTCTACCACTTCAGCGTGGATTTCCACAGCACAAATAGGGGTCCGGGAATGAGAAAAACATTTCCACTGATCAGAAGGCTGAGACAGATGTCCCACCACAAGGATGTGGTCTAGAGCTTGAGAATCAAACATGCAGATGATCAACTGAGCATCTATATCAGTGGGGGTGGGGGGATGGGGGATGTAGATCCATTCAATGATTGAACACCCATTCCTACCCTCTGAGGTCCTGGCCACTTTTAGAGGAAGGAGTCATAAATGGGTGGTGGGGGCTTCCTCGGTGGTCCGATGGTTACCAACCAACACAAGGTTACCTGCCAACACAAGGACATGGGTTTCCATCCCTGATCCAGAAAGTTCCCACATGTCATGGGGCAACTGAGCCCATGAGCCGCAACTACTGAGCCTCACGCCCTAGGGCCCATGCTGTGCAAAAAGAGAAGACACTGCGATGAGAAGTCCATGAACCACAATTAGAGAACAGCTCCTGCTCACTGCAACTAGAGAAAGCCTGCATGCAGCAACAAAGACCCAGCACAGCTACACATAAAGAAATAAATAAATTTTCTATAAAATGACAACTCCCTTACAAGTACAATCTAGAGTTGAGTTAAAACAAAAGTGAGTGGTGGGGGAGAAGAGCTGGGGCAATATGTAAGCCTGAGCTCATGCCCACCCTCTCCGATTGCCCTGCAGGGAGCACCACCTCTTGCTCCCTCCATAGACCCCCACATGCATGCAGAACCATAGTCTCTTGGAGAAAGAACAGCCTCAGAGCAACACAGCTGGGTGATATGGGTGCACACCTTCTATTGGACTGCCTGGCTTCTGATCCCAGCTCCAGCCCTTCCTACCAGGGTGACCTTGGACAAGGTACTGAACCTCAGTTCTCTATCTCTAAATGGATGATGCAATATTTCCTACCTCATGGAGTTAATCTGAAGCTCTTACAAAAGTGCCCAATGCATAAAAGTGTACAATAAGCTCCAGGTGTTACTGGGGACCCACTAACAGTGTCTCTCTAAGGAAGCTACCAGCATTGGGGGCTGGGCAACTTTTGTCTGTCCGGGGCTGCCCTATGCATGGCAGGATGCTGACTCTTCCCAGCCCCTGGGAAGTAACTGCTCACAGTCAAATAATGCTCCTTTAGACTGGGTGGCAGTCCAGGCAGCTGAGTGGGGAGGACAGGATTCACACCGTAATTTGTGTGACCCTAAACCCACACCTTTAACCCTCCACCAAACTGCCTCCCGTAAAACCACAGCGGACACAGAAAGTCTTTCTGTCAAGGATGGTGAGAAACAGAGAAATAGGAACTGAAATAAAATAAGCCTCTTCAAAAAAAAACAATTGGCAGTCACCATTCGTTTTTAAAAGTTAACACATTCTACTCTTCAGGTCTTTTGAGGTTATCTGAGGTCAGAGCGCAGAAACCAGGTGGTCACGCCCTTCCTAAACATTAGCCAACGGCTCTCATGGGAGGTGGGCACCTGGAAATTCAAGGCTTTTCTCTGAGGGCCTCAGGGTGACTGGAAACCCTTGGTCCTGGCTTTACTGCCTTGGTCCTCCCCAGCCTCCTCCTTTCACAGGCAGCTAGGGGTGGCCACCCTATGCCACTGCAGCCCACAGATGCTTGGGGACACCCCAGAGGGCTGGTTCCCCCTGAGGCGTGGGTCCAAGAACAGTGACCCATAAAACAGCCTGGAGGCTGAACACGAAGGAAGAGCCATAAAAAGCAGCAGTTCTAATTGTGGCCACCTGAGCATCTGGAACAAAGAAGCTGCAGAGGGATGACCCCCTCACCAGGACCCCACCCAACTGCTGCCCCGGGGACACGGGATGGTTCCCCGAGGCCACGTGGAAGAAGAGGCCCCTCTCGAGCTGCCAGGGGCTGTATGGGAGGCCCTCCTTCAATGAGGTCAAGCAGATGACGCAGGAGAGAGCTGGCACCCTGCCCACCGCCGGGAAGGACTCTGTGAACAGCACCCTCATCTTTCCTAAGCCTAAAAGCGTGCCAGCAAGGTGGGTGGGATTCCCACCTTTCAGATCAGGAAACTGAGGCTTGGAGAAATGACACAGCTAGTAAGGGACTGCCTTGAGCCTCAAGCCAGGTCAGTCTCCAAACATGGGCTTTGCCCACATTCTTCTTCTGGGGTGGCCCCTGGAGAGGCTGGATGGCAGGGCTTCACAGCCTGCCAGCCCTCTGCTCAGTGTCCACTGCACATCCACACACATCCACACACACACAGGGCACGTGGGCTTCTGCTGGGACAGCCCCCCACGGAGTCTCAGGGGAGTGAGCCCCAAGCAGCCTCCCCACACTCTGCCATGGCCGGGGGAGGAGGCGGGCACCATCTCCCACTCCCCTTTCTGGAAAGCTTTTCCACATCCCAGGCCAGGCCCTGCAGGCCCTGGGGCTGAAGAAACACGGCAATGTTAACAGAAGCAGCTCATTCTTAGGGTGCTTCCTAAATGCCACATGCTCCCCCATATTAGCTCACCACACGGGCGCACACTCCATGAGGAGAGGCCCATTTTACAGAAAGCCAACATGCAGGGATACGCAGCTCATCCAAGGTCATGCAGCTGTGAGTGGCAGAGCCAGAGCTGAATCCACGCTCCCCACGACACCACCCCCGCTCTGGGGACACAGCCACAGATGCATCCCCTCACACCACCTTCCGGCCATGCTGGAAGGGCTGTGGCCTGGGTCTCCTCCTCAGAATCCACCCTCCACCCTTCCTAAGGCCCCCTGGCCTCCCCTGGCACCTCTGCCTTCGTCCCTTTGCAGCTAAAACTGCTAGACGGCCAGGCTGACTCTAAGTTGGGCTCACCCTGTCCCGTTGTCATTCCAACTGTCAGCAAGGAAAGATGAGACAGTCGGGTACCAGCCCCTCCTCCAGAGAAATGCTCAGACCCCAAAGGTCCTTGACATAGCATCCCTCCTTAGAGTCAAGAAAGACATGTTTGCTTCTGGAAGTTGCCTTTTTCCTAAGTCATTTCTGGGGCACAAAGTTGAGAGGGACCAAGCAAATGGCACCACTCCATCACGGGGTTCCCTTGGTGACCTGGAGCCCTCCTTTTCTGAAGCATGCAGAGCCATCTGGAATTTACCATGTTCAGCCAACAAACTCTTGCAAAGGGCCATCTTGGTGGTTCCAGTGCCACTTTGGGCACACTGACCAAGCGGAAGACCCTACAAGAACTTTGGGCAATGGCAGTGGCCTTGCCTCATGCCCTCTCCCTGTGACTGTCTCCAATAAATTACCCTAGCCAGCTTCGAGTCGGACTCACCTGACCTGACAGGTGATGTGATGGTGGAAACAAAGACCTGAGTGATGGACTTGGAAGCTGGAGGAAGGAGCCAGAAGATAAGGAATACAGGTGGCCTCTGGAAGCTACAAAACACAAAGAAGGGATGCTCTCCCTTGGAGCCTCCAGAAGAAGCAGCCCTGTGAAGCCAATTACAGACTTCTGATCTCCAGAGTTGGAGGAGAATAATTTGTGGTGTCTTAAGCCACTAAACAGAGAAGGCAATGGCACCCCACTCCAGTACTCTTGCCTGGAAAATCCCATGGACGGAGGAGCCTGGTGGGCTGCAGTCCATGGGGTCGCTGAGGTTTGGACACGACTGAGCGACTTCACTTTCACTTTTCACTTTCATGCATTGGAGAAGGAAATGGCAACCCACTCCAGTGTTCTTGCCTGGAGAATCCCAGGGACAGCGGAGCCTGGTGGGCTGCCGTCTATGGAGTTGCAGAGTCGGACACGACTGAAGCGACACAGCAGCAGCAGCAGCAGCAGCAGCAGCAGCCACTAAATGTATGGTTATTTGTCCCAGCAGCAATAAGAAACTAATACACACACTCAGTCCACCTGAGGAGGGAGTGCACTTTCTCCAGACTCGGCACCATACTAGCCATGGGAGGTTAAGCCACAAGCATCAGAGACCCTTTCCTGTCCTCCTAGAGCTTTTGGTTGTTCTCCTCCTCTGTCTTCCCTCCTAGGGTCCCTGTGGCCTGGAATACACTGTCATCGCCTCTCTAAGTCCTCCCCAGCCTTGCAGCTTCCAGCCCACCCCCTCCGTGAAGGGTCACTGGAGCCATGGGGATGTCAAAAAGTACCAACTCCTCCGCACTTTCTTTGCCCACCCTGGCTGGCCAACACCTCTGTCCTTAGGACTCACTTCTGCAGAGAAGCGTTCCTGGGGCCCTGCAGCAGATGAGAACAGACCCCTGCCACATTCCATGGTCCTTCATCCCACTCTAGACTTCCATGTGTGTGTGTGTGCACACGTGTGTGACACGTGTGTGTGTATAGTTGGGAGGAAAGATCTAGCCACAACATAGAACCCTCACCGCAGAGTCCTGGGGTGACGTGTTCTGGCAGAGTTGGGAGAGGGTATAGGGGAAAGTGAGAACGAAGAGAAGATGACCTGTTTCATCAGGCCCTGACAACAGGATTACTTGGCCCTGAAGGGAGGGATGGTGGATGTCTTGTTCTCTCCTGAATCCACCTCACCCCCACCATCCATTGTGGGCACTTTCCCTGATACCCTCTCCCCACTCTGCCAGAACACGCCACCCCAGGACTCTGCAATGAGGGTTCTATACTGTGGCTAGATCTTTCCTCCCAACTATACAGACTCCCTGAAGGCAGGAGCCTCATCTTCCCCTCCATCTACACTCACTGACAGACAGGGCTCAGAGCTCCCAGGGGCAAGTGGCATTGGGCGCTCACCTAGACTAGGACAATAGTCCCAGGATTTGGTCGACAGCACGTTTAAAGATAAAGAGCATGAAAGTCTTTGAATAATCACATTCTTTAAAAAAAAAAAAATAAAAGCAGCTGATTGGCACATTCAAGACTAAATCAGAAATAAGAGGAAGTCTCAGCTCAAGTCTCAGAACACAAAAAGAGATAAAGCCCCAAACAGATGCCAAAGCCTTCAGGGCAGACACTCACCAGCAGCTTCAGGCAGTGGCCAAACCCTTCCGGAGCAGAGGATGCAGGTAGAGTGCGGCCCCTATGAGGGAGGAACCACTAGGGAAAAGCAGGAACAAGGTGGCAGAGATAACCATCTCCAACCAGAGGACACCACCGAGTCCCACCCTCAGGCCCCACGCCTCCTGCTCCTCAGCCTGGAGCACGTTCTTCCCCCCAGTTCTGCCCGGGCACCTCTGTCCTCAAGCTGATCTCAGCTCAATGACACCTCCTCAGACAGGCCTTCTCTGGCCACCCACCAAGGGAGCCCCTCGAGCACCCTTGATCCCATCCCCCAGTTTTCTCCGGCATGCTGCTGGAAATAATTCATTTATCGATTGATTGTTATCTGCCCATCCCTGCTCCCAACCCAGTCTTCTTCCTTCCTGTCCTCCCAGGACTTCAAATACTGCCTGGTGTATGTGGGTGCTCGAGAAGGCAGAATGATTCCTCACTGTCCAGGTCTGGAAGATACTGGGATACAGAGGCCCCCGCTCACAGAGCCCCAGTCTGATGGCTCCCCAAAAAGTCAACAGCCCATCAGTGGAGTCTTCCTCTCTTTCTCCCTCTCTCTTTCTTGCACAGAATCTCTTTCTTCTCCAGCCAGCCGGCAGCACTGCCTATTTAATGATGGTTAAGACAGGAATGGAGAATCTTGAGGTTAAGCACAGCAGATCCCAGTCAAAAACAGCTCGCTGGTTAAGTGAAAGAGCCAGACACAAAGGCCACATGTTACGGGATTCTGTTTATATGAAAAGTCCAGATTAGGCCCATCCACAGAGATAGAAAGTAGATGAGCCAGAGGCTGGGAGGAGGGGAAGTGCAGAGTGACTGCCTAGAAGGTTCAGGGCTTCCTTTCAGAGGGATGAAACTGTCGTGTAATTAGATGATGGTGATGTTTGCGCAACTGTGCGAATACACTACTACTGAAGTTGTACGCTTTAAAAGACTGAATTTTATCTCAGTTAAAAAAAGAAATGGGCGTAAATGCTCAGTGGTGTCTCTTTGTGACCCGATGGACTCCAGCCCACCAGGCTCCTCTGTCCATGGGATTTTCTAGGCAAGAATACTGGAGTGGGATGCCATTTCCTTCTCCAGGAGATCTTCCCGACCCAGGGATTGAACCCACATCTCCTGCATTGTGAGGCGGATTCTTTACCACTGCACCATTGAAAACTCATCTCCTCATTCGAGCCACAAGCTGTGTGAACTCAGGAAAATTACTTGGCTTCTCTGTACCTCCTCCACTTCCTTCTCTGTAAATGGGGGTAATAACTGTGCCAACCTTGACAGAGTGTTGTAAAAACTAAATTTGACCCTGATATGTAGGGGACTTTGGTTGACAGCTTTCCAAATGTCCATCTTCCCCTTTTCTTGCAGACCCTATTTTCCATTCAGGCATCTTTAAGGTTCCGACTGTACCACCTGGCCTCAGCCTATCCAATTAGATTGACCCTCAGGACTTGTGCAAGGTATGCTAGAGCAAAGATGCTTTATTTTCTGCCATGCAGGAACATAACAGCATGTGTATTCTGGAGCTGTGGCAGTCATCTTGGAAACCAGAGGCAAAGCAACCTCAAGATGAGGCCACTTGTAAAGAAAGTAGACTAGAGAGACAGAAAGAAACTGAATCCTTGGAGACTTCATTGAACCCCTGGATCACACTTCACCTGAAGTCCCTTAAATTCTATAAGCCAATGAAGTCCCTTAAATGTTTAAGCATTTCTGTAAAGTTGTCATTTCGGCTACTAGAAATCAAAAGCCTCATAACTGACTCAGATATATAAAGTCCTTCATTCTGGGTCTGGCACATAGCAAGTTCTCAAAAGTGTGAGCTACTGTGATTTTTTTTCTAAACTTATCCTATGCTATTCACCAGGGTCGATGTTCACCCAATGTCTACAGATGAATACTACTGGCTTATCACCAGATACCGGCTTATCACCTTATAATCCAATTCCATGTCCCTGTGATGGCAAGCCACAGACAACTTCCCCAAAGATGCTATACTGAGTGCACACAACAGGCACTCCTGGGTGACAGGGCCAGGGGAGCAGGGGAGGAGGCTGAGAGAAGAGAAAGGCACGTGACCATAACCCAACAGAGGGGATCAAAGTCTGCAAAACGGCCAAGCGTACATTTGCCTCCTTGCATGATTTAAGCTAAAAGTGGTCAAGGAAGAAGATGGGAGTCCCAGCGGCTTTCTACTGTCTCCTAGCTCCCTCTGCTCCCACACAAGGGCCAGATCCAAACACACCCCATCCAAGAACATATGGAGGAAACCACATATCAGGGCTCAGCAGCAGGTCTTATTACCACAAACCCCAAAGACAAGGCACATATTCCACAAATGTGGCCAGAGGCAGCACATCCTAAAACATGTGCACAAAGCTGGCTAAACTATTCAGAGTCTAGTCAATTTCCCTTCGCCTAATTTCTTTTCTTCTTCCCTCTTTTCCTCCCAGTGCAGTAAGAATGTGATGCGTGAAACAATTATTCTTCAGAACCCAGGGGCAGGTGGGAAGCCACAAATCCAGAGAAGGCAAAATGTAAATGATGCAAAAAGAGATCAAGATCCATGAATATTCATCTTCCTTCCCCTTATGATGGAAACCAGGTTTGAGAAGGATCATCAGCTCCATTTCCTCTGAATTCCTCAGAGGAATTCACAGTCGGCTTCTCATCTTTCTACCTGAACACAGAACATGAGGAAGGGTTCTCGCTTCCAGGAACTGGTGGTTACACAGGTATGTATATATGTGACTGAAAATTCACCCACCTTGATATTTAAGATCCATGTGTGCCCTGTGCGTATTTAGACCTCAATTTTAAAAGTGAAAGTCAAAAGACTGGCAGATTGATTCTCATCCTTCACGGCATGTTTCAAACGTGACATTCTAGTGGGGAGAGCCTTCCTCTCTCACCACTGAGAATAAGTCCCTGCCTCTTCACCTTGCCCTGCACACATCTCTGACATAGCTCCTGGCCCCAAACAAAACAATGAAAGTGAAGAGTCCTCTAGAGGCTGTTTGCTCCCAGTAAGACAAACCTGGGGCTGATTCATTTCTGGATCCACTTCATGAGGCAAAGGCTTATAGTAATTGTTTATTGTGGGAATAATTTCGAATGGTCTAGAACTCTGTACCACACAACAGGACTGGAAGCTCTCAAGGTTTGTGTCTTCCAGCTCCAAGGACATCTGTGTGACCCCAGAGGGGTGAATTAACCTCTCTGAGTCTCAGCTCCTGAACAGCACCTGCCCTTCAAGGATGCTGTGAGAATTTTATCAGCTAAGATGTAGTAGCCATGTATGGATGTGAGAATTGGGACATAAAGAAGGCTGAGCACCAAAGAACTGATGCTTTAGAACTGTCGTGCTGGAGAAGACTCTTGAGAGTTCCTTGGACAGCAAGGAGATCAAACCAGACAATCCTAAAGGAAATCAGTTTTGAATACTCAGTGGAAGGACTGATACTGAAGCTCCAATACTTTGGTCACCTGATGAGCTGACTCATTGGAAAAGACCCTGATGCTAGGAAAGATTGAGGGCCAGAGGAGAAGACAGCAACAGAGGATGAGATGCTTGGATGGCATCACCAACTCAATGGACATGAGTCTAAACAAACTCTGGGAGATGGTGACGGACAGGGAAGCCTGGCATGCAGTAGTCCATGGGGTCGCAAAGAGTTGAACACAGATTAGTGACTGAACAACAACAAAGATGCAAGGCAGCCAGTTCAGAAGGCAACGCATTTTAAGCTCTCAAGAAATAGCAAGTCCCCTGCCCCACCTTCTCCCAGTCACAGTACAGGGTTTAAAACTTCCCAGGAGCCTGATAAACTCTGGTTGACTGAAACCGAGCAGCCCTACCTGGGGTGCTCTGTGTCTCTCCCCAATACATGTTCTGCCTACGTACAGAACGCAAAGCCAATCAGGCCCCAAAACAATGCTTTTGTCTAAAATCAGACCCAGTGGGGCTAACAGTAAATCAGGAAGCTCGTGGGAGCATTTGGGCCAACTGAACGTGGATTCCTGAGGGGAGGTGGTTCAGGCTACAGGCCAGCTCACACAGCAACCTCAGTGCACACCTAAGGCCTAATTAGCCTAAATAGATGCTTCAGCTCTCCTCTGTTCTGTCACTCCCTGTGTGCAACAAAAATTATCATCTCTCTGTTCTCTGACAGGATGTTTGTGTTCAAGCTAAAATTGCTTTCTCTGTCCAATTTGCGGTAATTCTGTTCGGCATCGTGTGATGAGGAACTTGGCTCATCTCACCAGAGCGGGTGGCTGGCCTGACAGAGGTCCCTTCACACCCGGAATGAAAGCAGGAGATGGGGCCGGGCGACGGGGAGGGTGGAGAAAAGGACGAAGCTGTCATTTTACCAAACACAAGCAAAGACTGTCTGTAGGAGAGAAGCCACCGTCTGACGCTCAGACACACAGAACACACAAAACACCCTTTCTTCTGGGGAAGTCGGGCGTGAGACACTTCAGGACCCCAGGCCAAGCCACCGGAAAGCGGGGTGGGGAGAGGCTTCCTTTGCAACCACACGCTGCCGCCGCCCGGGGCCTGGACGCGCGCCGGGTCTAGTCCTGGTGAAGGTGTCCTGAAAGGTTCAACCTCAGCTTCAAGGGATAATTAAATACCCTCAGTGCTCAAGAAGCCGCAGACAACAAAGAGATTCAGTGCCCAAAATATAAATGTAACCAGCGTGGACTATTAGTCAATTCATCAGCAAGAGTCTATTGAATGCCCCTGTGTTCATTCATTAGCCAAATTCCACCAAGTGCCCACTTTGTATCAGGTTGTGTGCTTGGTTCTGAGGATACAGAGGGAAGTGAAGTTCACAGCCCAGCACCTGCCAAATCCTGAGCGATCCAGGGTTAGGAGCTTACAATCTAGCCAGAGAGCCGGACAAGTGAAGCAATGTATAATTCTCCAGGGCTGGTCTCCATCCTGGACCTAACTCAGCACTTGGTGTAGGGTGACTTGAGAGTGGGCTTGAATGTACCTGCTTCGGCTAAATGACATCATTCCACCTGGATCCACACTAAACATGGTGGCCACTAGCAACTGATTAGTTCTCACATGCTGGGTAGAACTTTCTCCATGGTCTTCATCTTACAACCAAGGAAGCTCAGGTTTAGAGAAAGCAACTTGCCCAGGACCACATAGCGCATCAGCAGGGAAGGCAAGGGCTGCACCCAGGTCCTGGGGCCCAAATCCCCGGCCCTCCCCATCTCACCGCATAAGCGGAGGAAAGAGCACCCATGTCTGTCTCTCACTCAGCCCCAATCTACGGTGGGTTCCCCCAAGGAAGCACCACCACAAGGGATACCCTTGGATCCTCTTCAGAGCCCAGCCCCATACAGGACAAGTTGCCAGAGAACAAACTATTTGCTTAACTGAGGGACTGTGGCAGAATCAACTTGAGCTAAGACAGGGCGGAAGGGGGAAAGAAAGGTGATCCGGAAGTTTTCCTGGAGGAGCTTGGTGTACAGAGGATGTTTCTGATGCTTCAGAACACATAATCCCCAGTGGAGGAAAAAGTCCGAGAACAAATACCAGATGTTACGTAAACCTTAAATCAGGCACCTGGCCTGACACAGTGCATCAGTAGCATATGTTCCTCAATGGAAGAAACTCAAGGGACAGGTAAACCTGGTGTAAGTCAGAAACAGAGAAATATCAGATATTAAAGCATATATATGGAATCTACAAAAAACGGTACAGATGATCTTATTTGTAAGGCAGAAACAGAGACACAGCCATAGAGAACAAGCATATGGGTGCCAAGCGGGGCAGACAGTGGGATGAACTGAGAGACTGGGATTGACATACATATACTATATTGATTCTATGTATGAAAAGATAACCAATGAGAGCCTGCTGTGCAGCACAGGGAACTCTACTCAATGCTCTGTGCTGACCTGAATGGGAAGGAAACCCCCAAAAGAAGGGATATATGTATATATGCCGCTGATCTACTTTGCTGTACAGCAGGAACTCACACAACACTGTAAAGCAATAATAATTATAATAAATAAATATTTATTAAAATAATATTAAATATTATTTAATTAATTAAATAAATATTAATTTAAAAAAAAGAAAGAAAAATAAGAAGTAACCCCAGCAAGGAAGCTGAGGCTGGAGAAGGGCCTTCTTCGGGGCTCTTACAGCCCCAAAGATCTCCTGTCCATTCTCAGCTCACTGGGCCTCTGAGGGCATTCACAGGATGAGAAGGCTGCTCAGGACAGAAGAGAGATGGGCCTACCAGACTCAACAGCCTCTTTGCAGACCCTCAGCCTTCTGGAAGAAGCACCTTCTGGGCCTTCCAACACCTTCCATCTCTTTTCTCCCCTTTGCTATGATCTCCATCTGTCTGAGGTTGAGGAAGGAAGGGGAGGGGGTGGTGCAGGGCAGAACACTTAGAGCCAAAGCCAAATCCTTACAAAAGCACCAGAGACCCACAAAACTGTCTCATCCAACTCTCATTTGGTACTCACTGTTGGCGTCTGGTTACCACGCTCCCTCAAAGGGTCTCTTCCTCCTCATCTTCCTGGCATCCTCATCCAGGGCTACTGATGGAGGAGAGGGGTCAAAATAGCACTCCATCGCATCATAGCAGGAGCCATCTGTTAAGCACCTAAGAGGCACTAAGAGCTCAAGGTGATCATCTCATTTAACCTGCACAGAAGACCCCCCCAGTGGCAAGTATTCTCAGTATTCACATTTTACTGCAGGAGAGAGTGAGCTTGCCAAGGAGAACTGTCCACAGCTACGGCGCTAGTGCAAGGCAGAGCCGGGACCCAAGCCCACCTTTGTCCAAATCCAAGGCTACATTTAAAGAGACCAAGTCAACATTCAAAACGTGTGCTTCCCCTCTGTGGCGGGGAGGCTGGTAGGGGAATGACACATTGGGTCCAATGCTGCCAATACTCAAAGCATTTCTAGAACTTTTCTTTGGAAATCGCCTACAGAGGTAATTTACACACCACTCAGAACTTTCAGATTCTTATGTGCAATCATAATTACACATTTAGGGGACCAGAAATACCTTACCCACATTGGCTTCCTCTCTTATTCATTATACTTGCCTGCAAACTCCCTTGGACAGTTTTCTAAAATCAAATTGACTTTCAAATGCTGAGAGATGTCACCCCAGCAACACTCACAAGAATACACCGATGCTATCACCAGCCTGTTCCCAAGGAGAGACCTTCCCTTTCCAAGTAAGGATGAAATCCTTTGCTCTTTCAGTCCCGCATTTATTCGAGAAGAATTTTGTGATGCTGGACACTGGTGTAAGTTGCTAAGGAAACGGAGATAAACATAAAAAAGACCCTGTCATTTTGGAGTCCTCAACATGGGGATGATATTTCAGGCAACTTTGGCATAGGACTTTCAGATGCAAAGATGGACAGCATACAGTCCCGGGCTTCAGTTACACTACATTCCAACACGAGTATAGGCATGCCAGCCATCCCTCTGGAAAATGGAGTTACCACCTAGGAGGTGATTGTAACAGTCCATGTTAGCAAGAGTCAGTCTCTCAAAGGTGACCAAAGTGAAATAACAATATTACTAACAATTATGTAGCACTTGTACCGGATGCTACTCTTAAGAATTAACACACGTTATCCTCCCAACAATGGCCCCCCACTCCAGTACTCTTGCCTGGAAAATCCTATGGACAGAGGAGCCTGATGGGCTGCAGTCCACGGGGTCGCAAAGAGTCAGATACGACTGGGCGACTTCACTTTCACTTTTCATGCATTGGAGAAGGAGACGGCAACCCACTCCAGTGTTCTTGCCTGGAGAATCCCAGGGACGGGGGAGCCTGGTGGGCTGCCGTCTATGGGGTCGCACAGAGTCGGACACGACTGAAGTGACTTAGCAGCAGCATCCTCCCAACAACCACATAAAGTGACTACTGTTACTAGTCCCACTTTCCAGGTAAGTAAACCGAGGCTCTGAGAGTTTAGGCAATTTATAAAAGATCTCTTAAGTCTGCAAGGAGCAAAACTATGATTTGAGCCCATGAAGTCTGGCTCCAGATGGCACACTCTTGCTAACTACACCGAGCTAACTGGAATGAGAGATGCTGCCCAGGTGGACACGTGTGTTACGGCCCATTGAGTTTTAAAAGAGCAGCCACATCACTCACGTTTCCTCATGTTTGATCCCTTGTTGTCTCAGCAGTGAACTTTTGGACTCACTCTGCTAAACATGACATCTGAACTGGATGGAATGGGCCAAAGGGAAATGACATTTCCTGCCCCATTTCGCCATGGGGCAGCAAGAGAGCCAAGGGACTGGGGAACCAGCCTCTGCCATCCACTCCCCTTCTGCTTTTGATATTCCAAAGAGCCCCATCAAGGTATTAATAATACTCAAAGCAGGAGAGAGCTGAGAAGACGGTCCTTTCACATCAGAGGGAGGGCAGAGACAGTGCCCCTACCCCGGCACTCCACCCCTTACTCTGGCGGGGAACAGGGGTCAACGTCACCTGGAGACACTCAAGATGGCCTTCTCTTCTGCTCTCTTTGGAACCTGGAGGGAGGAGGCATTTAAACCCCTTGGTCCATTTGTTCCTGAAGGTGTTTAAGAAGCAGAATAACTTATAAGATGAAGGCAGGGTCAAGAATGAGGAGAGCTGAGGGAACCCCAGAGCGGTGGAGGAAGTGGCTAAGACTTAACACTCCGAAGCCAGAGTATTTTGAGTTTGGATCAGATCCTGCTACTTCGTAAGTGACGTCCCTTGGGCCCATGCTATACCCACAGCAAGCCACAGCGTTTGCTCAGCTACAAAATGAGGATAACGGTAACAACACCTACGACACAGGCCTTTTGAGAGGATCACGTGAGGAAAAGCAGGTAGAGTGCTCAACAGTGTGTGTGATACCTAGTGGCACCCTGTCTTAACATTCAGTATTTCTATTCTGAATATTCCATCTTAACACTGAGTATTAATTTTCAGTATTAACAGCCAGAGTGGTTATTGGGTCATGGTCATCGTTAATTATGGTAGAGCCAGCAGCGGACGGCAAAACCCCTCACTCTGTCTCACTCTGGAGCCCCGTCTGCCAACTGAGTGCTCTCCAAATCCACTTCCTGCTCCTCCTGGGAACACTACATATCCCAGGATGCCTTGCAGTTAAGGTACCATGTGAAAGTTCTGACCAATGGACCGTGTGGGCAGAAGTGATGGGAATGATTTCCAGGATCACTTTCACAAAACCACACCTCACGATCCTTACTTCTCATTCCATATCTGTCAGATGGGTGCAGAGGATTCAACAGAGACGTTTAGCGTCCCCTTTGAAATGGCAGATCCACAGACATAAGGAGCCAACTCTGGGAATTCCTTGGCAGTCCAGTGGTTAGGATGCCACGCTTTCAGTGCTAAGTACCCTGGTTCAATACCTGGTCAGGGAACTAGGATCCCACAAGTTGTGGGGTGGGGGGAGGGGGCAGGGGAGACAGAAAAAAGGAACCAACCCTGAACGATTGCTTGGAACAAGTCCCTTACCCCAACCCCCAAAACCCCCCACACACTATCAATGGTACTTTATATGAACAATACATACACTTCTATATTAAGCCCTCGATATGTAGGCATTGCTCATTACAGCGGCAAACCTAGTCTTATACACAGAATTAATCAAGCCTCAAGATGGACTCACAGGCCCCTCTTAGTTCAATGCTTCTGAAAGGTTGTTGTTGAATCACACAAAGACACCGGGATTCTTGGCCCCTGGAGGAGAAGAATTCAACCCGGGGCCAGAGACGAGGCTTGATCACTCAGAGCTTTTGTGTAATAAAGTTTTATTAAAGTATAAAGGAGATAGAGAAAGCTTCTGACATAGGCATCAGAAGGGGGCAGAAAGAGTACCCCCCTGCTAGTCTTCAGCTGGATGTTATATAGTCACTAGCAGTCTGTTAATGAAAGAAAGGAATGTCTTAAAATTCAGAATGGCACCAGGCCCCTCACCCATAAGATGTATTTTGGGATAATCCTGGCACCAAATGGTTTATCCTGGGCCATAAAATTATTAACTTGAATCTTGAAGAAGGGCAGACCACCATACAAATAGTTTCATTTACATAGATTAGGGGAACAATATCTGAGTATAACATACTGGTTTGTCAAGTAGGTTCTGAGCCAAGAGGCAGAAACCGACTTGAAGACAGAGTTTGGGGTAAATGCATAGTACATTAGCATAGCTTAAGACAAACATTGCCATAAGAAAAAGGCATTGGTTATCTCTAGGTTTGAAAATAGTTAAACTTCAGCCGAAACCAGGTGTCATTATGGCAACACAGTATTTTAAGAGAAACCTCCTTTTAAATTTGTATAGAGAAGGAAAAAATATCGCTAGTTTGTTTCCTCCTGCCTCTTAACAGAGATAAAAATGTCTGACACTTGCAGGCTATTTCCTACGTTTGGAGATCCCTGGCCTTCCTGCCTGTTACCCTCTCACTTCCATGACCAAAGAATCTAGATAGAGTAATATGGTCCAAGAGAAAAATTAATTTATCTGTGACTGGTTAGGTGTGGAAAGCATGAGGAAGAGCCAGCAAGAAGCAATGGAAGAACCACTAGCCTAGAAGTAAGGGGATAGCCCAGCAGCGCCGCCGCCTGTGCTCACGATGGGCTCCAAGTCCTTCATGAGCAGAGGGCAGCGGAAAAACCATGGTCCCTGAGGCCAAGCAGACCAGAATCCACGCCTGCCCATGATTTACGGAGGGAAATAAGCCTCTCTGAGCTTCAGTCTCCACATACACATAATATGGACAACATACCTGCCTCCTGTTCTGCGCCATCATGCTGATTATCTTGGAATCAGCCACGGTGGGAATATTTAAAACCGACAAATGCCACCAATGTATCGACAAACGCTACAAATGGAGGCGCTCTTCCTAGAGGTTAAACAGGTACCAGCACGTCACTAGACAAACAGGAGAGGGAGGTCAAGGAAAGAGAATTCCAAGTAGAATGGATGGCGTTTGTGAAGGCCCAGGGGTATAGAAACAGAAAGTTCAGCAAAGTGAAGGAAGTCCTCTATGGCTGGGTTCAGAGAGCTCAGGAAGAAATCTAAGAGCAACCCAGAGAGAGGGCAAAAGTCAGAGTTTGTGGAACGATCACCCTTTAATAGTTGAGTGTTCCAGTCATCTAGTTCTATGATAAAAAATTACCTCAAAATGCAGTGGCTTGAAATAGTCACTTAATTTTATTTATGATTGATAAGTCAGAAACTCAGGGAGGATGAGCTGGCTGGCTCAGCTCTGATTCATGTCAGCTGGAGCTGGACAATCTACTTCCAAGATCGACTCTGCCCACCATGTCTGGTGCCTTGGTGCTCCTTGGAGAGTCTCTCTCCCTCCACACGGCAGCACATCCCCAGGCCTCTCCAAGTAATCTGCTCTTCTCAGAGCATGGAGCTCTCAGGGTGGTCAGGCTACTCTATACGAGCCTGAGTCAGGTTCATGGCCTCTCCTGGAAGATTAACCCAAGGAAGCAGGTGGAGTGCTCAATAGTGTGTGTGACACCCAGAAGGACCCTGTGTGCTTCCTTCTCCAGGAAGCCACGAGGGAAGCTGCAAGGGTGCTTCTGACCATGTCTTGGAAGAAGCAAAACCGTTCCCACTACATTCTACTGATTATAAGCAAGTCACAGAGCCAGCCCTGTTTCAAAAGTAGGGCAGGGGGCACTACCCAAGAGTCTGAACAGCAGATCCGTGGCTTACTGGGAGCTTCTCTGAAGACAAGCTGCCACACTATTATTGATCAGCCAACACCTGCTGCCCACTCCCTGGGACCACCTGGAGGAGGCACAGGAGTTCAAAGAAAGGAAAACCACCAGCCCTGTCCACAGGGAGAATTCGATGGATGTTGCTCAAACAGGATACAGAGGATAAGGTGCAGTAACAGTAGAGAGACCAAGCCTCGACTCAGGCTAGCAGAGAAGGCTTCCCAGGAAGGTGACCTTCCCAGCACACAAGCCAGCCATGAAGGATGTGGGAGGCAGCGTGGAGGGTAGGAAAGGAAGGAGTAAACCATCTCTGAGGCCACTGCCCAGCCTCCTACCACATCCGGACTAGCCATGGATGGGGCCAGGCCATCTCCACCATTCCCAGTCCAGGCAGGTAGCCCAGGCCTGGGCACTCTGCAGCCATGGTCAGACAGTTCTAGAGCAAGAGCAGCTCCTGCCCATACCAGCCCATCACCAGGCCCATGAGTGTGCCCAACATGCTGGGGCTCGGGGAGGAGCAGTGGACTGTGGACCTGTTTACTCTGGCCTGACCTCCTCACCCAGAGCCAGCAGCACCGTGACCAGCGGAAAGGCTAGTTACGCAACGGACCCATAGCAGCCTGCCAGCCTCTGAGGCCCGGCCCGGCCACCAGGCCTGGTAGCAAGACTGCTTCCGCCTAGCCGGCCGGCCTGGACCCCCACAGCCGTTTTCCATACAGGCACAGGATGCTCTGCTGACAGACACCTGGACACAGCAGAGGCTGTGGGAGGGAGCTAAAAATAGCACAGCTAGCAACAGAGGGCTTTTCCAAATCCTCGGGGTCCTGTTATTCCTTGCCCACAGACCCACATGGGCAGGCACCCAAGCTTTCACCCTTCTCCAAAGCTCATGCTAAGAACAAGCACGGGAGGCCCCCTATGTCACAGTGCTCAGAAGTCACGGAAGCAGCCTGTCCTGGAGGCCAGGCCTAGGGATGGGCAGGCTGGGTCCACTTTTACAACCTCACAGCCCCAGTGGACTCTCTGGCCACCCCCACTCTGACCAATTCTCAGTGCTGTCCACTTTTTTGGACTCTCGGGTTCTTAACGTTTCTCATACTTGGTTGGCCTTTAAGAATTATGGACCTCATGCCACATTTTTAACTTCACTTGTATTATGCTCACTCAGCCAGATGACGAGAAAAGTCACATGTATGGACGTGTGGGCTGCAAAGTGCACAATTCCAAGGGCATCCATCATTCATGATTGTCATGGGAATAGTACCCCAGAACCATGCAATGTGGCTACCGGTGTTGCCAGGGAGGAAATTATGTCTTACACAACCCTGCGTCCCTGGAAAAAGAACGGCCACACTGATAAAGATTCGTGGACTGACCCATTCGTATCTGCTACCAAATATTCTGTGCACTGGGTTTGGCAGGCACAAGGCCACAGTGTCCAATGGTTAGAAAGAAATCCATAATGTGATACAATAATGTATTTTCAGGCCATGGAATTGAAGGGGGCGAGGGATCGATCTTTCCAAGGCAAGGGAAGATTCACAGCCACTGAATAAGTTACCACTACCTCCTTCTGAGTGTGCAGATTAAATTCTCTGGCCCACCGACATTCAAGATGCACTTTATTTATAGCAGGCCAGGGAATTCAGAGATATTTATTTGCTTTTCATAGAATTTCCATTCTTTTAATAACACAGTTGCAGAGCTTGAGATATGAGCAAATAGCATGTCAGGCATCATTCCACATCAGGATGCTTGGTTCAGAGTCTACTGAGAGGCCTCTGCTGGTGGGTGTCAAACTATCTCACTCCTCCACACACTCCTGAATGAGTGCCCCTGCCCTTCCCACACGAAACTCTCAAGGGTTTTGCTTTTGTTTTTTTCAATTTATTTTTTAATTGGAGTAAAATTGCTTTACCATGCTGTGTTAGTTTGTGCTATACAACTACGTGAATCAGCTCTAAGTATACAGAGATCCCCTCCCTCATGGGCCTCCCTCCCATCCCTGCCCCACCCCACTCCTCCAGGTCATTACAGAGTACTGAGCTGGGCTTCCTGTGCTACACGGCAGCTGCCCACTAGCTATCTGGTTTACATTCCCTGGCAGTTCAGCTGGTAAAGAATCCACCTGCAATGCAGGAGACCCTGGTTCGATTCCTGGTTGGGAAGATCCCTGGAGAAGAGATAGGCTACCCACTCCAGTATTCTTGGGCTTCCCTGGTGGTTCAGATGGCAAAGAATCTGCCTGCAATGTGGGAGACCTGGGTTCGATCCCTGGGTTGGGAAGCTCCCCTGGAGGCGGGCACAGCAACCCACTCCAGTATTCTTACCTGGAGAATCCCCCTAGACAGAGGAGCCTGTCAGGCTACTGTCTATGGGGTTGCAAAGAGTTGAACATGACTGAGCAGCTAAGCACAGCACAGGGGATACACGTCAATGCTACTCTCTCAGTTCATCCCACCTGATCCTTCCCCTCTGTGCCTACAAGTCCGTTCTCTACATCTGCACCTCTATTCCTGCCCATTTCTCAAGATTTTTAAAAATACATTTGAATTCTGCATCCTACTCCTAATAGCTTCTGTATATGTGTTAATATTAAAACTATGTTTTTATCCAAAACTTCCAGGAAGACTGATCATCAGAAAAATGCCCCAAAATGTTATTCAATGCCTCCACCTCCACCTCATCACAGGGATATGGTATATTTGCCCTATTTCATAAAGTGCAGTCTTGTATTATTTGATGTGAAAGTCATAGCAGTCCTGCAGTTGTGCAGTGAGCAACATGCACAGCTGCACCACAGCACACCTGCCTGCTGGGTAGAGAAAAGGTGCTTGGCCCACTGACCAGCAAGGGAAACCAAGACAAGGAGAGACTCAGAGGACTAGATAACCCTCGAGGTTCATTTCTATCCAGATAGTATAGAACTCTCCAAACTTGTCCAGGGGAATGTCACATCTTATCTAAGGACGGTGCCTGATTCTCTACATACTATATGTATGTAGAGAGGTCTTCAAAGTTTCCTTCAATATGTGGCAGGGATGAGCTGAGCAGAGCCCGCCTACCACTGCAGGATTAGTGACTGTAGGTGAGCAGTGCAGGGGTTAGACACATGGGCTGCCCTGCCCACTGCCTGGACTTACACCCATGAAATTAAAAGACGCTTACTCCTTGGAAGGAAAGTTATGACCAACCTAGATAGCATATCGAAAAGCAGAGACATTACTTTGCCAACAAAGATCCGTCTAGTCAAGGCTATGGTTTTTCCAGTGGTCATGTATGGATGTGAGAGTGGGACTGTGAAGAAGGCTGAGCGCCGAAGAATTGGTGCTTTTAAACTGTGGTGTTGGAAAAGACTCTTGAGAGTTCCTTGGACTGCAAGGAAATCCAACCAGCCCATTCTAAAGGAGATCAGTCCTGGGTGTTCATTGGAGGGACTGATGCTAAAGCTGAAACTCCAATACTTTGGCTATCTCATGTGAAGAGTTGACTCATTGGAAAAGACTCTGATGCTGGGAGGAATTGGGGGCAGGAGGAGAAGGGGACGACAGAGGATGAGATAGCTGGATGGCATCACTGACTCGATGGACGTGAGTCTGAGTGAACTCCGGCAGCTGGTGATGGACAGGGAGGCCTGGCGTGCTGCGATTCATGGGGTCGCCAAGAGTCGGACACGACTGAGCAACTGAACTGAACTGGCCCTCACTACTGTGTGACCCTGAGCAAGTCACTCCACCTCTCCACGTCTCTATTTCCTAACCTATAAACCGAGGATGAGGACACCGCCTCTGTCGTTGGGTTGTGGCGAGGATTAAATAATATAAAGCACTTAGGAACTACCAGGCACACAAATGCTCAAAGTTTGTCACCCAAAAAAGAAAGAAAATTACATCCTCTATGCCTCAGTCTCCTAATTTGCAAACTGGGAATCACAAAAAGGTTCACTCCAGGACTTCCCTGGTGGTCCAGTGCTTAAGAATCCACCTGCTGATGCAGGAGACACGGTTCGATCCACATGCTGCGGGGTAACTAAGCCACAACTACTGAGCCCTCGTGCCTAGAGGCTGTGCTCCCCACACGTGAGAAGCCCACACACCACAGCTAGAGAAAGCCCGCGTGCAGCTACCAAGACCTGGAGCAGCCAAAAATAAATTAATTAATTAAAAAAAAAGTTCACTCCGCAGGACTGTCCTGAGGTTTAAAAAACATAATAAACATATGGAATTTTAAAGGAGCACTCGATGCTATAGTAACTACTTTAAAAAGTTTCTTAAAAACTTTCCCTAAAAAGCCAGTTACCCCAGTTCACACAGAAAGACTCAGCAAAACAAAAGCACTGGTAAGTGTGGAGATCAATGCAATGTCTGAGGAGAGAGAGAAAAGACCGAGAGAGAATGTTTGAGAACAGGTGCTGTTTTCTACAACAGGTGGTAGGCAGGATGTACTAACAATGACAGGTCTCTGCTCTGAGCGAATCTCTCCAAGGTCAGGAAGCAAAGAGGGGCAGGGGTGAACCGGCACGGTGGGGCGGGGAGGAGAGAATGGGAGTGCTCTCTTGCTGGCTTTTCTTTTCACCATTAAAACCGCTGTCAAGCCTTGCCTAGCATTTAAATAGCATCATCCCTGGAGATAGCTGTTTCAGTTTCATTACAGTCTGTGTTCATAGAGTACAAATAGAAACCTTCGTGATTTTATTAGTTTCCATGCAACTCAGGAGAGATTTGCATGATAACATTTCAGTTCCTGACTTAAAGAAGGGTCCAATTAAAAGCAGAGTGCTTGCATCGCCTGTCACTGGAAAATGAAAAGCTTCCAGAGCTTTCAAAAAACTCTCTGTCCTAACTGGCTCATGGCCAGAAATCAACTATTCAATACTACAGATAAAAAAAAAAAAAAAAACTACAGTCTTCAATTTTTTCATTTATTTTGTAAGAAACACTTGCAGGATGCCTGCAACCCTCCAATAAAAGTTAAAATATAGCAGAAAATCTAAGGAAAGTATTTTTATCTGGGCCTCGTCAAGTCCTACATCATCACCAATTCGCTCGATAAAGCCCCCAAACTACCTGGCACTCTGTGGATCTGTGAAGTATTAACAGAATGGATCTGTGGCAAGTTAAAATTTAATACATGGCCCTGGTAGCATAATCTGATTAATGTTATATAACCTAAGAGGCTATTCAGCAGGTTCTGATGTGCTAGTTATGATTTGAGGCGGGGGTGGGGGCTTGGGGCAGGGAGGGGCGGCATTTCAGAAGTTACTGACTCCATCGGACATGCTCTCCTTTGCCACAGACACTGTGGTCATCTTATCCCTGATTTTGGCCGCTGGAATGTCGTGGAATACGACTGAGATGAACATTCTCGCTTTGGCGTTGTCTTCTGGGGCAAGTTAAGGAAAAGCATGAAAGTAAGCATGACCTCCTCTCAAATCAGATGTTTCTTTTTATTCCCAACCTCAACAAAGCCAGTCTATCATAGTGGACTGTTTATAGTCTAGTCTATAATCTAAGCCCATGGGGTCGCAAAGAGTCGGACACAACTTGGCGACTGAACAACAGCAACAACTATAATCTAAGACCTTTTCAGCCTCTCCCCCACATCAGAAATTAAAACTAAAACTTCAATAACAGTGTGGTTATGTCATTTGAAGTAACAACACAGTCACAAAAACCTATTTCTGAGACTCTTTTTTCTTTTAATGATAAGTTTGATAGTATTTCCAATGGGGCCTATGCCCCCAGACTGTAATTCTTAAATATGCCACCTCATCAAAATGAATATGGAAGTTCTGAGAACAGGTCAATCAAATTTCACTCTGGGGATTCACTGAGGAACCAGACCTGCTCCCTGGACCCACTGCCTTGGGTAAGTTAATCTTGGGTTCTTTATCAGGTAAGAGTGATAGCTCTAAAATCCGATTTAAGAAATGGCTGTCCATTAAAAAGAATGGAATAATGTCATTTGCAGCAACATAGATGGACCTAGACAGTGTCATATTGAGTGAAGTAAGTCAGACAGAGACACAGAAATGTCATATGACATCTCTTACATGTGGAATCTAAAAAGAAATGATACAAATGAACTTATTATAAAACAGAAAGAGACTCACAGACTTAGAAAACGAACTTATGGTTGCCAGGCAGAAGGGATAATTGGGGACTTTGGGAAGGTCATGTACACACTGCTGTATTTAAAATGGATAACCAACAAAGACCTATTGCATAGCGCATGGAACTCTGCTCAATGCTATGTGCCAGCCTGGATGGGGGGAGGGTTGGGGGAGAGTGGATACATGTGTATGTATGGGTGAGTCCCTTTGCTGTTCACCTAAAACTACCACGACATTGTTAATTGGCTATACTCCAATAAAAAATGTTTTTGGTATTAAAAATTTTTTAATTAAAAAAAAAATTAGCTGTCTACTGAAATCTCCCTGAAATGAATCAGAGAGCATGTTTCACATGAGAAAACTAGCATGTTTCACCCGGAGACGTGACTTGCCTAAGATACTATAGCTACTTATACATCAAAATAAAAAACACATGAACTTCCCAGATAGTCCAGTGGTTAAGACTCCATGCTTCCATTGTAGGGGGCATGGGTTCCAGAACTAAGTTACCACATGCCTCAAGACAGAGGCAAAAAAATAAAAAATCCAGTGTCCCTTCACTTCACACACTATCAAACGAGACTCACCGGCAGAAAGAGGGTTGCTGGGTCCGTCCTTCTGCTCCCACTATGGGTACCATCAGAACCAAACAAGGCCAGCCAGGAAACTTCTCCCGGGACTGCCTGTTACCAGACCTCGGAGGAAAGATATCAGCTGCCCCACCAACCAACATGAGCACCACAGTGAAGAATGTGCTCAAAGATACGATGACAAACTCCAGGAAGTGGGGTTTAGAGGGATTTTCTTCCTTTCTTAAAAAAATTTTAATAGTGGGAAAACAGACATAAACTTAACCATCTTAACCATTTTCAAGTGCACCATTTGGTAACATTAAAGGGAAGCTGCTCAGTTGTGTCCGACTCTTTGGGACCCCATGGACTGTAGCCTACCAGGTTCCTCTATCCATGTGATTTTCCAGGCAAGAGTACTGAAGTGGGTTGCCATTTTCTTCTCCAGGGGATCTTCCCGACCCAGGGATCGAACCCAGGTTTCCCGCATTGTAAGCAGACGCTTTACCATCTGAGCCACCAGGGAAGTCCTTTTGGTAATATTAAGTATATTCATATTACCATGCAGAACCTTTTCATCCTGCAAAGCTGAAGTTCTATATCCATTAAACAACAACTCCCTCATCCCCCCACCCCCCAAATAACCATCATTCTACTTTTGTCTTTAGGAATTTAGGCGCCTCAACATAAGTAGAATCACACAGTTTTTTTCCTTTCAGGACTGGCTTATTTTACCCCACATAATGTCCTTGAGGGGCATCCATGTTGTAGCACGTGTCAGAATTTCCTTCCTTTTTCAAGCTGAATAATATTTCATTGCATGTACATACCACGTTTTGTTTATCCATTTATCCATCTTTGGACATCTGGGTTGCTTCCACCTATCGTGAATAATGCTGATATGAACAGAAATACACAAATATCTTCTTTTAGATATGTACCCAGTAGTAGAGCTGCTAGGTCGGGTGGTAGTTCTATTTTCAGCTTTTCTGAGGAGCCACCATACATTTCCCCTAACAGCTGTATCACCCTGCATTCCCAGCACACCAGGGTTCCAATTTCTCCACCTCCTCACCAACACTTGCTGTTTTCTGGGCTTTTGACACAGTAGCCATTGTGATGGGTTCGAGGCATCCCTTTTTCTTTTAGTGCCTCTCTGTCTCACCTACATCTTCTACAATGCATATATACATACTTTAGGATTAAGGACAAAAGTTCGAAACACAAACTGAAAAAGAAATCTTACGGGAAGACGGTAGTACATGAACATTAAGAAATGGATTTCTTTAAGACAGGCAAATTACTGACTTCTCTGATGGGCTCGGCTCAAGACTCCATTCCTGTATTCTTCGAGAATCTTACCACTTGGTCAGCTGTGGCTGCCACAATCTATGGGAGAAATGGTCTTAACTCACGAGCAGTTAAATCAATGCCACTAAGCACTATGAGCAAAGTGCTCCCAGATGCATAAAGAAAACAAACAATGTATTAAGCGGTGGCCAGCTAATGTTGGCCATGAAAATCCCCGGCACTTGGATAAACCCTTTCATCTTCCAGATCTTTCCTCTGAGCCTCAGGGCCCTTATCTCTGAGCTCTCCATTTGTTAATCATTGTACATCTACTTTTTCCCCTTCCAAGGCCACAAAAAGTCTACTTTCCAAAGTCAAGTATAGAGAAAACAAGTTCATACAGCATCCTCTCCCAAAGAAAAGAACCCTGCTCCTGCGTAAACAGATGCACAAAGAAGAAAAGCCCCCAGAAACCTCATAACCCCTGGCGTCTGGGTCACAGGGCCACACACACCTCACATTAGCAGTTAATCAGAGGGAACTTCTCACTTGAAAAGCTAAACTCTTCCAAGAGGGAAAGCACGCTTTCCACTAGTCTTTATATCATTCTGCACACCTTGGGGGTGAGGTCACTTATCATGATTTATTCATTAAGACAAAGGTTGAAGGGACTAAAAACAAAGTCCATCCAATTACATATTTATCTAACCTCCAGTTCCCAGAAGAGAAATTCTACTTTCCTTTGTGTGAGCATCTCCTGCTCCCCACTGCCCTCCTCCACCCTCCCCTCTTGTATGCTCTCTTTCTGCTCCGATTTGTTTCTGCTCAGCAGAATAGGGAGAATGACGGCAGTGGCATAGAGAAGCCCAGAGGAGAAGAGATAAGATGAGCAGTTGGAGAGGAATAATCTTCAATTCTAGAAGCAGCTGTATTCAAAAAGAGGCTCAAGATCGCTGTCTGTTCTCCATCCTTTGGGAGCAGCCAACACCTAGAAAGTAGAGTCCAACTTGTGCTTCTTAACAAAGGATCCTCACTCCACATCTGGATTCTTCGCATCACCCCCAAATCACATCTGCTGTCAGCCAAGCCCAGCACTAAACTCTGAAAGAAGCTGAACTTTGGAAATGCCAGGCACGATCCAGTGGCAAAGAGGTGAACTGATGGCTCAGGGGCAGCCACATCCTCACCCCCAGCGTCCAGTAAGACCCACACAGCGACGTCCCTGGTGGTCTAGTGGTTAAAAACCTATCTTGCAATGCAAGGGACACCAGTTCAATCCCTAGTCCGAGAAGATCTCACATGCCACAGAGAACTAAGCCCATGCACCTCAACTACTGAGCCCACACTCTAGAGCCCAGGAGATGCAACCACGGAGCCCACATGCTGCGACTACTCAAGCCTGTGTGCCTGGAGAAGCCACCGCAATGAGAAGCCTGCAAGCGACAACGAAGAGTAGTACCCACTTGCGGCACCTAGAGAAAACCCACATGTAGCAACAAAGACCCACCACAGGCCAAAATAAATAAATAAGTAAATCTTTAAAAAAAATTTTTTTTAGTGCAAACTGTGGGGAACAGGACATGGGGAAATCTCACCACTTCTGGGGAAGAAGGACTAGAGAGAGTCATGAGAAAAAAAAGAAGGTGGCCTGCATGGTAGCAACAAAAGTCAAGGGAATTCTACATCTCAAGATCATTGCTGACACCTAAACCTAAACCAGCCCTGGGCCTTTCTGGACTGGACTGAATCCAAAATCCATCACCTACCAAGACGTGTCCTGTATGTCCCAGAAACACCCCAGAAGCAAAGAGCGGCTAGTGCAAGGAGAAAGACCTTTCCATTCAAAGGTGGGTGTGAGCCCCCCATGGAATGGTGACTTCAGAAGACCATGAACAGCCCTGTCCCCTCTAGAGATGGAGCAGAGGGCTTCCAGCACTGGTGCTGAAGAGCAGGTAGGACCCCGGCCCCAGAGTACCTTTCTACACTTACAACGTCACAATCCCACATGCTTCTAAACTTGCGAGATCAAGCCCTCACTTGCTGTCCACTAACCTGCAAACTTCAGTCCCTCTGCTCCTGGACTTGGCAGGAACCAATAGGGAAGAAGGGAAGTCAGGAAAAGGATGGACAGCAGGAGAAAAGGGAGAAGGAAGAAACACAGAAGTTCCTGTTAACTCCTTTGAAAGGCCCAGAGTCAACCGGAAAAGCCTAGTAGGGAGGCCAGTGAAGCAGCATAAAGAATACAAAGTAAATGAGATGTTTTAAATAATTTCTCTTTTGGCCATGTAAAGAAGCATTAGTTACCCAGGTAATGAGATCTTACACGGAGATGATTCCGAGGCTCAGCTTGACGATGTTAAGTAGATCCATTCTGGACCCGGAGTGCCAATTACATTTCCAAACTGGCAATTAGACACAATCCCCCAAGGACAATCACCAAATAATGTCCCAAACAAAGCAAAGCCCATCTTCAGGCTGCCACTGTTTTGAAGCTGTCCTTTCATCCCCTGCCTGACTCATACAGCTCAAGAACAAGGGCTCGTCATGAGCTAATGCTTGTCACCCACCGGTCAGGGGAGACCAGGGTGGCATGAAAACTTAAATTCAAAAGTGACTCAAATATCATTTTGTCACTGAATCAAACCCATCTCTTTCACTCAGAGTTTCTCCATAGCTTCTAAGAAATTACCCTAAAGAGCAGCAAACTCAAAGATCAGCAAACTCTATTTGTACCTATAACATTCCCACACAGCTCCCCTCACGCCCACTCGAAAACCACTGTGGAAAGGACCCACCCAAAATACATGTTTGCTTATATTTACACAACTCTTCCTGCCCTCAGGCGGGTTTGCAGGCAACTCAGAGACCAGACATGTGTGTACCCATGAGAAGATAACTGAATTTTTCCCTCCCCTTCATCAAACAGACCGGATCTTCTTTTTCTTCTAGCACCTAGCTTGGTTCCTGGAACACAGGATGCACTTACTACAGAACAAAAGCAAAAACAACAATAATAATAACCGTAAGATTTATCTGAGGACTGGGACTTCCCTGGCGATCTACTGGTTGGGGTTCCATGCTCCCAGGGCAGGGGATACATGTTCAATCCCTGGTCGGGGAACTAAGATCTCACATGCCGCGCAGTGCAACCAAATTTTTTTTTTTTAATTATTTGAGGACCTACTGTGTGCCAGGCATCATGCTAAGGCCTTCATCTAAGCTGAAGATGATCAAGATAAATGTCTATTCCAGGCTCTCCCCTTTGACAATGGAACAACACAAAAAGCACATCTCCAGGAAAAAGCCCCTGACAGTATGAGCCGTGAAAAACCCGACAGCAGAGTGAGAAAACGAGCTACTTCCAACTGCCCCTGCTGGAATTCTGGAGGAGTATCCCTGGAGGGCGGTACAGCTCAGGGCCACCCATCTCTCCACACTCAGTGATCAGGTCTTAAGCCCAATCCTCTCACACTGCACCCTCTGTGAGAGGGTTTGGGAAGGCCCACCTGGGTCTCTATGGAAAATCAGGCTGCAGTTTTGCGGCCCACCAACTTCAAACAGTCCGGAGGGCATGGCCAGCGGCTGGCTTCCCGGAGCTTCACCACAGAGCAGCCCCCGCTCCACCAAGAGCCTCTAATTTTGCAAGAGGGTGGTTTGGCTGAGTTGCCATCCTGGACTTCGGAAAGTCTCACCCCTTGCAGTGGGACCCACTGGCACGAGGGAGAGCCTGTGGGTGACATGCAGACCACACCCCACACACCTGAAGGATGCTGCCCTGGCCACCATGACCCAAGCCCAAACCAAGGGTGCTGTGGGTTCCTTGGGCGAAGACATGCCAACAATCAGCTTTAGCAGCGAGGGTCCAGACTGAACTGCAGCAAGGAGAAAAGGCCCGAGCCGAGTTTTCTCGACCCGGTTGTCCTGGCACAGTGAGCCTTCCTCTTCTCAATCCTTCCCATGCTGAGGAAATGGGAATTTCCATATTTTAAAATAGCCCTGTCTTCAGAGAGGGACTGCCCGGAGACTGAGGAAGGGACCGGATACTTGCTTCTCAAAGCGTGGTCTGCCCAGCGCCTGTGTCTCATGAGAAATGCAGAGTCTCAGGCCCCATCCTGGACCTTCTGAATCAGAATCTGCATCCCACTAGTTCCCCAGGTGATTCGTGTACATATTAAGGTGTGAGAAGCACCAGGAGCAAACACACTGATGCTCCCTCTGGCCTTTGGAGGAGGGGATCTGACATCCCAACTGCACAGCCCTGGAGCCTTCTCCCCAGAGTGCACACCCTGCCTCCGAGGCTGGGCCCCCTGAGCGTCCTTCTCCGTGTGCCCAGGGTCAGCGTTCCACCTGATGCATTTCAGGGACTTCCCTGCTGACCCAGTGGCTAGGACTCTGCGCTCCCCATGCAAGGTACCCAGGATCCATCTCTGGTCAGGGAAGTAGATCCCACAAGGTGCGGCTAAGAGTTCGCCTGCCACAATGAACAGCGGAGATCCCATGTGCTGCAACTGAGACTTGAAACAGCGAAATAATTTTTTTTTTTTAAGAAGCATTTCATAAAAGAACTCCCTGCTATGCACAGAAAGGCTCTGGGAGGTCAGAGGTCCTGCGGGAGGCCAACCTTGCCTGACCCCCAGACAGGGCTTGCAGAGAAAAGGGTTCCCCTCAGGGCTCCAGGAGCTGTGGCAACATGGCACCAACATAGCCCCTCTTGTGGAAACCACAGGGGCATCCCAGCAGGGGCACCACAGCTCTGATGCCCCAGGAAGATGGTGTTCGCTCCTGTGATTCACAGGCTAGCACGGCCACTGCCACTGTGAGCAGGGACACCCCGGCTGCCCACACTGGGAAGGAGGTCCTGGCATTGTAATCCAATGCCAACCTGACTGCTTCAGTACCAGGCTCCTCTCGCCCTGGCCAGAGAGAGACCCAAAGCAAGAACTCCCTGTAACAGCCACACAGAGGATGTCCCCATCCAGGAAAGAAGGCCCTAGTGATCCTTGCCCTGGGAGTCCTTTCTCCCCAAGGCCACATACTAGGGCAGCTCTTTAGGCCCCTGGCACCTGGAAGCAGGGCCAGAAGATGGTTTGAAGTCACTGGTGTCCTCCTAGGAAAAGCTATAAAGTGGGGTCCCCTAGAGTACCTATCCCAAGGGGCTGTGCTCTGCGACGATCCCTAGTGTACAGATGAGGAGACTAAGGTACAAAGTGGCAAAGTCCTTACCCAAGGTCACAGGCTGACTCTGGGATGCTACCCAGTGACCCTGACACCTAGGCTGAGCTGCTCAAAGTGAGTATGGCCGATGGCAGTATACCCAATTCTTCTCCCGCGGAACTTCTCCCAACCTGTGATGTGACTCTCCAAGGGCCCACAGCTATGTCAGCTATGTCAGGAAGTACGCTGTGTCTTGACTTTCAATTTTGTTTCACAAGGTAAATTCAAGGGCATGTGCTCCACAGAGCACACTGGAGGAAATACCGCTCTGGGGACCATCAGGGTAGAGCGGGTCTGGGGAGAGGGCACCCTGGTGGGGAACCTGTCAGAGCCTCAGGGGAACAGGTCTGTGAGCACTGGACTGGGGATAATGGGTGGAATCCATCCCTTCTCAAGGGACATTAGACAGCCATGCGTGGCCACCAAACCTCTCACTTGCACTAGGTCTGCAGCTCCTGGAGCTGCACGATGACGAGGCTCATCCACTCTCTTCCCCACCATCAAAGCACTAGCCAGACTGCCAAGCTCTCCTCCACATCCACATCCATGTCCAGGAGCCCTCCCAGGCTGCCCCTCCCCCACCTGCCAGACTCGCAGCAGCCAAGAGTCATGAGTCCAAATCTCAGTCTGAGACCCAAGGACAATCAACTTCAGGGTCTAGAGGTCCCTTTTGGTTCAAACTTCTATTTGTTGTAGTTAGTGCCCTTCCAGGGTCAAAAGTTCAAGGACTTAAGGAGAAAATTTTAAACTCGCCATCTTGTGAAGCCATGAGAGCTCCCACTGACAGGCCTGCTAAGTGACAGGCATTTCCTGGGTGGTATATACCCAGTAATGTCCCTCCTTATAAGAAACCTACAAAGGAAGCATCATCACGCTCTTCTTACAGGTGAAGACAAACAGCTTAACTGGGCTGCCGGCCACAGATGCCCAGGTAACAAGCACAGGCTCCACGATTTGCACTCGGGTCTGTCTGAATGCAGTGTCTCTACGGAAGCGTGCATTTCCACAGGGAGATCCAGGAACAAGGAGAAAAAGCTCTCAGGACAAGGAAGGTCACCTGCAGCTCCCCAGTGCCTGGGACCTGAGCGCTTCTCCAAGGCCACCCTAAGTGATGCCATCAAAGCGGAGCATCTGAAGGTCGTCCAGTGCCGCCGATCTCCAGGATGAGATGAGGCACCGGGGCCAATCTGCAATCAAGAATTCTGAGGCTCCGAAGCTCCAGCCCTGATTGGACGCACCAGGCCAGACCCTGGGTAATCACCAAGCCGTAATGGGATCTGATGTTTATATTAGTCACGAGCCTGACAGAGAAAACGTGTTGTTTTCTCAGACACAGCCATGAAGACAATACCTCCATAATTCATTACGTGCAGACCAGACTTGATCGAACACAAACTTCTCCGAGGAGGATGGCTTGCACTGAGAAAAGGATGAGTCTATGCCTGGCCACAGGAGGCCCCTCCCAGCAAACCACACCACCGTAGGAAAATGGCCTCAGTTTCCCCAGGCATTTAAAGCAAAGCAGCCTGTGGGCTGGAGGAAGAGCAGAAGGTGGAAATAAAGACACATAAGCACTCTGAAGCTGGAGAATTACAAAATGTGTCCTGAGCTAGAGACTTTACCCATAGATCGCCAACTCCTTCTACTATCCTCCACTGAGTCCCAGGGCAGGAAGGGGCACTAGCAGTCACAGAATTCAACCCCATATTTCACACAGCAGGAAAGAGACCAGAGAGACTAAAACCACTCCTTCAAGGTCACACCCTTATTGAGGCTGCCAGAGCAGCTCCTTGTTCAGTACAGTCTGCGGCTGGCTTCGACCTGGAAACGTCACAGCCAAGTGAACGGAGGGCTCTGATGAAACCCATCAGAGAAAAAGACCATGAGGTGAAAAAGTACAGCAAAGAGTATAATACCGGAATGACTGTGCCCAAGTTCCAAACAGCGAGAAAACGGGATTCTTTTTTGTCTTTTGTTCCCTAAAGAAGCCCATGTGCCATTCTTTTCAGAACAGTGAAGTCATTCACGATTTGAGATTCGGAGGTCAGAGGGACTAAGGATGAGATGCCTCTTGATGTACACCCAGTTTCGGGTTCCTTTGATCAAAAAGGATGGTACAGTCCCAGAGGCCAAATGCTGTAATTCCAGAGCTCCAGCTGAAGCTTATTCCCCTCGAGTTTCAGATGTGAAAAAGACCCTAACTCCAGGTCAGACCATCTTGGGGCTAAATCAGGATGAGGGTGAACATATCTGAGGGCTGGTAGAATAGTGAGGAAAAGCAGCTTTGGTTTGCTTGGGAAACCCAGCACTAAAATAATTATTCCAAACTGAAGCCAAATGCATTCTTCTGAACGGCATCTTGACAACTACTAAATACTTGGAAAGCAAAAAGAATGAAGGACAAAAAAAAAGAAAAAAAGAGAGAGAGACTGCAGTAAAAATACAGACCTCAAGGGTAGAAAGAAAAGTTTACAAAAGGGCCCAAGTAACTACTATTGGGCAAAATGAGATGGCTACACACACTTGTTTAATTGAGCAAATCAGGGGGCCGTGATCCTAAGCATGTTTTTAAAAAGGACTCTAAAGATACAAAAAGTAACCCTATCTCATCCTATACTGGCCTCACATCTTCCCAACCAACTGCAAGCATCTCTCGTTCCAGGCTGATTCTTTGTAGACACTTCCGGTTATGTCAACTTGGCATGTATTGGAGCTTCAAAATATAGCTTGATATAAAGGGATTGTTCTTTTTAAATGATTGTTGCCAAAAAACTATTTTCTTGAGAAAACTTACAGAAGTTATGCTTGGTCATCATTTAGGAAAGAGACTCTTTACGTGAAATATCCAATCAGCATTTCCCCACATGCACTGCGGTAGCACTGATGTACCTCCTAGAGTAAAAAGACTTCAGAAGCTGCGTTTAAAACCCCAGGATCACAAAAACACTGAAACTTATTTTCACTCACTGAAAGAAAAGTTCTCAGTATGATCAAGCCTGCCCAGTTCCTGAAAGATAAGAGGTCATTTAAAAGTTCACTAAAATCAGTCTAGAAAACATTTGAGATTTGTACGACTCTTTTCTCCCCGCCAACCCCCCACCCACCCAAGGGTAGTCACAGAATCTCTGTAAAGGAAAAACATTCCTAGACTGAAGACTGCTGGGGAGGCAGAGGAGAGGGAATGTGTGAATAAGAAGACTCTATGAATAAGCGTGGGTTTCCCAGGTGGCTCAGGGGTAAAGAATCTGCCTGCAATGCAGGAGATGCGGGTTCTATCCCTGGATCCAGAAGATCCCCTGGAGAAGGAAATGGCAACCCACTCCAGTATTCTTGCCTAGGAAATCCCATGGACAGAGGGGCCTGGTGGGCTATAATCCATGGGGTCACCGGAAGACAGTCCAACACAACTTACCAACGAAACAACACGACAACATGAACAGGCGCCCAGTCAGGAGGGCTGGGCAAGGGGCCAGGTCTAGGGGGGTCCCAGGGTTAGGATCCTGTGTAACCTGCTGGCTTCTCTGGAATGTGGGAGGTCTTCCACGCTGACAAGTAAGGAGAAACCGCTATGACCAAGAAGGTAACTCCAGAGAAAACTGGCTGGCTAACATCTGGAGGTCTCAGAGAAGTAGGAGGAAGGATCGGATGATGGCTTTTATTTTTCTCCCTTATTTCCAACACATCAGTATTTTCCAAAACACAAATGTGCTGCCACAAAACACAGCTGAGCCCCAGTACCCGACAGGATGTATAATTAATGATCAGGAGAGAAAGAGAGAGCTTCCTTTCACCCTTGTGTCACCCATAGCCCCTGTCTTACCTACTCCCTCTCAGAAGCAATTAAGGAGGCTGCTACAAGTTGCTATGCCCTGTGGAAGTTTGAGGGGTCCTCGGACTAACTTTATTAGAAAAGACGTGAGATCTGCTTCTACCATGCACGGTTCGCTGTCCCTCTCTGATCCCCCCTCCCTCTGAACACGCTATCACTGGCTAGACCCCTAGATTAAAAAGTGGTCTAAACAGAAAGCAGCCCGGTCACTCTTTTTTTTTCCAGTTCTTTCTTTTTTTATCCTGCAGTTTTCTATGAAAAGCTGCCCCCCGCACCTTCAGCCAGTGCGGGGTGGGGGGGCGGTGGAGAGAGGACATCTCTAGGGACACGACGCGACAGACCAGGCAGTCAGCCTAGCAACCGCGCATAAGGTGTAGTGAGCCCGGGTGCTGGTGGGCGTCTCTGCGCCAGGAATAGCCGACATCCAGCCACCTCAACAACGTCGGGGAGGAGGCTCGCGTGAGCACCGCGGCCTTGGCCGGCTCTCGGTGGTCCACCCCCGGCTCCAGCGCCACGCGGTCGGTGGCATTTTCGCGGACCTAAAGGCGGTGGCCTGGGGGCGAGAACACAGATGCCGAAGAACTTGGAGAGGGTCAGTTCCAGGATAATATCTAAGAGTCACAGAGGGAGGGGATGTCAGGCTTGCCACCTCGCTACACTCCTAAAGCGGCAGCCTCCGCGGATTGTCTCTAAAAGTGGGATGCTACTCCCCAACTTTCTCTCGCCCCTCCAGGTGCCCCACGCCCTCTGGTCATGTTCCTCCCTTGGGATTCCCTAGTTCCAAAAGATGTCCTCCCTGCCTATAGGATTTTCCTTTTCTGATTCCACGGATTCACCTCCCCAACAGGTTTCTAAAGTGCGAGTTGACGTGCTCCCCCTCGCCCACCACAAGGAGCCCAGCCCGGGCAGGTGAGCCGCGCGGAAAGCTCACCCACGGCCCCCAGCTTGTTCGGTGCCCGCCCGGTCGGCTCTCCCTAACTCCGCACCACGGGCCCCCGAGCGGCGCGCGTCCCCCGTCTCGGCCCCAGCCGCTGCCGCAAACAACCCTATAATAAATTAAAAGGTCGGGATGGGGCGTCCGCGTCCCGGAGCGCATCCGCTGGGGGCAATTCCTCACCCTCGGTGCGCCGGCCGCTGCCCCAATTGGCGGGCGCCGGGAGAGCGGAGGGAAGGGAAGACGGCGAGGGGCAGGCAGGCAAGGATGGAGGGAGGCACGGCGCGCTGAGGAGCAAGGAGGTGGGCTGCAGGGGACGCCGAGAAGCGGCGGGGCTGGCGCAGGGAGGAGGCGCCCGGGGCGCGCGTTACCTTCGTTTTGCCCCCGCAGTGGCAGCAAACGGTCCACAGGTACTTGAGCGTCCTCCAGAGCAAGATGATGAAGAGGCCGCCGAAGAAAGTCACCATGGAGGAGGCCAGGAAAGCCCACCACATGCGTTGGCCCCGGCTGTCGCACGGCACCTCCATGGTCACTGGGATGATGAGCGCATCCATCTTGGGCTCGTGGACCGAGGACGAGGAGGAAGAGGAGGAGGAGGAAGAAGAGGAGGAGGAGGACGCGTCTAGGCTGAGATGGTTCGCGTGGATATTGCTGCTCATTCTAAGACTGCTGCCTCCGCCGCCGCCGCCGCCACCATTTGCCATAGCTAGCAACGGGCAGCCGGCGCAGGGGCTCGGGGGAGCTCCTCCCGCCGCCGGCACCACCCCGAACACCCATCAACAGCCATATTGCTGCTACTGCTGCCGCCGCGGAGCGCGAGAAGGGGGCGGGGAGGCGCCTGGGCTCGGGGCGCTGTGCGCGACCTGGCGGGGTGCGCGGAGATATATACAGCGGGCCGCCGCCGCCGCCGCCCGCCCTCCCTCCCCCCGGCCGCCCGCCCGTCCGGGGGGGAGGGGGACGGAGCGCGCGGGCAGATCCCCTCCCAGGCCCGCGCCCCGCTCGTCCCGGGCTGCGCCGGCCCCAAGCGCCGAGAGCGAGGGGGCGCCGCGAGCCGCCGGCGCCCGGGGTCTGCGCCGCCCCCGGGCCCGCCCCGGCTCTGCGCGCCGGCCCGGGTGCCCTCGGCTCCGCGCCGCGCCGCCCGCCGTGCGCCACGCGTGTGCGCCGCGCTCCGGCCCGGGACCCCTCCCCGCACGCCGGTCGGACAGCTAGCCCGCCGCTCTGGGCTTATTAGGCGGCAACTCGTTAATAACGTCTCATCAGCCCCCTCCCGGGCACCCCCGCGCCAGCCCCTCCTCTCCCCGCTGCGCTCGGCTCTCGCTCTCCGCCCCGGTGTGCGTCGGGCCGCGGCAGGTTCACCGCTCCTGGCCCGCCGCCGATGCCGCTAGCCCATGCTCCCGGGATCCCCGAGCCGCGTCGCCACGCCACTGAGCCTCCTCGGCCTTCGTTCGATCTTCCTCCCCGCTTGCTCAGGCTCCTCCTCGTCCCCGTCCTCGCCTCCCGAGCCTCTTCTGCGCGCTCCCCGCAGCCGCCAGCAACAGCAGCTGCAGCAACTGGAGCCGGCGCGGGCTCAGGCCGCCCGAGGCGGGAGGGGAGGAGGCTCGCCACGCTGGCTCGCCTCAGCTCCGAGTTAGGCAGGGGGCCGGCAGACCCCTTGGCGGCGGCCTGGCACGCACCCCTGAGTCCCAGTGCGAAGGGTACAGAGCCCCAAACCCAGGCGCAGGACCCGACACCTCTCTCCAAGGTGCTGCGCCCCCAGCCGAGCGCCCTGGCGCGCCCGAGGAGTACCGTCGGGCGCCCGTGGCAGGCCGATTTCCCCAAAGCAGACCCCAGTGGGGAGGGGAGAAGTAACCAGCTGTTGATTGCACAGGCCGGACGCCCCAAGATTTTCGGGCTTCGGGAGTGAGGAGGACCCTTCTCCAGGATACACACCCTCGATCGACCCCTATTCAAATCCCTACAGGCTCTTCCCTGTCGCCTTCCTAGGTGCCCCAGTCCCCCGTGCCGGCCTGGCGGTGGTCTGTGCCCTTTGATAGCAGCAGATGGTAGTTTTTGTTTGTTTGTTTGTTGCCTTTTCCTTATTAAGCGACAGAGGCTGCCTAAGAAAGTAGCCAGAGATGGGCTGGGGAGACCTGGTCTCAGGGACAGTGCCAGCTCCTAGAGACAACAGAGTTCCCTAAAGTCACTCTGCGTTTATCCAGCCTCAGCCTCCATCGTGTGAGGAGCGCAGCTCATGTTCCTTTCAAGGCCACCTCTCCCCACTTAGGATCTTCCCTTCTCCCCACTTAGAGGTGAAGAAGGCATCTGGGTTTGTTCAACAGCCACTGTGCCTTACCACCAGGGGAATTCTCCTCTGATGCTCCCTCTGGACACTGCCCTTCGTCCTGCTACTAGCTGGACCACAGGTTTTTCCAGCGCTAATTAAAAGTGAGATGATCACACTCTCCCCTCATTGCCCACAGTGGTTTCCCCAAAGTTTCCAGCTCATTAGTTTAAGCTTAATTGGAATTCTCAGGTTCCTTTCAGCCCTTCCTGTGGTGAAGGCCAAGTTAGCATCCTTCAAGGTATAGGCCTGTGCTGTTTCTGCCTGAGTCAGAGCTCAGCCCCTCCCCTTGCCCTTGGAGGCCCTAGGATGCAGGGCAGGCTGGGGCAAGGGAGGGCAAGCTGGGCAGCGAGGTTCAAGGGGGTGTTTGAAGCTTCCTTCCCTGCTCTATTCAGAACACATTTATTGGGCTTGGGACCCACATCTATTAGAAAAGTTCTCTGTGTTCAGAAACCACTCTGAACACATTCCTGTTGCACCAGTCCTGTGCATGCAGAGACCCTGGGTCCTTTCCAGCACTGGGTTGAGGGCGTCAGCCCCAGAAATGCTGTGGGGATGTGCAGGAAGGTGGTCATAGCCCAGAGGGTCCTTGATTTATTGGGTTGGCCTTCTAAGTGGCTATACTTTGCTGCCTCTGGGTCTCAGCGTACCAATAAAGTTAAGGACTTTCCTCAAATTTTAGATTTGAAATTTAAAAGCAAAACACATGAGGATTAAAAGAGCAGCAAAGGATAGAACTGTCTCCCCAGTGGAATATGAAACCCCCAGGATGGATTCCCTTTCCTCACATAATTAAGCTTCTACAAACCAATGAATCACCTCCAGGCCTTGCTGGACTTTCCCCATAGTCTGGGTTCCCCTCAGACACCAGGCGGGGTGGGGAGGGGGCAGGTGAGGAGCAGAAGGCCACCAGTTGCTATGACTTCTGTCACCCCAACTGCAGAATCCTCACTGGGTTTCTCCTCCATCATCACCTTCATCATCTCATCATCCTTCCAGAGGGTGCTGGGAGGCCCCTGAGGCATCATCTCCTCTGCTTCTTTCATCACTTGTCATCCCTGTGCTGATTAAAGCTTTTCGCAATTTCTGTGTTAGGCAACACAGAACCTAGACTAGGCAGGATCCTCAGAGATGCTCCCCATCAAAGTCAAGATCCTGTTCTTCCTACAATCTTCAGCCCTCACCACCTCCTGACTGTTGCTGCTACTGCTGCTAAGTTGATTCAGTCATGTCCGACTCTGTGCAACCCCCGGGGCAGCCCACGAGGCTCCCCTGTCCCTGGGATTCTCCAGGCAAGAACACTGGAGTGGGTTGCCATTTCCTTCTCCAATGCATGAAAGTGAAAAGTGAAAGTGAAGTCGCTCAGTCGTGCCCTACTCTTAGCGACCCCATGGACTGCAGCCTACCAGGCTCCTCCATCCATGGGATTTTCCAGGCAAGAGTACTGGAGTGGGGTGCCATTGCCTTCTCCGACCACCTCCTGACTGGTGGGCACCAAATGAAAGAGTGCCTCCATCCACCAGCGTCCACCAGAAACAGACCTCATCAGGCCACAGCTCAGCTCTCGCACTACTGCCTTACCAGGCACAGATTTCAGAAAACCTGGCACTTGGCCCCAAGAGTTTATACCTCACACTTAAAAGGGAACCTCAAGTACCCCTTCATTCATTGTGTTTTCTCATTTGTAAATTGGAATAGCAACAGGAACTGCCCTGCTTACCTCAAAGGACTGTTTGTAAGGATGAAAAAGACAACATGCAGGTCTCTGTGTGTGTTTCACCCCTTGTAGGTATGTCTACAGGCTGGGAATTGAGGGCCAATGAGCGAGAACGAAAAACCTTTACAAAAGGAGAATCCAACCTCCCCCATCCTGAAAGTAATACTGTGACCCAAAAACAAACAGCCAAACTCAGATCAGAGCTTCTGAACCCTAAGCCAGTCTGTGTGTGTGTGTGTGTGTGTGTGTGTGTGTGTCTGTGTTGTGGGGGGAATGTGGACAAAATTGTCGCTCCGTGACCCACACTTCTGTGCTGCATCCCACGGCCCATCAGCTGGGATGAGAACTGAGGTGCAATGCCTCTGCCCTCTGCCGCAGCCATTACACAGCAGCCCATGTGGCCCCCGACAACTGGGCATGAACAGGTTCCACGCCATGGCAGGACCACTCTGGGGGTGATGGGTCCTCTGAACCCTGACATGCACACCCGCTCCCCGCCTTCCTGCTCCCTGGGACAGCCTCAGGAATGCGAGGGCTACAGAGTAGCACCTACAAATTGCCCCAGTGCATTCCACCTCTTGTAGGTATTTCTGCAGGCCAGGAATTGAGGGCCACTGCACAAGAAGGAAAAGTCTTTGCAAAAGTAGAAATTCCAACCTCCTCCGTTCTGAAAACAACACAAGCCACCTATTCATTTCTCATCACATTTATAAACTTCTCGGTGAGGAGGGCAGCCTCTTCATGTGTGAGCATGTGTCCACGGAAGCTTTCAAAGCACGTCGGGGCTTCACGTTTCTAAATTATTTGAATCTGAACAATCCCAACTGATTTAAAATAAATAAACGTGCATAAACAAACTAAAAAGACAGAGAAACTAAAGTAATAGCCAAGGAGAACAAAGAGGCTTATTTACTTAAATGTAGACCCAACATCATAATGAATGTACCTTGGATTTCATTTTTTTCAGGCCTAGACCCAGAGAAGTCAGATGGGTTCTGTAAGGGATTTAGCGCCCTCTGGTGGCCCTTTATGGCAGCACATGACATTATTTTGTTTCAGTTCGAAAAGGGGGCTTATTAAAACAGAAATAGAAGATATGAAAATTCCAAAAAAAAAAAAAAAGATATGAAAATTCCAAAGAGAAAACTCCAGATGTAAAAATCTACAACCACAATAATATTAATTATCCATCTGTGAGTCCTAGCAGCATATACACTGCTGTGATAAAGGTGCTAAGAGAGCTTACATTGTTACCGTGATTTCTAAGCTGTAACTACTACTGGGAAAGTGTTAGTCATGTCTGACTCTATGTGACCCCATGAACTGTAGCCCACCAGGCTTCTCTGTGCATGGAATTCTCCAGGCAAGAATACTTCAACGGGTATCTATACCCTTCTCCAGGGGATCTTCCCGACCCAGGGATTGAACCCAGGTCTCCTGCATTGAAGGCAGATTCTTTACTGTCTTAGCCACCAACCAGGTAACCCATGACTCCTTAAATTACCATTGTGTTAAAATACTATTTAACTTACTTTCCTTCAGTTCAGTTCAGTTCAGTCGCTCAGTGGTGTCCAACTCTTTGCAACCCCATGAATCGCAGCACGCCAGGCCTCCCTGTCCATCACCAACTCCCAGAGTTCACTCAAACTCATGTCCATCGAGTTGGTGATGCCATCCAGCCATCTCATCCTCTGTCATCCCCTTCTCTTCCTGCCCCCAATCCCTCCCAGCATCAGAGTCTTTTCCAATGAGTCAACTCTTCGCATGAGGTGGCCAAAGTATTGGAGTTTCAGCTTCAGCATCAGTTCTTCCAGTGAACACCCAGGACTGATCTCCTTTAGGATGGACTGGTTGGATCTCCTTGCAGTCCAAGGGACTCTCAAGAGTCTTCCCCAACACCACAGTTCAAAAGCATCAATTCTTTGGCACTCAGCCTTCTTCACAGTCCAACTCTCACATCCATACATGACCACAGTAAAAACCATAGCCTTGACTAGATGAACCTTTGTTGGCAAAGTAATGTCTCTGCTTTTGAATATGCTATCTAGGTTGGTCATAACTTTCCTTCCAAGGAGTAAGCGTCTTTTAATTTCATGGCTGCAGTCACCATCTGTAGTGATTTTGGAGCCCAGAAAAATAAAGTCTGACACTGTTTCCACTGTTTCCTCATCTATTTCCCATGAAGTGGTGGGACCGGATGCCATGATCTTCATTTTCTGAATGTTGAGCTTTAAGCCAACTTTTTCACTTTCCACTTTCACTTTCATCAAGAGGCTTTTTAATTCCTCTTCACTTTCTGCCATAATGGTGCTGTCATCTGCATCTCTGAGGTTATTGAGATTTCTCCCGGCAATCTTGATTCCAGCTTGTGTTTCTTCCAGTCCAGTGTTTCTCATGATGTACTCTGCATATAAGCTAAATAAGCAGGGTGACAATATACAGTCTTGACGAACTCCTTTTCCTATTTGAAACCAGTCTGTTGTTCCATGTCCAGTTCTAACTGTTGCTTCCTGACCTGCATCCAGATTTCTCAAGAGGCAGATCAGGTGATCTGGTATTCCCATCTCTTTCAGAATTTTCCACAGTTTACTGTGATCCACACAGTCAAAGGCTTTGGCATAGTCAATAAAGCAGAAATAGATGTTTTTCTGGAACTCTCTTGCTTTTTTGATGATCCAGCAGATGTTGGCAATTTGATCTCTGGTTCCTCTGCCTTTTCTAAAACCAGCTTGAACATCAGGAAGTTTATGGTTCACGTATTGCTGAGGCCTGGCTTGGAGAATTTTGAGCATTACTTTACTAGCGTGTGAGATGAGAGCAATTGTGTGGTGGTTTGAGCATTCTTTGGCATTGCCTTTCTTTGGGATTGGAATGAAAACTGACCTTTTCCAGTCCTGTGGCCACTGCTGAGTTTTCCAAATTTGCTGGCATATTGAGTGCAGCACTTTCACAGCATCATCTTTCAGGATTTGGAATAGCTCAACAGGAATTCCATCACCTCCACTAGCTTTGTTCGTAGTGATGCTCTCTAAGACCCACTTGACTTCACATTCCAGGATGTCTGGCTCTAGGTCAGTGATCACACCATCGTGAGTATCTGGGTCGAGAAGATCTTTTTTGTACAGTTCTTCTGTGTATTCTTGCCATCTCTTCTTAATAACTTCTGCTTCTGTTAGGTCCATACCATTTCTGTCCTTTATCGAGCTCATCTTTGCAGGAAAATCCATGCCTTAGTCTTTATAATCTCTTTGTAGCATCAGAACAGACAGTGGCTAGTCTCCCATTTTACAGGCAAGGAAACTGAGGCTTAAATCTATTGAGTCATCACAAGAAAGTACTTTTGGAGAAATTTATCTCTTTGTGATTTATAACAAAGGAATAGGACCATGGCAGCACCATACTTAAGGGCCTTTGAATACCAAAAGGGAGCACTGGTTCCCAGGATGGAGAGAGGGACTCAGATAGCAAGCTTTGAAGGGTTTGTTTACTATAAATGTTTTTTTCTACTTTACTATAAGTATCTTTTTCTACTTATAAGAATAACTCAGACTCCTAAAGTTTCATAAAATAATATAAAATTCACTTAGAATGATCACCATCAACAGGTAACCATTATTAATATTTTTATGTATTTCTTTCACACATTTTCTTGGGTGTGTATTTTTGCAAAATTAGGGTTAGATCGAACATCTAATTTTTATTCTATTTTCCCTTAACATTAAATTGTAAGCATTCTCCTCTGTGTCATTAAATATCATAGAAAATACTTTGTTTTTTCATGAAGTGTTCTGTATTATGCATTACAGCTGCAAATCTGCCCTCTGAAGTTTTCAGTTCTTAATGACAGCAGAGATTTTGGGTACAGGGTGGAGTTAGACTGACATGTGACTGATGAGGTGCAAATGTGAGTCTGAGGGCCATGGAACACAGAATTTTCCCAATGTATCTTAATTACAAGAAAACATTTTTTAAAAAAGAATTGAATAATATTCTATTTGATGGTCTACTGCTGACATTTAGGTTATTCCAAAACTTCATCTTTTTAAATAAGTCTTAAAACTTTGTCAGAGATTCATACAAGTCAAAAAGATGCCCTGAAGATTTCTATGGGCATTCTTATATCATAGGCCCAGTGCCTGTCTTCCAGATGGGTGCAAGTCCAAGCCAGCCTACCTGTGAGCTACTTCCCAGCCTTGCCCCACATCGGGGCTTTATATCAGCCAGTTCCAAGTGAAAAATTTGGGGGCTAGGAAAAAGAACCCATGGAAAATTCTGCCCTCTTCTAACACATCAAAGCCAATGGCTCTGAGGAACATAGTGTCTGTGGTCCCACCATACCTTCCTCAATCATTGGCCCCTGTGCCAACCAAAGAATGCAGCCTTCATTCCCCTAAACTGCATCCATGACTGGGGCAAGGGAGGCCCAACTCATGGGCCCTGCCCTGCTTAGAACCTGTCTTGCACTTTCACCCCATTCGACTTTTGGAAATCTCTACCTCCCTTTCATCTCTGCGAGCAGCGTCACCCCACCAGAGCACCAGTACTGTGGACCTTGTCTCTGGGACATAGGCAGGGCAAAAATTCACCCACCCATTTTCACAGTGGGAAAAAGAAGACAGCAAAGGAAAGAGGTCGTCCTCAGGACTCCTCACTCTCAGACTGATAGACTTTCTCATCCTCTTCATAGAAGGTCCCTGATTAGATCTTTGTGAAGGCTCTGGTTCAGGCTCTGTTTCAAGATCAAGTCTAAAACTCAACTCCTTATCACTTGTGCTCCAAGGCCCTCTACTGACTACATTATAAAAGGGGAGGAGGAACTTCCCTGACAGTCCAGTGGTTAATACTCTGTGCTTCCATTGGACGGGGCACAGGTTCAATCCCTGGTCGGAGAACTAAGATCCTGCATGCTGCAAGGTACGGCCAAAAGAAAAAAGAAAAAAATACAGATATATAAAAATAAAAGGGGTGGACTGTGCAGATGAATCAAGGGATTTAATCCTGCCTCTGCCTAGAAACTCTTGCTGCTTTGGCAAAAAAAAAAAAAAAAAAGACAATGTGGAGACCATCCTTCCCACTTATAAACCCTCTTGAGAAATAAGGAGAAATGAGTCAAAAGTCAGACATCTCTGTGGCTTTCATTGACTTCTAATTTTGACTTACACTGTTGGTGTCTGCTTTTAGCATAACATTATCCAAAGCTGGATCCCTTTGTTTCACATTGACAACTGGCACCCTTGAAGTCACATCCCTTCTTCAACTTTAGTATCTACCCCACACTTGCCAAACTTCCTGCTTCCCAAAGGTGAGATAATAATTTAATGGCCTAACAAATTATAAACCATGGTATTTTAATGAGAGGTAAGGCTATCTGTGTGAAACCAAGAAATTCTGCTTTTGCAACATTTTTGCAAAAACAAACAAAATAAGACAAAACTCCAATCTAGCAATATCCTGGTAGTCAAAGTAAATAAGCTGTTAAGGAAACAAGGCTTCTACAACTGAAAGCTGAGTTCAGGAGGAAAATTCATTACAACTCTTTATGGAAGGAGCTTGCCAGGTTTCAGCAGAAGGCTGTTAGATGTTCAGCATATGTGAAACACCGTCCTAGGAATAGTGTTAGAGGACAAGAAGGCAAGATAGGTCCTCACCACTGGTCGGGACCTGAGTCCTTGAGTCTGCCACCAGGGGGGATTTTGCTCAGTTGTCCTACTAATCCAGAGAGAGCACTGTGCTGATGGCTACCAGTCCAAACACAGAGAGGAGCGACCTGTGGCTTTTCCAGGTGCTGAAGCTGTTTGGGGGCATCCACTGAGTGCCCCCCTCCCCCCGAGATCTTCCTCCCTGGGGACTTCTGACATGGGCTTTTATGATCACAAACTTTGGATACTTCAGATACTTCTAGAAAGATATCTTACACTATGCAGGTCTGACAGACCAGACTGTTAGAGGCAGATAATCCCAGGCACATGGCTAAATCTTTGCATTCAGAAAGCCCCAGGGAGCCCCAGGATGCTGTGTTAAATATATCTCCTGCAAGGCACTATGCTGGATGGGAGGTTTAAAGAACCATCCCTTGGCTTCTATATAAATTTCATTTTGTTCTTCCCTTCTTGTAACACAATAGAAATCTCTGAGTTGAACAAAGTTAATACACAAGCGGCCCTAATCATCTTGGGAACTTCCTGGGTGATGGATAGTCATGGACTTGCAGTTTTTGTTTTCACTTGCTCTTGACTCTTATCTGAAGATCTGTCTTGGTGACACTATACTGAGACACATTGGTGGCTATGCATAAGTGTCTTTTACTTCATAAGGTAATACATACTGTTTCAGTTCAGTTCAGTCACTCAGTCGTGTCCGACTCTTTGCGACCCCATGAATCGGAGCACGCCAGGCCTCCCTGTCCATCACCAACTCCTGGAGTTCACTCAAACTCATGTCTATCAAGTCAGTGATGCCATCCAGCCATCTCATCCTCTGTCGTCCCCTTCTCCTCCTGCCCCCAATCCCTCCCAGCATCAGAGTCTTTTCCAATGAGTCAACTCCTCGCATGAGGTGGCCAAAGTACCGGAGTTTCAGCTTTAGCATCAGTCTTTCCAATGAACACCCAGGACTGATCTTTAGAATGGACCAGTTGGATCTCCTTGCAGTCCAAGGGACTCTCAAGAGTCTTCTCCAACACCACAGTTCAAAAGCATCAATTCTTCAGTGCTCAGCTTTCTTCACAGTCCAAATCTCACATCCATACATGACCACTGGAAAAACCATAGCCTTGACTAGATGGACCTTTGTTGGCAAAGTAATATCTCTGCTTTTTCATATGCTATCTAGGTTGGTCATAACTTTCCTCCCAAAGAGTAAGTGTCTTTTAATTTCATGGCTGCAATCACCATCTGCAGTGATTTTGGAGCCCAGAAAAATAAAGTCTGACACTGTTTCCACTGTTTCCCCATCTATTTGCCATGAAGTGATGGGACCAGATGCCATGATCTTCGTTTTCTGAAAGTTGAGCCTTAGGCCAACTTTTTCACTCTCCTCTTTCACTCTCATCAGGAAGCTTTTTAGTTCCTCTTCACTTTCTGCCATAAGGGTGGTGGTGTGAAACATACTCTGTTTAACAAAGTACAGTGGCTCCGATGGGAATTCCAACCCCTTCTCACTACTGTAGACATTCAATGGTTTCATAATCTGGTGGCCCATTGGAATGACTTTCCATTAAACTCGATGGGAGAGACCATTTGAGTCAGAACTAATCTAGAGACTGAACAGGATTTATCCCTGCACTGCCCGCAGGGCTTGCTACAAGGACACGGGTGTCATCAGCACAACTTGGGAGCCGAGGTGACAGGCAGAGAAACGGCATGTGGCAGCACGTGCCCTTCCTTTGAGGGCAGTGACAGTCATGATTACCCACTGGGAAATCCCCCGGACAGAGGAGCCTGGTGAGCTTATAGTTCATGGGGTCGCCAAAGAGTCAGACACAATTTAGCAACAAAACAACAACAAATACACCAAAGAGGTCAGGGACCATAGGAAGCACTTGACATGTTGCTAGGTTTATGCAAATGTTTCCCCCAACTCTTAGATCACCCACACAGCTTACACCAGAGCATCCTGCTGCCTTTACTACTACTTAATATTTGTCTCCAAGAGATTGCATTTACTTACTCAAATTTATATCAAGAGGATATTCTATGACCTTCTTGGAAAACCAGCATTACTATGGGCAGAAGACAAATTAAATAAGAAATAAAAAATTTTTAAATAAGATAAAATACAAGCATGGAGATAAAGAATAAATAGAAGTAAAGTGTAAAAACAGACATAATAAATAAAAACGATGTTATCAAATCAGAACTTGATATTCTCAACAGCCAGCCCTTACCCTGAGGCCTGGACTTCCTTTGCTTAAAGGGGAAATTGGTGAGTGATAGAGATGTGTTACAGTCATGCTGACTGTCTCTGTGGCAACTGGGTTTGAGAAAGGATTGAGCAGGGCCTGACTTTGTCACTGAGTGCCAGGATGAAGATGAGCTAAAGTCAGCCTGGGTACTGCCTGGGGCCATATGGCTTATCCTTTGAGAAACCCTGGCCTTTCCCTCTTGTTTTCATTCTAACAGGATCCCATAAGTAAGTGTTACTTTACTACACAGATGGGGAAACTGAGGCTCAAAAGGTCACGTACCCCCCTTGTCCAGAGTCACACACTGCTGGTATTTGTTCCGAGGCCTTCCTGGGATCAGTGGACAACAGCAGCCTCAAGGTCACTCAGCCCTCAGCCCTCTCCTGGGACCATCCTAACGCCAGAGCTGGACGGATTCTAGAGACCATTTTCTCTGACTTTTTCTTTTGAAATGGAGGACTGTGAGTCTTGGAGATATTATGTAATCTGCCTGGATCTTCATTCACTGGCACCTGAGCTGAAGTTGGAGTCCAAGTCTCCCCCTTTCTTATCTGTGCCTTTCCTGACCTCTCAAATGCCACCTGGGCAGCAGATGGGCCTGCTGGGGGCCTGGGGCTGGCGAACTTCCCTAGCCATCATCCCCTCTGCTCCCAGCAGGTCTCAGCAATCCCTTCTGGCTGACCTTTCTTTAAAATGCTGATCTGGGTCTCTGAGCCCCATGGGGCTCTTTGTTGCATTGGGAGCCCACGGCTAGGGGGGTCCCCACAGTGGGTGAGCACAGAGGACCTCAGAAGTCCCCTGGGGCTGATGGTAGGCAACCTGGGAGTTTGTCCCCACAGCATCGGGGCCTCTGGGCACCCTACAGGGGCCGGGCATCCCAGGTACCCCAGGAAACACTCTCCAGTGAGGAACTTTAAACTCAGCAGGCCCAGCTTTTTGGCCTCTCCCTGGAGCCAGGATGCTTTTCATGAACTGTAAGCTCAAGGAGCTTTGAAGAGCCTCTGTGGGATGAGCCCTGAGCCTGCAGGCAAGCCAGGACCTTCTCAGGCATGGTGGGGTGAGAGAATGGGGTGTCATGCTGTGCCTTTGGAGAGAGAGCGTTGGGAGGTAGAAGGAGCGGTAGAAAAGTTCACAGAAAGCAAAGTGCACATCCCGGGGAGAGGGATCGGGAGAGCAGAGAAGGAGAGGGTAGAAATGACAGGAAAAGTTAAGGAGGGAGAGGGAGAGAGACAGGAACAGAGAGAGAGAGAGAAAGGCAGGAAGAGGGAGGCGAAGGGAGGACAATGAGGAGACCAGAGACCCAAGGAAGACAGACACGCCGCTGCCGGGTCAGTGGCCTCTGCTGGGTGCTCCACTCACAGGCAGCCTGCAGCCGTAGAATAAGGGGGCTCCCAGACTTCTGCAGTAAGAAGTTATTCCCTTTATAAAGGAAAGGCACAAAATCCTGGTGGCGAATTCCTGGCAGTGAATATTCCCACCACCCCTCACCCTCCCAACACCTGTCACTCTGGGTTTTCTCCTTTCCCAGGAGAATAAATGCTTGAGATGCTGGGTCTACCTGCAAAGCACAGGCCAGAGGAAACCCCACAGTTTGGACATTCCAACCCTACCAAGTCTCAGGTTCTGCAGTGGTTGAAGGTGAGCCTGGGCTGTGTGTGCAGGAGGTGGGGACAAGGGAGGAATCCCTCCCTTATGTGGTCTCTTCTCATCACCGAGATGGGGATGATAATAATGGGACTCAGCATGATCGATACCTAAAAACTGTCACCCTGCCAAGGGATTGTTCAGGCAGCAACTCCTTCCTCATCATTTTATCAACTGGCAGGATGACATGCTTCTCGAAAATCTCCCCCAGCCCAGCCTCCTCACCAGAGAAAGTGCCCAGGGTGCGGGTCCCTCCGGTGACGACTTTAAAGCCCAGGGAGGAGAAGGGAAGGACAGCACCTTACCCTAACACATGCTATTCCACCGCTCCAAGGCTCAGCTCCTCAACTCTACAAAGGAAAAAAACATGAGTTGCTTACTAGGCAAGTATTTACTAAGCACCCACCACATGCCATGTGGCCTTCCCTGGTGGCTCAGATGGTAAAGAATCTGCCTGCAATGCAGGAGACCTGAGTTCAATCCCTGGGTTGGGAAGATTCCCTGGAGAAGGGCATGGCAACCCATGTTCGGTTCTGGCGCAGGATACAGCTGGGTCACATTTCAGCTCTGCTCCTCTCTCTGGCTGTGGGGTATGGGTTACATTTCTTAGCTTCTTCAATGGCAGTGTCCTCATCTGTATATTAGGGAGAATAGAAGTGCCTCCTCAATGAGATGTTATGAGGATCAAAGGAAAGAATCCAGACAAAGCTCTTAGCACAGTCCCTGGCACGTGGTAAGTCTTGGCCTTCTGCTGTCCTCTGTCATCATGAATAAAAGTGGAAAGGTGGCGATATACATACCTCTTCCCACCTTCTCCAAGTCTCTAGCCTCCACACTGTGAGCTGCCTCCCCCCACCCTCTGGTCCCTTGCCACGTTCTCCTTGTGTTTGCCCCCCTCTCTCAACCCGGAGATGATGGTGGTCTTGTTCACTCCTCTTTGACGCTGCTTGATATTGTCTCTCCTCCTGTGACTGAAGGACTCTTCCATCCTCTTTCCCCCCTTTCCAGAACATCTGCCTGTGTCTCTTCTTCTGAGAGACAAGAGCTGCATTCTCGTGTCCCAAGAATGTATGTCTCAACAATAGTAAAAAAAAACTCAGACTCATAAGCAAAAATGCTTAGAGGGAAAGAGGTAGAGAAATAAATCCCCTTCCAGTAAAAGGTGGAGGGTAATGAGATTTATTTATCTTTTCGTAGGTTGTCCATACCATCAATAAAGATGGTTGAGCATCTAATATACATACTGTGGTTGTTATTGTTGTTTAGTCAGTAAGTTGTGTCCAGCTCTTTGCAACCCTGGAAATCCCATGGACTGTATCTGGAGTGGGTTGCCTTTTCTTTCTCTAGGGGATCTTCCTGACTCAGGGACTGAACCCAAGTCTCTTGAATTGGCAGGCAGATTCTGTACTGCTGAGCCACCAGGGAAGCCCAATATACACATTAAAGTATCTTAACTGGCAAGAATAAAAAACTTGGAAGAGAAGATACATATCTTCAACTCAAGATGGGGAAAGCTTTCTGAAGATAAAGCTTCACTTTCCGAAGATAAAGCTTCACTCACAATCCAAAATTTCAAAGCCCACGGAAAATCACTGCATCAGGAGCAAATGTCAATAGATAAAAGGAAAGCAAAATCAGCTAGGGCTGCCAAGAACTTCTGGTAAATGAATAATATCAGAGAGAATATAAAATTAGTAACTTTAAATTATTAAAGGTATAAAAGAAAGAAATAGAAAAATGGGGGGAGGGGAATGCAGTGGAACAAAAGCCAAGCGGATCTGGAAAAGAACCAAAAAAAACTTCTGGAGAAAGATTTAATAGCCACTAAAATTTTTAAACTCACTGAGTAGGATAAATAGCAATTAGACTCAGTGGGACTGTAAGAGCTAGGCAAATAAAAGTAGATCTGAGAAGAACAGCCAGTTTACAAAAGAAAAAGATAGAAATAAGTGCATTGGCATGGCAGACAGAGCAGATAAAAGGCGAATTTCTCTCATGGATATCTAATGAGCGTTCCAGAAACTGATCATGGAGAAAGATGAGAGAGAAGACTCAAAGAGATAATGACTGAGGATTAATGGAAAACAAGACTTCATAAATCAGGAAGCCCATGTTCTAGGCAGGATAAATAAAAAACCCAGCTAGAGATGCTTTGTGGCGAAACCATAATTCACCAGTGTCACAGAGCAAAATATGAAAAACAACAAGCGAGAAAAAAGAACTTACCTTCAGAGGAATGACAATCAGTGGACCTCTCAACAGCAAAACTGAGCCCAGGATCAGCAGAACAATGGAAGGGCTTCAGGGAGCTGCGTGAAAATGACTGTCAACCTAGAACTCGATGCAGAACTACACTGCCACTGAACTGTGAGGCTGAAATAAAAGGTTTTTAGACAAATGAAAACTGAAAGCATCTGTCACCAACAGTGTCTCCCTGGAAGAATTTCTGAAGGATGAACTTTGGGGGGCAAGAAATGGAATGCAGAAGGGAGGAATGAGGAAGAAACACTGACAACAATATTAATGACTGATTTGGGAAGGACCAAACAGGCTGGAACCAAAACACTAGATTCAGTAACATGTTGGGCAGCGTGTGCATCAGCGTTAGGCACAGCACAATTCTTAAACTGTCTGTAAGAGGGTTAGATGTAAGAATTAACTCGAGATTATGTCAGGTGAATATGTTAAAATTTTAGGAGCTGAAAGAATAAAAATGGAATGGATTGCTCCCAAATCAAAGAGGGGTGAAAGTCAAAGAACAGAAAAGGGAACGGTGGCGGATGAGGGGGAAGGGGAGCAGCATGAAGTAGGACAAACAGAAATAATAAAAGAAAATGATAGAATGTGTTCAAACAGAGCCTCTTGATGAGGGTGAAGAGAAGACTGAAAAAGCTGCCTTGAAATTCAACATTAAAGAACTAAGATCATGGCATCTGGTCCCATCACTTCATGGCAAATAGAAGGGGAAAACGTGGAGGCACTGACAGGTTTTATTTTCTTGGGCTCCAAAATCACTGCAGATAGCAGCTGCAGCCATGAAATTAAAAGACACTTGCTCCTTGGAAGAAAAGTTATGACCAACCTAGACAGCATATTAAAAAGCAGAGACATTACTTTGCTGACAAAGGTCTGAATAATAAGTTATGATTTTTCCAGAAGTCATGTACGAATGTGAGAGTTGGACCATAAGGAAGGCTGAGTACTGAAAAATTGATACTTTCAAATTGTGGTGCTGGAGAAGACTCTTGAGAGTCTCTTGGATTGCAAGGAGATCAAACCAGTCAATCCTAAAGGAAATCAACCCTGAATATTCATTGGAAGGACTGATGCTGAAGCTGAAACTTCAATACTTCAGCCACCTGATGCAAAGAGCTGACCACTGGAAAAGACCCTGATGCTGGGAAAGAGTGAGGGTAGGAGGAGAAGCGGGCAACAGAAAATGAGATGATAGGATGGCATCACTGACCCAATGGACATGAGTTTGAGCAAACTCTAGGAGATAGTGAAGGACAGGGAAGCTTGGTGTGCTGCAGTCCATGGGGTCACAAAGAGTTGGACATGACTTAGCAACTGAACAACAACATTCAAACATCTAAAACTACAATAACGGTAAATAGATTCAACCAACCAATTAAAAGACAAGATCACCTGATTGGGTTGAAATTATTTAGGAATGTGCTATTTCCCAGAAACACATCTATAACTTGAAGATTCAGAAAAGATGAAAGTAAAGGACAGGGGAGAGCTGCAGCAGACACATTCTAACCAACAGAAAGCAGTTGGCTGTTTATTATCAGACAAAATAGACTTTTTGACGAGAATAAGGTCAGCTAGGACTCCCTTGGTGGTCCACTGATTAAGAATCCACTTTCCAATGCAGGAGACACAGGTTTGATCCCTGGTCAGGGAAACTAAGATCCCACATGCTGCAGAGAAGTGAGCCCAAGTGCCACAACTGGAGAGCTTGCACCCTGAAACGACAAGAGCCCACGTGCTCTGCTGTAACTAAGACCTGATGCGGCTAAAAGTAAATAAATTAAAATTTTAATAAAAAAAAAGAATAAGTAGAACTGACATAAGTTTATTGGTGGGTAAAGAGTGGTAGCCATTGCAAGCAGATAAACTGTGTGTTAAAGACACAAAGGAAGAGGCTGCCTAACACATTTTGGGAGCCCAGATTCAAACATGGGCTACACAGAGATCCTTCTTTGATTGCAACATTACTGTCTGTTATTTTTTCATGTATATTTTTAATATGTAGGTACCTTGTTAATTGCTCCATATAATTTCTACTTTGATAAATCTCACAATGTAGGTACTTTGTTACAATTAATACCATTTGGGTTACAGAAAACCACCTCAATTTAAATTGGCCCAAGTGGACAAAGATGGATCTCCCACTGGAAAAACCCCAGGGAAGGGCTTCAGCTGGCAAAGTTTGAGTCACGGCCACACTCCCGCCAGTGAGCTCAGGAGGACCAGACGACTGTGATGCAACAAGCATCGCGTGTCTGCCTGGCCTGGGGTGTGGGGTGTTACAGTGAAAACCCCCAGTTAAAACCTCATGACCGATGGAGGGAAGGGTATTTCTCAATGGAAGGAGCCTGACATAAGGAAGGATTCCACAAAAGGAGATTTTATTATTTTACAAATGAAATTCTGAGACTCAGAGGCCAAGTGTTTGTCCAAAGCCCCAAACTCCTACGCAGATGAGCCCATAGGGAAACAAGCTTTTTTTCCTCCAAAGAGCTGTGCTTTTTCTCCAGGCAATAGGCACAGAACTTTGTATAGAGCAGGTTCTCAAGATACATATGAATTGATTTTAAAGAAGCTATCACAAGTAATGATAACTGGCCACTTTTCTTCATAGTCAGTACAAGTTTTGGAACAAAGAGCTTGAAAGCCAACAATCCTACGGCATACGGGCCCTCCCAGGGTCTTCCGCAGACACTTGGCCTTGTATCTGGTCCTCCTGTCTAGGACCCCTTTGCACTGATAATCTGTGCTGTGCAGCTTAGCCCTGAAGTCATCTTTTATTGCTTCACAGCTGGTCTGAGTCTAGTGCCTCCCTCTGTCCCCCACAACCCCTAAGTCAGTAGTGGATATTTAGATGGTTAGCTCTAGGTTATTCGACTAAAATAATTATCCTTAACAGTTTTAAACTCATGGCTACATCTGGAAAATTGATGAAACCTATGGGATTCCACCCCCAGGGATGGAAAAAAATCAATGTCTATTCATGCATATACACAAAACTTTTAGTGACTCTGCAGCCCCCTAAAGTGCATTCAGGATGTATATACTTCATGAATTAAGAGGGTTAAGAATTGCCTCAGGACTTCCCTGGTGGTTCAGTAGTAAAGAATCTGCCTGCCCATGCAGGGGACATGGGTTCAATCCCCGGTCTGGGATTGACCAGGGGATCCTGGTCGTGGGGCGTGACCATGGGGCAAATGAGCTCACGCACCACAGCTACTGAGCTGTGCTCTCGAGCCCATTCTCTGCAACAAGAGAAGCCACCGCAATGAGATACCACAGCACAGCTGGAGAGCAGCCCCTACTCTCAGCAACTGGAGAAGCCTGCACAGCAGCAAAGACCCAACACAGCCATAAGTAAACAAGTAAATAATTTTTTTAATTTATTTTTTAAAAAGGAACTGCCTCAGAGAGAGTAGAATAAAATGTTATTATACGAACCGCTCCCCCCACCCCACCCCAAGAAATAGTACTGCAAGCTATTTAATCAACTTGAAAAGATCAGGGCCAATTCATGTGTGACCATCCTAAGTGACCAGGGTGTGCCAACCCTCAGCGAGGATACACCCTGTAGTCTGCTGTTGGCTACATGGCTTGCACTCAGAGTACATGTGCTAGGAACTCTGCTGGCCATGGGGTCTACAAACTAGACTAGGACCCTGTCATAGGTCCCTAGGAGCTCAAGACAGATGAGCAAGCAATGACCACTATAACACAGTCAAAGCTACTGTAGAACCATTCAGAGGGAATACTGGTGGGAGAGGGAGGGAAGGGAACATTCCAGTGGCAAGAGAATCAGGTGTCTTCTCTTCTGGGGAGGAGAGAAGCATCCCTGATGGTAGGAACATGAGCAAAGACCCAGACGCAGGTGGGGCGACATGTGCTGGGAATCCTGAGCAGGCTGGCATCACTGGAGCTCTTTCACTTATCACATCTGGTGGAGAGGGGTGTTGCTCCTGGCATCCAGTAGGTAAAACCCAGGGCTGCTAAACATACTTGAAACAAGGAACAGTCTCCAACAGCAAAGAATTATCTGGTCCACGGTGCCAACAGTGTTGAGGATGGAGGATGGATCCCTGGAGTGTGAACGGGAGAATGGTCACCTGTGTGAGAAACCAAGACCCATATCCAGGGGCCTGCTGCCATCAGACCTGCCTTCCCACATGCAGAAATACAAGACTTGCACCATCTCAACAGAAGAAAATAGTGGAAGTGGTCTATTCTGCAGGGTGAAAGTATGAGTAAATTCTTAGAGCCAGCTTGAGGTCTGTACTCATATCTCAGCTGTGTTTTCTGAACAAGACTATGTTGTACCAAAGAAAAGTGACCTGAGGGTTATGATGGAGATGATTTGTATGCCCATCCCAGGGAGCAGCAGGTCAGGGGATTTGGTTTATCCATGGGATTTGGTTCATCCATGGGATTTGGTTCACCTGGTTAGAAGACAGTGGGAGTTGGAGCTGCTTCTAAGGGCCACCTGGGATCAGACATCATCACCAAGGACTGGTGAATTCTCTCCATAATGTCAGGAACACTTCACAGGGGAGTAGAAGCTCCAAGTATAACTGTCTCTACAGTGAGTTCCCAACTGTAGGAATATGGGAACACGGTCCTTAAAAGAGCTGCCTGGAAATGCAAATCAAACCTGCCATGACCTATCACCTCACACTGGTCAGAATGGCCACCATCAAAAGTCTGCAAATAATAAATGCTCAAGAGGGTATGGAGAACAGGGAACCCTCATTCACTGCTGGTAGGAATGTAAATTAGTACAGCCACTATGGAGAACAGTAGGGAGGTTTCTTTAAAAATTAGAAATAGAACTGCCAGATGATCCAGCAATCCCATTCTTGGGTAGAAAAGACAAACTCTAATTCAAAAAGGCACCTGAACCCTACTGTTCACAGCAGCACTAAGTATAATAGCCAAGACATAGAGGCAACCTAAGTGCCACCAACAGACAAGTGGCTTAAGAAAAAGATATATACTACATATACATAGTATATATAATGAAATATTATATTAATATTATACAATAGAATATTACTCGGCCATAAAAAGAATGAAATACTGTCATTCGTGGGAACATGGATGGACCTATAGAATATTCAGTTCAGTTCAGTCACTCAGTTGTGTCCGACTCTTTTCGACCCCATGAATCGCAGAACGCCAGGCCTCCCTGTCCATCACCAACTCCTGGAGTTCACTCAGACTCACGTCCATCGAATCAGTGATGCCATCCAGCCATCTCATCCTCTGTCGTCCCCTTCTCCTCCTGCCCCCAATTCCTCCCAGCATCAGAGTCTTTTCCACTGAGTCAACTCTTCGCATGAGGTAGCCAAAGTACTGGAGTTTCAGGTTTAGCATCATTCCTTCCAAAGAAATCCCGGGGCTGATCTCCTTTAAGATGGACTGGTTGGATCTCCTTGCAGTCCAAGGGACTCTTAAGAGTCTTCTCCAACACCACAGTTCAAAAGCATCAATTCTTCAGCGCTCAGCCTTCTTCACAGGCCAACTCTCACATCCATACATGACCACAGGAAAAACCATAGCCTTGACTAGATGAACCTTTGTTGGCAAAGTAATGTCTCTGCTTTTGAATATGCTATCTAGGTTGGTCATAACTTTCCTTCCAAGGAGTAAGCGTCTTTTAATTTCATGGCTGCAGTCACCATCTGCAGTGATTTTGGAGCCCCCAAAAATAAAGTCAGACACTGTTTCCACTGTTTCCCCATCTATTTGCCATGAAGTGATGGGACCAGATGCCATGATCTTCGTTTTCTGAATGTTGAGCTTTAAGCCAACTTTTTCACTCTCCACTTTCACTTTCATCAAGAGGCTTTTGAGTTCTTCTTCACTTTGTGCCATAAGGGTGGTGTCATCTGCATATCTGAGGTTATTGATATTCCTCCCAGCAATCTTGATTCCAGCTTGTGTTTCTTCCAGTCCAGTGTTTCTCATGATGTACTCTGCATATACGTTAAATAAACAGGGTGACAATATACAGTCTTGACGTACTCCTTTTCGTATTTGGAACCAGTCTGTTGTTCCATGTCCAGTTCTAACTGTTGCTTCCTGACCTGCATACAGATTTCTCAAGAGGCAGGTCAGGTGGTCTGGTATTCCCATGTCTTTCAGAATTTTCCACAGTTTATTGTGATCCACACAGTCAAAGGCTTTGGCATAGTCAATAAAGCAGAAATAGATGTTTTTCTGGAACTCTCTTGCTTTTTTGATGATCCAGCAGATGTTGGCAATTTGATCTCTGGTTCCTCTGCCTTTTCTAAAACAAGCTTGAACATCTGGAAGTTCACAGTTCACGTATTGCTGAAGCCTGGCTTGGAGAATTTTGAGCATTACTTTACTAGCATGTGAGATGAGTGCAATTGTGTGGTAGTTTGAGCATTCTTTGGCATTGCCTTTCTTTGGGATTGGAATGAAAACTGACCTTTTCCAGTCCTGTGGCCACTGCTGAGTTTTCCAAATTTGCTGGCATATTGAGTGCAGCACTTTCACAGCATCATCTTTCAGGATTTGGAATAGCTCAACTGGAATTCCATCACCTCCACTAGCTTTGTTCATAGTGATGCTTTCTAAGGCCCACTTGACTTCACGTTCCAGGATGTCTGGCTCTAGGTGAGTGATCATACCATCGTGATTATCTTGATCATGAAGATCTTTTTTGTACAGTTCTTCTTTGTATTCTTGCCACCTCTTCTTAATATCTTCTACTTCTGTTAGGTCCATACCATTTCTGTCCTTTACTGAGCCCATCTTTGCATGAAATGTTCCCTTGGTATCTCTAATTTTCTTGAAGAGATCTCTAGTCTTTCCCATTCTGTTGTTTTCCTCTATTTCTTTGCATTGATTACTGAGGAAGGCTTTCTTATTTCTTCTTGCTATTCTTTGGAACTCTGCATTCAGATGCTTGTATCTTTTCTTTTCTCCTTTGCTTTTCACTTCTCTTCTCTTCACAGCTATTTGTAAGGCCTCCCTAGACAGCCATTTTGCTTTTTTGCATTTCTTTTCCATGGGGATGGTCTTATTCCTGTCTGCTGTACAATGTCACGAACCTCATTCCATAGTTCATCAGGCACTCTATCAGATCTAGTCCCTTAAATCTATTTCTCACTTGCACTGTATAATCATAAGGGATTTGATTTAGGTTATACGTGAATGGTCTAGTGGTTTTCCCTACTTTCTTCAATTTAAGTCTGAATTTGGCAATAAGGAATTCATGATCTGAGCCACAGTCAGCTCCTGGTCTTGTTTTTGCTAACTGTATAGAGCTTCTCCATCTTTGGCTGCAAAGAATATAATCAGTCTGATTTCAGTGTTGACCATCTGGTGATGTCCACATGTAGAGTCTTTCTTGTGTTGTTGGAAGAGGGTGTTTGCTATGACCAGTGCCTTTTCTTGGCAAAACTCTATGTTCCTTTGCCCTGCTTCATTCTGTATTCCAAGGCCAAATTTACATTACTCCAGGTGTTTCTTGACTTCCTACTTTGCATTCCAGTCCCCTATAATGAAAAGGACATCTTTTTTGGGTGTTAGTTCTAAAAGGTCTTGTAGGTCAATATCATACTTAGTTAAGTCAGAAAAAGAAAGGCTAATACTATGTCACATACATGGAATCTAAAAAAAAAGAGTACAAATGAATCTGTATATAAAACAGAAATAGACTCACTGACATAGAAAACAAACTTAAGGTTACCAAAGGGGAAGGAGCTGGGGGGGTGGGGAGAGGGATACATTAAGAATATGGGATTAACAGATACAAACTATAGAAACTAGATAAACAGCAAGGGTTTACTATATAGCAAAGGGAATTGTATTCAGTGTCTTGTAACAACCTATAATGGAATATAATCTGAAACAAACAACTGAATCGCTATGCTGTGCACCTGGAACTAGCACAATATTGTAAATAAACTATAATTTAAAAAAAAGAAGAAGAAGAGCTGTCAGGAAACAGGCTAGAAACTTTGTATGGAAGATCCACAAAATCGCAGGAATATTATCTCACGGAGGGGCTCACTGAAAGTTGCTACAGGAAAAAAGAGACTCCCCTCAGCATAGACCACTGAGAACAACCACTATCAACTGTCCCCACCCAGGGGGAGACCCCCGGGCCTCACCAACAGCCCACAGCTGCATCTGAGAGCTACTGGGGAAACAGCGCTTCCGAAGCTTCTGATGGAAACCCCCACCGAGATGGTCAGACTGAGCATCTACTTTCAGAGACTAGTTTCAGAGTTTTCTTCCCCATCCTAGCACAAGCCACCCTAGACATCTTCGAAGAACGTAAAATGGGTTTTCAACACACCCATTACCAAAAGGAAAAGCCAGGTCCCCACCAACAAACTTTACCAGGAACAGGTCTAGAAACTCTGGGTTAGCCAGGGAGACTTGGACTGTCACCCTGTGCTCAGTCTGGGTGGAAAAGATGACCTGGGAGAGATGATATTCTGAGATAACTTGGCTGACAATTGTAGCAAAAAACCCAACAAACTGACTCACAGCTTTTTCTTCTTCCTACCCCAATGCTCCAGCCAAACATGCTAGGCTGGCTATAGGAAATCAGCTGAGATAGGAAAAAGAGAACACAAGAAGGCCATTTATCCTGAAACAAACTGGTCCTTCAGCTTCCACACAACGTCCCATCACTCACCCCTCCAGGGGAGCACCTGCACGTCAGTTGCCTTGCTTTCTGGGCACAGAGCATCATTAACTTTAAAAATGTGTAAACTGTGGTGGTGGAGACGAGTCATCAAGCATGGTGCTGGGAAATGGTGGTTTGGGCTTCATTTATGGAAACACACTGGGCGCTCACAGGCTGCGAACCTCCCCAATGGAATCTTTTGAAAAGGCTTCTCCTTCCATCTGGCAATCCCACCAGCAGCAGACACGTGCCCTGGGAAATATAGCCTGGAATTTCCATCTGCCGAATACTGGTGCTTTTGCATCTCAACTTACTCTCGACTTGGGGTCCCTCGAGTGAAGTCATTTGAGGATGGAGCCCACAGCTCTACCTCTGGAACCCTATTTTTAAATATCCTGTGATCTAATTATTTTTACAACCAAACTTCAGAAACCAAGTCAATTTTCTCAGGACTGTTGGGGCTCCTTTGGGACCATGTAATTACCCGGCCCTATTTGCAGGCTTAAGTGTGCGGCTCCGAGGTTGTCCAAGTACAGGAAAAAGTTTTGTTGTGCGTACGTGTGCATAATGTCTTCGTTGCCAAGTCATTCCTAAATCGTTAACCGCTTTAAAGACGTGTTCCATAAAAACTTTCTTCTGGGCTCCATCCAAGGCAGTGGGGCCAGCATGGTCCTGGATGGATATTTCAGGAAGACGAGGAGCAACCGCAAAGAACCGTTGTGCCTAATCATGGCACCCGTCCGGACAGTGTAGGAAAATTGCGACCAAAAATACCTCCTGAAGACAGAATGACTACCCGAACTGGGGCCGGCTGGCGGTGTCAAGGTGATGGGTTTTCCAAGAATGGCACATAAAGAAGACAAGTAAGAGTTGAACTTGGCTTGGAAAATGGCCGTGGCGATGCCAGGAGAAGCACTGGCAGTGTGTAAACAAAGACGGCTCTCATATAAGATAAATATACTATGGGGCAATGGGGTGTTGCGGGGTGTGGTGCAGTCAAGAGCCACGTGTGGCAGCAGAGAGATCTGGGTTCAAATCCCAGCTCCTTGCCTTACTAGGATTGTGGTGTTGGACCATCGAACTAACTTCTCTGATTGCCCGGTTCCTGTCTTCAACAATGAGGATCACTGTGGGAGGAACAAAGGAGATCAAGTATGTCCACAGCACCCACAAGTAGAAGCTGTTAAAGCATTATCATCATAGTTATTGTCTCATTATTAACTTCTTACATCTGTAGAGTATTTTAGAGTTTGCACAGGGCCTTACTAATCTTTTAATCTTTTTTTTTAAACTAGGTAATTTATTCATGCAATTAAAAAATTGAAACAATATACAAAAACACAATGAGACTCTAGCCCCATCTGGGTCTGTCCACCCACTCCCTTCCTCACTCCTATTCCTTCAGGTAACCACTTTCTTTAGCTTCAGATGTATCTTCCAGTGTTCCTTTATGCACATATGATACACATATATTCAGATATTTCCCCTTCTCTTACATAAAGAGAGCACTCTATTTACACAGAAAAACATCTATTTCTGCTTTATTGACTATGCCAAAGCCTTTGACTGTGTGGATCACAATAAACTGTGGAAAATTCTGAAAGACATGGAAATACCAGACCACCTGATCTGCCTCTTGAGAAATTTGTATGCAGGTCAGGAAGCAACATTTAGAACTGGACACGGGACAACTGACTGGTTCCAAATAGGAAAAGGAGTATGTCAAGGCTGTATATTGTCACTCTGCTTATTTAACTTATATGCAGAGTACATCATGAGAAATGCTGGACTGGAAGAAACACAAGCTGGAATCAAGATTGCCGGGAGAAATCTCAATAACCTCAGAGATGCAGATGACTCCACCCTTATGGCAGAAAGTGAAGAGGAACTCAAAAGCCTCTTGATGAAGGTGAAAGAGGAGAGTGAAAAAGTTGGCTTAAAGCTCAACATTCAGAAAATGAAGATCATGGCATCTGGTCCCATCACTTCATGGGAAATAGATGGGGAAATAGTGGAAACAGTGTCAGACTTTATTTTTGGGGGCTCCAAAATCAGTGCAGATGGTGACTGCAGCCATGAAATTAAAAGACGCTTACTCCTTGGAAGGAACGTTATGACCAACCTAGATAGCATATTCAAAAGCAGAAACATTACTTTGCCAACAAAGGTTCATCTAGTCAAGGCTATGGTTTTTCCTGTGGTCATGTATGGATGTGAGAGTTGGACTGTGAAGAAGGCTGAGCGCCGAAGAATTGATGCTTTTGAACTGTGGTGTTGGAGAAGACTCTTGAGAGTCCCTTAGACTGCAAGGAGATTCAACCAGTCCATTCTGAAGGAGATCAGCCCTGGGATTTCTTTGGAAGGAATGATGCTAAAGCTGAAACTCCAGTACTTTGCCCACCTCATGCATAGAGTTGACTCAGTGGAAAAGACTCTGATGCTGGGAAAGATTGGGGCCAAGAGGAGAAGGGGACGACAGAGGATGAGATGGCTGGATGGCATCACCGACTCGATGGACGTGAGTCTGAGTGAACTCCGGGAGTTGGTGATGGACAGGGAGGCCTGGCGCGCTGCAATTCATGGGGTCGCAAAGAGTCCAACACGACTGAGCGACTGATCTGACTGATCTGACCTGACTCTTTGATGTTTTTAACCTCATGATAAACCTTTACTGTGGACAGATCCTACAACTACATTGTGCTTCACGGTGTCTCTCTATCCTGTTTCTTCAACCAGCCCCCTCTGGGTGGACACGTGGACTGTTTCCGAGGCTAGCCTTCCGTTACTCCAACGCTGCTGCAGTGAAGACCCTCGTCCACTGTCATTTTGTGCAAGAGCAGGCACACTCTTAGAATAAACAGAGTAAATAATTGTGAGATCAAAGGGCATGGGCATCTGTGATTCTGATCAATGTTGCCAACTGCTCCCCAGCAGGATTATGCCATTTTGCACCCCCTCCAACAACGGACAAGATTCTGACAAAGGAACAATCCCTGTGAATGCTTCCGTTGTTTCCTCTGCTAGCTATTCACCCTTGTATCTCCAAATGTTATGCCTAGCTGCTGTTTCTTTACTTTTACCATTTTAACCATATTTAAAGGTACAAATCAATGACATGAGGTACATTCGCAGTATCCTGCAGCCATCACTTCTTCCCATCTCCAGAATTCTCTCATCAGCACACAGCAAAGCTCTGTACCCATTAAACAATAACTCCCATTCCTCCTTCTAGTTATCCTTATCAGTCCTGCCACTTATCCATGTAGCGTGGCTTGAAGGGAACCAAGCCTCCTGCCAAGCCCCCTAAGATACTCCCACTTGCTCTCAGAACCATAACATTCTTGCAATAATAAGGGAACAGAGACTTTCATTGTATTATGAGAAATTAGCCTGGTAGAAAAACATTTCCCTGGAAGAGGAAACCAAAATCTTAAAATTATATGTAAAATCTCATTACACATAACTCATTTCTCTGTGCCGCTTTCCATGTAGGTTGGGGACGAGGCTGAAAGGAGAGTGATGATGTTATATCTCATGACATGTGCGGCTAAGGGAATCAAAAGGGGAAGGCTGGGACTTCCCTGGTGGTCCAGTGGCTAAGACTCTATGCTCCAAGTGCAGGGGGCTCAGGTTCCATCCCTGGTCAGGGAATAAGGTCTCACATGTCACAACTAAGATCCTAAACGTTGAGACGAAGACCCAGTGCAGCCAAATAAATACCATTTAAAAAGTGGGTGCAGGGAAGGCTGAGCCAAAGTAAGCAAGCACATTTATCTGCCCCCTTCACTAAGAACAAGGCCTGGCTATCAGGTACAGAAGGGCACATTTACTTTTGCATTAGGCAAATACTTTGCTTCCTAAGCCCTGCAGTTCTGTAGGTACCTCCCTACCAGGACCACCCAGACTCTCCAGCCTTATCCAAATTCCTTGTTTCAAGCTCCAAACATCTCCCCCAAACTACAAGCCAGAGGGTTTAGGGGATAGAGAGAGAAGATCAGGTAACACTAAGTAGAAGGGATGCTGAGATCACATGAATGAAGTGCTTATTTGAGGGCCTGGCACCTGTAAGTGCTCAGTAAATGGTGACGGTGATACAGATGATGAAGACAATGATAATGTAAACAACAGAGAAGCTTCCTCCAGTATCAGCAGCTTGCACGATGGCTCAGCTCCTAACTAGTGCAGCTGCTAACTTCCTTATTCTGACCTGGAACCTGTCCTCCTCCAGCTCTCACCCATGGGTCTTAGTCCTACCTCCTGAGTCACCTCAAATCTGATTACCCTTCCACATACACATACCACCTACCAATAGGTTGAAGAGCGTGATGGTGGTTCTTTCTGGCATCTACTCCTCTCCAGTTGGAACATCTCATCCTTCTTCAGACATCCCTCCTAAAACTCGGTTTCTAGAGCCTCATCAGGTGTTTCGACAGGTTGGAACAAGGGAGGCAAGGAGACAGTGGCTCCTATTACATGAAACATAGAGAAAGGAACATGGCTGAGGAGCAGGTAGAACTTGAAGGACCCAGAGACTGAAGAAACAGGATGAAAAGTAAGGGATTCTTTGGGTCACGGGCTCAAAGAAATGGTTCCTAAAATCTCACTCCAGAGTGGAGACACATGGGCACCAACACAGGACTCTTGGCTGGGTCAGCCCTGGACCAGGGGATGCCAGGACTTGATAGGCTGAGTCTCTGGAGATTCTGTTATTTAAGTGTGTTGTTTCTGAAGTTCATCTAAGGTCCCTGTGAGTTCATCTAAAAGTAGGATGTCAGAGAGACTCACAACACCCTCTCAAAGCCACCATATTTATCTTTAGGTAGAGAATGCAGCTGAGATATGATGACTTTGTACTCCACATCCCCAGGGGTCAAGACCCACTTTGACCAGAAGAGCTCTCTCTCTCTCTCTCTTCTCTGTGAAAATCTGTTTGTGGGACAGGACAGAAGAGAGGAGCAACATGCCACAGAGCAGGAAGGAGACATTGAGTACAGCTTTCCTCTCTTTCCCTGGGAATCCCTGCAGCCTCCACAGCCCGTGGGCCAGTGACAGCTTCGGCATCAAAATCTACTAATCAATAGTGGTTAATAGGCTGGCAGATCCCTGCTGCTGAACTCCAATTAGATTATACATCTATGCACATTTTTTGAGTCCTAGGTGATTTTTCAGCTCAGATTATCCAAGCATGTGTTCACTGCCACAACTCAGCAGCTTAATTTCCTAAGCCTTCATTCATTCCTCCCTACGCAGAAAATCTTCTCTGTCCATGATCCTCACTCTTCTAAAAACTTCCCCAGAGCAAATGCCCCATGAACACCGCCTTCTCTCTTAAGTCTAGCAACAGTTTAAAGAATGAAGACACAAGTGGACTTTGACACACAGAACACAGCACCAAGAAAGAAATCATGGCCACTGGTGTCCCCTTGAAGGGTGTCACCACACAACTGTGAGCAGAATAGCCATCATTGACTCCCTGCTTCTCCCGGTTCACTGGCCGCAAGGTCGTGTATCCAGATGCAAGATGCCTGATATCAGATCCCCATGATATCAGCAGCCTTGTTACTTGTGCATGCCGGAACAGATCCAGGTGGCTCAGTATTGGGGCCTGGAGGGTTCGTCTACACAGGGTACAGATGTGGAGGTCAAGTTCAGGTTCTGTGACCCCAGCAGGAGGATAGGTGTGGCTGCATGTAGCTAGTCTCACTCTTTCCCAGGTGTGGCTGCAACTTCTTCCTAGCAAAGTACCATCTTTATTGATGCTGCCCAATTTTTCTTCCCATCCACCTTCTCTTTTCTGTTTTGGCTTGGTAGCGACTGCCTGAGTTGGCTTATGAGTCAATTCCACCTACTTTTGGTCAAACTCCACTCCCGGCTTGGTGATCTTCCAAGACAAATGCAGAAGCCACAGGAGGCTGGAGAGGTGCCCTGGCGGAGAGTTGCCCAACAGAAGTTCAATTAATTTCTCAAGTCGCCATCAGGACCTCCAACATGGGAGCAGAGGTCAGCATCCAAGGCCTGGTGGGGCTCCTGGCTGGCATTCTGGGTAGACATTCAGGATAGCAGGACCTCCTTACCTCTGCCTTTCAATGAGAGAGCCCGTTCCTGATTCCAACACTCATACACACCTGAGAGGGACAAAGCTTTTGAATTCTACTTATTTCCTAAGACAAGAGGCAGTGAGGAAGGCAGATACAGAAGCAGAGAGAACACTGCTTCAAGTCTGGCTCCAGTCCACTTCTCACACTTAGACCCTTCACTGCGCTCACCCCACATCTTCAAACTTATGCCCCTCCTGTTCCCCAGCACCCACAGTGGCTCTGGAATTTTTATATAAGAAGTTGAGAATCTGACTGGAAAAGGACCTAGGGAACTTGTTTTGAGTTGTTTATTAAGCACAGTATCTTGAGGTTGAGGAAGTACTTCTTGGTGGTGACTGATGGACATGATCGGGGTAACCCCACTGCCCGGCAATCACCACTCCAGTTGGCTGAGTCATCATTCTCTTTCCTCTCAACTTATGACACCCATGCCATGGACCTAGCTTTACTCCTCTCCCTTCCTCCCCCTGCCCCAGAAGAACACTGCACAGATCTTCCCAGGCCCGGCTTCTCAGTGAGACCCAGTTAAACACATTCAATGAATACTGCTCATTTAATTGGCAGCTGGGTATGGTGCCTGGATGGATGCCAGGCACTGTCTGCTGCTGCTGCTGCTAAGTCGCTTCAGTCATGTCCGACTCTGTGCGACTCTATACACGGCAGCCCACCAGGCTCCCCCATCCCTGGGATTCTCCAGGCAAGAGCACTGGAGTGGGTTGCCATTTCCTTCTCCAATGCAGGAAAGTGAAAAGTGAAAGTGAAGTCGCTCAGTCGTGTCCGACTCTTAGCCACCCCAGGGACTGCAGCCTACCAGGCTCCTCCATCCATGGGATTTTCCAGGCAAGAGTACTGGAGTGGGGTGCCATTGCCTTCTCCGAGACACTGTCTAACAAGCCCTAAATCTATTCAAGACTTTATGATTTGCAGAACTTTCACATTCACCATCTCCTTCAACTCTCACAACTATTTAGAAGAGAGAGGGTCATTATCCCACCTTAAAAATGAGGACAAAAACAGGCATGGCAACACAGATTTTAGACACACAGACCTGAACTGAAAGTCCACCTCTAGTTGCTATTGCTCTGTGTGAGCTGGGACAGGTGTGAGTCTCAGCCTTTCCATGTATAAAGTGGAACTATAACTACCCACCTTGTAAGATTTTGGTTAGACCTAGATACAGCATTCAAGTGCCTCGCAAAGTATTTGGGATGGAGGATAAGCTCCTAAATGTAACAATTTTGATGATGATGAACATGGTGGTAGTGGTATTGGGAATGACAATGATTATGCTAACCAAGATGTTGGTAGTGATCTTGTTGTTTATATTTTCCAACTTTTCTACAGATAATCATGACTACTATCATTTAAGGGAAAAAAATGATTCGAGTTCTTTTGAATCCTCCTGATGAGGGCTTGATTCTTCTACTCCAGGGTGTCTAGAAAGCCGGCAGTCACAGGCAGGTGCTGTCTGAATGCCCAGCCAAGGCCTCATTCCCCTCACTTGGTCTCACTCACCATGTATTCAAATCCAGGTAATTTTGCCCAGCAGCTACTGGTGCTCGTGTAATTGTCCCCAAATTGTTCCACTGGCCTTTCTAGGAGGGAGCTCTTTATGATTAGTCCTTTCATCAAGATGCTGAAAGACAAGTGATTATTTGGGGGAATTACTTGTCAGCAAGAAGACAAAGCTCTGATACGACATAATAGAATTGCGTGTTAATTACAATCTGCAAGATGCTATCACATCATTTCTTAATCCACAGCTTATTAGGCATTCCAACCTCAGCTCCCTGTAATTACTGTGGGCTCGTTACAGCATGTGAAGCAAACGGCATCTCAAATGAGGAAATTTCAGGACTGTGAGAACGCGTCCACGTGCAGGTGGTCAGCAAGCATCTTCTTAATGAACCTAATGTTGGCTTGGATCCCAAGTACCACCTGTATACCCATGAGGGCAAGCATGCCCCACTTACACAGAGGCAGACATTCTCAGAACATCTTGTGAAAAATATCCAATTGCTTCCTGATTATTTCTTCTGTTTTGCCTTCTCTGTGTTTTTTTTTTTTCTCCTTAAGCAACTTGGAATGATTTCTTGAGATAGAAAATGAAAACTATCTATCAAGTATTTAAAATTCTCAACCAAGTGCCAAGCCTGCAGCAGACACAGGGGCACGAAAAAGATAACAGAGAAGGAGAACACGTGTCCTCATGGAGTTTGTAATCTAGTTAGAAGGGCTCAGGGTCCACAGAACAAGGAGCAAAAGAGTGGCAGGAGCAGGAAAGCAGGCAGGTTTAATCATATTCCAAATATTCCTGGCCTTCTGAGAACAGAAAGAGCAGGGAGCATCCAGTGAGACCTAGGGGAGTAGAAACTGGGTTTAGTCTAGAGGAATGGGTCAGATAGGAAGCAGAAGCAGGGAGGATACTATTCTGTAAGCAGAGGGAAAGGGAAGGGATGAAAGGGTGGGGACAGGATGAGTGTATAAATCTTGATGAGAAATGTGATAGGGCTCCATAGTGCTAATCCAATGTCCTTGTTCTCTGGAGTAGATTAAAGAGTCGGGGGTAAAACAGGGGTTAGGAAGCTAATGATGCCTTTGGACTCAGGAAAGGTTAAGGGGAACTGGCTCCTCCACTCTTTTATGGTTCAGAGCCCCATCGTCGAATTTGTCAGGACCCTTCTATGTCAATTTTATCCTCGACTAAGAGGTTTTCCTGCTTGCCGAGGGTGTCTGTATTTGGGGATCGCTTGTTACCCACAGCTTAAGAGGGACCAAATTCCTAAGGGCAGTGGCCTCAGGTTTTGTCCCTCATTGTCCATGTCAAGCCAAGTCATTTTAGGATGTAGCCACAGGGTGCCAGTGCTGGGTCAGCTCTCAATGATGGGCTCAAGACTTACAGGGATTAAGGCGAGGCGGCAGACACCAGATTTGGTTTCACTGTGATCTTCACCAGGATATTGGATTGCGTTCAAGGAGGCACTCATGGAGATGAGGGTGGGAGGTGCCCAGCCCTTTGGAAAATAATAACCCCTGAAGATTTTCCATTCTGATAGTGAAATCCAGTCACCTAACGGCGGGCCACCACCCGGGATCGCTGCCCCACTTTGCTTGGTTATAGGAAAGCCGACGACACCAGGAGGCCTTGTACCAGGGCCAGGGAAGGAGAAGGTCACCAGCAGGGCTGCCACCAAGTCAGCATCTGGGGGGAAGGAAATCATCCACTGAGCCCCCAATTTCCTGAGCCCATGGACCCCCCAGTGGGGCAGGCAGAGGTGGCCCCCCAGACAGGAAGGGGTGCAAGGAGACCCTCCTGCCAGCTTGTCCACCACCTGAACACCCACATTAGTGATTCCTTCTCCACAGACAACCTGGGGGCGGGAGGTGGCTTTTGGGCTCCAAGGACCCTTTCAGTGGTGTGACTATCCAGAGAGACACAGGAGGAGAGCTTGTGGTTGATCGCGAGGCCTCATGGGATCAGAAGCCAATCTGGGCTCAGGAAGGGGATGAAAAGTAGCTAAACTTTATTATCATTTCGCCAAGGTCAGCATTCAGGGAACATGGCCTTCGGGGCTGCTGACTCAGATGTCACCCTCTAACACAGAGAGAGCCTGGGCTTAATCCCCCCCAGCTCTCCCTACCACACCATAGTGTTCACCCAGCTCGCTCAGAGCTCGCTGCAGCCTCCCTTTTGCCTTCCCCCGGGGCCCCGCATACTCCTCCAGCTTGCCTTCCGGACAGCCTCACTGGTTCCATCCCCTGGTGGGACTCGGTGCTGCCACTCTGGATCCCTCTGTCTTTATGGAAGTACAAGCCAGTGCAATTAGATAAGGAGAAAAATAAGAGGCAAGTCCATTAGAAAAGAGGAAGCAGGTGCGATACGATTTCCAGATGATATGACTATATGTGCAATTCAACTGAAAAATGTTAAAAACAAAGCAGAGAACTGAACTGAGCGGTTTCTTCTTATACAAACAACAGCCACTTAGAGAGTCTACTGGAAGAAAAGTTCTTATTTATAACAAGAAAAATGATAAAACGCCTTAGAACAAATTTCACAAGAACTGTCCAGGAGCTGTATGAAAAAAACTTTTAACAATCCACTGAGGAATGTTAATAATATTTGAATAAATGAAGAATTATGAAATCTTGAATACAGAATCTCAGTGCTGTAAAAATTTGTTTTCCTCATTCAAAGCAATTCCAGTTAAAGCAGCAATATGATTTCTTTTGACAAGACAAACTTACTTTAAAGTTTATCTGCAAAAACAAAGATATGAGACTTGCTAGGAAAATGATAGGGGGAAATGAAAACAGACTTCCTCACCAGGTATTTATAAGTATTCATTGTAAATCTACAGTAACTAAAAACTTTGGGACAGTGCATTAAAAGACAAACTCAACAGAAGCAAGTCCACATATAAACCCAAATGCATATTGGAACTTGGTATAAATAAAATGCAATTCAAATCAGTATTAAAATTAGATTAATCAATCAAATGGTATGGGAATCAGCCTAATTACTGAGGGGATGGGGGAATGAAGCTGGAAACTTCACACCTTACATTGAAATAAACTACATATGGGCAAAATTTTAAAGAAAAATGTAAACCTTGAAAGTTCTAGAAAGATACATATTTGACTTAAAAATAATCTTGGGGTAGGGTGATTTTCTTTTCCTGGCATAACACAAAACCCAACAGTTATTGGAGGTGAAAAAAAAAAAGACTATGTAAGAAAAATTCTCAATCTATATGGTGAAAAAACAAGTAGCATAGAAAAGGTCAAAAACAAAGAGCACACATATTTAATTCAAAAATTAGAAAAGGCTACTTGCTAAGTATTTTGTGTACCAGTTAGCAGAAGCTAACTACTACTTTTACAAAAGATAGACCCTAAAATGTATAATGGCTCCAGCTCAGTGGTTTCAATGAACAGCACAGTGCAGGGCAGCTCTCCTCGACTTCATCCAGAGGCCCGGCTGGCAGGGGTCTTGTCAGTTTCGACCACTGGCATCGCTGAGGAGGGTTGCTGGGAAATGCTAATGGGCTGGGGTCCGCCCACTAGTGTGTATCATCCCTGCTCGCAGCCCAGAGGCTGTAGCTCAGTCACATGGCCCCACCTACCCTAAAAGGGGCTGGAACATGGAGCCCTAGCTGGCAACCTCCTCCCAGGAGAATTCCACACATCAGAAGACAGAGTACACTTTCCTTTGACGAATACTCAACCATCTCAGCCTCACTGTGAATTTATGTCACACATAGAAAACCAAAGGGCAGATATTGTTAACTTAAATACAGCTTCACAAATCTGTTTAAAAGACAAGCAAAGGATATGAACTTACTCTTCACAGAAAAACAAGTGCCAATACTCATGAAACACATGAAAAGTGGTAAACCCCACTCAAAATTAAATCAGAATAAAAACAAGATACTAAATTTTGTTTATCAGATTGGTAAAAATGAAAATGTTTGGTAATAGGAGGTGTGCAATACACACTCTTAAATACAGTGGGTGGCAGTATAAATCAGTGTGACAATCTTGGAGAACAATTTTCAGTATCAATAAAAAAAATTTAAATACATCTATCTTTTGTTCGACCCAATTCCAAACTAAGAAATGTGTCCTGGAGATAGACTGATTGTGAAGGCTCATGGAAGCATTTGGTATACTAGCCAAAAACAAAACAGGCAAAAACCAGGAATAATTTCTTTGGCCACAGATAAGAAACATGTGGGTTAAGATACATGGTACAATGGACACTATTCAATATATAAAATGAATGGTGTGGAACCATTTGTGATCATGTAAAAAGATGTTCAAAAAACCCAGAAGAAGCTCACCTAATCAGTCTTTTCCTAACAGACTTACCAAATCATTTGATACTCTTAATGCTTCTGTAGAACCCACTATATGATGCCCACAACCCACTCTCCAGCATTCCAAGACTCTTCTTAGAGAAGGATGATTAGAAGGAATCAACGTGTGTTTGTTCCCAAACACATGTGTGCCAGTCATACTTGTTATTGCTAATTTGTAACTAAATACTATAAAACAATTAAGGGGACTTCCCTGGTGATCCAGTGGTCAAGACTCCAATCAGCCATTGCAGGGAGCACAGGTTTAATCCCTTATCGGGTAACTAAGATCCCACATGCCTCATAGTGTGGTCAAAAACAAAACAAAGGGATAAATAAAATTGACAAACCATTAGCCAGACTCATCAAGAAACAAAGGGAGAAAAATCAAATCAATAAAATTAGAAATGAAAATGGAGAGATCACAACAGACAACACAGAAATACAAAGGATCATAAGAGACTACTATCAGCAATTATATGCCAATAAAATGGACAACGTGGAAGAAATGGACAAATTCTTAGAAAAGTACAACTTTCCAAAACTCGACCAGGAAGAAATAGAAAATCTTAACAGACCCATCACAAGCACGGAAATTGAAACTGTAAACAAAAATCTTCCAGCAAACAAAAGCCCAGGTCCAGACGGCTTCACAGCTGAATTCTACCAAAAATTTAGAGAAGAGCTAACACCTATCCTGCTCAAACTCTTCCAGAAAATTGCAGAGGATGGTAAACTTCCAAACTCATTCTATGAGGCCACCATCACCTTAATACCAAAACCTGACAAAGATCCCACAAAAAAAGAAAACTACAGGCCAATATCACTGATGAACATAGATGCAAAAATCCTTAACAAAATTCTAGCAATCAGAATCCAACAACACATTAAAAAGATCATACACCATGACCAAGTGGGCTTTATCCCAGGGATGCAAGGATTCTTCAATATCCGCAAATCAATCAACGTAATACACATTAACAAATCGAAAAATAAAAACCATATGATTATCTCAATAGATGCAGAGAAAGCCTTTGACAAAATTCAACATCCATTTATGATCAAAACTCTCCAGAAAGCAGGAATAGAAGGAACATACCTCAACATAATAAAAGCTATATATGACAAACCCACAGCAAACATTATCCTCAATGGTGAAAAATTGAAAGCATTTCCTCTAAAGTCAGGAACAAGACAAGGGTGCCCACTTTCACCATTACTATTCAACATAGTTTTGAAAGTTTTGGCCACAGCAATCAGAGCAGAAAAAGAAATAAAAGGAATCCAAATTGGAAAAGAAGAAGTAAAGCTCTCACTGTTTGCAGATGACATGATCCTCTACATAGAAAACCCTAAAGACTCCACCAGAAAATTACTAGAACTAATCAATGACTATAGTAAAGTTGCAGGATATAAAATCAACACACAGAAATCCCTTGCATTCCTATACACTAATAATGAGAAAACAGAAAGAGAAATTAAAGAAACAATTCCATCCACCATTGCAACGGAAAGAATAAAATACTTAGGAATATATCTACCTAAAGAAACTAAAGACCTATATATAGAAAACTATAAAACACTGGTGAAAGAAATCAAAGAGGACACTAACAGATGGAGAAATATACCATGTTCATAGATTGGAAGAATCAATATAGTGAAAATGAGTATACTACCCAAAGCAATTTATAGATTCAATGCAATCCCTATCAAGCTACCAACAGTATTCTTCGCAGAGCTAGAACAAATAATTTCACAATTTGTATGGAAATACAAAAAACCTCGAATAGCCAAAGCGATCTTGAGAAAGAAGAATGGAACTGGAGGAATCAACCTACCTGACTTCAGGCTCTACTACAAAGCCACAGTTATCAAGACAGTATGGTACTGGCACAAAGACAGAAATATAGATCAATGGAACAAAATAGAAAGCCCAGAGATAAATCCACACACATATGGACACCTTATCTTTGACAAAGGAGGCAAGAATATACAATGGATTAAAGACAATCTCTTTAACAAGTGGTGCTGGGAAATCTGGTCAACCACTTGTAAAAGAATGAAACTAGAACACTTTCTAACACCATACACAAAAATAAACTCAAAATGGATTAAAGATCTAAATGTAAGACCAGAAACTATGAAACTCCTAGAGGAGAACATAGGCAAAACACTCTCTGACATACATCACAGCAGGATCCTCTATGACCCACCTCCCCGAATATTGGAAATAAAAGCAAAAATAAACAAATGGGACCTAATTAAACTTAAAAGCTTCTGCACATCAAAGGAAACTATTAGCAAGGTGAAAAGACAGCCTTCAGAATGGGAGGAGATAATAGCAAATGAAGCAACTGACAAACAACTAATCTTGAGAATATACAAGCAACTCCTACAGCTCAACTCCAGAAAAATAAATGACCCAATCAAAATATGGACCAAAGAACTAAATAGACATTTCACCAAAGAAGACATACAGATGGCTAACAAACACATGAAAAGATGCTCAACATCACTCATTATCAGAGAAATGCAAATCAAAACCACTATGAGGTACCATTTCACACACACCAGTCAGAATGGCAGAGATCCAAAAGTCTACAAGTAATAAATGCTGGAGAGGGTGTGGAGAAAAGGGAACCCTCTTACACTGTTGGTGGGAATGCAAACTAGTACAGCCACTATGGAGAACAGTGTGGAGATTCCTTAAAAAACTGGAAATAGAACTGCCTTATGATCCAGCAATCCCACTGCTGGGCATACACACTGAGGAAACCAGAAGGAAAAGAGACACGTGTACCCCAATGTTCATCGCAGCACTGTTTATAATAGCCAGGACATGGAAGCAACCTAGATGTCCATCAGCAGATGAATGGATAAGAAAGCTATGGTACATATGCACAATGGAGTATTACTCAGCCATTAAAAAGAATACATTTGAATCAGTTCTAATGAGGTGGATGAAACTGGAGCCTATTATACAGAGTGAAGTAAGCCAGAAAGAAAAACACCAATACAATATACTAACACATATATATGGAATTTAGAAAGATGGTAACAATAACCCTGTGTACGAGACAGCAAAAGAGACACTGATGTATAGAACAGTCTTATGGACTCTGTGGGAGAGGGAGAGGGTGGGAAGATTTGGGAGAATGGCATTGAAACATGTAAAATATCATGTATGAAACAAGTTGCCAGTCCAGGTTCGATGCACGATACTGGATGCTTGGGGCTGGTGCACTGGGACGACCCAGAAGGATGGAATGGGGAGGGAGGAGGGAGGAGGGTTCAGGATGGGGAACACATGTATACCTGTGGCGGATTCATTTTGATATTTGGCAAAACTAATACAATTATGTAAAGTTTAAAAATAAAATAAAATTAAAAAAAAGAAAACCATAAATAAAGTAAAATAAAATAAAAAAGCAAAAAAACTAAGTATGAGTATAAAAGTGAGTCATTTCTATGAATGCTAAGGTGAATGCCTTGAAAACGCTTGATAAAAGTGTGCTTCTAAAAAAACCCAAATGATGCCAAAATAGGTGTGAGTGAGACAACTATAAAAAATGGTGGGGGAGGGTAATAACTACTTTGGAGGATTCTGTCATCACATCTTCCAAAATATCTTTAGATTCTCATTCCGCATTAAAAAACTGAAGCTGCAAATTGTAGATCACGTGTTACGAATGTGGTTTTCACTGAAGGCAACAAAGGATGCCACTAAGCTGATTGCCCACTCAAGAGAAGGGCCTTCGCCCCCCACCCCCCGTAAGTCCATCTGCTGATGTTTGGTGAAATGAAAGATTCAATGATACATTTTGTAGCTGTGATAATGTTATTGTTATATTTGGTTGTTTTAAAGAACCCTTATCTTTTAGAAATGCAGTACTAGTTAGCATGGGCTGCCGTAACCAAATACCACAGACTGGGTGGCTTAGGCAACAGGAATTTCTCTCTCACGGCTTGAGAGACTAGAAGTCTGACATCAAGGTCCCGGCAAGGTCAGTGCCTGGTGAAAGCACTATCCTTGGGTGACAAGTGGCCCCCTTCTCACCAGATACTCACATGGCCTTTCGTTGATGCCTGTCACTGGAGAGAGAGGCACGCTCTCTGATGTCACCTCTTACAAGGGTGCTAATCCCATCATGAGCATCCCACCCTCGTGACCTCAGCTAACCCTTGCTACTTCCCAAAGGGCCCATCTCCAACAACCATCACCCTGGGGGCTAGGGCTTCAACATTTGAATTTTGGAGAGACACAGTTCAGCCTGTAGCAGATGCAGACTGAAATGTTACAGATTAAGTAAAATTATTTCCATCTGAGATTTGCTTCAAAGTAATAGTAGGTTGGGAGAACAGATACAAAAGAAACAAACTTGGCTACAATTCATAAGAGTTCGATGATGGGCACATGAGGGTCATTATACTATTCTATTTTGTATATGTTGAAGGTTTTCTGCAATACAAAGTAAAAAAACAAAGTAATATATGCTCCTACTGACTAAATTAGTAAAACATTTAAAGTGTATATATATATATATATATAATTTTTATAATTACCCTCTTAAACTGCTCTTTAACCAGTATCCGTTACATCATTAAAGGAAAAATAAGCGGGCATAGATCCAGTTATTACACTGCACATAATATGTTAGTAATATGCATCTGGAGCATATGTAAGTTTTACCCCAACTCTCAGGCACAAACAACATTATTTTCTTTGGTACTCTTCTGAAGCCAGACTTAACCTGTTCAGAGTCCCCATGCTGCAAGGGTGATAAGAATGTTAATCTCTGGCATTCTGGGACTTCTTGTCTCATCTGGTAGACATTCAGTGAAGGAAATCATTGTTATCTTCCTCCCCACATCGTCCGGACGGCAATAAGAGACTGCAACACCCCCAGAGCAGCAGACCCCACTCCCTTCTCCTAGTGCCAGAGGAGAAGCAGCCTTCCTCAAGTCGAGCCCCAAATAGCGGCCTCCACTGCGCATTTCTCCTGTCCCCAGTCTTCACGCAGGGCACCTGCAGGACATCCTGAGCCCAAGAGGTTTACAGGGCAGGTCAGGACTTCCTGCTCAACCATTGCACAGGTGTGTCTGAGAACTTACTCTCCCCATTCAGGAGGCTGAGAAAGGCAGCTGAGGAAAAGATGCAGTGACAAAACTTGCCTGAGTCATTAAGGGTCTGTAAGGCCCTGCAAGGGTTTTTACCATTGATCGTTTAGAAAAGTTCTTTTCAGCTTCACAATTTACTATTGGTAATGTCATGCACATCTTCAGAATTGTTACCACATTTGGGGAAATCTCTATCAAGGCTCTGTCCTACATCAGCTGAAAAATGGCAGGACATTTCAATTTTTCTTAGGTGTACAAGTTGGTGTTTTTTCATGGGTTCCAAATTACCTTTTGAAATGCATTTTTTTCAGCCTTCAGCCTGTGGTTTCTAAGTGATATCAGTTAAAACGCTGCTTCCTTGGGGGAAGAGGATGCAAGGCTACCCTCTTTCTTGAAAGTAGACATTGGTTTGTCAGTGGGAGAAAAAAAGAGAACCAGCCACTGCCAAATGCCTACTGTGTGCCAAGCTGTGGACCTGAGACCCTTTCCATTGCACATATTCTGTCTTCTCTACAAGGCTGGGAGGTAGGGATTATCATCAACTTACTTCTAGATGTTAAAAGGGAACTAGTCAGATGCACGTGCTGGGACTAGGCTCTGAAGCCAAGACCATATAGGTGTCCGGCTCTTGCCACGGGAACACAGGCCCTGGGACCATGGGCAGCCCGCAGTTCACACGGCGGGAACTTTTCCAGTCCCTCTGCTGGGCTGAGCACTAATCTAGGAGACCTGGGCCCACCTATATTTTCTTCCCATTTCTATTTAGAAAGATTTCATCATCTGCATTGTTTCGGGAAGCGACCAGAACCATCCGACCATGGGCAATAATATATTTTAGGAATGATGAATAAAAATTAAAATGTGCAAGGCAGCCACTCACAGTGCCTGGTCCTTAGTAAGTCTTTAATTAGTTACAGCTATTAACATAATTGTCAAGAATTCCTTTTTCTCATTCCTTCTTTCCTTACTCCCATGAAAGCATTTCAAACTGCAAAGGTTAACTGGCTCCTCCTGCCTCCCAACTATCCAAGTTGGGCTGCTAATGAGCAGATGTTCTTGGAGATCAGAGGGAGTTGGGGAGAGGTGAGACAGGGGCTGCACACAGTGGGTCCCTCCGGGAGACGCATCCTGCAGGCCCTGGCCATCTGGGGCCATGGAAGGAACACCTCTTCTCAACTGCACAGCCAAAGGGCTGGCCTGCATCTCTGCTTGTCCCACTTGTTGGCTATAAACTTTGACTTAGCTGGGCCTGTTTCCTGCCTGTAAAATAAAAGGGTTGGACTGGGTAGCATTTACTCTCACATTCAGCCCATTCATTCAAGAGGTGTTCCCCAAATGCCTACTGGGTGCCGGCCTTGAGTAGTCAGTGGGGCACAGCTGGGATCAAGACTCATCAGGCACCACCCACCTGCTGCTTTGCAGAAAGCTCTCACAGCCTGGGGTCTTGGAATCTGAGGGTCCTTGATGTGTTTCTCCATCCTCTGACTCCTGTTCAGAGGCACTTCCAGGATCTGCTCTCAAATCACAGGAGGAAAAGTACTGAAAACAGCTGTTAATGGGCCACTCACCCTCCACAGGAGAAACCTGGAGGATGTGCCCCGCCCACCCCAGTCAGGGAGAAAACGGCCCCAGACCTACCAGTGGCCTGGTCCCTGCCCAGCGAGACTTGGGGTTAAATCTCAGGTTTGCATTAGGGAAATGCAAGTCAAGCCCACACAAGGAGATACAACTTCCCACTCACTAGGATGACTAAAACAAAAGAACAGACAATGACAAGTGTTGGTGAGGATATTGTGAAGCTAGATTTCTCAGACAGTGCTCACGGGAATGCAAAAGGGTACAGCTGCTGTGGAAAACAGTCTGTCCCTTCCTCCAAAAGTTAAATATAGGATTACCACGTGACTTGGCAATTCCACTCCTAGGCACATACCAAGGCAACTGAGAACACACGTCCATGCAGAAACTTGTATACAAATGTTCAGAGCAGCATTATTCACAATAGCCAAAAATGAGGAAACAATCCAAATATCGATGAACTGATGAATGGCTGGATAAAACTTGGCATACTCCTACATGCATGCTAAGTCACTTCAGTTATGTCTGACTCTACGACCCTATGGACTATAGCTCGCCAGGCTCCTCAGTCCATGGGATTCTCCAGGAAAGAATACTGGAGTGGGTTGCCATGCCCTTCTCAAGGGGATCTTCCAGACCCAGGGGTTGAACCTAGGTCTCCCACATTGCAGGAGGTTCCTTACCATCTGAGCCACCAGGGAAGCCCTATACCACTATTGCTGCCGCTGCTGCTAGGTCACTTTAGTCATGTCCGACTCTGTGTGACCCCAGAGACGGCAGCCCACCAGGCTCCCCCTTCCCTGGGATTCTCCAGGCAAGAACACTGGAGTGGGTTGCCATTTCCTTCTCCAATGCATGAAAGTGAAAAGTGAAAGGGAAGTCACTCAGTCGTGTCCGACTCCTAGTGACCCCATGGACTGCAGCCTACGGACGGAGGGCTCCTCCGTCCATGGGATTTGCCAGGCAATGGAATATTATTACTCAGCCATAAAAAAGAATGAAGTTCTGATGCATGCTACAATATGGATGGCCCTTGAAAACACTATACTAAGTTAAAGAAACCAGACACAGAAGACCACATAGTGTATGATTCCATTTCTGTGAAATGCCCAGAATAGGAAAATCCATAGAGTCAGAAAGGAGATTAGTCATTTCAGGAGGAAATCTATCCCTGAAATGCATCTGGTTGAAACATGGTCATCATATTAAAACCTGACCACACCAGGGATTGCCTGTTTAAAGGATTTCCTTATAGAAACCCTTCCTACGTGAAGTGCATAATCACCTAGTAATTTACCTTTCCTTCCTCCAGCCAAGCTTTCACATCATGACCTTGCTTCAAGCGGCTGTTGCTATATTCTGGCACAGGCTCTGTTCTTAACAGGGCATCCTCCTGCTGACTGCATGTTGAAAAAAATATTTCAAAACACTTTTCCAAGTTATAAACAAAGACCTGAATGAAACCTGTTTCTCTGTCTCACACTATGTGATAAATTGACTCCCCCTACCTACCCCTTCTATTGCAAGTGCCCATGGACAAATCAAATAAGAACAGGCTCCATCTCAGAGGCCTGTGTAAGGAGGCAGACAGTCATCCTTTCAGTTCAGTCCAGTTGCTCAGTTGTGTCCGACTTTTTGCAGCACATCTGGCTTCCCTGTCCATCACCAACTCCCGAAACTTGCTCAAACTCATGTCTGTCGAGTTGGTGATGCCATCCAACCATCTCATCCTTTGTCATCCCTTTCTCCTCCTGCCTTCAATCTTTCCCAGCATCAGGGTCTTTTCCTGTGAGTTAGTTCTTTGCATCCGGTGGCCAAAATATTGGAGTTTCAGCTTCAGCATCAGTCCTTCCAATGAATATTCAGGAAATCCTGATTTCCTTTAGGATTGACAGGTTTGATCTCCTTGTAATCCAAGGGACTCTCAAGAGTCTTCTCCAACACCACAGTTCAAAAGCACCAATTCTTTGGTGCTCAGCTTTCCTTATAGTCCAACTCTCACATCCATACATGACTACTGGAAAAACCATAACTTTTACTAGATGAACATTTGTCAGTAATGTCTCTGCTTTTTAATATGCTGTCTAGGTTGGTCATAGCTTTTCTTCCAAGAAGAAAATGTCTTTTAATGGAATCCTATTTTTCAAACCAACATTTAGCTTACATGAAGCCAGACCCAGACTCAGAAGTGTGGAGGTGGGGGCTGAGGGTGGGTGGGGGAGGCTCTGGGGAGTTTGGAGATGGAAGCCTAGGAGCAGAGCAGGCTTTCCCTGCGGGGCCAGCAGGTACCTACAGTGGAGTCCATCTCCCTGCTTGGACAATGGCTGTTGAAAGCCCACCCTAAAATCACACAGGAGTTGAACAATCCTGTTTAAGAGTGAAATCCTGTAAAAGTGAAGGTGGGAGGAATGTCAGAGCTGCAAGGGACCCTCGCAAGGGTTCGCCAGCCAAGCACCTTATTTTACAGAAGGTGGAACAGGGGTCGGAGGCATCTTTCCCTGGCCATGTGAGGCTGCAGCGGAAGGAACCAACCAAGGGCAACAACTGGTCCAAGTTGGGGGCGTGATGTCCATACGAGCAGGTGTTGGATGGAACCACTTAGGAGCAGCCTGTTCACTTTTTAATTCATTCTGAAATTTTTTTTTTTTTTTGGCTACACTGGGTCTTCATGCTTGCATGGGCTTTCTCGAGTTGTGGCGGGTGGGGGCTACTCTTCATTGCTGGGCTCGGGCCTCTCACTGTGGTGGTCTCTCTTGTTGCAGAGCACAGGCTCTAGGTGTAAGGGCTTCAGTAGTTGTGGGGCACAGGTTTAGTTGCTCCACAGCGTGTGGAATCTTCCCAGACCAGGGATCGAACCCATGTTCCCTGCATCGGCAGGAGGTTTCTTATCCACTGCACCACCAGGGAAGTCCATCTTTTCTAATGATCTTAAGGGAAGTCTTTTGGGGAGCGGATCTCTCTTTATCATCTAACTTGCCATCTCCATTTTGACCTAGACAACAAGGCAGACGATAGTACACAGCCAGGATTTGATAACACTGTTTTAGATTGTGGTGGTGGTTGTGATGATGATTTTAACCATTACTGTCTATTTATACCACATGATTCTGGTTGTTGTTCATGGTACTGATTGCAAGTTTTCTTTAAACAAGTATTTGTGGCCAAAAGAAAGAATTAAAGAGAAAAAAATATATATATATATATAATTAAATGGGTCCCCGATATTTCAAAAGTCTGGAGGACGGTACATGGAGGGGAAACATGAATCTAGTGCAAGCCTACAATAGTTGTGTGAACTGTTGTTGGTCACACAATTGTTCCTCCTCTGAAACACACACACACACGTGGTCCCTGCCAAGCGTCTATCCAGTCTCAGCCTGGATATCACCAGTGATGGAGCCTTTCTAGCTCTCTAGTAAGTTTCTACAGTCTAAGGTTGGAGAGCTCCAGCTATTCAAAATGAGAAAGTGCTTATTTCATGCTTCTCAGCAATAACAACCCTTTCCACCCCAACACACCAGCCCTGTTCCCCCCTTTTGTTGAATGGGTAGGATTTGGCCATCTGCCTGTGCTGTCTAGGGCCAAGCTCTGGGGGTCACTGGTGCCCAGACCAGGGCAAGTCTGAGTTTCATGACAGGTGCTTGGTGATTCTGAGATCCCAGCTGGAGGGAAAGAGTTTTTTCTCTCTGAGTTTGCATTCAGGTTATGGGAGGGGAGAGGCCAGGCAGGCCAGGTGGCCTCCCGCCGCGGCTGGTCTTGCAGGTGCAACCTGGCTGTGTCCTGCGAGTTCTGGGGCTGCAGAGGGGCTGTGTCAGCCCTGAAGAACACAGAACAGAAGGGCTTCCTAAATTTGGGGGGAACCTCTGACACAGAGTAACCCTGAAGCTCCTGGGTCAGCCCCCAAGGTTCTCACTCACACACATACACACACACGCACACACGCACACACACACACACACACACACACTCACTCATGAAATCCTGCAACAGGAAGCAAAAAAGGTCTCCCTTTCCACTACTTCATCATTTTCTAGCCTGGCCACCTGGCCTTTTCAGGGCTCCTCCCACTGCCAGGCGAGTCCTTTGACCCCTCCCCGTCCGGGGCCTGCTTCCGTGCCATCAGCTTCAGGGATCTGCCAACTCAGGGGACTCTTCAGGGCACTCCCAGCTACAACCTTCCTGACTTCCTTCCTTGCCCACCCCAGTGTCCTTGCTGCCCTCTCTGCCTCACCTGTGATCCAGGTCACAAGACTCTCTTCTCTCATCCTGACCAACAGACAGCAGGAGGTGATGGTTTCCAGGCTTTGCAGAGAGGTCCTGCCTGCTGGGCAGTGGAGCCGTCCCCCACCCTGTCTGATTGCTCAGGAAGCCTCCAGCACCACACTGCATCCTCTTCCCAGCTCCCCTGCTGTGGGGCCTCTTCTTCACCCAGGAAAGGTCGATTAAGGTCATGTCATTCTGCACTTCTCAGGAGCCCCTGGAATCACAGCTTCTATCCTTCCAGCTGGCTTTTGGCACATGCACACCTTCTCTGGCCACCCCCAGGGGACAGCAGACACTGGGAGAGGCTGGCCTCAGGGCAGGCTACGTACCCGTGGGAATTTTCCAAAACTTGGGGATAATATTCATGCAAAGAGTTTGATTTTGTATTTCCTTCTTGAGCATTTTTTCAACCTATCTGAAACAAAAAGGTAAAACATGGCTCCTCACCAGAATTTTAAGCCAAAAGTAATCTAGAGCTCCCACTTTTCAGCTCAGACTTGATTCAAATCTCCTGTACCCCTCACTACAGGGTCAGAGCCACCAGCGACCAACCAGGTGGTGTGACCTGGGACCAATGTCCACTGGCCTCTGACAGTCCTTAGAAGGTGACAGCCCCTGCCTTCTGTGCCTGCTCCCATCCACCTGGCAATCCTGCAAATGGTGGCAGAAAGCCTGCACTGGGGGATGCCAATCAGACCCTCCTAGAAAGGGACACAGCAGGAATTATGTCCAGCCCAGTCCCAGGGGCAGGCAGAAGGGTGCAAGCTCCCTGAAGGTGGGCCACCTTCAAACTCCCAAATACTCGCTCTACTCCGTGTTGCTTGTCAGATGTAGGAGAAGCTGAGAGGTGGGAGAAGAGAAGGTAGAAATTGTTAGTCCCAAGCCTCTCTTGTTCTCCTGAGGAGACTGAAAGATGGGTCCCCATCTTTCAGGGGACCCTTGGCAATGCCCGTCAAAGTCTCCCATAAACAGGCAAGACTAATTTATGGCTAAAACAAGTGATCTATACAGCAATTACAGGGACTTCCCTGGCTTAGACTCGGAGCTCCAAATGCATGGGGCCCAGGTTTGATCCCTGGTCGGGGAACCGGATCCCACATTCCACAACGAAGATCAAAGATCCCACATGTCTCAACTAAGACCTAGAGCAGCCAAATAAATAAATATTAAAAAAAAAAACAGCAATTACCTCTGGGGTTGGCAGAGGAATGACTGGGACAAGGCATGAGAGAGCATTTTGGAGTAATAAGATTCATTATATGCGAGTTTTACTGCAAAAGGAAAAAAAAAAAAAACAAACAATAACAACCTGTAAACAGATATAAACTCTGAAGCAGCCCGGTCCAACACAACACTCTTGGTGAAGGAAGTGTTCTGTGTCTGTGCTGTTATCAGTCTCTGTGGCATCAGGTGATGTCAGGACTCAGATGTTGGGATCTAGAACCTGATTTACACACAGGCTCTCCCACATCCTCCCAGCCCTGTGACCAGCAGGGCAGGGTGACCTTCTCATCAGAGACCAAGGTGGTTGTGGACACAGAGTGGGTGGGCGCCTTGCCCAAGGTCACACAGAGATGCAAGGTGGCCAAAGGCAGGAAACTCCGACTCTCCCTTTTCTGGGGTGGAGTCCTATCTCCCTCACATCCCAGAGAGAGAGAAAAGCCTTAGAGCTTGGAGGGTAAGGAGAGTCCCAAAGGCTGGAGAAGCCCTGAGAATCTCAAGATGTCAGAGGTTCTGAAGGCCCAGCATAGAGAAGACAAACTTCTTTCTGAAGGAGACAAGCTTTGGTCTAACAATGGCAATGGTTTTAGTCTATTTTGATATTTTGAATGTGCAAAGGCAGTTTCACACACAGAGTCTTTCATCCCATCCTCACAACTTGGAACAGAGCCTTCCTCCTTCCTTCTTTCCTTCCATCCAAGTGGTGGCAACAAAATGATGTAGGGGTAAAACATTCAGACTCTGGAGTCAGAGTGCCAAGGGTGACTCCTGATTTACCAAGCATCCGACTCTGTGTCACAGCTTTGTAAGTGACAAGGTGAGAACTGGAGTCTGGCAGGGGCCAGTTCAGAAGCCCAGGAGACAGAGTCCTAAAGAGCTGAACTGAAGCTGATCAAACCCCATAGGAGAGGGGAGTTGGAGTCAGTAGACCCCTCCTGAGAGGGGGGTGGAGTCGTCAGCAGGGCCCTCCTCTCTCAGAGCAAGCACCTGAGCTGTGTTTTGCACTCACCTCTGAGGTCTCTGCCCTTAGAGAGGGATTACCTTTAGCTCGTGGATCTCCCACCTGAGATGGGATGTCACACTCCTGGCCTCACCCCACTGAAGTGATGAATCACTAGGATCATCGCCACCATATTTGATGATCCATCTCCTCCTGCCCAGTAAGCAGCGTGCCAGCCTTTTCTTCCTGGAGGCTGCAGTCAAGAGGGGAGCTTGACGGGATCAAAGTGATGTAGGGCCAAGGGACTTACATGTTGGCCCCCCTATCTTCCCACCAGCGTGTCAGGGTGGAAGATGGAAAACCAGTTGTTAGTAAACAGTGTGTGTGTGTGTGTGTGTGTGTGTGTGTGTGTATGAGAGAGAAAGTCTTTACATCACACATCATTTAATTTGATCCTTACAAAACCCTAAAGGAACAAGTGTTTTTTATTCCTATTTCTTGAGATGAAAATTGAGTCAGAAGGGGCTCAATGATCTGCCCAGTCTGGCTGTATTAAATCTTGGTGTGTGCTATTAGTACCCCATCAATTATGATACGCTTGGAAAGTCCCCTGAAAGTACCACTTTTAATCAAAAAAGGGCCTTGCTGAAGTCTCAGCCAGGTGTCTGTCTACAGGGTCCTCACAGCATCATTTTCTTGGTCCAGGACCCAGGCACTGCCACTGTGCCGGTCCTCTGTGCCACCCTCCCCTAGTTGATGGATGGCACACTCAGCCTGAGGGGATAGGTATTAGGGAGACCCCACTGTTCCAAGCACTGGGCCCAGGTCACGAAGGGAGAGGGTGCAGGCTGGGGATATAAAGACGCACAGAGGCAGGGGCTGACTTCCAGAAGGTAAGAGGCATGTAGGAGCTTAGATGCCAGCACTCCAGACTGAGCTATCAATCATGTCCACAAGTGGGGAGAATGATTTGTTGGTGTTTGGGCCGCAAAGGTACCGCCTTGTAAGTCTAAGTGAGATTCTGTGTCTTAATTATGGTAATGGGTCTCATTACAGAGCACCTCCTGTTTGCCAGGGGAGAAGGAAATAGCAACCCACTCCAGTGTTCTTGCCTGGAGAATCCCAGGGACAGGGGAGCCTGTCCATAGCGTCGCACAGAGTCGGACACAACTGAAGCGACTTGGCATGCATGCATGCATTGGAGAAGGAAGTGGCAACCCACTCCAGTATTCTTGCCTGGAGAATCCCAGGGACAGGAGAGCCTGGCGGGCTGCCGTCTATGAGGTTGCACAGAGTCGGACACGACTGAAGCGACTTAGCAGCAGCAGCAGCAGCCTGTTTGCCAGACCCTGTGCTAAGTGCTTTATATAGCATAGCCTTGGCGAAGCCTCAGCTGAATTAACAGAACCTTGCAAAACAGATGCCTCTATCATCACCATCTTACCCAGGAGGAGGTTGATGCCTGCCAGGAATCCCCCTAGTTTGGCTTGGAAGTGGTGGAGCCAGGATTTGAACCAAGGCAGTGTGATTCCAGAGCCTCATGCTAAACTGCCAATGTGGGTCTCACGCTGTTGAAGACCTTTTTCTGAGCCTGTGTGTACCTAAGACATGTATGGAAATTCAAGGAGCATCTCATTTAAAACTTAGATGATTCGCTTTAGCCATGAAGGTATAGATAAAGTCCATCCTCATTAGCTTACTAATCCTGTGCCCTTGTCCAGATGAACACTTTGGCCACATTTTTGTCCATAGCAGCAATGTAAATCAAACAAAACAAATCCTTGTCTATTCGAGCATACAGGGTCCCAGTTACCCTCTAAGTGCTGAACTTCATAGTTCCTCTTTGTGGTCAGTTCAGAGGACCTAGGGCTGGACGTCACATCATGCCTGGGATGTATCACCTAGTGAAGGGGGTACGGGGGCTTCAAACAGGGCTCTGTCCTCTAGCAGCCTGTGTCCTGACTTAGCAGCAGCAGCAGCAGGCATCGTTCCTGCCTTAGCTAATTTGGTCCACACAGCAACCCTGGAAGGTAGGTGCTGTAACAAATTGCAGTTTGCAGATGGGAAAGCTGAGACCCGGAGGGATAAAGGATTTGTGCAGTTAGATAACTAGAGCACGGCATGCACATGTTTATTCTATACAAGGCCTTGCTCTGGAGCCACTGGCAGGTCTATGGGCGCCCAGCAGAGTGCTGCAGCTCAGCAGGCGCATGGAAGCACGTCCCAGCTCTCAGCACCTGTCTCACCGGGTAGCCTGGGTCCCTGCCTAATCCTGTCCTGTTGGTCTTAGGCTGACTCATTCAGAGGTCTAGAAGAATCCAACTCTGACAGCCTTAAGAGCCCACTTCTGCCTGATGGCACCCATCTCAAGAAACAACACATACTCGATTCGGTACCCAGCTTTGTGCAGCTCTCAGCACAGGGTAGGTGTCTGACGAATGTTGATACAAGAACCCGTTACTGGTCTGCTCCGTACGCTGCCGCTGGTGGTGCTTGGCCCCCCGTCAGACGCTGCTTCTCCAGGCACCAGGGCAGAATGGTTTGGGGTTCCCCAGCTGGCTCTGGCAGGTCTGTGCCACCACCTGAAACACATCAGACAGATCAATTGTGAAGCTGCGACTGGTTAGAGTTCATTAAAGATTTGCTTCCTCCAGGACTCAGAGAGTTCCTGGTCCCTAGCCCTCAGCCCATTTTCTTCCTCCTTTAACCATCCTCACCCCAAACACCCCTCTAAGTGCACGTGTGTGTGTGTGTGTGTGTGTGTGTGTGTGTGTGTGTGTGAAGTCACTTCAGTCATGTCTGACTTTTTGCGACTGTATGGACTGTAGCCTACCAGGCTCCTCTGTCCATGCGATTCTCCAGGCAAGATTACTGGAGTGGGCCGCCATGCCCTCCACCAGGGGATCTTCCAAACCCAGGGATTGAACCCACATCTCTTATGTCTCCTGCATTGGTAGGCAGGTCCTTTACCACTAGCACCACCTGGGAAGCCCTTAAATGCATATATGTAGTGCCAGACACTATTCTAAATACTTGACATGTATTAACTCATTCATCCTCACAACCCCTCTTGACCATTCCACTACGTTTTCTGAGAAAGCTCTGGTTTATGCTATCATATTATCACCATATTTCACCATATTGTTGAATGGGTAAAACAATTACATGGTAAAAACTATGAAAGAGATAAAAGGATATACATCAGCCCATATCCTGATGGGTTACCCTGCAACAACCTTTAAATGGGGACCAGAATGGGCCCCTGCTTTTCCCCTGCACCCCAGCTGGCTCTGCATTGACTCCTGGCAGTGACCCAGACAGAGCTGGAGACTTGAAGCCCTCGGGGCAGGGTGGTTTAGCCTGGGCTAAACTGATGTTTCCCAGACTTGGATCTTCCTAGGACTTTTGTCTCAATTTTTGCCACATTCAACTAGTACCTCTACTTTTTAATTATTTACTTTAAAAATTATATTTAAATTAGCTTTAATTTAAATAATTTCTATAGGAAACTTAGTATCACTGTCCCAGAGGAGATGGTAGGGAGTAGCTGCTAAGAATACGGGCTCCGGATTGACTCCAAGCCTGGCCCTTTTCTCCCTGTGACTCTCTGGGTATTTACTAAAATCCTCTGAACCTCAGCTTCTGTATCTGAAAAACAGGGGACCTAGGACTCTCTCATGGGGTTGTTGGTGAGGACCAATTCACAACACTCCTTGGAACTTGGCAAGACTTCACTACCACTTAGGAGATGACCGCAAAAACAAACATACAGAAAAGCAAACAACTGATTAAATATTAACCAGACACTGTCTGTAGCCCAGTGTTCTCTTTGTACAAAGATGAACAAAGGTTACAGCCATTTTGAAAACTTACAAACTCCAAACAAGATTTTCTTAAGTGGTCAGAAGTACTGCTGCTGCTGCTGCTGCTGAGTAGCTTCAGTCATGTCCGACTCGATGCGACCCCATAGACGGCAGCCCACCAGGCTCCCCCATCCCTGGGATTCTCCAGGCAAGAACACTGGAGTGTGTTGCCATTTCCTTCTCCAATGCATGAAAGTGGAAAGTGAAAGTGAAGTCGCTCAGTCATGTCCTACCCTCAGCGACCCCATGGACTGCAGCCCACCAGGCTCCTCCGCCCGTGGGATTTTCCAGGCAAGAGTACTGGAGTGGCATGCCATTGCCTTCGCAGAAGTACTGAGGAGAGTTGAAAGAGGAATAACTATCTCACCTGTGAGACACTCTTATCACTCCTGTGTCCCAGCTAGAACCATCCTGTGCACTTTCCGTCACACGGTCCACCCTCTGAGAAAGGCTGGGTGGAGCAGTAATTTCCCAGGGGTAGGGTGGGGGTGGGGTGGGGGGAGGCACGTGTCTCCAACAGAGAGATCTGCTGATTCACCCAGCTCCTCCCCGACCCCGACCCCTGTTCGCTGTACATGCCTTCCCCAGATGAAAATTATTGTGTCTGACAAGACTGTGTTGTTTGTGGGAGAGTGTCGCTCATGTGAACAGTCGCGAGCCAAGGAAAGGGCTTTAGACCAGCGGATGAAGGGGCACCTTAGCCGATTTAGCAGATAGGCACGAAGATGGAGCTTCAGGCGTCCTTTGCACACACTGCAGCATGTGAGTAACATTTCATATTCACTTTCTACTGAGTTCACCAATGCAGTGAACCATTCAGGCAGATGATGATAAAACCAAGACAAGCCACGATTAGCTTAAATTGGACAAGGTAATAGGTGACATTAAGGAACTGGTGTTAATATAGCTGAGTATGATGATAAGCATTTCCCTTAATAAAATTTACTTATTAATATTTAATGCCATCTTGGGCTTCCTCGATGGCTCAGTGGTAAAGAATCTGCCTACAATGCGGGAGATAAAAGAGATGCAGGTTTGATTCCTGGGTTGGGAAGATCCCCTGGAGTAGGAAATGGCAACCCACTCCAGTATTCTTGCCTGAAACATCACATGGACAGAGGAGCCTGGTGGGCTACAGTCCACAGGATTACAGAAGAGCTGGACATGACTGAGCAACTGAACAAATACCATCTTGGTGTGCTTCTTGGAGAACCCAAACTAACATGATGGCTCAGATGTTCAAGAAGAAAATGTTGGGGGAACACATTCTACTTAATATCAAGATTTGTTCTAAAAGCACAGTAATTTGGACAAATAGATCTAAAGACCAGAATAGACAGCACAGAAGCCTTGCAAAGCACACACACACACACACACACACACACACAATTTAACAAGTGTGGCTCTATAAGAGAGTGGAAAAGGGACAATATTTTTATAAGTAAAACTGTAATATTGGATATCTCTATGGGAAGGGGGATGAAATAACACTTCGCACTTCATACAAAAATCACTTCCAGGTGTATTATAAACCTAAAGGTAAAATAAAACAATGAAACTTCTATAAGATAATATGGGAGACTGTCTTCATGGATCCAGTGTAGGAGAAAATTTCCTAACTGGGATACAGATAGCTGTAACAAATGAGGAAAGGACTGCTATTTGGACCCCATTAAATTAAGAACCGGAGAAGGCAATGGCACCCCACTCCAGTACTCTTGCCTGGAAAATCCCATGGACGGAGGAGCCTGGAAGGCTGCAGTCGCTGGGGTTGCTGAGGGTCAGACACGACTGAGCCACTTCGCTTTCACTTTGCACTTTCATGCATTGGAGAAGGAAATGGCAACCCACTCCAGTGTTCTTGCCTGGAGAACCCCAGGGACGGGGGAGCCTGGTGGGCTGCCGTCTATGGGGTCGCACAGAGTCGGACACAACTGAAGCGACTTAGGAGCAGTAGCAGCAAATTAAGAACATTTCCATCAAAAACAACCATTTAAAAGTTGGAAAAGGATCTTTGCAATACATATAAGTGGTATTGGGATCATATCCAAAATACAAAAAGAACTTCTACAAAGAGCAAAAAGCAAATATTCCAATAGACAAATGGTAAGAGTCTTGAACAAGCAATTCACAGGAGGAGCTCAGCTCCGTTTAGTATCAGAGAAATGCAAATTAAAATCACTGTGAGATATCACTCTGTACCCACCAAAATGTATAAGTACAAAAGTACAAAGAATGACAAGTATCCAGGAGTTACAAAAATACACAAACGTGTACTATTCAAACTGATCACGCCAAGTGTGAGTGAGGATGTGAAGCAAAAGGAATTCTCATGTTGAGAGTAGGGGTATAATTTGGTACAGCCACTTTAGAAAACAGGTTGGCACTGCATAATGCAATTGAAGATAGGCCTACCCTAGAATTCAGTAATTCTACTTCTAGGTTGAACAAAATGCCTATTCATAGAAACATGATTCTTACAGTTCCAAAACAAAAATTACTCAAATGTTCATTAATAGCAGAATGGATAAATATAATGTGGTAACTTTGAACAATGGACAACTATACCAAAAGGAAAATGTAGCAGACTGCCATTGCATATAAATGAAAGCTGGATTTCTCAAGCAAAATTAAGACATATTTTTTTAAAACATACAGTACATTTCTATTTATTAAAAAAATCAGAATTAAGCAATACTGTATTGTTCAGGGTGAATACCCATATATAGCAAACTATAAAGAAGCATAAACACCATAGTCAGGATAGTGGAACCCTCCAGGACAAAGGGAAGGTGGTGTGACTCAGAAGAGCCATGAGGTGGGGCTTCCGGAAAGTCAGCAAAGAGCAAATTAAGTGTGTTTGCTTTTTTGTTATTTATTGACCCATAAAGTTCTACATCTTTTTTTGGGTGTTCGTTCTAAAAGGTCTTGTAGGTCTTCATAGAACCATTCGACTTCAGCTTCTTCAGCGTTACTGGTTGGGGCATAGACTTGGATTACTGTGATATTGAATGGTTTGCCTTGGAAACAAAGAGAGATCATTCTGTTGTTTTTGAGATTGCATCCAAGTACTGCATTTCAGATTCTTTTGTTGACCATGATGGCTACTCCATTTCTTCTAAGGGATTCCTGCCCGCAGTAGTAGATATAATGGTCATTGGAGTTAAATTCACCCATTCCAGTCCATTTTAGTTTGCTGATTACTAGAATGTTGATATTCACTCTTGCCATCTCCTGTTTGACCACTTCCAATTTGCCTTGATTCATGGACCTGACATTCCAGGTTCCTATGCAATATTGCTCTTTACAGCATCGGACCTTGCTTCTATCACCAGTCACATCCACAACCGGGTATTGTTTTTGCTTTGGCTCTATCCCTTCATTCTTTCTAGAGTTATTTCTCCACTGATCTCCAGTAGCATATTGGGTACCTACTGACCTGGGGAGTTCCTCTTTCAGTATCCTATCATTTTGCCTTTTCATACTGCTCATGGGGTTCTCAAGGCAAGAATACTGAAGTGGTTTGCCATTCCCTTCTCCAGTGGACCACATTCTGTCAGACTATGCCAAAGCCTTTGACTGTGTGGATCACAATAAACTGTGGAAAATTCTGAAAGAGATGGGAATACCAGACCACCTGACCTGCCTTTTGAGAAACCTATATGCAGGTCAGGAAGCAACAGTTAGAACTGGACATGGAACAACAGACTGATTTCAAATAGGAAAAGGAGTACATCAAGGCTGTATATTGTCACCCTGCTTATTTAACTTCTATGCAGAGTACATCATGAGAAACGCTGGGCTGGAAGAAGCACAAGCTGGAATCAAGATTGCTGGGAGAAATATCAATAACCTCAGATATGCAGATGACACCACTCTTATGGCAGAAAGTGAAGAGGAACTAAAAAGCTTCTTGATGAAAGTGAAAGTGAAGAGTGAAAAAGTTGGCTTAAAGCTCAACATTCAGAAGACAAAGATCATGGCATCTGGTCCCATCACTTCATGGGAAATAGATGGGGAAACAGCGTCAGACTTTATTTTGGGGGGCTCCAAAATCACTTCAGAAGGTGTGCAGCCATGAAATTAAAAGACGCTTACTCCTTGGAAGGAAAGTTATGACCAACCTAGATAGCATATGAAAAAGCAGAGACATTACTTTGCCAACAAAGGTCCATCTAGTCAAGGCTATGGTTTTTCCTGTGGTCATGTATGGATGTGAGAGTTGGACTGTGAAGAAAGCTGAGTGCCGAAGAGTTGATGCTTTTGAACTGTGGTGTTGGAGAAGACTCTTGAGAGTCCCTTGGACTGCAAGGAGATCCAACCAGTCCATTCTGAAGGAAATCAGCCCTAGGATTTCTTTGGAAAGAGTGATGCTAAAGCTGAAACTCCAGTACTTTGGCCACCTCATGCGAAGAGTTGACTCATTGGAAAATCCCTCCCCTGATGCTAGGAGGGATTGGGGACAGGAGGAGAAGGGGACGACAGAGGATGAGATGACTGGATGGCATCACCGACTCCATGGACGTGAGTCTGAGTGAACTCCGGGAGTTGGTGATGGACAGGGAGGCCTGGCATGCTGCAATTCATGGGGTTGCAGAGTCGGACATGACTGAGCGACTGAACTGAACTGAAAGTTCTACATAGTGAACTTTCCTGAGTGTGTGTCATATTTTGAAATAAGTAAACTTGACTTGGTTAATTAGTTTGACAATGACAATTAGCTTTGCACCTAGACTATCTGGTGAACATTTTCCGAGGTTTAGATGGAAATGTGTTTAAAGCATTCACTGAGACAAAAGCATTTCATCAAAAATATGAAGATGGTAAAGGTAAACTGAAATTTATGCTTGCATATTTCCCAACTCTTTTTGGGAATATCAGTTTTTAAAAAGTTCCTCTGTAAAGGAATGAGAGGATAATTAATAGTTATTTGATAGGTCTCAGTACATAGCTTTTTTGATATACTTCCCAGAAACTGAGAACATTAATTACTCTAATGATTGGGTTGCAAATCCTTTGCAAATCAATGATTTCTAATTCTTGGCTTTCAACAAAACTTGGGGACTTAGTCAAACTATTAGCTGATGTAATGTTAAAAGTGATTTTTGATGATAGATCATTGATTTTTAAGAATGTCATCCATAAAAAGTTCCAAGAATGATATATATGACAATGTTACAATAAAATACATCCATTCCTACTGTTTATGTGAACAAAACTTTCCAGTGCTTACCTCTATAAAAATATTCTATAAAAAGAGAAATTAACTGAACTCTTTCTCATTCTAGCAATTAGTAATATTCCACAATGGATAAATGAACCAATTAATATTTAAATGCTCAGTTTATATTATTAAGAAATGAATTTCCTTTTTACATTTATACTTATCATTTATAAAAATTTTAATTTACTCATATGGCTTTGCTCACTTGTGTATTCATTAAAATTATAATATAGCTTAATCTAGGATGTGATCACAAGGAATAAAATTTTTTTTAAATTTGTGTGTGTTTAATTTTATTGCAGAGATGCAAGATAAAGTAATCTATAATAAGACTTTAAAGCATAAAAATGGTAGAATGAAATTTTATCAGATGTACAGAATAGACTTAAAGATTGTTCATGTATTTTTAAATAAATGATTATATCAGATTACTATGAAATTTAACATCTTTAAATATATTTTATTTTTGGCCACACCACACAGCATGTGGGATCTTAGTCCCCCAACAAGGGATCAAATTTGTGCTCTCTGTATTAGAAGCATGGAGTCTTAACCCCTGGACCACCAGGGAAGTCCCTTTGAGATTCTTGATTTTTCTGCACGAGACTGCAGTGACATGGACAGATGGAAGTGGACTTCCTGCCAGCGCAGGCAGTGGGTCCCTCTGATGAGAGTAACCTAGGGGGTAGAAAAAACCCGGCCTTCCACCTGCTAAACACGGAGGTGCTGAAGCCCTCTGTCCAATTCCACCCCTCACTTCTCAAGCCTGGCTGACTCCCCCTCACCTTAGGTGCCTCTTCCTCCAGGAAGCTCTCCATGATATTTCTTGTGTACTTCCCCCCCTGGGGCACTTCTCATACTGTGCAGCAATTGCCTTCTCAACTGTCTGTTTCCCCCACTAAACCTCAGAGCTTGCTGAAGCAGTGGGCTGTATCCGTTGAGTTCAGCCGCTGCCAGGGGTCCTGGCACATGGCAGTGATTGGTCATTACTGAATGAATGAATGAATGGAGTGAATGGATAAATAGTAGTCCTAAATCAGGTGGCGCTCAGGAGCCCCACATCTCTGAAGAGGATTCTACATCTTATTTTTTTAAGGAAACAGAGATAGAGGGGAACTTGGAGTCACATGGTTCCCTCCTGCCAGGTGAAGGAAGACCAATCAGACAAGAGTCAAGGACCTTGAGGTTCCTTGTGCAGAAAGACGACGGGACCGGGGGCACTGAGCGCAGTGGGCTCTGAGAGGTGGAGGAGGCTCAGACCTCTTCTGTTCTGAAGCCCTGGCATGCACACATGTGAAGACGTGGTAGTTATCTTATGGAATGATGGTTCATCAAACATGTTTCACAAGAGTTGTGTCGGCCTGCCGTGCATCCTGTCGGGGGGTTCCCTCGTCGTACACATGCTCTGATTTGGACATTATGTCCCAGGCCTGATATGCAGCCCTCCATGCCTGAAGGCCTGGGTCCCAGGGTCCTCTCCCCACCACCCCTCCACACACACACACAGCCCCAGCCCTGTGCTGGGATATGCCTCAGTTATTACCTCTTACTGTTCACATTCAGGGTGTAGGCTGTGCTCAGAGCATCTCAGGCTCAGAAAAATCCTGTTGCCTGGCCCAGGGTGGCCCAGCTCCCCGAGCATCACCCGGCTGGGGCTGTATGGCCATCCTGGCAGTCCCCAGGGAAGCAGGAGCCCTGAGCCCTCGGTGCACTTCAGCTGCACTCCCTGCTGCTCTCTTGCTGCTCCCCTGGGTCTCTCTCCTTGCCACTCGCCCCCTAGATAATGCCAATAACTGGTGCTTCTCCAGTGAGGGCGCTGAGGAGGCCTGAGGCTGCACCGCCAGCTCCAAGCCGGGAGAACAGCCCTGGTGACTGGCCTGGCCCGTAGACTGGCGCCACCTCCTGGTGGGAAGCGGAACTGACATGCTCTTTTCATCCGTATCCTCCACCCATGTCTCCAGAGTCAGGGGGCTTTTGCAGAGCCCCTGCTGCGTCGCCTGACCTCTGGGAGAGACGGGAGGGGGACTGAGACTTGAGGCACAATGTCCAACACTCAGAGTCTATCATCTATCCTGAGAAAGCTGCTGGGCCACAGGTGAACAAGACGAAACCCCAACCAGCAGAGGATCAGCTTATGTGCAAGCAGGCCTTCAACTCAGAGTGGAGAAGCAGATGGGAGGTCCTAGCTCTGAATCTCAGCTTCTCCATAAGCCAGACATGTGATCTCTAGGCAGCTACTGTTCTCCTCTGAGGCACACGTCCTGAATCTGTAAAACAGGGCTAAGGACACTTGCCTTGCTGTGTTGTGACGATTAAACGATGGATGTGAACCACTTGACACAGAGCTCAGAATCTGTCCTTAAAAGTAATCCATTAATAATAGGGAACCAAGGCTCAAGAACAATCACTTTTAAAATATAAATTAGAAGAGATTCAAGTTTATTCCTATAAGAACATCTTGATTCTTACTCATGTTCTTGAGTAGCAGTAACAGGAGTAGAGTGGGCACCAGCTGAGTAATCAAGTCACCGTCTATTTTACTTAAGCTGCAGCCATGGAGAGACGCTGAAAAAAGTCATCAAGAGCTACAGAGGCAGCAAGGAGCAGATGCCAGCACTGATGGCCTGGGAGATGCACTCACTGTGCCACGTTCTTTGGGGAAGGGAACTCCCTTAATCCTCAAACAGCCCCACGAGTAAATGCTATTATTGCTCCTATTTTAGAGATGAGGAAGCTAGGGCACCCAGAGATTGGGGGACCAGCCCAAGGTCACACTGCTTCTAAGGAGCAAAAGTAGGATTGGAACAGGGCAGTCTGGCCCCAGAGCCTCTCTATTCCCAACTACTAGGTGATAACTGCTTCTGATCTGGGAACTCTGTTCATCCCCATTCCTTAGATGAGAAAACTGGTGTTCAGAGAGGCAAAGTAAATTTTGCAAGGTCACACAGTAGTCATTGGCAGAGCTAGGACAGGCATGATTTTGAGCTGTGATTTTTTAGCCAATTGGGTTTCCTACTTAATTTACCTTGGGATCCAAAGCAAAAGCCAGCCCCTCTCCAGTAGTGGGAACTGCAGAAAGTGAGCCGAGGGCCTTGTTGGCAGCCGTGTTTCCCTGGTGGGATGTGGCAGAAGCTGGACTATGGTGAGAGACAGTGAAACCATCACAGAGAAAAGCAAAGATGAGATGGCCAGCAGATCCGAGCCCTGGTTCCAGCCATTCCTGAAGCCCAGCTGTACCCTTCTCTTTGGAAGATTTGGTGGTTCAAATTTAGGACTTGACTTCAGGAGCCAATAGAGTCTCTCTGTGTCCCCAAGTTGCTATGGTTGAGTGTCAGTCATTTGCAACCAAAATGGGTTCTTGCAGAGAAGGCAGCATGAAGAAACAAGAGGCTGAAACTGGAAGAATGGGGGACCAGGAAGAACGGCAGAGGCAAACAGAAGGCGGGGGAAGCAGAAAGCACCGAAGGGCACGAGGTTAAGAGAGCCGTTAGCCCGCTTTCCCAAACCTCAGTACTGCCCGGTTCATGAGCTTGGTCCTGCAGCCCCGAGACAGCCCCCAAACAGCCAGGAAACATCCTGCACGGGCTCTGCGGAACATTTCCTGTTCCAAACACACATGCGTTTCATAGCCCTTCTGAATTCCATGTGTAGACACTCATTTATCCAATTTCTTCTTAGAAATTGTGATTTATTTCCAGTAAATCTTCACACCAGCTAGAAAAACTCCCCATCCTTCAGAACCCCTCTGTGCTCTCCCTAAATATGTGTTCCTCCGCATCCCCGCTCTGCACCACCCTGGCAAGGCGCTTCTGTGAAGACAGATGGTACCAGCTCAGAACTGACCCCAGCCCAGCCTGGAGGAAGGCAGAGCTGTTGATGAGTCAGCAGGGTCTGCATTGAAGCATCTGGCCCCAATTACCAAGATGGAAACGGCTTCCTCAAATCGCTCACAGCCCAACAGGAAGCCCTCCACGCAGGCTGCCCCAAGCCTGCTGTTATTCATGCGTGCATTTTCATTTAGCTACAGAAGAGGGATGAGCAAAGAGCATGGCATGATCCTTTTCTTTTGAGAGAGAAAAATGGGATCTAGGGAGGTGGCATGACTTTCCTAAGGTCACCGCCCAGTCAACAAAGAAGCTCTCACTGGGGCAGGTTTCCTGGTGTTCATCCGAGTCCTGGTCCAGTCAACAAGCTTCTCAGTCTGGCTGGAATTCACATGGAGTCACATTCCTCACCTTCTTTTTCCCCCCACCCTAATTTTACTTTCTCTCGGAGCTCAGACTAGAGGAGAGCTGGTTTCGTTCCATCAGTCTGTCGTTTATTGACTCACTCATTCAACATGTGCCAGGGCTGAAGAGACCCATGAGTCATCTAACCGAATCCCTCCCACCCAGTGGCGGTGGGCTCTTTGATTCTAAGACACAGAAACTGACTCTAGCTAACTGAAGCAATTTTTTTTTTTTAAAGAAAGAAATGATTTGGAGATGGGGAAGCTCATAGTATTGGAGAAAAACTGAAGACTTGAGTCCCTGACAGGACAGGTTCCAGAGGTCTTAGGATCCGGAATCCCTGGTTGGTGTCTTGAGGGTTCACACGCTCCCAGCCCCCACACCCTACTCCCCAAGGTGTGCAAGGCAAGCAAGAGGCCAGTCTCCGTTTTGCTGAAATGTTGCTTAACTGGCAACTGGACAAGATCCCCTGAGCCCACGCCGGACACCCAAGGAGTGATCATCACCTACCCCATTAGGAACATTCAGACCCTCTGCATCAGCAGCAGCAAGGTGGGGAGGCGGGACTCACAAGCTGAGCAGCTGGCATCCCATCTCATTGATGTAATGTGGAGCTTGGTACTCTTGAGCTTCCCTCAGCCACAGCAGATGGGGGCTCTCCTTGCCACCCTCTTCAAGAGGTTGATGAACGGTCAGCTCTGAGTCAGCAATGGGGGATGAGATGACGCGACAAACAATCTGGAGCTGGATGATCCTGAGGAATCCTGAGCCTTAGTCTGACTGTCTTATTTAACAGAAGATCCTGGGCCCCAAGAGGTTCATAGAGTTGATAGATGACAATCAGGATCCAGAAACCAGGTCCCCTCCCGTCTTAAAACCCAGTGCTCTCTCGACTATGGGCTTCCCTGATAGCTCAGTTGGTAAAGAATCCACCTGCAATGCAGGAGACCCCGGTTCAATTCCTGGGTTGGGAAGATCCGCTGGAGAAGGATCAACTCTACCACGAGAAGCAGAGGTGGTGAGGCAAGGGACAGATGGGAAAAGGGGGCATATTTCCTCATGAACTAGTCTGCCCAGGAGACAGATCTGATCTGATGGTAAACAGTAAACTTTGTCACAGAGAGAGCAGGTTGCCCAGGGCACACAGCCAGTGTAACCAAGCTGGGATTGAAGCCAGGCAGTCAGCTTGGCAGGCTTGCTGGGCTGCCATGGGTTCCCACCATGCCCATACAGCTCCTCAGAGAACCCCAGGGCTCTGGCTGTCACTGCCCTTTGGAACTTGCCTCTAAGCTTTCCAACTTCAGCTGTTGCTGATATCACCACAAAGTACCTCGGTAAGTTCTGGCAATTATAAACTTTTGGTTTGTCTAGTTTATTGACTAAAGAGCTCTTATACAGAGCCAGACTGCAATGTTTCAGGTTTCTTAAAAGGTACAGAATTTTCATACCAGTATAGTGTATAAGGGCCATTTGTTTTCTTCCCATCTATTTCATACCACCCATAAAACACTAAGGAGTTGCCTTTGACCCTAAGCTCAAGGAGTGGCCACCTCTGCAACCTAAGTAAGCCCAAGGATGATGGGTCCCATTCATCAACACTTCCTAGCATGATAATCTACCAGACACTTAGGGACACCAAGGGGTCAGATATGATCTCTGCATTCAAAGAATGCACAGTCTCCTGGAACCACTGAGCGCAAACAATGGTTACAATACAGCACAGTGAGTGGTACTACAGAAGGGTCCAAATGCTTTGATTAGAGAAAGAAAGAGAACCCGGCTCTGAGCAAAGTAGCAGGAAAAGAGTCTGAGAGACTGGGGTTTGACTGCACACAGCTCAACTGTCCCGACAGCCTCAGAGGAGGTGAGGAGACACTGGAAGGCCCGAGGTGGGGGTGCGGTTTAGAAGGACCAAGCTTCTATATGCACAGAGGGGAGAAGGACCAGGGAGTTAGGAGATGACTATCGAGTTCAGGTAAGAGACGAGGGTCATGCCAAGGCAGAGGCACTGAAGATGGAAGAGAAACAATGGGTCAAGGATAAAAAATCAGAGGTGATATAAATGGGGCTTTTTTTTTCTTCCATGGAGTTCACTTCAGCTTCAGATTCATTTGCCATATAAATAACCTTGGATCTGATTCCTATCAGGCTCGAAGAATCACAGAGACCTGGTTTTTAGGTTAGGTCATTTCAAGCTTCAAGGAAAACACAAGTCAGATTAGAGGACCAGAGTTCAAATCATGTCCATAAAATCACGTGACATGCACCTGGGCAAGTCACTTTCATCTCTGAAACTCAGCACATCATCTGCAAAGCGAGAATTATGGCTTCTCTCTCTGAGCTTGTTGTGGCGTCAGCTCACTTGGGCACCAACATCGTCTCATCTCTTTTTATCTTTCCTAACAACAGTAACATCAGCCTGCACAATTTCCTGAGCACTTACTATGTCCAAGCACTATTCTAGCATGCATAACTCATCTAACCCTCACAACAGCCTCAGAAGATAGGTACTGTTATTGTCCTCGTTCTGCAGATAGAGAAGCTGTAGCAGAAAGAGATGCAGTAACTTGTCAATTCCTCATAGGGGCAGAACAAGGATATGAACCCAGTTGAGCCACTTGCCCTAACTGTCTAAGTACCCACCTACCCTTCTGTACCTTCTGTACAGAAGCCCTCCCTCCTCCCCTGCCTAAGAAGCCTACTCTATGGGTCCTGCTTCCTGGCACCAGGTGGATAAAGAAAAAGCTCAGCTCCCTGCTGCCATTGTGAGATGTCACCACTAGATGTCACTATTGAAAGTCACTCTTTCAGCTTCAGGTGGTGGGCTGGTGGCATGTTCTGACTGGATCAGTTTCCCTCTGAGCTACAGTGGGGTCCCCTGGTGGGGCTCTGAGACTTCAGTTCTCCAGTTCTCATCCATAAGCTTAGCTGTTGCTGCTGCTAAGTCGCTTCAGTTGTGTCCGACTCTGTGCGACCCCAGAGACGGCAGCCCACCAGGCTCCCCCGTCCCTGGGATTCTCCAGGCAAGAACACTAGAGAGGGTTGCCATTTCCTTCTCCAGTGCATGAAAGATATGCTTAGCTAGCATTCACCAAATCACTCTAGGGGTGGCAGGCTCTGAATCCAACATGACTTCCAGACTCCCCTTTGCTTTCTAGCCGGTCTCTTTTCATTTGACCTCATCAAGTGCCCCTGACTTCAAGTCTCAGGGAGCCACTAAATTTCAGGTCCAAACACCTTTATACACAGGAGACCCCTCTCCCTCCGCCCACCCCAGGGCAACTTGTACAATTTGGTTCACACCCTCTGAGACTGACTTTACTAAAGGGAGAAGCAACATTTTTTAAACACACACACACACACTCAAAAACAAAACAAAAACATGCCCTATTGTACCCTTTTCCTGGGGTAATGGGCAGCAGCTCCCCTCACCTGCACACAGCTATCAGGAGTTCCAGTGACTGCTGTCTGAACAAATGCCTACTCCACACCACACATTCTGTTCACCAGCAGGCAGAAGCACCAGAAGATTCTCTCTCTGTCTAAAGAGGCAATTACAAACCTTATGGCCATTGGGAACCCGTTCCTACACCAAAGCAAAGCTTCCCACAACAGATGTTAGGACGAGCCACAGGGCCACCAAGACTTCATGGAGCGTGTTGAAAGTTTCCTTGTGGACTGATTCCAGAAGTCTGGTGAATGCAGTTTCTGCCCTGGGAAGAAAGAATATGAGGCTGAAATCTACTGTAGACACAAACATCTTCATAAAACGAAGAGTCCCAACACCAGTCCTCAGCAAGAGCAGGAAAATATCACAGAAAATCAAGAGTGTCCTGAGGTGTAACTATGATGAGCATAGCAGATTTAGCAAGTAAAAACACAGACTATCCAGTTAAATTTGAATTTCATGTAAACAACCAGTCATTTTTAGGATAAGCATATCATCTGCAATGCTTGGGACATACATTCTCTAAAAAATGATTGGCTGTTTATCTGAAATTCCAATTTAATTGAGCATCTTGTATTTTATCCATCAATCCTAGTTTTGAAGTATAACCATGATCAGAAGAAAATCCAAGCCCTAAGAAAGCAAAAGTCAAAGGTACTTCACAGGTCAACAGTTAAAATCCATCTGGCTACTAAACACTGACCAAACTTTTAAAAAATTTAAAGCAGTGATCCTTTAAGTCTGACTACACACTGGAATTACCTGAGAATTTTTAAAAATATAGATATATAGATGTGCATGTCTGTCCCTGAGGATTCATACTAAACTGAATTCATATAAATTCACAGTAAAGCATTCAGTTTTAAGAATTAATAATATTTCTATGAAATAGGAGATGTTAATGTTCAGAGTTGAGGACCATTGTCTTAAAGTGAAGAGTTGTCTGTACCTGCTGACCCAGCTGAAAACTTTTCTGAAATGATGAAGGAAATAAGGCTGATGCATTTTATTTGCAATTATTAATATAGGCTTCCTTAAACTTGTAACTCAAAGTGAGTTCACACTGATGATAGCCCTCAATATACTGAGGGAAATTTGGCAAAGAGATAGATCCACTTACTATAAACTGTGGAAAATTCTGAAGGAGATGGGAATACCAGACTGCCTGACCTGCCTCTTCAGAAACCGGTCAGGAAACAACAGTTAGAACTGGACATGACACAACAGACTGGTTCCAAATAGGAAAAGGAGTACGTCAAGACTGTATATTGTCACCGTGCTTATTTAACTTATATGCAGAGTACATCATGAGAGATGCTGGGCTGGAGGAAGCACAAGCTGGAATCAAGATTGCCAGGAGAAACATCAATAACCTCAGATATGCAGATGACACCATCCTTATGGCAGAAACTGAAGAAGCACTAAAGAGCGTCTTGATGAAAGTGAAAGAGAGAGTGAAAAAGTTGGCTTAAAGCTCAACATTCAGAAAACTAAGATCATGGCATCTGGTCCCATCACTTCACGGGAAATAGATGGGGAAACATTGGAAACAGTGGCTGACTATTTTTCTGGCTCCAAAATCACTATTGCAGCCATGAAATTAAAAGATGCTTACTCCTTGGAAGGAAAGTTATGACCAACCTAGACAGCATATCAAAAAGCAGAGACATTACTTTGTCCACAAAGGTCCGTCTAGTCAAGGCTATGGTTTTTCCAGTGGTCATGTATGGATGTGAGAGTTGAACTATAAAGAAAGCTGAGCACCGAAGAATTGATGCTTTTGTTTTTTGTTTTGTTTTGTTTTGTTTTAATTTTATTTTATTTTTAAACTTTACAAAATTGTATTAGTTTTGCCAAATATCAAAATGAATCTGCCACAGGTATGCATGTGTCCCCCATCCTGAACCCTCCTCCCTCCTGACTCCCCATACCATCCCTCTGGGTCGTCCAAGTGCACTAGCCCCAAGCATCCAGTATCGTGCATCGAACCTGGACTGGCAACTCGTTTCATACATGATATTTTACATGTTTCAATGCCATTCTCCCAAATCTTTCCACCCTCTCCCTCCCCCACAGAGTCCATAAGACTGTTCTATACATCAGTGTCTCTTTTGCTGTCTCGTACACAGGGTTATTGTTACCATCTTTCTAAATTCCATATATATGTGTTAGTATACTGTATTGGTGTTTTTCTTTCTGGCTTACTTCACTCTGTATAATAGGCTCCAGTTTCATCCACCTCATTAGAACTGATTCAAATGTATTCTTTTTAATGGCTGAGTAATACTCCATTGTGTATATGTACCATAGCTTTCTTATCCATTCATCTGCTGATGGACATCTAGGTTGCTTCCATGTCCTGGCTATTATAAACAGTGCTGTGATGAACATTGGGGTACACGTGTCTCTTTCCCTTCTGGTTTCCTCAGTGTGTATGCCCAGCAGTGGGATTGCTGGATCATAAGGCAGTTCTATTTCCAGGTTTTTAAGGAATCTCCACACTGTTCTCCATAGTGGCTGTACTAGTTTGCATTCCCACCAACAGTGTAAGAGGGTTCCCTTTTCTCCACACCCTCTCCAGCATTTATTACTTGTAGACTTTTGGATCGCAGCCATTCTGACTGGTGTGAAATGGTACCTCATAGTGGTTTTGATTTGCATTTCTCTGATAATGAGTGATGTTGAGCATCTTTTCATGTGTTTGTTAGCCATCTGTATGTCTTCTTTGGTGAAATGTCTATTTAGTTCTTTGGCCCATTTTTTGATTGGGTCATTTATTTTTCTGGAGTTGAGCTGTAGGAGTTGCTTGTATATTTTTGAGATTAGTTGTTTGTCAGTTGCTTCATTTGCTATTATTTTCTCCCATTCTGAAGGCTGTCTTTTCACTTTGCTAATCGTTTCCTTTGATGTGCAGAAGCCTTTAAGGTTAATTAGGTCCCATTTGTTTATTTTTGCTTTTATTTCCAATATTCTGGGAGGTGGGTCATAGAGGATCCTGCTGTGATGTATGTCAGAGAGTGTTTTGCCTATGTTCTCCTCTAGGAGTTTTATAGTTTCTGGTCTTACGTTGAGATCTTTAATCCATTTTGAGTTTATTTTTGTGTATGGTGTTAGAAAGTGTTCTAGTTTCATTCTTTTACAAGTGGTTGACCAGATTTCCCAGCACCACTTGTTAAAGAGATTGTCTTTAATCCATTGTATATTCTTGCCTCCTTTGTCAAAGATAAGGTGTCCATATGTGCGTGGATTTATCTCTGGGCTTTCTATTTTGTTCCATTGATCTATATTTCTGCCTTTGTGCAAGTACCATACTGTCTTGATAACTGTGGCTTTGTAGTAGAGCCTGAAGTCAGGTAGGTTGATTCCTCCAGTTCCATTCTTCTTTCTCAAGATCGCTTTGGCTATTCGAGGTTTTTTGTATTTCCATACAAAGTGAAATTATTTGTTCTAGCTCTGTGAAGAATACTGTTGGTAGCTTGATAGGGATTGCATTGAATCTATAAATTGCTTTGGGTAGTATACTCATTTTCACTATATTGAGTCTTCCAATCCATGAACATGGTATATTTCTCCATCTGTTAGTGTCCTCTTTGATTTCTTTCACCAGTGTTTTATAGTTTTCTATATATAGGTCTTTAGTTTCTTTAGGTAGATATATTCCTAAGTATTTAATTCTTTCCGTTGCAATGGTGAATGGAATTGTTTCCTTAATGTCTCTTTCTGTTTTCTCATTATTAGTGTATAGGAATGCAAGGGATTTCTGGGTGTTGATTTTATATCCTGCAACTTTACTATAGTCATTGATTAGTTCTAGTAATTTTCTGGTGGAGTCTTTAGGGTTTTCTATGTAGAGGATCATGTCATCTGCAAACAGTGAGAGCTTTACTTCTTCTTTTCCAATTTGGATTCCTTTTATTTCTTTTTCTGCTCTGATTGCTGTGGCCAAAACTTCCAAAACTATGTTGAATAGTCATGGTGAAAGTGGGCACCCTTGTCTTGTTCCTGACTTTAGAGGAAATGCTTTCAATTTTTCACCATCGAGGATAATGTTTGCTGTGGGTTTGTCATATATAGCTTTTATTATGTTGAGGTATGTTCCTTCTATTCCTGCTTTCTGGAGAGTTTTGATCATAAATGGATGTTGAATTTTGTCAAAGGCTTTCTCTGCATCTATTGAGATAATCATATGGTTTTTATTTTTCGATTTGTTAATGTGGTGTATTACATTGATTGATTTGCGGATATTGAAGAATCCTTGCATCCCTGGGATAAAGCCCACTTGGTCATGGTGTATGATCTTTTTAATGTGTTGTTGGATTCTGATTGCTAGAATTTTGTTAAGGATTTTTGCATCTATGTTCCTCAGTGATATTGGCCTGTAGTTTTCTTTTTTTGTGGGATCTTTGTCAGGTTTTGGTATTAGGGTGATGGTGGCCTCATGGAATGAGTTTGGAAGTTTACCTTCCTCTGCAATTTTCTGGAAGAGTTTGAGCAGGATAGGTGTTAGCTCTTCTCTAAATTTTTGGTAGAATTCAGCTGTGAAGCCATCTGGACCTGGGCTTTTGTTTGCTGGAAGATTTTTGATTACAGTTTCAATTTCCGTGCTTGTGATGGGTCTGTTAAGATTTTCTATTTCTTCCTGGTCCAGTTTTGGAAAGTTGTACTTTTCTAAGAATTTGTCCATTTCTTCCATGTTGTCCATTTTATTGGCATATAATTGCTGATAGTAGTCTCTTATGATCCTTTGTATTTCTGTGTTGTCTGTTGTGATCTCTCCATTTTCATTTCTGATTTTATTGATTTGATTTTTCTCCCTTTGTTTCTTGATGAGTCTGGCTAATGGTTTGTCAATTTTATTTATCCTTTCAAAGAACCAGCTTTTGGCTTTGTTGATTTTTGCTATGGTCTCTTTTGTTTCTTTTGCATTTATTTCTGCTCTAATTTTTAAGATTTCTTTCCTTCTACTACCCCTGGGGTTCTTCATTTCTTCCTTTTCTAGTTGCTTTAGGTGTAGAGTTAGGTTATTTATTTCACTTTTTTCTTGTTTCTTGAGGTGTGCCTGTATTGCTATGAACTTTCCCCTTAGGACTGCTTTTACAGTGTCCCACAGGTTTGGGGTTGTTGTGTTTTCATTTTCATTCGTTTCTATGCAAATTTTGATTTCTTTTTTTATTTCTTCTGTGATTTGTTGGTTATTCAGCAGCGTGTTGTTCAGCCTCCATATGTTGGAATTTTAATAGTTTTTCTCCTGTAATTGAGATCTAATCTTACTGCATTGTGGTCAGAAAAGATGCTCGGAATGATTTCTATTTTTTTGAATTTACCAAGGCTAGCTTTATGGCCCAGGATGTGATCTATCCTGGAGAAAGTTCCATGTGCGCTTGAGAAAAAGGTGAAATTCATTGTTTTGGGATCAAATGTCCTATAGATATCAATTAGGTCTAAGTGGTCTATTGTATCATTTAAAGTTTGTGTTTCCTTGTTAATTTTCTGTTTAGTTGATCTATCCATAGGTGTGAGTGGGGTATTAAAGTCTCCCACTATTATTGTGTTATTGTTAATTTCTCCTTTCATACTTGTTAGCATTTGTCTTACATACTGCGGTGCTCCCGTGTTGGGTGCATATATATTTATAATTGTTATATCTTCTTCTTGGATTGATCCTTTGATCATTATGTAGTGACCTTCTTTGTCTCTTTTCACAGCCTTTGTTTTAAAGTCTATTTTATCTGATATGAGTATTGCTACTCCTGCTTTCTTTTGGTCCCTATTTGCATGGAAAATCTTTTTCCAGCCCTTCACTTTCAGTCTGTATGTGTCCCCTGTTTTGAGGTGGGTCTCTTGTAGACAACATATGTAGGGGTCTTGTTTTTGTATCCATTCAGCCAGTCTTTGTCTTTTGGTTGGGGCATTCAACCCATTTACGTTTAAGGTAATTACTGATAAGTATGATCCCGTTGCCATTTACTTTATTGTTTTGGGTTTGAATTTACACACCGTTTTTGTGTTTCCTGTCTAGAGAATATCATTTAGTATTTGTTGGAGAGCTGGTTTGGTGGTGCAGAATTCTCTCAGCTTTTGCTTGTCTGAAAAGCTTTTGATTTCTCCTTCATACTTGAATGAGATCCTTGCTGGGTACAGTAATCTGGGCTGTAGGTTATTTTCTTTCATCATTTTAAGTATGTCTTGCCATTCCCTCCTGGCTTGAAGAGTTTCTATTGAAAGATCAGCTGTTATCCTTATGGGAATTCCCTTGTGTGTTATTTGTTGTTTTTCCCTTGCTGCTTTTAATATTTGTTCTTTGTGTTTGATCTTTGTTAATTTGATTAATATGTGTCTTGGAGTGTTTCGCCTTGGGTTTATCCTGTTTGGGACCCTCTGGGTTTCTTGGACTTGGGTGATTATTTCCTTCCCCATTTTAGGGAAGTTTTCAACTATTATCTCCTTAAGTATTTTCTCATGGTCTTTCTTTTTGTCTTCTTCTTCTGGGACCCCTATGATTCGAATGTTGTAGCGTTTAATATTGTCCTGGAGGTCTCTGAGATTGTCCTCATTTCTTTTGATTCATTTTTCTTTTATCCTCTCTGATTCATTTATTTCTACCATTCTATCTTCTAATTCACTAATCCTATCTTCTGCCTCTGTTATTCTACTATTTATTGCCTCCAGAGTGTTTTAAATTTCACTTATTGAATTATTCATTATATATTGACTCTTTTTTATTTCTTCTAGGTCCTTGTTAAACCTTTCTTGCATCTTCTCAATCCTTGTCTTCCAGGCTATTTATCTGTGATTCCATTTTAATTTCAAGATTTTGGATCAATTTCACTATCATTATTCAGAATTCTTTATCAGGTAGATTCCCTATCTCTTCCTCTTTTGTTTGGTTTGGTGGGCATTTATCCTGTTCCTTTATCTGCTGGGTATTCCTCTGTCTCTTCATCTTGTTTAAATTGCTGAGTTTGGGGTGTCCTTTCTGTATTCTGGCAGTTTGTGGAGTTCTCTTTATTGTGGCGTTTCCTCGCTGTGTGTGGGTTTGTACAGGTGGCTTGTCAAGGTTTCCTGGTTAGGGAAGCTTGTGTCAGTGTTCTGGTGGGTGGAGCTGTATTTCTTCTCTCTGGAGTGCAATGAAATGTCCAGTAATGAGTTATGAGATGTCTATGGCTTTGGGGTGACTTTGGGCAGCCTGTATCTTGAAGCTCAGGGCTGTGTTCCTTTGTTGCTGGAGAATTTGCTTGGTATGTCTTGCCCTGGAACTTGTTGGCCCTTGTGTGGTGCTTGGTTTCAGTGTTGGTATGGAGGCGTTTGTTGAGCTCCTGTCAGTTAATGTTCCTTGGAGTCAGGAGTTCCCTGGAGTCAGGGTTTGGACTTAAGCCTCCTGCTTCCAGTTATTGGTCTTATTTTTACAGTAGTTTCAAAACTTCTCCTTCTACACAGCACCACTGATAAACCATCTACGTTAAAGATGAAAAGTTTCTCTACCATGAGGGTCACTCAGAGAGGTTCACAGCGTTGCATGGAGAAGAGAAGAGGGAGGAGGGAGTTAGAGGTGACCCAAATGAGATGAGGTGGAATCAATAGTGGAGAGAGTGGGCTAGCCAGTAATCACTTCCTTATGTGCACTCCACAACTGGACCGCTCAGAGATGTTCATGGAGTTATACAGAGAAGAGAAGAAGGAGGAAGGAGACAGAGGTGGCCAGAAGGATAGAAGGGGGGAATGAAAAGGAGGGAGACAGATCCAGCCAGTAATCAGTTCCCTAAGTGTTCTCCACCGTCTGGAACACACAGAAATTCACAGAGTTGGGTAGAGTAGAGAGGGGTTAGGGAGGAGACACAGGCGACCTGGTGGAGAAAAAGGAGAGTCCAAAGGGAGAGAGAGCAGTCAAGCCAGTAATCTCGCTCCCTAGTGAAAAATGGGTACTGAAGATTGGGTTCTTAAAGGTACAAAATTGGTAACAAATACATAAAAGCAAAAATTAAAAATCTAGAGTAGAGTTTGGAATTTCAAAAATACGATGTTAAAGAAAAGAAGAAGAAAAGAAAGAGAGAAAAAATGAACAAACAAAAACAAACAAGGTCACGAAAATTATAAAGAAAATATAGGTACAAAATTGATAACTAATACCAAAAAGCAAAAGTTAAAAATCTAGAGTAGAGTTTGGAATTTCAAAAATACAATGTTAAAAAAAAGAAGAAGAAAAATAAAGAGAGAAAACAAACAAACAAACAAAAACAAACAATGTCATAAAAATTATAAAGAAAATACAGGTACAAAATTGATATCAAATACCAAAAAGCATAAATTAAAAATCTAGAGTAGAGTTTGGAATTTCAGATATACAATGTTATATAAAAGAAGAAGAGAAAGAAACAGAGGGAAAAAAAAGTCACAGAAATTATAAAAAAAACTATAGGTACAAAATTGATAACATATACCAAAAAGCTAAAATTAAAAATCTAGAGTAGAGTTTGGAATTTCAAAAATACAATGTTAAAGAAAAGAAGAAGAAAAAAAAAAACAAGGTCAAAAAATTATAAAATATATATATATATGAAGTTTGCTGAAGAAGAAAAAAAATAGGATCTTTTTTTTTTGCAAAGTAATAGGTTATAAAAGTGAAAATTAGAGGAACAATAGAGGACTTAAAATTTTTTTTTTTAATTTAAAAAAAAAAGAAAAGAAAGAAAGAATGATCGTAAAAATAGTAAAAATATATCTAGGACTTTCTCTGGTTTTGTTGTGAGTATTGTGGGTTCAGTTCATTTTTGGCTAGTTCCTTGGTCCAACTTATATTTCTCAAGATCTATAGGCCCCTTCCTATGTAGTCCGTAGTAACCACAGGGTTTTAATCTATTGCCTGTAGCTTCCAAGGCGTTTCCCTCTGTTATAGCTTCTTCTGTTTGCTGGTCTCTTCAGTGTCTGGTTTCTGCCCTGACACAAAGGGGACGGTGGAGGACACTTTTTTTTTTTTTTCGGCTCACTTGTTCAGTCGCACTGTGGAGAGGGAGGGAGGGATGCTGCAAACAGATAACATTGGCGTGCGCTCGCAGTGCCTCAGCCACACTGGGTCTGCCCCCGCTCACGGCGCGTGTAGCCTCCCTGCCCACACTGCTCGGGCTCTAGATTGTTCCGCCAGGAACCATCCAGAGGCCGGCCCGGGGCCGCATGCACCTCCCAGGTCCAAGCCGCTCAGGTTCAGGCACTCGGGTAGTCCTCAGAGGCGCAGGCTTGGTTGGGCCTGCATTTTGTGCTCTTCCCAGATCCGAGCAGCTCAGGTGATGAGGTGTTTGGCGAGCGCCAATGCTGCGACTTATCGCCTCCCCGCCACTCGGTTATCTGGGTGTACAACCGGTGCACCTTCTCAGGCAGATGTTGACCGTCCAGACCCCCAAGAAGTTTTAGTTAGCAAAGAAGCCTGCTTACAGTTTTATAGATAATGTCTCTCTGGGGCTGCGATTGCCCTCTTCCGGCTCTGGCTGCCTGTCACCGGAGGGAGAAGGTCTGCAGCCGGCTATCTCTGTTCAGTCTTTTGTTCCGTGCGCGGGCCTGGCGGTGTCTTAGGTTAGGGCTGGCTTTTCACGTGGTAGATATCCCACAGTCTGGTTTGCTAGCCCAAATTATTTCGCTTAGATAGCGCTCAGGGTATTCAGGCCAGGTTCTTACTCTAAGCGATGCAGCCCGCGCTGCGCCTCCCTGCCCAGCCCCCGCTTGCTAATGGCGTGTGTAGGCGTCTGCGCTGCTTCTCCGCTGGGGGAGTTACCGTAGGGCTCGCAATCTGCGAGTTTTAATTATTTATTTTTTCTCCCTGTTATGTTGTCCTCTGTGCTTCCAAAGCTCGGCACAGATTCGGCAGTGAGAAGGTTTCCTGGTGTTTGGAAACTTCTCTCTTTTTAAGACTCCCTTCCCAGGACGGAACTCTGTCCCTCCCTCTTTTGTCTCTTTTTTTGTCTTTTATAATTTTTCCTACCTCCTTTCGAAGACTTGGGTTGCTTTTCTGGGTGCCTGATGTCCTCTGCCGGCATTCAAAAGTTGTTTTGTGGAATTTAGTCAACGTTTAAATGCTCTTTTGATGAATTTGTGGGGGAGAAAGTGTTCTCCCCATTCTACTCCTCCACCATCTTGGCTCCTCCCGAATTGATGCTTTTGAACTGTGATGTTGGAGAAGACTCTTGAGAGTCCCTTGGACTGCAAGGAGATCCAACAAGTCCATCCTGAAGCAGATCAGTGCTGGGTGTTCATTGGAAGGACTGATGGTGAAGCTGAAACTCCAATACTTTGGCCACCTGATGCGAAGAGCTGATTCATTTGAAAAGACCCTGATGCTGGGAAAGATTGAGGGCAGGAGGAGAAGGGGATAACAGAGGATGAGATGGTTGGATGGCATCACTGACTCAATGGACATGGGTTTGAGTAGACTTCGGCAGTTGGTGATGGACAGGGAGGCCTGGCGTGCTGTGGTTCATGAGGTCGCAAAGAGTCAGACATGACTGAGTGACTGAACTAATTGAACTGAACTAGCAGTTTTTGTTGTTGTAAAAATAACATTTCTAATCATATTCTTTGTCCTTAGTAATTCCACTTTAGGGTATAAATCCTAGGAAAATATTAAGAATTCCAGACAAATAATAATATGCAAAGATGCTAAACATAATGATAAAATAATGAAAAACTGTGCTTCCTATAAAAAAATCATTTCCATTTTGCCTGAGAACTTTTTATGATTCCTTGTAATGAAAGTCAGCAGGATCCAAGTTCTCTCAGCTTTTCTTTGTGGGACAATATCTAATTATCTTTCATCTTTGAAGTATGTATTTTGAATAATTTTTTTTTCTTTCAGCATTTTAAAGAAGCCATTCCAATGACTTCTGGAGTCTACTGTCTTTGATTAGATGTCAGACAACATTCTCATTATTGTATCTTTAAAGGTTGTTGTTATTCAGTCGCTAAGTCATTTCTGACTCTTTGCAACCCCATGGACTGCTGCACACCAGTCTTCCCTGTCCTTCACTATCTCCAAGTTTGCTCAAACTCATGTCCATTGAGTCAGTGATGCCATGCAATCACCTTATCCTCTGTCGCCCCCTTCTCCTCTTGTCCTTAATCTTTCCCAGAATCAGGGTCTTTTACGATGAGCCAGCTCTTCACATCAGGTGGCCAGAATACTGAAGTTTCAGCTTTAGCATCAGTCCTTCCAATGAATATTCAGGGTTGATTTGCTTTAGGATTGACTGGTTTGACCTCCTTGCTATCCAAGGGACTCTTAAGAGTCTTCTCCAGCGCCACAGTTTGAAAGCATCAATTCTTTGGCACTCAGCCTTCTTTATGATCCAACTCTCACATCCATACATGACTACTTGAAAAACCATAGCTTTGACTACACAGACCTTTGACAGCAAAGTAATGTCTCTGCTTTTTTTTTTTCTGATTATATAAAATAATCTTTTTTTTTAGCTTTTGATAACAGAATAGTGGTTAAGATTTTGAGTTATTTTTTAGAGATATATTCTAAAATTTCATGGGTAAAATGACATGAAATCTTGAACTTGCTTCAAAATAACTTGGGGGTCACGGGGTGGTAGGCATGAGCATGTTAGAGGTGAAATAATATGGACAGTGTGTTGCTAGTATAAGAAGGAGGCTGGTGGTATATTGGTTTTATTATTTTCTCTGTTTTTAACTTGATGGAAATTTTTTGTCTTTTTTTTTTTATTGAAGGATAATTGCTTTACAGAATTTTGTTGTTTTCTGTCAAACCTCAACATTAATCAGCCATAGGTATACATATTTCCCCCTCCCTTTTGAACCTCCCTCCCATCTCCCTCACCATTCCACCCGTCTAGGTTGATATAGAGCCCTTGTTTGAGTTTCCTGAGCCATACAGCAAATTCCTGTTGGCTATCTATTATACATATGGTAATGTAAGTTTCCATGTTACTCTTTCCATACATCTCACCCTCTCCTCCCCTCTCCCTATGTCCATAAGTCTATTTTCTATGTCTGTTTCTCCACTGCTGTCCTGTAAATAAGTTCTTCAGTACCATTCTTCTAGATTCTGTATATATGTGTTAGAATACAATATTTATCTTTCTCTTTCTGACTCACTTCACTCTGTATAATATGTTCTAGGTTCATCCACTTCATCAGAACTGACTCGAATGTGTTCCTTTTTATGGCTGAGTAATACTCCATTCATCTGTAGGTGGACATCTAGGTTGCTTCCATGTTCTAGCTGCAATGAACAATGGGCTACCTGTGTCTTTTTCAATTTTGGTTTCCTCAGGGTATATGCCTAGGAGTGGGATTGCTGGGTCATATGGTGGTTTTATTCCTAGTTTCTTAAGGAATTTCCATACTGTCTTCCATAGTGGCTGTATCAATTTACATTCCCACCAACAGTGCAAGAGCATTCCCTTTTGTCCACACCCTCTCCAGCATTTATTGCTTGTATACTTTTTGATGATGGCCATTCTGACCAGTGTGAGGTGGTATCTCATTGTAGTTTTGATTTGCATTTCTCTAATAATAAGCGATGATGAGCATCTTCTCATGCTTTTGTTAGCCATCTACATGTCTTCTTTGGAGAAACGCCTGTTTAGGTCTTTTCCCCACTTTTTGATTGGGTTGTTTGTTTTTCTGGCCTTGAGTTGTATGAGCTGCTTATATATTTTGGAAATTAATACTTTGTCAGTTGTTTCATTTGCTATTATTTTCTCCCATTCTGAGGGTTGTCTTTACACCTTGCTTATAGTTTCCTTTGCTGTGCAAAAGCTTTTAAGTTTAATCAGGTCCCACTTGTTCACTTTTCTCTTTATTTCTGTTTCTCTAGTAGGTGGGTCATAGAGGATATTGCTTTGATTTATGTCATCAAGTGTTCTGCCTATGTTTTCCTCTAAGAGTTTTATACTTTCTGGTCTTACATTTAGGTCTTTAATCCATTTTGAGTTTATCTTTGTGTGTGGTGTTAGGAGGTGTTCTAATTTTATTCTTTTACATGTAGCTGTCAGTATTCCCAGCACCATTTATTGAAGAGGCTGTCTTTGCCCCATTGTATATTCTTGCCTCCTTTGTCAAAAATAAGGTAACCGTAGGTGCATGGGTTTATTTCTGGGCTTTCATTCTTGTTTCATTGGTCTATATTTCTGTTTTTGTGCCAGTACCTTACTATCTTGATGACTGTAGCTTTGCAGTACAATCTGAAGTCAGAAAGGTTGATTCCTCCAGTTCCACTCTTCTTTATCAAGACCGCTTTGGCTATTTGGGGTCTTTTGTGTTTCCATATGAATTGTGAAATTTTTTGTTCTAGTTCTGTGAAAAATGTCATTGGTAATTTGATAGGGATCACAATGAATCTGTAGATTGCATTTGGAAGATAGTCATTTTCACAATATTAATTTTTCTTATGTAGAAACATGGAATATCTCTCCATCTGTTCATATCATCTTTGATTTCTTTCATTAGTGTCTTATAATTTTCTGTGTACAGTTCTTTTGTCTCCTTAGGTAAGTTTATTCCTAGAATTTAATTATTTTTTTTGCAATGCTGAATGGGATTGATTCTTTAATTTCTCCTTCTGATTTTTCATTGTTAGTATATGGAAATGCAAGTGATTTCTGTCTATTGATTTTGTATCCTGCAACTTTGCTAAATTCACTGATTAGTTCAGTTCAGTTCTCAGTTGTGCCCAACTCTTTGTGACCCCATGGACTGCAGCATGCCAGGCCTCTCTGTCCATCACCGACTCCCAGAGTTTACTCAGACTCATGCCCATTGAGTCGGTGATGCCATCCAACCATCTCATCCTCTGTCATCCCCTTCTCCTACCGCCTTCAATCTTCCCAGCATCAGGGTCTTTTCAAATGAGTCAGTTCTTCGCATCAGGTGGCCAAAGTATTGGAGTTTCAGCTTCAGTATCAGTCCTTCCAATGAATATTCAGGACTGATTTCCTTTAGGTTGGACTGGTTGGATCTCCTTGCCGTCCAAGGGACTCTCAAGAGTCTTCTCCAACACCACAGTTCAAAAGCATCAATTCTTCGGTGCTCAGCTTTTTTACAGTCAAATTCTCATGCCTGTACATGACTACTGGAAAAACCATAGCTTTGACTAGATGGAATTTTGTTGACAAGTAATGTCTCTGCTTTTCACTATGCTGTCTAGGTTGATCATAACATTCCTTCCAAGGAGCAAGCGTCTTTTAATTTCATGGCTGCAATCACCATCTGCAGTGATTTTTGAGCCAAAAAAATTAAGTCTGTCACTGTTTCCACTGCTTCCCTGTCTATTTGCCATGAAGTGATGGGACCAGATGCCATGATCTTAGTTTTCTGAATGTTGAACTTTAAACGAACTTTTTCACTCTCCTCTTTCATTTTCATCAAGAGGCTCTTTAGTTCTTCTTCACTTTCTGCCATAAGAGTGGTGCCATCTGCATATCTGAGGTTGTTGATATTTCTCTCAGCAATCTTGATTCCAGCTTGTGCTTCCTCCAGTCCAGCATTTCTCATTATGTACTCTGCATAGAAGTTAAATAAGCAGGGTGACAATATATGGCATTGACGTACTCCTTTCCCTATTTGGAACCAGTCTGTTGTTCCTTGTTCACTTCTAACTGTTGCTTCTTGACCCGCATACAGATTTCTCAGGAGGCAGGTCAGGTGGTCTGGTATTCCCATCTCTTGAAGAATTTTCCACAGTTTGTTATGATTCACACAGTCAAAGGCTTTGGCATAGTCAATAAAGCAGAAATAGATGTTTTTCTGAAACTCTCTTGCTTTTTCAATGATCCAACGGATCATTGGCAATTTGATCTAAGGTTCCTCTGTTTTTTCTAAATCCAGCCTGAACATCTGGAAGTTCGCAGTTCACATACTGTTGAAGCCTGGCTTGGAGAATTTGGAGCATTACTTTACTAGCATGTGAGATAAGTGCAATTGTGTGCTAGTTTGAGCATTCTTTGGCATTGCCTTTCTTTGGGATTGGAATGAAAACTGACCTTTTCCAGTCCTGTGGCCACTGCTGAGTTCACAAATTTGCTGGCATATTGAGTGCAGCACTTTGGCAGCATTATCTTTTAAGGTTTGAAATAGCTTAACTGGAATTCCATCACCTCCACTAGCTTTGTTCGTAGTGATGCTTCCCAAGGCCCACTTGACTTTGCATTCCAGGATGTCTGGCTCTAGGTGCGTGATCACACCATAGTGAGCATCTGGGTCATGAAGATCTTTTCTGTATAGTTCTTCTGTGTATTCTTGCCACCTCTTTTTAATATCTTCTGCTTCTGTTACGTCCATACCATTTCTGTCCTTTATTGTGCCCATCTTTGCAAGAAATGTTCCCTTGGTATCTCTAATTTTCTTGAAGATATCTTTAGTCTTTCCCATTCTATTGTTTTCCTCTATTTCCTTGCATTGATCACGGAGGAAGGCTTTCTTAGCTCTCCTTGCTATTCTTTGGAACTCTGTATTCAAATGGGTATATCTTTCCTTTTCTCCTTTGCCTTTCACTTCTCTTCTATCCACAGCTATTTGTAAAGCCTCCTCAGACAACCATTTTGCCTTTTTGCATTTCTTTTCCTTGGGGATAGTCTTGGTCTCTGCCTCCTATACAATGTTATGAACCTCCGTCCATAGTTCTTCAGGCACTCTGTCTATGAGATCTAATCCCTTGAATCTATTTGTCACTTCCTCTGTATAATTGTAAGGTACTTGATTTAAATCATACCTGAATAGTCTGGTGGTTTTCCCTACTTTCTTCAATTTAAGTCTGAATTTGGCAATAAGGAGTTCATGGTCTGTGCCACAGTCAGCTCCCAGTCTTGTTTTTGCTGACCGTATAGAACTTCTCCATCTTTGGCTGTAAAGAATATAATCAATCTGATTTCAGTATTGACCATCTGGTGATGTCCATGTGTAGAGTCTTCTCTTGTGTTGTTGGAAGAGGGTTTTTGTTATGACCAGTGCATTTTCTTGGCAAAACGCTATTAGCCTTTGCCCTACTTCATTCTGTACTCCAAGGCCAAATTTGCCTGTTACTTCAGGTGTTTCTTGACTTCCTACTTTTGCATTCCAGTCCCTTATAATCTTTTTGGGGTGTTAGTTCTAGTAGGTTTTCATAGAACTGGTCAACTCCAGCTTCTTCAGCATTGCTGTTTGGGGCATAAACTTGGATTACCATAGTCTATGCCCCAAGTCTACCATAGTCTACAATATTCAATTACTTGGATATTCAATGGTTTGCCTTGGAAACAAACAGAGATCTTTCTGTCATTTTTGAGACTGCATCCAAGTACTGCATTTTGGACTTTTCTGTTGACTATGATGGCTACTCCATTTCTTCTAAGGGATTCTTGCCCACAGTAGTAGATATAATGGTCATGTGAGTTAAATTCACCCATTCCAGTCCATTTTAGTTCCCTGATTCCTAAAATGTTGACGTTCACTCTTGCCATCTCCTGTTTGACCACTTCCAATTTGCCTTGATTCATGGACTTGACATTCCAGGTTTCTATGCAATATTGCTCTTTACAGCATTGGACTTTACCTCCTTCATCAGTCATATCCACAACTGAGTATTGTTTTTGCTTTGACACCATCTCTTCAGTCTTTCTGGAGTTATTTCTCCACTGATCTCCAGTAGCATATTGGACACCTACCAACCTGAGGAGTTCATCTTTCAGTGTCCTATCTTTTTGCCTTTTCATACTGTTCATGGGGTTCTCAAGGCAAGAGTACTGCAGTGGTTTGCCATTCCCTTCTCCAGTGGACCACGTTTTGTCAGAACTTTCCACCATGACCCATATTGGGTGGCCCTACACTGCATGGCTCATAGTTTCATTGAGTTAGACAAAGCTGTGGTCCATGGGATCAGATTGATTAGTTTTCTGTAACTGTGATTTTCAGTCTGTCTGCCCTCTGATGGAGAAATTCACTGATTAGCTCTACTAATTTCCTGATGCTATCATTAGGGTTTTCTATACACAGTGTCATGCCATCTGCAAACAGTGAGAGCTTTACTTCTTTTCCAATCTGGATTCCTTTTATTTCTTTTTCTTCTCTGACTGCTGTAGTTAGGACTTCCAAAACAACGTTGAACAATAGTGATGAAAGTGGACACGCTTGTCTTGTTCCTGATCTTAGGGAGAATGCTTTCAGTTTTTCAACACTGAGAATAATGTTTGCTGTAGGCTTAACATATATGGCCATTACTATGTTGAGGTAGGTACTATGCCCATTTTTTGAAGAGTTTTAGTCATAAATGGGTGCTGGATTTTGTCAAAGGCCTTTTCTGTATCTATTGAGATGATCATATGATTTTTATCTTTCGGTTTGTTAATATGGTGTATCACATTGATTTGTGTATATTGAAGAATCTTTGCACTACTGGAATGAACCCAACTTAATCATGGTGTATGAGCTTTTTGATGTGTTGCTGAATTCTGTTTGCTAAAATTTTGTTGAGGATTTTTAAATCTATGTTCATCAGTGATAGTGGCCTGTAGTTTTCTTTTTGTGTGTTTTCTTTGTCTGGTTTTGGTATCAGGGTGATGGTGGCCTCGTAGAATGAGTTTGGAAGTGTTCCTTCATCTGCAATTTTTTGACAGAGCTTTAGAAGGACAGGCATTAGCTCTTCTCTAAATGTTTGAGAGAATTCTCCTGTGAAGCCAACTGGTGATGGGCTTTTGTCTTTTGGAAGATTGTTGATCACAGCTTCAATTTCAGTGCTTGTAATTAGGTTATTCATAATTTCTATTTCTTCCTGGTTCAGTCTTGGAATATTAAACCTTTCTAAGAATCTGTCCATTTCTTCTAGGTTATCCATTTTATTGTCATATAGTTGCTCATAATAGTCTCTTATAATCCTTTGTGTTTCTGCATTGTCTGTTGTAACCTCTTTTTTCATTTCTGATTTTGTTGATTTGATTCTCTTTTTTTTTCTTGATGAATCCGACTAAAGGTTTGCCAATTTTGTTTATCTTCTCAAAGAACCAGCTTTTAGTTTTATTAATATTTACTATTATTTCTTTCATTTCTTATTTCTGCTCAGATCTCTATGATTTCTTTCCTTCTACTAATTTTGGAGGTTTTTTTCCTTCTTTTTCCAGTTATTTTTAGGGGTAAAGTTAGATTGTCTATTTGATGTTTTTCTTGGTTCTTGAAGTAGGATTGTATTTCTATAAACTTCCCTCTTAGAACTGCTTTTGCTGCATCCCATAGGTTTTGAGTTGTTGTGTTTTCATTGTCATTTGTTTCTAGAAATTTTTTTATTTCCCTTTTAACTTCTTCAGGAACCTGTTGGTTATTTAGAAGCATGTTGTTTAATCTCCATGTGTTTGTGTTTCTTACAGTTTTTTTCTTGTAATTGATATCTAGTCTCATAGCATTGTGGTCAGAGAAGATGCTTGATACGATTTCAATTTTCTTAAATTTACTGAGGTTTGATTTGTGACCCAAGATATGGTCAATCCTGGAAAATGTTCCATGTGCACTTGAGAAGAAGGTGTATTCTTCTGCATTTGGATGGAATGTCCTGAAGATATCAATGAGATCCATCTCACCTAATGTGTCATTTAAGACTTGTGTTTCCTTATTAATTTTCTGTTTTGATTATCTGTTCATTGGTGTGAGTGGGGTGTTAAAGTCTCCTACTATTATTGTGTTGCTGTCAATTTCTCATTTTATGTCTGTTAGTGTTTGTCTTATGTAATGAGGTGCTCCTATGTTGGGTGCATAGATATTTATAATTGTTCTGTCTTCCTCTTGGATCGATCCCTTTATCATTATGTAGTGTCCTTCCTTATCTCTTGTAATCATCTTTATTTTAAGGTCTATTTTGTCTGATATGAGGATTGATACTCCAGCTTTCTTTTGCTTCCCACTTGCATGGAATATATTTTTCCATCCTCTCACTTTCAGTCTATATGTGTGTTTAAGTCTGAAGTGGGTGTCTTGTAGACAGCATATATGTGAGACTTGCTTTTGTGTCCATTCAGCCAGTCTGTGTCTTTTGGTTGGAGCATTTAATCCATTCACATTTAAAATAATTATTAATAAATATGATCCTATTGCCATTTTCTTAATTGTTTGGGGTTGATTTTGTATATCTTTTTTCTTCTGTTGTATTTCTTGACTATATAAGTCCATTTAACATTTGTTGCAGAGCTGGTTTGGTGGTACCGAATTCTCTTAATTTTTGCTCGTCTGGAAAGCTTTTTATTTCTCCATCAGTTTTGAATGAGATCCTTGCCAGGTACAGTAATCTTGGTACAAATTTTGCCAGGTACAAAAATCTTGTAGATTTTTCCCTTTCAGTACTTAAAATATATCCTGCCATTCCCTTCTGGCCTGCAGAGCTTCTACTGAAAGATCAGCTTGTAAGAGTATTGGGTTTCCCTTGTATGTTACTTGTTGTTTCTCCCTTGCTGCTTTTAATATTCTTTATGTTTAGTCTTTGTTAGTTTGATTAATATGTGTCTTGGCATGTTTGTCCTTGGGTTTATCCTGTATGGGACTCTTCGTGCCTCTTGGACATGATCAACTATTTCCTTTTCCATGTTGGGGAAAATTTCAACTATAATCTCTTCAAAAATTTTCTCATATCCTCTCTTTTACTCTTCTTCTTCTGGAACACTTATAATTCGAATGTTGGTGTGTTTGATATTGTCTCAGAGGTCTCTGAGACCATCCTCAGTTCTGTCTATTCTTTTTGCTTTATTCTGCTCTTCAGAAGTTATTTCCACCATTTTATCTTCCAGCTCACTGATTCATTCTGCTTCAGATATTCTATTGATTCCTTCTAGAGTATTTTTAATTTCACTCATCATGTTGTCTTGTATGTTTATTCTTTAATTCTTCTAGGTCTTTGTTAATTGATTCTTGAATTTTTTCCATTTTGTTTTCAAGGTTTTTGATCATCTTTACTATCATTACTCTGCATTCTTTTTCAGTTAGTTTACCTATTTCTTCATTTTATTTGGATTTCTGTGTTTCTAGTTTGTTCCTTCATTTGTGTAGTATTTCTCTGCCTTTTCATTATTTTTTAACTTATTGTGTTTGAGGTCTCCTTTTCCCAGGCATCAGGGTTGAATTTTTCCTTTTGGTTTCTGCCCTCCTAAGCTTGGTCCAGTGGTTTGTGTAAGCTTCGTATAGGGTGAGATTTGTGCTGAGTTTTTGTTTGTTTTTCCTCTGATGGGCAAGGCTGAGGTGGTAATCCTGTCTGTTGATGACTGGTTTGTATTTTTATTTGTTGTTTAGATGAGGCATCCTGCACAGGGTGCTACTGGCGGTTGGGTGATGCTGGGTCTTGTATTCAAGCAGCCTTTGTGTGAGTTCTCACTATTTGATACTCCCTAGGGTTAGTTTAATGGTAGCCTAGGGTCTTGGTGTGAGTGCTCCCACCCCAAAGGCCCAGGGCTTGATCTCTCCGTAGGATGCCCTCCAACACTGTGCTGATCTCTGGACCTGCTGTAGGGGCAGCTCAGATTCTAATCTGGTCCTACTCCAGTGTGTTCTTACCTCCAATGTTCACAGCTATCAGAACGAGTGCACTTTCTTTTATGGGAGTGCTCAATGACCCTTTATATATTCCATAGAAACAGAGTCTGCCTAGTTAATCGTGTGGATTTAATCTGCAGCTTGTACAGCTGGTGGGAAAGTTTTGGGTCTTCTTCCTTAACCACACTGCCCTGGGTTTCAATTGTGATTTTATTTCCACCTATGCATGTGGGTCGTCCACTGGGGTTTGCTCCTGAGGTTGCCCTGGAGGACTTGGGTTTGCCCCTGTGAGGGCCAGGAGTGGAAGTGATGCTGCTGCTTGGGTTGCAGGGTTTCTGGCAGCACCAGGTACTCAGGGGAGTTGGCGGCTAGGGCAACAGGAAATAAAGTGCTCTAGAAGGGTATGGCAACCAGTAATGGCCAATATGCTCCAGTATTCTTGCCTGGAGAATCCGCTCCCTGACAGAGAAGCCTGGCAGGCCGCAGTCTACAGGGTCGCCAAGAGTTGGACACTACCAAACCGACCCTGTGCACATAGATGCAAGACTTTTTAGCCTGTGGCAGCTTTGCCCTAATGAGAGTTGAGCGTGAAGGTGGTACAGCTGCTTGGCTTGGAGGGATCCTGGAAGTGCCAAGTGTGCAGGGACACAGACTGCCTCCACTGCAGTTATGGCCCTATCAGAGTCTTTTTTCAAGCCTCTTATAGCTGGCAATCAGAAGGTCTCTTTGGCCAGTCTTTCTCCATAGCTCCACCCATTCAGGCACTTAAGAGGGCTCCCTTTCCTGGGGTCCTTCTCTGTTGTTTGGCACATCATGCACATAGAGGCCCCCCGGCTGGGGTTCTACTCTGTAGACTGGCACATCAGGCACTTAAAGGGGCACCCTGGGTGGGTCCTACTCTGTGGTTCAGTGTGTCGGGTGTTTGATGGGCCAGGCTCTCTATTGTTCAGCTGCCAATGCTGGCGTGTCGTGGGGAGAGAGGCTATGGTGACGGCTCCACCCCCTCCGCATGACTCAGCAGTATCGCCTTGCTTCCACGGCTGCCCGGCTTTCCTCCACAGGCATTTCCCACCACAGTCTCTTCCCTCACATCCCCTCAATCCGTCTCTCTGCAGTCAACAGCAGCCTTCACCTTGGGATTGCTCCACAATCCCTAAACTCCAGCTCCCAGCTGCTGCGCTTTCCAGGGGACCTGCATCCCTGTCCAGGGTATGTATGGCTGCGGCAAAGACTGTCTGATTTCCATTCCATTTAGGCTGCCACAGATCAGCTGCTGCACTCTCAGCCTTTAACGTTTCTCCTCTGACTCAGACAATTGCCCGGATGTGGGGATCAGACCCCTCCTTCTGTTCCCCCACCCGCCGAGGGCAGGTCCAGTCCTACTAACACTCCTGTTTTCCCCCTAGTTCCTTCATCCTACCAAGTTTTGTGTGGTTCTATATATTCTTTCCCAACTGGTCAGGTACTCCTAGCTGCTCTCAGCTGGTGTTCTGCATGCACTTCTGTGTCTGAAGGTGTATTCCTGATGTATCCGCGGAGAGAGATGTACTCCATGTCCATATACTCCTCCATCATCTTGTTCTCCAAAGACACCGTCTTGTTTGACAAAGATGTCTCAAGTGGCCAAGGCAAGTGCCTTTTTTCCTTCACCACAAAAGCACTGTGGGCCAAGAATGCCAGGGTGGTGGCAAGTGCTGGGGTCTGTCCCTTGGGTTGTGCTGAAGGAAAGTGCAGGATTTCTTGTAGAACTAAGAGTCTGGGACTGCTAATGCTCAAAAAAGAAAAACAAACAAACAAACTGTCTCTGCTTTTTCATATGCTGTCTAGGTTTGTCACAGTTTTTCTTCTAAGGAGTAAGTGTTTTTTAATTTCATCGCTGTAGTCACCATCCACAGTGATTTTGTAGCCCAAGAAAATAGTCTGTCACTGTTTCCATTTCTTCCCCATCTATTTGCCATGAAGTGATAGGATTGGATGCTATGAGCTAAGCTTTTTTGAATTTTGAGCTTAAAGACAGTTTTTTCACTCTCCTCTCTCATCTTCATCGAGAGGTTCTTTAGTTCCTCTTTGGTTTCTGCCATTAAAGTGGTATTAAAGTGGTATCATCTGCATAACTGAGGTTATTGGTATTTCTCCCAAAAATCTTGATTCCAGTTTGTGTATTCAGCATATAAGCTAAATAAGCAGGGTGACAAGATACAGCCTTGACATACTCCTTTCCCAATTTTGAAACAGTCTGTTCTTCCATGTCTAGTTCTTAGTTCCATGTTCTTCCATGTTTCTTGACAGTTGTTTCTTAACTGTTGTTTCTTGTCCTTCATATAGGCTTCTCAGGAAACAGGTAAGGTAGTATGGTATTCCCATCTCTAAGAATTTTTCCACAGTTTGTTGTGATCCACACAAAGGCTTTAGTGTAGTCAACGAAGCAGAAGTAGGTGTTTTTCTGGAATTACCTTGCTTTTTCTATGATCCAGTGGATGTTGGCAAATTTGATCTCTGGTTCCTCTTCCTTTTCTAAATCCAGCTTGTACATCTGGAAGTTCTTGGTTCACATACTGCTAAAGTCTAGCTTGAAGGATTTTGAGCATAATCATGCTAGCATGTGAAATGAGTGCAATTGTATGGAGATTTGAACATTCTTTGGCCCTGCCTTTCATTGGACTTGGAATGAAAACTGACCTTTTCCAGTCCTGTGGCCACTGCTGAGTTTTGCTGAGTTTTCCAGATTTGCTAGCATATAGTACTTTAACAGCATCATCTTTTAGGATTTTAAATAGCTCAGCTGGAATTCCATCACCTTCACTAGCTTTGTTCATAGTGATGCTTGCTAAGGCCCACTTGATTTCACACTCCAGGATGTCTAACTCTAATTAAGTGACCACACCATTGTGGTTATCCACGTCATCAATACATTTTTGGTACAGTTCTTCTGTGTAGTCTTGCCACCTCTTCTTAATCTCTGCTTTTCCTAGATCCTTACCATTTCTATCCTTAACTATGTCCATCTTTGCATGAAATGTTCACTTGGAATCTCTAATTTTCTTGAAGAGACCTCTAATCTTTCCCATTCTATTGTTTTCCTCTATTTCTTTGCATTGTTCACTTAAGAAGGCTTTCTTATCTCCCCTTGCTGTTCTCTGGAACTCTGCGTTGAGTTGGGTATATTTTTCTCTTTCTCCTTTGTCTTTCACTTCTTTTGTGTCCTTTTTCTCTGACTGTGCTTAAGATATTCTCTTTAATTTTGGTTTTCAGCAGTTTGACCGTGATGAGACTTGGTATGGTTTTCCTTGTCATTTATTCTACTTGGGTTTTCCTTGGCTTCTAAGATTTATGAATTAATACATTAGTATTTATTAATTTTTGAAAATTCCCAAGCACAATCCCTTCAAATATTTTCTCTCACCCATTTTCTCTTCTAAATTTTACTTTTGGCTGTGCTGGGTCTTGGTTGCTGCGCAGTCTTTCTCTAGTTGTGGAGGGTGGGGGCTCCTCTTCATTGTGGTGCATGGGTTTCTCATTGCAGTGACTTCTCTTGTTGTACAGCATGGGCTCTAAGAAGTGCAGGCTTCAGTAATTGTGGCACATGAACTCAGTGGTTGTGAGTGCTGGTCTCTAGAGCACAGATTCAGTAGCTGTGGCCCACAGGTTTATTTGTTCCGGGGCATGTGGGATCTTCCTGGACCAGAGATAAATCCAGAGTCTCCTGCACTGGCAGATTATCACCAAGCTACCAGGGAAGCTCCTCTCTCCTCTCTTTAAGGGATTCCAAATATGTATATACTCTAGTGCTTTATATTATCCTAGTGTTATCTGAAACTCTTCTGTAACTTTTAAAATTTAAATTCAATTTCATTTTTCTCTCCTTATGTATTAGTTTGGATAAATTTTATTAATCTACCTTCAAGTTCCTGACCTTTTTGTTAGGTAGTTAGAATAGGAAAAAGGAGTCCATAAAAGACAAAGAAGAGAAAAGCCCACAAAAATAGAATAAAGTCCGAGGATTGGAGTGAGAACCTCAGATAAACAAATAGGCCTCCTGGGTAGCCCAGTTTAAAGGGTAGGCTCAGAGGGAGGAGGAAAAAACATATAAAAAGAGGAGCCAAAATTGAGCTGAGGGACCTTTCTTCATGTCTTTTGGGTCGGCCCACCCTCGCCTCAAGGATGTATTTTCCTTTGCTTGCTAAATAAACTGAGCTGTAACACTGGTCCATCCGTTGCTTCAAATTTTTGCTGCAGTGAGATAGAACTGAGGAAATTACACACTGCCCCGACATCTCTGGTGCCGTGACTTGGATTTAACCTGGCCGAAACAACCTCAGCTTGGCCCCCACGAGGCAGAGGCCAAGCACAGCAGAAGCCTAACTTGGTGAAAGCTGTGGAAGCTGAACGTGAAGAAAACCCAGCGTGGTGAGAATGACAAGAAACCCTGCATGCTGGAAACTGGGACAGCAAAAACAAACAGCAGAAAGCTCAGTCTCAGATTCCAGAAGGCCTCCAGTTAAGGTAGGAGGTCCTCGCCCCTATGGCTTGAAGGACTTGGGCTAACAAAATCTTAATTCCTTTACAATCTCTCTTTTCTTGTTTCCTCGAACCCCTGCAAATAGGTGAGCTGCAGGAGGTGCAATTGAGGGACTCTGGCAGGGGCTACTCCCCAGTGTGTCCCAAAGGCTCCACTGTTTGCTACATTCTAGTAGCTGTTGCCCAAGTGCATGAGGGTTCTTCTGTCCTTAACTTCCTTTGTGCCAAGGATCAGGCCAATGAAAACTGTGAGCACAGATCAGGTATTTAGCCGATTTCCTAGCGGGTTATGAAGGGGATTCCTCAGCACGTTTTTCCCACTGTTTTTTCCTCCTGTCCTTCAGATCCTCTCTCCATCTATGCCACTGCTTACAAAATATTGATCAGATCATCATCTTTCCATTTCTGAAGGTTGTGCTTGAAACCATTTATCTAAGATTGGGACTCAAATCCATGTGGCAGGGACTCTGTGCTATGCTTACTCAGTCAAATCCGACTGGGACTTGAGCCCAGCCAAAATCCATGATGCCTAGTTTTAGGACCCAATGAAGCTCAGGCTCTTGATGTCTCATTGCAAAAAAATTCAGAGAGAGACACAGCGATAGGTAAGAGGTGGATTTGTTCAGATTTAGAGAGAAGCACACTCTGCAGGGAGTGGGCCATTTCACGGGGTGAGTGTGGCAGTCATGGAATGTGGGGTGGTTAGTTTTTTCGAGCTAATTTCATATGCTAATGAGTGGGAGGATCATTCCAACAGTTGGGGAACCACCCACTCCTCAGTCTTTTGACAGTGCCTTGGAACTGTCCTGACCCCTCTGAGTGTGTCATTTAGCTTGCAGATTGAGGATCAAGGTTTAGTTGAATTTGACTTGTCATCTTAGATTCATTTGATTTTAATCAGTTATGTTATGCCCTTGGGTTATGTCATTCTTTCAAAAGTTGTGCCCTGCCCCTTCCCTCCTGTTTCTTGCTCTTTTCCTGAGCCCCGTCTGGGCCACAATGTTGGCTCTACAAGATTCTGGAGGGACAACCAGAAAATAGCTAGCCCTTGGGAGAGAAATACTGTATAATATCCAATCTCTGGATATTCCAGCCTTCATCTTCCATGTTTCCTGTAACATGTACAACAGCATCTCTCAGTGAACCAGCTAGGGTGGGTGACAGGCACACAATGCCTACTAGAAGTCCATCTGTTGGTGGAATCCCTTCAAGGGCAATTGGGCTTCCAGGGACAATGTTTGCCACTTTGGGTGTTATCCCTGCAGGCTGTTTGGGCCCAAACCTTTACCACCCTTCTACTAAAGTTACAAACATAACCCTGGATCAAATCTCCATTCCACTTTTATGGAACATCTGGTCTGTTGCTTTTTATTAATTTGTTCTTAAGCCACTTACTAACTGCTACAACCAGGACCCTGCTCCCTTGTAGGCAACATTGCTCCACCCCCCACCCCCCATTATTAAACTACTCCTAATGCCCATGACAGGACCAGATAACCCACTCCTTTGTCATTACTTCTGCTATTACCTAAAGTGGGTCTATGACAATGAAATGTTTACCATTGGAAACACCCTAAGCTGTTCTTATGGAGGACTAGGAGAGGAAATCAGTGACTTACATCCCCTCAGAGCAATAAGAGGATAAGGCTTATGGCTGTTTCACCAGGTTCCTAGTCTCAGGGCACAAGCTCGGATTGCTTTACATCATGGTATCTATTCCCATCTGTGGTGGGCAAACTGGCAACAAGTTAAGATTATAAACCCTTAATCCTACCGAGCACTGGTCATGCTGGAGACCTTGGGGATATGCAACTCCAGTCCAGGGGTTCCAGGAGGTCGACCTGCCTTGACATGCCTAGAAATCTGGTCATTGGAAGTTTGTCATACCTCAACCTTCTTGGGGACCTAGCAGTCCAGGGGTCCCAGAAGGTCAACATGCGTCGACCTGCCTGGGGATCTGCATTGCACCCTGACCCAGGCATGCCTGGCTCTAAGGATGCAACAGTACTGGATAGGATAAGCTTCAGAAAGACTCACTCCTAAGGAAATACACCCATGGAAATAGAAGGAAGCCTATTAGTTGTGCGACTGTGCCTGGTCTCAGCAATAACTCAGGAGTCCAACAAGAACCTCATTACCTTTCTGAAAAGCCTAAAAGAGGCCCTCAAAAAGTTTATCAATCTTGACGTAGACTCTTTTGAGGGACAGGTGATTTTAAAGGACAAATTCCTGTTCTGATGTGCATCAGACATCAGGATGAAGTTACAACAGCTACAGCAGCAGGAGCCTGCTGCCTCTTTAGATGAAATGGTCCAGACAGCCACCAATACCTTTTATAACAGAAAACAGTAGAGGGAGGTCAAGGCCCAGGAAAGGGAGAAAAGGGAAGAGACAAGGTATGCCCTGATGCTTGCCACCGTCCAGGGAAGCCCTGTGACAAACCCCAAGTCCTTGAAGGACAAGGCATGTGGCAAATGCCTAATCTGTTGACAGGCAGGACATTGGACCAAAGTGTCCAAACCATGACAATTCTTCTAAAACAGCTTGCTACAAATGCCATCAGTTGGGACATTGGGCGGCACTCTGCCCTCAGGACCCAAGAGCCTTAAGGTCAAGCGCCAAGCCTTCCCTCACGATGGTTCAATAAGACTGAAGCGGCCGCTCCAGCCAGCCCGCCTGTCACAGATAACCATCACGGGGCTGGAGCCAAGGGTGCAACCGGATGTGGCAGGAAGGTCTGAGAATTTCTTGGTTGACACAGGGACTACCTACTCTGTTCTAACCTACTCTGCAGCCTTATCCTCCCAAACCTGTACCATTTTGGGTGCTACAGGTAAAAGAGTTACAAAAAGATTCACCTGAGCACTTCTTCATTGCTGGGATGGACAAATATTTTCCTACCAATTTCTGGTGGTCTCTGAAAGTCCTACTCCCTTATTGGAAAGCGATATACTCACTAAACTGGGAGCCACCCTTGTGATGGAAAGTTTTTCAGCCCCTAGAGCCCTACAGCTTCTGGTTACTACTGAGGAACCCATCACACCATCTCCAATAGGGAGGGACCAAAAACCACGGGAGGACAAAATTAACTCCCAGGTGTGGGACCAGGGGAGTCCTGGACAAGCCCACCAAGCTGAACTGGTCATCACTGTCCTCTGAGTTCCCACTGTTTCCAAACCGGAAAAATTACCCCCTCAGAAGAGAAGTTTGGGAAGGACTACAGCCTCTAATAAATAAATTATTTGCCCGTGGGCTATTGGTCCCCACCAATTTGCCGTGTAGCACCCTGATTCTCTCTGTAAAAAAAAGGATGGGACCTGGCGAATGGTTCAAGATCTCCAGATCATAAATGAAGCTGTAGTCCCCCTCCATCCCACAGTACCCAATCCCTATGTAATCTTGGGAGAAATCCCTCCCAATGCCAAGTGGTTTACAGTCCAGGATTTCAAAGATGCATTCTTTTGCATATCACTGGCTAAAGAATCCCAGTATCTTTTTGCCTTCGAGTGGGAGGCTCCAGGAGAAAAACACCAACAGATGACTTGGACAGTATTACCTCAAGGGTTCAGAGATAGCCCCCACCTGTTTGGGCAGGCTCTTAACTGGGATCTCCTATATCCAGACCTGGGACCTAATGGGAAAATATTACAATATGTAGATGACTTACTAATCTGCTCTCCAGATGAGAAAAATGCCCAACAACATGCAATTCAGGTTCTAAACTTTTTGGCAGAGAGAGGATATAAAGTCTCCCATGCTAAGGCACAGATGGTCGAGACAAAGGTCACTTACCTGGGAGTTCAGATTACACAGGGGTCCAGGAGGCTGTCCTCTGATCGAGCATGAGGAATCCTCCAGTCGCCCTCCCCCACGACTCAAAAACAATTGCAAGCTTTCCTGGGGCTAACTGGGTATTGTAGAATCTGGATACCCAACCATAGTCTAATTGCCCAGCCCTTATATGAAAGATTGAAGGGACAGGGTGATTCAGTCCCACTGATGTGGGGAACTCCTCAAAAGAAGGTAGAGACTACAGTAAAACAAGCACCTGCCTTGAGGTTGCCAGACCCAGAAAAAGCATTCCAACTTTATGTCCATGAAAAGGAAGGAATAGCCTTGGGAGTGTTAACTCAAAGGTTGGGACCGGAGCCCCAGCCTGTAGCTTACTTATCCAAGAGGCTCGACCCAACTGCCTGAGGCTGGCCTCCCTGCCTTCAAAATCTTTCAGCTATTGCAGTCCTGATAGAAGATGCATTAAAACTCTCTTTTGGGGGCAAACTAACTATTTTTACCAGCCAAGTGAAACAACTCCTGAATGGAAGAGGCCACTTATTGATGTCTGATCAAAGGACCCTCAGATATCAAGTAGTGCTGCCAGGCCTGACTATATCCCCTTGTGAGGTTCTTAAATCCAGCCACCCTCCTGCCTACCCCTGAAGGCTCTCCCCTTTCACTCTTGCCTAGAAACCTTGGACCACTGGACAAAACCCTAAGTGGGATTGTCAGAAGATCCTCTGACCAATCCTGAGGAAATTTGGTACACTGATGGAAGCAGCTTTGTCTTGAATGGAAAAAGAAGAGCCGGATATGCAGTAGTCTCCAATTTTGAGATCTTAGAAGCCAAACCTTTGCCACCAGGTACTTCAGCCCAATTAGCTGAGCTCATAGCCCTGACTTGAGGTTTAGCGCTGGAAAAGGAAAAACAGTAGCCATTTACTCTGACTCCAAGCATACCTTTCTGGTGCTGCATGCATATGCTGCTATTTGGAAAGAAAGAGGCCACTTGACCACCTGAGGGTCCCCAATAAAATATGGTGATCAAATCCTTAGGCTCTTGGAGGCAGTCCATCTGCCTGCTGAGGTTTCAGTCTTCCATTGTAAAGGACACTAAAAAGAGAGAGCATGGAAGTGGCACGAGGGAACCAAGCAGCTGATCAGGCAGCTAAGAGAGCAGCATTACAGAACAATGACCTAATAAGGATTGCCACCTTGGTTCCGCAGACTAATTTGCCAGAAACTCCTTCATATACTGAAGGAGAGACTCTTAAAGCTAAGAGTGAGGGCTTTCAAGAAGATCATATGGGGTGGTTCCAAAAGGAGGGACTCCTTTTTCTGCCTGGGAACCTCCAGTGAAAGTTGGTTAATGCCTTACATGCCCCCACTCACTTAGCAGAAAAGGCCCTCCAAAGATTACTAGAAAGGTGCTTCAGAGGAACAGGCCTCCAAATGATTATAAGGCAAATGGTCTCCTCTTGTCCCACTTGCCAATTAAACAACCCCCAAGGAGCTCGAAGACCCCAGCTGGCCCAGCCCATCCAACAACATGGGACCTACCCAGGAGAGAACTGACGGATGGACTTCACCCAGATGCCAGTTTCTCAAGGGTATAAATACCTATTAGTCATGATAGATACATTCACAGGATGGATTGAAGGCTTTCCCACCTGGACTGAGAAGGCTGAGGAGATGGTAGAAAAACTGCTCCATGAAATCATTCCAAGATTTCGTCTGCCCAGGTCATTGCAAAGTGACAATGGGACAACATTTACTTCTAAGGTCACCCAAGGGGTCTCTAAAGCATTGGGCATTACTTATTATCTCCATTGTGCCTGGAGGCTCAGTCTTCAGGAAAAGTAGAAAGAGCCAACCAATTCTTAAAATCAGTGATAAAAAAGATAACCCAGGAGACCTCCCTTGGATGGAGGAAGGCTTTACCAATAGCTCTCCTCCTCAGCCGTATTGCCCCTAAGGAACAGGTTGGTCTTAGTCCTTATGAGATGCTATATGGGAGACCTTTTGTTTATGTCAATGACTTCTTCCTAGAATCACAGGCTCAGACCCTCCAGTGCTGTACCATGGCCACTGGGCAATTTCAACAAGATATATGCTTGTGGGGTGTCAACCAGGACCCAAAGGATTCTAAGGAGTCACCACTATATGCTCCAGGGACTCAAGTCCTAATTAAAGTCTGGAAAGATGGGTTCCCAAAGGCTCAACTCCAGTCTACATGGAAGGGCCCCTACCCTGTAATACTCTCTACCCCCACAGCAGTCAAGGTACCAGGACATGACTCCTGGATTCACTACTCACGAGTCAAGCCATGGAAGAAAACAGGAAAGAACACTCGATACACCTGTGAGCCCCTGGGAGATCTCAGATACCTATTCAGAACTACAAATGAGTGCCATTCTAATGAGCACCCCCAAAATTAAGTTTCTGGGGATAAGATTTCTCAGGATAGCTCTAAAGAGCCAACCATATCTTGGCAGGGGTTGTACTCCAAAATAGACAGCAGATAGATCTCCTGATCCGTGCACAAGGAGGGACTTGAGCCATCTTGAATGAGATGTGTTGTTTCTGGGTCAATACCTCCAGTCAAGTTAAAAAAGTCTTACAGTCCTCAAGAAAAACATTCAGATCCTACTGGATCTCAAAGAACAAGCTGGAGAGTTCTCAGGGTGGCTACAATCTCTCTTTGGGGGATCCTTCTCCTGGCGAGGGGAAATACGGAGTTGGCTAATGCCCCTGCTAATCCTTGTCATCACCATATTGATGCTGCTTATGATTGCTCCATATATTATCAATTGTCTAACCTGTTTTATCTATGTCCAGGTCAGCAAGCTACAACATGCAGTGCCAGTTCAACAAGGATATATAAAACTATAGCTGACCACGGAAAATAACACTCACCCTTAGGTGGACACCACTATAAGGGCTCTGAGGCTTGAAACTAGCAAGAGAAGGAATGCCCCATTGGGAATGCCCAATGGCCCTTGCCATTCCAGTTCAGCAGGAAGTAGCCAGAGAGACCTCAACGCCCCTCTTCCCAAAGAATTGGGCCTCTCATCTCTTGAGAGGAGAATGTTAGGTAGAATAGGAAAAAGGAGTCCATAATGGTCATGGCTAAAAAACAAAGAAGGGAAAAGCCAGCGAAAATAGAACAAAGGAAGGAGTGAGAACCTCAGGTAAAACAAACAGCCCTCCTGGCTAGCCTGATTTAAATAAGGTAGGCTCAGGGGAGGAGGAAAAAACATATAAAAAAGAGGAGCCAAAATTGAGCCTGGGGCCTCTCTTCTCTTCATGTCTTTTGGGTTGGCCCACTCTCATGCCTCGAGGATGTATTTTCCTTTGCTTGCCAAATAAAACTGAGCTGTATCACTGGTCCATCCATCACTTCAAATTTTTGCTGCGGCAAGACAGAACCAAGGAAATTACAAACTCCCCTGATACTTTTCTTCTGCTGTATCTAGTCTACTGGTAGGCCCTTCAAATAAAATTTTCATTCCAGCTCTAGAATTTCCACTTTATTCCTTTATAGGATTTCAGATTCTCTGTGGAAAAGATGCCCATCTTTTCATTCATCTTGCCCATCTTTTCCAGTAAACACTTCAACAGTTATAATACTTGAAGAGTCTGTTTGCTGATTTCAACATCTGGGTCACTCCTGGTTCTGTCGCTATTGGCTATTTTTTCCTCTTAATTACAGGCCAGTCTTCCTGCTTCTTCACATGTGTTCCACCTTTGACCGTGTGCTCACTGGTAAAGAATTGGTAGGCATACATGCCTTGAGGGGTTCTATCCTTCCTGTCCTTGCTGCTGTTGTGTACTCAGTGAAGACTTAGAAGCAATAGGTGACTGCTCCAAGCAAACGCTCTGTCCACCCTGATTTCTATCCTTCATTTTCACCAGGCTAGGGCCATGCAGTTGGTGAAGCCCTACAGACAAGAACTGGTGGATAAATGCCATTTAGCATTTAAGGTTGGGGGTGCGGAGAGATTTTTAAACATCATTCCAGCTCATGGAAATGTCAGCTTGTTCAGCTAGCTTCTCAATGCATCTTCAAAAATTCCCTGTCTATAGTGGGTCTGCTGTTCTAGCCACCATACGTACCCCTTTGATGAAAGCAGCCTCATGTCTCACTCTCCTAGCAAAGGCTCTTTCCACTCTGAAATTTAGTTCATTTTAAATTCTTACGGATTTTAGCAACTACAACTTACTTGCATTGATACATAGAGAGTAATGACTCTTGCAAATTTCTATATCCTGGAAATGAAATTCCAAGTGTTTTTCAAAAAGACTTATGCATTGAAAATATAGAGAAAGGTTGAGAAGGAACCTCTGACATCTGTAGACTATAAAATTATCCATTTCCTCTCCATATTTAATTGCTAAATTAACTCAGGGACAACACCCTCAGGTCACTTGGCTAGGTCTGTATCCCTGCTGAGAAAGTCCAGGAAGGCTAATGCATCACATGCCCATGAAAACGTCTGTCTTTAAAAAAAGGCCACCTGTTTTAAAATGGAATGTGGGGGAAATGGAGTAAAAACTAATTTGTTCTTACTTCACCAAATAGGATTTCTGATAGCATTTTAAATGTCCTTTATTATCCTCATTTCAATATATTTCCACTTCTTAATCCTGCTGAATTGGAACCAAACCTAGAAGACCATTTCTCTAACAAACCTGCTGAGTATGAAGAGACGGTTTAACTTAATACAAACCAAAAAAAAAAATGACCCTGGGTTCAAATAGAGCTTATGCTATTTCACATGAAGAAAAATAGGAGAAAAAGGAAGCTGATATGAAATACTCTTTATAGCAACACCTTTTATGAAGCAGGAGAGAGAATACAAAATCTGAGACACAAACCTTCTCTCCCCTGAACAGTTAGTCAACTGCTCTAGGGCTTATGTATAAGGATATAATTGGTAGGTTCAGTAAGAAATTACCTAAAAACCACACTGAATTGGTTTCAAATAGTCCAGAACTTTATGATCACAAAACCTTTTTTAGCATCTGATGAGCAGGCACAATGGAGGGGGATACAGCTGATGAGGTTTTAAAATTCCTCAGCCCACCCTCCCCCAGGAACGGACACAATTAGAACTGTAAAAGAAAAACAAACAAACAAACAACAAACAAAACAAACAAAACAAAAAAACACGTAGAATAGATAAAGCAGTACTTAGAAGGAAGAAGTTCTAAAAGCTAGCATCTAAGTTTCTACAGTAAGAAAGTAAAAAAGAAAAGAGCAGCTTAAACCCAAAAGAACTAGGTGAAAGTAGAAAATGAAGGCAAGAATAACAATAATGAAATAGAAAATGGGCAATAAATAGCAATTAACCAATTAAACCAAAAGTTGTCTTTTAAAAATGTGATAATATTGATAAACTTCTAAACTTACCAAGACAAAACACAAATTACCAACATTAGACATTAAAGAGGAGTCATAACTATAGGTCCTGCAAACATTAACATGATAAAAGGAAATATAAACAAATTTATGCCCCAAAATTCATCAATAGAATGAAATTACCTCTTCTTTAAAGGGGCAAATTATAAAACTGACATAAAAGAGATCATCTGAATAATACTATATCCATGAAAAAAATTGAATTCATTTAAAAAAAAGTAATAGCCCATTAAAAAAAAAAAAAAAGAAAGTAATAAAAAAAAAAAGAAGGATGGTTTCACTGGTGAAATCTACCAAACATTTAAGGGGGAAAAACCACCAATCTTACATTAACACTTTCATAAGAGAGGTGAATAAAGCACTCCCACATCATTTTATCATGCCAACATTATCCTGATAAGAAATCTCTTGTGACTATAAACCCTTAACAAAACATTAGCAAATTGAATCCAGCAAAATATAACAGGATACTACATGTGACTTAGTGGGGTTTATCCCAGAAAAGTAGAGTTGGCTTAACGTTTGAAAAAAATCACTGTAATTCATTAGCAGAACAAATCACCACAAGAGACACAAAAAAACTTAACAAAATGGAACTGTTTATGATTAAAAAACAATGTTAACAAAATACTGGAATAAAAGGTATCCAGAAAACAAAAACAAAAACAAACAAACTATAGCTTCTGCATGTGAACAGAAAAATAAGCTGAGGGAGGAGAGTTGCCTAAAAATAAAAATAATAGGATATTAAAAAAAATAGTAATTCTAATCCCACAGGAGACAAAAAAATAAAGTCAAAATCACAAGCCACTTATGATATTAAATGCTCAAGTGAAGAGACAAAATCTCTAGATAAAAATCCTTGTAAGGATCATAAGAATTGCATCTTTGAAGCAAGGAACAACAATCAAGTGGCAATAAATTACATGATACATACTCTTAACCTACTAGACACACAGATTGAAAATAGGCAGATTAATGGGCAAATTGGCAGGAGTGCTATTCACCTTAAACCCTGGATAAGCCACTCTTCTTGACCCTCCTCCGACTTAACTATAGAGAAACTAAAGAGCTGCTATTGAACCAGACTACAATGAAGATGATAGCAAAAGTAATGTGTTTGTAAGAGAAGAGGAAACTTCAGGAGAAAGGTCTAAGGAACCAAACAATAAAGTGATGGAGGAAGGGAGAGATCCTGGACACAGCAGCAGTTGGCCAGACAGGCTCAGCAGAAACCAGAGCCAAAAGAGCCCCAATATTAGTCCAAGATTCAGTAGATGTCCCTGATGGAAGCCCAGCCCGAAACCACAGTATCGATAGCACCAGAAACCATATAATACTTAAGAACAAATAACTTAACAAAATGGATATGCAAGACCTGTAAACCAAAACACTGCAAAACATTGCTAAGAGAAAGTAAAGAAGACTTAAATAGAGCAATATGCCATGTACACTGTTAAGATGTTGGTTCACTCAAAATTCACCTTACAGATTCAACATAATCCCATTCAAATCGCAGCAAATTTTTTGGTAGAAATTGACAAGCTTATTTTAAAAGTTATAAGAAAAATGAAAAGAATATAGAACAATCAGACAAAAAACTTAAGAACAAAGTGGCAAGACTTATACAACCTGATTTCAAGACTTCGTCTAAAGATACGGTAGTCAAGACGATGCAGTAAACCATTGACTTCCATGAGCACGAGCTCACTGCTCTACTTCAGTGGCTATGACATAAATCCCTCCATCAGAAGCAGTGCAAGGTGGAATAACATCTTGGTGAATAACTTCTTCTGTCAATGCACGGATACTAGTTTGGGAAACAATAATGCAGGCAGGAAAAGCAAATCCATATCAAGAGTAAGGACCTGCGTCAGGAAGATCAAAATACCATCCCTTGCAATGGAGGTGCCTCACTGATTCTCCCAAAGAATGGCGCTCTGTTGGGGGCGTGGTGTTGGCCTGTGTGCTGTGGGCAGGTCGGCCAGTCAGCAGAGACCATCGACAGAGAGGCTTCAGGAGGTGGACAGTCCATGCTGTTGAGCCTATGCACTACTGCCATGGCCACTTCAATCGTGAGGCCTTTGTAAGGACAGAGACTGCTGGGAAAAGAAACTAACCTCCAGAGAACAGATGATTTCATCTACTTGCTTACTGAAGAATTTCTCTGGTATAATTACTCTTAGGTGACTATTGGGACACAGATCTTCACATTCTGTGGTCATTCAAAGAGATCTACCCACATATCTCTTTCCAAGAAACCTTCCCACTGTGATCATTAAGTTGTGTCCTTTTCAGGTTCCTGAGCAGCCAGCCAAACTATTAATTTGGAATGCTGCCCATGTATCAAAGTCGATCCACATCTCTGGTCATCTCTAATGTCAGGCAAATGAGTGCCAGTTGCTCTGGGTCAAGTTCTGCCCCGAGGGAGTATATTCCTTCACTACTGTCCTTCAGGACCACACCAGAATGGCTTCTTGTTCAGATCTCAGTACAAAGAAACCAACTACAAAAAGACATCGTGAGAGATTGTAAACAGAATATGCACTGATATGAGACTCTATTAAGACAATATTATTAATTTATAAGATGTGATAATGAAGTAGTAGCATTCTTTTTGTTTTTGTTTTTTTTTTAATAAAAACCTTATCTGTTGGAAATATATTCTGAAGTATTTAAAGGTAAAAAGAAAAGATGTGTGAGGGGTTTTACTTAATATTTTTCATGGGAAAAAGAGTTGCAAGACAGCTTAATGGAAGAAGCTGGGCAATAAGTTCATTAAACCGTTTACTCTGCTTTTATATGTGTTTAAAATAACATATAATAAAAAGCCTAAAAAATATTCTAATGAAAGCTATAGACAACCTCCCTTTATAAATGTACCTAAGTTTGTAATCTAAATGTTACCTAGCCTCACCAGCCTGTGCCCTCAAAAAAAAAAAAAGGTTAAATTTCTACTAGGACCCAATTTATGATGCCTGTGCCCCAGGAGCATAGAATCACCATCTCCGGAAGAACTCCATCACTTCAAGAAGTACTCAAAGGAGTCCCATATATCAGACCACAAACTCGGCTGAAGCTGACAGCCATTCCCCAGGCTCTGCTGTTCTAGCTCCCAACTGTCTACACCTGCTGCCGGAGAAGCTGCCTAAAGAGGCTTAATCATGGCTGCTGTCGACAAAAAGAAAGGCATAGGAAGCATTCCAAATTAAAGGAAACTAGAATACACATTAAAGGGAACTAAATGAAACATGTGCTCCTCCGTGGAGTCCTAGACTTGGGGGGAAAAAATGACTACTAAGTCATTATTAAGGCAGCTGAAGTTACCAAAATATGGTGGATTAGATGATGGCATTTTAATGTTAAATTGCCAGATTTTTATCATTACATGGTGGTTACATAAAAGATCTCACCCTCAGCAAATACACACTAAAGAATTTAGTGTGTAAAAATAAAGCATATACATTGAAAATTCTCTATCTTGACCCAGTCTCTCAGCCACACAATTCCGCTCCTCCCACCCCTTGCCCTAACAGGCAACGGATGTTTTCTCATTCTTGGATACATCCACCCAGAGGTATTTCATACTTTTGCAAGCTAACACATGTTCTAACCTCTCCTTTACATCAGAGTGCACTCTCTGTACTCTGTTCTGTGCTTGGCTCTTTTTTAATATATCCTTGGACATCATTTCATCTCAGAACATGAACCATCTCCTCCTTATTTTCTGTAACTGTGTAGTATCCCACTGGGAGATGTACTGTAATTTATTTAGGCATGCTCCATTTTATGGACCTTTGACTCATTTCCAATCTTTTGCTGTCCTTTATTAATCCTTTATTAAGATGTGCAGGATAGGAAACTTCAAGGGACGCAGGAAGACTCAGAAACACAAGCATATAACAAAAGTATGATTACTAATATGTGATCATTTTGTCAGGGATTATATTTTAAGTGGTTACTGATGAATGCAATGTTTTATGTTGTTAACCAGAGAAACAGACTTGAGAATGAATGACTGATGGGTATGAGAAAATAAAAATGTGTTTCCCACACATTCAGTGTTAACAGCCCTCTGTTTTAAACATTAAACCTGTCTGAAAGAGCATTTTATTTATTTATATTTTTGGCTATGCTCGGTCTTCGTTGTGCATGAGGGCTTTCTCTAGTCATGGCAAGTGGGGGGCTCTCTTTGGCTGCAGTGCATGGGCATCTCGTTGCTGTGACTTCTCGTGTTGCAGAGCACGGGTTTTAGAGTGCACGGGTTTCAGTAGTCATGGCACATGGGCTTAGCTGCTCAAGGCATGTGGAAACCTTCTGGGTCAGGGATCAAACCTGTATCCCCTGCATTACCAGGTGGATTCCCAACCACCTGACCACCAGGAAAGCCCCTGAAAGAGCATTTTAATACAGTGGGATTTTTTGTTTTTCAGAACTCTTATCAGATACTGAATTCAACAAGCAATGATCAAGAATAATAGTAGAGCCACAGATAATGTTGTTATTGCATCATTAAAGAAAGTACTGACTAAAGAGCAGGACTTTGCATTCATTATACGTTTAGCGCATTCATAATAAAAGATCTTAAAAAATGTAATGGCTTAGAGCCACAGCAACAAATAAAAGTTGTCTTTCACTTCATTCTGCCGAATAGGGCTGTTCAGAAGGGGAGGAAGTTAGCAATGAACTTAGAGAGTAGGGTGAGGTATGTACATCCATACCTATACATACACTGAGCTTGGGGGTGTAGGATATTTTGCTGTTGTTAATAAATATAAATTCATACTCATTTTTATCTTCAATATTTTTCCTTAGGTTCTTAAATTGCAAAAAATAGTGACTTAACTTGACATAGATTTAGGCAATATACCAGAAGCCCAACAACACATAAGCCACTCATCCTGACCTAAAAGCCTCTCTCCTTGCAGGAATCAGAGTCCAGCATCTCTCTGCTCTCACCACCTTCTTTCCCATGACCATAGCCTTTTATGGGTTTTCACTCCTCCACCTGGACAGTTAGGCCTTTGAGGGCAGGACCCGCACGTTAATCCTCCAGGCTGCGCGCTACTTGAGCAGGAATGGGGCGGTGCCTGCTCTCCTCTTGTGGCCCAGAGGCCCAGCAGTGACTCCATCTGCAGGGACCACTGTCGGGCACCACAGTGATGCTCGTGTAAGCTGCTGTGTCTTCACTGCCAGTGGTAGCATTGGTATCTCCATGGAAGCAGTTTTGGAATGTGATTTAGGTCACTGTGTCTGGCTGTGAAGCCACTGAACCTAGTTATCTGACTTTATTGATCAGAATAGGCTAAGCCATTTCAGAAAACAAGACCTGACCTCTCAGCAGCTTTTGCAGTGAGGTCCATTTCCCAATCACATGCAGGTCCATGTAGGCTGGACAGCTCAGCGGGACAGCATTGGTCCAAGTGGTGACTTGAGGCCCAGCTGCTTCTACTCTGTGGCTCCCCATCTCAGGCTTCCTCTCACAGGGAGAGTGAAAGCCAAGGATCTGGCGAGGACTCCTAGGGCCAGGCTTGGAAGAGCTGGAAATCATTCCCCTTCCCACCTTGTTGTATTGGCCTAACTGAAAGGTAGGCTGAGAAACATCATCTCCCTAAGTGCTTAGGGACAGAAATGGGATTGGGAGCCTCCAGCCAGAATCCACCTTCTCATGGACTTAATGAGCTCCCCTTACCCTTCAGAAATCCACTTTATGATTACCCTGGCTAGGTTTATCTATCTGCACCTAATGTTGCTTTGATAAGCAGCCAGGACTCCCTGGGAAATTCCAGAATAAGTCAAGTGTTTGTCTCAGGAAGTTGTTGTGAGGATTAAATAAGTTAATGGTAGGCGCCTAGAACAGTGCTGCCTGTATTCAGTGCTCAGTGAAATGTGAAAGTGTTAGTATCCTAGTCGTGTCCAACTCTTTGTGACCCTAGGGACTGGAGTGCCCAAAAACTCCTGTCCATGGAATTCTCCAGGCAAGAAAACTGGAGTGGGTAGCAATTCTCTCCTCCGGGGGATCTTCCCAACCCAGGGATCAAACCCAGGTCTCCCACATTGCGGGCAGATTCTTTACCATCTAAGCCACCAAGGAAGCTCCAATACTCCATAGTGTTTGTTGTTTATTATTTATTCTCCCCCAAATCTACAGAACCTTAGAGACTTCTGGGAAGAGGTACTCAGAAAGACTTGAAGGAGAAAATGGATTGCAGAAGATTGAACAAAGGAAGGGACCTTAAAGGAAAATGAGTTTTTCCAAGTAGGATGCTGTGTTATCTCTGAATTAATATAAGCACTGAGCCCCACGGAAAGTGCCCCTGGGACCTGAGTGTGTCTGTCATGGACTCCAGGGAGCCTCCATGTCTGAGTCCAGATAAGCCTCTCTTTTTTTTTTGGCTGAACCATGCTGCTTGCAGAATCTTAGTTCCCCAGCCAGGGACTAAACCCGGGACCATGTCAGTGAAAGCATTGAGTCCTAACCACGGGACTGCTGGGGAACTCCCCAAGCTTCTCCTTTTAAAATCCTAGCTTTGGGAGTTGGACTTGCAGCTAGCAGGGCTGGTTATCTTGCCCAGGTTGCCCTCTGGCTCCAGGGTGGGGGTGGAGATGGGCAAGCCTATGGGAGCCAGGCCTGTATGGAGAGAGCAAGGCTGCTGGCCACACAGCAGGCAGGTCCAGGCTTGGGCTTAGGGTGTCAAGAGGGGAGATGGTTGTTCTGAAATCCCAGGTGCAGGCTGGAGACCCTCCTCTAACTTTAAGGCTTTGGACTTACTGTGGGGACAGGTACAGGATCTCTGCTGCACAGCAGAGGTGATCAGGCCTGCACTCACTCTCGTGTTGGCCAAGTTGCTTACTAAGGCTGTGAAAACCCCATCATCCCTAGTTTCTCCACCAACATCTCCTCTGTTAATGCAGAGACCACACTATAAAAGAGGCAGTTTCCTCTGCCAGAGCCCAGCAAGCCTGAAGGCCCCCACCCTCAGTATGCACCCGTGGAGGACATGTGATGGTGGGTCAAGTCTCTCCCCAGGAGAGCTGTGAAAGCCCTATGCCATAAGGCCACCCCTGGAATGCGGCCTTTCCAGGTAATGAGCACGTTTCGGCCCGAGTCCTCTTTCTCTAGAGAAAGAATTTTCAAATATGAAAGGATCGAGGATCCTATCTTGAGAGTCTCTTCCCAGAGGGTGACAGCCCAAGTCCTCCCTAAAATAACAGTAGCATGTGGCAGAAAACAGCAGGGGAAGGGCGGAGGAAGTAGAGATATGGATGAAAGGGACTCAACCACACAGCCAGGGAGATGGACACAGACTCTCAGCATCAGGCATTCATGCTATAGACTGAGCCAAGGGCATTCAGGGCACCCATCCACTGCTGGGTGTCAGGGTGCTGACGCAGCAGGGAGCCTGAAAGTGAAAGTCGCTCAGTCGTGTCTGACTCTTTGCAACCCCATGGATTGTTAGTCCCAGGAATTCTCCAGGCCAGAATATTGCAGTGGGTAGCTTTCCCTTCTCCTGGGGATCTTCCCAACCCAGGGATCAAACCCAGGTCTCCCTCATTGCAGGAGGATTCTTTGCTAACTGAGCTATCAGGGAAGCTATCAGAGAAGCACTGGAGCCTAGACCCATCATTTACTAGTCATGAGCCTCAGACAGTGACAACTATCTGAGCCTTGGTTTCTTCATTTGTCAACTAGAGCTAAAATTCCTTGTCCAGACTGCTTCACATGGTCCTCTGATGAACAGAAAAGAAAAAGGTCATGAGAACACTTTATAAACCAGAAAGGGTTGTCATAAAACAAAGAATTGTTAACATTGTATTAGGTTGGTACAAAAGTAACTGCAGTTTTGCATTATTGAACGTTGCCATTTCATGTTGAAATACATTCTTAAATAAATGTGGTTATGTTACACATCATTTTAGTGCGCATTTCTCACTTTGCTTTTTTGCTAATGACTTCTTACTTGCTGTTTATTTTATATTTATTTTAGACTAGGGAAATGATGTTAGACAAAAAAAGCAAATTCGAGCAATTTTCTTATTCGAGTTCAAAATGGGTCACAAAGCAGCAGACACAACTCACAAAATCAACGACTCATTTGGCCCAGGAACTGCTAATGAGCGTACAGTGCAGTGGCGGCTCAAGAAGCTTTGCCAAGGAAATGAGAGCCTTGAGGATGAGGAGCACAGTGGCCGGCCACTGGAAGTGGGCAACCACCAGCCGAGAGCAGTCATCGAAGCTGATGCTCTTACAACTACAAGAGAAGTTGCAGAACAACTCCACATAGACCATTCTATGGCTGTTCGGCATTTGAAACAAATGGGAAAGGCGAAAAAGCTCAATAAGTGGGTACAACATGAGTTGAACAAAAATCAAAAATATCGTCATTTTGAAGCATAGTTTGCTTCCTCTGCCATATTCACTTGACCTCCCGCCAACTGAGTACTGCTTCTTCAAACATCTCAACAACTTTTAGCAGGAAAACGGTCCCACAACCAGGAGGAGGCAGAAAATGCTTCCCAAGGGCTTGTCAAACTCTGAAGCACAGGTTTTTACACTACGGGAATAGTCAAACATTTCTCATTGGCAAAAATGTATGGCTTATAATGGTTCTTATTTTGATTAATAAAAACGTGTTTGAGCCTAGTTATAATGATTTAAAATTCACGATCTGAAACCACAATTATGTTTGGACCAACCTAATAGCTGTTAAGATCAATCTTGGCTCTCTAGGAACCTACCATCTAGTTGTGGAAATAAATTAAGATACCTGGAACAGTAAAGTGGTAAATCAGGGCAGTATGCATGTAGCATAAAATAGTGTGAGCAAAATCACATGCAGTAGGTTTTCTGAAACAGCCAGGTGTAGAACGAACCAGATAAAACAAATTTCATGAAAGTAATGGTAAGAATTGAAATGAGTCCTGGAAAAAGAGAAGGTTGTGGAGAAATTGGAAGAAGTAAGGCATTGTGTGAGTGTGTGTTGTATGTATAGTTAAAAAAAAAAAAAAAGCTCAGCCAGAACATGCACCATTCTAGGCTATTGACATACTCAGAAAGCGAACATGGTAAATGGGTCCAAAGCAGAGACTGGTAAACTATAGCTCCACAAGTCAGTTTTTGTATAGCATGCAAGCTAAGAATAGTTTTACAGTTTTAAAATGTTACACATCGATTAGAATGGCCAAACCCAAGAACTCTGACAATACCAAACACTGGTGAGAATGTGGAGCAATAGGAACCCTCGTTCATTGCTGTTGGGAATGTAGAATGATGGTACAGACACTTTGGAAGACAGTTTGGCAGTTTCTAACCAAACTAATCATACTTTTATCATATGATCCAGCAATTATGTTCTTACTTAAAGCGGGTTGAACACTTAGGTCCATACAAAAACCTGCACACAGATGTTTACTCATAATTGCTAAAACCTGGAAGCAAAAAGTTATTCCTGAATACCTGGATAAAAAACTGCAGTGTGCATCCAAAGATGGAATGGTTATTCAGAGTCAAAAAGAAATGAATTATCAATTTGCAAAAAGACATAGAAGGATCTTAAATATATATTACTAAATGAAAGAAGCCAATCTGAAAAAGGCTACATACTGTATGAGTCTAACTATATGGCATTCTTGGAAGAAGCAATGCTATGGAGACAATAAAAATATTGGCAACCCATGGTGGCTAGGGTTGGGGGAGGGAGGAAGAGTAGGTAGAACACAGAGGATTTTTTAAGGCAGAGAAACTACTCTGTATGATATAATTAATGCATGTCATTATACATTTGTCCAAGTCCATAGCATGTACACAACCAAGGCTAAACCCTCAGGTAAGCAATGGATTATAAATGACAAAGATGTGTTAACGTAGGTCTATCAATTGTAGCAAATGTCAAGGATTTGATAATGTGGGGGTAGGATGTCTATAGGAAACCCTGTACCTTTCCCTTAACTTTGCTGTGAGCCTATACCAGCTCTGAAAAATAAATTTATTTTTTTAAATGTTATAAGGGAAAAAAGAAGAGTAGAAGTGACATAGATCAGGGTCCCACAAACCCTAAGGTATTTATTATCTGTCCCTATACTGAGGTTTCCTGAAACTTGGCCCAAAGGATGAACACTAGACTGTCATTTAGTGTAGTGTTGAAGAACCAAATTTGTGTGACGCAGCTAAAGTAGTGCCGATAGGGAAATTTATAGCACTTAATAAAATGTTTACATTTAGACAAGGCCTCAAATCAGTAGTCTAATGTCCCATAAGAAGAAACTAAAAATAGAGGAGCAAACTAAACTAAAAGCAAGCAGAAGAGAATAATAATAGCAGAAATAAATTAAATTGAAAACAGAAAAAAAAAACCATAGAAAATCAATGAAACAAAAACTCTGAAAAGTTCAATAAAATCAACAAAATTCTACCAATACTGACAAAGAAAAAAGGAGAGAAGACACATATTACCCATATCAAGAATGAAACATGATATCACTGCAGCCCCAGCAGACATCAAAAAATAATAAGGAAATACTACATACAACTTCCCTACAAACAGCTCGGTTGGTAAAGAATGTGCCTGCAATGCAGGAGACCTGGTTTGATTCCTGGGTGGGGAAGATCCCCTGGAGAAGGGACAGGCTACCCACTCCAGTATTCTTGGGCTTTCCTTGTGGCTCAACTGGTAAAGAATCCACCTGCAATGTGGGAGACCTGGGTTCGATCCCTGGGTTGCGAAGATCCCCTGGAGAAGAGAAAGGCTACTGGCCTAGAGAATTCCATGGACTGTATAGTCTGTGGGGTCACAAAGAGTCGGACACAACTGAACGACTTTCACTTCACTTCACTCACAAACAACTCTATACACATAAATTTGACAGCATAGATGAGATGGACCAATTCCTTCAAAAGCACAAACTACTACAAGGCACCCAACATGGTATAGATCATCTGAATAGGCCTGTAACTATTAAGGAAATTAAATTTCCAGGCACGGATGACTTCACCACTGAATTCTACCAAACACTTAAGAATTAACACCATTTCTACACAATCTCTTCCAAAAAAGAGATGAGAGAAGCTGCCAATTCATTGTTTCCTGCCTTACTATGGTATGATTGACAAAAATTGTATGTATACACAGTGCACAACATGATAATTTGATCCATGTATACACTGTTAAATGATTACTAAATCAGCTTAACATACCCAGAGCTTCCCAGGTGGTGCAGGTAGCAAAGAACCTGCTTGCCAATGCAGGAGGCATAAGAGATGTGGGTTTGGTTCCTGAATGTGAAGATCTCCTGGAAGAGGAAATGGCAACCCACTCCAGTATTCCTGCTGGAGAATCCCATGGACAGAAGAGCCTGGTAGGCTATAGTCCATAGGGTTGCAAAGGGTTGGATATGACTGAAGCGACTTACCAAGCATGCATGCACCTTACACAGTTACCTTTTGTGTGTGTGTATGTAAGAACACTTAAGATCTACTCTTTTAGCATATTTCAAGTACACAATACAGTATTTAAATATAGTCACCATACTGTACATTAGATCCTCAGAACTTATTTCATTTCATAACTGAAACATTGTATCCTTTGACCAGCATCTCCCCATTTCCTTCAGTTTAGACAGAGGAGCCTGGCAGGCTATAGTTCATGGGGTTGCAGAGAGTTGGATACAACTTAGCAACTAAACCACCACCAACCAATCCTTGACAACCATCACTCTATGCTCTGCTTCTGTGAGTTCTATTTATCATGCAATATTTGTCTTTTTTCTGTCTGGATGATTTCACTTAGCATAACATCCTTCAGGTGGATCCATGTTATTGCAAATGGCATGATTTCTTTTTTATAGCTGAATAATATTCCATTGTATATATATAAAATATCATTTTTTATCCATTCACTCATCAATGGACATTTAGTTTATTTCCATATCTGAGCTATTGTGAATAATACTGCAATGGACAGAGAGCTGTATACAGCTCTTCAAGATCTAACCTCATTTTATAAAGCCAGTATTATTCTAACATCAAAAGCAAAGAAACATATTACCAAAAAACTCAATATCCTTCAAAAATCCTTAACAATTTCCCCTAAATTGATCTACAGATTCAGTGTAATCCCTTATCAACATCTCAGCAGGCTTTTTGTAGAAACTGACAAACTGACTCTAAAATTCACATGGAAATGAAAAGAATCTGAAATAGAATTTAAAGAACTCACACTACCTGATGTTAAGTTTTATTAGAAAGTTATAGCAATCAACAGTGGGGGGATTGGTTTAAGGGTAAGCCACATAGGGACACTGAGTTCAGAAATGGACTCCATATAGTCAGTTGACTTTCAATGGGGAAAAGGAGAAACTTAAATAAATGGTGCCAGGACAACTATACATCTTTATTAGTTGCGGAGGAAAAGGGGGGAAACTCATTCCTTTTCTCAAACCATACACAAAAATTAACTCTGGATGGACTGAAGAATGTTTATAACAACTTTATTCATAATAGAAAATATTTGGAAACAAACCAAATCATGTGAATGTATCAACAAAGTCTTGTCTATCCAAAGGACTATCAATCACTCAGCCATAAAAAGGAACAAACTAATGATAAATTCATAATAATAAATTCAACAACATGAGTGAACCTCAAAAACATCACGCTAAGCAAACTCAGATACAAAAGAGGACATGCTGCATAATTCTATTTATTGAAGCTCTAGAAAGGGCAAAGCTAATCTGTTGTCCAGGAAAGCAGATCAGTAGGTCTGGGGCTGGGGCTGAATGCCAGGAATTGATTGCATGAGGGAGAAGTCCTTTATCCGAACTGTGATGATGGTTACAAAAGTGTAAACATTTGTCAAAGCCCTTCAAACTGTACATTTTAAATAGGCCCATTTTATTGTATGGAAATTACACTTCAATGAAGTTGATCTTTAAAAATTAACTGTAAATATTATCATTTTCTGCTCATCCCTGCACATCTATATGATATATCATCGCCCATATCTGTGGTCCTCAAAACATTAGTCACCGAAGAAGCTTATTTTAAAGCTCATCTTTCCAGGCCCATCCCCAGGCATAGGTAGGGGACCTGGGACCTGACATTTGAAACAAGTACCCTAGATAATTCTGACTTGGGCATCCTGAAGTCCACACTTGGGACAACTGGCCCTAAGTGGACTATGGCATTGGATTTTTCTCCTGGATCAGAATCAGGTCACATTTGGCCATTTGGTAAGAGCATCTCTGAGATCACTCAGGGCCAGCATTTCCAGTTTACAGCAGGAGGTGACACTGGAGCTATCCTGGCAGATACAGTGATAGCCTCTTTCGAGAGAGGATAATCTGAGTTTTAATCCCGGCTTGAATGACTCTAATCAAGCCATGCCCCTCATCTGTGAAATACAGTTAAGAGTCGTTTCCCCAGCAAACAACTGAAAGTTCTTGAATAACTGTCATCCAATTGGTAGGCTTAGCCCCACCCATGTTGCCAGGGCAACCAAACCTTCGGAGATTGGCCCCACCTCCCAGACCACAAGGAGAAGGCCATGGCACCCCACTCCAGTACTCTCGCCTGGAAAATCCCATGGACGGAGGAGCCTGTTGGGCTGCCGTCTATGGGGTCGCACAGGGTCGGACACGACTAAAGCGACTTAGCAGCAGCAGCAGCCCAGACCACAGTCACCAGTGGAGAGAGGAAGGCCAAGAGGAAGAGCTTACAAAGAAAGACGCCCTCAGGGGAGCTATTCTCCTCCCTGAGGCAGGAAGGAGACTAGGAGATGAGGAGAAAGGGAAACAGGTAGTCCCTTCAAGGGTTTAGGAGGCCAGGGTCCAACATGGGTCCCATATATGCAAAAGCCTCCTAAAGATGCTTTTTTCAGAAGCTGTGACAGAAGGAGGCCTCAGGGCTGCTGATCAGATAGAGGAGGAGCCGCCATGAGAAGCCAGCTGCTGAGGAGAAAACCCTTTTGCTCAGTCCTCAAGGGAAGAAAGCTCTGCCACCATGAGTCCCCAGTTGGGGGTGGGCCCAGGTTTTTTCTCGTAAAGGGAGTTGATGAAAAGGCACGGGGAACTGTGAAATGAGGCTTCAGCAAAAGCTTCAAACTGACCTATATAAATCTATTAAAATATAATAGAACCAAAGCCTGCTAACACAAGAAGGGGAGGGCCAGTGTGGGAGAGGCCAGGGAGTAGAGAGGGAGGAGAGAAATCAAATCACAAAGAATTGGCCTCAGGAGACTGGAGTTAATTAACTGTGCCCCAACTGTAGCTCTGAACTTCCTGGCAGTGAAAGCAGAGCAAGGAGCAGGTGGGTGACATGAGACTCTTGGACTTCCCTAGTAGAAGGAAACAGTACCAATTTTTCAGGAAAACAATTTCCTGGCTCCCAAGCGAGACAGCAAGCCATAGCTTCTTCTCCTTACGTTTCTCTATGGTTGAAATGAGGATTCAGCATCTGTATGTAGCAAAGGAAACTCTTAAAAGCGATGAGAGTGAGGGGTTTCATATGAAGGAAAATGAGGAATAGTTGAGCTCAACAGGAAGGAGGAGGTTGACTAGAGGCTATTGCCTTGAAGCTAATGAAGCTTAATTTCAAGACCCCCTCCGCACAGGGCCTCTCCTAGAGTTCTCTCCCTTTTTTCTGTCTGTCCAACAACTGCATAGACTTTTTTTGTTTGTTTGTTTCATTGATTTTACAAATTTAAATCAATTCATGGGCATTGAAAAGTAAAAGCAGTAACTGCTCTCCTAAGAGCCCAGTACATTGGCAAGCAGCCTGGGAAACACTTGGACCTCTCTTTTCAGACCATGAGTTGCTAGAGAAGCCAGGAAGAAGCTGGCTGGTGGGACCAAGGACACAGGGCCTCACCAGCTGCTTGCAGACAGGTCCAGGGTTGGAGGGCGGTGGGCTACCTTACTCTCTGCTGATCTGCACCCTCCCAGCAAACCCAGGATGCCCTGCTGCGATGTGGGGACACTGTAGGCACAACACCAAACCCAGGAGCACACAGTTCGGACTTCTCTCATGGTACTTACATTACCTTCCTCCTTTCATAGCTGTCCATACTTAATCTAATCTTCCCAACAATATGTCCCTTGAAGCCAAGGGCAAAATCTTCTGTGTCTCTGCTCCATCCGGGAGCTATTAAGTGTTGCACAAAATACATGTCAACATACTCTTGTGGCTTTGATCCAAATGGAAGTAAAGGAAACAGGAGACTGTGAGCTCTGAACTTCTGGAAGTGTCCTATTGTAACAAGGCACTTGGGAGCAAACTCAGGCCCACAGATCAGTTACACAGCAAATGAGTTACTACCAATGGTCAGGAGCAGAGGTGGGTGAGAGTTTGGTGTAGGCTGGAAGTCTATACAATTGGGAGATCTTCTCTAAGAAAAATAATAAAAGATTACAAATATAAAATAAGGCCCAGAGCTTGGGACAGTGGGGCCCTGAAGGCTGAGTTTCAAGAACTTCAAGGATAAATAGCCTGTGGTCTTTGCAAGAGGCTAGTGCTAAAGACATTAAAGAGATGGGACCTGAACTTGTTGATTTCTTGACCAGGCAGCCTTTGGAAAGATCCAACAAAAAGGGCTGAGCGATAGGATAAAATGTTAAGAAAGAGATGTAAGAATGCCCGAGATCTGCTGGGGAGCCAGTGAGCAAACCAGCTGGACAGGAACTTTGCAAAGTACAGGTGGAGAGAGGCAGGCCAGGAACCAGCTAGTCAGATGAAGGAGGCCTTGAGTGCAGGCTAAGGCATCTGAATGGTATCTCGCTGGTTACAGGAGCCATGGATAGTTTTACTTTCTAAATGTGGCTGAGTGACTTGAATAAAGGAATGTTTTAGGAAGATTAGCCTAGTTGAGTTGTACAAGGCAATAAAGCAGAAACTTTTTTACAAGAGTCTAGGCTTGGGTGATAAGAGCCTGAAACCTAGGCCATGGTTGTATGGAAGCAAAAGAAAATAACCAACTCAGTGGGCTTTGGTGATTTAGGTACCTAGAGAGATAAGATTCCAAAATTATTGAGGTTTCTGCTGGGAAAGTAAGAAAGGAGGGCAGATTAGGAAGAGAAAAACCATAAAGGAGAATTTTATACATTCTGGATTCGAGGTGATTAAAAACTATGGATGTTGAGATAGTCATCTGACACTTGGGAATTAAGGAAAACAGAAGTCTCTGTTGGTACTCAGATATCTCATTCATTCATTCACTGATTCATTCATTCAACATGCATTTGTTGGTAACCTCTGGCACACCCAGCCCTATGTTAGGCGTCAAAGGAACATAAAAGTGTTTTCTCCTCTGAAGAATTAAATTTAGGATCTCAAGAGAAAAGAGACAAGTGTGAGACTAGTTAAGTAAAGCAGGGTTTGTTGTGTCTACGAATGAGCAACCCAGAGGTGGGGGTGTTGGCTGTGGCATTTGTCACTGCATTGCTCTCCAGGTGCGGTGGTCTACTCAAGCGGCACCACCACGCACCCCCACCACTTCTCCCCAACCTCACTTATGTTCCTACCCAAACAGCAGACTTGTCTGAAGAGAACAGTGTTCCCAGAGGCCATGGCGTCCTCTGGTCAAGCATCCCTTGAGTAAAATGAGTGATACAGACAGTAAAAGTGATGTCACTTCTCAGAATGGTGAGATCCCCCTATGAGAGGAGGGACAGACTGGGGCAGTGCTTCCCGGACCCTGGAGGAGGTGGGACTGGATCTGAGTCCTTAAGTGACTGAGGGGTTGGCATAAGCAGAGTGGAAGGTGCAGGGGGTGGGGGGCAGACCTGGCCCTAAGAGATAACCACCAACTGTCATCTGCTGGAAATCAAGCTGATATCTGGAAAATCCTCTTCAAGTCCAAAACCTCAGCTACTAGGAGGAGGAAACTGCCTTCCCAACAGCAGCTGTGTCAAAACAAGGAAGGTGATGTGAGACCACAGGGAAGAAGCCCTCACGACTTTCCACGTACCAGTCTCTCCACATGGAGCGGTTTCACCAAGAAGCAAATGTAGCAAAGCTAAAGAAGGGGAACCGAAGGCAAGAGGTGGGCAGACAGGAGCAACAGGGTCCCAGGAGGAATGGACAAAGATCCAAGATACTCAAGTAAATCCAAACTCAACCTTGAAGACGTTTCCTTAGCAGCGAGCTGACCAGAGCTTTTTTTGAAGTGCCTTAAAATGAATAGAGGTGATTTCCTACACAGGTTTTTTTGTTTGTTTGTTTTTTGTTTTTTAACTTCTGTCACTGAAGTGTGTGTTTCAATTTCCTGAACTTTTTATATGAATGTATACAATACATAGATTTAAAAACAGCCACTTTAGAGGGCAAACTGAAATTGAGAGGGCTTGGTTTTTCCTCTTAATTGCCAATCAAGTATTGTGTCCTCACACTTTTAAGGAAAAAACCGATTCACCACAGACCTCCCAAACATACCCTCAGAGATGCTTTTGTGTTCCCAGAAACACCGTTATCAAAAAACCCTGACTTTGTCTCTTCTGGGCTGCCTTTTGTCTCTTTAGGAGTTTTATTTACCAGCCATGAATTAAGTGAAGACAGGGAAGGATCAAAAGAAGGAAGAAATAGCAATCAAGTTAATTTTGCCACTTATTCCCACCCAGCCACCCAGGGTACAATCTGATACTGAGATTGCAAGTAGAATGAGGGTTTGCAGTCATTTCCCCAAATGGTCACACCCCCATATTGATGGGGAAGAGCTGGTTACTTCTTAGATGGTTGAATGGGTACCTGGTGACAGGTGTTGAATCAGCTCCTACTCCTTCAGCCAGAGACAAGGGGCTGAGATGAGATCCCAGGCTCTTTGCCTTATAACTTCTATCGCTCCATATCCACTAAGCCTAGCTTCCTGTCCTGACATCTAAGACACTCTCACACCAAAGAATTTTACCCTTCCTGCCGGAGATGGGGGTGGGGGTGGAGGTGGGAGATGGGGGTGGGAGGGGAGTGGCGGGGAGAGGGTGGGGTCGGGTATGGGGATTGGGGTGTGGGGAAACTTGCTCACACACTTAGAGCTCTTACTAATTGGAAACAGAAAGGGGCCTTCAATATGAAGTAGGATCCCTTTGTTTACTGATTAGGAAATAAATTAACAAACTGAAGAATATTGAGCATGAATGCCTACCCACCCCACTACCTAACTCAAGCAAATCCAACTATTTTACCCTCCTGGTTCAGATCTTTTTTTTTTTTTTTTTTTTTTAAGTAAGATACTACTGGTGTCCATGAAGCTTCTATCCAGGCATGAGGGCAAACAGGATAAACAGAAGAGTTTCCTGTAACAAAACGCCTAGAAAATGTTGGGAACAATTTAGAAAACTTAACTTTAATGCATAGTTGAGCTTGCAGGAAGGTATGGGAAACTTCCCTGGGGGCTAGAAGGTCAAAGGAACAGAAATCCAGAGTGTTGACCAATAGCAGCCGCCACACATCGCTGCCTAAGAAGGGGAGGGTGCGGTTGGAAGGGTTATGCTTTAGGAAGCTTGACCTTCAGTGCCCACACAGGGAGAGGAGACAGAGCCTCTGGCTTTGCCAGGGGGTGCTGGGACCCAGATACTCCTCACACAGACACATCACTGGGATTCTCTAATAGCAATACTTACTCTCAGATAAAGGGGAAATTTAGAAACATTTACACGGGAAGATGGTCCCCAGAGAATTCTTAACTAAGGTCTAGAACTCAGAGGCTTTAGAGTTCAAATACACACTCACTCTCCTCATACTTGCAGAACTCAAAACATTGGCACTGAGCCAATGCTCTCCCTAGGTTACCTGGCAGAAGCAAATGAAATATCTCTGCACAGGACTCACCCATAGGCCAGGCCTCCCAAAGATCACACAGATAAAACTCTGTCAAAGATGAGCTCATTTCAGTCCAGGCGGTAACAGACTGAAATAAACCATTTACCCCCTGGCTTATATATTCCCACACTTTTTCCAACTACAAGATACCCCTGTTGTGTGATATCACCTGCTCCTGTTTGCAGCAGAATTTGGCCCTAAGAATTGTATGCCCCTCCTCTATAGTCTATCCCCTTCCTCCTTGAGAGTAACCACTAAATCATTGCTGATTCCCATCCATCGTTTTATACCATAATGAGCGATTCCATAAAGAGCATATACATTTGTTTGCAATCTCAAACTTACAGGAGATGACAGTGAGGCTCAGTAAAAGGCCTGTTTTTGCTGGGAGCTTGTCTCCAAATGAAGAGTACATTCCACGGTCTCAACAGAGGCTGAGTGCTCCCCATGACTCTCTGCACAAGAGTGATGAACCCTCCTAGCCTCAGGGTCATCAGAGAGCCACCAGCATCTCAAGGGCAGGGCCCATGTCTGATTCAATACCCTTGGATCTTGAGCACTCAGGAAAGACACTGGCATGTGGCCAGTGCCAGACTGGCAGATGCATGACCTGGGTGACACAGCAGGGTTTGTTCAGAGGCAATGGGGTGGTACCTGCTCCCCTGGCCCAGTATAACCTACAAATCTCCAACTCTGCAAGTCCATGTTCAAGGCAGGCAAAAGAAGAAGCGAGAGACCCAAGATGGGGGAGGCGCTGAACTCTCCACCCACAGCCAACGGGGCTGGGGGTCCAGGTGGAGACCCAGAAATGGGCATCACACTTATGGCAGCACCTCTTCTCGTGGCTCATGCATCCCCACCCCTCAGCTTATGTCTCCTCCCCACACTTGTCAGCTAAACCAGCTGCTCCTCCCCTGCAGCTGTGCCCCACCCTGACCATCCCAGTCTCCACAAAGGTTTCTGCCATGGCTGAGCTGATGGATGCTCTGTGTCTGGAGAGCTGGCCCCAGAGCACAGAGCCTCTAGAGGGCAGAGACCGGCAGAAGCTCAAACACAGCCAGGCGGTACTGCCTAGGGTTCAAGGCCTCTTCCTACTCCAAATGTTGATGGCAGAGTGACTGCCCGCTGCTGCCCCCCACCCGGGAGGGCCCACAGACCCCATCTTTTCTGCTATCATCATACCTTGTCCACTGCAGTGTCCTTCTGAGTGATGTTCTTCCTGCCATTGGCCTCTCGAGCCCAAACAGCACACGGTGCGTGGCTTTTAAAATAGGGTGTAGCGATGGGAAGGTCAGGAAGAGGAGAGAGGGAGTGAGGAGATCCAGGGGAAGGAGCACTGAGTTCTGAAACAAACAAGCTTTAGCTCTAAGCTGGCATGAGGTTTTCTGAAACACAAATGTGACTGCGTAAGTCCTCTGTGTTGTAAACTCCTCTGGCGCACTCTAAGGGAAAATGCCCCATTTCTGCGTGTCACCACGAATTATCCCACTTCCTGCCTTTGACATTCTTGAGTTCTTCCTGAAGAGCTGGGCTCCTTCTTGACTGCCGGGTTTGTACTGGTCCTCCTGGCCTTTGCACTGCACTCCCCTCACCCACCTCCTGCCCAGTCTCCCTGTCATGCAACAAACCCTTCTTACCTGAGTCGTGAGTGATCCAAGAAGTGTTAGGTTCTTAGTTGAAAACGTTTCAGGCCAAAATCAGTTTTTTTTTTTGTTATTCTATTCAGCATCTCCTTTTGATGGCCCTTGTCCTTTGGGGTCTCAAAGAGAAAAGACACAAACCAGACTGGTGAGCCCTTGGGAGGCTGCCCGCCACTCCTAACTAGGGCATCACTGCAGAAAGATGTGTCTCAAAGGAGTGTCTTTGACCAAAATTCACCCAGCTCACAGGAACCTTTCTCCCCTGCCAAGCAGTTCTCACCACCTGACCCCATTCCTGTCTTGTTAAACTTCCATAGCCCCCACCAGCTCTGATGATGCTGGCAAGGAGGGTTCTCTCTGCAGAGGTGGACCACAACCCTTGCCCACAGCCTCAGAGGCCCCTGTTCCCAGAGCTTCCCACCCCATCTCCTGCTTGTCACTCATCTTGTGACAGAACCTCTACCCAGAAGCACTCCGGGACCCTGACTGGATGGGTCATGGTGGCCCCTGGGGTCTTGGTCCCACATCAAGTATAAGCGGGACAGCTGGAAAACCCCTGAATTGGAACGACCTTCTGTCCTCAGCAGAGGAAACAGGAAAAGCACTCTCACCCTGGGGAGTGCTGGCCACACAGAAGGGCTGTGTCACGCAGAGAAGGCACAGGAGCAGAGGGCTGCCATGACAGACGCCCGCCACAGTGTCTGCACACCACGTGGCATGACTGTCTCCCAAGATTGTGAACTCCTCGGGACAGGGACCATGTCTTATTCACCTTTGCTCTGCTGTGCCCAGCACGTGCAGGCGTTCAATGAATAAGAGCAATGACTGGCGCTTGGAAGGGCAGTTAGGGAACAGGGAGGGTGGGACATGATAAGGAAGGATTCTCTAATCTGAACCTACACTCTCCACCAGGACTGGCTGGTCTCTGGACGGAAGAAGCAGGGAGGGTTTAGGTGGTAAATAAGCACCTGGTCCACAGCCTGATCCCACAGCCCAGCATGAAGACAGGCTAAGAGCCAGAACACCGAGAGCTGGGCTTCTGACAGTCACCCCCAGAGACTGCCTCTCATTCCTGTCCTCTTAGCAGATGCTCTGCCTGTAGGTCAAGGCCCATTTCAAACATATTTTAGCTTGGAAGGGTCTGGGTTGGTTTTTTTTTTAATGCAATGTCAGAATCCCAGGGAAGGGGGAGCCTGGTGGCTGTTGTCTATGGGGTTACACACAGTCGGACATGACTGAAGTGACTTAGTGCCGGGGTCCAGCCCCAGCAGGATCCAGGGATACCCTCAGGATGAACGGCATCGGCGAGAGAGAAAGTAAAGGAGAGAAAAAGAGACTGATATTCCTTGGTTTACACAGAAAGCCAATAAAGCCCCTGACACAGGACTTGCTCTGTTCACGGAGGCCACAGGCGCCCTCTTGATGGAGTGAAGATGCAGAGCACCTTCTCTCTGGAGTGAAGACGCAGAGTGCCTTCTCGATTGGGTCTTAGAAGCCCGGGCAAAAAAGTGAACTCAGAGAGCCTCTGTGCTCCAGGGAATCAGCCTGAAAAAGCAGAGAGAGAGAGCAAGAGAGAGAGAGAAAAAGAATGACACGGGGAGACCCAGCTTAGGTGGAAAGGGTCTGCAGCTTTATTTTCAAAAGGGGCTTTTATACCCTGAGTTACACATTTCCAGAACTGAAATATACAAAGTCATGCAGAGTCAGCTCAACATTCCATCAGTTTTACCTTTATCAAAACCAGGACATTTTTTGCATAGCTATTCATAAACAAGGGTCTTATGTTATGTACATTGTCTTCTGGCACTGTGGCCTGTTAACATTTTGTAACTCTTTCTTGATAAAGGTTGATCAACCAGAAAACCTGCTTTCCCTTTATCTTTCCAGTCTGCAGTGCCCCTCAGGAAACAGAGCTACATTCTTATGGAGCAAAGGTGCAGTGGGTTACAACAAAGAAAGAACTTATTAACTCAAGGGTCTTATGTTGCTAATGCCAAGGCTACTGCTTGCTTTTCTTACCAGCTATACTAGCTAATGCACTCCCAGGCACACATTGGGTAAAGGACAAGGAAACTCGGTAGCAAACACTGGCTCAACAATGCAGTATTATTCTAATAAAGCTTTTTTATCGCTCGAAGGTTATGCTTGGGGTGTTGTGAACAATCGTGTGCATTAGTTGCAAGAGTGTGGATAAACCTGCCAAGCAAGCTAAAATAGTAACAGAGGGGTTAGAATTAAAATGCTCCTTTCAAGCCCAGGAGACTTATTAACTAGAGCCTTAAGTTGATTTTCTTCAGAGAAAGGTGGTCGGGGATAGCCCCCTGTTAATGTCAGAAGAGTTTGGTGAAAGGCATAATATAGTGAACAGCAGACAGACAGATTTTGGTTTCGGGGCAGATGCTTGAGCAGGTCCAGGGAATCCCTCGAGTCCTGATCCGCCTTTGCCTGTCAGGTCTTGTCCGCATGACCTTTGTCATGGTGGGCTCTCCCGTGGTGGCTCCCAGCAACTTAGCAGCAGCAGCAACATGAAATTTAGCATATGGCCTTTGTGGCATCTGTCTCACTGCTGTAATATATATATATTTTTCCTTTCCCTGTTTGTTTCAGACAACTGAGGTTGCTAGGTAAAAGAATCTCCATACAAATGAGGTGCTAAATATTCTCAGCCATGATACAAATCAGGGATCCTAAGCTTTTTTTTTAATACTAAAATAGTGGTATAGAAAAGTTCAAACACATGTGAACTGTAGCCATCACAGAGACAAGGGATGAGGCATTCTGTAAACAGTATGAAGGGGCAGGTGCTCCCGGCAGCAGCCAGACCATCAGAGAATGCAGCCTGGAGGCTCTGCATTGGACCAGCAAGATGTATGGGAGACATCAAGAGGGCACAAGAGGGATGGTAAAAACATCACATGGTGCTTTATGGCACTGAACAGCAGCACTGCAAAAAAAAAAAAAATGAAATGACAGTTTCTCCTTTTTCTATATTGGAGGTACATATAATTTTTTGTCAGAGTTCTGATAAAGCTTTTATTATTAATTTAAAGGAAGACAAATACAGTAAGAAAAAAGTCAAGGAAAAGAGTTTTTATCTATCAAAATTTTAAAACTGTGTACCATTCACCCCAGAAATCCCACTTTGGGGCATCCATTCTAGGGAAACATTCACAGCAGATAAAGCAGCTTACACCATTTTTACAGCATTTTATGGCAAAAATGTCTATATCAGTAAGGGAACAATGAACTAGGATAGGACACAGCCAAACTATTAGAATACTAGGCAGCAATGAAAAAGCAAAAGCTTCCGATGTTCAGATCCTAGGCTTATATCAAGCAGGGTTTGCCTGCTATGAGGACAAGAAGCAAGAATGCTAAAAACAAACAGTCCCCAAATCCACACACACAGTGCCTGGCTAAAACTAAGGTTGACCAGGGAAACAGAAATTCCCTTTACCACTCCCCACATGAGCCTGGCACCAAGCAACAAGCATCATCAGTCTACCGCTGCCGGAGAAGCAATACATACAGACACACCCTCTCTGTGGCATGGATATGAGGGGACTTCTCAAAGCTGATGGTACAGCAGGAACACTGAGAAAGACCTTCTGGCACCCCAGACACCACTCTCAGGACAAGTTAACAGCAGACCCACTGCTAAAGGAATCTGAAGTCTGTGATACATTGGGGTAATGATATCACCAAAGAAATCAAAACCTATCTCGTCTCATAATCCATACTAACAAGCTGACAGAAGAGGCATGCTCATTTCTGGGCACGGATACTGTTTACTAATCCATTCTTCTAAAATGATGTTTAGCATTAAATTTAAAGCGTCAATACACATTTTTAAAGGAAGATAAAACTACTATCAAAAAGTAGTCATCATAAATGTACTCAGAGATTTCCCAGATCTTGGGACTTATCGGAGAATTAACATAACTACAATTAATATGCTAAATGATCCAGTGGAAAAGGTGGAAACCTACAAGAACAGATGGGGGGATTTCAGCAGAGATATGAAACTATAAAATAGTCAAATGGAACTGCTAGAAATAAGAGACACCATGTCAGAAATGAAGAAGTGCTTTGACAGGCTCCGATCAAATGATGCATAGCTGATAAAAAGCATTATTGTACTCAACAGGTCAGTAAGAATAAGCTGAAGCACAAAGAAAAATGAGAATGGGGAAAAAAATAATACCCAGAAAAGAAGAGTCAAAAGTTGTGGGACAATATCAGTCTAGCATAATTGAAGCTGCAAAAGGAAAAGAACATAAGAATTATCTAAACTAATGGTTAAAATTTTTCTAAAATTAGTGACAGCAAATCATACACCCAAGAAATCTAGACAATTCAGAACACAATTGAGCAGTGTCTTTAAAGTAGAAAGGGAAAAAAAAATCCTGTCAACCGAGAATGTTGTAAAAATGAAAACCTCTTTCAAAAATGAAAAGCAACATTTTCCTAGCATCAACAAAATAATTGCTTAAAAAGATAACATTCCTTCTTGATCTTATAAGGGCCAGGATGACACTTAGACCTGGATTGTGTAAACTGTTAACACATCATTTCATGTACAGGCCTCTATCACAAAAAACTTCTATAACTGTGCCTTGACTTCTAACATGCAGAACAGTTCTCAGAGTCAGAGTCTTTCTCAGATGTTCTTCCCATGTTATAATCCTCAATTTGGCTCAAATAAAATTTTGCATTTCTTAAAAAAAAAAAAATGTGTGAGGTACATCAAAAAGTTCAACACAGAATTATCATCTGACCAGAAACTTCTCTCTTAGATATACACCCAACAGAATGGAAAGCAGGTATTCACACAAATATCTGTAAAAGAATGTTCATGGCAGGCGCTATTCATAATAGCCAAAAAGTGGAAACAACCCAAATGTCCGTCAATGGATAAATGAAAAAATAAAATGCAGTATAACTACAAAATAGAATGTTATCCAGCCATAGAAGGAATGAAGTATGATAAATATTTCAATGTGAATGAACCTCAAAAAAAATTAGGCTAAATGAAAGAAATCAGAAATGCCACGTGGGGACTTCTCTGGCAGTCCAGTGGCTAGGCCTCTACGCCCCTAAAGTTGGGGGTCAGCGTTCAATTCCTGGTCACAAAAGTAGATCCAACGTGCCTCAGTGAAGACTGAAGACCCAGTGTGATGCAACTAAGATGCAATGCAGCCAATTAAACGATTAAAAAAATGCCATGTGTTGTACGATTCCATTTATATGAAATATCCAGAATAGGTAAATTCATAGAGATAGAAAGCAGATTAGTGGTTCCTAGGAGCTGGAGGGGGAATAGGATGTGACTGCCTGGGAATGATGAAAATGTTGTGAGACTAGACAGATGGCTGTATACAGTGTGACATAGTAAATGCCACTGAATTGTACTTTAAAACTGTACATTTTATCTGAACTTCATCCCAGTTTTTTAAAAGACACAGATAATCACAAACAAATTATAATCCCTTGCTTTAAAATACCTGTGTACAGGTAATTAAGCTTTATGGTATGGAATATTGTGAAAAGACATAGCTATGCCATTCACAGATACATTATCCTCAGAAGTGGCTTCACAAACATGACAATAAAATTCACTTAATTTTTTTTAAAAATATGACTTTCTCATACAACCAAAAACTGAGAAAAGTCATTGTCATCAGACCTATACTACAGGAATATTACAAGAAATTCTTCAGGCAGAAGGAGTATGATACCAGATGGAAACTTGGATCTACACCAAGACACAAAAAGTGTCAGAAATGGTGAAAAGAAATTCCTAAAAGTCAATGTATTGAAGTCAGTTGCAAACTTATTTACAATTTACTTATCAAGACTCACTTCAAGACTCTCTCCTCATTGCTTCTAATTCTAAACCATTGTTCCATGAACTGTGCCTGGGTCTCCAGTCTGCCTTAAACCACTGGAACCTAGAGCCAAAACTTTACAACTCTCCAACTTCTGACTTTCCCCTTCTGAGATACTGCTAAGACAGTCAAAGTGATGGTCTCTCTTACTGCAGTGAGTTCACATAAATTTAGTTTGCTTAATTTTTTTTTTTAAGAGAAAGCAAATAATACAGTAAAGTATGATTCCACATACGTGGAGTACCCACCAAACTCTTCCAGCAGTCACAGTGGGAGAGGACTATCCTGGAAGGTTCTGGGAAAAAAAGGAGGATTTGCTTCTTCACACTAGATTCTTTTGTGTTATTTGAATGCTTCACAATGAGCATGTATTAGCTCTTTGATTTAAAAAATCCAATTTCAAAAAGAATCAGGAACTGCAGCTTGCTCAGGCCATAGAGTTATGAGTTTAGAGGCATATGTTTAACTCAAAATGTATCACACATCAGAAATAATTTTTGCTGGTCAGTACAATAACTTGGACAGGGAAGTACTTTTATTTTTATAAAATTGTGCCTAAGACATTAAGAAGTAGGGGAGTCATGATCAGACTCTCATTTGGCCCACTGGGTCCTAGGAGGAGATTAGTCAATGAAGTGGAAGACTGGCCCCTACTGCAGGAAGTCCTTGGGGCAGGAGGCAGTGGAGCCAGCCCTGCTCTAAAGCTTGGGAGAAAAGTACAGGAGACACAGGAGGGAGGCTCAGCCAAATCAGAGGGCAGCTGTTGCAGGCAGACCTTACTCTGAGACCCAGGTCAATCCCAAGCAACTTCCCTATGACCCCCAACTCAATCCATCCCAGTGCAGGCCCAGAGCCCACACATCACACAGCTATCCACCCTACCCAAAGGGCGAGCAGCCCCCCTCACCTGGTGGGCAATTGGCATCAGTTTGGCCACAAGCTCTTCCCCAGATTCCACATGGTCAAAGACTCCTTGCAAGGCCAACTGCTGACTGGAGCGAGTAGGGGGGGGGGTGTCTTCCATGTTCCCTTTGCCCCAAAGCCTATTTTTACAGACGGCAAAACCAAGACCCAAAGAGCTAGGGTGACTTTATCAGGGTCATAGTAATTCCGAAGATGAAGAAACCTTTATAACACCAACTCCCTTGACTTGAAAGAAAGAAGAAATTCTGGCATCTGGAAGGGGGTTTTATATTCAGCAATATTTCCATGCTTCATACAAAAAAGAAAATTCAAATGGTTTATTCAATACACACATGCTAAGCTAGATCAGAATTCCCACTAATTTCATACACATAGTTTAGTTAGGTTTATTAAGGAAGCCAGGACAGCAGGTATCAGTCATTCTGAGTCTCTCTGTAGAAGGAAGCCTCAGATGGAAACACACCAACGATCTTTTTTGCTGCTGTTTCTCCTATTTTTGTGTAATGTCATGAAGGCTTTATTAAGAAGTCATTTTTAAGAAGCAGGCACTAACTGGTCATCCCAGGCTGTGTTCTCAGCCTGCTCCCAACAGGGCTCATCCTCAGGGACCCAAATGCACATTCCCGAGAGTCAGGGCAGGGGAGAACCTGACATCTGCCTCGTCCTGGTTCCTTCTGACAGAAGATGCCCGGCTCTGGGGACTGGGAAGCCCAGACAGCAGACAAAAGGGTCCCATGTCATCTTGGACATGGGATCCTTCCATCTGAAAGGAGCCTCGGAGGAATGGGGAATGCGATCTTGAGCTGTTGTAATTTCTCAGACCCGTTCTGTGGGTAGGTTGGGAGCAGCAACCTGAAAACGTAGCCAGGAACACACCCAGGGTGAGTCAGACAGTACTGGGGACCCGCGGCCTAGCCAACTCTCGGGTCAGCCAGCACCCAGCTGGGGGTCTCAGCATTGTGCTGCACTGTGAAACAGGTATGGTGGTCAGGAAGCTCTTCCCCACACTGAGAAGAAGTCTCCTTTGGGGAACTTCTCTCTTGGGCCAGGTTCTGGTGATCCTCATAAGCCCAGTATCATTTTTTCCCTAAAAAGTCTCTGGATTCATCATCAGGATTTGCTGTAGGGCTGAACTGTGCAAAATCTTCAGACTCAGCAAACCTCCATCTATCTCCTTGTCTATCTCCTGCCTGTGTGGAGCATCTGGCCTGCTCTGTGAGGTCAGGGTGGCAGCGCATTCATTTCATTGTAGCATTTTTACGTAGACCTACGCCCAACATTCTGCTTTCCAGATTAGTAGGCCAACCTGGGATCTCTCCCAACTATCACCCTAAAGTTGCCCAAGAATCTCCAGAGATTGCTCAGCCTGTTTTCCCCCCACCTCCTGGAGTGAGAATCAGAAGTCAGCTGCAGTTTTTAGCTTCCGTGACTTCTGCTGCTTCTATACAATGTTGCCTCTGACCACTGACCCCATATAGTAAGATGCACTCTTGCTCACAAATAGGATGGTGTTCTTGATGGTTCAGATCCCCAACGAGGTCGCAAGTGGGAAACCAAGAGCCCACATACCCTTGGTTGCTCTGTCCTGTCCTCAGCTTGCCCACAGGGCCGGCCAGAGCCCTCACCATGACACCAACTCTTTGAAGAGCCTTTTTTCACAGTGGCTTTCTGCTGGAGAGGCTTAAGACTAAGGGCGAATCCAAGTTCCTTGCCTCCCCAGAGGAACGCACACTGAAGCACATGGTCTCTGAAGCTTGGGGTTTTGTTCGAGACCTTAAACACACACGCAGGCAGATGCCACTCATCTCACATGGATATAGCTAAGACAGGCTTCTTGGGAGGTTCCTCCCAAACAAAGATCCTGATCTGGGTTCCTACTACACACGGCAGTAACAGGAAACCCCAAAGTCATAGCTTTGTTGATGAAACATTTGAACAATACATCTATTCCCCTAGGCAACTGACAATGTATTTCTAACAGTTGCTTCTAGTTAAATTCTAAAAAAAAAAAAAAAAAAAAAATTATTGAATAATCTCTTAAAAGGATTTTGAAAGAGCCCACCTCTCTCACAGTCAGTGGTATCCACTCTGGAAATAGATTGCCTCCACTTCCTAATTATCATGGGTGAAGGAGCAAGGGCCAGAGGAGTGGGAGGGAAGAATCCGCCTTCTAAAAGCTGAGGGCCTCTTGTGAGATGACCTTATAAGTACCGGTGTCACTGTTCTAACTGAACAGATACGTCTGTCTGCAGACTGGGCCACACTGACCAGGGCATAGGGTCACAGCCTCTCTGGCCCTTCCCTAATGATGGATGTCAATTCTGCCTCCCTGTTGGAAGTGGACATTGGCAAGGCTGGATGTCTGGGGCCTCCAGCCATGGCACTGGCCAGTCAGCACAGAGCAGGCCTGAGGGCTCATGTGCCCCACAGCTAAGCGTGACTTCAGGGTCCGCAGTCCTCAGCAGGACCGCTGAGTGTGAGCCTAGCTTGAGTGTGACCATAGCTCCTGCTTGCTCGCCCTGTCTCTGCCTCCCCGACATCTCTTGGCCAAGCTTTGTCCTCTGCTGAATTAGCACAACTGCCTTCTTCTCCAGACCTCCTCCCGGGCCTGGCCCAGTCACCCAGGCCTGGATTAGGGATCACCTTCTCCACTGCCTGGCAGGTGTTCAAAGAGAGGATTTGAGAGCCCAGACTCTGGCATTGCCATTGATTAGCTGTATGACCTTACGCAAGTTTCTCGGCTTCTCTGTGCCTCCGTTTCCTTATCTGTAAATGGGGATAATAGCACCTACCAAATAGGGTTGCAAGTGAACACATAGGAACTACTTAGGGAAGTACCTGGCACTCAATTAACTGCCACCATTACTATGATCACTGCTTGCTCAGGACATCTCAGCCCTTCGTCCCTCTAGCTGCCCATGGCTGTGCCATACAGCTAGGAGAACCTCTGACTGGATACTTAGAGACCAGAGAGACTCAATGGGCCTTACCAAGGACTTCACTTGGCATACACTTCTTTCTGTCTTGGTGTGGGGCATTAACAAGAGATAGGGAGCCCGCTCCTGGCCTCAAACGGAGCATAGCCAACCCTTCTAACCCTGTAGTCACACTGAATCCAGGGAGGCCGGGAGGCCACGGCCCCCAGGGAGCAGCAGCGGCCCTTGGAGAGCGGTGAGGCCTCAGGTGGGTCCACAAGGTTGCCTCCTTACTCCTAATTTGTGACGTCAGGATCAGACAATCTCCACATCCTCTCCTTTAGTATGACCTGTTAGGATCTGGCTTATTCTAAAGGGTCCCTCAGTTACCTATGGATCTTCTTAATAATCCACAGAACCTAAACTCAGGGATCGTGGGATCTGCCTGAAAGAAGACGAAATAAGGGTCTGAAATTAGTGTGAAACTCAGAATCAGAAAATGAAGTTCTCCAAACAAATGGTATGGTTTTCCAAATGATAGATCCTCACTTTTCTAAAAAGCACCAAGATGTGGAGTGCAAAGCTGCAAAACTGCAGCAAACGCCTCGCTCTCTTTTAAGGCAAATTTTCAGAAAAACCAAATTACACACTGAACTTTAAAAAGTGGCGTGTTGGGGAAAAGCTACGAAGGAAAGCAGAGAAGGATCTGCTCCACCTCCCAGGGGCACATCTTTGTGCCCACGGCAGGGGACCACCTGGGCTCCAGGGACGGATGGGGCTGGCAAAGCTCTGCCCTCCACGCGACGCTGGCTACCCAGGGGTGCCAGGGGGTTGTCGCCACACTAGTAATCTTTGTACACTGGGTACGCACATGATATTTCCCGGCAATAAGGGGTTGAAGAGAGTAGCTATGGGGTTACTCAAGCAGTTTTCATAAGCATTGCTTGACACTTCTCGTGTACAAAGCACAGCTCAAAAGTCATCCTCATTCTATTAATGTGTCATGGTGGCCAGGGAGGTGTGCCTCTCAGTCTCCTTCGAGAGAGCCTGCTATGGGCACAGAGTCCCCAGACTAACAGCTTCCAGCCCCAGCCCGTGACCCCGGGGCCCCACCCCTCCAGGCTGCCCCCGGGCAGTGACTGAGCGCAGCAGAGGTGGTAGTGCTGGGCCACTCCTGCCACACGCAGGGCGCTCCCCAAGAGACACTTCTGCTCAGGGCCTTTGGCCTGGCTGAGATTTCCTCAGAACTGCACTGCGGTTTGAGGTCTTCCTACTCAGCCCTTGCCTCCCTCTTTCCTTTCACAGGAGGCAGACCTACCTCCAGTTTGAAGGCTTTTTTCGTGTGCCTAACTCCTGCCCCCTCGTTCTGTACAGGCATGGCCCCCACAAACCCTCTTGTGTGTCTAATCCCACGTTGGCACCTGCTTCTCAGGGGGCCCAAATAGACATCTGTGTTACATCTTTTCCCCACGCCTTCTTTTAAAAATTGAGACCATCCTCAATGTATGGCTTTGAATAGCTTTTCATAAGACGTTTTGAGTATTTTCCTAGGCTGTTTTAAGTGTGCTTCAAAATTGGTGTATAAAATGGCCACATGATATTGCATGTTAGGAATGCACATTATCTATTTAAAGACATTTATGGATTCACAGTATCTATTTATTATGGTTAAAGCTGCTAAAACTTTTGAATACCCTTCCTCCGTTTGGGAAATTCTTGACATTAGTGGGTCCTGTCTCCCCCAGCTAGACATGCAAACTTGCTTTCTCAGGTCCCCTTGCAGCCAGGGTGGACAGACGGCTCTGCCAGCCACAGCTGCAGGGACCCTGCGTCAGAATGCGGGCAGCGCATCATGGGGGACAAGGTTTCCACCGGGGGTGGTGAGTGGTCTCCGCTTGTTCTTCGTCCTACAGAGATACTATCCTATGGGCTGCAAGGAAGTATCAGCTTCATTTACAAAAAAAGAAACTAAAAACCAGAGATAATTGTTCAAAGTAACTCACCCACCATTAGGTCCCTTACCCTGGCTTGAGGTATTTGGACTCTTAACTGCCCCCAAATTATACGCCAGGCAACAGATCAGTCTCTCAGAGTCCAGAGATAAATCATTTCCCAAAGGAGTGTGTGCTAGAGGAAAGCCCTGGTTTTATGAGCCCCATTTCTAGGGCTTTGGAGACACGAACTTGGCTTCAGAGCCTTGTTCTTTCTTGCTTGGTTGTGTGAACTTGTTCAAGCAACCGGCCTGTTTCCATCAAAACTTCCTTGACAGTTTCTCTGAGAGTAGAACTAGATAATGTTTTTAACAGAAAAACTATACAAAAAAATGAAGGTTATGTGTGTTTTTTTTTAAAAAAGTTTACTCATTCAAATAAATACAGTGTGTTGGCATACAAACAGATCCACATGCTCTGCTATGGTGAAACACCCCATGGCATTGGGTAAGGAAAACCCAAGTAGTTAGCTTCTGATTTTGTCTAGGCAAAAATTGGAAAGGAAACACAAGTCTATTTTTTGCTTGTGTAGGCATAGATTGTAATGGTGGTTACATGAAGTAAGTAGAACTGAGGTTAGATCAACACAGACTCCTTTCTAAGCATTATTACAAGTTTGAACTTGCTTTCCTGTGATGAAAACCCATGTACTCACCATCTAGATCTAAAACTACAACTTTGTGCCATGTCAAGCATCTACATTTCCCTGAAGCATTTCAAGGGAAATTAGACACTGTACCTCCAAAGGAGTTAAGCTTGCATTGCCACATAGAGCCCCTACACAACGCCACTGGCATTCCAGCTTCATAAATAATTCCCTCATGTCTTTTAATTCTGAACCCATATTCAAATCTCAATTGTTTCCCAAATGTCTCTTACAATTTTTTCCCTCATATTTACTTACAAAAATCTCTTGATTCTTTTAATCCAAAACAGCCTCCCCCCATCTATCCCAACACACACCTTTTTTTTTTTTCGTACATAGCACTGAAGAGACGTGGTCATTGTCAAAGAATATTCCTCATTGCAGATTTGCCTGGTGTTTCTTTGTTCCTTAAACTCCCTCAAACCAGCAGCTGGACTGAATGGTTAGTTCAAGAAGCCAAACAGCCCCTCTAACCCTTGGCCCCAAATGGCCAAGACTTGATCAACACCTGTCAGCTTCCCTCATTTTTGCCCCAGCTTTTCCAGCTTCATAGGACCAACCAGAAAAAGCCAAATATGCACTCCTGATCAGTCACATAGGATGCTCCACTGCTAGTCAGCCTGCCCCAGCTTCCCCAGGCTAACAGACTCTGATCGGGGCATACCTGCAGACTTCTCCTTTTCCACTACAAAGCCTTCTCACTCCACTGCCTACCTTTGAGTGCCTGACCAAGGCAAGTGACGGTAGCTGATTCCCTTGCTATAGTAAGCTGGAGATAGTCTTTGCTTATTCTCACTTGACAGCGGTCTCCATTTCCACGATTGTTACTGATGGCTAAGTGTGATCACACTTAAGATGGTAATAGCCACCTTATTTAACCACTCACATTGTCAGAGTGGAATCTGACTTTTCAATTCATGCCCTGTTACAAATTTGCCTGTTTTGCCATGTGCCTTTATTCATATCTGCAAGAAAAAGATGGATGAATTTCGCACACAGAATTTATTTTCACCTTAAGCAAATGCTTTCCAAGTAATTTTTAGTCAAGCTTTACATTTCTGGCCTAATGCATCAATGTTTTGATGTTTTGAAATGACAGAGTTTGGCCAGCAACTGAACAACAACAATTTAACGAGACTGCCCAGTAACTTAGCCTAGAGGCCCCTCATTTATTTCTTGCTTATTATTTATTTACATTAAACATGTAGTCAATTAAATTGATCTCATTAAAATGAGTTTAATCTTAACATAATTTGACTAAAAGAAGGCTACAATCAAATAGTACTCATTAAAAACAATAGAGTTTTAACCCTGGGAAAATGTATAGAGCATATGAAAGTCAGTATAATATATGGGTGTTCTGCAAATATCAGGGCGCATGACCACTAGAGGGCAGCACTTCTGCTTTCAGGTTATGCTCAGTCATGACCTGCAAGCACATCCCAGGAACAGCCCTGCCACCGGTATACACAGTGGCATCGCCAGAGGACCAAGGACCCCTCGCAGTGCTTAGAGAAAACTGCACCACCATTTCCTGTGTGGGTGGCCACGACACACTCTTTCCAAGGCTTTTGAAGACTTGGTGTCCCTTTCTCCAAGCTCCTCCCTTCGCGCGTTACAGTTTTAGACAAAACACCTGGCTCAGGAAATTATATGGGGATCAAGGGGGCGAGGCAAGATGGACACACACACACTTTCTCCTTTAATCCCACCAGAACTCTCCACCTCCAGTCACCTTAGGACGCAGAGAAATGGCTACCCACCAGCCCCAAAGCAGGGCTGGCCCCCTACACCACGGTATGGGCACAAGGCAGGCCTTCCCAGTCCGGCCCAACATAAAACATCTCTAAAACCTTTCTGTTCCCCCATTCTAAAAACTACATTCCCTGATTTCAGCTGCCGGAGAAAACTAGAAAATGAGGGCAGCTCATCGAGTCGCTGGGACACACCCTCCACCCGCACAGATGCTCTCCCAATCTCTGGCCTTCTCTAGAGGGCGCTGTGGAGCGCTTGCGCAGCTCCTCTTCTTCCAGAGAAACTGGCTCCTCCTGATGGGCGTCAGGGGCTTGTGCTCTCTCGCGTCTAGGCTATCGGCCCGCCATGTGGTTCTCTGCATCTTTCTGATCTCAACTAGGACAGCTCCATTTGCAGTCGTGACTGCAATACAGGACAAAAGGCTACACTAGCAGTTTGGGTTATACAAATTACAGCACCCAACAGCTCTGTGTGCGCTCACTCCTGGGTGAGAAAGGAGAGTCTGCACTTGATTTAGCTGGTATTCTGCATCAAGAAGCAGTGGAGAAAAACTGATAAGAATGCGTTGTCTTTCCTGGATAAGGCATTGAATGAGACATCTCAGTATATATGGTTTTATCTCTCTTCTACTGCTGAAGCAAAAGGAGAGAAAAAAACCTCCAGGAAGATCTGATCAGCAAACCCTTCCAGAGTGAGGTCTTCTAAGCCAAGGAGGCACTTTCAGTCCCGCACTGGAATCCTGAAATCCTTTATCCACCCATTCCCCCACCCCATCACTGGTGTGTTTCACGCTATGCCCTTTCATGCCATAGGGAAGTCAGGCCTCCACCTGGTCCTGTGGGGTCATGTGAGGCCTGCAGGGGGCAAACCACAACAAACAACCCAAGAACCCTGGGATGAAGGGTGCGCGGGACAAGGGGACACGCAATGTCCCCCACTGGGACCCTCTGGCTTGTTCTCATCCTTTTGCTTTATTTACCTAAAGACTGGTTCCGTTGTCATACCCTGCTATCTCAACTGCCTCCTGGGGGCATCTTGCCTTTGGGGCCTATGTACTCAACCCTGCCAGCAGAGGGAGTGACAAGCCTGGGTGTTTTGACTATAGCTCCTGGTGTCCCTTCTGGGGCTCTGAACCCAGCACGTGATGGTGAGTGCTTCTTGTCTCACCAGTTGGCTGCTGTGGAGAGATCAGGAAACCTTCTCAGTGAGTTTAATCCCTACAGGGGACCTGATAGTGCCTGCTTATAGGCATTGACCCCATCTTCTGTGGCCAAGATTGGCTGAGTCTCTGCTGTCACTTGGGGAGTTGCAACTGTCCCACCACTTCAGTGGTTTCAGTACCCCCTAACTGCATCAGCTGCTGTTGCTGGATGACACACCCATATCTTGACTTGTCCAGCTACTGACTTCCAGGGGACTGGATTGATTCCATGATGGTGGCCACCACGAGGCTGACTCAGGGCTGCATACTGACCCAATCTGTATTTGGGGCAGACCTCTTAAGTGATCAGGCTGCTGACTCGATCATTCTGCTTGTGGATAGATACTGTAAAGGCCTTCAACCTCTCGGAAAGTGATCAGTACTGGCAATGACCTTCTCTGCTGATCCCATAACAACGCTGAAGAGTGTACCAGGGACACAAGTAACATATCAAAGCAACTTCAACTGTGTTACCCTGAGCTCCCATCCTGGGCAGACTGGCTGTCACACTGCCTGCTGACTGGGTCACTGCTGCGGCTGCTGCTAAGTCGCTTCAGTCGTGTTCGACTCTGTGCGACCCCGTAGACGGCAGCCCACCTGGCTCCGCCGTCCCTGGGATTCTCCAGGCCAGAACACTGGAGTGGGTTGCCATTTCCTTCTCCAATGCATGAAAGTGAAAAGTGAAAGTGAAGTCGCTCAGTCGTGTCCGACTCTTCGCGACCCCATGGACTGCAGCCCACCAGGCTCCTCCGTCCGTGGGATTTTCCAGGCAAGAGTACTGGAGTGGGGTGCCATTGCCTTCTCTGGACTGGGTCAGTAGATAAGCAGTAATGCCTGACTTCTTGGGAATGCCATCAGCATCGAGAGCATTGTAGAACCCACCCATTGCACAACATAGGATACTGATCAAGTCTGCTCTTACAAGACTGAAGGAAGCAGTGAAGGCCAAGTCTTCAGTTCCCCAACACTGGGCTCTCGACCTTGGACTGTCGGGGAAATGAGTGTGCAGCCTGCAAAGGACCCACAAAAGTTCTTCTAATGGGCTTCCATCCCATGTTCTTCTGCATCTGCAGACATTTTTGACTCGTCCTATCGCTGCATTTTTAAGGACCAATTACCTTTGACCTGAAGCAAGGAACTTACCTTCTAAGCTTCCATGATGTGTGCAGACACACACCTCTCAGATTCAACTCTGAGATTTTTGGTTTTAAACAATTGTACTTCCCATAAATGAAGATGCTGTCAAGCAGCAGCATCCTCAAGGATCACCTGCTTAGTCTAGACGCTTAAGGTGTGGAAACAAGAGATGTCACGAAAGCTAACTTTAAAAAACACACTGGTTAGGGAATTGTTTAGAAATTATAAATATTAGCAGAAATATTTATTTCAAACACCAGAATGTAAATACAAGTTTCTGTACTTCAAGGAAAATGTAAACTTGTAAAATGCAAAAATTAAACATATTATCTTTCCTCTAATTATTAGCAGATAATCTTAATAAAAATAAGCTGTTGGTCAAAAAACAGCCACTGTCATGTTTAGCAAAATATCTTGCAGTTTTAGATTTATAATTTTATTTCCATGGAGAACCAACATAAATACACACCACTGCTGGACTCAACGCAGGTTTTGTCTGATTCTACTATCACTGTGCATTCTGAGATGTGTACCAGGTGCCAGCCACAGCCCACAGTGTGCTCAGGGGCAGCCTGGCCCCAGAGAAGCCTCTAGTGCTGTCTGCAAGAGGGCACCCAGGCCTGCCAGTCCCTCCTCTTAGCCCCCATAGTCACCTGGTCCTCAGGGCATCTCTGTCCATCTCTGAAGCAAGCGGGCATAAAGCAGCTTAGATGGTGAACTTTCTCAGAGCAGGTAGCATCTGTGAGGAGCTAAGATCCTCTCCAAACTAAGCACAAGTCTGCTTTTATCCTCAGGGCAACATGGCAATAAGTAAGGTCTGAGACAATTTCCTATAACTGCCCAAAGCCAGAAACCCCACAGAGAAGCTTCTATCAAGTTAGATAAACCTATATATAAACACAAATAACAATAAAATTAATTCAGATACCCATTTGGGGGGAACCAGTGAGGTAAGTTATTGGTAAACCCACTGTGACAAGTTTTTTTGATGTGTCAATTTGACTAGGCCATGGTTCCATTATTAAACACTGAGCTGGGTGTTACGGTGAAGGCATTCTGCAGATGTGATTAATGCCCATCATCAGTCAATAGTAAGAGTAAGGAAGCACCCTGGATAATCTGGGTAGGCCTGATTCAGTTAAAAGGCCTGAAAATCTGAAACCTTCCTATAAAAAGCAGAAATCCCACTCGTGGCAGCAACTTCAACTACATTTGTGGTGCTCACCCTGCATCCTTTGCTTCCTGTCTAAGCCCGTGAGTCCCACCTGCCTGGAGTATTGCAGTCCACAGGGTCGCAAAGAGTCAGACATGACTGAGCAACTGAACTGAACTGGCCCCATTCTCACCTCTCCTAGGCTTGATCGACATGAGCTGACATCCTTCTCACTCCTCAGATCAGCAGGAGAAGTCAGCATTTCCTCCCCCGGAGGGTTCAACTTTGGCTCACTGCTGAAATCAAGAGGATGGTCGCAGTGAGCATGGAACTGCAGTCAGCAGCTCCAGCCCCTCTGACCGTATTCCTGCCAGACCACGAGGACTCGGTGTGTGCACAGTACGGCCACACACCCCGAGCGTGGTGGCCCCAGTGTCCCCAGGACCCTTTCAAGTCCCTGCTTACTGATTTCCCCAAGAGGAATGGCACCCAGGGAAGCTGAGACTCCCCCTGACCCAGAGGTCACACTGCTTTTCCAGCCAATGTCGTCCAACAGCAGCAGCGCTGCCCTCTGCTCTCATAGCTCAGTGAGTGCTTGAAGCCTGGTGTCTTCAAAACCGCACACAATATTGTTTCAAAACACCTCCACCGGAGGGTGAAAACAGAAAAGGCCAGGGAATCATTAAACCACAAGTCAGCCCAGCACTTCCCGGGGGAAAGGGAGAATTCAAGTGTGCTAGGCATTTAAGAGGGCTTTCACAGCAGTGCTGTGGTTCTGTTTCTTAACGACAGATGCACTATTACTCTTTAGACCATATGTTTACATTGTAGATGCTCTTCTGTATGTATGACACATTTCATGGTTGAAAAAAGACAAAAGATAGAAACTCACAATAGCAAGGAGAACTGAAGGCGAAACCATCAAGAGTCTGGAGACTACATTCCGGAAGGCATGAGCGCACAAGACTCTACATAATTGAAAATAAGGTCCAGGAAACCCACAGGGAGAAGCGAAGCTGAGGGGGGCAGAGGATAAGGCCTGGCTGTGCAGGGCCAGACCTTAGAGCCCCGTCCCCAAAGAAAAGATTGTCATCCCATGCCAACTGGTTCCCCACTGTGAGTTCATGCTTGCTCCATGCCCTACCTGGCAACTCCTCGTATTTCTTTCTCTCTTTGGCATTTGTGACCCATGCGGCTCTCTGCACTGTCAGCCCCAGGGAGCAGGGTGCTGGGGTTGGCAGCAGCCTCAGGTTTCCCAGCCCCAAATTCCAGTTGTCCCACCCCTTTGGTCAGCCTCAGAGCCTCGCTCCAGCTGAAGAGGCTCAGGACTTTGGCCCAGGACTCTGGGTCCAGATAGTTTCAGATTCTTCTCCTGCATGTGAGGCATCAGGGACTCCTCCAGGCTCCAAAAGTCACGTGTCTCAAGATTCCCAGAGTTGGGGTTTTGCTCAACCTCCCCAGGGCCAGGAAGGAAGTCCTGCTCCCTACTCGTAACTCAGATGTCAGCACGGGATGGGGCCGCAGAGATTCTCTTGTCTGCCCTGTCTTTGGAGGCCCATGCGAGATGTGTCCAAGGTCTCGAGGCTGCAGCCAAAGTCAGTACTGCCTTTCCAGAAGGCTCTGAGTCTGTGTTATGCAGACACCACCTGGGGGCAGAGGCTGTGCACCTCCATCCCCTGCCTGGGCTCTGCATGGGTTTAGACAAGCACTGGTCCCTTCTGGCCTTCCTGCCACCCTGGAACAGGCTTTTGGGCCCAAACAATCTGCCCACGCGAGTCGTGGGTGGTCTCAGGCTGCAGCCTCTGGGCCAGGCTGGGTCTTCTTCACCCCCAGGGTGCAGGGACCCAGCTGAGATCACGAGGGGATCCTGGTGTCCTTCGAGCCCCTTTGCTTTTCAGGGCCCAGCCAAAACCTGCAGATCTGAACATGAGCCCCCAGGGCAGGATTGGAATCTTAACATACATGAGCTGCCTGGTTACAACCAGCACCCACGCTGTACTGGACAGATGGACACGTGGGAGGGAAGGAGGGAGTCGGAGGGGCTGACACTGCAGGTGAGAGGGGCGCCCAATCATCACGAGAGTTGGAGGTGAGAGCGGCCAGTTCCACCCAAATGCTGCGGGGGTGGGGGACGGCTGTCTCAAACGTAGGAACAGACAGCTGAGGAAGCCGGGGAGAGGTGGAAAACACATGAAACACAGGTGTCTTCACAACGAGTTACAGAAATTGACCTTTATTTGTTGTACTAAAGTCTGTTTAACTTTTGATACAAAGGAAGGTTTTAGTACAGAAAACCCCAGTCTGTCAGAACAGTACCCGTGCACACTGTACCATCTCTGTGCCAACCCCAGCCGCCCAGAGCAGCGGCCCCGCGGGTGCCGGCGAAACCCCGCGACAGCCTGCGGTTGGTCCTAGCTGTCTGAGCCGGAACACATGTACCTGTGAAACGAAGGGCAGCACTGAGACTGAAACGTGTCTCCTTGCGAACAACTGTGCAAGAAAATATATCCCTTTTTAAAAAAATGTCAGTATGGCTAAACTATAATCTAGTGTCTAGAATTACAAAGAATAAAATGAAATCAGCGATTTCTTGCTAGTAAAATGAAATGTTAGGAACAGTATTAAAATAGAGGTCCTACCCCAGTGACACTTACCCGGAGCCCCATACAGTACCTATTATTAACAGGACGCACAGTTTAAGGAGGAACCACACCAAATCTTCAACCAGAAACATCTGGCATCAGATGGTTAAAAAACAAAACAAAACAAAGCCATCCTCGTGGAGCTCTGCTCATGTTGTGAGAGCTGAAGCCAAGACTAGATAGATCCCAGTTTCTCTTGAATTTTAACAGTGACCACATAAATCCTTAAGCTTCCGTAAGAGCTCTCTTTTCAGAGTCTGAAATACGAATTGTTTTTAGATCAAACAGAGCTGATGTGCCTGACCCAATGTAAAGCATTTGGGAATTACTCTGCAAAATCTGCACTGGTAAAGGCTGTCACTATTCACAGAACCGAAGGAGGACCCAGTGGCATGCCTCAGCCCCAGCCTGACACCCTGCCCAGAATTGGCTGTGTCACAGTGAACCCACAAAGCTCTGAGGACCAGAGAGAACGCTGGAATCGTGAACACAGGTGGATGAGAAGTAAGAGGTGGCAGAAGGCAGAAGACAAAGTCTGAGGGATGCGCCTACAAGACGGCGGAAGTCACCTTCCTAGGTGCAGGAGGAGAACGCGCAGCCCCACGAAGGCACTAGTTCCGCACCCACCGACGTCTAGGCAGCCGCAGTCATAGGGCCTTCCAGGAGAGGGGCCGCCGAGGAGCAGGGCATTCGTCAGAGGTCTGGTCCCACCGCTAAGAACCTCCCAGAGCAAAGCAGCCCCCAGCGAGGTTCCAGAGTCGTTTCGTTGAAAGCAGGCACAAAACCAACACCAAAGCGACAGTGAGGAAGAGGGCGGGGGCTGGGCAGCGACAACATGGAGCCATTCAAGTAAACATAAACAACCGAATACTTCGAAAAGGCTTGTAAACTTGTGATCTGAAAGGTTCTCTTTGCAGCATCTCTGTTGAGCTGGCTACAAGGAAGGTTGGTGTCGAGTCCCCCACTCCACAGTCTCTGTCTTAAAGCACACACGTGTGGGAGAAGCACAGTCCGCTGGCCAGGGTCTGGATCCCGTCCATCTGTGGCCTTCTGTCTACAGAGGAGGTGCTTCTGGAGCCCCGGTTCATGGATCCCTCCCCTTCGTGTTTACACACAGTGGCGTCTATCCGTAGTCACTGCAAAGAGCTGCGCCAGGCGGTCGGGCTGGAGGCCAAGCTACAGTCATCCCAACGCTGCGTTCTAGAGAGGGCAGGCTGGGATCCACAGGACTTTATTTTGCTCTTGATTGACCACTGCCAAGATCTGAGTGCAAATGCTCGACAGGGCTCCTCCCTGGACGACCCCTGCAAGAGAGTCCCCAAACACACTCGTCATTGGCTCGGAGGAAGATGCCCAGAAGGAGGCGTAAACAGATCGTTCACTCTTCCTGGTGCTCTGCCTGTCTTCAGCTACTTGGCTCAACTGCTCTACCCCCGCCTCACTTCTCTTTCATCAGCAAGAAATTGGAAAAGAAAAAGAGTTGAGGGCAAATCTCTTTGGCTTTTTATCTATCCCTCTCAGCAACTGTTCATACGATGTTAAAATCTGGGGCTCACACGAAGGCTGATGTCTGATTTTGCCAGGTTGCCCTGACCCCTGTAATAGGGGTGACAGGATGTGACTATGCACATAATTTGCCAGGCTCCACAGCAGTGATGACCCGGGCTGGCGTGCCCAGTCGTGCAACGGGGAGTCCCAGTATACTGGAAAGCAGTCTGGGGTATGTTGTAATGGTCCAATTGGCAGCAAGATTCTAGAGGGAACAAGGCTGGGTCTCAAGAGCTGGGCACCCCATGGCCCAGAGAAGACTCTCAGCAAAGATGATGGGCCATGCCCAGCTCTGGCTCAGGCCTGCTGCTCGGCAAGGTTTGAGCACCACGGCCCAGCAGACACTGGACGAGGGCTCTGTGCGTGCTCTGTGGACAGCGCCACGCCCTGGCTTCCTGCCACAGATAGTGACAGTGAACGTTTAGAAACTGCTATGACAATGTGACGGAGTAATTTCACATCTGCTAAATCCGATAAAAAGTCAAAGCCTGTATGTCGTAAGTTTTGAAGTTTTAAATTTTCCTTTCTCTAGTAAATTGCTAAAGTATTTAACTGAAATATCAGTCTGTAATGGATTTGAAATTAAAACACAAACACACATACACATACACAGGAGAGCCGGGGCTGGGTTCTGAGACCAAATACTGCGTGAGAAGCACCAATCATAACACTCTCTACATGTTAATTAAAATCACAGTCTCCACCTCTCTTGACCATGATGTTGTTATGCCCCCTACAAATGACTGATTTCATGGAAGAAGTTGGAAGCCACCAAGTACTATGGCAACTGCTATCGAGTTTCTTTTAGTTTGCCTTGTTTCAAAGACAAGAGACAGTAATGGTGCAGTTTGTCTTCCAACTCCACTGCAAAACTGGCCTTCCCTGGAGGCTGCTGGGCATGGATGGCCACAGCCAGCACTGCTGTGCCACCTGCCTGGGGAAGGCTGGAGCTGTGCCACACAGCGCCTGTGCAGCCATAACTCAAGACCAACTGTGACCCAAGGCCAGAATCAGTGAACTTGACCTTTGGACCGACAAGTCCCCGATGCTGCCCTGTGCCTGCAATGAGACCGGTCGTCTATAATGAAAGTGCCCACTACGGTGGCATCACCAGGCACCCCGGAAGTGCGGGCTATAACACTTCTAAGTTAGAAGGGCATCCTTGGGAAGGCTGTGTCCGTCCTTGCCACCCGCTCCTCTTTGGGCCTGGCACATACCTACCTGTGAAGTACCTGCTGTACTCCTGTTCAATCTTCTGAGCCGTCTCAAACTGCTCTTTGGAATGCCTCTGAGTCACCTTGTCCTTCAGGTAGATGGGGTCTCTCTGCTCCCTATCGGGACATCCAGGAACCTGGCTGAGCCTTCTCAGCTTCCCCATGCCCTCCTCTCAGCTTCTCTGTCCAGAATAACAGGGCTATCCCCCACCGCACGTGCGCCCCTGGGGGAGCACAGCGCAGCCTGCTGGCCCCACAGGGAGCTCTGGGCAGAGACGGGGAAGAGCTCAGATGCCCCAGCTGGCCCCCGAGTGCAGGTACCAGAAGCCTGGCAGCACTGAAAGGCAAAGGTCGGGGGGAGCATACGGGGGCTTGGAAAGTCGTTAGCCTAACCACAAAAACGGAAGCTCAGTAAGAGCAAAGGCCCATCCACAGCACAAGTCAGCTCCTGGTGGAGCTGGGCCGCCCAGTTCCTGGGTCGTCGTGAGCACCAAGACGAAAGGCAGGAGAGGGAGAGAGAGCGTGGGGGTCAGGAGGGAGATACGCAGACTAAGTGGCGTATGGCGCTCAAGGCGCTGTGGCCGCCCCCAAACAGGACGGAGAGGGCTGGGGAGGGCTGTGCTGGGTTAACACGACCGGCTGGGTGTGAGATGGGCACGTGGCGGGGCTGGGGGGGGAGGGGGGGCACTCCTACCCAGGAGGCCTGTTCGAAGCCAATGCCCCACCGCCCCCCATGCCCAGCAAGGCCGGGCCGAGCCCCGGAGGAGCCGGGCACCCACTTGATGTGCTTGGCGCTCTTGTAGTGGATGAAGATGACGATGGGGTAGATGTGCACATGGTGCAGTCGCTCGATGGCGTGCGGGGCAACGTCCAGGAGGCAGTGCCGGTTCTGCAGAGGGGAGAGGTGAACACCCGGGCAGGGGCAGAGCTGGGCCTCAGGAACCCAGCCTCTGTCTGCCATGGAGGGGCCCCACTCCTCACCTGACACTGCCCGGCCTCGCTCTATACGTGAATACATCAGATGCTACTGAGGAGCAAGGCAGCAAAACCATGCCGACATGAAGAGGGCGTGTGGCACCCGGTGGGGAAACCTCATCCAGGGAAACCTCTCCCCACAGGCTGTCAGCTTTGATGATGGCCAAGGCTGGGAACGGGGGCCATGTGGGGTCTGGACAACCCAACTCCAAACCCCTTTCCCGCCTTTACCCAGATACAGGAATGTTCTAAAGCGCCACCCAACCTGGCCTCAGAAACCTTACCCAGAAAGCCCATGGGTACCTTTTCTGTGATCTCCTTTATGGAAGCCACAGTGGTCACGTCAAAGTGGCCACTCCTCCGCTTGTAATCGACGAACAGGCAGTCCTTGACGCCCCGCTCGATGGCCTGCTGGGAGGCTTTCATCACCTCTGTGAAGCACAGACACAGGGATCAGCAGGTGCGGCGCCGGGAGCCGCCACTGCATGGGCTGGGGAAGCACTGCGCGGAAACCCAGCCCTGCCAGCCTCACTCCCAGAGAAAGAGCCAGAGGCTGGACGCTGATGCGACCCAAGTCAGAAGGATGAAAACACTGTGAGATCCATCCCCGGAAGCAGGTGAACACAAACACGGGGACAGACATAGCCCAGCAGGCCTGAGGGCCGCCCTTACCAAGGGGGCATCTGCAGAACTTGCCGGGCGCCTCGTTCACCAGCATCTCCTTCACCACATCCAGGAAGGGCCCTAGGATCAGGACGGGCCTCAGGGAGGTGCAGTCCACCTTCTGGACCCGCTGATAGGCCAGGCTCACTGAATCTGGGGGAGAGAGGGCAGCAGAGGATGGGCACCCACCCGGAGCAGAGGGAGGGCCGGGAGGGGCTAGGGACCCACTGCTCCCCTGACCTTGCTCACCCCAGGCACACCTGTCTCCTTCACTCCACAGATCCAGAGCCAGGGACCCAGCTCACCCTGGTCTGCCTGGGACTCGCCCAATTTTAGCACTGAGAGTCCCACACCCCGGGCACCAGGGCACAGCCACTCCTGCACCGTGTCCCACTCCTGGGACACCTGAGGCATTGCAGCATTTTATTCTGCTCAAATTCTCCAATGTGTGTTCACCACACGGCCCCCTCACCGTTAGACGTTCCGTTGTCTACAGATGCCACCTCCCCTGAGCGGGCTGCGTCGTGTGACCCAGACCTGCCCCTTGCAGCGAGCAAACTATCCCCCTTCCCATGAGCTGAACGGACAGGACCAGGGGCAGTGGCCCAGCTCTGACCCTGCAGATGACAACCACCCTCCGGAAATGATAGAGGGACACGAGACAAAAGGGACTTGGCTCCCTGATGGTCCCCAGAACAGAGCTGCCTCCAAGGGACTACCCACCAACCCAGACTTTTACGTGGCAGAGAAAGAAGCTTCTTATCATGCTTCAGCCATTGTTATTTGGTCTCAGTTACAGCACTCAAACCAATATCCTAGTTGATACATGTAGTTAAGTCTCCCCGTCCACAAAATGAATAAAAAATGCTCACAGAAAGAGAGAGCCTAAAACCAGCACGCAGATATCTTCCTGACACCTCCTGGGTACCAATCACTGGGCTAGCAACTCAGAAACACTTTTAAAAACTTTTAAAAGAATAGAAAGCACAGACCCAGGGCAAAGAACTTCCTCTAAGAAGAGATAAAAACATCCCCTCTTTTAAAACTTTGAACATGACAGGTAAGCTAGGCATCCTCTCCAACCCGCTTTCTCCAGTCTTGGTCCCTGGCAGCTTCTTCTCAACTAGCATCATTGTTGGTTATGAGGATTCAAAGTATATCCCACGGACAGAGGAGAGTGGCGGGCTACAGTCCATAGGGTCACAAAGAGTCGGACACAACTATAAAGTATATCCTTTTACGTGCTCAGAAACATACATAGAAAATATGTATGTCCAACAAAAATGACAGACAATAAATATTCTGTAACTCCCTCTTGCACTCAGTCTTACGTTTCTGTTGAAAGCATCCCTGTTGATTCACACTGATCCCTTTTATCCTTTGTAACATCCTAAAACACGAATGCACTGCACCTACCATTTCTCTGTGTATGGACATTAAGACCATGTCTTCAGCTCAACAGAATCGTCTTCTCCCCTAATGACTATTAACATTCCACACTGAGGGGCACCAATTTAGAAGTTTTCTGATCCTCTCAGGATAATCTGCTTTGTCAGAAGTCCTCATAATAACAGAATCATAGGGCTCCAGAGCCTCTCACAAGCACGATATCCAACCAGAGTCAGAGGCCCAGAGAAAATAAACTTCCTGGGAAGGGTAAATATGCAAACATATAATCTGGAAGCAACCTAATGGAGGTATGTAGACTCCTTTTAAAACTGGTACAGATATTAAAATCAAAAGCATAAAAGTAATTATGTACCTAATATTCACATAATACAAAAGGAGGTAATTGGTGTCATCCATAACATAAAGGGGTGGGGGGGAACACAGAGATGTAGCTTTTATATAAGATTGAAATTAAGCTATCATCAGTTTAAAATGAATTGCTATAACCTAAAGATATTTTATGTAATTACAATAGTAGCCAAAAAAAAACTATAAAATATACACAAAAGGAAATGAGAAAGAGATTAAAACATGTCACTACAACAACAAAAAATCAATGAAATACAAAAGAGGCAGCAAGGAAGGAAAAGATAAGATGAAAAAGCAACAAGACATATAGAAAACAACTAAAAAATAGTCTTTCATATGAGCAATTAAGTATAAATGGATCAAATGCCCCAATTAAATGATGCAGATTGGCTGAATGCATAAATAAAAAAGATCCAACTATATGCTGTCTACAAGAGACTCACTTTAGATCTAACGACATACATAGGCTAAAAATGAAAAGACAAGAAAAAATAGTTCATGCAAATGGGAATCTAAAGAGAGCAGGAGTGACCATAGTATCAGACAAAACAGACTTGAAGACACAAACTGTCACAAGAGACAAAGAACATTATAGTATGATAAAAAGATCATTTCTCCAAACAGGTATATCAATCCTAAGTATATGCGCACCCAGCACTAGAATTCCCAAATAAGTAAAGTGAACACTGATGAAACTGAAGGCAGGCAGGGAGGGAGGGGGCTCCCTCTTATGTCCCCTGCGTTGGCAGGCGGGTTCTTTACCACCAGCGCCACCTGGGAACACCCCCATAACTTAAAAACGTATAATGAAAAAAAATCTCTGAAGAACTGCAGACTAGACAAATGGATATTTTCCAAAGACATCTACTGGATATACACCATAGACCAGAAATGCTGTCTACAGAAGAAAAGAGAAGGGAGAATCAAGCAACTATTATTGTGAAAAGACAGTCTTTTTTTTTTTTTTTTTTTTTTTTACATTTTAAATTTAAAAATGTAAAAACCTATTTTCACCTTGAAGGCCATATAAGAGCAGGCAGTGAACCAGATCCGGCCCATAGGCTCTGGTTTGCCAACCCCTGACCTGACTATCATGACTGTGGGCCATGAACAAGGGCGGGACTCACTCAACTTACTGTGCCAAAGACTGAAATAACAGGTGAGGAAGCAGGGGAGGAGGAAGCCAGCTGTCCTGCCTTCTGAGACCCACTGCCCCCTCACCCCACCCACAGCCTGCCTATCAGGGAGGGCACATCTTCCAGGACAGGGGTCACACGCGGGGGTCCAGGGAGCAGCATTCATCAGAGCCTCCTGCTTTACAGGACAAATATACCGTTCCACAGGGCAACCTGCCAAAGGATGTCTGACACTCCGACACGCAACCCCAGGACTGGGCGGGTACCTGGCCCTGGGAGGATCCTGTAAGGATAGACACAGGAGTAAAGCCAGAAAGGCCAAAGATCTGCACAGTGGCCCCTGGTTACCACCAAGCAGCCTGAAATAACCTCAAAACAAACTAGAGGCAATGCACTGGGCAAGAACTGCTTTTTGCCCACCCAATATCCATTCTTCCTTTCTTCCTTACTAAGAGAACCTGCTTTACTGAAGCCAGCAGGGCACCGGTGAAAACCTTGCCATTTCAGCCTCCCTTGCAGTTGCAAGCAGTCAATGAGGTGTAAGTGGAAAATGAAGAGTGGGGCTTCCAGGTAAGCTGTTTAAAGAGGCACACCGTTGCCATGCCCTTTTCTTCTTGCTGCCTGAACATGGATGTGATGGCAGGAGATGGGGAGACCTTAAGGACAGAGGACACATCCTACAGGTGGTAGACTCTGAGGACTGCAGCACCACCATCCCAACCCAGACACACGCCTTGATCAATTATGTCTGAGAAAAGCAAACCCCTGTCTTTGTTCACATCATTGCAGCGAGGCTTCTGTGGTCAAGAGCAAACCTCAGCCTGAGAGCCCGCTGGAGAAGCCAGCTCAGTCACTTGCCTTCAAAGAGTGGAATGGAGTCATTGGAAAAGGTGTCCAAGGCAAGGAGGTCTTTCCCATCTTTGGACCCGCTGCGTTTGTGCTTATGTTTCCTTCGAAAGAAGGATCTGCGTGCAGCCGCCGAGAGCGTCTTTGCAGCGCTGTTGTCGTCTTTGACTTCAGACATGCTGAGCCTCCGGGAGAATTCTTGGTCCATTCTGAAGACAAGAGCACAGCAGTGCTGGGAAGGGCCAAGGAACCATCGCCTGTCGCCCTGCCCACCTGCGGCGAGGAGGATCAACGCTGGGGCTCCAGGCTCCCCCCGCCAATCCTCTGTAGGTTTCCTGGCCACTTCAGCACCCAAGTCCCCGAGGACCCCCTGGTGCCAGTACTCTGGGGTGGCACCCACACCAATGCTGGGCAGTTCTCAGAGCAGGCCAACTCCTATATTCAGGTGAGGGTCAGAGGGAGCTGCCAAGACAGCCTTCACTTGTGACACTAAAAAGTATAATTCCAGCCACAAAAAGGAGGAAAGCACAGAAATGCACTGTAACATGGAAGAACCTTGAAAAAAATCATGCCAAGTAGAGGGAGTTGGTCACAAAAGACCATGTGCAATAGGTATGACTCTATTAATGGAAAGTCCAGACAGGGAACCTTGTAGAGACAGAAAGGAGACCAGTGGTGGCTGAGGGTTAGCAACAGGGGGCAGGTGGACAGAACAAGGCGGGTAGCTGAAGGGTACAAGGCTTCTCTCTGAGATGGTGAAAATATTCTTAAATTGACTATGGTGATGGTTGCACGTATCTGTGAAAACACTAAAAGCCAAGGAATTGCATACTTTGGGTAAATCGCATGGCACATGAATTATATCTCAACAAACATAAAGCATGTCTCCTAAGTTGCCGCTATACTTCTGACTTGGATACATCACTGACCTCAACTTGGAACAGCTTTTTGGACAAGCGACTTTGGCAAAACTTACAGAGCAGAAGCTGAGACTACATCAGAATAAGCGCCCAGCAGCCCAGGCCGTCATCACATGGGATGTCCCCCCGGGTGCCGCCCGCCCCAGCCCCAGGCCGACTCTAGAACACTCACACATATTTGCTGGGGATCTGCCCACGCTGGATCTTCTGGGCATTCTCATCCAGCTGCCAGGCCATCCAGGACCCAAATGAGCCCTGGGGCAAGGTGTCATCCACGTACAGGATGTCATCTTTCTTAAAGCTCAGCTCAGGCTCCACCTCTGCCAGTCGCTCATACAGGGCCCTGGACCGGGAGATGGAGGGGAAGAGTCAGGCCACAGGCCGCCCCTTATAGCCAAGCTCCGAGGCCCACTCTCCTGCTCTAAAGCTCTCCCCAGACCACGACCAGGACCCATCTCTCCCCATTCCGGCAGCAGTTCCCAAAGGAGGGAGCATGAGGAACCCCTCACACCCATCAGATAAAAGCCTTTTTGCCAAGGACCAAGACCGTGTCTTCACTTCCAAAAGAGTCTTTCCCATTTGCACCCCTCCCACATCAAAGTCAATGCTTCCTACACAGCGGAAACTTCTCAGAATGGAAACGTGCCATCCTTGACTGAGGAGGGTGTACCTAGACACAGGGACCCCGTACCTCACGGTACACAGTTAATCAGTACTTGCCACTCTTGTGTGGCCTCAGATCTCATGAAGAAAGCTGCGTGCCTCCTAGAAAATGCCTGACGCCTTTCCCCCACCCCTACTCCGCCCTTTTCATGCATTACTTCAGGGCACTCTGGATACTGTGACATCCACACACACTGCAGAGCGATCTGCAGACCTGAGTCAGGAGAGACCCGGAGAGGGGCACAGGCCACAGGAAAATGAGGCTCAGCGGTCTCAAGCTTCCCCAGGCCCAAAACCCTAAAGAGAGAGCCTGTCTCACCCTAGGAGCTTTCAAGGGTTTTTCTAAGTCACAAGCATCTCATCGTACGCTTACAAAAGTAATAATGCTCGTAGTCCCATCCCTCAAGGGCAAGAAATACAGGGATGTTCACAGGGAACAGCCTCCACCAAAAGCCCCTCCCCAAGCCCCAAGTCCCTGGCAGCCCTGGCCACTGATACCTGATGTAGAAACTGTCACCAGGCAGGCCCTTGATCTTGGAGAACTCCTCGGGGCGGTACTGCACCTTCAGGCGGACGCTGTCCTTGGGCTTCAGCATCTCCACGTAGACCTCCTCCACCGTCTTGCTGCGTGCATCCAGACTGCCGTACTACCCAGAGACGGGAGACAGAGGTCAGAGGGCAGAAGCAGGGAGGCCTGGGCACCCATGAGGGGCCAGTAGTGGGATAAGGAGGAGATTCAGCATCCCCAACACTGGGCATCCATCTGCCCCACGTCCACAGAGGCTGAGGCCTCTGCTGAGTGCCTGCTCTGCCCTCAACTGCTCCCAGCAGAGACCCTGTTTTAGCCTCCCAGCCAGTGAGGCCTACTGGAAACATGGCACTTCCCCTTGCTAACGCTCCTTATAGCTTTCAGTACCTACAACCTGCCTCCCCAGTCCAAGAGGAGACCCAGTGAGAGGGAGATGGTGCTCACCATCAGACTAGAGCCCTGGCCCTACTGCTGCCAGGAGCACAGCATCTGCCCTCCCTATGCCGGTGCCCAAGCTGGGTCCTAACATGCCTAATATGCCTGCTTCCCTAATATTTACCCAGAGTGGGTCTGGGCAGCGTTCAACACCCAAGGGGGATGCCAGGCTGTGCTCCCCCGCCTCCCATGTCACCTGAGACAGCAGGAAGCCTGACACGTGGGCAGAGGGCAGCCTGGCTACTGCTCGGCAGCTCAGAACTTACCTCAAGGATGAGGTCCCCGGGCACGAGGCCATCGGGGCCCCTGGCAGGACTGTCGTCCTCCACCTCAGCGACAAACACCCCGTGCAGGTTCCCTCCACATAAGTGCACGCCAAGCTCCAACTGCGACTTCTTGATGAAGACGACTCGGGGCTCTGGGGTCTTCTTGGTGGCATCTCCCACCATCCTTTCAGGAAGGAAAACGAAGCTCTTCAATTGTGCACAGGAAGGGAGGCAGGCGCGAAAAAAGATGAAAAAGTGGTGACACCCTAACCATTTTCTGCTCCCCTCTCAGGTCTCATGAGGCCTCAGAACCAGGAGCCAGGAGTGAGGCTGACACAGACTCTACCTTTAGTGGCTTGGTTTATAGGCAGGGCACTGAGATAAGGCAGAGGTGAACACACAGCCATGGTCACCCAGCCACTCAGGGACAGAGCGGACATCAACGCCGCTATTTCCAGCCCAGCTGTCCATCACACGTCGTGGGGTTGCATCTCACCCACCTGGATTGCACTTGTTTTCCTAATTTTATTCTCCTGAGAAAGTCAGAGCCGGGGTAACCTCCAGGCCACAATTCATTCAGCAAATGTTTACTGAGCAGTGTCTATGGCCCAAAGGGCACTGGACCAAAAGCCACCAAGGAACTCACAACACAGGGACACTGAAAGGCTAGCAAATAAACTGAGCAAAGGCAACGGGGCAGCAATGGAGCCCGATGAGTGGGACCTCAGGGGAGGAGCCAGAGAGTGACAAAACTTTTGGTGCAGGCAAGTATAGCCACGATTGTCGGGAGAAATATCAATAACCTCAGATACGCAGATGACACCACCCTTATGGCAGAAAGTGAAGAGGAACTAAAGAGCCTCTTGATGAAACTTAAAGAGGAGAGTGAAAAGCTGGCTTAAAGGTCAACATTCAGAAAACTAAGATCATGGCATCCGGTCCCATCACCTCATGGCAAATAGATGGGGAAACAGTGGAAACGGTGACAGACTCTTTTCTTGGGCTCCAAAATCACTGCAGGTGGTGACGGCAGCCATGAAATTAAGAGACACTTGCTCCTTGGAAGAAAAGCTGTAACAAACTTAAGACAGCATATTAAAAAGCAGAGACATCATTTTGCCAACAAAGGTCCGTCTAGTCAAAGCTATCATTTTTCCAGTAGTCATGTATGGATGTGAGAGTTGGACCATAAAGAAAGCTGAGCGCCAAAGAGTGGATGCTTTTGAACTGTGTGTTGGAGAAGACTCCCAAGAGTCCCCTGGACTGCAAGGAGATCAAACCACTCAATTCTAAAGGAAATCAGTCCTGAATATTCATTGGAGGACTGATGCTGAAGCTGAAACTCCAATACTTGGGCCACCTGATGTGAAGAACTGACTCATAAAAGGCCCCGATGCTGGGAAGATTGAAGGCAGGAGAAGGAGATGACAGAGGATGAGATGGTTGGAGAGCATCGCTGACTTGATGGACATGAGTTTGAGCAAGCTCCGGGAGTTGGTGATGGACAGGGAGGCCTGGTGTGCTGCAGTCCATGGGGTCACAAAGAGTCAGACACACTGAGCGACTGCCTGAAGCGCACCCATCACAGGCGCAGTGACGGGCCACAAGCAGGAGGGCCCTGAAGATGCCCCAGCCTCCAGCCTATGACTTCCGTGAAGAGTCCATCGACGCCATGCCAGAGAAAGGGCTCCATCCAGGACTGCAGGGACAGCCTCCCAACCCAGCCTGCATAGCCCTTGCCCCACCTCCCCTCCAGTTCCTGTGAGAACAGAGCCTCCTCCTGCCCACACTACCCCTGGTCCCTCCTCCTGACTTCTCTCCATGCCCACCCTTTGCGTGGGTAACCCCTGCTCGTCCTGAACACTGTCACTCAGCTCCCAGCCATGCTCCATCATGGCCCCTGGTCCCCCTCCCAGCACTTCAGCTGTGCTGTACACGCCTGTTCACTGATCTACTGATCTCAAACCAGGAGCTCCTTGGGGGCAACACTGCTGTGGATGGCCAGAGCCCCAGCCTGGATGGGTGAGGACTGTGGGATTCAGCATCTGAGAACAAGTAAAGTGAGAAAAGGAGGAGAAAAAGAAAAAAAGTAGAGCTAGGATTGAGTCAGTGGAAAAACTAGAGAAAAAAGAGAGGGCAGGAGAGAGAGAGGGAAAAGGACTGGCATGCTCCCCACACCAAATCCTGACAAGCTGGTGTGCCATCTGCAGTGCAGGGCAGTGCTGGGACCCATGTCCCTCAGAGGATGCACAGGGGCTGCAAAAATGACCTTCCTGGCTGCCCCGCTCAACCCAGGTGCACTGATGGAAGGCTCTTGGCAAGCAGGTACTGACCTGGAGCTGGGGGTGCTCTGCTTGGCCGGGGGTGTGCCAGGGCCCTCGTCCTGCTCCATCAGCGGGTCAATGACAGAGGGATGCTCTGGGGTGGTGGCACCGCTGCCCTGGAGGGTGGAGTGAATGCCAACGGGGTCCAGGTGGGAGCTGGGGACAGAGGACAGGAAGAATACGGAATGGCAGACAGCTGCCCAGAGCCATCCCGCTGTGGTGGTGCTGGGCTCTGGGATGTGAACGAAGACCAGGTCACACAGCTCTATGATCTGAGCCCTGAGAAGAGCAAGTGCCTTGGCAGCTTGGACTCAGTTGTCCACCTGCATGATCTGCCTGTCCTCAACTTGAGGGCAAACGGTGAGCCTGAGGACACATGAATCCGCTGCTCCCCTTTCCTGTGTCTGAGCATCTCAGCCCCTCCCCTGCACCACGGGGGCACTTCTCTCTCTCTGCTTACCTGTCCTGCAACCTGCAGCACAAAGGCAGGTGTCTGGCGTCTGCCCACAGACAGGGGTCGGACCGCTCAATGTGAGGATCCACCTCAGGCCTCAGTGCCTGGCTACCACACACATGTGCCGGGGCATCCTGCTTCACAGGGTGCCTGGCCACCTGTTTCCACACCCCATTTCAGGAGGGGAAACCCCCCCTTGATATGTCTCTTCTCCAGAGCCCAAGGCTGCTCAACTCTCCTCTCATGGCAGCAGAATCCCCAGAGCTTGCAGCTGCATGTGGTTTCCTCGGAGCAAGCCACACACCTGCGGCCTCCACTTGTCCTCCCGCAGCCCGACGCCCCCTCGGAGGCCCAGGACCTCACCTGGACCGGGAGTGGCTGCTGAGCTGGCGCATGTGCGGGTTGTACTGGGCCAGAATGGTGATGGTGTCGCACTGCTGCCCGATGATGAGCCGGGCCTGCTGCTCTGTGGCGCTCCGCAGGTTGATGCCATTGAACTAGGAAACACGGAGAACGGGCTCAGCAAGGAGAGAAGAGGGCACGGAGGAGGTCCTGGGACTCAGAAAGGGAAGAGGGGAGGGAGAGAACGGCGGCTTCCCGCTCACCTCAAGTAACTGGTCCCCATACTCAAGGCCAGCCTGGTGAGCGATGCTCCCCCCGGTCACCTTGGAGACGTAGACGCCGCCCTTCTCCCCACTCACGATGGAGATGCCCAGCGGCTCCGAGCCCTTCTGCAGCTTCACATGGCGTGGCTCCTCCACGTAGGGCCTTGGAAGAGAGCCAACGGTTTTGGGGACTCAGACTCAAAGGGAAGGTCTGGGGAGGGTCTGAGGTCAGGCATGCATTCGCTATGCAGAGAGGGCCAGGGAACGTGGACGCTCCTACGACGACACAGCTGGATGGGCACACGATGAAGTCCACCCTCACACAGTGGTGTGCACAACCCATGCACCACACAAACATGCAATACAAACACGACCCCCAAGGTGGACACAGAGGCATCAGTCCCAAAGTCACAGAGTGGTCCGTGTGAACTATAAGCACTGATATATGCAGGGAAAGGGCACGCAGGCTTCCACGACAGGAGAGGAATGGCCTCACGATGTGCAATTTACAAACCTCCAGTGGGGTCTTAGACGCCCTCGGAGGAAAAGAAGTGCTTTCTGGGATGATGTTTACCCCCAAAGGGACAATGTGAAATATCAGTTTTTATATTTACCAGTACACAGGGTGATGTAAATTGATCATGAGATTAAGCTGCTGCAAATCCGAGGCATTTAAAAGGGGTCGGGGAGGCTGGGAGCAAGGTGACACCATGCACTCGCTGGCCCCAGGCTGCCACCCACCGCCCTGTGGGAATGAGGGGCATGGGGGCTGGGGTGGGGCCCTGCTGTCGGGCCAACCTCAGACTCCTCAGCGAGGAGGACCTGGGCCTGGCAGCCGCAGGCAATCTCAGGAGGGATCTGTGGTGGTGGAGGCATCTGGAAGGTGCAAAGGGTTAGAAAGAAGAGAGGGGTGATTGGAGGAGGAAGACAACCACAGAGGCCTGGAACGTAACAGACAGACAGCTGCATGACACTGAGCCGCCAGGGCCGCGCTGCACGCAGCCTGAGCTCGAAGCAGAGCACCATCCCCCAGACCCCCCTCCTCCAGAGCACATGGGTTGGTGTGAATCCACGTGTAGAAGGGCAGGTGGGCAGCGGGGAGCCCTTTTTGAGGTAATCCTTCCTTTTTAACCTCCTGAATGATTTAAACTTTTATAATATGCAGAGTTTTGTCAAAATAATAAAGCTTCTTTGTAAAAGAGGTTCGTAAAGTATACTTAATATTACAAATAGCTTGAAACATAACATTAAGGAGGAAATGTTTACATATATAAAATAAAACGCATTTACACTGTAAATGTAATACTTGTGTGTGTGCGCATGTACACACACACACACACGCGCACACGCGCGCACACACACACACACACACACCCCCCAAAAGGTTAAATAACAGCAATTGAATCTCTGGTTGATGATCAGTGGTCCCCAACCTTTTCGGCACCAGGGATCAATCTCATGGAAGACAATTTATCCACGAACCAGGGTTGGAGAAGATGGTTTTGGAATGATTCAAATGGATTACATTTATTATGCACATTATTTCTTATCTACTGCCACCACTGATCTGACAGGAGGTACTGGTCTGAGGCCCAGATGTTGGGGACCCCTGAATTATGCAACCTTTTTTCTTTCTAAATCCTCCCATCTCCCCCAACCCTGGTCCATGGAAAAATTGTCTTCCATGAAATATATCCCTGGTGCTGAAGAGGCTGGGGACCGCTGATCAGAGATTCAATTGCCGTTACTTTCTACTTTTCCAGTTTACCCAGTTTTCAATAATGATAGTGTATTTTAGACTTAAGAAAAGAGGGACTATTTTTAATGAGTAATCCGTCCTTCAGCCAGGTCACATACGTTAAACTTGATGTCATTTAAGCAACCATGAAGGCAGGCGTCATTGACACACACACACGCTCACACACATCGGTTCTGTGGTGCCCTGCAGAGGAAGCGAAGGGGATGTCCGACTGCATGTGACAAGGCCCCTTCTGATTCTAAGGAATCCACTTTACTGGGGGGAAGATCTTGTTCCCTCAAAGACCTGAGCTGGAGTTCAGTAAAACCACACACCCACCCCATACCTCTTCAGGGCCAGTGTGTGCTCCCGTCTGCACACTGCAGGTGAGGCTGTCGTGAACACATCCATACAAGCTGCGCCTGACCCCCGGGGGCCTGCTGGCGGTTGCAGCACAGGCTGCTCTCCAGCTCACACTCGCTAGGCGTGCTGCCTCACAAGCTCAGACTGTCAAGCCAGGTGAGGTTTTCTTAATGACAGGCCCAGCCAGCAGCATCGTTTCTATGGCTCATAGCTACAAGGGCCCTCGGTTTTTTGGACTGAAGTGGAGGAGACTAGCTCTAGTCCTTGGTCGTTCAGTTGTGTCTGACTCTTTATGACCCTGTGGACTGTAGCCCACAAGGCTCCTCTGTCCATGGTATTTCCCAGGCAAGAATACTGGAGTGTGTTGCCATTGCCTTCTCCAGGGCATCTTCTCGACCCAGGGACTGAACCTGCGTCTCCTGCGCTGAAGGCAGATTCTTTACTATCTGAGCCACCAGGGGAGCTGCAGTCCTTGCACGTAATTAAATAAAGGTAAGTTTGAGCTTAATCCTATCTCCCACTAGCATCTGGAGAGAACCCTTTAAATAGAAATCCGAGCTGGTGAATCCCACTCTGAAGAACAACTGAAGCGGATGAGGAGCCTGCAGAGTTTGTGCAGGGAGGGATGGCCCTGAGAAGAGGCACATCTGGAGGGACAGCTGCTTTTCAAAATGAACCAATAAATGGCTAAGTTGTACGTGTATGCCTCATACACTTTTTTTCCTACGTGTGTTTTATCTCACAATAAGCTTGGGGGGCAGAGGTCAAGCAATGCAGCTATGTTCTGGGGTCAAAAAGCAAAGGATAAGAATGAGTCTGATTCTAATTAGGGTAGGTTGATCACTAACCAAGTGAGCACAGACAGACTACTCCAACTTCCCAACTTCAGTTTCCTCCCCTTAAATGGGGTCAGTGATGACGCTGCTGATCACGGGGTTACATGAGAATTGCACAACTTACTGTGTGGACAGTGCTTGAACAAGGGCCTGGGAGGTAGTGAATGGCATCACTCCATCACAATGTCAGATCGACACCAGCATCACTTGCTGGAGACCCCACCTCCGCCTGCGGGCACTCAGTGTAAGAGCTCACCCTGCCTCCCCGGCCAGCCAGGTGCGCCCCTCCTCCTGCATCAGGAGCGCACAGGACTCCCTCATGATGTCCTGCAGCAAGACACCAGCGAATGCAAGGCGACCCAAGCTGCAGCAGCCTCGCTGGAGGTCAACTCTGTGGGCCCTCCCCAAGCCCCGGCACCTCCCAGGACTCAGCGCTGGCCCACGGCAGGGGCGCCCGTCCCCCAGGCCTGCTCACCTGTCCTTCCTGCGCTCCCCGGGGGCAGCAGGGTTGACAGCAATCCTGGGCAACGTGGCGGCTGAGGTCTGGGACTGGCTACAGGAGGACAGGCCTTCGACGCTGAGGGGAGACTGCGGGGGCGTGCTGCACTCCGAGTGCGACAGTGAGCCTGCGGGGCGGGCGGGTGCGGGCCAGATGGCCCAGACACACGGCCGTGAGCGCAGGTGCCTGAGGCCTGCCGTGCCGGCATTTACTGATGGCGAAGGTGGTGGGGGAGCTGCGAGCGGTGCCCAGAGCCCCCGCCCTGAGGACGGAGGGGCCAGCAGGGGAGGGAAGCGCTGAGGAAGACCTCACCTCTGTCAGAGCCCACGACAGACCGCGGGTATCTCGGCGTCGATGGGATTTTAATGCGTTCTGCCTTGAACTGCAAATTGCTGGACGACCCTGTGGCTCCACAAGAAGACAAAAGTTTAGGCCTGCGACTGAACAGCGCCCCTCCCTCCCTCCCCACCACCCTAGGAGTCAGGAAAGACACACGGTTACACAGAAGTAAGCGGGCCCGGCCATTTGTCCCTGGGGGCGCCTCAACGTGGGACCGTCAGGGAAAGCAGACGCTCAGTCCCCAGCATGTGAATAATCTGTGCAGGGGGAGGCTGCCGCAGAACGGTATCAAGTCTGGCTCTAGCCCCGAGCAGACAGTAACCCAGGTGACAGAGGTCACTGTGGCCTTGTCTCCACAAGGCTGGAAGCAGCCCCACATGAGTGCCCTTCTGGGATAACTGTCAGGCTCGACTCCAGGTGGCATTCTCTGAACAGCGACGCAACATCCCCCAGAATGACCTCAGGGTAGTGAGCAGGGCTCCGGGGCTAGAGGTCATCAGAGCAACTGCATGGCCACCGTGGGAAGCTGCAGGAAGGCCACAGGAAAGGGCTCTGGGTGCAGAATGGAGTCAGCCTCGGCCCCAGGTCAGGAGAGGGGCCACCAGGAGGTCTGGGCATGAGGGTGTGGATGCAAAGGAAGGCTGGTGCCTGCTCCGGCGAGAAGGCTCCAGTAGCGTACTTACCGAGGCGGGCGCTGGAGGGCAGGGAGTTGGACCCGTGGGAGGCTCTCATGTCAGAGCAGTCGCTGCAGGCCCTGGGGCTCAGGTCCAGGCTGAGGCGGCCCTGGTGCTGGACACTGTGTGAGAAGCAGACAGGGGAGGAGCTCGGGAGGAAGACCAGGATGGGACCAAGTGACTGGCTTTCCCGAGGCCCTCTGCCAGCTCAAAGCAACCCAGAAGCCGCTCCCGGGCAGCTGAGGACAGTGACCACCCACAGCCATGCACAGAGGGCCCTGCAAGCCCCGGGCCAGGACCAGGCAGAAGGGACTGCAGAAGGCCTGAATCCTGCAGAAGGTGGGCAGGGCGAAGCTGGAAGGCACCGAGGACAGAGTCCTGCACCTCCCTCAGGAAAGCCCTCCCAGGAGACTGGAGAGCGGAGGGCGGGGAGACGACATAGCCCAGGTCAGGGCTGGCCTGCGGGGAGGCCCAACAGGGACCTCCTCTAGCTGTGAGACTCCATCTCGTCAGTGCTTGCAGCCTTCCAGTGGTCTTCACTGCACTCAGGATAAAACCCTACAGGGTTTGTGCCTTCCTCCTGACTCACCATCTCTTTCCCAGGCTCTCCTACTCTGTCCCTCGAGCCCATCACCTCTGTCTCAGACACCTGGGCTGCAGCACCCACGGCCCTCCTTCCCAGAAGCTCCTCCCCAAGTCCTGTGCGACTGGCCTCTTCTTGCCCCTCTGGTCATGGCAGCATCCCCCTGCATGGGGTCCTCCCCACGGCCCAATCTAACTTCTCACAGCCTAATCTGTTGACATTTTAGGGTCTTCAAGGTCACTCAGCACCATCTGATCTGAGTGGTTCTGTTCTCTTTTTTTTTTTTTTTTTTTTTAACACCCGCCCCCCACCCCCACCACTTGAACACAAATGCCATAGGAGAGGAAGTTTATCTGCTTAATTTTCCACTATAAAGAACTATCACAGTCCGTGGCATGTAGTAGATGATCAATTAAAATCTTAAAATCTGTCAAGTAACTGAAGCAATGAGTGATCTTGCATCAATCTATTCAGTTTTTAAGGCTCCATTCTCATCTATCAAACCAAGACAGTTAAGAGTAAGGTTGCTATAGCAATCAAGTGAGATGATGCTTATAAACGTACGAGCATACTGCCTGGCACTCAGTTATCACCTGCCATCACTACCATCTTCCTATAAATACCTTTTCAAGCTCCGTGTTGGTAAATGAAGAGAGCGACCTTAAAGTTTACTTTCCCTGGGGTCCCAGTGCTACTCTACCAAGTCCCTTCCCCATACAGAGCCCCTCTGCGTACAGTGGCTTTAGCCCAGGTAGGCTGGGATGGCTGGGGTTCAGGGAAGCACGGGCAGCCTCACATACCTGGGATGCAGCCCGTGGGAGCCAACCTCTCTGGGGATGGGTGGAGAGCTGCAAGGGCCGACCCTGTGGCTGCGCACGGTGTAGATGGGGTTCCTCAGGACGGAGCTCACAGTGCTCGGGGCCATACTCCGGGGCACTGTGCCTGGAAACGGGTGGGGTGAGACATCTGCCCCGCAACACCCAGCTAGCCCCGGACCTATGCAAGCATCTGGCCCTTCTCCATCATAAAGCAGGAGAACTCTCCTCAATGCTGCCTATTTCCCAGACTGCCATGGACAGAAAACGCTCTGAAAAGCTAAAAAATGTCACTGATACAAGACGAAACACTCGAGGTAGGTCAGCAACTGCTAAATCTTTTGGACTGCTCTGTTGAGGACATGCAGCAGCTCCCTGAAACGACCGTCTCCACTCTCCCTGAGGCCGGGTGGCCTTGTGAGCCCACCCACGTCGACCCTCCTCCCCAGCCCTGCCCTGCCAGCTCACCCACAGACGCCCTGCTGGGGTAGCACGGAGGGTTGCTGTGCCGGCTGGAATGTCCAGGAGAGTAAGGGGCCCACTCCTGGACATCTGGGGAGAGCTCTCCACTGGCCGGGGTGCACTTCTGCTCCTGCAGAACCAAAGGCAAGAGGTAGTGGCTGGAAACAGGGAAACACATGGGCACCGGCAAGCAACTTCTGTCCTTTACGACCTAGCTTCTCCCACTTGGACACATGCAGTGACACCTGGGAGAGTTCCTAGCTCGTTATTCATTCATGTTGTCTTAACACATCTGGAAGAGTAGAACTTCCTTCAAAAATACTTTGGAAGAAAACCACAGAGAAAGAATCTGTTCTTTCAAAGAAACAGATTTTGTGTATAGAAAGTAGAACACATGTATGCCTCAGGCACAAGTCTATAACAACTCCACATGACTTGCCCAGCCACGTGAAGCTCTGTGTCTGCCAAGAGAAGCATAGATTTGTTCTCCTGCTCATAGCCATCTCTCCCTCCTAGAAATGACCACAGCACCTGCAAAAACTCACCTGTCCTGCTGCCAGCTAACAGATTCACATGTGCTATATTGTCTCCCTAGGCTCTTCAAGGTAGGTCCCTACCACCCAGTTCCATTGTAAAAGTTCAAAAGCTTCTTGCTAGATAAGCAAACCACAGCCCACACCCAAGATGGTGCTCCTCTCCTGGCATCATGTTACCACCATCATGCAAGCCTCAGGGGACATTCCAGTCTCCTAAGGGAGTCTGCTTCCTGTTGGCATCTACTCACTACCCCCACCCCCAGGCAGGTGCTGAGAGCTAAAATAGAGGAGCCAGGGTTAAGCCTGAGCTGGGGGACACCGGTACAGGCGAGCACGGGCCTCTTCATGGAGTGCTCACAGCCCACTGCCCCACCCTCCTCCAGCTGGCCCTAATCCACCCCGGGTCAAGCACCACCTCCAGGAATTGAGCAGGGATCACGACTGGAGCGAGCTTAGGCCGAATGATGGGCGCGGACTTGGGCCGGCGGCGCTTCTGCCCCAGCTCCTCTACCTTCTGGGAGGTGAGGTCCTCGTCACAGGACTTCTTGGCTGGCAGGTAGGAAGAGTCCCTGTCCCCTTCAGGGCAGTAACTTGAAGCGATGCGGACCCTGGCCTTGCGAGGGGGTGAGGCGTGCATGGGATCCCCAGGGTCCATGTCAGGGGGCAGGGCGCTCGGGGGGCTGGTGGACGGGGAGCTGCCCACCAGAGTGGCCTCTGACTCAGAACTGGTTTCCAGCTTGTGCTGGAACTTAATGGAGTCACCCCTCCTGGGAGGTTTTGGGGGCGTCAGAGGTCCCACCCTCTTGGAGGGCAAGGGGGAATGGGCAGGCCCAGAGCCTGGGAGCAAGTAGTCTATTTTGGGGGGCGTCTGGGGGCGTTTGAAAGTGTTTGGGTCAAAGATAGATTTTCTTTGCTTTGGCTTCCTGTAAACAGAGAGCTTCTCGGGCCCCGCCACGGAGCTGAGCACAGCCTTGGGCCAGGTCCCACCGCTGTGGGCGTTGTCAGGCTCTGCCTTGTCCAGGGGGGCCTCCGCCGCCCCACAGGGGCCCACCTCAGTCTCGAAGGGCAGCAGCGGCCGCCGGCTGCGCATATCTGCCGGCCCATAGCCACGCTCCCCCGAGGCATCCGAGCGGAAGGAGCTCAGGCTGCGCTCAGACGCGCTGGGACAAGCCTGGGGAGAGACGGAGAAGGGTCCCCCGGGGAACGGCTTGTGCAGGAAGGAGCTGCTGCCTCCTGGGGGGCCCAACTCCTTCCTGTCTTCCAGCTTGTCCGCGTAGAAGATGTCTGTCTGCGTGGAGTTGTTGTGCTGCATCAAATTCCGTTTATTCTGAGCCTGGACCTCTGGGCCATGGGCTCGGTAGCTCAGCATCTTATCAGAGTCCTTGATGTTTTCAAAGATATTCTGGCCGCTCCACGAGGTGCTCTGAGGGAACACCTAAGTAGGGGGTTGCAAAGGAGTGAGGAAGAGAGCGGGTGAGACGACAGGACCTGGAGCTGTCACCAAAAAAACATCCCTGGAGGTAAAGCCATGGTAGGGAATGGGCCACACACACCCCAAAGTCGGACAGACGGACAGGTGTACAGGTGCACGCCTCGCCGTGGGTGAGGCCTGCTTACAGCCTGGCCGCTATGAACCCACATGAGAGACACAAAGTTCCCTGGTTTGAGCGTTTTCTGAAATCATTTGTACTGTGTTCTGCCTAATTTTTTAAATGATTAAACAAAAATGTAAAAACTTCATTCTTAAAGATATTTCTTACAGTATGCCAAGGCAATGGCATATTATTCAGCGATAAAAAGAAACAACCTATCAGGCCACGAGAAGACACTCAGGGAACCTTAAATGCATATTACGAACTGAAAGAAGCCAATCTGAAAATGCTACAGAGTCCAGCTATATGACATTTTGGAAAACACAAAACTACAAAGATAGTAAAAAGATCAGAGGCTGCCAAAGATTACAGGGGAGGAGGGGAATGGATAGGTGAAGCCCAGAGGATCTTCAGAGCAGTTAGATTATTCTCTACGGTAGTGTGCTGGTGGATATATGTCCTTATACACTTGTCCCAACCCACAGAACATTCTCCAAAAGCGAATCCTCATGTCAACTGAACACTTCAGTTAATACTAATGTATGAATACTGGCTCATCAGTGGCAACAAATGTACCCCCACTGACACAAAATGAACAGGAGAAACAGAGGGATAATATGAGAACTCTCTGTACTAACATAACTTTTCTATAAACCCAAAACTGCTCCCCTAAAAGTCTATTAATTTTTAAATAATACTTTAAAATATCTCTTAATGAAGTAGATGAGCCTATTTCCAGCCTTCTTAGAAAAGTTGACAGGAAAGCACATCAAATGCCCTTAAATCCATTTAGATTCAACAATATTTTGCCAAATTGTCTATACCTATTTACCCTGCAGAACATTTGCAAATAAGTTACAAATATTATGACATTTCACCCTAACAACTTCAACATGCCTTTCCCGCAAATGAAGCCATTCTCCTATATAATCTCAACACCATTATCATACCCAGGAAAAGTAAAAATTTCCTAAGATCACCTAATTATCCAGTCCAGATCCAAATATCCTTCAGAGCTGGGTTGTTTGTTTGTTTTTGGTTTTTAAACCAGGATCCAGTCAGGGTTAGTGTACACCCTAGACTTAGAAATCAAGACTTTTTCCCCAAGGATCCCAGTGATGTGGAAAAGCAGCTCAGGTACACGGAGCTGAGGCTCTGCCCGCCCCAGACAGAGAGAGCAGAGCCAGTGCAGAGTGGGGCCCTTACCTTCAGGAGGGACAGGGTCAGGGAGTCCTGGCAGCTCCGCAGCAGAGACTCACACTCGTTCAGAGACTTGTTGTCCAGTGCAATGCCATTGATCTAGAGCCAACAAAGAGCCCATCAGGCTCGTGCCAGGCCAGGGGTTCTGCCCAGCTGCTGACCCATGCTGGACAGTGGGCCTGGTTATGTAAGGTGCCCATGTCTGGAGCTGGCAAAGGAGAGAAAGCCCCTCGCCAGTAAGGCCCTCAAAGTCCAGTTATGGGGCTTCTGAAGCAAATGAAATACACAGCCTTAAGAGTGCTCTGAGGATGGGACTTGTCTGGCTGGGACCAGAATTCCAGGGGTCCCAGGGAGCATCCCACCCCTGCTGCTTCCTGCTGTGTGATGCTGGACCACGGCTCAGAACTCCTTCACACGCAAAAAGGAAGAAAAACATGTTTGACCCCCGAGGAGTGGGAGGAGACTGAAAATGAGATCACGGTGTGGGAGACCACAGAGGAACCACGTGACACCAAGTATCATCACAAAGACTCCCACAACCCCATACACCTGAGTCTCTGGCCACATCCCTCTCAGACTCATTCCAATCCTTTTTAAAAGTGTATACCCAGTAGATGACCAGTGATATGGGGTAGTGCTCTTGATGGAGCACTCCTCGGCATCACGGACCATTCCATCAGCACAGCCAACCACGTGAGAGCTCACAGCATAAAGCCAAGTGAAAAAGGCCATCTCAAATGGGCACATACTCTAAATTCTACTTACACAATATCCTCCAAATGACAGAATTATGGAGCTGGAGAACAAATTAGTTGCCAGAGTTATGACAGGGGGTGGGGGGTGGAACATGCTGAGGACTGTGGAGGTTAATATAAAGGGTAATTCATTTTGAAGTATGACAGAAATCAAACCAATATTGTAAAGCAATCATCAATCAATTAAAAGACAGAATTATAAAAACAAATAAATAAATGTTAACATGAGGGAGATCTTTGCAGTATTGGACAGTTCTATATCTTGGTTTTTTTCCCTTAATCTAAAATGTGATAGAACAACAGAAATCTATGCATAGACCCTGTGCCCGCATCTACTGTCTGGTTTTGATACCACAGTTACATAAGACGCAGCCAACTGCCATAACTAGAGGATGCGGATACAGGACCACCTTTCTGTATTATCTTTGCAACTTTTTAAATATTACTTAATATCACAACTGAATTATCTCAGCAATTATCTGAAAATCAAAACTTAAAAATATATATTCAGAGTGATTATCTTGGAGTGGTAGATTAATTTTTTTGGTTTTTATCTTGGGACGGTAGATTAATTTGGTTGGTTTTGTTTTTCTTTATAACTTTCCTACATCTTAAAAATTTTCACAATGGCCATATTGCTTTCAAACTCTAGCTTGCCCCCAAATCTGAAAAAACACTGGCAAAGATGTGACATAACAAGCTACCCCAAACACTGAAGATGAGACTGAAAAGGCCACAGCTTCCTTGGAGCACATGGAGAAAGGTCACGTCACAGGATAAATGCTTACAGCCTATGATCCAGCAATTCCACCCCCTAGAACTACACCCCATGGCAAGACACAGCAGTGGCCACGCAGCACTGCTATAGAAGCAAAAATGTCCTGACCGTGCATCAGGGGACTGGCTCAACAACCACTACAGAACATGAAGTTTATTGAAAAGACCAGATTTAAAGATGTAAATCTGGAAGAACCTCAAGGCATGCTGTTAAAAATAAAAAGCAAGGTTAGCAGTAGCACACTATATTATGACCACATCTGAAGTTTAAAAAAAAAAAGTGGGAGCTTAAACTGTAAGATTATAAACATGTGTTGCTTCAAAAAAATAAAGTGGGAGATATAAGTTTTGAGTGTTTTGGAGAGAAAAACACAATGAATTGTTAAAAGTGGTTGCCATCAGGGTGGGAACTGGGAGACAGGGAGTCTAGAACTGGGGAAAGAGTTCCCAAGACTTACAGCCACGATCCTGTCTCCCACGGCAAGGGACCCCTCCTTGGCAGCCGGGCTTCCAGGCACCACGGCGGCAGCATACACTCCATTCTCGAGACTGATGCCACTGTCTGCAAACCACAGAGGCCCACAGTTAACCCCCGCCAGGGTCAAACGGCCCTCTGGCTGTCTCCCCTCATCTTTGTGAGATCAACTTATAAAAGGGACGTTGGCAGACTATGAACTATCCATCTCAGCACCCCAACCAGGTCAGACCATCCAGGGGCCTGATCATGTCTGGTCTAGTGAATCAAACAGTCAGTCACAGCAAGACACAAGACCCAGATGGTCCCCTGGCGGGAAGCACACACACTGTGATACCTTGTTCTGGGAATAAGGTACGCTTGAAAACACACGCACCTTCTCTACACAAGAAAGGGTACCCTATCCATCTCCACGGTCCCTACCTTTATGCCCGCTCAGGTTGATGTGCAGTGGTGTGACCACCTTCCCACCCAGGGACTTCCTCCGACGCACGACCATGTTGATGGCCCCCTCCCCATTGAGAAGTGCCTTGATGGCCTGCTTCTTGTCCTTGTTGATGAGGTCCACGTCGTTGATTCTCAGCAGCCAGTCATTGACCCTGAGGAGGGGCACAGCCAGGTCACTGCCTGAGAAAGCCTTGGGACCAGGGGAATGCCTGTTGCTCCTTCTCGGGAGCAGAACACCAGAAAGCAGGTACCCCACAAACACATTCAGAAAGATTTCCTCTTCCAAGAGAGTAGAGTAGTTAACCTTATGGATGTTGCAGCCTGGGTTCAAATCCAAGCGCTACAACTTACTGGCAGTGTGACGTAGCCCCTCTAGGCCTCAGGGTTCTCATTTGTAAAATGGGGGCAACAAGCACCTGCCTCATGGAATTGTAAAGGTTAATGAATTATATAAAGTGAACTTAGCAGTCAACAAGCACTATGTAGGTGCTAATTATTATCATTACTATGTCATGGGATGAGCAAGCCATGCATATTCTAGACTCTCACACACACCACCTGAGCCCCCTTTAACACACAGAAGCAAAAGGAGAAAGATCAGATTCAGGGGCAATTTGGAGTCAGTATGTCCTTTAAGAACAGGGTTAACAGTTGAACCTGCAAGCTTCGGGTTGCTTCTAAGAGCCCCCCAGATCCTGGGATGCGTTCATTTAAATGCCAGCTGGTGGTCTCCCTGGTGGCTCAGTGGGAAAGAACCCACGTGTCAATGCAGGAGACAAAATGTTGGATCCCTGATCCATGAAGATCCCACATGCCGTGCAATTACCAAGCCTGCAAGCCCCAACTCTTGCGCCTGTGCTCTAGAGCCCGGGAACTACACCCACCGAGCCCACGTGCCCTACAGCCTGTGCCCGGCAACGCGAGAAGCCACTGCAATGAGCGGCCTCCACAGCACAATCAGAGTATCCCCTGCTCGCTGCAACTAGAGAAAGGCTGCGCAGCAATGAAGAGCCAGCACAGCCAAAAGTAATTTTCTTAAAAAAGAAGTATCTTATCAATGTCACCTGGCTCTCCAGGTCCTCTGTGTTAGGTCAAAGGGAAACTACCCCCTCCCCTCCAGAGCTGGGGTCCTTACACTTACCGTAAGCGGCCATCAGCAATGCTTCCTTTGTCCACTTTGGTGACAAATATGCCACAGTCCCCCGGCAAACAAGGCTCATTCACACCTTCTGCCATATCGAACCCAAGTGCTTTCAAGTCAATATCCTCCTGTCAAGAACAGCAGCAACAGCTCACTTGAAGCAGTGATGAGAAACACTTGGCTCTCACACCTCTGGCCACTCACTCCAATGCGAGGGTTGAACCTTCACTCTGATGGGGCACTTGGTCCCCAGGATGAAAGCTCTGAGCAGCTGTGATCCACCCCTCTCTGCCACTGCAGACACACAGCCCCTCGTGCTCTGCTCTCCACACGCTGCCAGCATCTGCCGGGGGACACAGGAGGCCAAGCTGCGGCTGCCACCTGGCTTGGACAAGTGCCGGCAAAGGATGCATCTGCACCCTGGGAGGAAAAGCTGACCTCCCAACTAGCAGCCATGAAACTGGAGGGCACTGCGAGAGGGCCGGCCACCCTCTCACTTCCGTCCCAAGCCTGCATGTTGAGGAGAGCTGGGGAGAAAAAGACCTGCGGGCAGTTTACCGTCTCCCTTTCAAACTCCACCACTTCTGTCTCCCACTCCATAGAGTCTGTGTCGATGGCCGAGTCGTGCGAGCTGTGGGCCATCAGCTGCCGGAACCGGGCCTCCTTTTCCAACTGGGATTCCATCTGCTCCCTGCGGACGAAGAGAGAGTCATGGCAATGGCCCTCTGGGAGGCAAAGCATCCCAGCCGAGTCCACTGGGAAACGAGGTGGACCATGCCCATCTCCCTCACACTACACACCAGCTTCCTAATAAATCCAAGGGTCAGGTCAAAGCTTCCTGAATCAGTGGGTTTTCATAGTTTTTAAGTCTCAGAAATTTGCCCCAAACTTATCTAGGTAGGGGTTTAATGCAATTCTGATAGAAATGCCAGTAAGACTTTCTGTAGCCAAGACTATTCTAAAATGTATATGGAAAGGCAAGGAATTAGAATGACTAAACCAATTTTTAAAATGAAGAATAAAATGGGAGGGATCATTCTACTTGATTTCAAGACTTATACAGCTACAGAAATCAAGGCTGTGTGGAACTGCCAGGAAGACAGAGACATGGATCAATGGAACAGAAGAGAAGACCCAGAATCAGCTCCACAAAGTACAAAAGGTACAGAAGCAGTTCCACAAAGAAAGCACCGTCTTCAACTAAGGATGCTGGAGCAAGTAGACATCACGGCAACAGACTCTCAACCTAAAGCCCATACCTTACGTAAAGATTAACTCACGATCTATCATAGATTTGAATGTAGAACTATAAAACTTTTAGAAGGAAAGTGTAGGAGAAAATCTTTGAGATCTAAAATAGATTAAGGGTTTTTCAGACATAACATAATCCATTAAAAGTTTTTTAAAAAAATCAATACATTGGATTTGATCGAAATAAAAAGCTTTAGCTCTCAGAAAGACCCAGGGAAGAGGACGAAAAAAAGACTCAGAAACCTTGTAATCTTCCCTAGTAACATCCTTCTTCCTAAAACCTGGGCCCAGATGACCTTCCGAATTCACCATTACTGCCCTGACACACTCCTGCTGCGCGTTCACTGCACGTGGCTCAGCTCTCACCCACCATGTAAGGCTGATGCTTCTGCAGACGGGGGGCTTCCTGGGCAGCAGCAGCAAGTCCCTTGCCTGCATCCCACCAGTTAAGAGAACTTAGCACAGAGAAGGCGCAAATACAAATGTGCTGAACAAACACACAAACGGAACCTGACATTCCTCAAAAGTTCCAGGCAACTCTGGCTCAATTACTGCGCAAAACCTCTTCCCATGCTCAAGCCCCCAGGGCTCCAGGCTTTGCCCTAATTTGATTCTACCACTTGCTAGATCCAGACTGGGGCCCTGGAGAACCTGCCTTTTTGCCTCTTAACCTCTGGGATTTTCTTAGAGTGCTTAAGCCCCAGGGCTTCTGGGTTTTCATTAAGCAAATGAAGCTGTTTGTCTCCTGTTAAGAGGTGCTGTTGAACAGGGAGGAAGGGGAAGCAGTCACCCACTTGTGGAAGACTTCACTTGAATGTGCGAGGCTTGCAGACTCACTAGCTTCTCACCACCCTATCAGGTTGGGAGGTCTCACGAACAGAGAGACAGCCACTGCTTCTCAACTACAGAGTCTGGTTCCTGTTCTGAACTGCAATGATGGCTGTTGGGATCTGCCAGTTTCTGTTTTTCAGCTTGGATCTTTGTATTTTCTATACACTGGGAGGGGCCACCAAGTCTGAAGTGACGTCCCTGGAGCAGCGCTGTGATCTAGTGTCTGACGCCCCACACAGCACAGGCAGAGTAGACTGGAGTGGTAGTAACAACCACCTTCAAACGCTGCTTCACAATCTGTCATCTTTCTGTCCCCTCGCATACTGGTCTCTCAGATGGCCCTGCCTTGGGTCCGTCTCCGTGTGCTGCGAGCCCCACAGAGACTGATGGCTTGTGCCTCCCCCAGGGCCTGGTCCACAAAGAACAGGTACCTTGCAAATCCTTGCTGAGTTGGCGAGTGAACGAGGGAGGGAGAGAGGGAATGAATGGACAACACGTGCTTGCCCGTCCCCCAGCAGACTGCCCGGGGCAGGGGCCTTCCTTCCGATGCCCCTGTGCACACGGTGCCCGTCCACCCCATAGGCTCACCAAAGGGCCGCTGCCACTTCTGTGCTGGTCTGAGGATTTCTAATCAACTCTCAACGTAGAGGCAACCCTGGGACACATTTTATGGACTGACCAAGAAAGGGGACCGGCGGCCAGGCCTGCCCATGGGGCTGCTGTGCCCTGGAGGTAGGGGGCCCTGTGCTCCCCGGGTGCCAGCTCATCCCAGCAGTGCCCACCCCAGCATACTTGAGCTCCTTCAGCTCCCGGCTGACATCGTTCTTCTGTTTGCGAGTGTCGTCCAGGCTGCGCAGGGCCTCAGCCAGCTCACTCACTGCCCGGTCCCGCTCCCGCCTCAGGTTGTCACAGAGCGTCCTGACAGAAGGGGCAAAGGGCAAGGTCACTGTGAGGAGCAGGGGGTGGAGGACTCATGGCCTGCAGTGAAGCTTGCAGCCCATGCTCCTGAACACCCTGGATGCCTGATGCATGGGAGGAGTGCTTGAGAGTTTAGAGACAAGACCTCCCGGGCCAATCCCACGCAGGGTCAGAGGGGACACCTTGGACCTGGCAGAGGGGACAACCCCATGGTTACCAGGCAACAAGCATCTCATTCTGCAGTCCAGTGTTCATCCCACAGTTTCAGCCTCAGTGTACCTGAGGTCAAACACCATGCTCCCACTCCCAGCCCATCTGGCAAGGCCCGGTGCTCCAGCACCAACCGCATGCTTCATGCAGGTTTTTCTAGAGTTGCCCTCCACCCCACAACTAGATGGAGCCCCCCATTTGGACAGAAATCATGTCTTAGGCATCTCTGCAGCCCGAGCCCTATGCAGGTAGAAAGTGTAGGCTTAAAAAGTCTCTAACAAACGTGTGGCCTCTGGGATCCCAGGATCAGCTTGGTCAGTCAGACAGGAGGTGGGGACAGGTGACCCAGCAGCAGGGGAGTCTGCGCTCTGTGCCACCTCCAGAACTGCATCCTGCCACCGGATGGACCCTGAGTGGGCAGGTCCCTACCTCTCAATGGCCCCAAGTCCCCTCCAACCCTGAACCTTCTTCATCTCCCGAGCAGCCCAGAGTACATCTGTCTCTCCAAACGGCCACAAGTTACAAAACGTCTCAGTGACCAGGTTCTCAGTCATCACCAGCAACACCACGCCACTAGGGCCTCTCCTGGCTTTACTCCAGGCTAAGGTCCAAGTCTACACTCAAGGGCTTCCCTTCAGAGGTGCTCACCACCTGTCCTCAGGAGCCCTGTCAGCCGCTTCTCCTATTGCCTCTGTAAGTGTGCACCCCACTCATGCCACACCCAGTCCCAGGCCTGCCCTGAGTTCACCAACCACCTTTGTTCATGATGGTCCCTCAGGCTGCAGCACCCATCCCCCTTCTCCATTTAGAAAAAATGCCACTCAAGCTTAAGTTCTAGCTCGAATGCCATGCTTCCTGGGGAGACCTCCCTACCTGCCCCCCAGTTCCCTGCACACCCCCACGGGGTTCACTGTTCATGCATCTCCCTTCCCCCATTGCCCTGTCCCATGACGTTGCTTGGCCCCCTCACAGGCATCACATGTGCCCAGGAGCCTCAAAGGCTATTTCTCTCCCAGGGTCTCCTTAAAGCTCAAGGGACCATCGGTTGTCAGCAACCAATGAATACTGCCTGTAAGAATGGAGTTCTGTGATACAAATGAATTTACTTACCAAATAGAAAGAGAGAGAAACTTACAGAGTTACACAATGAACCTATGGTTGCTGGGTGGGGAGGGGAAGGACGAACGGAAGGGAAAGTTAGAGAGTTTGGGATGGACATGTACACAACGCCATATTTAAAATGGATAACCATCAGGGACCGACTGTGTAGCACAGGGAACTGCGCTCAGTGTGCTGTGCCAGCCTGGATGGGAGGGAGGTCTGGGGGAGAGTGGATACATGTGTATGGACAGCTGAGTCCCTTCGCTGTTCACCTGAAACTACCACCACGTTGTTTGTTAAGCAGCTACACCCCAACACAAAATACAAAGTTTAAAAAAAAGAATGCATTTCTGAAACGTCCGTTGCACCAGAAGCCTCTAAGCCTGGCCTTGTGCCACTTCACGAGGGTCTATGCTCTGGACACAGCAGGCACTTGGACCTCTAGGGTGAAGGGAAATAGGATGTTGAGATGCAATGGAAAATTCCAAAGTTTCACTATGAGTTGAGACTGGGGCATCACCTAGAGTGAGAACGACGACCCAGGTCACTCCCACCAGACCTGGAAGTAAGTGGTAAAGACTCTGACCCTCCCACAGACCCACTGCGTCATGGGGAGACCTGAGCCCGTGGGGGCCCCAGCGCCCATACCGGATGCTGTCGCGCTCAGCCACAATCTTGTCCCGCTCCTGGAATGCCCAGTCCCGCCGGCACTTGGCCACGTCCGCCTCTTGGAGGGCTTCCTTCAGCTCCTGGCACAGAGCCTTGCACTGCTTTCGAAGGATTTCAGCCTCCTTGTTGGCTCTCCCGGCATCCATCGTCACTGTGTCTTTGATCTGCAGGAGGACAACGAGCGAGCAGAGGGGGAGGTTACTGGGCCTTCTGGTCTGGAAGTGCCCTCCAACTGGTGCAGGAGCTGGGGCTGCACTCTCCTGAGCTGGATGGAGGGAAGTGCTGAGATCCCAGGCAGAGCCCATTCCGACACACCCCAAACCATGACAACATGCTCCACAGCCATGCTCAGACCCCTAGTGATGCTGTATTCATGTTCACCCAAACTCGCTCAGCCCCTCACAGAGCCAGGACTGGAAGCCCGGCCCCTCCTCTGTCCTGGTCTCAGGGGCCCAGGGGAAATGACCCCCAGAGGGCTCCTCCTAAACCCCACCTGCCACTTACGGGATGTGTGTCTTGCAGAGAGCCCTCTGCACCTCTCTAGAGAGTGCTCGTGACAAATCGTGACATGAGGCCCCACTGCAGCGAAGGGTGCAGCACTGGTCATGACGCTTCCCCACCCACTGTGTCTACAGCACAGCTGATATACTCTGGCATACGGTTATCGCTAAATCTGAAAAGTCACTGGCTGCTGTTTGCTGGGGAAGTCCTGGGTGTCTCAGCTCCTTTAAAAAGCTGAAATCTAAAGGATCTGCTTCTAGACCTCTTTCCAAAGCACGACATGCTCCGTTAAAATCTCAAATCAAACTCTTTGAAGCACTCATACAGAAAGCTCCCCCTGGGTTTCTGCAATCCTCAGAAAACATGAAGAATACGACAACGACGAAGTGAGTGCCTACTGCTAGAGTAACTCCTAGTCCAGCTCAAACGCTTTCTGAAGAAGTAAAATACACACGAGATAGAATACTCCTCTGGTCATCGTCCACCTCCCCCGGTGCCTCCCCTCCTACCCCTCTGCTCCCCAAGGCTCCCTCCTCACTTTACGCAGTACCTCCCCCCTCATACAATGTTCCCCAACTTTCTACCAAATTCAATCCCCAGGCAGGACTGGACATCAGAGATGCAACTACGTTCAAGGGGCAGTAGAAAGCACTACCAGTCCAAGTGACCAAGCTTGCCTTTCAAGGGGACAGTGGCTCTGTCAGAGGGGCCTGTCTTAGGAAGCGATCCAGTCTCCGGAAGGACCTCTGTGAAAGGCAGCAGCGCCCCACGGCTTCCCTGGGGCAGCTACCAGTTTCCACGTCCTCCTGAGGCCGGCGAGCTTTCAGGAACCTGGAAGCCCATGGCCAGAGGTTGGACGCCGGCCCGGGTGAAGGAAGTCCCTGGATGTGCCCACTCTCAGAGGTGGGAAGCAAGGGAGAGAGATGGCAGAGCTGACCAGGTGTCCAGAGCGAGGCAAAAACCCTGACAGGGCCCCCACCTGCCCTTTCTTTGCACAACCCACTCTGGAGAAGACAATAGGGTGGGTGGGAGGCAATGAAAGAGAAAAGAGGGTAAATAAACAGGAGGTACAGAGAGGAGAGGGGGGAGCATAGGAAGGCACAGGTGTCAGAAGGAAAAAGAACCACCAGCCCTGTTGAGCAGAACAAAAACAGTTCTGAGACCTGGGCCCTGGCCTGGCTCAAGGTCCATCTCAGATGACCCCACAAGAAGTGGCTGCTGGAGAGGGGTGGGAGCAATCCTTAGGGACCTCGCAGGCCATGGGAAGATAAGACCCTCCATGCCCACACCTCAGAGCCAGGACGGCCCAGGCCACAGACTTAGCCTCTTCTGTCCAAACGGAGAACGGTCTTGTCCCAGAAGCCAGACAGATTCCAGAGGGAGCCGAGGGTTTCAGCTGTGGAAGCTACAGGGGTGGGGGCTGGGCTGTCCTCGCCTACTGACTGGGATGGGTGCCCAGAAAAGATTCCTGTCTCAGCTGACAGCAGACCTCATGTGTGGCCAGTGCCCCCTGTGAAGGTTCAGGGTTCCAGGCTGGAGGCACACGGGAGCCCTGGGAGGAGTGGGCGACATGGGCCACCAGACCAAGCACTGTGGGGCAGCCGGGGGTCTTCCTCCGCCCCCGTGTTTCTGCAATCCTGCCAAGAGCACAATTAACCTTTCTCATCTCAGCCAGGTGGCCGCTGGCCTATCACAGGCTCACCTTCAATGGCTTTAACACACCGTCCTTGACGCTGTAGTTCAGGGACTGATTCAGGCATTTCTGATGTTTTTACTCTTCATCATTTTGTTTCCCTTATTTGATATCAACATTTTCCCCAACAATTAAGCTCTTGTACCAGAATATGAAAATGAGGTTGATGTTTTCTCCAGGGCAATCACCAAGCCCTAACACATTATATTTGCTTATTAAGAATCTCTTCAATTACCTAGAATAATAGTCCAATTCAGAGAGTCAGACAGTATGTTGGTAGATAGATGTCAGGAGCCACGGGTGGGGGTGGTGGAGGGATGGGGAGTTAGCGTCTAGTTGGGACAGAGTTTCAGTTTAGAAAGGTGAAAATTGGAGAGATGGATGATGGTAAGAGCTGCACGACAATGTGAATCAACTTAGTGCCAATGAACTGTGCAGTCAAATACGGTTAAAATAGTATGTTTTATATTATGTGACTTTTACAGCAATAAAAAAAATGAATCTCTTCATTATCGTCTTTTAAAAATTTCATCAAAGAAAAAATATTCCTTTTCACGATGGCTTTCACCTTGATGGTCTGGAGAAGTCTCACTCCCTCTGCATGAAACTGTCATTATTTGGCCCATTTTTGCCTATAAAAACAATCTCATAGGATGCACCCTAATCCTAACAGGGTGGTAAAGTTCAGATGGGCATAAAAATAACCCTGATAATCAAGACTTATACCATTCCCACTTTACGCAGATACCATTCTAAGTGTGTTTTCAATGTTAATTCAGCTGATGGTCGCAACCACCCTGCGAAGCAGATGCTGTCATCGTTTTCAGTTTGTAGATGAGGCAACTGAGAGGCCCAGAGCTCTAGGAGAGGTGAGAGGTGGTTGAGGAGGTCCACCCTCCAAGCACTGCTCCCAGCACTGCCAGGGCATGAGGCAGCATCACTGTCCAGAGAGGGGCTCTCGAGCCCTGGCCACCCCTCGGGTATCAGCCCTGCCTCAGACTCAGTCCAGGGGGCTCTGGCTCCAACAATCGGCACACACTGTCCCTTCCCAAACTGCCCAACCTTTAACACCTTCTTTTCACTTTTCACTGGAGAAGGCGATGGCACCCCACTCCAGTACTCTTGCCTGGAAAATTCCATGGACAGAGGAGCCTGGTAGGCTGCAGTCCATGGGGTCACTAAAAGTCAGACACAACTGAGCAACTTTACTTTCACTTTTCAGTTTCATGCATTGGAGAAGGAAATGGCAACCCACTCCAGTGTTCTTGCCTGGAGAATCCCAGGGACAGGGGAGCCTGGTGGGCTGCCGTCTATGGGGTCACACAGAGTCGGACATGACTGAAGTGACTTAGCTTAGCTTAGCTTTCACTTTTCACAGGCCAGTTTTCAAGCCTTTATTCTAATGGACCTGCAGAGCAAAGTAGAATTGAGAAGAATGAATGGAGAACTACTCCAATGGAAAGAAAATCTGCTCTGATCAAGTTCAGCAGCTCCAAACAGAGCCAGACATGAAGCAACAGAATGCAAAAGCAATCTCAAACAGGGAGAGTCCACGGGCCTATGTCCACGGCCCTGTGCTCTGCCTCAGTGGAACACACCTGGTCATAGGAATAAGCAGTGTCAGCAATGAGGTCTGGGTGGCCAGGCAGGAAAGATGCAGAGATGCCCCACTGGTCACTCAGCAGTCAAGCTCAGCAGCTCAATTTGGATGCTCCTGAGCCCCATTCCCTGCAGATTCATCCCCCCAGGAAGCAAAGCTTGAAAGGGCCCTTGGGCTCAGCCTAGTAGACCATCTTCTGATCAGGAGCCCAACCACCCCTCCACAGAGCAGATTCCTCAGATGTTGGGGGAAAGGAATACCGTGTGTGCTCTTCCAGACTCACAAGGCCAAATGTATCTATGGCTCTGGAACCCTGGTCTTGGGACCCTGGCCTTGGGATATCTTCTTAATGAGCAAGTCCTTGAGCTGACTTCCAGCTAGAGACTAATCAACCATCACATCACCGAGGGCATGGGTGAGCATCTGCACGTGTCATCCAACCTTCTTCCTACACTGTCAGCTCCAGATACCCGGGACCATAGCTGGACCTCACCTGTGTCCCATGCAGCCTGACCAGAGCCTGGCACCGAGCATGAGCTCAGCAGTTACCCAGGCAACATGAGAGAGCCCAGCCAGCAGCAGGCCAGAGGTGAAAAGCCATCAGCTCCCTGCTACTCCAAGCACCTATGTACCACAGCCCTTCCTCCCTCACCACCTTCCTACCTGTCGCAGCGCCTCCATCTCCTCGCTGGCCGCCTTCTTCTCAGACGTGCTGCTCTTGAGCTTGGACTCAGCCAGCTCTACTTCGGTCTGCAGCTTGTCCAGCTCGGAGATGACCTGGTCGCGCTCGCTCATGATGAGCTTGTACTCGCTGTACACCGCGTCCCGCTCCTCCTTGTACTTCTCCGACTCCTTGGCGGTTTTCGCCTGTGTGGTCCTCAGCTCCGTCAGCTCTGACTGCAGCAACTCCATCTCCCACTGCAGGTCCTTGTTCTGGGCTGTGGCTTTGTTCAGCTCATGGTGAATGGCCTCAAACCTGGGGGAGAGGGGCAGCCAGGACGTGGGGGATGGGGACCTGCCCGGCCAGCTCTGCTGTGCTGGACAGTGAAGCACGAAGATTTGAAAGAGGTCATTCTCCACACCCCCAGGAGAGTAAAGTCATGAAGGACCAGTGCCCTTGGACCCCAACTTTTTCTCAACCTTTTACAAATATTCGAAGTTGCACAGAGGACTTCACTCCCTCTGCTCTACCAGAAAAAAAAACAGAATTCTTTCTTTCTTCCATGGTCAAGCTACATTATTTTTAAAAATTAAAAAAAAAAAAACTATAATCACAGCCTATGAAAGATAAAAGTGGCCTGAATGATCACTGAGTCTGGCCACCTCATTTCACAGATATAGATGATAAGGCTTCGAGATACAGGTGACTGGTCCAAGGTCACCAGGTTGGCATCAGGGCACAGCTCAGTCCTTCCAGGCAAGGAAGACCCTGCCATGAAGGTAGCCCTGCAAATTAAAGCCTGCAGCTCCAGAGCAGCGTTTCTGAATGTGGGTTCCTTGGAGCACCAACCCTGCGTGGAGCTCCATTAAAGAAAGTGTACCCTTTACTGACCGATGTTTAGGAGACAGTGCACTCTGCCCCCTCTTGGAAGAATCTAGTGCACAGTACCAGAGTAAAGGCTCTGAGAAGTCCTGCGGGGCAGATGCCTGTTTATGTGCCACCTGGCAACTCCCAAACTCTCTTACAGCTGGAGACATCCTTTCATATAAAGCTAATAGGCAACTAAGAGGACAGGTATGCCGCAGAAATGTACTTAAGAAACACTGTTTGAGGGCTGGGGTCACAGCCCTATAGATTATCTACCTTAATAAAAAGTAGAACTTTTGGAAGAAATAGTGCCCAGGACAATTAACTTCCCTATCTGTTAGGTGGGTGAGTGACAGGGAGAGGCTTGTGAGGCAACCTCAGAATCAGGATGGTCAGAACACCCGAGCTATTCAGACGGGAGAAAAGAGCACAATGACCACGACATGCTGAGGGTCAGGAAAATGATTTCTGGAGATAACGTAACTTTTTATTGAAAGAGCTCAAGGTGCTCTTTTTCCTTCCAGAAAGTGGCAGGGAGCCTTGCAGATAACCAAGAGCCCACAGAGGAGAGAGTGGTCCCTGGCAGGGAAGGTAGCACTTGGCCCTCTGGCCGTTCTCCGAGAACAAAAGACAGGCCGGCTCGCTGCCTCCCGTAGCGGCCCAGGTTCCTACCTCCTCAGGGAGAGGGCACACTGGTGCTGCAGCTGGATGGCCGTGTCCCTCTGCTGGGTCAGCATCTCCGTCTGCTTCAGCAGGCGCTGGTTCTCCTCTTCCAGCTGCTCCAGGCGGCTCAGGTCCGAGTTGTGGATGGCGACTTTCTCACTGTACCGCTTCCGCAGGGCGTCATAGTCCTTCTTCACCACCTCCAGCTTGTCCATGGCCGTGTCGTACAGCTTGTTGAGAATTTCTGATGACCCGTTGTGCTTCAACACCTGGGGACCAGAGAATCATGCTTACCAAAGGTCGGAGGGCAGAAGAACAACAAACTGGCCTCCATCTGTCTGGGGAAGGACTGTTGGCAAGGGAGGAGAGGTTACACCCTCTGGCCTTCAGGAGTCTCACGGTCTGATTCCACAGGCCCTGCAGGCACACTGAGCTGATTCACTCTTTCACAAATATTCCTTCAGTAGTGTACAGCAAAGAGTTATTGTAGCAGGTCTGAGATGTCTAGCCTTAGGGAGGCCTGCTTGCAAGCTGACCCTTGGCTGGTGTCTGGTAACATGAATGGTAAGTAGTCCACTGCACTGATATAAAACTTTTCCCAAGTGATAGGAAGGGTTTTCCATGACTGGAGTGGATGGACAGTGTGTCTTGGGCTCAGCACCACCTTTCTTCTGGGAGTCTTGAATTTCAGAGCATGCTAAGCAAGGGGCTACGTATATGGCCACTCCCAGTAAAAACTCCCTGGGCAGGGAGGATTCATGAGCTTACCTGGTTACAGTCTCACGTGTTGTCATGATTCAGTGCTGGGGGAACTAAGCCTGTCCTGTGTGACTCCACAGCAGGATTCTCAGAACTCATCAACCAGTTTCCTCTGGACTTTTGCCCCATGCACCCCTTTCCAGGAGAAAGGACCAGGGACCCCACAAGAGACTGACCCAGACTTGCCCAGGAGTGTCCAGGAGTCTCCAGCAGAGGCGGGGGTCGGTGCTGGCCTGCTGCAGGGTTGGGGGCAGTGAGTGTAGCAGTGCATGCGTGGGACCTTTTGAAGGAGGTCACCATCATCTTCATGACCTCCAACATAGTTTTGGCCCCAGGAAAATATCAGAGAGGGAACACAGCCCCACCCATCAACAGAAAACTGAATTAAAGATTTACTGAGCATGGCCCCCCCGCATCAGAATAAGACCCAGTTTCCCCCTCAGTCAGTCTCTCCAATCAGGAAGCTTCCATGAGCCTCTTATCTTTCTCCATCAGAGGACAGACAGACTGAAAACCACAATCACAGAAAACTAACCAATCTGATCACATGGACCACAGACTTGTCTAACTCAGTGAAACTATGAGCCATGCCATGTAAGGCCACCCAAGACGGACAGGTCATGGTGGAGAGGTCTGACAAACTGTGGTCCACTGGACAAGGGAATGGCAACCACTTCAGCATTCTTGCCCTGAGAACCCCATGAACAGTATGAAAAGGCAAAATGATAGGACACTGAAAGATGAACTCCCCAGGTCGGGATGTGCCTAATATGCTACTGGAGATCAGTGGAGAAATAACTCCAGAAAGAATGAAGAGACGGAACCAAAGCAAAAACAACACCAAGCTGTGGATGTGACTGGCAACAGAAGCAAAGTCCGATGCTGCTGCTGCTGCTCAGTCACTTCAGTCGTGTCCGACTCTGTGTGACCCCATAGACAGCAGCCCACCAGGCTCCCTTGTCCCTGGGATTCTCCAGGCAAAAACACTGGAGTGGGCTGCCATTTCCTTCTCCGGTGCATAAAAGTGAAAAGTCAAAGTGAAGTCGCTCAGTCGTGTCAGACTCTTAGTGACCCCATGGACTGCAGCCTACCAGGCTCTTCTGTCCATGGGGTTTTCCAGGCAAGAGTACTGGAGTGGGGTGCCATTGCCTTCTCCAAAGTCCGATGCTATAAAGAGCAATATTGCATAGGAACCTGGAATGTTAGGTCCATGAATCAAGGAAAACTGGAAGTGGTCAAACAGATGACAACAGTGAATGTCAACAGTTTAGGAATCAGTGAACTAAAATGGACTGGAATGGGTGAATTTAACTCAGATGACCATTGTATCTACTACTGTGAGCAAGAATCCCTTAGAAGAAATGGAGTAGCCATTATAGTCAACAAGAAAGTCCAAAATGGAGTACTTGGATGCAATCTCAAAAACGACAGAATGATCTCTTTTTGTTTCCAAGGCAAACCATTCAATATCACGGTAATCCAAGTCTATGCCCTGACCAGTAAATAATGCTGAAGAAGCTGAAGTTGAATAGTTCTATGAAGACCTATAAGACCTTCTAGAACTAACACCCAAAAAAGATGTCCTTTTCATTATAGGGGACTAGAATGCAAAAGTAGGAAGTCAAGAAACACCTGGAGTAACAGGCAAATTTTGCCCTGGAGTACAGAACGAACAAGGGCAAAGCCTAATAGGGTTTTGCCAAGAGAATGCACTGGTCATAGCAAACACCCTCTTCCAACAACACAAGAGAAGACTCTACACATGGACATCACCAGATGGTCAATACCGAAATCAGACTGATTATATTCTTTGCAACCAAAAATGGAGAAGCTCTATACAGTCAGCAAAAACAAGAACAGGAGCTGACTGTGGCTCAGATCATGAACTCCTTATTACCAGACTTAAATTGAAGAAAGTAGGGAAAACCACTAGACCATTTAGGTATGACCTAAATCAAATCCCTTACGATTATACAGTGGAAGTTACAAATAGATTCAAGGGATTAGATCTGATAGACAGAGTGCCTGATGAACTATGGACAGAGGTTCGTGACATTGTACAGGAGACAGGGATCAAGACCATCCCCAAGAAAAAGAAATGCAAAAAAGCTAAATGGTTGTCTGTGGAGGCTTTACAAATAACTGTGAAAATAAGAGAAGCAAAAAGCAAAGGAGAAAAGGAAAGATATACCCATTTGAATGCAGAGTTCCAAAGAATAGCAAGGAGAGATAAGAAAGCCTTCCTCAGTGATCAGTGCAAAGAAATAGAGGAAAACAATAGAATGGGAAAGACTAGAGATCTCGTCAAGAAAATGAGAGGTACCAAGGGAACACTTCATGCAAATATGAGCACAATAAAGGACAGAAATGGTATGGACCTAACTGAAAGCAGACAATATCAGGAAGAGGTGGCAAGAATACACTAAAGAACTATACAAAAAAGATCTTCACAATTCAGATAATCACTATGGCATGATGACTCACCAGGAGCCAGACATCCTGGAATGCGAAGTCAAGTGGGCCTTAGGAAGCATTACTAAGAACAAAGCTAGTGGAGGTGATAGAATTCCAGTTGAGCTATTTCAAATCCTGAAAGATGATGCTGTGAAAGTGCTACACTCAATATGCCAGCAAATTTGGAAAACTCAGCAGTGGCCACAGGACTGGAAAAGGTCAGTTTTCATTCCAATCCCTAAGAAAGGCAATGCCAAAGAATGTTCAAACTACTGCACAATTACACTCATCTCACATGCTCGCAAAGTAATGCTCAAAATTCTCCAAGCCAGGCTTCAACAGTAGATGAACCGTGAACTTCCAGATGTTCAAGCTGGATTTAGAAAAGGCAGAGGAACCAGAAATCGAATTGCCAACAACTGCTGGATTATCAAAAAGGCAAGAGAGCTGCAGAAAAACATTTAATGCTGTTTTATTGACTATGCCAAAGCCTTTGACTGTGTGGATCACCACAAACTGTGGAAAATTCTTCAGGAGATGGGAATACCAGACCACCTGATCTGCCTCTTGAGAAATCTGTATGCAGGTAGGAAGCAACAGTAAGAACTGGACATGGAGCAACAGACTGGTTCCAAATAGGAAAAAGAGTACGTCAAGGCTGTATATTGTCACCCTGCTTATTTAACTTATATGCAGAGTAATCATGAAAAACACTGGGCTGGAGGAAGCACAAGCTGGAATCAAGATTGGCGGGAAAAACATCAATAACCTCGGATATGCAGATGACACCACCCTTAGAGCAGAAAGTGAAGAACTAAACAGCCTCTGATGAAAGTGAAAGAGGAGAGTGAAATAGTTGGCTTAAAGCTCAACATTCAAAAAACTAAGATCATGGCTTCTGGTTCCATTACTTCATGGCAAAGAGATGGGGAAACAGCGGAAATGGTGACAGACTTTATTTTGGGGGGGCTCCAAAATCACTGCAGATGGTGACTGCAGCCATGAAATTAAAAGATGCTTACTCCTTGGAAGGAAAGTTATGACCAACCTAGATAACATATTCAAAAGCAGAGACATTACTATGCCAAAAAAGGTCCATCTAGTCAAGGCTATGGTTTTTCCAGTGGTCATGTATGGATGTGAGAGTTGGACTGTGAAGAAAGCTGAGCGCTGAAGAATTGATGCTTTTGAACTGTGGTGTTGGAGAAGACTCTTGCGAGTCCCTTGGACTGCAAGGAGATCCAACCAGTCCATCCTAAAGGAGGTCAGTCCTGAGTGTTCATTGGAAGAACTAATGCTGAAGCTGAAACTCCAATACTTGGGCCACCTTGTGCAAAGAGCCAACTCATTTAAAAGACCCTGATGCTGGGAAAGATTTAAGGCGGGAGAAGAAGGGGATGACCAAGGATGAGATGGTTGGATGGCATCGCCAACTCAATGGACATGGGTTTGGGTAAACTCCAGGAGCTGGTGATGAGCAGGGAGGCCTGGCATGGTGCAGTCCATGGGGTTGCAAAGAGACGGACACAAATGAGCAACTGAACTGAACTAACCCCTTTCCATGGCTGATTTTGTGTCCTTTTACTGAAATAAATTTTATCCATGAATACAATTATATGCTAAATTGTACAAATCCTTTTAGCAAATCACCAAACCTGGGGGTGATGCTGAGTACCCCAACACAAGTAGCTAACATGTTCTAGTCCTATCCCAGATGCTGGAGATGCTGCTCAGACACAATGACTGTGGTCTCAGGCCCTCTTAACCTGATGGGACGATACAGACACACACACACACACACACACACAGGGACAGAGATAGGTAGATAGTTAGAAAAAGAGACCAAATAAAATAACCCGAGAGTGTAAGAAGGGCTGTCAAAGAAATAAAAAATAAAATAGAGTAATGAGCTGGAGAGAGATTTTTGAGCCACAGAGTAGGTCAGGACAGAGGCTAAAGCCTGAAGAGGAGTCTCTAAGAAGGTGACTTCTGAGCTTGGGTGCAAACGAAGAGCAGCAGCCAGGAGCACACCTGGCAGACGAGCGAGCAGGTTCAAAGGCCCTGAGGCAGGAGTCACTAGCCACGTCCACGCACGGACAGGGCAGGGCAGAGGGACTGGAGCCCAGTGAACCAGCAGGAGTGGACACACACACAAAAGGCCAGAGAAGCAGACACGGCTACAAGGCGTATAGCAAAGACTGTATCCCGAGTGACATGGGAACCCCAGGAGGGTTTTAAGCAAAACAGTGCTCCACTCTGACTTACAGGTACTAAGGCTCTTAAGGCGCTGCCCTAGATAACAAACTACAAGATGGGCTAAGAGATGGTCAGGGCCTGCTGACCTCCGCTAAGCACCTCAGGGGACCTGAGCCCTTGGGTGGGTTTATTTCCTTATTCCTCAGCTGATAGCACTGAACCAGAAAAGCCTATTTAACTGTTCCAGCTCCAGTCCAGGAATCACCTGGCTCCATCCAACATGGATTCTGGGTTATCAGAAGATCTTTGCAGTCAAGAAAACCAAAACCTGGAACTACTGAATACTCCCTTTGGAGGGAGGTGAGCCCTCAATAAATATGATTAACAAGAAAGCGCTAATTCAAATGTCAGAATTTTTCAGAGACAGGGAAAATGAGTTCACCCCTCTGAGATATTATCTCCTGGGGCTGTGGACTACGGGGGAAAAGGGAATCGCAGAAATCAGCTCACTCAAGGCTTTTAGTCTTCTTCCTTTTCTTTTCTCCTTTTTTCTTTTTTTTTAAGGCAAAACTCTTTCCTTCAAAGGAAATTTTACAACACCAAACTAGAAAACTCATTTTAAAGAACAGTACACAGGCTCCTCAGTTGATTAAAATCATCAACAGTTTTATAAAAATGCTTCGCTACTGCAGATCAGGACTGCATGCTGAGAAATGGTCAGAAAACCACTGATGGAGCCTCACTTCATCATTTAAAGTCTTCTTAAAAAACAATGAAGTATCTTCCAAACATACAGTAAAGCACAGCAAATAATGCAATAAAATGATAAGAACCCACTACTATGCTCTCACCTTAAGGCAATCAATGAGGGATTGATTCCAGGACCCCTCTCAGATACCAAACTCCATGAATGCTCACATCTCGTATGTCATAGGGTATACTGCGTGTGTGCTTAGTCTTCAGTCGTGTCTGAGTCTTTGCAGCCTGCCAGGCTCCCCTGTCCATGCACATGCTCCCTATCCTTTACATCATCTCCAGATTATGTATAATCCCTAACACAACATAAATGTTTTGGAAATAGTTGCCAGCAAGGCAAATACAAGGTTTGCTTTTCCAAGCTTTCTGGTATTTTTCCCCCAATTTCTGGCTGGTTGAATTTTCAGATGCGAAACCCAAGGATATAGAGGGCCAGCTGTACTTTGTCACATATCTCATACTGCTTTCCAAAGATATAAATTATTACAGATGCTCAGCTAAAGCCCCCAGTATACCCTTCTCTTATTTAGTACCCCTCACGTCCCCCTCCAGAATTGCTCCCCTACGTTTGCTATCCACCATCAGAATGCATAATATTTTACTTCCACTACTTACGTACTCGTGAAAAGTCCTAATCGTGCTACATGTGCTTCCTTTTGTGCAATTCTGCTTTTAGGCTTAGGCAGTGGTGCAGGCAGTATTTCACTGGAGGAGTACATCACACATGTTTAGATTTTTAAAAATTTTATTAAATGTAACTGATTTGAAATGTTGTGTTAGTTTCAGGTGTACAGCAAAGTGATTCAGTGTTTTATATATATATATATATATACACACATATATATATATAGTCTTTTTTTTAGATTCTTTCCCATTATAGGTTATTATAAGATATTAAGTATAGCTCCCTGTGCTGTACAGTAGATCTTTGTTGGTTATCTATTTAAAATACAGTAGTGTATGTTGTGGACAGATTTTCTTAGGTTGAAGTATGGTGGCTCAGACAGTAAAGAATCCTCCTGCAGTGCGGGACACCTGGGTTCCATCCCTGGGTTGGAAAGACCCCCTGGAGGAGGGCATGGCAACCCACTCCAGTATTCTTGCCTGGAGAATCCCCATGGACAGAGGAGCCTGGCGGGCTATAGTCCATGGGGTCGCAAAGAGCTGGACATAACTGAGCGACTAAGCACACACACACAGGTGATTTACAACGTGCTATTTTCTGCTATACAACAGAGTGAGTCAATTATACATAAATACATACACTCTTTTTTATATTCTCTTCCACTGTCTTATCACAGGATGTTGAATGTATTTCCCTGTGCTACACAGTATGACCTCACTGTTTATCCATTCTACATATAACAGTTTGCATCTGCTAATCCTAAACTCCCAGCCATCCATCTCCCACCCCTTTTTCCTCCCTCAGCAACCACAAGACTGCTCTGCATCACACCCTATCACTGTGATAGATGTTTACATTGTCTTTATTTTCTTTTTTTTTTTTTTTGCTGTTATAAATGATACTACTGTGAGCCCTGTCCATGCCTCCTCTCCCACATCTGTGAGATGCTCCCCTAGGGTGGACATCTAGAAGCAGAGCTAAAGGTCATAATATGGACCATTCCCCGCTGACTGGACGATACAAAACTGCTCTCCCAGTTCATGTCCCACCAGCTCTGGGCAGGAATTCTGAGAGTTACTGCCGTCAACACAGCCTCACCAAGATTTCAAACATCAGGTTTTCCTTTTAATTTTTAATTGAGATAAAATGCACATAACATAAAACCGTCTCAGCCATCTTTCACCCTCTGAGTATATATTTCAGTAGTGCTATGTATATTCACATTGTTGTGCAACCAATCTCTAGAACTTTCTCATCTTGGAAAATTCTGTCCCTACTAAACAACAACTAGCTTTCCCTCCCCCAGTCCCTGGCGGACACTCTTCTACTGTTTCTGTGAATCCAGCTGCTCGAGAGGTACATACACATTACTGATCTCTTTGTAACTGACTTCTTTCATTTAGCATAACGTTCCCAAGGCTCATCCAGGCTGCATTACATGACAGGATTCCCTTCCTTTTAAAAGATGAACACTGCTCCATCGCATATGTGTACCGCCTTTCATTTGTCCACTCATTAGTCCAAGGGCACTTGGGATGTTTCCACTTCTTGGAACCATGAAAACAGTCAGGTTTCTGAAGTAATGCCTATCACATGGACCAAAACATGTCTTAAAAAAAAAAAACAAAAAACTTGCTTTCCTGATTACTAGAAAGGGCAACGCTCTCCTTATGTTTACCTTATGTTTATTGACTATACACATTTTCTCTCCCATGAATTGCTTGTTCATATCCTTTATTTTCCTTCCCCTCCTGCCCCTCCTTCCCCACCTTCTTTCTTTCTGTAGGACTTTGAAATTCCAGGTACTAATCTTTTTCCAGTTATATTCATTACAAGTATCTTTTCCCAATATATAGCTTTTAAATTTTCTTAGTGTCCCTTGTTTCTAAAATTTCACATTTTAATGTGTAAAACTGACCAATCATTTCCTTTATGGTTTGTGCTTTCGTTGTTTTATTTAAGAAATTCTTTCCTTCCATGGATAAAGAAGATGTAGTATATATATACAATGGAATATTATTCAGATATTATAAATAATGAAATAATGCCATTTGCAGCAACGTGGATGGACCTAAAGATTGTCACACTGAGTGAAGTAAGTCAAGACAGAGAAGGAGAAATATATGATATCCCTTATATGTGGAATATAAAAAGTAATGATACAAATGAACTTATTTATGAAATAAAAAGAGACTCACAGACTTAGAGAATGAACTTATGGTTGCCGGGGCGAAGGGATAGTTAGTTAGGGAACTTGAGATAGACAGGTACACAGTGCTATACTTAAAATACATAACCAACAAGGATCTACTGTATAGCACAGAGAACTCTGCTCAATGTTATGTGGCAGCCTGGGTTGGAGGTGAGTTTGGGGGAGAATGGATACATGTGTATGTATGGCTGAGTCCCTTTGCTGTTCACCACAACCTAGGAAGCCCTGAAACTATCACAACATTATTAATTGGCTATACCTCAATACAAAATAAAAAGTTTAAAATTTAAAATAAATTATTTCCTTCCTACCTTGAGATCATGAACATACTCTCTCATTAGTTTTTCTAAAAGGAACTTTATATTTCACATTTAAACATCTAAACTATTTATTTAAAATATTAGAATATATTTTTATGTATGTTGCAAGATGGAGATAATAACATTATTCCTTTCCATAAATCACTAGACAAAGGAGAAATGGCCCCCCAAGTGCAGAACGAAGCGAGGACCCCTGAATTTGTCCAGGCGCAGACAATGGCTGGAGGACCCCAAGGGTATCAGCTGACACAGAGCCCACCACTGAGGGGTGAGAAGGGCATCTGACAAGGATGTGCCCACACATGCCCAGAACACACAGAGCCAGTGGAGAGCTCTCCTGACGTCAGGCTCACGTCTGGAAACAATCCAGCTTCTGGACCAGATTTCCCTGTCTTCTGCGCAGTACCTCAAACACTCCAATTAAAAATCACCCCAAACGTTTTATACTCTAAAATCCCCAAGCCAGGTGAGAGCCACAAAACAAAGGCATTGCTGCCATTCCCAGAGTTTTTCACGAGGTGGCAGCCCTGCGTAGAGCAGCCAAATGCACTCCCATAGTTGTCCAGCCTTCCAAGCTTCATTAAGAAACAAAGCTCATTAAGCTCTCATCACAAGAAAAAAATTTAACTATATAAGTTGATGAACATTAACTAGACTTACAGAGGTGAGCTTGTCACAATGTATACAAATATCAAATCATTATGTTGTAGACCTGAAACTAATACACAGTTGCTGTTGCTGCTTCAGTCGTGTAGGACTCTGCGACCCCAGACACGGCAGCCCACCATGCTCCCCCGTCCCTGGGATTCTCCAGGCAAGAACACTGGAGTGGGTTGCCATTTCCTTCTCCAATGCATGAAAGTGAAAAGTGAAAGTGAAGTCGCTCAGTCGTGCCCGACTCTTAGCGACCCCATGGACTGCAGCCTACCAGGCTCCTCTGTCCATGGGATTTTTCAGGCAAGAACACTGGAGTGGGTTGCCATTGCCTTGTTACATGTCAATTATACCTCTGTTAAAAAAATAATAGAATAAAAATTATGTTATCCCAATATTAAAATAAAACCTAATTTTAAAGATGGCTTTGAAATGATGCAAAGAAAAACCTTGTTGTGAGCATTAGCCCAGCAGAGCCCACTGGCACTAGTCCACAACAAAATGTGGACTACACAGAGGCTTGGCCTCTCTTCACTGGGAAATAGTCCCCAAATGCCCACCGTAAGGAGCTTGGATGGGGTCTGCATGATGACTCAGGCACAACTTAGCACCAGTGACTCCGCTGCCAGGATGGGTCACAATTTCCCACTGAGACAGGGTCAATCAGAGAAAACCACAGAACAGACCCAGGGATCTTTTCTGATGCCCAATCCAGCCTGCTAACGCAATAGGCTCTGGGATCAGAAGGAACCCTGGGGAGATCAGGCTGATACCTAGCACTGTCCCGGCCGAGGCTCTGCCCATTCCACAGGTGAAGGCTCTGCGCAAGAGGTTCTGCTTATTATGAGCTGAAATCTACCTTCCCCGGCTCCTAACGTCTCGTCCGAGCCCTTAAGGCACAAGAACAGTCCCTTTCCCACAGGACAGCACCCAGATACTCAGAGGCTCACGGGGCCCCTAACACTTCTCAGCTTTTCTCTACCAACGGGGCTGAGAATCCTGCCTGTGCTAATGTACTCAAAAGCCTCTGGAGAAATTTGGGACAAACCACAGCCACAGTTAACACCAGAGGATTTAAAAGACTATCCTGTCAGTCTAGAATTTTTCCTTTTTATGGTTAGAAGATTATGTTCCTAGTAGACAGTTCGGCACAAACACACTAACCATCAAACTAAACGTTTAGCCTCCCAGCTAAGGCTAACAGCAGTCAGAGAGAATATTTACATTTGGCGCAGAGTTCTGAAGTGAAAAAGCTGATACACTTCTCAGCTCAGGCAGGCGGCAGTCTTTAGAGATGACTCCCGTCCGGCCTGTGAGAAGGGGGTGGAAGTGGCCCAGGGGAGGCAGAAAGCCAGGGCCTGGTCCCATTCACACAGCAAGACAGCCACAGCCTGAGTTGTTCCCCACAAGGAGGCCAGGAACAGCTGCACTCACATCCTGCTCCACGCTGGTCAGAAACACGCTGGGCTTCTCTGAGAGCCAGGCCCTTTGGAGACTAAGAAACCCAATTCCTGGGTTATCGGGGAAAAGAAGTCAACTTCCATGAATCACCAGGGAAAAAAGTATATTTAAAGAACGGTAACAGGGCCAAAAGGAAGAGAGGGAAGTTTCCTGGAGACTCAAGTTTCCCAAATAAACTGGTAGAACCAATTTTTTTTTTTTTTTTTTTTTTTTTAAAGAAAAGCATTACTTTGAACCTTCCAGTGATACCTCTAAGAACCAAACTTTAGAAAAGCAAGCACAAAGGAATGCAAGGATGTATGTAAGGGTGCCCACTAAAAAATTATTCCTAACGGGAAAAAGTACAGACTACTATGATGCTCAACAAACAGAATGCGGTTCATAAATTACTGACAGCTAATCTATCTTGTTGGATGTTTCAAATTTATAAAAAATATAAGGAGACCTATGATATACTGCAATTAAAAAAAAAAAGGCAGGTGGCAGAAAATAAAGACAAAACTTTGTGTGTTAAGTATGACACAGAAAATGTACACATAGAAATATCCCATGGGGTTCAGAGAGGTTAGTCGCCTCCAGGGAGTGATACCGGGGCTGAGTGACTTCACTGTCACTGAAGGTTTTTTTTTTTCTTTTTTAACCAGAGATCAGGTAGGTACTACTGTAGTCAAGATAGAAGATGCAAAAATATCCCCTACGTTGCCCTCCTCCACCAAGGCTTGGCCATCTCTGCCCTAAATCACTTGGGCATCCAGATAGCACATTCTGACTGCAGTCCCTTGGAGATAGAACTGCTACATCATGCCCACCCCCTAAAACACACATGCATGCAAACACACACAAAAAGCCACCTGTCCGCCACTTCTAGAGAGAGGTCCTAGGACCCAAGCCCACAGCACCCTCCCCACCAGCTGCCTCATTTCCTCTGAGATAAATCACACAGAGGGCTAGGGAGCCCACAAATCCCTCAAGCAAACACGCAAGTCAAATAGCACCATTTACCCCGCAAGGGCCTCTCTTCAAGTTAACAAGGCGTGGGAGGATCCAGGCAACAAAACCGGCCTTGTCCAGCAAGGTCGGCCTTTGCCCCAGGGAGGAGACCTATGGCTGCCCCCGTGTCCCCGCTTCCTCAGCTGCTGGCCTACCCGAGACCTGAGCTTTTCATAGCCCAGACGCCCACCTCAGACCTGGTAAAGAGGCTAAGGCCCTGGGCTTGGAGAGCAGGCGGCCTGGTGGCTCAGATACACCCCTGACCCCCACCAGTGGGGCTGGGTTTCCTCTCCTGGCGGGGTCCCGAGGTGGCCCCCAGGCCACTTGCTAAGGGGCACTGGTGTAGCTGAAGAGAACTGGGGACACTTACTGACCACTGTAATCAGCTACCTCACCCCAAGGGTCAGAGCTATAGGAAAAGAAAGAAGAGGAGTGGGCTGGAAGAGCACCAACTGGACTCCTGCTACCCTGGTCTGTTCTTACCTCCCTGCTTCCAGGAACCCTCCTGTTACCATGGCTGGGCCAGGCCCACCCACTCCCACACTTGCCGCCACATAACCAAGCCCTCTAATCAGAGGCTCTCTGTCGGTGACTACAGCCAAGAAATTAAAACACGTTTGCGCCTTCCACTTGAAGGAAAACGTATGACAAACCTGGACAGCATATTAAAAAGCAGAGACATCACTGTGCCAGCAAAGGTCCACATAGTCAAAGCTATGGTTTTTCCAGTAGTCATGTACGGATGTAAGAGTAGGACCATGAAGAAGGCTGAGCACCGAAGAACTGATGCTTTTGAATTGTGGTGTTGGAGAAGACTTCTGAGAGAGCCTTGGACAGCAAGGAGATCAAACCAAGTCAATCCTAACGGAAATCAACTCTGAATATTCACTGGAAGGAATGATGCTGAAGCTGAAACTCCAATACTTTGGCCACCTGATAGGAAGAGCCACTGGAAAAGACCCTGAGGCTAGGGAAGATTGAAGGCAAAAGGAGAAGAGGGCAGCAGAGGATGAGATGATTAGATAGCATCACTGACTCAATGGACATGAATCTGAGCAAACTCAGGGAGTCGGTGAAGGACAAGGAAGCCTGGTGTGCTGCAGTCCAGGGGGTCACAAAGAGTCAGACATAACTTAGCAACTGAACAACAAATCAGAGGGCTCACAGAAAAGGCTCTCGGTATCTCCAAGTATGTCCAGCTTAGGGACCTGCCCTGAGCCTGCACTGGGTTAATTCCACATAAGGCGTCAACAAACATCAGAGAAAGAAAATAAACCATAGAAATGAATTTTTCAATACAACACAGCTTGTAACAGGAAAACACTGAAAATAGTCCAAGGGTCAGTCAATAGGGGACTGGTTAAATCAATTATGCTGCTTTTATGTAACTCAATACTCTGCAGCAGTGAAAAACAAGGAAGTAGAATTTGTACTGAAAAAGAAAGATGCACATGACATATTCAGCAAAAAAAAAAAAAAACATGCTAGCAATAAAAGCACTGTGCAATTCCATTTTGTCGAATATGTTAATAAGATATAAAGTATTCCATGTGTACAGATAAAAATCTCAAACGTTTCATGGTGATATACTTATGGTTAGTTATTTCTGTGGAGTGAGACTACAGGAAGAATTCTTTTCTTTTTTAAATGTCTGTGTCGATTTTTTAATTTACAAAATGCATATTAATTTTACAATTAAAATATAAAAACATGAAGAAAGCACTGCCCTTCCACTTTTTCAACTATTTAATCTAACAGTCATTCGGTAAGGCAGAGTGGGCCAGGAGGCTCCAGCGGGCGAGGGGCACCCTAGAGTGGCCATCAGAGCCTGTACAGACAAGGAGAGGCCCTGCAGAGGCGCATGGAGACCCAGCAAAGGGTGACCAGGGGAATGGTGTGGGGGGGAGGCAGCAGACGGAAAAGCAAGCAGGTACACATGGAGCCACTAAGTAAATAGATTAAGAAGAATCAAAACCAGATTTCTCACTGCTGGAAAAGGGAGATACAAAAATGGAAAGGAAGAAGACAAGAATGAACCCTGTTATATTGTGGTTCTGCACTGGAACTAGAAATGCGAGTGTAAACTCATGGTTTCCAATATACATATTACATATTGAAGGTACAGGTATATTAGGAAGATAGAGAGAGAGAGACACATGGCAATATATGTGAGTGTGTATGTGTGGTGGGGATGTACTCAGATATTCCCACTCTGTTCCCTGAAAGGTCCTGGAAACCATTACAGCCCAGGAGCTCTGAACACACAAGTACACCCAGCATTCAGACCTTGCTTCTATTCTCCACTAAAAAGAATGTGAACTCCTAGGATAAACATCTGATTTCCAGGACTACGGCAAGATACTTATAAAAAAAGCCTGAAACATCTTGTGCCAGAGAACAAGAACGTGCTCAAAGAATGAGGGGATATGCTGAAAAGACAGAGAAGCGACTTCCGTGGTGGCCCAGTGGTTAAGAATCTGCCTTCCAATGCAGGAGACTTGTCCTGGGTGAGGGAACTAAGATCCCACATGTCACAAGCAACCAAGCCTGTGAGCCACAATAAGGGAAAAGCCAAGCACTGCAACTAAGATTGGACACAGTCTGTTGAATGAACGAATAAACAAATAGAGAAGCAAGCTTGAAGTGGTTTCCACTGGCCATACGGGTATAGACAACCCACTGAGCAGAACAGGAAGCCATGAGAGAGACAGAGTGTGTGTGTGTGTGTGTGTATGGAAAGAGGTGTGTAAAGGGAAAACAAGTATCACTACAGTGGTGAAGCCTAGAGACACCACCTTAGTCAAATGATCAAAGTGAACATCCTTAGTAATAAGTCATATCAAGCCAAGTCCCAGTCAACAGGATGCAACAAGAAAAGGCCACTTCAGCCTGTGAAAGTCCTGCCTAAGAAGAAAAACTCATCCAACCATGAAAGAAAGAAAGTGAAGCCACTCAGTCATGTCCAACTCTTTGCGACCCCATGGACTGCAGCCTACCAGGCTCCTCCGTCCATGGGATTTTCCAGGCGAGAGTACTGGAGTGGGGTGCCATTGCCTTCTCCAGGGGATCTTCCCGACCCAGGAATGGAACCCGGGTCTCTCACATTGAGGGCAGACGCTTGACTGTCCGAGCCGTCTGGGAAGCCCCAACCACGAGTATCAGACAAATCCAGACCAAGAGACTACCTAGAAAATAACTAACCTGTAATCTTCCAAAGCATCAAGGTCACACAGGTCACACCCTGGGGAACTGTTGCAGGTTGAAGGAGATCAAAGAGAAACAACAAGTAAACACGGCACTTTATTCCAAATGAGCTCCTTTTCCTGTTAAAGACGCTAAAAGACAACAACTGGAGAACTTGACCAGGGTCTGACAGCTGGACGGTGGTACGTAGCAACATTAATGCCTGATGGGTTACTGTCATACAGGAGAGTATTCTTGCTGGCAACAAGCACACATTTACATGCTATGGGGTGATGGGACATCAGGCTGGCAACTTAAGAAAAAAGAGAAAAATTCTTTATACTGTGCTCGCAGCTATTCTGTAAGCCTGCAGCAGTTTCACAACTTAAAAAATTTAACTGCAAATGGAAGAAACATAGTGCTAACAGGTGAGTTCACATAGTTATATACCAGGTTTGTGTCAGTCAACCGTAACAGTCCTCCTTTAACTGGGGAACCAAAAATGCTTCTGATGGGGAAAGGGCTCTGCTTAAATCAGACCTCTGCCGCAGTGCTAGGAGGACACTCTGCCTCCTCCTGGGACTTTCTTCCAACCCAAAAAGTCCAACCATCTATGGACACAGAGCGTCATCAGTCCCTGCCACGGCCCTGCAGCCCAGGCAGTTCCAGACCATAAACTACAAGAGAAGGGCCACTGGCCAACACCACCCATAGCAAGCGGTGTCCCGAGTGGCCTGCTCCTCACGCCTCTGTCAATGTGAAACAAGAGCCAAGCAAAGGGAAGAAACTGACTCCTAACGCAGAGAGCAGCCAGAGAAGCAGGACATACTCCCGCCCGAAAATCACGGTGGAAACGGTGCCATCTTGTACTTGCAAAGAGATTTAATGTTTCCCAGCTTCTCTCCATCTACAATTTCACACAAAATCCATTCAAAGAAGCTATAGACCCTCAAGCTCACAGACTAAGTCAAATTCCTGTTACCCAGCACACAGACCACAGAGCACCCCCTTGTGAGCCCCGGCAACACTCATAATGATGCAGAGTGCGTGTGATTATTTGATTAACATTTGTATCCTCCATCAGACTGCAGAGTCCAGGACCACAAGGGTTGAGTGTTTGCTCACTGATAGCCCAATTCCTCACAAAAAGCAGACACCAGAAACACTTGCTAAGTAATCACACGGATGCGTGGGTGGTGGATAAGTAGGTGGTAAGTGGACAGACGCATAGATAGATGGCGGGTGATAGGTGGGTGGGTAGGTAGATGAATGGATGGATGGTGAGTGGGTGGGTGGGTGAGACAGTAGGTGGGTAGGTGGGTAGGTGGAGGGGGGCTGGTAATCGGACTGTGAGTGGGTGGATGCCTGACCTTGGTCTGCTCCCGCCGCCCAGCCCGGTTGTACCTGCTGCTGCTGGGCCCGGAGGTCACCGATTTCCTTCTGGTCCTCCTCATGGAGCCGCTTCATGTCCTCCCACGACTGCTGGAGCAGGTTGCGTTCCCGCAGCAGCTGTCCATTCTCCCGCCTCAGCATATCCACGTCATCCTTCAGCTGGGTCTGGTCGCTCAGGAGCCGGCTGTGGAGTGTGCTGAAATGCCCCCAACACTGTGAGCCCAGCCAGCCTCCAACTCCCACCAAGATACCGCCTCCTCCTCCACCAGGTCCCAACACCCCCAATACACCAGATGGGCCACTCAAATCCTGGTGTCAGCCACATGCCGGTAGGACCCAAACCATTTCTTAGCAACCTGACATGAACATGGCACATGTGTGAAGGCCACGGAAAGCAGATAAGCCCCTACCTGCTAGGGACCCAGCACCTTCAGTACTGAGGGCTGGGCCAATGTCAGCAGGTGGGCAGGCAGATGCCCTCGGAGGGGCCCCAGGAGAACAAAGAGGAAGATGCCCCCTTGGCCTCTGTGGACCAGAAGTCCAGCAATCTGCCTCGTTCACGCATTCAACCACTTTCCTACTGACCATGTTTTGGAAGCTGACCATGGATGCAGTATGAAAACTGAGGTCCCAAACCACAAACCTACCAGGTGAAGGCCCACTGCTTGCTAGACAGCAAAGACAGAACCAGAAGCCCAGGCTCTGGGTCCAGAAATAAAGACTGGCAAGAGGCAGAAGCTGGGAGCCCCAGGAACTCACTGGTAGAAGTCAGTCTCCTTGGCCACCTCCTCACACCTCTTCAGGGCGTTGGCGTGCTGGCTCTGCAGGCTCTGCAGGTCCGACATGGCCCGCACGCACTGGATCTTCAGCCTCTCGTAGTCTGGATTCAGCCTGTGGTAGGGCCTGGCCCAGACAGCAAACACCCCAGTGAACATGGGCCTCGGGATCACTGTACCAAGGACGTCTCTCCCTGAAGAGCCATGTCCTAGGTCACTGCAGCCTGGCGGTGCCCAAACACCAGTCACCTCCACACCACCACCACTGCTACCTGGTGCCCTGCTGAGCCCAGGCGTCCCGGCCACACCCAGATAGACGGAAGCAGAACCCCCAGGATGGAGGGCCCGGATCGCTTATCTCCCTGGCTGGGCCTGGAGAGCTGAGAGGTGCTCTGGATCTCTGGGAGCCTCCAGGAGGCCACGTGACCAGCCTGCACTCTGGTCCACCAAATCCCTGTGACGAAGCTCCTCCTCTCCTAAGAGCAGGGATTCTCAATCTTGGGTGCATAATGAAAGACCAAGACCCAGACCAATTACATCAGCATCCCTGAGGGCAGGACTCAGACACGGGAATTTTTTTTTTTTTAACCCCCTCAAGGGATTCCAATGTGCAGCCAAGATTGAGAAAAATAGCCAGGAGCAGGAGTTCTCAAAGTGGGGTTCCCGGAACTGCATTGTAATCACCTGGGAATCCGTCAGAAATGCAAATCCTCAGGCCAGCCCCAGACCTCTGAAATCAGACACTCAGGAGGGAGGAAGGAATGGCCAGCAATTTGTGCTTTAACAAGCCCTTGTGCGTGGTCCTGGTGTGAGCGCCAGTCTGGAACCCCCTGCAGCCTCATATAGAAGGGCTAGTCTCTGTGCAGCCACTCCTCTGCCTCAGTGACACGGAAGTGGCTAAGGACAGGACACACTCACATGTGGCACATGTGTGACCAACCCTCAAGCTGCCTGACCAAGAGACACACACGTCTTCATAAAAGCCACCCAGAAAAACCTTCCTTGGGGTGAGGCACATACCCCTGATGCTTTCAAAGGAAACAGATTAAACCGAGGCTGCTCCCGCCTCCCTCAGAACCCTGCCAGAATCTCCCCAACCCTTCCTTGCTATCTACCTCTTAATCCCAACAAAAGAAGCAGTCAACGATTGTCTTCAAAATAACAAAAAGTCAGGTGGGACCAACTCTTTTTAAAGTATGCATGTGGCAGGAAACAACTAACAGGTCTACAAACCACATAAAGATCTACTCAACAGTGAAGCAGGCTAGGGTACCCAGGAGACAGCAGCGCCCGTGCAGAGAAACACAGATGCATGTGGACGCACAAATCAAAGGCTCAGCGACAGGGCGACTGGGGCAGGGGATGCCATGGCATCAAGGTGGTGACCTTGTCTAGCAGGGGAGGTGCATGGTGCCCACCTCTTGTCAAAGGTGGTCCCATGGGTGGCAAAGGCCAGGCGCTTCCGCAGCTCGTTCCTCTCCCGGGTCATCAGCCGCAGCTGAATGGAGAGGTTCTCCACCTTCTCATTCACCTGCCGGTCGCTGAGCACAGGCGGTGGGGATGGCGCCTTCCCAGTGGTGCCTGCAGGAGGAAGGTGACAAAGTGAACTTGTCCAGCCCCCACCAGCAGCCAGGTGCCATTCTGGGCTCTCAGCTGGCCTTCACTCCTCACACCCACCTTCCCACGTGGGTCCGGTTACAACCCTCTTTCCCAGATGACACCACCAAATCAGAGAGCAAGAGGCAAGGCAGGGACCAGAGCCCAGGCAGACTGGCTCCAGCACCTACTCCCAGGGCCCTGGCTGAGGACTCTGGGGTCCCTCTCTCTCTCCCCAGCCTGGCTTTGGCTCCTCCAGGATGGCCCAGCCTCATCTTTGCATCTTTGCCTGCTCTGCTACCACCACCTGTCACCTTCCTCTGAGCAAAGAGGCCAGCCTAAGCCCTGAACAGAGTGGAAGACACGGCCTGAAAAGGAAGGCACGGTTGCAATCCAGAGAGGCTGGCAGAGAACAGAGGCAGCCAGTTCATAAGCTGGGCCCACGGGCCATGCTCTGTTCTTCCCTGATCAGGGCTGGACAGTCTACATGGGTCCCTCTTCCAAGCTGCCCAACTGCCTAAGGACCTGCTCCACCAGCCCAGGTGTGCAACTTGCAGGAGGTACAGGGACAGCTGCCCATGACCAAAGGGTGCAGGGAAGTCCCAGGGCCTCTGTCAGCCCAGCCCACAGCAGGGCCTCATCACTTATTTCTGGGACTAGACATGTTCTGAGAAGGAAACCCCACGCAGTATGCCATTACTTAGGAAAAGTGGCCATCACCAGCACCTCTGGTGAGACCCCAATCTGTCTCTAGGAAGAATGCACCTCACTCAAATGTCCCAGAAAAAGAGACAAATCCATGGTATTGGTATTCTTGTATATTTAAGTATATACTTGTATATTTATAAATTATATATTTATATATATATATACTTGTATATTTAAGTATATACTTGTATATTTAAGTATCTCTACCTCTCATGGATCCTCAGTGGGGTAAGAAGCAGTCACCCCAACTCATGGATGGGATTCAGAAGCTGACTCACCCCGGGAACACAGTATCTGGGTGCCCAGGAGCCCTGTAATGTGCAAAGGGCAAGACACACGTCCTCTGACTCAGTGCCTCCTGACCACTGCCCCCCAGCTGACCCTTGTTGGCGGATGTGTTCATGTAAACCTAGTTTCCCCCGGGACGGGGACTCAGGTGTGACCTCGCATCTTCTGGGAGTGCCAGGGAGGATGGAAAGCTTGATACTGTGGGCAACAAGGCAGGCCACAGTCTGAGGCAGGAGACTCCAACGTTACCCAGTGTCAGCACCCCAACCACCGAATCTACTACCTCTCAAAATGCATGTTATTTTAAGACCAGCACCACCATAACATTAGGATTTCTGTGCTCAGACCAGAACTCTGGGGCCGGAATGTTCTCTAAGGTGGGGTCCAGGACCACCACCAATGAGCATCGTCCTCCCTGCAGGGGTTGTACTCCACAGTGGGAGGAGCCTTCCCTCACCCTTCTCCAAAGACCCTGGATCCTCACCCTTGCCCCCAGGGGTTCTGGAAGACAGGCTGGTTACAGCTCTGTGCAGCTGTGTGACTTGACGTCTTCCTCTCTGCAAATGAAGGCACTTCTACGAGCTCTAGTCCTATGACTGTTTTCTGATTTGCACTAACTTACCTGGCTCTCTGACACATGGGGCTTCCTCTGGATATGTGCCTAACACTCCCTCCAGAGAAGCCCACAACTAACAAAGCCTCTAACCAACCCAGGGGGACGTGAACTGTTTAAGATTGACAAACCCAAGACAGGGGATGAATAGACTAAACAGACTCAGACTCGGCTCAGAAAAGAAGGATTCCAATGTAAACTGTCACAACCAACCCACACAACAGCAGCCAACACAGACGTCCCGGGCATTCATTTAATCTTCCCAACAACCTTGGAGGTGATAAGAATATTATCATCTCCATTTTACAGGTGGGAAGGCAGGCCAAGCAAGGTCAAGGAATTGACTCAAACGTGCACAAACAGCAAGTGATGCCCCGGATGAGAGCCCAGCCATCTGTATTCAGAGCACACAATCTTTGCTGCTGTCCGTGCCTTGCCGCCCAACAAAGACAACCGTGAGCAGCACTCACGTATGCCTGGCAGTTTATAAGACGCTTTTCATACATTATCCCATCCTATCCCCTTAAGGAAGATACTGCTATTATTCCTGTTTTACAGATTAGGAAACAAAACCTTATCAAGCTTAAATAATGGGTCCAGGTCACCACGCCAGTAAATGACAGCATGGCATATAGAGTGCCCTTTGCCTGACCCCAGTGCCCAGGGCCTCAACCTAAAAGTTCTTAAATGTTTTGATCCTGCTGCTGCTGCTGCTAAGTCACTTCAATCGTGTCCAACTCTGTGCAACCCCATAGACGACTGCCCACCAGGCTCCCCCGTCCCTGGGATTCTCCAGGCAAGAACACTGGAGTGGGTTGCCATTTCCTTCTCCAATGCATGAAAGTGAAAGTGAAGTTGCTCAGTCGTTTCCGACTCTTCGTGACCCCATGGACTGCAGCCTATCAGGCTCCTCCGTCCATGGGATTTTCCAGGCAAGAGTACTGGAGTGGGGTGCCATCGCCTTCTAGGACCTCTTTATACTTAAAAATGACTGAGGACTCCAAAGAGCTTTTATTTATATGGTTATGTCTAATAACGTCTACCAGATTAGAAATTTCAGAAGTATTTTTAAATATTTACTAATTTTAAAATAACCAAACTTGTTACATGTTCACATAAGATTTCTTTGGTAAAAAATTAACTACCCTTTCCATCACCAAACACAAAACACAGTGAGAAGAATGGCACTGCTCTGCATCTTTGTGATGATGTTTGATGTCTGGCTTAACAGAGTCAGTTACAGTCTCACATGTGTGCAGCAACGCGGATGGAACCTTTAGAAAACTCCACTCCACAGTGGAGTCTGTGTGAGCACGAGCATGCAAAAGGCAAGAGACATCTTAGTATCATCATAAAAACAGTTCTGACTGCACTGGCTCCCTGCAAGGACCTCAGGGACACCAGACCATGCTTTGAGAATGACTTGACCTATGGTCAAGTTCAAAAAAAAAAAATCAGAGAAACATCATATCTCAATTTTAAAACTGAAAAGCATCACCAGGCCCCAAAACCTGCCTCTAGAGAGAAAAAGAATTCTCACCCCATTTTAAAAATGAAGCAACAGAAAGATGCAGTCCTTAGCTTTTGCAGAGGCTACGGAGAGAAGTTGAGGCACGACAGAAGTAGGGGTCAGACCTGTCACCACACACAACCGCCGCCTGTCTGTCTCCAGCAGGATGAGGCCACTGGCCCTGCAGCTGGAAAGGACGCAGGGGCAGCTGATCATGGAGACAATGACATGAGTGCTGTCGTTTGCTGAGGGCAGCCTAGGTACTGGGTTCTATGCTAAATGCACCTGGGTCCTCACCTCATTAACCCCAGGGTACCCTCCCAAGTACATGCTGTGATCACCACATGAGAAACTGACATCTAGCAAGACTGCACAGCTAGGAAACAGGCAGACACCCACACAGACCCGGCTCCGTCTCCAGACCCAGGGCCTCGTTCGCCGTGCTGCAGTCTCCCAACAGGACTGGCCTCCTGGTTCCCTTCCCCGAAGGCCTCCCTGGTTCCCTCACCCCGAAGGCCTGAGCATACATGAACCACACAGAAAGGAAGGCCACCAGGCCTGTGAACCCATAAGATGGCAGGCTGACTTAGGGAGACTGCTGCCTGGATGCTCCGGTCCTTTCACAATAAGGAGGCAAGAGGGCAGAGGAGGACCACAGGGGACCGCAAGAAAAATCCCAAGATGGGCTAAGCCAGGAAGTCCCAAAATAAACAGCAAGTGTTGCCGAAAACCTTTTCCATACCCATCCAATTCAAAATAAAGTTTTCCTCTTCTACTTGCATCTCAGGGTTGAAAAACATTTTGAAGACGATGCAGTCCTTTCAAGAAAATGGTTGCTGGAATCCTCTAAGTAGCTAGTGGATTGTGTGAGTTCTAGCACAGTGAGGGAGCGCTCTACTTCAGAGCAAAGCCCATCTAATCTCTCCCCAGACAATTATTCTGTGAACCAAATTAAGATCTTTATTTCTCCCACTGACCCTAGATCTACCCCTAAGGCCACAAGATACAACTGTAATTTCTCTTCTATACAACAAATGTGCAAGTATTTGAAGACAACTGCCAAGTCCCTCTATCATTACCAGAATAGCTAAATTTTTAAAAAAGTGACAACAACAAACGCTGGCAAGGACGCAGAGAAACTGGGATTTTCAAACACTGCTGGTGGGGATATGAAATCATACAGCCACTTCTGTCAAAGAAAACACTCTGACAGTCTTTTATAAAGTTAAACATGCACTTACCATACCACCCAGTAATCCCACTCCTAGATATTTACACAAAAGAAATGAAAATTTATGTTCACACAAAAGCTAGCACGTAACTGTTTATCGCAGCTGTTGAATGGATAAATGACAGTGTTATTATATTCATATAATGGAATACATCTCAGCAATAAAAAGGCACTGACCATCATACAAACTGCTGGTACACACAAGCGCAGAGGGAATGGGGACCCTCGAACGCACTACGCAGAGTGGAAGAAGCCAGACCCAAAAGGCCACACACCGTATGACTCCATTTACATGACATCTGGAAAAAGGCAAAACTACAGAGGCCGGAGAGAGATCAGTGGTTGACAGGGGCTGGAGGGAGTGGAGGCAAGAAGGGCTGACCATAAAGTCACAGAAGGGAATTCTTCAGGGTAGGCTGATTGCTCTGTGTCTTAATTGTGGCACTGGTTAAATGACTAATGCGTTTGTCAAAACTCATCAAACTATACACTAAAAAGGATAAGTTTTACTGTACATACCTCAATGAACATGACTTAAAAAAAAAACAAACGCATGGTGCCCTAACACTGAAACCACCACTCCAGGAGAGGTGTGGCTTGTCACCCCCACCCCATCAGCCACCTCACTTTTAGGAAACAGTTTAAAGAAGCAAAACTAAAACTGATGTCAAATGAGTTGTCCACAAAAGCCTCAAACTCTCTTTGTGCAGTTGTTCTTTTGGATTCAAATGCAAAATTGTCCACTCTCCCCGTCACTTCACTCCTTCCTCTTCCCAAATCTGGAACCCGCTTGAAAAGAAAGCAGGGGACCTCTCTGGTGGTCAACATTTGGCACTTTCACTGCTAAGGCCAGGGTTCAATCCACAGTAGGGAAACTGAGTCAAGGCTTTCGTTTTTCCAGTGGTCATGTATGGATGTGAGAGTTGGACTAAAGAAAGCTGAGCGCCAAAGAATTGATGCTTTTGAACTGTGGTGTTGGAGAAGACTCTTGAGAGTCCCTTGGACTGTGAGGAGATCCAACCAGTCCATCCTAAAGGAGATCAGTCCTGAGTGTTCTTTGGAAGGACTGATGTTGAAGCTGAAACTCCAATACTTTGGCCACCTGAGGCAAAGAACTGACTCCTGGGAAAAGACCCTCATCCTGGGAAAGATCGAAGGTGGGAGGAGAAGGAGATGACAGAGGATGAGATGGTTGGATGGCATCACCGACTCAATGGACATGAGTTTGGGTAAACTCCGGGAGTTGGTGATGGGAGGCCTGCTGTGCTGCAGTCCATGGGGTCACAAAGAGTTGGACACGACTGAGCAACTGAACTGAACTGAGGGAAACTGAGCCTGCAAACTGAGCAGCACGGCTAAAATAAATAAATAAATATTAAAAAATAAAAATTTAAGGCAGATTTTCTTTTTCCTTTTTATGTCCAGGGTAGGATTCTGGGGTTAAGCAATTTGGACTGGACTAAAATGGCCCCAAAAGGAGTGCTAAAAGATGCCAGGAAAGCTGGCATGGGCCCTGGAGTTTAGAGAAGTCATCACTCTTCTGGGCCTTGGTGTGAGAGGGGCACAGGCGAGGGAAGCACAGCCTGTTGGCCATTGTGAGTCCAGGCCCCTCCTCCTGGTTACCCTGACTCACGTTGCCTCCTCCGTGGACCACTGAGGCTCAGTGAGAGCCTGGCAACTGATAGTCTTCTTGGTTATAAGCTCCTATGTCACATCACAGCTGACCCTGAAAGCCATCCCTCAAGTCTTATTTACAGCTAGACAGGTCACAGCTCTGCTTCTGAGCCCTGCTGACCTGTGGCACCAGAGGCCACGGAGAATACAGGCACTGGCCAAAGGTGGTCAGGTGGAGTGGGGATGTCCAGGTAAACTGCTCGGCCTCCTTCAGACCCTGACCGTCAGGAGCAAAGCAAAGCAACAGAACATGGTCACCACCAGCCTCAGCGAGCAAAACCAAGCCATCCTCATCTCCAGCCCAGAAGAGCCAGAGCCATCGGGGAAGACACAATTCCACATACAAAAGCAACTCAGCTTCATAGAGGTTGTTAGAAACAATCATTTCTGGCCCCACCCAGACCTACCAAATCAGGAACCCTGGTGGAGAACCCAACACCCACCTCCAGGTAAATTTCATTCCTCATAAAGTTTGAGAACCTCTGGTGTGAACCAAAGTTACACTGGCTGCCCACAGTGGTTTTCTAATCCCTTGACCTTTCGGCCATCCAGGATCCACTCATTTAAAAGCATCGCCCACTGACGTCCAGGGGATGCCCTGCTTGGTCAGCATGGGACTGCAGCTGGGATCCCCGTGGACTTGGAGAGGAAGGAGGTGAGATTCCAGGGCAGCAGCAGCAGCCTCACCCAGCTCCCAGATCTCCCAGATCAGCTACTTGCTCTCAAATCCTTGACTCGGGGTCAGTGTGCAGAAACCCAAATCAAGACAGACAGCAAGAGCCTGTTGCTTCCAGGCTGCTCCTGCATCCAGAACGCCATTCCTGGAAGACCCCACTCAAGGGCCACCTCCTCCCTAGAGTTTACTGACATCCCTCATTAGAAATAGCTACTTCTTCCCCTTGGTTTCCTTGCTTTACGCAAGGCAAAATGGTCAGTCACTTACCTCTTTAGGGCTATGGTCCACATGTTGGTGTACACTACCAAATTCCCATGTTGAAGTCCTTACCGCCCTAGGTGTGGTATTAGGAGGTGGGGCCTTTGGGAGGTGATCAGGTCATGAGGGTGGAGCCCACATGAATGGAATTAGTGGCCTTATTAAGGAGACCCTAGAAAGCTCTTCCCCTTCCTGCCATGTGAGGTTACAAGGGGAAGGCACCATCTGTGAACCAGGAAGTGCCTCCCCAACCCAGGACACTAACTCTGCCTTGATCTTGACTCATGAGCTTCCCGGGATGGTAAGAAATGCATGTGTGCTGTTTCTGAACTGCCCAGTCTAGTGTCTGTGATAGCAGCCTTGGCAGACTAAGATACCTGGCTAGCCTGTGATCCCCATGAGTGTGGAACACAGGCTCCAAGGGGACAAGGCACTCCTATCACTTCATCTGAAGTGAAGTGAAAGTCGCTCAATCGTGTCTGACTCTGTATGACGCTATGGACTGCAGCCCACCAGGCTTCTTTGCCCATGGGATTATCCCAGCAAGAATACTGGAGTGGGTTGCCACTTCCTTCTCCAGGGAATCTTCCCAACCCAGGGATCAAACCCAGGTCTCCCACATTCAGACAGATTCTTTACCATCTGAGCCACCAGGGAAGCCTGTCCATCTGATAAACTGAGAAAAAAACAGGCCCGGGGTCCAAAAGGACCAGAGAAGCAAGGGTCAGAGGGCACGGGGTCAAGGTGCAACCCTGCCTCAATGTTCATTCACCCCAGCATCCTTTCAACCGGAAGCTGCACTTTCAAGGAATCTTTGTTAGGATGGAAAGGAAGCCCTCCAGCTCTTTTTCCTGCCAACAAACCAGGACATCTCTCTCTTTAATAAGAAAGCTCCCCTGTTACTTCAATTTGTATGAAATGTAAGGCTCATTTAAAAAATGTTGCCCAAAAATCTCTCTTCTTCTTAAAACTTCTCTAGTTACCCAAGATGGGGGAGGGGGGAGGGGAGGGGGTGGCGGTGGGGAAAGGCACCTGAGAAATGAGGTCAGAACTTCTCTAGTTACCCAAGATGGGGGAGGGGGGAGGGGAGGGGGTGGCGGTGGGGAAAGGCACCTGAGAAATGAGGTCAGGATGAACGGGGAGGAAAAAATATGGATTGTCTGTAAAGAGTGTGCCTCCCCTGGGCAGATCCATGGGGCCTACTTAAATAACAGGCCACATGGGGTGGGGGAAAGCCTCAAAGAAGCCACATGTGCTCAGCTGATGAAAATTGCCTAGAAAGATAAGGCAACATTTAGGTCTGTTGGTATGTTGTTAGCAGGGTCAGGCTGGAAAGCTAAAATGGACAGACTACCTGAGGACCTGATGGAAGCTGGGAAGAGGTAGGGGCAGCCAGGTACCAGCTGTTACAGAAAAAGTGCTATACCCAAGGTTCCACCTACCAATTTTCTCTTAGCTATGTATAACTTGCTCTTTTCCCAAACATTCTTGGTTAGGGAGATATAAGTGGGAAAGTGAAAATGATATTTTTATTATAAGACCTTGCGTTTCCTTAGGTTCATGGAGAAAGACCATAACAAACAAAAACAGCCAGTCTCCATCTGACTCATCAGCCCCTCAGCCAGGGCCATGGGGTGCCTAAGACGGCCAGGAAAGGAAGTGCTCTGCCCATCATTAGGTGAGGCTGAGCCAGGGGGAATTCCTCCTGAAGGTGCTGCAGTGGGCCAGGGCTGACCCTCCATTCACTCCAGTCCAAGGAACTGGTTCAAGCTGGCCACAGACATTCCAGTGCCCTTGCCTGGGACCAGGTTAGGTCAGCTCATCTCCAAACAAGAAGGCTGTTAAAAGTGGATGCTGAGACCCATCCTCAGAGCTTTTGAAGCCCAAGAACTTGCATTTCTATCATCTATCTGGGTGCTGCTGGTCCAAGGGCCACACTGCATGAGTGGCGGTTTGGGCACAAACAAGGGACAGGGACTGGGGACTGTGCTGAAGACCTTCTGGGAAAGTCTTCTTTGCCCCTCAGGAGACACAAGAGGAGATGACCTCCTTCGTCCTCTGGGCCACTAGTGATGATGGAGACATTCTTTTATCTGCTCCGTCTACTACAGTGGCCACTAGCCACGGGTGCTGTAGAACACTTGCAACGTGGCTAGTGTGTCTACTGAAACTAGCGATTTCATTTCACATTAATTCACTGGAATTTAAATAGCCACGTGTGGCTAGCAGTTCCCACAATGAGCATAGTTGCCCAGGACGCTGTCAGGTCCAGATGTGACGGCTGCCCCTGCCATCAGCGTGAGGGAAGACGCCACACAGAGGCCCGCAAAGTCACACTTGATGTACTTAGCCCACCCTCAGCACCTTTACCACGCGAGATCACACATTTCTCTCGTCTAAGGCAGTATGAATAGGTATTCCGTACTGCTGCAGCCAAAAGCCTTCTGGCCAATACAGCCATGGGGACACTGAGGTCAGCCTGCAGAGAAATGGGGCTACTCACCCCAAGGTCAATGCTGACTCTATGCAGAAAAGCAGAGGAGGAGAACTTGGCTACTGGGGAACTGGAGAGGTTTTGACCTGAAGGGATGCACGCAGATCTTGAGCATCCAAGACGGCACAGACAGTGACGTACAACACAACACTACTCTCTGCCGGCTGCCAACACGTATCCAGGGACACTGGGGACCCTCCATCCCAAGGGCCAGCTGGTGGGTCGCTGACATGACGCTTCTTCAAAGTATACAAAGGTCCAGCCGCACAAAAAAAAACTTCCTACTCATGCCTGAAATCCCACCATTAACAATAACTGCAGTGGTTTAAGCACTCTCTCTCTCTAGAATCTCCTTTTAAAATGCAAATGCTCCTAGGAAAGGCAACACTTGGATGTGAATGGGTTGGTCAGATGCTAGTTAGATCACTGCACCTTTTTCCCAAGGGAAATACGGAGCTGGAAAAGGGTGGGGCAAGAGAGGTGCGCTCAGAGCTCAACCAGCTCAGTTTAAAAAAAACCCATCTTACCACCGCCGCACTCAACCTGACTGCCCCACCATGCACTTCCTGAAAGCCAGTCCCATGTTCAAAATCTCCACAACTCCACCATTCAATCCCTGTATCTCACCGACCCAAAGCGGGCAGGGCAAAGTGAACTATGGTCCCAGCAGAGTCCTCCCTAAACCCTAAGGAGGATGTGGGGACCTCTGAGGGGCTGAGCTTTGCCCCACAGATGGATGCTAAAGTCCTCATTCCCAGTAAACGTGAATGTAATCTTATTAGGAAATATGGTCCTTACAGATGATCAAGTTAAGATCATACTAGAGTAGGGCAGGTTCCAAAACTAATGTGAATGGTGTCCTGTTTTTAAAAGAAAATTTGGAGACACATCCAGAGAGAGAACACCACGTGAAGATGGATGCAGAGACTAGAGTGATGCACCTACAAGCCAAGGATGATCTGAGATCACCAACACACCACCAGGAGGAAAGCAGCCTGGAAAGACCTGTTCCTGGTGTCCTCGAGGGCACGTGGCCTTGCCGACACCTTCATCTCAAGACTCTGGCCTCCAGAATTTGGACAGAGTAAAGTTCTCTAGTGTAAGCCACTCAGTTTATGGTGCTTTGCTAGGACAGCCCTAGAAAATGAAGACGATCTTCCCTCTGGTACCCCTCTCATCACTCTGACCTTACTTACTGTGTCTACTCACCTGACTATCGCCCCAGTAGACCCTAAGATCCATGAGCACATCTGCCTACTCACCACTATATGGTAAGCCCACTTCTGCCACCCCGGAAGTGCCCTGGATCAGTCAGATTAACTCATGAGAGGCCTTTCCCTGGCTAGTTCCAGAATCTCAGACACGAGACGTTCCCTCTCTGAGTGCCCATTTCCCCATTTGTCTATTGCAGGAAAAGGAAAGAACTGGACCAGATGACATCTGTGAGCCCTTCCGACTCAAAACCTCCAGGACTCACCACCGAAGGTGTCAAGGTCAGACCAGGACACAGAGCCACACTAGGGTGTTACACGCAGGAGAGGTGGGACACAGGGGACAGGCCACGGAGATGCGGGAAGACTGGAAGACCATAACAACTTTCCTCCCCGGAGACATCTCCAATGACAGCAGGGACAGCCTCCCTCTACGGCTTCCGGAACCCACATGCAGAGACACACACCCCGATTCAGCATGAACTGGCGACTCCTGCCCTCAAGGCAGTACTCACTCCCTGTGGGCTGTTCCTGCTCACAAAGGACAGTTCCCAAAGGGGTCGGTCTCCTGGATAGCGGGCACCAGGCGCTACGAGGCCGGGGGCTGAGGGCAGGGGACAACAGGCTCTCTGAGAAGTCCTGTGCCCTGACAAAATGGAGAAATAGTGACATGGGTACCTCCCCACCACGTACGCCCCTGCTAACAGCAGAGTTCTGCCTCCTCCTGGAAGAGGACGTGCCAATGAGCGAAGAGGCGAATAGAGATGACTGCACGAGGGAGGTGACAGCCAACTTCCCACCCACGTACCTGGCGCTGCCCCGGCTCGGCCCTAGCCCCCCGCCTCCCTGAGGTCCTCCGGAAAGGAGGGGTCCCCAGGAAGGAGGTACTCACCCGCACTGCTGAGCGAGCTGCTGCTCTCCGAGTCTGAGGGCATGATGGACAAGACGCTGTAGGTGGAGCCTGCAGGCAGAAAGAGGGGCCGTTTGTTACCGATCCCAAGGGCTCTCTTGTCTACACCCCAAACCACTGTCAGACCAACTGACTTCAGTGGGTGCCAGGCTGAGAAGCAGCACCGCACCAAGCACTAGACATCAGAATCACGGGCCGGGCAGGGGAGATGTGGTCGACAGGGTCTCATCTGCGGTGTTTCGGCCCCAGGTTCCGCCTCACCTTTGGCCACCTTCTGAGTGATCTCTGCACTGCAGAGGACAGCTTAGAGTCAGTCAGCTGGCTTCTTGTCAGGACATCTGGGAAAAGGCTTACTTAGCAAGGGAGCCACACACCCAGGGTGACAAGGGGCCTGGGGATTTCCTACAGGTTTGTATCAGGGTGATTCTGGCTTCCATATAGAGAGTAACAGAGCCTAAGTGAGCATATGTGAAGCTTTTATTCTTCATGCCAGACTGTTCTGCTCTTAGGTCCTAACTGTATTCAAGCTCAGTCCTTAATAATTTAGTCAGTGGCTGCCCCCTTAGTAAAAGTTACTCATAAAATTATGAGCAATTACACAGTCACCAAAGCTGGGGGATAACAAGTTTTTTCAAGGGCGGGGGGGTACCTGCCTGGTATCAGGAAAAACCTCTGGGTCAAGAAATCCAGATCTGAGCCCAGCTCTTATCCACATGTGAGTAACTGGCCAGTGGCCTCGGTTTTCTGGATCTCTGTTTCTCAAGTCTGTAACATGAAGGGGTTCAACCAGATGGCTCAGAAGGTCCTTCCCCCTGACGCATTTCAGAGATAATGTTTCCCATGAAGAACAGAAACAAAGGTGTGCTTTGCTTACCAAGACGACAGATGACACAAAAGCAAGAGGGTGGGCGAACCGACCCAGAGACTGAATGGGAGTTGAAAAAAGCACAACATGCAGAGATGGTGGGTCAAATAAAACAAGACAATGGGAAGAATGCAATGTTTTGTTCTTGGAACCGAAAGAACTACACAATGAAGGCGTGTGTGTACTGGGCAAAGTGGGTGAGCCAGAGATGAGATTTTTGCAATAAAGCCTTTGAATGAGCCCTAGGGCTTTGGTGTCAGAAAGCAACCAAGAATTTATGAGACCTTGGACTCCAGGATCAAAAATGCAGGGTCAAATCTAAGAGGTTTTCTCCCATCTCAACTGTTGACTAGCTACTCTACACCTGCACACCTTCAGAAGGGAAAGAAAAGGGACAAAGACATGGAGTGAGCAGGGGAGAAGGAGAAGAGCAAGGAAACTCACAGATGAGGGGACGAAGAGGTGCACCAGGGGACAGGGAAGACCCCGAAAGGATGGGGAAGACGTGGAGGGGAAAGATGAAGACCACACACAGAGGGCAGGGCAACGAACAGCCCTGGCGGCCCACCAGAGAGAGATGAAAGGAGAGAGCGGAAAAAGAGAAAATTAGAAAAAAGGGACTTAGATAATGGCAAGCAGTCCAACAGTGGCCTGCGACAGCCAATGGCTTCATTATCACATTTTCTGAGAATCTCTGGAGAACCTCTGGGCACGTAGCATGGATGGAAGAGGCTTGCTTGGGAAGTGGAAAGGATCACCCAAAGGGATTCAACTTGTTCAACTGGCCTCCAACAGCACGCCTGAAACAGCTGCTGGATGCAGGGCAGGGTGGCCTAACGGTCAGTACTGCCTCGGTCCGAGAAGACCCAGGTGCTGGGGGCTCTCACAACACATGCATTCACTCCGTGCCCACCTGGCAGGGATATCATAGGTGGGCTCTGCACATCCTCTGAAGGGAGACAGAACCAGAAAACCCCCGGCAACCCAGCAAGTCCTCTATCGATCCTACTAAAAAATATGTAAGCGATGTTCAGTGAGCTATATCCTGCATTTCACATTCAACCCACACGATTCATTTCTGTCTAAACAATGAGCATCACAGGCTTCTCACAGCATTCCTCTTCCCCTGTCATAAACATCAAGCATGACATAAAGATCTATGAAATAAAGTCAGGTGCAATGCAGCCAATCCATGGGTGTCTTCAAAAACCAAGAATACAACAGCATGCCTATCTGCTAAACTCAACTGCTATTTTCTTAATTATTTTTTGCTGCTGCTATCGGGGGCAGGGGGTGGTTAAAGGGGTTAGCGAGTAATATACCAAACCAGCCGGTATGTTGGTGGACTGTTTTCAAAAGACTTTCAAAAGACTCAGATAAAGCAGGCACCGCTACACCGTCCCGCTCACACCTCAGAGATCTAAGCTCAGCCCAGCCCTGCTTATGACACCACAGGCTGCGCTCTGGTGATGCTCCCTGCAGAACGCTGTGCCTCTTTCTCATTATTGGCATCAGCAGCGGCCCATCTTCCAGTAAACCGCCCCTCCCCTGCAGATTGTCTCTCTCCTCCCCCGTGGTGAGTTTCCACTGTTAATTAAACTTGGCAGACACCCTTCTCTCTCTCCTCCCACCTTCCCCCCTGGCTGGGAGGAGTCAACTGGCCAACCAACACACTCTGTTCCTCTTCCCTGCCCCCTGTGTCCTGACCTGATGGGGCTGTGGGGCCTGACCCGGGGGCGGTATGACATCTTTATCTGCATCTCCGGGCATTACCTCCCCCGAGCTGGCTGGCAGGGCTCCTGGGGGCCAGTGCTGGGGCTGCCAGGGGACGATGAAAATTGGACAAGGCCCAGTTTCTACAATGTTCCCAGGGCCTTAGACGTCATTCGGGGGGGAAAAAAAGGTCCGAAGACGACACTGTCTTGGTCATGCTTTGTCTCTTTGGCTATTGTTGTCTTTAAAAGCCTGTGTGGTCGGGACTGTCGGGAAAAGGCAAAAGGAGTCACTTTCCTCCAAAGTCACGTGGTGTCTTTGCTAAGCGATGGCTTCCGAGGGGTGAGATAGACGTCACCTACCCCTGGGATTTCACAATCCATTCTGGAGGCCAACAGGGGTCCCATCTCACTGTGCACGCTCCCCTGCCCCGCAAAGCCCCTCACCCTTGGCCATGTGAGCAGGTAGGAGTTCCCTTGAAGGCACTGCACCCCCCGCCCGCCCACCCCAAACCCGAAGGCACACCCTCCACCTCTCACAGAGGTCTGGATGAACGAGGGCCAGCTTCCCACACCACTACTGCCTCCACCGCCTCCCCCTCCAGGCCCACAGAACAGCAAGGCACTGACACTCAGGACGGTTGCCACAAACTCAGACAAGCCAGTGCAGAGGTCCTGAGAGGACCCGGAGAAAGTCGTATGATCGTGAGAGTTCCAGAGGAGAGCAGAGTGGGAGCCAGGTTCTCATGGCCGTGTGGAGCAGAGTGATGATACAAGGGGTTCCCTGCACAGCAACTACCTGGGGAACCGGTCAAGGTGCAGGCTCTGGCTGGGGAGACCTGGGGTGGGGCCTGAGACTCTGCATTTCTAACATGCCTGCAGGGAGTGAGGTCCACAGCAGGACTGAAAGCAAGGCTGACCCGAGTCAGCAGGCAGGCAGGGATGTGTGTGGGAGCCAGGCAGAAGCCCTGGGAGAGAGCTGGCAGACGGGGACTGGCCTGGGCCACAGGCATTGTCTGCGTCCTTCCCCAGAGGCCGCAATGCTAATTGTATTTACTCTGTGACTCAGCCCCACTGGGTCACAGAGACCACTTCAAAAAAACTTCCAGTAAAATCACCCAAGCGGTAACAGAACGCCCAGCCCTCCGAGGCCCCCTCCTGGGGCCTGTGCACCTCCCCCCGCCGTTCCCCCACCCCCCACCAGAACACACCCCTCCATTCACCTGGGGCTTGTAAAGGCCCCGGTGACTCACGCTTCCTCCCCATGAAACCGAGAACCAAAGGGGCTTGCTCCAGCCTCCAGCGGCAGGCAGAGTCCTCTCACTGCTCCAGCCTGAGGCGCCGAGCGACACAGCTCTGGGCGCTGGAGGACACGCACCTCCCCCAGCACCCGGGAAGCAAGCCGCTCTTCCCTGGGGGCTCTGCGACAGGGCGGGAAGGATCACCACCTGGCCACCTGTCCCAGCCCAGAACCCTCCCTCCAGCTCAGAGCTGACCACCCACGGATGGACGGCCGAGGGCAACCAGTCACTCTCACGCCCACGTGCGTCCAACAGTCCTAGGACACGGCTAAGCCCTGCGAGCCCGACACTGGGCTGGGTTTAAGAGACAGAAGAGAAGCCAGGGGCTCAGGAGGCGACTTGCCTGCTGAGAGTCTATGGAAGGCCCTTCCCCTCTCTGAGCCTGGGGCCCAACTGCAAACCCGAGGGAGCAGTGACTAGAAGACTGACGGTACCAGTCGGCCTGGGTTCAACTCCCAGCTCTGCCCCTTAGCAGCTGTGTACCCTCAGCCTCTCACTGCCTCCACGTGCACGTCTGTAAAATGGGACAAGAGGAGTACTAACCTCACAGAGTATCAACTGAGTTAATATGAAAAGGCCGTGACACAGCGCTTGGCCCTGCCAGCGCCCCGAGGGTCGGCTGCTGCTCCTGCAGTCAAACCAGACCTTCCAACCCCGCCGTCCTCAATCCTTGGGTTACCCATAAGGAAAGCTGTCTGCCAGGGTGACAAGGCTGAACAGTCCACAGTGACAAACTGCTGGGCTGCAGAGCACTAATAATAACAACACCAGTCATAATAATAGCAGCAGCTGATACTGAGCCCTATAAGCGCCGGGATGTACTAAACTCTGCATGTATTCTCTCAGTGAATTCCCACACTAACCCTGAGGTTGCCATTACACCTGCAATGACAGAGGAGAAAACAAAGGGTTACAACAATGAAGTGACTGCTTAAGGTCATGGGGTGAACAGGATACAAACCCAGACAGTCCAGCTCAACGTCTGCGCTCCTGATCCCTAGTCACAACACTGCTGCCCAGCTTCTAAAGGTCTGGCAGTCCGGGGAGACTTCATGGAGGAAGGAGCCTGGAGGCTGCTGGACTTGGACAGGCACCAAGAAGCCAGGTCAGCCTGGAGGAGACATAGGCAGAACCCACCCCTCTGTGTACGTGAGAAGTCTCAGAGCAGGGCCGCCCCTGTCCAGGGCCTCACAGAGATACAATCCCCCAGAGAAGGCTTGTCCCCTCCGAGCCAGACACTGAGCTGAACGGGGCCTGGGGACTAGAAGTAAGAAGAAAGAAAGAGGGGTGAGCTGTGGCTTATGGCCCTGACACTTGCTACTCCTTCCTCCCATCCCATGTCCAGACCGTGCTGGGTGCTGAGACACTTGACTCCCTGAACTGTAGGTATGAGAAGGAGGCAGGCAGGTGAAAGTGCTGTGTGCTGAGCCTGCCCCCCTGCTTCTAAGGACCTCGGGGGCTGCTGGGAGGGTGGGCGCCTCCGGCTGCTGAGAAGCCCCGTTGGAGAACCACAGTTCAGTGCAGCTATGCCCCTCCCCAGGGCCTCAGCTTCCTCCTCCCTTAACAACAGGGCCCCAGGTTGTGAATGCGGAGACCCACGGTTGGAGGCCGACAAGTCCAGACATTTCAGGAGATAGGGAGTGACCGGGGCCTGGAATGGAGCAGCCATGGAGCCTGGCACATTGATCAAGAAAGTCCTGCTTCAGGTACCTGACATGCCCACCTCCGGGGGGAAAGCACCTTCTCCCTGCCATACACGAGAAGGCTCGTGCCTCCTGGCCAGGCTGGGTGACAGTTGTCACCTGACCTAGAAAGCCCAGGAAGTGGCTCAGAGTAGGATCTGGATGGCTCAAGGAAGGGAGGCTGGGCTGGTCATCATTTCCACCCTAGAGGGTAGGAAGGAGACTGAGACAGACTTCAAGTGTCTCCTACTAAAACGCAATGATGTAATGGGGCGTGTTCATCATCAATGAGCACAGCCACACCTGACGGGCCCCCCAAAACAAAGAAAACAGACGAGAGAGTGGAGAAGGGCCGGCTGCAGAGTCACTGCTCTGCTACCCTCACCAGAGCTCAGGCCCCTAAGTCAGCAGCCAAGAGGACACACCGAGGCGGGACAGGAAATAGTGCAGCACAGGCAGCCAAGCTTCCACTGCGCTGCAGCCAGACACGGCACAGTGAGTGCGTGCGCCCTGGAATAAACTTCTGATCGGCACCAGGAGTCCAACAGACCAGCACCCTCCTCTCTGTCTGGCCTATGACTGAGTGGCATGTGCTGCCCTCCACCGCAACTTTGCACTGCAGGTTGTTGGTACAAGGACAGGTCCTGGGCCCACACACCCTGAGCTCAGGCTTGCCACCTACCAGCAGTGTGACTGTAAGCAAGCTGCTTCCACTTTCTGCCCTTCATTTCCTGGTTTATGAAATAGGAAGAATTCTGGGCTATGAGAACCGAACGAGGAAAGGTAAAGCCCTGGGGATGGAGCCAGGCACACAGACACGCGCTCCACAAACGTTAGTTCCCATTCTTGTTACCTGGCTCTCAGCCCTGAGTGTCCGCTCCCGATACCTGAATCCGGCCCTGCTATGCCTTTGTTTTCTTCCCCTCGGTATAAGGAGGCCTCCCACCCCCTTCCATCATTCTGCCCAGCTATGGCCAATTCCAAGCCTTTCCAGCCTCACTTGACGATCTCTTGTCCTCTGAATCAGACAGAACAAGACCGAGTGTTCACTGCATGCTGAGCATCACACCAGGCCACGCTCCAACCTTTCCATGACCCTCACCTGCGCATATAAGGGCATTGGTCAGCCCTTCAAGAGAGATGCAATAATGGTGCTCTGCACAGACACCATCCCTTAGTAGGCATGCCTGCCCTGGGAACACAAAGCCCACTGCTTCACCAAATGCTTAGTGAACAAACTGGGGGTGCAGCCGAGAATAAGACAGAGAGTCCCTGCCCTCATGGTGTTCAAAGGAATGCGGATAGGAGAGAAATAACTCAACAAGCCAATGCAAACTGCATTAGGTAGTAAGTGCTATGAAGAAAATTGTAGCAGGGTAAAATGGAGGGTGAGTGGGGTAGGGCAGAGAGGTGGCTATGGTGGGACAAGGGTCAGGGGAGGTCTCTCTGGGATGTCACATCTGAACAGAGACCTGAAGGAGTCTGGAGGAAGCTGAGTGCTGGAGGAAGACTGTTCCAGGTAGAGGAACAGCAAGTGCAAAGGCCCTGGGCTCAGACCAGAAAGTGGGCAAGGACATGACACCCCAGGCTGGACAGGTCAGGGACATTCAGTCCAGAGGCCAGAGACAGTCATTACAAAGGAAAGGTCTTGTCTTCATCAGCAACGAGTTGCCATTCACCCCCCTCTTCCTTCAACAGCATTGACACCTCTTCCTTGCATGCTTTGTGTGGGGCCTTGGCTACTACTGACCACCAAGGCAGCTCAGTCTGGGTCCCCAGGACTCTGAGATCAAGGAGGAAAACCACTTACCCTCCCACCACCCCAACAGCCCTGCTGAGTTTGAACCTACTGAGACACCTGCCACAGGGATGGGAGGTACAAAGTGACCGCACAGGAGCAGAAGCTGGATGGACCTGGGCCTCCCACTCTGGCCACACACTCAGGAACACCAAACAGCCGAAACAGTCTTGGAAAAGAAGAGTAAAGCTGGAGGACTCACACTTCTTGATTGGGGACAAAGCTGCAGAAATCAGAACAGTGTGGTACTGGCTTACAGGCAGACATACAAACCAACAGAACAGAACACAGAGCCCAGAAACTAACCTTTGCATAATGGTCGAGTAATTTTTGACAGGTGCTGAAAGACCATCCAATGAGGAAAGAAGAGTGTCTTCAAGAAATGATGCTGGGAAAACTTGATATCCACGTGTAAAAGGATGAATTTGGACCCTTTCCTAATACCATATACTAAAATTAACTCAAAAGGAATCAAAGTCTTAAAGATAAGAGCTAAAACTAGAAAACTTTTAGCAAATGTCAAGATACTGAATTTGGCAGGGATTTCTTGGATATGACACCAGAGACACAGCAACAAAAGAAAAAACAGACATATTGGACTTCATGAAAATTTTTAAAATGGTAAATGGAAAAACACTGTCAACAGAGTAAAAAGGCAACACACAGAATCAGAGAAAATATTTGCAAATCACATATCTGATAGGAAATTAGTATCAGTATGTGAATGCTAAACCGCTTCAGTTGTGTCCAACTCTTTGCAACCCTATGGACTGTAGTCTGCCAGGCTCCCCTGTCCATGGGATTCTCTAGGCAAGAATACTGGAGTGGGGTGCCATGCCCTTCTCCAGGGATCTTTCCAACCTAAGGATTGAACCCGTGTCTCTTATATCTCCTGCACTGGCAGGCGGATTCTTTTCCACTAGCACCACCTGGGAAGCCCCAGAACAGAGAACTCCTAAAACTCAACAACAGAAAATGTTCAAAATTAGGCATGACTTGATAGACATTTCTCCAAAAAATATATACAAATAGCCAACAGTTACATGAAAAGATGTTCAACTCCCTAGCCATTAGGGAAATACAAATCAAACCACAATGAGAAGCTACCTCATATCACTTAGGATGGCTACTATAAAAAAATAAATAAATAAAATAAAATAGGAAGTCTTGGTACAGATGTGGAAAAACTGGATCCCTTGTGCACTACTGGTAGGAATGGAAAATGGTAGAACCACTGTGGAAACTAGTATGGTGGTGTCACAGAAAATCAAAAATAGTATTACTATATGATCCAACATCGGAGAAGGCAATGGCACCCCACTCCAGTACTCTTGCCTGGAGAGTCCCATGGATGGAGAAGCCTGGTGGGCTGCAGTCCATGGGGTCACGAAGAGTCGGACACGACTGAGCGACTTCACTTTCACTTTTCACTTTCATGCATTGGAGAAGGAAATGGCAACCCACTCCAGTGTTCTTGCCTGGAGAACCCCAGGGAGGGGGGAGCCTGGTGGCTGCTGTCTATGGGGTCGCACAGAGTCGGACACAACTGAAGTGACTTAGCATAACATGATCCAACATATCCACCTCGGGCATCTACCCCAAAACACTGAAATGAGGGTCTCAAAGGTGATCCTACCCCCATGTTCATAGTAGCATTATTCACAAATGTATACCTAAAATGTATAAGCAATACAAGTGTCTACTGATGGATGAAATGATAAGCAAAATGTGGTATATACATACAATAAAATATTACTCAACCTTAAAAAGGCAAGCGATTTGGGTGTCTTCTACAACATGGATGAATTCTAAGGACATTATGCTAAGTGAAATAAGCCAGTCACAGAGACACAAAAAAAGTGTTTGGTTCCATTTCTATGAAGTACTTAGAGCAGTCAACACTGTAGAGAAAGCAGAATAGTGGCTGCCAGGGTGAGAGGGGGAAAAAGGGAGTCACTATTTAATGGGTGTAGTTTTCGTCTTGCAGGATGCAAACAGTTTTGGAGGGGGATGGCAGGAATGGCAGTACACTATGAATGTTTTTATTAATAACATTGATGGGTAAGATGGTAAATTCTAGGTTTACTTTCCCACATCAGAAAAACGGGTAGCAAAAAGCAAAATAAATGAAAAACAGTGGGGGCGGGGCGGGGGGTGGGGTGGGGTGGGGTGGGTGGCACAGAAGGCACCTTTATCTCCCTCCCTCTCCATTAAAGTAATACAAAATCTTTGGGGCTTCAGGGTGATCCAAACCCCACCAAGCATCACAAAATCCTACAACACTGATCCAGTAAAGCCCCAGCCCCTCAGTCCTGGAAGTCAAGAACACTGCAAGCTTCTGAGCACAGGAGTAAGACAGCAGGGATGAGCGTCAGGACAATGTCTCCAGCACCTGTGATCAGGGTGGGCGGAAAGAGGAAGGCCTGGAAGTAAAGAGAACAGTTAGGATGCTCCTGCAAGAGCTCCCCTGAACCACTGGTCAGGCGTGCGAGCTGAGCAGGGACACAGAGACTGCAGAGGGGAGGACAGGCTAGGATGAAGGAACCGTGGGTGGGGAGAAGTAGAGCATGATACTGGTTCGGGATGAAGGTACTGGAAGGTACTTCAGTTAACAGAGGCAGAGGACTGAAAAAGGCTGGTGAAGACAGACGAGGAGACCCTGCTGAGGCTCAGGCTGAATGAACGTGCTAAAGGAAGTCTCTGCGGAGGTGCCCGGCTGCTGACGGTCAGAAAGCGGAGCTGGGGAGCCAGGTTCAAGCTAACACAGTCACCCCGTAGAGCGTGGAGGATATGAGTGACAAGCCTAGAGTGGCTCACTGGCAATGTGAAGGCCTTGGGTAAGAAAAAAGCGAGGGGAAGGGGAAGGTCAGATCTAGGACTTCCTAAATAGCACCCACACAGGAAGTACTGTTCCAAACACTGTGTTGTTGGTGAAGTCACTAAGTCATTTCTGACTCTATTGCAACCCCATGGACTGTAGCCCACCAGGCTCCCCTGTCCATGAGATGTCCCAGGCAAGAATACTGGAGTGAGTTGCCATTTCCTTCTCCAGGGGATCTTCCTGATCCAGGGATGGAATCCAAGTCTCCTATTTGGCAGGTAGATTCTTTACCACTGAGTCACCTGAGAAGCTTACTGTTCTAAGCACATACAGGACAAAATCCTAGGACATGTGAACTGTGGGGACAGGAGAAGGAATACAAATTTCAGAGAGAGACACAGAAAGACTACTTGGGGAAACAGGGGGAATAAGAGAATTAAGCCTTCCAGAAGGCAGTGGGGTAGAGTGGTCGGAGGGGCTGGTCTGCCATGCCAAATGCTAGTCTAGGACACAGAGCACAAACATTTGATTCGGTCATCTGGAGGTCAGTGATGTTCTGCTAATGAAGTATGGCTATTGACTGGCTTTGGTTTCTCCACCAAAACTGCAGGGCTTGGATTAGAACAGAAAAGGCAAGAGGTTCATCATGAAAGAACTGCCATGTCTTGTGACAACTGCCTGCTGTGCTTAAGGAGCGTGAGGCTATACCTGTGCTTAGGAAAGGAGCCCAGGATGGGTCAGTGATGTCTGCCAAGGCCAAGACCAGGAGGTATGTATGCATTGCTCCTGATCTGTGTTGTTCCTAAGGGCCAGTCCACCAACAGAAACACTATTTCAAGGTTCCCAGCTCTTAGCAAGCTTACTACAATCAATCACTGACGAGAATTAACTCTCAAATCCAATCTGTTTCTCCAACATTCTTTAAATGCCCAGGACCGAAAGGGCCCTCAGGGAAAATAAAAGGACAATGATCTCATCTATTCTTTGCTTGAGGCTCTGAGAAACAAGAGTATAGAGAAGAGTGTGGCCCTCCAGGGGGTCTCCCAGAGGTCCTGCCCCAAGTAAGCGGCTGTCCCACCCAAGAGCCCTGGGACACTTTGCACGCCTTTTCCTCTTGGATAAGGTGACATCACCCAGAAAGATTCACACTTATTTGCACAATGCTTTTATGGATTTTGAAAGGACCTTCAGAAGAAGATGAAAGGAGTCCATTTTCAAAACCACAGGGACATTTTACAAAGTTTTACAAAAAGGACAGCTACATGCACTCACCTGCAGGAATCTGCTCAGGTACCAAATGCTGAAGCTGAAGCGCCAATACTTTGGCCACCTGATGTGAAGAGCTAACTCATTAGAAAAGACCCTGATGCTGGGAAAGATTGAGGGCAGGAGGAGAAGGGGACGACAGAAGTCAAGATGGTTGTATGGCATCTCTGACTCAATGGACATGAGTTCGAACCAGTTCCAGGAGATGGTGAAGGACAGGGAAGCCTGGTGTGCTGCAGTCCATGGGGTCGCAAAGAGTCGGACACGACTGAGCAGGCTAAACAACAACCACCAGATGCTGTCACACCCCAAACAGGGGAGAGGACTTGGGCTGCGACCCACTGCATGAACACACTCAAGCAGTGTTCTCCTTTTGCCAGCCATCTCCTGCACCCCTCCATGGATAAAGGTGAAACATTGAGAGCATCCTTCTCCCTAGAATCTTGCAGCAAAGCCTTCCATCATGTTCCGGTTTCTAACCTATAATTTCATCAAATCCAGCGCTCACATTTACCTTAAACCTGAGTGCATAATCAATCACCTACTCCAAAGCCCAGAAAATGGGCCCATGGCCACTCTTTCCTCAAATGAAGAAATAAAGAGTTCCCCCCACACCCTACCCCAGGCAAAATCTGGCCACACACAATCTATGAATTGTCCCCAATCAGCCCCAGGAAATGGGGGAGGTATGATCACAGAAGGATTTTAGGTTTGGAGATGGATGGCAGCACACTATGAATGTTTTTATTGATAATATTGACGGTTAAGACGGTAAATTCTAGGTTTACTTTACCACATCAGAAAAACTGGTAGCAAAAAGCAAAACAAATGAAAAACAGTGGAGGGGGGTGGGGAAGGCACCTTTATCTCCCTCCCTCTCCATTAAAGTCATATAAAGTCTTTGGGACTTCAGTGTGATCCAAACCCCACCAAGCATCACATAATCCTACAATGACTTTGATCCCGGAAAGCCCCAGCCACTCAGTCCTGGAAGTCAAGAACGCCCCAGGCTTCTGAGAAGGGGGAGGAGATCACAGAAGTATTTCAAATGCACAAATGTGGGACAAAGTTGATCGTGATAACAAAAGAAGGTATTTCACTTTTCTTGTGCAAGGAGAAGGAAAAAAAAAAAAAATCCACATCCACAATCACAGAGTGTAGCAAATGAAACCAAAGCACACCAGTCCCCAAAGACCTCAGGGTCCTCCCAGCTCCTGGCACACTGGCCACCTGCAGGGAACCCGACGGCACACGCACTCAGGGTCCTTGAGTCAATGGGAATCCCTGCGCTAGCGTCACTGTGCCGTGCCTGCCATGCCCGGCCCCAGCACAAGGCCAGTGCTTAGTTAAAGCTTGAAGAAACAGCTGGATCCTTGTTCTCAGTTGCACTTCAGCCTCCTCAGAGCTTACGGGGCCCCTATGCCACCCAGCCTTGACCTTCTACAGATGTCCAGAGTAGACACACGGAGCCAGGTCACGTGGCGAGCTGGAGACAGTGCCAAGGCCAGCTTCAGGGTCCCTCATCACTACAGAACCACACATAATGGAAATAATCTGTGAAGGGCTGAATTGTGTTCCCTCTGAAATTCAAATGTCAAAGTCCTAACTCCCCAGAATCTCAGCATGTGACTCTGCTTCGAGACGGGGTCTTCAAAGAGGAAATCCAATTAACACCAGGTCAGTAGGGTGGGCCCTAATCTTTCTAAGAAGAGGAAATTTGGACATAGACAAGTGCACACACACAGAAGACCCTTGAGGATACAGAGAGAAGACGGCTGTCTATAAGCCAATGCAAGAGACAGGTCTCACAAGAAACCAGCCCTGCTGACACCTTGATCAGGGACTTGTAGTCGCCAGGACTGTGAGACAATAGACGCCCATCGACTGAGCCCCCAAGTCTGTGGTACTTTGTTATGGAAGCCCTTCCACACTAATCCAGTTGCTACCGTGCCAGGCTTTGCACAGCCCTATCTAACACAGACATCGTCCACAGTGAAAGCCATGGAAAACTGTCAAATGAATCCTGTATCCTGGGTTTCCCTGGCGGTCGAGCAGTTAAGAATCCACCTGCCAACGCACAGGACACGGGATCAGTCCTTGGTTGGGGAAAGTCCCACATGCCGAGGAGCAAACAAGCCCAGGAAACAAAACCGCTGAAGCTTGAGAGACTGGAGTCTGTACTCCACAACAAGAGAAGCCATCACAAGAAGTCCGTGCACCAGAACGAAGAGTAGTTCCCCCGCCGCAACTAGAGAAAGCCCACACGCGGCAATGAAGACTCAGCGCAGCCAAAAATAAATAAATCTTCTTTATAAAAATGCTATCCTACTTAAAAATCACAGCACTCCAGAAAAGGGATACTGCTATTAGCTTCAATTTATAGACAAGGTTCCTGTAGCTCAGAAAGATGAAGGAGCCAGACAGATTATTCAGCTAGACTTGGAACAAATGTCCTCAGTTCTGGGCCCTGCACCTTTACCCCTGAGCTGCTTCTAAGACAAACCCTGCTCCCTCTGCCTGTCCCCCACCCACTCAGCAGCTCCAGTATTATCCCAGAATGGCCCTGCCCACCCGGACCACCGATGACCACCATCTGAGACCACTGCCTTCCTCATCACCCTCAGACCTCCCAACAGCTACTTAAGGAAACTCTGTTGTCTACCATGAATAGTTCTGGTGTCTTTTTTTCTTCTTTTTTAAATGAATACTGCTTTCATCCTCAGGAAAAAAAAATATTTAAAAAGTTAACACTGTTAATGAATTCTATAGACTCTTCAGCCTGTGTGCAAATAAATAAACGATCAAAAGGAATATCTTTGGAAACACAATTAAGAATAAAAAGGGGGAAAAAAATAAAAGCAACCTTTGCCAGTGTCCCATCAGCCAAGATGAGATAAGGGACTCACGGGGCAAAAATAAGATTGTCACGGCCAATAACCCTAGTCAGCCCATCTCCCGAAAACATTTATTTTTAAAAGCATGTTCCATTTCATCACATTTCAGAAAAACAAAGAAGAGACCTTGAGGGGCAGACAGGCAGGCTCCAAAGCGAAATGCAGCACGCTCACAGCTCACAGCAGCGGTGTGGTTGCCTGTGGCCAGACAGTGATTTTCATCTGAAAAATGCGAATCTCCAGTGACAGATGGAGCTCAGATACAGAGCTACCATCAGCATGCAGCCCAACAAAGAGCCAATTTTCATATCTCCTAGGGCCTGCTGGGCCCCCAACTTCTTAGTTTAAATGGAAACTGTCAGACCAGATTTTGTGCAAACAAGCGCTTTCCTTGGGGGCAAACATTCTGAGTCTACAACCTGTTCTTTCATTTTCCCAGCTTTCTGTCCATGGCAACAACATCAAAGATGAGAGAGGCGGGTGGGGAGGGCTGTCAGGAGCACCAGAGAACAGAGCAAACAAGAAGTGCAGAAGAGCTGGCTGAATAACCAGGAGGCGCCTCTCCACGCTGCCCCTCGCTGTCAATCACGGGCAGACAGGGCGGGGCCGCATGAGAAGAGAGCGCCCCTTCTGCAGCTCCTGCGACGACGTACCAGTCTGTGTTAGCACAGCTTCCCTCCTGATAAGCTCCAAGGTCCTGGAGAGGGAAATGACACAACAAAATACGCGCACACGCAAACACACACACACAGACCCACACATACAGAACTGCTGGGGCGGGGAGAGGCGACCATGCAGACATCGAAAGCAGAATTCCCATAGGAATAGGATTAGGTGACGGGGTTAAACATATGACTAATATTCACAGGAAAAGCTGCTGGACACTGTTTCAGCTGCTGATACCGATTCTTCTGAACCACTTTAAAACGCCAGTCACTTTTTCATTCTAAGCTTATTCATTAGAGCCTCTTTAAACCGTCTCAAAACACAGATAGGCTTCTGCCCAAACCCACCTTCATGCCATCGGCATGCTTCAGGCAGATGGAAGGAATTCTGAGGCAGGGACATCTGTAAGGACCATTCCAGCCCCTGTTACTAAATGGCATCTTCCTCTCAAGTTTCATGCACTAAAAACCTCGTTAAGCCAAGTCACCTACTACAGACCGCATTCCTCTGAGGTGTGTGGTCTTCAGTAGCCTGCATGGTGTGTCTGGGGTTTGTGTTTGGTGGGGAGTGATGGAGAGACTCCTTCAAGATAATTGAGGAAGAATTGCCAAAACTGAAACACTTCAATCTTCCAGAGTCTCATTTCCCCAGTGTGTCTGCATCTCAAGCAGACATGTCAAAACCCGGCCGTGAGGAAGGCTCACAGCCCACAGGCAACCACCCAGACCTGGGCCTGTGCCAGGAGAGTAACCAGTGAGGTTTCTTGATACGGGCGTGATAAAAGCACTAGGAAACATCATTTTTAATAGCAACCAAAAAGGGAGAGCAGCAATCCCCAAAACTCTGTGTACCCCAGAAAAACAAAGAGACCTTGAGAGGCAGACAACAAAAATGGAGTCTGGGGTGGGTGTCCCAGCTCAGAGCCTGCTGCCCGGGGCCCCACCCAGCCTGGAAGCCTGTGTGTGCAGTCACCTCTCCCATGCTGACGGCCACTCTGTCCACCGGCTCACCACAAAGGCCACTTGTTTCCCATGAGTGCCCAGAACAGTGGCTCAACCAGTTGGCCCAGTCGAGGACTGTGGTCCTGGTGGATGGGTGGTGACAAGGGCTGCTGTGACCTCAACAGACAATTAGCAAGGTAGCGTTGAGTTTCCAAGCTCTGGCAGGTCACCTGCCAGGCTGGGACAGCATGTAGGAGTCAGCTTGCAGACCCAGGAAGGGGTCAGGCAGGGTCAGCTGCAGGCTATTTCAACTCCATGCCTGTCCCTCCACACTAAGCATTGCTTCCTCTGACCCTGGCTGGGGGCAGGGGGGTGTGCAGGTGAAGAGAGGTGATCACAAGGAATTTAGAACCTGTCACACAAGACCTTGCTACATGAGGTCTTGGAGCACAGGATACAGGAGGACGGCTCTCCAAGGAGGTTGTTGGAAATGTGTGGGAACATGGTTCAGTGAACATATGATGAGGAGGGCTTCTGCGGCCCCCAAGGGGGTGGGGGCCAAAGATAATGAACATCTTAAATGTGCAGGAAAATCCAAAACCCGACAGCATCCGCTGGACACTCTGAAAGTCAGATCAATCTATCTTGGCTGTTCTAACCATACCTGAATATGGCGGTTCAGTATGGTTAGAACGTGTCCGACTCTTTGCAACCCCATGGACTACGCAGTCCATGGAATTCTCCAGGCCAGAATACTGAAGTGGGTAGCCTTTCCCTTCTTCAGAGGATCTTCCCAACCCAGGGATCGAACCCAGGTCTCTCACATTGCAGGCGGATTCTGTACCAGCTGAGCCACAAGGGAAGCCCATATTTGACATTAAACCACAACCAATGTGAGAGGTGGAAAAGAGCCAAAAGCTGCAAAAAGGAAAAAATACTAGGTCTGAAGGAACAGACGACTCACTGTCTTTACGTGGCCAAATGGAGATGATAAGAAAAAGGGAAAATGTGGAGACAGTTTAGGGCCAAAACATCAAGAACTATAACTGGCCAGAGTTACCCCAAGAAAGGCGAGCAGCTTCTCAAAGTGGGGTGCCCCCACTGCTGACACTGAGCTGCAAGAGATGGCCACTTAACCAGGGCTGCAGGGTGTCTTCAGCTAGTGGGCACTCTTGACTATGAGACCCACTCAGGTGCCTACATCCACCTGACCTACTTCCACACCCCTCACCAGTCCCTTCTTGCTACTGCCACCATCCAGGGGATACCTCTCCCAGCTCAACTGTTTCTTCCACTTCCCGACTCACCTCAAGTCTCCAGGGTCCCAGCTCTGCCACCTGCCACTGCGGACAAGGCATACAACACCTCTCTGTACCTGGTTTCCTCATCCACAATGGCTCCAGAGGATTAAGGGAATAATCAATGTCAAGAGTCTCAACAACAGAGTCATTTTGAGCTTCTGGAAACCCAGCAAGCACCACCTCCCCAAAGCACTTCCCAGGGCTCAGCTCTGTGCCATCTCCAAGCTTCCAGGAAGTCCTGGCTGCAGAATAAAGTCTGCCTTGAGGCTGGCATCCAAGGGTCTTCTTCAAGGGCTGGGCCCAGCCTGCCTGCACCCTCTCCCATTGCTCTCCTCACCATGCAGGCTTCCAGCCTGGCTAACGGGCTATGCCCTCATCACTCCCTGCCCATGCCCACATATCCTACCTCCACCATCGCCACCACCTCTACCAAGGTCCACACCATCCCTCCAGTGTGCATACATGCATGCTCACTCAGTCATGTCTGACTCTTTGCGACCCCATGGACTGTGGCCCGTCAGGCTTCTCTGTCCATGGGATTTCCCAGGCAAGAATACTGGAGTGGGTTGTCATTTCCTCCTCCAGGGGATCGTCCCAGTTTTAAATGGGCCCTCTAAAGGAGCTTTCCCAGACCTCTCCATCTGGAAATTATCTGTTCTGCTATCAGCCTGCTTATACCTCCCTATGGTTCTAACCAACATCGAGCAGGTCTGGCTGCACCTGTGAGACTGGGTCCCAAGGCCAACATTGCGGCTGCACAGCCTGTACAGCCTCACGAGGCCCTCCACCTGGCTTCACGCTCTGCTGTTGCTGTCTTAAAATTATTAATGATTTACAAGTCAAGGGTCCTGCAATTTCACTTTGCACTGGGCTGCAAATTAAGTACCCAGTCCTGCTGAGGACTTACCAAGGAAGAGGCTTTTGGTACGTCTGCATCCCTGCAGCAGTGTGCAGTGGCGCCTGTTACCTAGCAGGGATTCACAGGAGGAGCAAAGGGGTAAGAGTCTAGTGTCTCTGCCACCTTGGGCAGCTCATCCATACGTGTGCAGCTTACCTTTCTCCCTTCCTTCCTGCTCCCCCTGACACACACTCATATGCAGCAGAGCACAGAGCAGCAATTGGCCTCAGATCATGCCCTCCCATCCCCACTACACAGCACTCAACAGGACACCACAAAAAGAGTCCTTTGACTCTCTTGAAACACAGCATCTTCAGGACACACTGGTCTGCTGAACAGCTCACCCCCTGAGAGCTTTAGGGTGCAGGACCCTGATTCAGGAGTCAACCCTGCTCTGCTGCTTACCGACTGTACCACCTTGACCATGAGGTCCAGAAAGGGGGACGTGTGGACAGGCCCTCTCCAGCCTTCCCACCTGCCTCCCTGCCCTCCTTCAGACCTGGCTGCAGCCCTGTCCCTTCCTGCCACCTGGCTGGGTGGCAAGGGCCCACCATGACCACCTCAGCCTGCTCTCTCAGTCTTTATCTGTGGTGCCCACAAGCCCCAGAGTCAGGAGAACAGGACAGACATACCCACAGGCCAGACATGGCCTTAGGAACCAGGGAAGGTGGCCACTTCCCCTCACCAATGGACTCACCCTCCGTGCTGGCTCAGACCTACAGGAGGTCTAACACATGCCCTCAATCCCCCCTACCCCGTGACCCATAAGCAGCCTGCTGGCACCAGCACACAGCGCTAAGCCAAGCCAACTTGTGAGAAAAACTCCCTGGCCGTAAAAAACAAATGTATTTGGCCCATTATGAAAAGATAAAGATGGAGAACATAATAGAGTCCTCCCTCTTCATCTGATCTGGGGCCACAAAACAGAAAATTTCAGCTTAAACACACACTAGGTGTGTTTCAGCCCCCAAGATAACACTGTTTTCATGAAGAATCACAGAACATGTAAGACAGGGTAGATAAACAAGGTCCTGTTGTGTAACACAGGGAACTATATTCAAATACCTTGTAATAACCTATAAAGAAAAAGAATATGAAGAATATATGTGTGTATAACTGAATCACTGCTGTACACCAGAAACTAACAACACTACAAATCAACTATACTTCAGTTAAAAGAAAAAGAAGAAGGCAACCCCGAAGATCAAGTAATCCAATGTACCCATTTGACAGATGAGGAAACAGGGGCTCTAGCAGGGTCAGAACTGCCTACCTCTGAGCTCCTAGAGCCCCACCATGCTTCACTTGGACACTGCATCTGTGCACTGTATTGGCATTAGCTGTTTACAAGCCACCTCCCACAGTCCACTGTGAGTTGCTGGAGACGAGGGTGTTAACTGTTTCACCTCTGCCGATCCAGTATCACTCCCCAGGCCTGGCAACCATAGGCAACTCAATAAAGAAACAAACGACCCACAGAGACATACTAAAGGCAAACAAAGCTGGGCCTGGAGCCCTAGTTCCCGTGTTACCACCTTCCCGTTCTTCTCTCAGACTGAACGCAGTAGGTGCTGCTGCGTAACCTGGGTGAAAGGACAGGAGAAGGGCAGGACCCGCATGCTGTATGCGGCCGTAAGGATGCTGGCCTGCGGGTCAGACTTGTTTCCAGCCCTGCCTGTGATCACACGAACTGCCCTCTCTGAACCTTGGTTTTTTCCATTGTCAATTGAGTATGGACTGATGACAACACACAGGTGGAGCTGAGCGCACCAAACACCCACGTCTCCCTCACCCATCAGCACACAAATTCTCCCCTAACCCTGGTAGTCAGAACAGACACCGTCAGTCCTACTGTACAGACAGGAAAACAAGATCTTGAGAGGCCATGCTGCTCTTGCAGTGCCCCCATCCCGTGCTCACCAGGGTGCTGACAAGAGCCCCAGGCCAGGGTAGGGGCAAGAAAGGGTTCCAGGAGTACCTGCCTCTCAGAGAACACCACCTGCCAACCCTACATTGAGCTGGGCAGCAACTCCTGACTGTGCCCTGCTAAGTCCACAGCCAGTCCCTGGGTGCCATGGGGAAGCATCAGCTGTAGACCCTTCCATGCCCTGGACAGAAATCCAAGGAAGCTCAGATAGCCAAGCAGAAAATACAGCCTAGAAGTCACTGCTGCTGCTGCTGCTAAGTCGCTTCAGTCGTGTCCAACTCTGTGCGACCCCAGAGATGGCAGCCCACCAGGCTCCCCCGTCCCTGGGATTCTCCAGGCAAGAACACTGGAGTGGGTTGCCATTTCCTTCTCCAATGCATGAAAGTGAAAAGTGAAAGTGAAGTCGTTCAGTCATGTCCGACTCCTAGCGACCCCATGGACTGCAGCCTACCAGGCCCCTCCATCCATGGGATTTTCCAGGCAAGAGTACTGGAGTGGGGTGCCATTGCCTTCTCCGCTAGAAGTCACAGCAGACACCATTACCTGGTTTTCCGGTTCTCCCCGGAGGAGACATTGTTAACGGCAGATGGAGTGAGAGGGCAGTTTCAGCACATACCTGCCCCTGGACCTGAGCTGGGACATCCCCTTTTCCACTCCCCACTGTGTCCTCTTCCCAACAGAGTGATCCTGGGTGCCTCCCACGGTGGGGCTGACCTCTCTATCCTCAGGTACCAGAGCAGGTAGACAAAGCCTGTTTCTAAACCCACCGACACCAACCAAGACTTTGGTACAAGGAGCTATGGGGAAGAATATGGTCCCCGTAGACAGCCATGTGTATCTGTATCCACTGCATGGTGACTGGGGTCTCCACTGCCCACTGAGAGGCTGAATCCTAGCCTACGTGTGTATGTGCACATGTCAGGTTATCTGCTGGGGTGATCAGTATCCCCGAGGCGATACCCGTGTGAGCCCTGCAGCCCACCTGCCTGCCAGGAATTCCAGCTCACACATATTCTGTATGACTCCAGGCACCTTCCTTAACCTCTCTGTGCCTTGCTGGTCTCTCCCGTAAAACAGGGATGATAAAAGTATCCACCTACTAGGGTTTTGGGGAAGATGAAATGAGGTAACATTTGGCACAATATTTAGCATATAATAAAAGCTCCATTTTCCCCCAGCACAATGTTAATAGAGTGGCTTCTGGGATTTATGTGTGCTTTTCTTTTTTCTTCTTCATTAACTGAATTTCCTACATGAATGTACATGTTTTACTGTCAGCAAAGAATAAAGCCTTTTTTTTTTTTTTTAAGCTAGGGTAGGAAGAATCCCAAGCAACCCTCTCCTCCAAAACACACGGTGCCGAAGTAGGCCTGCCCCTGCTGGTCTGTTTTGAGAGAGATTTGAGAGGCCCTCTTTGGGGCAGGGCACTCCACTGCCCAGGGCAGCCCCAGGCCTTTCTCCTCCCTGACCCATGCTATGCTTCTTTTCCACCCCGCCATCCAGTAGAACTCAAGCCTGACCTCGTCCAAGAACCGCTCCCTGTAGGCCCACACTGCAACCTTCCTCCCTGGGAACAGTAGCCTTCCCTTCACCCGTTCCGCCTGTCTGAAGCTTGCCCACCCCACAGCAAGCCTCTGTGGCACCAATCTGAGAGTCCAGCGGTGAGAAGTCCGCCAACCCCCTAGATGGATAATCTTGAGGGCAGGGCCACCTGCTTCCTCTGCGATTTCAAAGCACTCACCAGACTTCTCTTCTTGGATATCCTCACTCCACAGCCCACGAGTTGGGGAGGGGTTCAGGGACGGAAGGGATAAGTGAGCCCTGCCACTGGATGAAAGCCAGTCTGACCAACTCCAATCAGGGGCTCATTCCCAGTACAGTACTGCTTCCCACGGGAGGCACAGCCAGGCCCCTCTGCCAGCAGACCCCAGGGCTAACGGGACAGCCCAGCTCCACAGGGCAGAACTGCACTGGCCACCGCAGCACCTCCCTGTGCTCCCCCGCCACTGCTCACATTCCTCCTTCCTCTTCCCTGGCTGGGCTTTCATCCTCAGCCGCCCTACTGCAGGGCTTGGTCCTTCTGAGGGTGCCCGGACCTAAGGACACCAGTGAGCCCACACTAAACGGGGGGAGGGGAGGAAGAGGCTTTGAGCTCGGTACAAAATGCCTCTGGTTTTTCTCTGTTTTATGTCAAATGACCTATAACGCCCCAGGCAACGGTACATTTGAGCCCTGGGTACTTAGAAGAATTTAGCAGGACGGTTTAAAATGTCCAGACTCGAAGGTGTCAGATTTCGTAAAGCGAAGAAATTTGGAACACATATGCGGACCTCAACGCTGGGACACTCTAAAGTTCTCTCAACTGTTCAGATTGTGTCAAGACAAAAGAGCAGATCTCCCGAGCTCCTCCCAAGTTTCAAGAATTCTAAGATTGCCCAAGGGATTGCAATCAGCAGTGTGCGTGCATGTACACACATCTATAACAATGTCTTCTAACAAAAACATGTCAGTCACAGTCAAGCTTATAATACGTGTCTTTTTTTTTAATGACATTAGCATAACAACCAAATACAAGTTTATTAGAATTTTTAAAAATCTATAAAAAGCATATGTAGAACAAATGTTGTGGTTTAGTCGCTAAGTCCTGTATGACTCTTTTTTGACCCCATGGGCAGGCTCCTTTGTCCATGGGATTTCCTAGACAAGAATACTGGAGTGGGGTGTCATTTTCTTCTCCAGGGATCAAACCCACGTCTGCTGCATTGGCAGGCGGATTCTTTATCACTGAGCCACCATGAAGTCCACGTAGGACAATTCAGAAAAGTGAAATGCACTGCCTACTTGATAATGTTACTGTATCAGCGCTGAATTCTTGGATGTGATAACGGTGGTGAGTTATGTAGATGCACGTCCTGGTTCACAGGTGATACACGCTTCAGTGTTTAGGGCTAAAATATTCCAATATCCACCACTTTTTCCAAAAGAATCAGGAAAAAATTATATGTGAATAAAAATGGAATGACAATGAAAAAAAAAAAACAAAAACAAGTATGCCAAGCTGCTACCCAGCGATGATTCTAGGTGAAAACTATACAAATGTTTACTGTACTATTCTTTCAACTTCTTTGTATATCTGAACATTTACAAATGGAGTATCAGGGGAAAAAAAGTAGTATCATTTGAAATTTGTTTACAACAGAAAATTTTGAAGAAAAATAAAATGGCTCATAATTCTCCTGTCTAGGTAATTTTTTTTAAATATTGCTATTTAACTACTAATTTAAAAACATGTGAAAAAATAAATAAATAAATAAAATAAAAACATGTGAGCAGGACTTCCCTGGTGGTACAGCAGCACCTGCTAATGTTGGGGACACAGGTTCAATCCCTGGTCTGGGAATATTCCACGTACCTTGGAGCAACTAAGCCAATGTGCCACAACTTCTAAGCCTGTGCTCCAGAGTCTGCAGGCCACACTACTGAAACCTATGTACCTAGAGCCCATGATCAGCAACAGGAGAAGGCACAGTGAGAAGCCCGAGCACTGCAACGAGGAGAAGCCACAATGAGAAGCCCGAGCACTGCAACGAGGAGAAGCCTCCACTCGCCGCTACTAGAAAAAGCCCAGGCAGCAACAAAGACCCAGTGCAACTCCCCCCCCACCAAAAATAGGTAAAAATGCTGTATGTGTGCATTTACAATGCTGTAATATCTACCCAAGAAGGAAAATATTCAAAGAGGACTTTTTTCTCTTAATAAACTAATAGTTTAGACAAAGAACAATCAAGAAAAAAGCTTACTGTACCATTTCTTAACAGCAGAATGGATCTTTTTTTTAAGTATGTGATTCCCAAAATGAGGGCCTATCCAAAGATAAGAAGACATGGGGAAGAAATATCAAAAATGTTCTACCAAAATATCCTGGACCCCTTTGCCTCTGGTTCAGCTGATGATGGTGGAATTTCCAGGCAGGACTCTCCCTACATCTCCACCACCCACCGATAGGACTGCCCTCTGGGGCTTCCCTGGTGGCTCAGACAGTAGAGAATCCGCCTGCAATGCAGGAGACCCAGGTTCAGTTTCTGGGTTGGGAAGATCCATTGAAGAAAGGAATGGCAACTGATTCCAGTATTCTTGCCTGGAGAATTCCAACGGCAGAGGAGCCTAGTGGGCTACAGGCCATGGGGTTGCAAAGAGTCGGACACAACTGAATGATTAAAACACACTGGGGCTCCCCAGAAATTCCTGAGAGCCCTGTGATTGCCTATGCAGGCCCAGGAGTATGGGGGACTGTCCCCCAACAAAACACCCATGATCCCACCAGCTTCAGGAAGCACCTTCCTCCCATATTCCTTGAGTACTTGAATTTCCTCAAGGCACCAGAATGGCCCTTCCATCAGGTCTCAGAGACAAGGACTCACAGTTGCCTGTCACACTTAGGCCAAGCTGACCCTATCTTCCCCACCTCCATAAAGGCTTGGACCCGGTCTGCTGATGTCCACCCTGCCCCGCCACATCTCCCTCCCAGCGACAGACTTATTGTCAGAGACGGGGAGTAAAGGGAAAGAAAGCAAATCCTGCTGAACTGCTCATTAAGATTTTGAAAACAAGGGACCTCCCTGGTGGTCCAGCGGTTAACACTCCATGCTGATGATGCAGGGGTCCGGGTTTGATCCTTGGTCAGGGAACTAGATCCTGCATGCCACAACTAAAGAGCCCGCCCACATGTTGCAACTGAGACCTGCCACAGCCAAATTTAAAAAAAAAAAAAAAACAGGATTTTGAAACCTGTCCACAGAGAGGAGGCTGCTGACAACGTAAAGGAGGCAGAGGTGCCGGAGCATCTGAGGAGAGTCGTCCCGGCAGCAGGGGAGTGAAAGGAGAGGCAGAGGCATCCGGGAGCGGGGCCAGGAGAGCTTGCGCAGAGCCCACCACTGGCCTGGCTCCTAACGCCAGGAGAGGGCTGCTCTTCCTGCCAACAGAGTTATCTTTTAATCCAACCCCCGGATGACACCATCTGGCAGGAGCAGCTCCTCGGGGCACACAAGTCATGCGGCTGGGCCCTGTCTGTCCCTTCAGGCCGGGGCTTGCCCTGCGATCCCGGGAAGCACAGCCCCTGCCCCTCCGAGGCCTGGCTTCCGACAGGCCTGTGCACGCCTGGGCGGGTGAGGCAGTAGATGAGGAAGTGGAGAAAGCTGCCGTGCCGGGCAGGGTCACCAAACACAAAGACCCAAGAAGGGAAAGCAGTGGCTCCAAGTCACCGGGCAGCTTGGCATCATGCCAGGAAGAAGCAGCCACCCTAGCATCTTCCTTTTCCCCAGATGTAGTGAAGAGCTTTGCAGCTTAAGAACAGCTGATATCAAGTGGCCATGGCGGGCTGCCCAGAATCCTGCGCAGGAGGAATTCTGTGGCCCTGGGCAAGCACAGCAGGCAAGAGCATGCTGACAGACGCGTGAGACCAGTGAGCAGCACTGCCCAGCCTGCCTCCACTCTACGCGCTCTTGACAACTCAAGCACCAGCCTGGAGCTACGTGCCTACCTGCCGGGAGGATTTCTGAGGTCTCTGTCGTCACCCAGGATACAGAAGCCACATTCTCTTAGAAACAGCAGGCTTGTCCCCGCCTCCACAGCAGAGTCTGTCTGGGCGCCTGCCTCTGTGAACATCCAAATCCCATCCATGCCTCCAGCCCCAGTTCAAAAATCCCAGCTCCCGGGGGTGTGGGTAAGAAGACGTGAGGGAGGTGGAAGTCTCGAGGCTGGCGGGGAAGGGGGCACATAATGTGTGTCCTCCAGCTCCGGCAGCACCTGGCAGGCAGCCCTGCAGGTCCTCCCGGCCTCGGGTGCACCATCTCCACAGGCAGCATCCCCTTGCTGACCAGTCTGCATGTGCACCTGAAACCTGCCAGAAGGAACCAGGAGCCCAAAGTCCAGATCCAGCCGCCCCAGAGACTGCTCTGATTTCCCACCATAGCTCAGTGGGTGTGCCCTCTGGATCCCAACCACAAGATGTGAAATCCTAACTCACCAGCTTAGACTCTGGGCAAGTAGCTTGCCCTCTCTGTCCTTCAAGTCCTCGTATCTGTAAAATGGGGGAAATAAAAGCCCTTCATCTTCGGCTTGCTGGGACAACCCCTGAGACATCCGTGGCAGCTCCCTGGCACATGCTGTAAGTGGTTAGTAACCGTCTACAACACTTATCATCTACTGCACTGCTCCATCAGGCCTGTTCCCACGAGCTCTGTCCTGGCCCAGCCTCTGCCTGCTCCTGACACTCATCCCACTTTCTCAAGACCAGACTCACACTTGGCAAGCATCCAGTTCTATAGCCTCCCTTAAGAGGAGCCAGCTCTCTGGGGACACATTTCAAACCCTAGTCCCTCCTGCAAAACCTTCTGCCCAGAGCTCAGTTAGGCCATCTGAGTAGCCCCGTGGAGCCAGTAGACAAGAAATGTAGCACAAGATAAACCATGATAGGGAAGGGTTCTCTTCACCCCTCCCAGTCTAGGCCCGAGTCTCTAGCCTCTCCACCCCAGACCCCAAAGGGTATCCACCATCAGACCATCAAAGTTGTCTTAAAAACAAACACGCACCCAAACAGATGCAATCTTGTCAGTTCCCTGCTCTACAGCCTTCCATGTCTCCCTCTAGCCTATTAGGATAAAGTCACAAAGCCTTACCCCAGCATTGAGAAGAAGGAAATACGCACTTGTTAAGCATCTAATCTCTGCCCAGTTCTCAGCTACATACTTTATATGTATTGCACCACTTAATAACTTCCTCCAAGGCTGGTCTTATTACCACATCTCACGGGGTAGGAAGGCAAGGCTCCAAAACATTAAGCCTCGCCTAAGCCACATGGCTGAGCAGCATCAGAAGCAGACTTGGAGGCCAGGTTCAAAGGCTGAATCCCAGCTCCTGCTTCCTTCTCCAGCTCTTCTGCCCCAGTCCCCCCTGACCAGACCACTGTCCAGCCAGCACAGTACCCACGGTCACCCAGCACACTTGGCTCCTGCCAAGCTCCTCTCCCTCTGCCTGCAATATCCCTACCCATCACCTGACAACTGCTACTCAACCTTCAAAGCCTGGCCCTCAAGTCACCTCCCCCATGAGACCAACCCTCAACCCAGCTCTCCCTTCTATGAGACAAAGCCAGTCCCTTCCTTGAACATGCTCCCCAGGCACCTTGTCTCTACCCACTTTAGAGCACGACTCACCAGTCCCCAAGCCAGCCACGGTGCCATCTGCTCCCTCATGTACATCACTCATCTGGATGCCACCACAGCTCAGTATGTTTGCTTCAACAAGAGAACGATCTTCCTTCTAGACTTACAGACCAGCAAACAGAGGACAGACAGAGACTCAACTTCTGCAGAGACAACTGGTAAACAGCCCATCTAGAGTGGCTCCCTTGAGGTTACACCTGGCCAACAGTCCATCCCGAGGCGTGTACACCTGAACAAGCTCGTCGGGAGCAGCAGCTCCAGTGTCAGGAAGCAGCCCATCCAAATGGGGAGCTGGGATAAACGGCAGCACGGGTGACTTCTGGGAGCTGCGGTGCTGCAGAGAGACCTCTGGGCCTTCTTCAGGCCCCCACACTGGCAGGGAGCCCCACACAGGGCTCACTCTTACACACAGGGAATGAGCAACAAGCGAGGGGCAGAAGCAGCTCCCCTGGTTGATCTGAACAGAAAGACGCCAGGGCCTGCAGGGGCCCACAGCACCCTGTTCCAGCAGTGTATCAGCCCCACGTCCCTGTGGGGAAGAGGAGGAAAGATGAGCTCCATCCTGACCCACTTGTCCCAGAGCTCCCTTCCCAGGTCTGGCCTGGCCCAGTGAGTTCCTTCTCACCTGGTGATGTTGGTAAGTGACACTCATGCGTGTATTCATACATGGAGGACACCCAGCTCATCAAAACAGTGGAGACTCCCACTTAACAGACAAGACAAACAGCAGCCAGAGGTAGGTCCCTAAACAGTACACTTCCCACTCCAGAGCCTCCCTGACCTGCAAGCACATCCCAGTTCTCCCTCAGACAGGAGAACAGACGCTTCCCTGCTTCCCTTCCCTGGGCAGGCTCAGACGCTAAGAAAGCACCACGTGCTAGGGGAAGGCTCTCCCGGGCGCTGGTGAAATGAAGACGAGAGGCCAGCCCACTCTCGCGTTCTGTTTCAGAAGGCAATGGCACCCTACTCCAGTACTCTTGCCTGGAAAATCCCATGGATGGAGGAGCCTGGTGCGCTGCAGTCCATGGGGTCGCTAAGAGTTGGACACGACTGAGCAACTTCACTTTCACTTTTCACTTTCATGCATTGGAGAAGGAAATGGCAACCCACTCCAGAATTCTTGCCTGGAGAATCCCAGGGACGGGGGAGCCTGGTGGGCTGCTGTCTATGGGGTCGCACAGAGTCGGACACGACTGAAGCGACTTAGCAGCAGCAGCAGCAGGGAGGGGCTAGGGAGTCTTCACGTTTCAGACACTTCCCAGGGGATTCTGAAGATGAGGATCCAAAAACCTGCTCGGAGAGGAACCTAGGAGGAACTCAGAATCAATGCCACGAGCCTGGCGATTTTTATCACTAGACTTAAAGACGTCCACACCCTTTGACCCAACAGCCCCACTTCCAGATATGTACCCCAAGGAAATGAAAAAGTACACAGATCCTCATGGCGACATATGTTGAAAAATAAAAGTGAAAGTGTTAGTCACTCAGTCGTGTTGGGCTCTTTGTGACCCCATTAACTGTAGCCCACCAGGCTCCTCTGTCCATGGGGATATTCTAGGCAAGAATACTGGGGTGGGTTGCCATGCCATCCTCCAGGGGATCTTCCTGACCCAGGGATTGAACCCAGGTCTCCTGCATTGTAGGTAGATTCTTTACCATCTGAGCCACCAGGGAGCCTAATTGAAAAATAAGACATTCCTAAATTTCCAATCAAGGGGGACTGGTGACATACATTCTGATAGGGCAATACTGTGCACCCATAAAAAATGATTCCTTTGTTCACTCTTTTAAAACAGCTTTAGAGTATCTACCTCCAGCTAGTAAAGGTAAGGTAAGGTGAAGTCGCTCAGTCGTGTCCGACTCTTTGCGACCCCACGGACTGTAGCCTACCAGGCTCTTCCCATGGGATTTTCCAGGCATGAGTACTGGGGTAGGTTGCCATTTCCTTCTCCAGAGGATCTTCCCCACCCAGGGATCGAACCCAGGTCTCTTGCATTGTAGGCAGACGCTTTACCGTCTGAGCCACCAGGGTAGTCTAAACAGAGAAGTGAAGTGAAAGTCATTCAGTCATGTCTGACTCTTTGCGACCCCATGGACTGTATAGTCCCTGGAATTCTCCAGGCCAGAATACTGGAGTGGGTAGCCTTTCCCTTCTCCAGAGGATCTTCCCAACCCAGGGATCGAACCCAGGTCTCCCGCATTGCAGGTGGATTCTTTACCAGCTGAGCCACAAGGGAAGCCAGTTAGTAAAAGTATCTGCAAAATAAAAGAAGGTAAAAGTACCTTCTTTTGATTACCTGCATTTTCCAAATTCTCTACCATGAACATGGCTAATTATATTTTTTAACTGATTATTTTAATGAGCAGCGTCAGACTTAAAACATGAAGCCCGGTTCAGTTAGGAGAGGAAGGACGGCAGACAGCATCTAGTTCAACCATGAACATGAGAGAAGGAACACCTTCCCTGCCACCCCTGAGGTTCTGCTTGAATACTTTACAACAGCTGGGAGCTCACTCCCTTTCCTAAAGCAGTGACTACTGGCAATTAAAAAGTTGCTCCTTACCCTGACTGTTGCTTCTTGATCCACATACAGGTTTCTCAGGAGACAGGTAAGATGGTCTGGTATTCCCATCTCTTTAAGAGTTTTCCACAGTTTGTTATGATCCACACAGTCAAAGGTTTTAGCATAGTCAATGAAAGAAAGGTAGATGTTTTTCTGAAATTTCCTTGCTTTCTCTATGATCCAGCAAATGCTGGCAACTTGATCTCTGGTTCCTCCGCCTCTTCTAACCAGCTTGACCATATGGAAGTTCTCAGTTCATGTACTGCTGGACTCTACCTTCCTGGAGCTAAAACCGCCATCTCCCTTGCAGCACATGGCATCAAAAGCTCAACAAATACAACAGAGCTGTCTTTCTAAAGAACTGACTTCAAGGGTGACTCTCCATACTTTCCCACTATGGCCAAGACGCGAATGTGAGTCACTGCCGGAGAAGGCAATGGCCCCCCACTCCAGTACTCTTGCCTGGAAAATCCCCTGGACGGAGGAGCCTGGTGGGCTGCAGTCCATGGGGTCGCTAAGAGTTGGACACGACTGAGTGACTTTACTTTCACTTTTCACTTTCATGCATTGGAGAAGGAAATGGCAACCCACTCCAGTGTTCTTGCCTGGAGAATCCCAGGGACGGAGGAGCCTGGTGGGCTGCCGTCTCTGGGGTCGCACAGAGTCGGACACGACTGAGCGACTTAGCAGCAGCCGCAGCAGCAGCAGCACTGCTGACACATGTTCCCACTGCCACGTTTAAATCAAGTGTTGATCAGGGTCCGAGCGGGATGAACTGGGAGACTGGGATCGCCATATATACAGTGTTGATCCTATGTACAAAACGACTAACTTAAACCTACTGTATAGCACAGGGAATTCTACTCAATGCTCTGCGGTGACCTAAATGATAAGGAAATCTAAAAAAGAGGAGATATATGTATATGTAGGGCTTACCAGGGCGCTAAGTGGTAAAGAATCCACCTGCCAATGCAAGAGACGCGAGTTCAACCCCTGGATTGGGAAGATTCCCTGGACAAGAAAATGGCAAATCCTTATTCTTGCCTGGAGTATCCCATGGACAGAGGAGCCTGGCGGGCTACAGTCCATGGGTCACTAAGAGCCCAACACAACTGAGCGACTGAACAAGCACGCACCCATGCATACGCAGATGTACAGATAATTTACTTTGCTGTATAGCAGAAACTATTAAAACACAGCACTGTAAAGCAACTATACTCCAATAAAAAAAATTTTTAATTAAAAATAAATCAAGAGTTGGTCACCTCCCCACAATCACCTAGATGAATATCATAAACACCCACGTCCCTTTGGAGTCACTGAGTCAATTGTTCCACAAACTACAGCTGCCCCTCCCCAACTAGTGACTACGACAGCCCTGCAATGGCTTGGGAAACTCTTCACTGAGGCCATTTTTGGGTGAGCAATCTGCCTGAGGTTGCCGGATCAGCCAAAATACACAGATGCTACACCATCAGAAGCTGGGCCGTCTGGAGCAGCCCAGTCGGGAGCAAGCAAAAGACCTTTCCCTTGAGGACAGCAGCCCATAGAAAAGTGATGTTTCTTTCTTACCTCTCGTCTTATTTATTTCCTTTTACTCCCATTTCTCTTCCACTCTTCTCCCCCAGGCACAGAAGCGACCATCGTTCTACCTTTTTCTTTGTGTTCTTGCAAAATGGGCATTGTTTTGTATTATTAATTTATGTAACAGCAGTGGAGTGTCCACCTCGCTCTACTTCTTACTTTTTCACCGAGCACTATGCTTTAAGCTCCATCCCATCGCCATGGGTATGTCTCAGTCACTTGGATACACTGCACTGTCAGCTCTCCCAGGGACGGATGCCACCCACAGAGCACTGCAGCACCCCTTCAGGGACGGGGAGGGGGCCTGGGGCACTGGCATCCAGGAGAGGGCCTGCAGGGTCAGGACTCAGCAGTAGCCCTGCCAGAGGCTGCAGGACAGCTGTACCCGCAGGGGTGAGTCCCCACCACCCCACACCCTGCTGTCCACTGACATCTAGCTTTCTAGTTTCTGAGAAGTCTAAGAGGTGGAAAAGGAGAGTTCATCGCCAATTCTTACCAAACCTGCCAGAACCACGCCTACTAGGAGAGTGACAAGAAAAGCATTTGCCACGGTAAGCATCCGTGGCCCTGATGGAAACAATTGCTCCTTGATAAAAACCTCCACTGGGAAAGCTCACCACAGCCTGATAGAGCACAAACACCAAGCACCGCCTCGCAAAGTGCCCTGGGTCCCACCTGCTCCAGTGGGTGGAGGATCCTCCCAAGGACATGACCGTTCAAGAATAAGCGACAAGGGATTCTCAGGCTCCTTCACTTCTTTGTCATCACACAATTGCACCACCGAGCACTACTGTGCACAGTCCCTACCACGTGTGACTCCCCATGTGATCTGACGGCACCTGAGGCAGTCTACCTGTTCAATGCGTCCCAGCAAGGTCAAAATGCTTTCAAGATTGCTAAATGCCGATTCCAATCTCTGTGCTAACTTCATCATGGATCAGGAGCCAAGAGTTTACAGACCAGCACTGGTTTGTGGACCATACCCTGAGCACGAGAAAGAAGGGGGAAGAAACCAACCAAGCTGCCCCAGAAGTCACTGGAGGGCGGTGCTTAAGAGCCCTGGGATTGGGGCATCAATAACAAAACAAGTTACAGCTTACATAGTGTCTACTGGGTGCAAAGGACTGCTCTCAACACTTCACAAATAGTTAGCTCCTTTAATTCTTACAAGACAAGGTCCTATTATTATTCTTATTTCACAGATGAGGAAACCAAGGCACAGAGAGGAAAAGTGACTTGCCCATGGTTATAGTAAGCAGAGATCCAAGATTTGAACCCAATTCCTGACTCAGACACAGGTGCTTGGCAATTTGACTAACCCGATTCCTGAGTGACCTGACCTCTCTCATCTGTCCCCTCACCGTAAGGTGGAGTAAGGACCCCCAGAGTGTGGCTGAGGTCAAATGAAAAAATACAAAACTAGACAAAGTATCCTATGCAACAGAAACACCTATCACCTGCACAGCACACACCCATCTACCTGCTTTCACACCAGCTCAGGAGGTGGCAGTGCAATCCCCACCAGAGGCAAGGCTTGGCGAGCCTGTGTGAGGTGGCCGTGGGGACACAGCTAGAGGCCAATGGTCACTCGTTCCCCCTCAGCCACTTCACTCTTCAACCACTCCCGTCTCCTCCCCAAAGAGAAGGCCAGCAAATGCGAATGGGTCTCAAGTCTCCTGGAGAACTTGGAAAGTATGAACGTGTTAGTCGCTCAGTCACGTCCGACTCTTTGGGACCGCATGGACTGTAGCCCACCAGGCTCCTCTGTCCATGGGGATTCTCCAGGCTGGAATACTGGAGTAGGGTGCCATTCCCTTCTCCAAGGGATCTTCTCAACCCAGGGATCGAACCTGGGTCTCCTGCATTGCAGGCGGATTCTTTACTATCTAAGCCACCAGGGAAGCCCTTGAAACCCATTTCTAAATATCCCAGCTGTAATTCTCAGACTTCAAACTTAGGAGGAAAAAGAAGGCCTTCTAATCCACCTAACAGGTCACAGAAAGCCAATGATTTCAGAGATTCCAAGGGGGCTGAGCAGTCAGTCTGAACCCCCTCCCCCCACCATCTTCCGGCCAGTGCCCTCTCCCACACTCCACAGACCACCCTCCTGCCCATGCCAACTCCACCTATTCCTCTAGGACGGCCGGCTCAGGTAGCCTCCCAGAGGTGCAGATGCAGGAAGAATGACTGGATGTGACAGCCAGGCCTGCCCTATGCCTTCCGGTTATCCTGATCCCATTTTCCCAGGGCCTGCTAAGTACATGCTCTAAACAGCAGCTCGGAATGCCCATGAAGACCCACTCTTCACAGAATGGATTTTCTCCCAAGCCTGCTGCCCCTACTGTGCATGCTGCCTCATTAGGCCAGCCTTCCTCCTCACCCCTCTCCAGCGCCCGCCCAGCCTGCCAGCCACCCACCGGCACCAGCTCATCGTACACTGACCTTCAGGTGGCCTTCTCTATGCCACATGACCTGCCCAGCTGGATCCCGGCTCCCTCGGGCTTGGGCTTTCCAATGAGATAATGAACTGCTGGTGGGCAGCAGCCACCTTCTCAGTCACCCTTCTGAGAATCTTATAGATTTTTGTAACCAAACACACTTGCATCTGCTTTACAAACCACAAAATGGAAGGTGAGGAGTAGGAAGTCGATAAGCTAAGCTGATTACTTTTCAGGATTTCTAAAAGCTCCAGTCTAGACAGTGCAACCAGAAATGAAAACCTTTGAGGAAGAATAGGACATAATTTCCATCTGAAAGGGCAGATCCAGGTCGGGGTGTCCAGTATGGGACTGTGGTTGTCATTCACGAGCGAGGCTAACATTCTCCTCTCTGCAAGCTCAACATTTAGCGCCTGGGTGGGGCACCGACCAGGTACACACTGGATGGATGACGGGCGGGCAGAGGGGTAGACAGATGGACGGATAAAACCTGGCTCCACTTCTGTCTGGGCTCCACCCCAAGGGCTGAATGATCTCATGCAAGAAGACACGGACTGCCTCCACTGAGTCTGCATACAAGAAGCCTTAGTGTATAGGAGGCTCAGGGCAGAAACAGGAGCCCATGTGAAATTCCACAACTTCCTGTGCAAAGCAATGACAAATGATCACTGTTTTGTTTCCTCTCCCTGAGTTCATAAAATGGGTGAGAATATATGACAAGATTCATAAAAGTGGTTTGCCATTTTCTATCAGAAATGAGTTAGGAGAGGGGCTTCCCTGGTGGTCTAGTGGTTAAGAATCTGCCTTGCAATGCAGGGGACACCAATGTAATCCCTGGTCCAGGAAGATCCCACATGCCACAGGACAAAGCCCGTGTGCCCGCATGCCACAACTACTCAAGTCTGCCCGCTCTAGGGCCCACGCGCCGTAAGAGAAGCCACCACAATGAGAAGCCTGTGCCCCACAGCTAGAGAAAGCGCACATGCAGCAACAGGGACCCCTAAGTAAATAAATAAAAACAACCAAAAATAAATAAAAATTTTAAACAAAAAGTAAAAAAAGAAATGAGTTAGGAGAACAGACAGTCCATGTGTAAACTTGCACTCGGGCCATAAATTTTGTTTCAGGCTCAGCTATATTTTTTCCAAGAGAAGGACCCAGAGCCAGCACATTTTAGTTTTGTTTATTTTCTTGCCGTTCCCTGGATCCAGTTTCCACTGAGGTTGGCCATGGGGGTGGGCCGGCTCAGTGTTCGCAGGCCTTTACCCTCTTATCTTTATTAAAGGCTGTTCTTCTGAGGCAAGAGGCTTGGTGGCGTCATTTTGCTGCTTGAACTCTGTCCTGTGACTAAGCACTAAGAAGCCGCGGCAGTCAGCGCTGGAAGTTTTTGCTGTATCATATAAAGAATGAGACAAGGAGGTGCCTCCTGCCAACATCAGACCCATTCTCTGACTCAGCACTAAATGCAGATGTCACGTCCTACGTTTGCATCCGAACAGTACCCTCCTTGTGACAGGTGCTCAGAACACGTCTGCTGGATGAATGAACACTGTCATGAAGAAGAGAAAGGGTGCCCAAGGCTTGGGACACAGAAATCTCAATGGGGACCTTCACAGGATGGCCCAGAGTACAGAACAAATGCAGACTCTAAAGAAACGGACAAGGACTCCAAAGGCTACCCAGTCTCCTCTCAGCAGCTGGAGGCCCCGAGAAGCTGAAGAACTTCTTTTGGCCTAGGCCACCCATTAGTGGAACATAAATATTAATACCACCTGCATGATCTGATAAAAGATTTTTCTCAACGGCCAGGAAGGAGAGCTGCAGCACAATTCCATGAACTGCTGCAATGCCCTGTTACATGCTGGAAAGGCTGATGCCTGCAAAGCCAGGCCCAGATCAGGAAAAACTAGCCAAGGCTCTGAGACTCCCCGCCCAGCCCGTGGCTGGCAGAGAAGACTGGGAAGGAGCTCTGGCCTGGAGAGAAACCTGGACCCTGTGTCTGGCTCCGCCAGGGCACGCTATGCGAGCCTGGGGGAGTCCCTCTGTGTCTCTGGACTGCTAGTTCTTTATTTCTAAAATCAGAAGTCTGGGCAAAGTCATCTCTAAGATCCCTTCCAGCCGTGATGCTCAACAATCTTAAGCTGCTTAAGAAACATAAACAGGAAATGAAAGTTCTGGCCAGATAAGACGAAAAAGAGGTTACCCTGAGCAAGAAGAATTGGAGGTTATCGTGACTATTAAAAAGGTTATTATATTTCTTTAAAAGTATGCCTTCTTACATCAAAATTTAAAAATACAATTAAGTTTCTTCCCATGCGGTTTGTTATCCTCTCACTCAGTCTTGGCTGGATAGATTTTTACCACATTTGAACATCAGATTTACAATGGTCAAAGTGATAGACAAGAATATTTGTCTGGGGATCCCAGGCCATGTTAAGGAGTTAGTTACCATCCAGACAAATAACCTGAAATTGACCCAGAAAGAAGCCTGAGAGTCACCCGGGAAAGAGATAGGCCACACCCAGAAAAACACTGTGGGTAGAGAAAACCCACCCTGGCTTGAGACAGCCACCAAGGCCACAGCTCAGAGTCACAAGCGATCATCTCTGCTGGCTTTCCACACAGGAAGCTCCAGGAACCCCACCTGCAGGCTACAGGTCAGAAGAAGCTTATTTATCCATCAGCAACTAACCGTTCTCTTAGGCCATGTAGGGGTAGGGCCAGTCAGTGATGGTATTTTTAAAAAAGTAATTTTTCAAAAAAGGTAACCACTTTCCACCTGACCCCATCTGATAAGGTTTCACTCTGCTCCTTCCCCATCACTGCCTTGGGTAGCAGGAATAGTTTTTTTAAGTAGCTGGTCATTTGTCATTTTTGAGAGCGTGGTTCATCCCCAAAGAAAACCTACAAAGGTAAACAGAGGAAACAGGCAAAGGCAAGAGTATCTGGTGCAAAAACAGCCTCTGCATCTAGCTGTCACTCACTAACCCAGCTCAGTTCAGGTAAAGGAAGGTGAGACTTTGGGTGGCTCTTCACTTCCCTCATCATAGAGAGCATCTTACAATAAAAGCATCCAGGCACAGTGGTTTCCAAACTCAGTTTCAGGGAATCCTGAGAACCCAAAGAACCCTATGGAGGCACCTCAGGGAGTCCACAAGGAAAAGGGGCAAGCACCAAGCCTCCATAGCCCCTGTCTAGCTTATATATCTGGCTTACTCACCTAAGAGTCTAGTTAGTGAAAAAAATCCCACAGCTAAAAAAGTAAAATAATTTAACTCATAAACAACAGTTATATTTCACATGTTATTTCCTTTTAATTGTCTGTAACAGTCCCATGAGGAACCTGGGGCTACATGGGTTTGTGATCAGACTCCACAATCCACTCCTTAACATAACCACCCCACACTCATCCAGCATCTACGTGGACTCTCAGGGAAGGAATGTCACCACCTTCCACAGTCCACTCCATGGCTGGATGGCACAGACCACGAAAACAAGCTCTTCCCTAAACAAAAAGCCCAGGGAAGGGTCCCAGGCAACCTTATAAATGTGTGGACCTTATTAAAATCCTGATTTAAACAAACCATCTATAAAAAGGCATTCCTGCAATAAGGAAAGTGTGAAAGTCACTCAGTTGTGTCTGACCCTTTGCAACCCCATGGACTGTAGCCCACCAGAGCCTCTGTCTATGGAATTCTCCAGGCCAGAATACTAGAGTAGATAACTGTTCCCTTCTCCAGGGGATCTTTCCAACTCAGGGATCAAACCCAGGTCTCCCACATTGCAGGCGGATTCTTTACCATCTGAGCCACCAGGGAAGCCCATTAAGTAAAACTGAATATCAGTTGGATATGAGATGACATTAAATTGTTAATACAGTCAGCTGTAAAAAAAACATTTTTTTTTTAATGATTTTATCTCTTAGAGACACTTCCTTAAGTATTTATGGAGAAAGTATATGATGGCTGGGATTTGTCTGAAAATACTATAGAAAACAAAAGTTTGGGAGCTGGGAGTTTGTAATCTCTGCACATGTTTGAGTATTTTATAATATATAGTTTCAAATGAAGATAGGAGGGAGAGAGAAAGGTCCTTCCTTACATTGGACTCAATTCTATCTCCCAGTATCTTCTACCAGTTAGCTCTCTGGGGTCAGAAAGAATCAGGTCTCATCACCTGTCCATGTCCATCTGAAAACAGGCACCCAAGCCCCTCTAAGTCACCTTTCCTTTAAAATAACTCTTCCCTGGGTCCTTTTGGAGCTGAACTCCTCACAGCTCTTGGCAATGCCCTCCTTAACTGCAGACCCCAGGACCAGAGCACTGTGAAGGCATGTTCTGAGCAGCCCCAGGAACGTGAACTTCCAGGCCCATGGCACACGCTCCACCCTCCCTTGAGCATCTCTCTGTACCCTGTGACACTTCCTGATTCCAAGGACAGTTAGGGGATTGGCTCTCCACTGGAGGGCAGGTAACTCCTAGAGCAGAAGCAGCAGCAACAGCTTGCCTTCACTTCATATAAATCTCCTAGATCCTCACCAAAGCCCAAGAGGAGAATATTAGTCCTTTGACAGATAAGGAAAAAGAAAACCCATAGAGGTTAAGCGATTTGTTAAAATCACATAGCCTAAGATGGAAGACCCAAGATTTAAACTTGTGGGGGTTCCCCAAGTGTGGGCTCATGACACCCAGCTCTTTGTGGCCTTACTCCTGGGCTCTAAACCCATCAGTGATGCTCAGGCCACCTGGGTCATTCAGCTGTATCACCCATCTTTTCAGAAGTAACAGCATTCTCCGGGCCATCTTCCAAATCTCCAGCCCAACAACTCCCCAGGGCTCAGAAAGATTCACACAACAGTTAACCAATCATGAACCTACAGTCACCAAACCACCAGGACAGGTCTCTACAAATCCTTCCAAAGCACCCCCCAGAAACTCCAACTATGGACCAAAGTTTAGTTTTAGAGAAGACAACAAGAGGTTTAACCATCTCAAACAATAATCATCATGAACGAGACCACTCCTATTGAGCTACACTAGGGAAATGAAGGCCCAGAGAGGTCATACTTCTTACTTAGGCAAGATCACACACTCTTCCCTTAAAATCTACTGGTCCCGGAATCCACTACATGTCAGAATCAGCAACGTAGCAAAAAAAAAAAAAAAAAATCCAATAATCATATGCCCATTTCAGCTGGTATCAGAATTTAAGGTTTTTTTGTTTCTTGAATGAAAGAGTTGTGAGAAAATTCAAAAAACGATGGTATACATTGATGCTCCAACTCCCTGCACTAATGCTAAAGTTTCCCAAGAGTGCACTTCTCAGAACACTTATGTTGCAAGATGCTCAATGGAAAAGGGCTTTGTGGTCAGATCAGTTTGGGAAACACTGCACAGTGAGCCCACTCCAGTGAAGTCCCAAGACTGGCTTACTGGTGGCTTGAAAGGCCCCAGTAAAGGAGCCTGCGTGACCTTCTCAAAACAACACTGCTCAAATGTACTTAACCACAGGACCCCTTTTACAAATAACACCACTGACATCCCACCAAACTACTGTTTAGAAGATGTTTTTGTGGGAAATGCTGATCTAGTTTTTCTAAAGAAAAATCTTAACAGCCAGTTACCCTGGATTCAAGTCTATATAACCAAACTAACCCTGAATGGGATAAAGAGCAAGTGTCTACAAAGCAGAAATAACTAACATACTTCTAGGCCTCTGGGGATGGAGATATTAGTATTGCAAACATGAAGGAAATGTGTGAACATCTCCTGGCCAGATATAAGCGCTGCTGGGATTCTATGGTCAACAACTCCTGTCCTCAAAAGAGTCACAGATGACTGTTAAAATATTTAAAGTCCAAAAGGAATGTCTCGAGACTTTCCAAAATGAGTCTAGGGGGAAAAAAATTACACAATTTTTAGAAAATAATAAAACATAAACTGGGACTCCAGGCAGGACACTCACCCCTGAGTCAAGGTGCTGTAGACAGTAGGAATTCCTTTCATTAAAACTAAAGCAAACAGTATGGAAATTGCTTCAAGAATTAACACAGAATTATCCCATCAACCATAATTCCACTCCTGGATATATAACCAAATGAACTCAAAGTAGGGCCTCAAAGACGTATTTGGGCACCAATGTTCACAGCAGTTTTATTCACAAGAGGCGAAAGGAACCCATGAGTCCATTGGCAGATGAATAGATAAATGTGGTATATACATGAAGTGGAATATTATTCAGTCTTTAAAAAGGAAGAAAAATCTGTCACATGTTACAACATGGGTGAACGTTGAGGATATTACCCTAAGTGAAATAAGCCAGTCACAAAAAGACAAATACTGTATGATTCCCCTTACACAAGCTAGCTAAAGGAATCAAATTCACAGAAACCAAGCGGAACGGTGATTCCCAGAGGTGGACGAGGGAAGAAGGAGGAGTTATTGTTTAATGGACACAGAGTTTTAGTTTCGCAAGATGTCAAAGTTCCAGAAATCTCTTACTCAACAATGAGAATATACTTAGCACTTCTGAACTGCACATTTAAAATGGTTAGGATGGTAAATTTTATATTATGTGTTCTTTAAAAATTTAAAAATAAAATGGAAATTCTGACCTGGATGACCCATGAAGACATGATGCTAAGTGAAAACAAGCCAGTCACAAAATGATGAATACTCCATTTTATATGAGATACCAGAACAGTTAAATTCAGAGACAGAAAGTATAACAGAATGGTGGTTGTAGAGGCTGGGGGGAGGGGAGAATGGAGAGTTATTGTTTAATTGATAGAGTTTCAGTTTTGTAAGATGAAAAACGTTCTAGAGATGGATGGTGCGGATGGTTGCACAATGAGAATGTACTTAATAGCACTGAAATGGACACTTAATAGTGAACAAGATAATTATTTTAATGTTACAAATATTTCGCCATAATGCAGAAAACAGCAAAAAAATATTTCAAATGGTAAATGTTATGCTATGTGTATTTTACCGCAGTATTAAAAAAAGTACAAAGCAAATGGATTATGACCCTTAGTGTGAAATGAAACATCAAGGTCAACAGTCACCCCACAATTACCCACCAAGGGTTCAGAATTGGATGGCAAACATGGAACACTCAAAGTATCTGTTTAATTTAAAATATTTCTGTAGCACTTTCATGGAACTCTGTCTCAAACAGATCAATAGACACACACAATTCAGAGATACGCAATCTGTCCCAGGGAAACAGGTGGGGGGAAAAAAAACAAACAAACAGTATCTCCCCAACTCAATCCCATTTTTCTTTTCTTTTCTCTTTTTTCTCAATCCCATTTAAAATTATTTTCTGAACATGTTCAGCCTCCCTACTGCACAGGTAGTTCAGCCCTCTTGCTCTATGCCACTATTTGTGTGGCTCACATCTTCCCAAGATATAGGAAATAAAGAGCCCCCTCATGATGGTGGTTGGAATGCTGCCTCTGCTACTAAGTCACTTCAGTCGTGTCCAACTCTGTGCGACCCCGTAGACGGCAGCCCACCAGGCTCTTCTGTCCCTGGGATTCTCCAGGCAAGAGTACTGGAGTGGGGTGCCATTGCCTTCTCCGGTGGTTGGACTGAGGTGGACCAAAACAACAAAGACAAAATACTTCTACACTGATTAGTTTTTCAGGAAATAGAAAGCCAGAGTACAAAAATCACTCAACACTAACGCTAAATCCAAAAATAGTGAGCATGGTACATAGCTAGAAGTCTCAGAAGTCTAATCCAACCCCATCACCCAGCTTCCTTGGACCTAATGCCACCTTGCAAGTACTGAGAACCCTACAGCAGGGGTCCCCAGCCTCTGGGCACTGGACCGGTACCCTCCTGTCAGATCAGCAGTGGCATTAGATTAAAAACTATAGCACAACAAATGTAATCCCCTTGAATCATCCCAAAACCATCCCCCACCCCCATCCCGTGGAAAAGCTGTCTTCCATGAAATCAGTCCCTGGTGCCAGAAAGGTTGGGGACTGCTGCCCTAGAGGACTGAGGCAGTCCTGAACTTCTTCCAGCTTTACCTCATCTAGATTTTCACTGGAAAAAAAACAAGCCCTGGATAGATAAGAGGCTCATCAAAGGTCAAGATGTTGCAGTTAGGAACAGATTCGCATCCAAAACTCTTTTGAGGACACCAAGCTGACATTCAAATTCTAAGCGCAGAGAGGGAAGGGCACTCCAGTCCTGCAACAGGTACTAGGGTTGCTCCACAGGACTCCTGGCAGCCAGTCCCACAGTGCTGGTACCTGAGGGGTAACTTGGGGACTTCCAACACCAAAGTCACACCATCTGCTTCCATCAAAGACATCCTGTGGAAGGGGATGTCTGTGTGTGCATCTGGAACTCACCCTGGCCTTCCTGCATTCTCACAGCCTTCTGTCACCGTGAAGTCACCACCTAGGAATCTGCACCTATTTCTGAAGAGGATCTGGACTCCACAGGGACACGCCACTCATTCATCACACCAGCTGAATAGTTATCCATACAACAGAAATTTACTGAATGCCCATTCTGGGCCAGGCTCTATTCTAGGCATTGGGAATACAACAGCAAATTTGGCTCATGGAGGTTACATTCCACTCTTGGTGATCCACAGCCACAGTAAAAGCAACCTTGACATCCATTTAGCATAGTTTATAAGGAGTTCTCACACAACCCTCAGATAAATCAGGAGAATCCCAAGCTTATGGTTCTAAGGCTGGTTCCAGGCTTCATTGTCCACCACACTAATCAGATCAGATCAGATCAAATCAGTCGCTCAGTCGTGTCCGACTCTGCAACCCCATTAATCGCAGCACACCAGGCCTCCCTGTCCATCACCAACTCCCGGAGTTCACTGAGACACGTCCATCGAGTCAGTGATGCCATCCAGCCATCTCATCCTCTGTCGTCCCCTTCTCCTCTTGCCCCCAATCCCTCTGCTCCTTTTTTCCTACCATAGATTGTCAAATAGCACAATGAAGTAGTTATTGTTTTAAATATTCTGTAGAGAGGGAGGAGATCAAGCCAGTAAATACTAAAGGAAATCAATCCTGAATATTCACTGGAAGGACTGATGCTAAAGCTGAAACTCCAATACTTGGCCACCTGATGCAAAGAACTGACTCCTTGGAAAAGACCCGGATGCTGGAAAAGATTGAAGGCAGGAGGAGAAGGGGATGACAAAGGACAAGATGGTTGCATGGCATCACCGACTCAGTGGACAGGAATTTCAGCAAACTCTGGGAGATGGCAAAGGATAATGAAGCCTGGCGTGCTGCAGCCTATGGGGTCACAGAATCAGCCACAACTGAGTAACTGAACAACAGAGAGGGAGATGAGTTCAGTAAGGCTAACTGTCTTGCTTAAAGTCTTAAAGTCCAGTTGACCTATTTCAAATCCTAAAAGATGATGCTGTGAAAGTGCTGCACTCAATATGCCAGCAAATTTGGAAAACTCAGCAGTGGCCACAGGACTGGAAAAGGTCCGTTTTCATTCCAATACCAAAGAAAGGCAATGCCAAAGAATGTTCAAACTACCACACAATTGCACTCATCTCACACGCTAGCAAAGTAATGCTCAAAATTCTCCAAGTGAGGCTTCAACAGTATGTGAACCGAGAACTTCCAGATGTTCAAGCTAGATTCAGAAAAAGCAGAGGAACCAGAGATTAAATTGCCAACATCCAGTGGATCATCAAAAAAAAGCAAGAGAATTCCAGAAAAACATCTACTTCTGCTTCATTGACTACGCCAAAGCCTTTGACTGTATGGATCACGACAAACTGGAAAATTCTTCAAGAGATGGGAATACCAGACCACCTTACCTGCCTCCTGAGAAATCTGCATGCAGCTCAAGAAGCAACAGTTAGAACCAGATATGGAACACAACAGACCGGTTTCAAATTGGAAAAGGAGTATGTCAAGGTGGTATATTGTCACCCTGCTTTATTTAACTTTTACGCAGAGTACATCATGTGAAATCCCAGGCTGCATGAAGCACACGCTGGAATCAACATTGCTGGGAGAAATATTAATAACCTCAGATATGCAGATGACACCACCCTTATGGCAGAAAGTGAAGAGGAACTGAAAAGCCTCTTGATGAAAGTGAAAGAGGAGAATGAAAAAGCTTCAAGTCAAAAGCTGTGGTACATATACACAATGGAATATTACTCAGCCATTAATGCATTTGAATCAGTTCTAATGGGGTGGATGAAACTGGAGCCTATCATACAGAGTGAAGTAAGCCAGAAAGAAAAACACCAATACAGTATACTAACACATATATATGGAATTTAGAAAGATAGTAACGATAACCCTGTATGCAAGACAGCAAAAGAGACACAGATGTATAGAACAGTCTTTGGACTCTGTGGGAGAGGGCAAGGGTGGGATGATTTGGGAGAATGGCATTGAAACATACATATTATCATATGTGAAAAGAATCACCAATCTAGGTTCGATGCATGAGACAGGGTGCTCGGGGCTGGTGCACTGGGATGACCCAGAGGGATGGGGAGGGAGGTGAGAGGGGGGGTTCAGGATGGGGAACACGTGTATACCTGTGGCGGATTCATGTCAATGCATGGCAAAACCACTACAATATTATAAAGTAATTAGCTTCCAATTAAAATAAAGAAATGTATATATATTTTAAAAAGCTTCAAGTCTAAAACCTAGTAAAATCTGACAACGTCTCCCACCACCCCACACCAAACTGCATCATCATATGAAGATGAGACCACATGTAGCAGACATTCACCTGATGCTTTACATGCACAACATCCTTTCTACTCTTTTTTGAGAACTGCTTCTTCCCACTCTAAAGAACCACATGGTACTGCTACAAGCTGCCAATCACAGCATCCCATCAGGCTACCCTACTGGTTGGGCCAATCCTCTAGCCCTAGCCACAGAGACTGGATCTCACACGGACATGTGACCATAGTTAAGCCAATTAGAATCCTTCCATGAGATTTTTCTGCCTGGTTTAGTGGATTCAGCTCCCTTTATTCTCTGGTCAGAGGCTGTGAAGATGAAGCCAAGAGGGGCCTGAGGTCATGTTCCAGGATGACATTAACAGAAAAAGCCCACGGCATTCAGGATCAATCACCCAACCCCAATCCATTCCAAGGTTTTGGAATATTATACAATCAATCCCTCTTTCCTGTCTAATACAGTTTGAGCTAAGTTTCTGTTGCCTGCGATCATAGATGCCTGATCTAATACATAGAGGGATAAATAATAACTGCCTTTCTGTTAGAAATCTCATTTCAATCATTACTTTCAAGTTCTTCTACCACTTCCTCTTAACACAATTAAAATAACCAAATGAGGGCTTCCCTGGTGGCTCAATGGTGAGGAATCTGCCTGCCAATAAAAGGTCCAGATAACCTCTAATGAATAATAGATAATCCACACCTGACAATCAGCAGCCAAGTGGCACTCCTCCTACTAGAAACACCTGACAGGTTTATTTCTTTTTAGAAAACTCCTTCAGCTTTAATTTCTGACAAGTGTACAAAGCCTAAACTCCAAGTAGTATATAAACCCCTCGCCCTGCCTAGCCATCATGGTCCCATCTAGAGCCAATGCCAAAGCCCTGCTCACTCAGGCTGGTCTAATTTCTACGACCTGAAAACATACTGCTCCTCTCATGGTCTCTGCTCTTGTTTCTCCTACCCAAAACTTCCTCCTTCCCCTCTGCACACTCACAGAACTCCTTCAACACCATGCTCAAGCCACAACCCCTCCTCGAAGCCTTCCTCGGCTTCTTCAGAAAACACTACTGTCTCCATCCTCTTAATTTTAGTGAAGCCAAGGCAGTCAGCTCACCAGGAAACTAAAGAGGAGGCACAGAGGGCACAAGAGGAGACATTCGGCTCAGGACACGCGGGAGGGAGGGCAGCCAGCAGTCACCATGTTCTGCTGCTTTTGCACCACTTGAGAGGCCTGCTGGGAAAAGTCTGGGGAGCCCTCCACGTGTAGATGGTAACTAGAGCCACCAGAGGCGGATAAGAGCATGTGTGGAAAGCATGTGGTAGACAGAGTTATGATGATGATGATGTGCGTGCTCAGTTGTGTCTGACTCTTTGCAACCCCATAGAGTGGAGCCCACCAGGATCCTCTGTCCATGGAATCTTCCAGTAAAGAATCCTGGAGCGGGTTGCCACTTCCTACCCCAGGGGATGTTTCTGGACCAGGGATCAAACCTGCATCTCTTGCACTGGCAGGCAGATTCGTTACCATCGAGCCCCGTGGTATTTCTATCGCTCAGTTAATCTGTCTCATAATGTCACTCTTCTCAGTGTCCCATTCCCCTACCTAGGCAGTGAGCGGCAGGCTGGAATTACATCCTATGCACCCTGGCCCTGTCTGCACCAAGCGCAGGACCAGACACTTCGATCCTCCTCAATCACATTTTGCCTCCCAGTAGTTGAGGCAGGCCATGCAGCCCCAACTCACAGACGAGGACCCCGAGGCCCAGGGCCAAGCGGTTGAGGAGCTTCAAGAGAGAAAACCCACATGTCGGCAAATGAATCAAAGAGAAAAAACAAAGGACCTCATGGGTTCCAAGTAAACAAACCTGATCCTGGTACAATTGCGGGAAAAACTAGAGACCTGAGCCAGTCAGAAGAGAACAGTTCTCTCCTCTCTCTACTACCAGCAGGGACAAAGGTACCTATTCCTTTCTTAAACATTCATGTACTGGGACAAGGGAAAGCTACAAAACTCCACAGAGCTCCCAATGCAGGAAATGGCTTGAAGCTGTAATGGGAGGGCCTACCCAGGTAACAGGAAAAACCACCAAGGACATGGAAGCTGGAGCGCTGCACTTAGGCTGACACCAGCTCCCTTCTACCCTGCGACTTCCAGTCTGTCCTCAGATCTCACAGACAGGCCCGGAACCCTGCGTCTGCAGAAAAGGCAACACTCGTGCCACTGGGTGCCACAGAATTGAGTGAGATATTAAAGTATGCTGTAAGATAGAAAATGCTCAATAGCAATGTACTGTCAATTCTGGTACAGAAGTCCCCCTTGCCCCCAGAATAAAACCACACTGTGGTTTCTTAGTCACCTTCAAACTCCAGGCCTAAGCGTGGTAGACTATAAATGTCCGGGCTATCTCTAATTGAGCTTGAGCAGAATAGATGAGTTTGATTTGCTTACCTGCCCAATGCCACCTAGACCAGTTTCCCCCAGTTCCAGACCCCAAGTAGGGAGCTGTCAGACATCATTTCCCTGCAGCACAACAAAGTCCCACAGCACATGAGTGCTAGCCAGGGGATAGGCATTCCAGACCAGGGGTCCACATGGGATGTGGAATCCACCAAGGGAGCCCTTAACTGGGTGATGGCAGCACCTTGGATGGAGAAACAGTGACAAGGGTGCCTCCCCTTGAGGCTGTGGGTCTTTGGGAACCCAACAGCTTCCTCCCTGGAGCTCCCACATGAGCCCTGCACTAAAGCTGACCGACAGGCAGAGCTGTGCACCTGTGTGCAAGGTGGAACCTGCTGGGAGAGCAAAGACCAGGACACAGGGCTGAGCCTCCCTGGCTTTGGCTCCTCGGGGATGAAACTGGTGCCTCTATCCCTTCAACCTGAGCAGTCCTTTTAGGCACTGAGCTTTGTACCATAAGAGGGGCTCCCTGGCTGCAAGAAAATATGCTGGAAAGTCACTGCACAGTAATTCATCCTTTACAAAGATCCCAAGGCTCTGCGGTTTATGTCACACCACGTCATCCCTCATCCCCAAAAGCTCTACATGGCATCTTACCAGGTCAAATGCCATCCTATTTTTTTCTGAAGTATTAACTAAAATTGGGCTTCCCTCGTGGCTCAGTCAGTAAAGAGACCACCTGCAATGCAGGAGTCCCAAGTTTGATCCCTGAGTCGGGAAGATCACCTGGAGAAGGAAATGGCAACCCACTCCAATATTCTTGCCCGGGAAATCCCATGGACAGAGGAGTCTGGTGGGTTACAATCCATGGGGTCGCAAGAGTCGGACACGACTTAGTGAACAACAACCAAACCAAAATGAACAACTTTCCTTGGAAAAGCTACACAGCTCTCTACACTGTGTTAAAACTAGGGTCTGAAAAGCTGCCCTTGAGAATAAAATCCAAACCTTATTTCATGCTTTCCTTAGAAGTCAGACCAGCTTCCAGAACTTCAGCTCAGAGAGGCCCCACTATATCCACCAGGCATGGAAAAGAGAGGGACCTAATTAATGACAATTCATCTATTTCAGAGATTAAAGCTAGGCCTGATTCAAACACATCCCACCCAGAACTTAAGTCTGCATTCTAACTTGTGCCAGCTTCCTTGATCAATTTCTTTCTTCAAACACAGACAGCTAGACAGACAGCAAGGCAATTAAAAAGATACTATGTATAAAATAGGTAAATAACCAGAGAACCTACTGTGTAACACAGGGAATTCTACACAATGCTTTGTGGTGATCTAAATGGGAAGGAAATCTACAAAAGAGGGGATATAGGATATACCTTTAGCTGACTCACTTAGTAAAGTGAGAAACTAACAGCAGAAAGTACTACAACATTGCACTCCAATAAAAAAATTAATAAAAAAAAGAAAAGAAGAAAAAGTTAGCCCAAAGAGATTTTCCTCTGACCTTATTATCCTCAGAACCACATCCAACAGCTCTTCTTAACATCTTCCAAATCATCATCCCAGGGGAGGACTAGGTTGACCAGCATAAATGATCGTAATTGGGGGACAATGCAGATTTGAGAGACAAAAATGCTAGAGTGAGAAACCCACAGTGGAGACAGAAGGGCCACCAATGAAACGATCTGCTGTGTAGCCAGCGGTTCAGTCTCTGTATGTCAGCTGCCTTCACTACAAAAAGTCGGTTGGGATGGCCAATATCCAACGGCGTTGTTACCAGGAACAGCTTATAAAATCATCTCCTTAATAAGTCAGGCTTTTAACAGCCAAATAAACGGGTCTCATCAGCCTGTGGCCTACAAGTTGTTACAGGCAGTTTGTCAGCCCTCTCCATTCACTTTTTTTTTTTAATTGTTTTTAATTTTATTTTATTTTTAAACTTTACATAACTGTATTAGTTTTGCCAAACATCAAAATGAATCCACCACAGGTATACATGTGTTCACTTTTAAAACAAACACAAGACATCGAAAAGGTGGCACTTGCTGCTTCCTGGCTCCAAAGGGGTTAAATAAAACAATGGGTCATAATTTGAAACTCCTGGTGCCCAATACTTTGAGCAACTTAACCACTCCAAGCTGGAGTTTTCTCTCTGGCAAAGTAGGAATCGTAGCTCACAGAGTGGTAACAATGAAACGTGACAAAGCAGAGTGCCTGTCACAACAGTAGGTGCCCAACAATTGCTGGCTCTTCCTTCCTCAGAGCTATGCTTTCTTCTTCAGCTTCCCTGTCTAAAAGCCTGGCTTTCCACAGTCCCCAAACAGGCCACGCCAAGCCTACCAGTTGTCACCAACTCCCAGTAATACTCCCCTCCACACACATACACAGGAATACTCAAGGATTCATCACCCACCATCCAAGGGTACCAGCCACCAGCCTTCCCTCCTCAAACAGCTGGCGCACCCTCAGGGAAGGAATTGAGCCCCAGCAGCTACTACTAAGATTTTCCCATGGTGCAATGCAACTCCCCCCAACTTTTCCCGGCCCACAGTTTCCAAAGAAACCTAGCAGGCATCGTGCATAATCAACCACAAGTCTCGCCGAGCAAAACAGACTTGAGCTTAGAGCAGAGGGAGCTAAGAAAATCAGAAAGTGAAAAGGCACGAGTGGTCCTGAAACCGGGTGCCAGGGACCAAAATTCAGGAGTACCAGCCCTGGCCTGGGTTCTATTCTTTTAGACCTTAACATTGGATTGAAGGCTAGCAGAGGTTCTCAAAGGACTGATGGATGAAGAGTCTTAGAAAAGGGACTGACTAGACATACCTCCGAGGTCACCCCGCAGGCTGGACCCGGTGGTCGCTAGTGGACCCCGCTGCGTGCCGCGGCACCTGGAGAATGAAGGCCTACAGTGCCTGGCATTGTTCACAGCAAGGGCGGGATTGGAGGAGGTGGGAAGCGGGGGGGGGGGGGGGGGCGGAGGGGGGAGGGGGTCCACACATCAGCCCCTCCCCCGGCGGGCTGAAGGAAAGCAAATTTTCCCCGCGGCCAGAGCCAGGTAGATGAATGGCCCTCGCGACCTCCCCTCTCGGAGAACCGGAGAGTGGAGTTGCGGAAGGCGGATGCGAGGGGCCGGGCAGAGGGGTCTGACACTCACCGGCGCCCTCGGCGGGCTGCGGCGGCCCGACGACGCCGTTCAGGTAGAGGATGGGCAGCAGGTGAGGCTGCGTCTTCTCCAGCGCCGCCCGCAGGTCGTGGAAGTGGTCCCGCTCCTTGGCCAGCAGCAGCTTGAGAAGCAGCTCCGCCTTGGCGCCTCCCGCCTCCTCGTCCAGCTGCCGCCGCTCGCCGGGGCTCAGCGCTCCCGCGGCCTCGAGCAGCCCGAGCACGGCCTCCACCTCCGTCATGGCCTGGGCCAGGCTCTGCTGACACTGGGCGAGCAGCTCCCGGCGCTGGGGCTCCATGGTGGCGGCTGCCCCGCCCCGCCCGGCCGGACGGCTCCCGGGCTCCCCGAGGCCGGCGGGCGCGCGCGCGCAGGCGAGCAAGCGGGCGGGCGGCTACGGGACCCGGGCGCCCCGGGGCGGCGAGCGCTGGCGGTTGCCCTAGCGCGCCGGGAGCCGCGAGGCCGCGGGGGCCATGGGCCGGGGCCTGGGCGGGCTGGGGGCCCGGGCGGCGAGCGGCGCTCAGCAGCGGCCGCCTCCCGGGCTCAGGAGTGCAGCCATGTTGGCTGCGGCGGCGGCGGCGGGACTGGAAGAGGAGGAGGAGGAGACGGAGGAGGAGAAGGAGGAGGCGGAGGTGGGGACGGCGGCCGGGGCGCGCCCCGAGGCCCGGCTCCAGCCGGGCATGCTCCCCCTCCCTCCCCCTCGGTGCGCGCCGCTCTCTCGCCGGCCCCGCGAGAAAAAACTCTCCCCGAAACGTCGGCCCCGGCGCCGCCCCCCAACACAATCACAACTGCGAGAGGAAAAGTGGCCCGGTCGTGTTCGCCAGGCCCCTTCGACGGCTCAGGGCCCGCCTCGGCGCGGCCCGGTCCGTGCGCCCCGGCCCGGCTCACCGGGGCCCCGCGACCGCCGCCCGCGCCGCCATGCCCGCGCCCCGCCGCCGCCGGTCTGTCCCTCCGCCCTCCTCTTCTCTCCCCTCCCTTCCCCCGGCCGGCCTTTCAGGAGCCCGGGCGGCCGGCCCCGAGGGGATGGGCGAAGGGGAGGGGTCCCCACCTCCCCGCCCCGAGCTCGCCTGGGAGGCGGGGACACCGCGCGCGCGGCCCTCCCGGTCTCCGAGGCCCAGGCTCCACCCGCGCTAGAGTACCCGGAGTTAGCGGCCGGGTGGGAAGCAGCCCGCCCCCTCAGCTAGGCACATGGCCAGCCCCCAAGCTATTGGAGACCCCCTCCGAACAAAACCCTTCCCCCCGGTCTAGGGTTTTCTAATCTAAAATACTCCACAATCAAGCCTGGAGACAACTGAGGGGATGTCCCCTAAACTTGGCCATCTCCAAATTTAGACCTCCCCCAAATCTGTGAGATATCCCCACTCACTGCAAGGAGCTCTTATATAGAAAATGATGGTGGTTTAGTCGCTAAGTCGTGTCCGACTCTTGCGACCCTGTGGACTGTAGCCCGCCAGGCTCCTCTGTCCCTGGGATTCTCCAGGCAAGAATACAGTCCCAGGGACAAAGGAGCCTGGCGGGCTACAGCGCGTTGGTAGGCAGATTCTTTACCGACTGAGCTAGGAGGGAAGCCCTATATAGAAAATATCCCAGTATTATCCCCTGAGACCGAGTTAATCAGGATTTATGCCTCACCCGCATTTTAGATGGGTTGGTCCCCAGTGTCTAAAGAAGTGGGATGTTGGGGGTCAGAGATGGAGGGATGGGTTGCTGGAAGAACAAGAGAGTGGTGGGGTGTGCTGTGGAGCCACCGCGTCTTTTTGGCAAGAGAAGTGCTCTTCTTCCTAGATGTCACCCCAGATTCCAGCTAGTCTCTGGAGAAGGTAAATCCATGGGCTGCAGAAGCCTTGCTCCCCTGATGGCCTCAATGAGGATCTACACTTGGGTTCCAAGTCCAAGAAGGTCTCCTGCCCTTGCGGACACATACCGTTTACCTCCTAACCACAGGAGGAGGTCCTTAAAAGCTGGACTCCCGGCTGAGCACTTCCAATAATCCCACCTGGCTAGTGTAGAGTGGAAATCCCAGGGCTGGTGCATTCATTGAGTGAAGCTCATTTACAAACCCTGGGGATCACAGGGGCCTTTTCTGCTGTCACCCCCACCACCAGCATCACCACTTCCATGCTTCCCCTCAATAGCAGTTTTCTTCCATGCTGCTTCTTTTAGGGGGAGGAGTCACTTTTATTTAGTGGAAACAAACTCTTATGTATAGTGATTAGAACAAAAGTACCAGAGTTTGCACTTCGGTTTTGGATTTCCTTTTAAGTAGATACACGGTGTGGAAGCAAATCAATTGCCCTGGCTGTTCTCAGTTTTCTCCTGAGAAAAACAAGATGGGGGGAGAGTGTATCCCATCAGGGAATATGAACAAGCTCAAGGGTGTCAATGAAGCTTTTGAAATTATTTAAACCTTTTTTGTAGACACATATTGTCTACAGTGGGCTTCCCTGGTGGCTCAGGGGTAAAGAATCCGCCTGCCAATGCAGGAGACACAGGACCAATCCCTGGGCTGGGGAGATCCCCTAGAGAAAGACATGGCTAACCCATTCCAGTATTCTTGTCTGCAGAATTCCATGGACAGAGGAGCCTAGCAGGCTACAATCCATGGGGTCACAGAAGAGTCAGACACGACTGAGTGTCCAAAAAACAACAGCAGCAAATTGTCTACAATATGTATTTTTCTGGGACAGAAGTCCGTAACTTTCATCGAATTTATTACCCAAAATGGTAGAACTCAACTCTTTTCAGAGGACTCCCTTCTTAGGTGGTCTGGGCTTCTATAACTGAGCAAAGTTCTAGGGGATGGGAAGGCTGTTCTATTGCCCAGTGCCAGGGGTCTAGACAGGCTCCCTCCCTGTCCTTCCCACTCCTGCCCCTGAAAGGTGGCTCCCCCTTCTGGTCACCTGTCCCCCAACATCCTAAATCATCTGCAAAGGCATCCACTCTTCCCGACACACTGGGAGCTCTGTTCCTAGCTGGATTAACTAGAAATCTAGGGGTGGGAGGGAGGTGGAACGGAAGAGGAGAAGTTTCGGAGACTAATTTGGTCTGTGGTTAGGACAAACTGTGACTAAGTCCTAGGTCCAAAGAGTGCCTGGGTAGGAGAGGGCAGGAGGGAGGTACCATCTCCCAGTAACCCCTAAAAAGAGGTGAGGAGCTTGGGTGCTGTGTCCCTGGAAGCTTCCCCAGGAAGCAGTGAGGAAGTGCATTTGCTATAAGTGCTTTCTCCCAGGGGCTGCAGAGTGATAGATGATTACTTTCAGCAGACCCTTTATTGGAAACTCTGGGGTTTTATGCAAAACATAAATCTGGAGGAAATCATTTACTGTATAAATATATTCAACCTTAGGAGTTCTTTAGCCAGTGACCTTGACATGACCTTGTATTTCTGTAGCATTTTAACCCCTTTAGGGCATCTTCCCTCACACCATTCCCTTTGTGCCCTGTTTTAGGTTGAATTGTGTCATCCCCCCCTCAAAAAAAATATGTTTGAGCCCTGACTCCCAGCACCTGTGAACATGACCTGATTTGGAAATACGGTCTTTGCAGATGTAATCAAATTAAAACAAGGTCATGGGACTTCCCTGCTGGTCCATTGGTTAAGAATCTGCCTTGCAACGCAGGGGTCATGGGTTTGATCCCTGGTCAGGGAACTAAGATCCCATAAGCTGCAGAGCAACTAAGCCCACGCACCACACTCCAGTCCATGTGTTACAATGAAAGATCCATATGACACAACAGAGCTCCCACAACTAAGGCCCGACACAGCCAAATAAATAAATATTTTTTAAATGACATTATATTGGATTGTTGTTGTTTAGTCACTCAGTCGTGTCCAACTCTTTGTGAGCCCATAGACTGTAGCGCACCAGGCTCCTCTGTCCCTGGGATTTCCCAAGTAAGAATACAGGAGTGGGTTGCTCCATTAGGGGGCCCTAATCCAGAGTCTAATGTTCTTAGAGAAGAGGGAAATTTGGACACAGACACAAGACCATGTGAAGACAGAGGCAGAGGTTGGAGTGCTATATCTACAAGGCAAGACACGCCAAGGATTGCCAGCAATCTCCCGAAGCTGGGGGAAAAGGCCTGAAATAGACTCTCCTGCAGAACTTCCCAGAAGGAACCAATTCTGCCAGCACCCCTATTTCTGACCTTCAGCCTCCAGAACGGTGAGCTAGTAAGTATCTATCACTTTAAGCTCCCCCAACAGTTTGTGGTAACCCACTCTAGTATTCTTGCCTGGAGAATCCCATTGACAGAGGAGCCTGGCGGGCTAGAGTCCATGGGGTAGAACAGAGTCAACACGACTGAGCGACTGAACAACAGTTTGTGGTAAGTTAGTACAGCAGTCCCAGGAAACTAATACAGTCTCATTACAGTGGACAAAGATGGGTGTCCCCATTTTACACATCACCTGGTCACCTCACTCTTCTGCCTAAGAATTTCTCTACAGATTTGCAGACCTTTCCTCCTTCTGATCTTAGAGGAAGAGGGCCTCTCCTCCTTGACAACAGCCCTCCAGACTCTGGAGAGAATCTTTGCACCCTCTCCCTGCACACAGACACACACACAAATGGCCTCCCTTTCCCTTTGTCAACAAACAGGCCTGAGTCTCCCAATTCTCAAAGGGGCCCTTCCCTCTCTCGTGTCCTCAGGAAAGAACCAGTGCCTGACAACAGAACCTCCACATGCTCATGGACCCCATATCCCTCGGTTGGAGCTTTGCAATCTGACTTCTGAGAACAATTCCCCCTAGAGAACTGCTCCCCCAACTTAGGTCTCCTGACACCACCCCAAGGCCTTTCCTTCACTCTGGAGCAGGACAGACTTGAGCTCAGATCCCAGTGCTGACACTCACTCCCTAGCCCACTCCCTGGGCTAGTTACTTAACGTTTCTTAGCCTCCATTTCTGCCTCTCAACCTTGAGACTGAACATCCCCCTTTGGTGGAGTTACTAGGAGTATTCAGTGATAGGACTTAAATGAAGCCCTCAGTATGTGGCAGGCATATGAACCCCATAATGTAGTGCTTGATCAGGCAACTACAGCAGTGGGAATGCCTGATTTATTCACTTTTTAAATATTTACTTGGCTGCACCAGGTTTAAGGCGTGGCATGCAAATTCTTAGTTGTGGTATGTGGGATCTAGTTCCCTGACCAGGGATCAAACCTCTGCATTGGGAACATGGAGTCTTAGCCATTGGGCCACCAGGGAAGTCCCTAGAATGCCTGACTTATAGAATGGCTTTGCACCTTATTAGCTGGGTTGTTGTTGTTTAGTCACTAAGTCATGTCTGACTCTTTTGTGAACCCTGTAGACGGTAGCCTGCCAGGCTTTTTTGTCAATGGAATTTCCCAGGTAAGAATACTGGAATGGGCTGCCATTTCCTCCTCCAGGAGAATCTTCCCAACCCAGGGATCAAACCTGGGTCTCCTGCATTGCTGGTAGATTCTTTACCACTGAGCTACCTGGGAATCCTATTAGCTGGATAACACTGGATAAACCTCTTTGTGCCTCAGTCTCTTCATCTATTGATGAGGGATAGTCTCAAGAATTATATCAAAGGAGTTAATGCTCAATCAATAGCAGGCGTACTGTTCTTTTGGCTTCCACCGTCTCATCTGTCTGAAAGGAAAGGCTCCCTGTAGCATGTAGCAACAGGTTTTCAGCAGTTGTTTTTAGGCTTCTGAAAGCATGGTGTGGGCTCCAGCAGAAAGACATCTATTTCACTTCTATTCAGAGGATAGGTGAGGACAGGGGCCCTTTCTCTGTTGTTCTCTGCTGTACCCACCTCCCACAACGCCTGGCATGTGGTGGTGGGTGCTCAACTGATACTTTTTAATTAATAAGTGAACAGAATGAATGAATGAATGAACAAAAGAGTTGTGCACTAAGGCCCTGCTTCAAAAAAATAATACCTACTTAAAAAAAAATGGAAAGATGAGGAAAAAGAGCATCTGAAAAAAGAGCAGCATCAGAAACATCACAAGAGAGGTTGTATTCTTGCTTGGAAACTTCCACAGGCAGAGGAGACTGGCAGGCTATAGAAGGTGGGGCTGTAAAGAGTTGGACATGACTGAGTGACTGAGCACCAAGAGAGGGTCACATCTGCAGGTAGGGGGCAGGCTGGGAGCTCCAGGCAGAGCCACCACCCCTGGAGGGCTAAGCACCAGGACCCCATCCTCTCCTGCACTGTCTTGCATACATCCTTGGCTCACAAGACCCCACTAAAGATGCGTCTCCTCAGAAATCCATTCCCCAGCTTAGTGTAGCCCTGAGGGTGGGCATGGCCCACTCCAGGTTTCTGCAAGCACAGTCTTATCAAGTATTTTAACCCTTTGATTCAGAGTTGATTGTTCACATTTCAACTTAGATGTTACCAGCTTTAGGATGGTAACATGCTTTACATGCCTTCCTGACTTCCTCTCAAAAGGGCTAGATGTTTCTGCTCCTAGCTACACTGCAACTTTTTACCTCCCCTTTATTAACATTTATCAACATTCATCCTCAAAATTGCTTCCCAGGTGACTCAGTGGTAACGAATCTGCTTACCAATGCAGAAGACACAGGTTCAAGCCCTGGATCAGGGAGATACCCTGGAGGAGGAAACGGAAACCCACTCCAGTATTCCTGCCTGGACAATCTCAAGGACAGAGGAGCCTTGCAGGCTACAGTCCATGGGATCACAAAGAGTCAGACATGACTAAGCGCACAAGCATGTATGTGCATCCTCAAAACTTCCAGTTTACTTCTCTCTATCCCCTTGGTACACAGAATGCGCCCTCACAAAGATGTCCATGCCGTAGTCCTCAGAACAGTCCTCTAAATATGAAATATATTATGTCCCACAGCTGAAGGGACTGAGCAGATGTGATTAAAGTGACAGACTTTGAAATCAAGAGCGCAGCCTAAATTATCCAGGTGGGCCTGATCTAATCAAAGCAGAGGATTTTCTCAGGCTGGAGGCAATAGAAGGGGAAATCGGAGAGATTCCAAGCATAAGAAGGATGTGACAGCCATTGCCAGCTGAGCTATAGGAGTCCACATGCAAAAGGGGCAGAGAGAGGGTCTAGGAATGAAAGGTGGTCCCCAGCTGGCAAAATAATAGGGAGAGCAGTCTTGCGAGAGCAAGAAACTAGGTTCTGCCAACAATCTGAGTGAGCCTGGAAGTGGATTCTTCCCATGACCGACCAATTAGAGCCCACCTGGACAACACCTTGACTTTTACCCTGGCGAGACCCTGGGTGGAGAAAACCAGTCCAGCTGTCTGGACCTTGGACCCATAAAGCTGTGAGATCTTAGAGGTAGGTTGTTTTAAAGTTTGTAGCAATGCTGTTATGGCAACAGAAAACTAACGATCCTCAAAGACTATGAGCTCTTCTGGGACAGAAACAATATCCACTATCCACTGTAGAATCCTCAGTCCCTGCCAGAGTGCCTGCCCCCTGGTAGGCACTCAAAAAACAGTATCTGTACCAGCGGAAACCTGCTCCTCCACCAGGACTTACTTTGGGGGTTATTTTTTATGGTGTCTTTGGAAAACAGAATCTAGTCCTCCAACAGCAATTGGTGGGGAAGTTTTCACAGGAAGATACTTAGAAAGCGGGCCTTCTCTGCAGGCTGAGTGAGCTGGAGCCCCAGGAGCCTCTTGACCCTGGACTTTCCCAGTGGGTGAAAGACAGCTGTTCCCTGGAGAAGAAACAGATCCTTGTGTCTGCTCCCTGTATGCAGCCCCCTCAGAGGTAAGCAAGGCTGCCTTCGAGAGGGAGTCTGTGCATGGGTGCACACATGCACGACAAGAGTAAGGGCATTGTGGGCAGGAATGGGGCTGTTTCAGTGTGAGCGTGGTATGAGCGGAGAAGCAAGGATCCTTTCATCGTTACACCCTGGAAATTGCAGGTGGCCTGACATCTGAGATATGACATTTCAAAGGATTTCCTTGAAGAATTCCTTAAAAGAATGAACTCTCCTGGGATGCCAAAAATGGAATTCTATTTATGAAAACACCACATTTCACATAGCTCTTTAGGAATGTTATGATGATGAAGTGAACTACACCTGTTTAGAAAAACATTGGCTTCAGCTTGGCTCTTGGTAGCATCTCAAATTGTGAAGACATTTTTCTTCCAGACTGTTTTTGCTCTTAGTTCAGGAAAACTCAGAGGCAAATGCCCTAAGATTTTCAAACAAGTAATCGGAGAGTGGCTTGTTACCTAGTGATGAAGCTTGCCTGGAGTGCAAGGACAGGGCGGAATTCTGAGTGAGCTCGGAGATTCAAAGCACTTAAGAACCTTAGAAAGGAGCGCACCTGCTCCTGGTGCCCATCACCATGCTCAGGAATGCCCTAATGGAGCACTTCCATCTTTCTGGTCTAAGCCAGGGACTCTAGTCTGAGAGGTCCACTGTCTCAAAGAGCAAAAGATGACAGTTCCCCTTTCTGAGTGCCTACATACTAGGCACTGTACCGAAGGCTTTCCCTACCGTCCAAATTCCTCTCCCTACACCCATGGGCAATAAGAACTATGATCAGCTCCATGTTACAGAGGAGGGACCCAAGGCTGCTCCGAGCCCTCCTAGCTGTGTCTCCCATCTTGCAGGAGAGAGAAAATCTCTAGGGTAAGAGAGTGGCTGAGAGGCCTCAGAAGAGCTTTTTTTAAAAAATTATTTCTTTCTTTTTGGCCACAGTGGGTCTTGGTTGTGGTGTGCAGTTGCCGTGAGGTGGGGCTGTTCTTCATTGTGGTGCATGGCCTTCTCATGGCGGTGGCTTCTCTTGCTGCAGAGCACAGACTCGAGGTAACACGCAGGCTCTGTAGTCGCAGCGTGCAGGCTCTAGAGCACGGGTTCAGTAGTTGGGGCACATGGGCTTTAGTTGCTCCACAGTATGTGGAATCTTCCTGGACCAGGGATTGAACCCATGCCCCCTGTACTGGTAGGCAGATTCTTATCCCCTGCACCACTGGGGAAGTCCTCAGAAGAGCTTTGCACAGTGCATCAATACTACGCCTGCCAGAATGTATAATAAATTGGTATAGCCACTATGGAAAATAATATGGAGTTTCCTCAAAAAACTGAAAACACAGTTGCCATATGATCCTGCAGTCCTGCTCCTGGGCATGTACCCAGACAAAACTATAATTCAAAGAGACACATGCATCTGTGTGTTCATTGCAGCACTGTTTACAAAAACCAAGACATGGGAGCAACCTGAATGTCCATCGACAGATGAGTGGACAAAGAAGATGTGGTACACATCCACAATGGAATACTACTCATCCCTAAAAAAGAATGAAGTAATGCCGTTGGCAGCGACATGGATTGCTAGAGATTATCATACTAAGTGAAGTAAGTCAAAAAGACAAATACCGTATGATACCATTTACATATGGAATATAAAATACCATAAAAGTGAACATATCTATGAAACAGAAATAGTCACAGACATAGAAAACAGACCTGTGGTTGCCAAGGGGAGGGAAGGATTGGGAGTCTGACATTAGCAGATACAAACTATTATATATAGGATGAATAAACAACAAAGTCCTAGTGTATAGCACAGGGAACTCTCTTTAATATCCTGTGGTAAACCATAATGGAAGAGAATATATATAGCTGAATCACTTTACTGTACAGCAGAAATTAAACACAACATGGTAAATAAACTGTACTTCAATTAATTAAAAAAAAAAAAAAACTACCCCTGCTTTCAGAGGAATGGAATCCAGCCACTACAGAACAAGCTAGAAATCAATAGGTGTCCTGCAGACACATGTAAATCACATGTAAAACACATGTAAATCAGACGCAAATAGACCCAAGACCTAGTAAGACTCTTGGAGGTGGTGAGAATGAACCCGAGTCAGAAACAGCATGTTAGAAGGGATGGAACACTGGCTTTCGGTTGCCAGCTGGGAACCACCGGCGCTGTGCAGTTTTACTGGAGTTGTTCCTTGGCGGGAAAGCCCCCCTGTGGGAGTCCTTGTTCAGGCAAGCACAGACGCACAGGTGTTCCTGCATCCGTGGCAACGGGTGACAGCGCAGGTAGTGGCTTCGGTGGAAGGCCGTGGAGACCTCAGAGACTGAATGTACTAATGGACAGTGGCCAGACCACATACAAAAATAGAACTCTGACCCACAGTCTGAAGCAACCAGTTTAGAAAACCAGCTGATCTGTCTGCAGAAACCAAACAACCCCGCTAGCAATCAGCCTCAAAGAGCCAGGATTTAATAACTGACTACTTCCCTAACTTTGTATCTTCTTATAACTTCACACCAACAAGACAAAGCCAAATATGATCCCCTAACCAATTACATAGGATGTGTGTGTGAGTGTGTGTGTGTGTGTGTGTTAAGTCACTTCAGTCGTGTGCGACCCTTTGCCACCCTATGGGCCATAGCCCATCAGGCTCCTCTGTTCATGGGATTTTCCAGGCAAGAATACTGGAGTGGGTTGCCATGTCCTCCTCCAGGGGATCTTCCCGACCCAGGAACTGAACCACATCTCTTACAGCTCCTGCATTGGCAGGCAGGTTCTTTATCTCTAGTGCCACCTGGGAAGCCCTACGGAGGACGTCTACCCGTTAATGCACCCCATGCCAACAGCCTCCAATCAGAGCATACCTGAAGTATGCTTCCCCTTTTTCCACTAAAAACTTTATCCCTTCTCTGCACACCAAAAGCAAGTGATGGTGGCTGACTCGCTTGCTATAGCAAACTCAGAGTATATAGCCTTTGCTTATTCTCATCTGAGTTATCTTTGTTTCTTTCCACACTTCCCAATTGTTGAATTTCTTAGTGACTCTGTTTTCTTACTTGTAAACCTAGGATACTAATTTGGGGCATGAATCTTGGGGGATGAAACTGCCTTAGGTTGTTGGGGAGCCTCCTGATAAGCCCCCTACTCCTTGGGTCACCTCTGATCTCCATTCAGCAGCCACATACCACACTCCCTTCTTGTTCTGGGCACATGGAGGTGCATCCACACATCCAGTGCCTTCACTGTTCTCAAGAGAAGAGCCCGAAACCCAGGTGGGAAAACTGCCTGCTTACCCAAGGTCCTCTCCTCTGGAGGTCTCTGAGAAACCAGTCCTCGGTCTTCAGTTTCTCCCCTCTGACTCCCAGGCTCTGGAAGCGAGCACGTGAGCCCTTTTAGGAGTCCCACAGGTGTCAGCTTATGCCTCTGGTGAAATTGAAGTGGACAAAAGAGGGCAAAAGTCCACGCAGCACTGAGCTGCCAGGAGCCATGGGAACTTCCCAACCAGGGAAGGCCAGTCGTGGCCTGTACACAGAGCTCTGCTCTCTGGAGGGAGTTTTCCTCTTTGGTTTCAGGGTGCCCCACCCAGCCTCTCTGAGTCTCTTTTATTCGGGGAGGCCAGTTGACACCAGAGGAATTCCTTCTTTCCTGAGGTTGGCTCCACCCCAGGCTGGCCCCACCTTCTCACTGCAAGACAAAAGCCAGAAAAACACAATAGTAATAGTTACCATTCTTGTTAGCATGGTGCCATGTGTGGACTGTGTTCATCCAAAGAAAAACCCTGTGAAGTAGATACTACAAATGGAGTCACAGAGAAGTCAAATGATGTGCTCAAGGTCACACAGATAGTAAGTAGGAGAAGAGCAGTGAGGGCCCAGGTCTGGAGGTAAATTCTGCAGCCCTTCAGTCTACTGCTCCTGAATGTCTTCAAATGAACACAGATGCTAATAGAAGAATCTTGAGGGAGTTCTAAAGTTGGGAGCAAGATTCATTTACATTTCAAAGAAAGGCTAGTTTCTCTCTCATTTACTAATGTTGGTTCCACAAACATTTGTCAACCCAAGAGAAATACCAAGAGAACTGAAATGAAGACCTTCTCCACCTCACTTTTCTAAGAATAAGGAGGCCTCCCTGCTAATCCCCCACCAGTCACTTCAGAGCCTCCCAAAGAGGGAAACCCATCGTACGTTCCAAAGAGAGAAGAATGTACATCTCACCGGACAATACATGTGACACCAGAGCAGTGATTTTGACATCCAGGTTCCTGGACCCCAGTCCAGAACCTGCAAGACCAGATCCTGCAGGGCAGAGGTCTAAGGACCTGAATTTTTAACCAGCACTCCAAGCGAATCCCGTCTATAGTCTAGGAAACAGTGAACCCAAAGCTGGGCCTCTCTGAGGTCCCTTCCTACTTGACACAGCTTGTGTTTTAGCCTGAAGAGCTTCATGCTAACTTGCATACCCACCCTACCAACATCCCCTGAGCGCTGTGCTCGGCAGGTGGAGAGGCTGCAGAGTTGCAGGCAGGGCACCCCCCCCCCCAAAAACACACACCCCCACCCCTGCTCAGCTCCAGTGCTGCCATTTTTATCAGAACCCAGGCCCTGGAGGCACAGGACCAAATGAGACCACATTGTTGGAGATCTGTCTTTCTCCCTAATGAGATTCTACGCTATGGGAGAAAAGAAGCCCAGTTCACTCATTTTTATTGGTTAACTCCCTCCTGTTACCCCCTCCCTGTGGCTGACACTTTGGAGACTTTCAGTAATTGTCAGCTGAATGAATAAATTAATGACAAAGGGAGACAGACGTGTTAACAGCTAACAGTAATTTGAGCAGAATGGAGTAAGTGCTAAATGATGGTGGAATGAGTCATTATTGCTGACGGGGAAGGAAGAGGGGGGAAGATATTCATACTCTCTCCCCTGTACTGTCAAAACAGAATCTTAACTCTTCCTCCCTTCATGTCTCTCCTGCATAGAGAAGACAGCAGAATTCGCACGTGTATGATTTAAGTGATTCCAAAGCACACACCAGCATCGTCACCCCCTCTCCAGCTCCCCAGATTAATTATGAAATAGAACCTTGCTAGAATCCCAGAAGTTTGAATGCAGAAGCTTGAGCTCCTGTGTTCCCCTCATGGCAGCCCATCACCCCCCTCTCTTCCCCCTCATCCAGACTCTGTCCTGAATCTGGTGTGAACCATTTTCTTGCTTTTATCATTTAACTGTGAATGCATATACATGCCCGCTCAGTTGCTAAGGCATGTCCAACTCTTTGGGATCCCATGGACTGTGGCCCGCCAGGTTCCTCTTGTCCAAGGGATTCTCCAGGCAAGAATACTAGAGTGAGTTGCCATTTTCTCCTCCAGGGGATCTTCCCAACCCAGGGATTGAACCTGTGTCTCCTGCATTGGCAGGCAGATTCTTTACCACTGAGGCACCTGGGAAGCCCATTTGAATGCATACACCACTAGACAACCATTGATGTCAACTGTCAACCTGGATGTCAACTCTAACCACTGTCTAGAGTTACCTGGTTTGGAGTGTTCCACACTGGCACATTTTCTTTTGTGGTGTGCCCATTTTTTGGAGTTTTGCCCATGCCATCATGGTTCATTCCTTCTCACTGCCGTGTGGTCCATTTTACTGTATAAACACAGCCCCCCATTTCCTTGGCTTTCTTCTAGTGATGGTCATTAGGACTGTGTCGTCTTCGGTGATACTGGCGATGCTGGTGTGTGTAACTCCTATGGTACTAAGGCACATGCGCCAATCTCTTCTATATTTAAGAGGGATTGCTGAGTCATGGAGTATGCAATGTTTAACTTTACCGGGTGATGCCTGTCTTCTGAAGTGGTTGCAGCCAAAAAAAGGTACATTCTTTTCGCACATAAATAAGACAGTAAGTCAGCTGGTATGGTACTCCATGGTGTAGGATCCTTCTATTGTGCTTCATTCTCCTCTGCACAGGACTTGAGTTGCTTAAACTCCCAGAAGACTGCTTGAGCTCCAGCCATCACATCTAAATTCCAGCCAACAAAAAGGAGGAAAAAAAAATGTTTCACCCTTTTCCTTTGAATATACTTTCAGAAAGTCACACTAGCCACTTCCTCTTATTTCCCAGTGGCCAGACTTAATCTCATGGACACAATAAACTGCAAATGATTGTAGGAAATGTAGTCTTTATTCTCGGTACCAAAATGCCCAACTAAAAGTTGAGAGTTCCATCATTAAGGAAGAAGAGAGAATAGATTTGTAGGACAATGAACAATCTCTGCCATAGACTGGCCTAGCTCAGAAGAGCACTTGTAAGCAGATCTGCCTAATTGCTTCCCCACGTAAACATACGCGTTGACATATCCCAAACACAAAACACTGGAGGGTAAAAAACATCTTTAACAGGCCACACTCTTAAGCGTTGCAAGTTACACTATCTGTTCACCTAGAAAACCAGGTAGTGCCCACATGGTCAATTTTACAGTAAGTTTCTTTCCTCTGGCTATAGTGTTGCCATCCTTCTCTCTGGGTCCTCTACTCCTGATTTTTTAAAGTTAGGGCTTTTCTCCCAGACCTCTCCTAATTAACTGGTATTTAATGTCCCTTTGAAACATAAACACTGCATTGTAACCAAATGGGATGGGCCTAGAAGCCCATACATCCAGCCTAGGTAAATAAGGTAAGCATATAAAATTAACTGCATGCAAATACATTTTTAACAACCCAGAAATTATCCATCTCAAAAGTCTTCCAAGGCTTCTGGCTAGAAAAATATGACCAAACCTTTGGCTCCCCAGGCCCTTTGTAATCTGACCCTGACCTATCTTTTTAGCTTTAACTTACCACTGTCCAAATGGGCTTCTCAGGTGGCACAGTGGTAAAGAATCTGCCTGCCAATTCAGGAGACACAAGAGCCACAGGTTCGATCCCTGGGTTGGGAAGATCCCCTTGAGAAGAGAATGACTAACTCCTCCAGTATTCTTGCCTGTAAAATCCCATGGACAGAGGAGCCTGATGGGCTAGAGTCCATGGGGTCGCAAAGAGTCGGACACGACTGAGCAACTGAGCACACACACATTGTCAAAAATGGGCCAAAATATAATAATGACGACGATAACAACAACAACGATACTGGAAGTTACCGTTAAGTGAGTGTGTATTATATGCCAGTTAGTCTTAGCCTATTGACATACATTCCCTCATTTAATCTTCTGTGGTGTTGGTATTTTTGCCTTTTTACACATGAGGAAACTCAGGCTCAAACGGAGTTTCCCCAAAGTCTTAAAACTGATGTGATAACCAGAATTCTCTGGTTTGGTCAAACCCACTGTTTGAGAATACGGCTCAAATGACCTTTTCTCCATAACCCACCCCTCTTCACCCCTGAGCAAAATGCCTCTCTGTGCTTCCCTGTAGCACCTCCCTTCTTGTTTGTAGTCCTTTCCACCAAGTATTCAACAAATCGTCACTGGGCACCTATTATATCCCAGGCGTTGTGTTGTGTGGCCTTGCTCCTGTCTCTCTGCCCAGCTAGATCTGGGAATGTTGTGTCTGGGAGGAATTGTGTTTCTTCTAAAGAAAAAGTCAAATTATTTTAATTATGCTTAAAATATCTGTAACATGAAAATTATCACCTGAATCCTTTTTTAAAATCATTCATTTATTTATTTTTGATGGCGTTGGGTCTTCGTTGCTTTGCACAGGCTTCAGCTGGTTGCAGTCAGTGGGGGCTACTCTTCCTCGTGGCACGTGGGCTTCTCACTGCAGCGGCATCTCAGGGCCTCAGTAGCTGTGGCGCACAGGCTTAGTTGCGCCAGGCATGTGCAACCTTCCTGGACCAGGGATGGCACCCATGTCCCTTGCATTGACAGGTAGATTCTTATATCTAGTGCGCCACTAGGGAAATGGGAAGTCCCTTCTTAATCACTTCTAAGTATACAGGTCAGTAGTGTTAAGTATATTCACACTGGTGTGCAAGCAATCTCCAGAACTCCTTTTCATCTTGCAAAACTGAAACTCTACATACATTAGAGAACAGCCTCCCAATCCCCTCTTCCCTCTGCCCTCGGCAACCCCCATTCTACTTTCTGTGTCTGTGAATCTGACTACTCTAGGTCTACGACATCATATGAGTGGAATCATACAATATTGTCCCTTTGTAATTGGCCTGTTCTACTTAGTGTAATGTGCCCAGGGTTCATCCACGTTGTAGCATGTGACAGGATTGCCTCTCCTTATAACCCTGGATAATACTCTGCTGCATGTATTTACCACATTTTGTTTATCCAGTCATCTGTTCACTGACATTCGGGTTGCTTCCACCTCTTGATTATTGTGAATAATGTTGCTATGAACATGGGCGTACAAATACCCCCATGAGATACCACTTTCAATCCTTTTGGATGTATACCCGGAAGCAGAATCATACGGTAATTGCTGGACCCTACGGTAATTCTCTGTGTACTGTTTTGAGGAGCCATGATACTGTTTTCCGCAGTGACTACATCATTTTCCATTCCCACCATCAGTGAAAAAGGGATCCCATGTTTGCACATCCTCACCACCGCTTGTTATTTTCTGGGTTTTTCTTTCTATGCTTTCTTATTGAAGCGAAGTGACCCACGAACAAGGCAGGATTAATCCTTGTATAATTTATAGTCAGCTCTCCATACCTTAGGTTCCTCTGAACCCTTAGATTCATCCAACCATGGACCATGAAACTAACTGTAGTATTTACTATTGGACAGTTTTGTGTCTAAGTGGACCTGTGCAGTTCAAATCCATGTTGCTCAAGGGTCAATTGTATAGATGACGTGCTTTTTGAGTAGTAGCCATCCTAATGGGTGCGAGGTGGTTTAGTGTTTAAATTCTCGCTAAATAAGCCTGACTCTGGCATACAGAATGTTTGTGGAGTGACTGAATGATTTCACCACAAATGGATGGTATAGTTGTGTTTCCCAGGGTTTTTTCCATGAAGAAATAGTCAAGAATCTGAATTGAATTAACCGTGAGACCGCACACCCTCTACAGAACAGTGGCTTTCTTCTGAGCCCCAAGGGGTTTGTCCTTGCCTATCAGGTGCCAACGACCCACCCTCAGTCCCCTTGGTGGGCAGCTCCTTAGGGGTAAGCAAGAGGTGGCCAGTCCCTAGGGTGACCTCTCCAACCTGGCTCCACTCTGCATAAAGCAAGCAAATCTAGGAGAAAGAAACGCACAGGCATGCCAAATCCAAGGACCCCCAAGCCCATCCCTGCCTCCCACTCTCCCCTGCTGGTCCCACCAGAGATGCTCTGAGAGTGGAGGAGGGGAGCAGGAGCCCAGCCAACTTTCCCCTCCACCCTCTGTGCTCAGTGGAGCAGAGAGAGTCACATTTCAGCAACGCTCCCAGGCCAACTTGAAAGCCGAAACAAGCGGCCACACTGCCTTGTGAGAGCTCCTCCGGATGCCTGCAGGCTTATGCTGGGCTGAGTCACTTCCTCACCTTAATTCTCCCCTAATTCCTTCCCTTTCTCTGCAGCTTCACTCCCGGCACCACTGTCTGGGCGTGGAATGTCTGGGGAAGCTGCACAGGTGGGGTGGCTGGGCTATCTGCCTAGATACTGCAAACATGACCAGGACTGGGGATAGAGGATGTGGGGGGCAGGAGTGGGGTGCAAATCCGAGCCAGGTTTGTCTGCTGGCTCTGAGGAGCATCCTAATCCCTGAAGCCAATTTGATCTCTGCAAGTCTGAGCACAGACTTGTCACCTCCTGGCAGGGTTCCTGAGGGGCCCTGAACAGGGGCTGCTGGAGGAAGGGACAGACGATGGAGAGGAGCAGAGGAAAGGGTAGGGAGTCACGACTGCTTTTGCATTCCAGGGACCTCCATCCCACGGTGCCTGCCCTGGAGAACAGGGCTGCCTCCTGGAAGGTCAAGTTCAAAGGTGGTCTTCTATGTGCCAGTTTCCTGGAGGTCACAATGGTTAGCTTGAGCCAGCCTGTTTCTGGAAGTACAGCTGTTCCTCTTACCTGTGTGTACCATTTCTTCCCCTGTCTACAACGAAAGTTTTCTTTTAGGATCCTGGGTTCTATGTCTGTATCTCTTTTGCACTGTTTCCTGTGTCTGCCTGCCTCAGCTTGTATATCCTAAGATAGAAATCAGAGCATAGTTTTAATTTTCATTAAAGTTATTCATTCACATCACTCCAACAGGCAAATCGTGGTGCAAAACTTATGAAAAAGCTCTCTCCCTCATGAGCGCTCTCCTTCAATTTCTATGACTCATTCTTTAGGCATTTGCCATAATTTCCTAAATAATATTGTTTTATTACTACTTCAACGATTTTTCAGCTATAGGCACGATTTATTATTGTCTTCTCCACTCCAATAACCCACTCTCCCTTCCTGGCATCCATCCTCCCAATATAACTGTATAATGATTTGACTAGAACAACAGTTGGTGTTTATATTATTACCATTTGGTGAACACTATTCCCATGTGTTTATGCTAAAAGCCATGGCATGGATTATGATTACTTCTCTTTTCATGCATAAGCTTTTATTTTCCCTGGAGTTACTAATCGTCCCCCCACCCCGATTCACTTAGTTTTCTTTGTACTCAATGCCAAACTCTTCCAGTTCCTGAAATCTCCCCTCATTACCTTTAGATGATGTTCTGCTGCTGCTGCTGCTGCTGCCAAGTTGCTTCAGTCGTGGCCGACTCTGTGCGACCCCATAGATGGCAGCCCACCAGGCTCTGCCGTCCCTGGGATTCTCCAGGCAAGAACACTGGAGTGGGTTGCCATTACCTTTTCCAATGCATGAAAGTGAAAAGTGAAAGTGAAGTCTCTCAGTCGTGTCCGACTCTTCGAGACCCCATGGACTGCAGCCTACCAGGCTCCTCTATCCATGCGATTTTCCAGGCAACAGTACTGGAGTGGGGTGCCATTGCCTTCTCTGAGATGATGTTCTACCAGTTTCATTTTCTTGAAGCAATCTCTCCTGGAGCTTCCTGACCTAATCCGATTTAGGCTAGGTGTCGCCTGGGCCTGTTGTACTATTTTAATGTAGCGATCTTTCTTCACTAACATCTTCTGAGTTAGATTCCTGCTTCCTGCTGTCTTTTTCTTGCTTTACGAACTTATTTTGGTGAAACATATCTTCCAATAGCCTCTTGAGTACATGAAAACAATTTTTTCTCTGATCATTTAACAGCATTTCAATCACAGGAAATGTCTTTTTTTTTAATAAAAAATTTCAAACTTGATTGATAGTTTGGTTGGATATAAAATTTTAAGTTGTGAGTAATTTTCCTGCAGACTTTTGAAAGCATTGCTGAAGGGTCTTCTCACTTTCGGTGCTTCTGTTGAGACTGTTCAAGTCATTCTAATTTCTGACCTGATCCTCCGTTCCTTTGGTGAGATCTCTTTGTTTTCTGTGTTCTGAATCATAATGATTTGTCTTGATATGGGTTGTCTATTTTCATTCATTGCATCAGGTACTCAATGGGCCCTTTTAATCTGGAAATGCATGTCCTTCAGTTTTGGGAAAAAAAGTTTAAAAATATTTATTTGTTTATTTATTTTTGTCTGTGTTGGGTTTTAGTTGCGGCGCCCAGGATCTTTCGTTGTGCTTCTCAGGTTAGCTGCTCTGTGGCACATAGGATCTTAGTTCCCTGACCAGGGATTGAACCCACATCTCCTGCATTGGAAGGTGGATTCTTAATCACTGGACCACTAGGGAAGTCCCTGGAAAATTTTCTTCAAGGATTTCTTTGATCATTTCCTCCACTCCATTTTCTCTGTTGTAGTTTTTGCTAGAACTTGGCTTTCTCATTTACAAAACAGCAAGAGTAATACCAACCTCAGGGGATCATTGTACACATTAACAGTCATAGCACTGAATAGGTTCAGCAGGGTGCTGCATACATGGCAAAACTAAAGAAAATGGTGACCACTGATGACTATTTTTATGGATATGATGGTTTGTACACTGTTAAGTACTTGGTGGGCATCACCTTTTCAACAGCCCAGCATCTAAATCCCCCCTTTCTCCATTGAGTGAGGGCCTCCCATTGACTCCCATTCCCCAGGACAGAAATGACCGCCCCTCACTACCTTTGTGCCCTGGTCCCTGCTGGCATCACGACCAGCCGCATGCTCCTGTAAAGAGAACAGAGAGCCTTATTTTGGCAGCAGGGACTAAGACAGCACCAGGCCCACTGGCACAGTGCCTCGGGTCCCTACCAGATCCAACTGGCTCTCTGTCACCATTCACCCTTGGGTTTTGCCCATTTTCTCATTGTGGGTTTCCAGTCTTCACCATGATTCTCTAAGCTGCCTGATGTGTTTCCAAAGACAAAACAAAACTCTTCCACGTCATTGGCAGGATTTGGTTTCTGTTTCTTGTTACCAGGAACTCTGGTTAGTAAACCTGATGCCAAAGGCAAAGGAAGTTATCAAAACTAGGGCAATGATGTTTGAAACACCAATGGGATTAGGAAAAAAGTGCTCCCACCTGCTCTCCTGGACAATCCTGTGTCATTAAGAACAAGCAGCTTGTGAAAAATGAAAACAAATGGTCAATAAAAAGTTGAGTCTTGGGAGAAGACAAAGAAATCCCAGTTAAAATAGATATAATTTTCTACTGTCCTATTAGCAAATGCACCTGTACGTGTGTGTGTGGGGGTGTGTGTGTGTTTATGTAATTAAAGTATAATCGCTGGTGTGGGCAAAGCATCTCACCCACGTCACAGAGTGCTCAGCCTGCCAGTCCCAAGGGAGTCTAAACAAGTGTTGTGACCTCAGCAGTGTGGAAACAGTTTAAAGATCACTTCCCACTGCCTTGAGCAGTTTTGCTATAGGACAAGGTGGTGAACAGTAATTATTGCCTCATGCATACATTTGTTGGGAAGTACGACTTGGCTGTACTTTCAAAAAACTTGTGATAAAATATACATAACATAAATTTACCATTTTTAAGGGTATATTTCAGTGGCATTCAGTACATTCTCTTTGTTGAACAGTCGATCTCCACAACTTTTTCATCTTGCAAAACTGAAACTGCATCCTTTAGACAATAACTCTGCATTCCCGCCTCTCCTCAAGCCCTGACAACCACATCTGCTGTCTCTGAATTTGACTGCTCTCGGAGAAGGCAATGGCACCCCACTCCAGTACTTTTGCCTAGAAAATCCCATGGACGGAGGAGCCTGGTAGGCTGCAGTCCATGGGGTTGCGAAGAGTTGGACACAACCGAGCAACTTCACTTTCACTTTTCACTTTCATGCATTGGAGAAGGAAATGGCAACCCACTCTAGTGTTCTTGCCTGGAGAATCCCAGGAACGCCAGAGCCTGGTGGGCTGCCATCTATGGAGTCGCACAGAGTCGGACACGACTGAAGCGACTTAGCAGCAGCAGCAGCAGCAGGTACATCCTGTAAGTGAAAATCATACAGTATTGTCTTATTGCAACTCTTTTCACTTAGTATAATCTTCTCAATGTTCACCTCTGTTGTAGAATATGTCAAAATTTCCTTCCTTTTTTCTTTCTTTTTTTCCTTCCCATTTTATTGATTTAATTGACATACAGCACTGTTTAAGTTCAAGGTGGACAGAATAATGATTTGATTTGAAATGATGAAATGATTACCTCTATAAACTTAGTAAATGTCCTTCATCTCATACGGACACAAAATTAAAGAAATAGTTTTTGCCTTGTGATGAGAACTCAGGATTTACTCTTAATAACTTTCATATATAGCATACAGCAGTGTTGATTAGAGTTATGTTGTACATTACATCCCTAATACTTATTTATCTAATAACTAGAAGTTTGTATCTTTTGACCACCAAGTCCCTCCGCTCCTACCTTCTGCCTATGATAACCACAAATCCGATCTCGTTCTGTATGAGTTTGCTTGTTTTTGAATATAATTGACCTACAATGTGATTCCAGATTTCTATACATTTCAAAATGATCACCATGATAAGTCTAATTGTCCTCTGTCGCCATACAAAGTGCTAACATTGTTATTGACTGTATTTTCTACTCTGTATACTTCATACCCCATGACTCATGTATTTTGTAACTAGAAATTTACGTCTCTTTGTTTTCCTCACCTGTTTCTCTCCTGTATCCCTTCTTCTCTGGCAGTCACCTATTGGTTCTCTGAATCTGTGATTCCATTCCTGTTTGGTTACACTTGTTCATTTGTTTCTGTTTTTAGAGTCCATTTATATGTGAAAGCATACAGGATTTGTCTTTCTTTTTATTTTTGACTGTGTTGAAATCATATAATATTTGTCTTTCTCTCTTTTTGTATGTTTATTCCTGGCTGTGCTGGGTCTTTGTGCTGCGTGCGGGCTTTCTCTAGCTGCAGTGAGCAGGGAATACTCTTTGTTGTGGAGCACGGGCTAGAGGGGCACAGGCTTCAGTAGCTGGGACTCAGCCTCTGGAGCGCAGGCTCAGTAGTTGAGGCACTGAGCCCAGCTGCCCTACAGCATGTGGGATCTTCCCGGCCTGGGATTGAACCTGTGTCCCTTGCATTTGCAGGTGGATTCTTAATCACTGGACCACCAGGGAAGTCCAGTATTTGTCTTTCTTTGACTTATTTTACTTAGCATAATACCCTCTAGGTTCTTCCGTGTTTTTGAAAATGGCAAGATTTCATTCTTTTTAGAGATGAGTAGTATTGCATTGTATAGATACACCACATCTTTATCCATTCATCCATCAGTGGGCACCTGGGTTCCTTCCACTTAGTTAATGGGAATAAAGCTGCTATGAATGTGATCATACAAATCGTACAGATATCTGTTCATTCATAGCCTGGGTGTTAATTCAGGTCATCTTCCTTTGAGGCAAATAAAATCAGCTTGAGGTATGCCTACAGTCCCCATCCCTAAAAGAAACAACGGAAGCCTTCCTTCATGTCGTCACAGTAGATGGAGCCCCCTCCTGCCTTCCAGGGACCCCAGTGACACTGTTTCTGCAGCACCAGGTGCGGTCCTAGGTACTCCACCACTCTTCCCCTTTTCATCCTGATGGCAGCCCCAGGAGGTGGGCCAGGACCATTGGTGACCCATTTGGGTCTTTTCAAAAAGTAGGATGAGATGCTCATTCCTCCTGGCAGATCCATAACTCGGCAAGCAGAGCAGGGTCTGGATGGGAGTGTCCACTTTCGCCTTTGGCACAGCCCCCCCGTGCAAGCCACAGCCAGTTATATATATACAACATGATAATATATGAGGGCCCTTAGGCAGGCTCAGCGGGTAACTGGGTAACCAGGTTTATGGCTGAAGAAAGTGAAGCATGGAGGTGAAGGAGTTTGCCTGAGGTCATAGGAGCCAAGGCAAGCTCAGAGCAGAATGAAGCCTGCTTTATTTTATTTTTAAACTGTTGAGGTCTGCTTTAAAAAATTGTAGACCTTATATAGATACGATGAGGCCAGCAGATCAGGAGATGATCGTCATTGAGAAGATAGTATGTGTACAGCATGTTGACTATTCTTAATATTGCACTGCGTATTTAAAAATTGTTAAGAGGGAATTCCTTGGTGGTCCAGTGGTTAGGACTCCATGCTTCTTCCACCGCTGGGGGCCCAAGGTCCCATCCCTGGTCAAGGAATTAAGATCTCACAAGCCGTGGGTTTCAGCAAAAAAAAAAAAAGTTACTAAGAAAATAGATCTTAAAAATCCTCATCACAAAAGAAAAAAAATCCTCATCACAAGAAAAAAAAATTTTTTTGGTTATTCTTTATGGTGACACGCATTAACTAGACTTACTGTGATGATCATTTTGCACTCATAGTCATCTGTTGGTATTTTCTCTGGATTGGCTCCAGGACCTCTGAGAATATCTGGGTCAAGTCCCTTATATAAGATGGTGTAGTATTTGCATATAACCTATGCACATCCTCCCATATACTTTAAATCATCTCCAGATTATTTATAATATCTAATTCAGTGTAAACACAATGTAAATAGTTCTAAATACAATGTAAATAATTGTTGGTTCAACAAATTCAAGTTCTGCTTTTTGGACCTTTCTAGAATTTTGTGTGTGTGTGTGTGTGTATGTTTGAATATTTTTGTCCATGGTTGGTTGAATCCATGGATGCTGAACCCTTAGATATGGAGGGCAGTCTATATGCAAATACTGAATCATTATGTTATACAACTGAAATTAATATAATGTTATATGTCAGTTCAACCTCACTTTATTTATTTTTATTTTATTTTTAAACTTTACATAACTGTATTAGTTTTGCCAAACATCAAAATGAATCCGCCACAGGTATACTTGTGTTCCCCACCCTGAACCCTCCTCCCTCCTCCGTCCCCACACCATCCCCCTGGGCCATCCCCCCAAGCATCCAGTATCGTGCATCGAACCTGGACTGGCAACTCGTTTCATACATGATATTTTACATGTTTCAATGCCATTCTCCCAAATCGTCCCACTCTCTCCCTCTCCCACAGAGTCCATAAGACTGTTCTATACATCAGTGTCTCTTTTGCTGTCTTGTACACAGGGTTATTGTTATCATCTTTCTAAATTCCATATATATGCGTTAGTATACTGTATCAACCTCACTTTAGAACAAGGAAAGAAAGAAACGATAGTATTTTACTCACCATGCAGGGTCACACCAGCATGCACTGGGGTCAGTCAGGAGGCAGAAGGGGAGAGAGAACACGAGCAAGAGCCTTTACTGTGGTCTCTGCAGGAGCACAGGTGAGACCAGAAAGCAGGCATAAGACTGACTAGTTTGAAAAATTTCAGTGGGCTCTGGGGCATGGGGCCCTCTACTTGTCTGATCCTGGGCCCTGGACTGATTAGGGCAGGGAAATAGCTGCCTAGTCTGAGAGAGCTTTGTAAGGACTTGATGAAGAGAATGCTTGGGGTACGGGCTCTTAATTGACTGGTTTGCATGTAAAAGGCGTGCTCACTGGAGAGCCTTTGACTACCTGTGCAAACTGGCTAGTTCTGGGAGGCACAGTCTCTCCAGGGTCAGCAAGGCCCCAAGATGTCAAAGCATCAGAATCAGAAGAGATGCTTCGTACAAGGCCCATGCTCAGGTTCTTAATCACTTTGCTTTCCTCCTTAATACTGTCTCTGGTCGATGGCTTTCAAACTTTTACTTTTCTTTCTTTTTGGCAGTGGAACTCTTTCTCCAAATGAGATCTTGAGGCTGCCCAGTTTACTAAAGAACACTGCTCTGATGCTAACAGATGAGAACTAGATGTATTGTGATCATTTCATGATACATAATATATAAAATATTGAATCACTAGGTTGTACACCTGAAACGAACACATTGTAAGTCAAATATATATATATATATATTTCAATTAAAGAAAAAAAGAATGCTGCTGTGGCTGGGGGCAGGGGGTGGGGGTCACAATCGGAAACCCTCAGTAGTTTGCACCTGCTCATTTTGGAAGCAGCCTTAGAGGCCCTGCTGGAGGCCCTTATAGAGAACAGAATGAGTGGGAGGCGGCTGCCTGGGAGGTAGGTCTTAGAGGGGCTGCTAAGGCTGTGTAGCCATGAGGGAGTACGTTCCCTCTCACTCTCTATTCCTTTTTGTTTGTTTGTTTTTGGCTGCACCACGTGGCTTACGAGATCTTAGTTTCCTGACCAGGTCCTTGGCAGTGAGAGCTCAGAATCCCAACAACTGGATCTCCCGGGAATTCCCTCACTCTTTTAAAAATAGCTTTATTGAGATATCATTCACACACCGTACAATTTACCCATTTAAAGTAAACAGTTTAGTGGCTTTTAGAAGACAGTGCCAGTGGTAAAGAATCCACCTGCCCATGCAGGAGCTGTAAGAGACAAGGGTTCGATCCCTGGGTCAAGAAGGTCCCTTGGAGGAAAGCATGGCAACCCACTCCAGTATTCTTGCCGTGATAATCCCATGGACAGAGCAGCCTGGTGGGCAACAGTTCATAGGGTTACAAAGAGTCAGAAACGACTGAAGCAACTGAGCATGTACGCAGAATATTCAGAGCTGTGCATCAGTCACCGCAATCGATTTTAGAACATTTACCCCCAAAAGAAACCTCATACTCATTAACAGTCACCATCCAATCTTCCTATCCACCCAGCCCCAGGCAACTACTGATCTACTTTCTGTCTTTATAGATTTCCCTATTCTAAACAGTCATTGGTCACGTGTGGTCCTTTGTCAGAGGCTTCTTTCATGAAGTAGAGTGTTTTTGAGGATCATTCCCATTGTAGCATGTGTCAGTACTTCATTCATTTTTTTTTTTTACAATTTTTAATTAATTTTTATTGGAGTATAGTTGTTTTACAAATGTTGTGTTAGTTTCTACTGTAGATACTTCATTCATTTTTGTGGCTGAATATATCAGCTATGGATAATGCTGCTGTGAGCATTCATGTACAAGCTTTTGTGTTAAAATGTTTTTGCATTCTCTTGGGGACATACCTAGGAGTGGCATTGCTGCATCATGTGGTAAACCTGTGTTTAACCTTTTGTGCAACTACCAGACTGTTTTTCCAAAGTAGCTTATTATAGACTAAGTGTTTGCCTGCCCCTTTAGCTTTAATTCATAGGTGAAGCCTTAACCTCCAATGTGATGGCATGAGAAGGTCAGCTTTGGGGACATAATTAGGTTTAGATGAGGTCATGAGGGTGGACGCCACATGATGGGATTAGTGTCCTTTTAAGAAGAATAGACAGCAGAGCTTTCTCTCTCCACCCTGGATCCAGCAAGAAACTAGCTATCTGCACGTCAGCAAGATGACCCTCATAAGGAACCAAGCAGGCTAGGACCTACTTCATCTAGGACTTCAATTCAGTTGCTCAGTTGTGTCTGACTCTGCGACCCCATGGACTGCAGCAAGCCAGGCTTCCCTGTCCATCACCAACTCCCGGAGCTTGCTCAAACTCATGTCCATCACATTGGTGATGCCATCTAACCATCTCATCCTCTATTGTCCCCTTCTCCTCTTGCCTTCAGTCCTTCCCAGCATCTGGATCTTTTCCAACGAGTCAGTTCTTCATATCAGGTGGCCAAAGTATTGGAGTTTCAGCTTCAGCATCAGTCCTTCCAATGAATATTCAGGACTGATTTCCTTTAGGATTGACTGGTTTGATCTCCTTCCAGTCCAGGGACTCTCAAGAGTCTTCTCCAACACCACAGTTCAAAAGCATCAATTCTGGGACTTTCCTAGTGGTTAAGTAGTTAAGACTCTGTGCTTCCCCTGCAGGAGGCATGGGTTCCATTCCTAGTCAGGGAACTAAGATCCCACATACCATGCTGTATGGCCAATAAATAAATAATGTAACATTAACAAATAAAAATACATAAATAAAATTTTTTTTAAAAGCATCAATTCTTTGGCGCTCAGCTTTCTTTATGGTCCAAATCTCACATACATACATATATGACTACTGTAAAAACCATAGCTTTGACTAGACGGACCTTAGTCGGCAAAGTGATGTCTCTGCTTTTTAATATGCTGTCTAGATTGGTCATAACTTTCCTTCCAGGGAGCAAGCGTCTTTTAATTTCATGGATGCAGTCACCATCTGCAGTGATTTTGGAGCCCAAGAAAATAAAGTCTGTCACTGTCCAAAACTGAGAGATGACTGTCCATAGCTTAAGCCACACCGTCTGTGGGGTTTTGCTGTAGCAGCTCAGACACAGCTGAACCATTTTACAGCTGTGTATGAAGTTTCTGATTTCCCCACCAGCAGTGCATGAATGTCTCAGCTTCGCAAACACTTGTTACCATTTTAGATTGTAGCCATCTTAATGGGTGTGTGGAGGGATCTTAGGGTTTCCCTGGTGGTTTACCTGTCATCCTGTCCAAAGTGCCAAGCTATTTTATAGGTGAGGAAATTGAGCTCCAGGGGCCAAGGTTACCTAAAATGCTCAGTGTGGCATTGGCAGATGAGAGAATCCAGACTCGCTGAGGGGTGCTGGAGAACCCTGGGTTTGATTCCCACTCATCTGTGTGGCTGTGGGCCTTTCTGAACCACCATTTCCCCATCTGTGTAACAGACATAATACCTACCTTATGGTGCTGCTTTGAGGATGTAAAACATCTAACGTAGTAAATGCTTTGTAAATAACTTTAATAATTTTGGAATATTTAATACCTACATACCTCTGATAAAAGAAATTCAAATAGTATACAAAGGAACATACGGTGAAAAATTTCTCTCCTCTACTCCCTTCTGGAGGGCCACCAATTTTACTAGTTTCCTGTCTTTTCCTTCAGATATATTCTGTGCACACAACAGAAGTTATTTATCACATGGCCCCTAGTCTTGGTGGAGATCATTAACTTGCCTGCCTTTTTAAGCTGGTCTTTCCCACTCTGCCCCTTCACCCCCTCCGCCTGCCAGCACACAGAACCGTGGGGCTCCCTTCTTTGTCCAGCTCCCCCTTCCCAAGCCCCATCCACCTGGTAATGATTTCCTAGAGAGTCTCCCAGGGGTCTCCATGGGGACGTTTCCTGCTCCGATCTCCATGGCAACTCTCCAGGTTGCCATGGTGACACTTAAGTGATTATTTGGAGACCCTTAAATAAATCACCCACGGTGGTATATGCTAGAAGCATTTGGCTCTGGCTCTTATGTTTGGGGCCAGGGTTGGGGCCCGAGCCTGCAGGCAGAAATGGGAGGAGGGGAAGCGGCAGTGGTCGGGGCCCCTCACCCCTGGTTCTAGCCCTGTGAGGGGGCCTCTCTGGGCAAAGGTGGAATTGAGCCTTTGGGAAGCAGTGCGAGGACAAGCAGCAGTCAGGCTCCTGCAGTCCTTGATCAGATCCAGCAGCCAGCAGGAGACCCTCGATGGGGCTGGGGCTCAGGACTGGGGGTGGCTAGCTGTGAGGAAGCTGGAAAGTGATGGGGCAGGGATTCAAATCCACGCCTGCTGGGCTCCAAGGCCCTCACTCCTAGATTCCAGCTGCTGAGAGGGGGGTTCCAGGTGGAATCCGCTCCTTCACTCGAGATAATATTTTTAAAGCCTTTAGTACCTGCCAGTGCTAAGCATTGAGGTTACAGCAGTGAGTAAAACAAATACCTGTCCCTCTGGAACTTAAATTCTGCTGGGGGAGATAAAAGAATGAACTCTGTAGGCTAAAGGGTGGTTTAAGTGCAGTATTAGGGAAGGGGGCTCAGGAGTGCCAGGATAAGCAGTGGCATACGCTGCCACAAGGGCCAGGACCCCTGGAACTCAGCTTTTGGGACAGTGGTCTTGGGACCATTCCCCCAAGGGATGAGAGTGAGGCATGAGAACTGGTGGAGATTGGAGGCTCCATCAGCAGTGACTGGCTCCTTTCAGTGTCTGGCAGCATGGCTAACGGTTTAGTCTTCCAGCTTCCTGGATGCCTCATAAGAAGCATTATAGCAGACGGGCATGGCTGAGGGTTTAATCTGTACAGACTGGGAAACTGAGACCAAAAGCAGGAGGCAGGGTGCCTACGGCAGTGCTGCTGATGGCAGGCAGAGTGAGGGCGACAGTTTGAGTCTTGGAAAGTCCAGGACTGTTTCTGCTGGACCCATGGATTTATCGGCAAATCTGCAAATGTGTCTACACTGAGCACTCTGTTACAAAAGGCTGAAGATACTGCTTGTCTTGAGCACCTGGGAGACTGCTGGAGTCGATCCAGGAAGTCTGGTTTTGCTTACTTCTGTCAAGCTCCGGTGTATGTGACGGCCTGTGCTCTGGTGGTGGTGCAGAGGAAGGGCATGGCGGGGTGATTCTTCTAACTCCTGGCTTCCCCTGGATGCGATCCCTCCTCCAGGGAATAAAGAAGTTTGGAAGCACAGGTCCGAGTGCACACAGGGTATACAAAGTGTGTACTCTGTGCCAGCGAGCTTCCTGAGGCAGCAAGAAGGGGGCTTTCAGCGCTAGGCTCTGACTTCCTTGAGTACAGGTTATCCACCTTTAAATAGGTCTTGGGTTTGGGGCCAGGTTCAGAGGCAACAGAAAATTATTTGGGGCCAGTGTAAGCCTTGTGAGATGTTCACTGAAAGTTCCTTGGACAGTGAATGGAGGAGCTGAGTGGGCAGCTTCAGGATGGACAGGAGACTGTGGGCATCCTTGGGGGCCCGGCCTCGGCTCACTCCCAGGTCAGATCTCCAGCCGAGCATGGGGCTGGTCTCCCGCCAGCAGCTCTCCAGGGACCAGTTCCCTCCTTCCATAAGCCCTCCTGCCTGGAGGACCCTTCCCCTTGCTCTGCTCATCCTTCAGGCATCAGCTCGGGCCCGGCTCACAGAGGCTGCCCCTTCCTTCTCACTGCAGCTGTCTCCTTGATTCTTAGTGCCATTTGTAATTGTCCATTTGTTTACTGCCTCTTTAGACTATGCTTTTCTTTTTCTTTTTAAAAAATTTTTGGCTGTGTGGCTTGTGAGATCTCAGTTCCCCAACCAGGGTTTGAACCTGGCTCCTCAGCAGTGAAAGTGGAGAGTCCTAACCACTGGACCCCCCACCCCCAGGGAATTCCCCAGACTGTGGTTTTTGGACTGAATATAGTATATCCTAGCCACATCTGGCTGCTGAGAACCTGAAACTTGTTGTACTCTTAAAACATACACTGGATTTTAAAAACTTAGTATATGGAGTGTAAAATATCTCATCCATGATTTTTATATTGGTCACATATTGGTATATTGTAGATATGTTGAATTAATTAAAAGATTACTAAAATTAAGTTCACCATTTAAAAGAAATGTGGATACTAGAAAATGGGAGCATATATTGTTTGTATTATATTTCTGTGGATAGTGCTGTGACTACATTAATTTGCTAAAAAGAGGGGTCATGGAAATTCTGTTCACCACTCAGTACCTGGCACTGGGGTTGGGACATAGTAGGTGAGCAATGAACAGTGTTATTTATGGAATGAATGTTTGACAGCTACATTTTCCATAAGTCCAGAAACATTTTGAACATCTTGCTAAGGGAACGAGATCTAATTTAAATGTCAGGTTAGTAAACGACAACAAAAACTCAGGCATGAAATCTGCAAGAAAGGGAAAAGAAAGGGGAGAGTGAAGGGCTTAGGGGTCAGGGAGAAGGTGCTTTTAGTCCCTCTGAAGAGGAAGAGGTCCCATGGTTGTATCCACCCTAGAAATATTCCAGTTCCAAGAGGCTTAGGGGAATTTTCTGAACTTTATCAAGCAAAAAACCCCCCAAAACAAACAAGCAAAACCCACAACGCATCCTTATACTTTGCAGGCAGACATGGTCATAGCCCACTTCTGTACCTCCCCATGCTGTTTGCTAACAGAAGCCCCTACATGGCCACCCAGACCCAGACGGCATCCTCCAGCCTCCTTTGGAACTGTGTTTGGCTAATTCTGGCTGAGGGGATGTAAACAGAAATGCCAAGTTAACTTTTGGGAACTCTCCTTAAAGCAAAGTGCTATGCCTCTTTCTCCGTTTCTTCTGGCTGTAATGCCTGGAGCTCAAGCAGCCGCCTTGGACCATGAGGAACGAGGGCTGGGCCACATGCTAGGGTGGAAGGGGAGGTTGGGAGAAGCCTGGTTCTCCCGCAGCTTTGTGAAACTGCTGTATTAATCCTGCAATACCATCTATGGTCTTTTTAAGTAAAAACAACAAACAACCTTAGGTATTTAAGGCTGTGTTAACTTAGATTTTTTGGTAACTTATGCTGATAACAATGTCCTGCTCCCTGAATAGCTGGTGCCTACTTGCTTTATGTTTATGTAACTGGAAATGACCACTCTACTATGTTCAGGGCAGAACACTCAGCACTTTCCAGAGCAAAGTTTGGTCCAAGATGATTTGATTTCTTTACCATCAGACTTAAAAAAAAAGAGGGGGGGCAGTACCTTCAGAAGGTACATTAGAAAGGTACAACAGAACAGAGTGGGAAGTAAGGTGGCCAAGATTACCAATTTCTTATTGGTAATATTTTCTGCTGACTTTTCAATGGCAACCTCTCTCTTCAAGAGTGGGATGTGTGTGTGTGCTAAGTCACTTCAGTTGTGTCTGACTCTTTGTGACCCTATGGACTGTAGCCTGCCAGGCTCCTCTGTCCATGGTATTCTCCAGGCAAGATTACTAGAGTGGGTGGCCATGCCCGCCTCCAGGGGATCTTCACAACCCAGGGATCGAACCTGCATCTCCTGCAGTACAGGCGGATTCTTTACTGCTGAGCCATCAGGGAAGCCTAAAGAGAGGAACACCCGGTTATATAACACATCTATATAAATAAGCGTATTAATGTCTACATCTCTCTGTAAAGAGCCTCTGAGTTCTCTGGTATTACTACGCACAATTCTTAAAATGAGATCACATTTACTTTATGGCCTACATGAAAATATTCAAGCTCTGATCCACATGACTGCTAAGTGTCAGTCCCCTTCCTGAGGCTTCTTTGTCCTTCGTGCGAAATACTTCCTGGGATCTACTGACTGAGCAGAGTGAGGCAGGATTTATATCCAGGGAGGCCCAATTTCCAAAGCCACACACAGCTCCATCTGAGTGAATTAAAGAGTCAAAGGATTGGGTTTTCCTTGTGAATTCACAGAGCATGTTTTTCAGTCAAAATAGTGATAGTCATCATAACTGCAATGTACTTAATGAGCATATACTCTGTGCCAAGCTGTACTAAGACCTTATATGCATAATCATGTGGAAACTCACAATGGCCCTATGACTTAAGATACCAATAAATGGCATTTCTATCTTATAAATGAGTCGAGGCAGAGAGGCTAGGTCATTGGCTCAAGGTCACCAGATAAAAAGGGGAAACTGGGATTTGAATTCTGACAGCCTGATCACAGAACGCAGGCTCTTAACCATAAGATGACCCCGAGCAGATGGTAAACCCCATGCATGCAGGGACTTCCTCCGAGGGTCCAGCACACCACCTGGGCCAGAACAAAAGCGTAATACTGCTTATTAACACTGCATGTTGACGGTGGGGAAAGGATGAAGCATCCCTCCCCACTGACCATGGGCAGGTGTCCTCTGCCCAGGGCACATCCTCTAGAACCCAAGTCCAAGGGAAGGAGGCCAGTGAGGCATGGAGGGCCCTGTAGAGAGGGGCTGGAACCTGGGGGCTGCGCTGGCTCAGAGGGACCTTTCTCTTTGCTCGGGCGAGGCCTCATGTGCCGAGCCTGCCCACAGGAGCCAGGACCTCCATTCCGAAGCCTCAACCCTAGACTGTGTTGGACACATTTTTGTCGCCCCACCTACTTCTGCCAAAGAATTGTTTCTAGATGCGTTAGTATCTGATTTACCTGTTTGGTTTACTGTTGTACTTTCAGTACCTAGAACAGGACTTTGGACATAACAGGTCTTTACTAATTGAATGAATGAAGTCAAGCTAGATACCCGATCCTGGCCAGGCAGCACCTCCAGAGGATGGGTGTGGGGGACGCTGCCCCACAATTCACTGGATTTGAAGTAGCCACATGGGGTGGGAGGGGGCTGGACGCTTACTGCTGACCTTTAGAGGTAGGCCTGCAGCAGGAACATTCATCATTTTATGAGTTGAAGCCCACCTGTAACCCAATTATCCTGTTTCACAACCCTCTGGGCTGAACTGCCACACTTTTTTGCATAGCATGTTTCCTTCTTTTGAGTTTTGATAGAAAAATAAGAGTTCTGCCAAGAGATAACAAAAATTTAAGAAAAAATCACCACCACATTGTGTCAGATTGAATCAGACATTCATCAGTGTGAACACACGTGGACAAACCCTGGAATAGACACACAGCTCTGCATTTAACTCTGATCTGACACAGACACTGAAACACTCCAGAATGTCTCTCCCGCCCCCAAAGTGCTGAACAAAGTGGGGCGGAGCTGTAACTGAGCCAGTCACTATTTTGATCCCTGTGTACAAAGGATGGAAAAAGGGTCAAGGACTGGACAGATCACCAGTCAGAAATACGTGTCTAATGGATGAGGCAGAATTTAAACGTATTTCTTCCAAATAGGCCGGAATAACATCCTAACGTTCTGTTGAGCTCGGTCTTCAGTATACACTGCTAATTGAGTGTTTGAGTTGTGTTTGCACAAAGCCCGAGGCCAGGGCAGATGATCAGATTAGGGGGAATTTTAACTCCCACCCTGGGATGTGCAGTGGGGAGGCCAGAGTAGGGTTTACCAGTCAACGCCGCCTGTGGTGGCAGGGCTGGCGGCGAGGGTACCTCACCGTCACTGGGGGTGTGCCCCTTCCCAGAACCACGTGCTGGTCTGAATCCAACCCAGAACCTGTATCCACTGCAGCCACGTCTCACCCAGGGAGTCAGAGTGCTTGCCAGAGACCGGGCCAGGCTCCCAGAGGTGCCCCCTTTGTCACTCACAGCAGCAAACTGTGGCCATGGTCTCTCCAGCTTCTGTGTCACAAAGCAAGGTGGGCACTGTGGTCCCTTCCATCACCCAATTCCACCCTCCCTGGGCCTCACGTGTAGTCCAGCAGTCCTGGATCTGATCAGGCCCAGAAGTTACTTCTCAGATTTTAGGAAGCCAGTCTTGTGGCTCCTGGCAGGTTGGGTGAGAGAAGCACAGTCCATGGTGAGGCTGCATGGGGCAAACCTGCATAAGCATTATTAACGGACTCAACCATTTGTCTTAAACTAGGCCAGATCAGTTCAAAGATACAGGGGAGCTGAATGTGAAAAATGGCATTTTTTTCCCGTATCACTGGCACCCTAGGTTTGTAGGTTAACCTCATAGGTGTGGGGCCAAACTAATTTTACACTCAGTCGTGTCCAACTCTCTGTGACCCTACAGGCTGTAGCCCGCCAGGCTTCTCTGTCCATGGAAAACTCCAGGCAAGAATGCTGGAGTGGGCTGCCATGACCACCAGGGTATCTTCCTGACCCAGGGATCAAACCCACGTCTCTTGTGTCTCTTGCATTGACAGGCAGATTCTTTACCACTGTGCCACCTGAGAAGCCCAGACTCACTTTGGTAGAATTGAAACCTGAGCATTGACAAAAAATAACTCAGGTCAAGAATTCCTAACTTATGTCAGTATGAGGAAAAAAAGCACTCGTTCCAAACACGCACCCAAGAACCTAGGGCTTTGCAGAGTACCTTAGCAGCATTAACTCAGAAGCTGGGAAATCAACTAGGGAATGACCAAAGAATGTATTTCTATAAAATACTGCTTGAATTCTTTGAGCCTCCCCTTCTTCTTTTACCACACCCTCTTTAATCATCCAAACCATCTTCTCACTCAAAAACAGATGCTCATCTCTTTGGTCTGCACTGTTGTGTCTTCCAGTAGCTTAACAGTGAGATGCACCAGCTATCGTTTCAGAGGTTGATCTTCTTCCCACGAGCAGGGAGCCAGAAAACAGGGTCAAAGCTCCACTTTTTGTATCATCTCACTTCTGACCAAGCAGTCTAGGTTTTCCAAGGCCCCCCAGGGAGGGAAGGAAAAGCCAGAGAGAGAAGCTTGGCTCTGGGCAGGGAAGGGAAGGACAGGCTCCAAGGAACATTCTTGGAGGAGAGCTGTGGCCACCAGTTCCTTCTCTGTGGCTCCAGCCCAATCCCAAGGAGCAAATTCGGCACAAAGAACCACCATCTCTGTGAGCAAACCCCTGTGCTCGGTAGAAGAGAAGCTATGTACGTTTCTTTCTGGTGTTTCACAAAACCCCCTTGTAAGCCTTGAAAACCCCACCAGCGATGGATGGCACAGTCACTAGCAGAGGCCCAAGCAGGCAGCAAAACACAGGTCTTCCTGGGATGCCCTGCCGGGTCCTTCCTACAGCCTCACGTGTGTTATCATCACAGATGTCCTCTGAGAAACCCGCTGCAGCCACCTGGGGAACGTCAACTCCAGCGGGCGCCCACCCCCGTGCGGGCCCGACCCTTCCCGTCTGGGTGGCCGCTTCACCCCTGAGAGCCGGCGCCTGCCTGAGCCCAGAGGGCCCTCTCACGCCAGGCCCTGGGGCACTCGCGAGGCCTCCGGCTCTGCAGCTGCCTGTGTGCTCCCCAGCTGCGGGAGGTGAGCACACGTGTGGATTCCTCAGGAGGAGTGCGGATGCCCCCAGGCAGGGCAGGGGGTCTGGGCCAGCCCCACTCCTCATCTCCATGTACACCGTGAGTCCCTACCTCAGCCGGCTCTAAACTCTGGAGAGGCTTCTACAGGCCACAAAGAATAAGTTTGACTCATGTGCCCCCATGGGCATCGGAAATAGACAAAAAGAGGGTGGCAGGGGAGTCTGCAAAAGGTGTTTCAGAGCAGCTTGGCCTCATGACAGTTTCAATGCAGTTTCAAATCCTAGATAGCCCCATTTGCTTAACTAGTTTTTCCAAGGATGCTTCAAAGCTGGCTCTCTTGGTTTCCACAGCTTCTTGGTTTCAAAAGGAAAATTAAAATAACAATAAAAACTCCAAATTCCTCAGTGAACAAATAAATACTACAAACAATATTTACATCAGTAAGTCACACTGGGAGATTCCAGCACGACCAGGGAACGGAAGAACTGAGATGTGCCCTGTTTGGGGCTTAGCACTGGCTCCTGGTCAGGCTGGGACTCGCGTGAGCGAATGCAGGGGCAGGGGAGGCGGCAATGAGCAGAGGTGCTTGGCTGGGGCCTCCTTACAAGTCCAGGGAGGTGGAGTAGGCAGGAGGTGCAGAGCTGTCCCCAGATTAAGCAGGTTTCAAACAGACAGAAAAATCCCGGTTTACCCTACCAAGCACTGTGCTATGGCTGGGGTCATGGGATGAGCAGCTCCCAGGACTCAGGGAACCTTCTCCAACAGCCAGCATGGTAGGGGCAGCAGGGCCTCGGTCCTGGGGAGCACAAAGCTCAGGAGTTGGCTGCTGGCCTCCAGCCCTTTTCCAGATGACAAGGAGCCAAGGTCAGGAACAGCCCCCTCTTCCTTGGACTAGGTGACAAGGGGGATGTGGAATTCGTTTGTGTCGAAGATGAGGGGCCTCCTGGGAGGGCTGGGGTCCCTGTTGGCCTTGTGGAGCAGCTTGAAGAGTCCAGTTCCAATGTTCATGGGGATCCCCATGATGATGCATTCAGACACCCCTGAAACCAACCAGAAAGGAGGTGAGAGAGTGTCTCTACACTTGGGAAAGTCTTCAAACAGGACAGAAAGACTACTGACTTGAAGTCCCAGCCCCCACGTGTTGAGCCTGGGCTGCTCACTTTACTCCTCTTCTATGGATGCTGAAGGCATGGCCTGGTGCTCCTGGGCAGGCTGGGGGAGTTCCTGCATCTGGTTGAAGGGAAGTGCTTGCTCACAGCCCCGCTGCTGCCTCAGCAGCCTTTCTGCCCAAGCTAAAGGCATCGTGTGGCCTCACCTTTGAGCACTAAACTCAAACAGCAAGGATACACTGAATGATGCTCAGGAAACCCCAAGTTTGCCACCCAGCATGTCCTTAGCTTAGGGCCCAGGGAACAAGCAAATGGGACCGCAGCGAGCAGATGCCAATCCCCATGGAAACAGCAGCACAGATTTGTTCTGTGCCCAGGGGTCAGGGGTGGGCCAGGGGTTAACACCACCTCAACCTCAGAGTCCACAGCTTGAATCAGAAACACTAAGAAGGCAGGGCCCCTCACGGAGTGACAGGAGTCAGGCGACAGTGTAGATCCTTTCTCCAGGCTCCCTTCAGCTTTCTAAGATCTAAATGTTGGGCTCTGCGTGAGGCTTCTGGTTCTATAAGAAGCAAGTGTATATCTGCTGTGTTCTGGGCTTTGTGCTACCAGGGGCCCGAGAGGCAATCAAACTAAAACCCAACACAGAGCGAGGGCTGGCACTAAGTCACAACACGCAGAGGACCAGGAGACTTTAAAGCTGGGGCAGGGCGACCACGCCAGGCCCTAAAGGTGGAGCGGTGCTGGGTCTCAGGCCTGCAAGCAGGCTTGCTCTCACCTTTGGCTGGGCCTTGCCCTTCTCCTGCCCCCATCTCTGCCTGCTTTTCTTTCCGTTCACCCTTCGTTAGAGTAAAGAACTGCGTAATTTCTCTTTCCCTCTATTTCCAACCTGTGACCCTCATCTTAGAAGCAAAAACTAGGCACACAGCGCCTGGTCCCATCCAACCATCACCTTGGTGCTGAGTCCACACGAGGAGCTGAGAGGGGAAACGGCCGCTAGGAAGCAGAGCTCTGGCGGCAGTGCCTGGGGCCAGGCGTGGCGTCCCTGTCTGAACCCCAAACTCCCACCTCAGGCCACAGGGTCTTGCTGTGGCACGAGAAAGGCTGGAGTAAAGCGGGCACTCTGGGGCGGGGGGAGCAGAGCTCCGCTGTGACAGCCACCCCTCTCCCCTAGGCCCGCCAGACAGGCTCTGTGTGGGGAGGGCAGGCCAGCGCAGGGCGAGACTCTGATAATGAGTTAGTGCCCTTGGTCTTCTCCCTGTGAAAGGGCTGATATCCATGCCTCATCAACGTGCTGAGATGGCACACGAGGCACCTGGCGGAAGTGTGCCAGCTGCCTCGTTCAGGTAGTTGGGACAGCGGGAGCGCCTGGGGCAGGACCAGAGTGGCTGACTCTCATTCTGAGGGCTAGAAAATTCCTACCTGCCCAGGGGTGACCTCTCCTCTGTCCTGACTGAGCAGGGTTCTAAAGGATGTGGGGGACGCAGGCTGCCACAATCAGGCTTTGGAGATAAAAGATCGGTTAGCTCCAATTCTGTGAGCTGCGACTTGACTCTTAAACAAGTCAAAGCTCTGCCTGCTCAGTTTCTCTTGAGAAGCCTGGCCATGGTCTCAACTGTAAAAAACTAAACAAAACAAAAAACCAACAAAAACCCACAAAGGCCTCTGGTGAGGCTGCTGCAAGCACCAAACCTACCACACACAGAGTCCTTCTGCCCAAAGTAGGCAGCGTCAAAGAGGTGGTCGGCCGTCTTCTCAAACGAGGCCAGCATCAGCACGCTCTCCTTCATCTTGGCCAGGCCAAACCTGGTGATGCCCAGGACTTCACCCTGTGCCGAGGGAGAGAGCCAGAGTGGAGACTCCTGCCAGGTCCAGAACGCAGCCCCTGCCCCCCTCAACAGAAGAAGCAAGAAGCAGCCAGGCTGCTGTTCAAGTCACAATCCAGGTTTGAGAAGGACCCTAACGACCATCTGTCCCACCCGTGTCCCTCTGGGGTCACTGGCGCTGACAGCACAGATCCTGACACTCACAGCCAGGGGCCGCTGGAACGAAGACCTGAGAACTGGAAAGTAAAGAGTGGATACGTGTGTATGTGTAGCTGATTCACTCTGCTGTACAACAGAAACTAACACAAGGCTGTAAAGCAGCTATACGCCAATGAAAACGAACTAAACAAAAACTGAAAAGTGGGGAATTTTCTGCTAGTGCAGTGATTAGGACCCTGCACTTTCACTGCTGAGGGTCTGGGTTCAAATCCTGGTCAGGGAACTAAATTGCACCCCTCCCCTCTAAAAGAAAAAAAAATACTTTTGAAGATGTTTCTTATGACTCAAAGAAATAAAAACCCAAATAATTTAAAAACCTCAAAGTAGGGAAACAAGTAAATTTAGGTACTTTCATTCAAAGGAATACTGAACCATCATTAAAACAGTATCTTTATAAAACTACATAGCAATGTGGAAAATACTTATAATGTTCAATAAAAATGACATGCTCATATCATCACCTTCTGGCATGATGATAGAGGAAAGATTTTTGGTACAAGAGACAAAAACAAAAACCAACCAACCAACCACAGTCCCCAGTCAGATTTTCACCTAGAAATGGCTATAGAAGTATGAGAAACGGGTTCGACAGGACATAAACCTCAGTTTGTCACGGAATCCTTAGGCTTCTGGCAATGGCTAATTTTCTTTTAGGATAGAAACCATGCCCTGCCTCCTGCCACGCGGTTGCAATTTTCACACTGGAATTTTACCAGCACGCCCAGCAGGACCATTGTACTCTGGTTCTGGGGTAATGGTGGTCATCACAGCCAGGCGCTGTATATGTCCTCCAAGCCTCGTGCTCCTGAGACTGGGTTTGCGATAGCAGCCACGAGGCCCCCACGCACCTTGTAGGTCATGAGGTCGGACAGCAGCATCACGTGCCGCCGGTCGATGCTCATGCCGTGGTTGACCATCGTATACTGGATCTCGTTGATGATAGTTGTCCGGGCAGCTTCGATGCCCAGGGTTTTCTCCACCTGCGGAGGGCAGAGATGAATGGAGGCAGCCACGTCCAGGGCTCCCCAGCTTCCCCTCATATCCTCCTCTGCCCTGCAGGTTCCCAGCACCCTGTGTCCTTCCCCAGAGATGGAGTGTGGGGTAGTCTTCGGTGCAGACCCAGAGTGAACGGCAGGGTCAGAGAATGTGCTGGGCCGACTGCAGGAGCCCCGGCTGTGAGCGGTACCTCATATGTGTTGTTGGAGGTGGTCCGGGTGCCCTTCACGCCGTGGGTGGCCATGACGGCCCGCAGGTTATCCCCCTCCACCAGGAGCTTGTACTTCTCCTTCCCGCTCTGCTCATCGATGTGGATGACAGCTCGGGACACCTCCGGGATGCCCTGCACCACCACCTGGACACAGAGACACAGAGGGCTCGAGAGCCCGCAGTGCGTACGGCCCTGCCCACCTGGCAGCCTGGGACACCTCAGTGGCTGCGAGAACTGGGGGTGTCGTCACAGCCTGTGTTTGTGGTCTTGATCACCCCATCTCAGAGGTGACTGTCAGGAACGCGCCAAAGCTGGGAGTGCCTGTGTGCTGCCTGAGCTGCTGGGGGGTGGGGAGGCGGGAAAGCAGAAGCGCAGGGGGTCGTGCCCTCTTCCACCACCAGCTTTATGAGAGAAGAGAGAAAAGCTGAATAGGCAGAATGGTGAGGCAGGGCGAAGGAGGCAACCTGAACCTGCCTGACTCCTCAGGGATGTGGCAAAGAAACGAAGGAACCGGGTGCCACCCGCAGTCTCAGCAGCCCTTACGCGCCCCGATGTCTGGCTCTGTAGCTTAGAGACAAACGTGCTCCCTCCCGTCACGCACCTTCAGGCGTGAGGCCTGACCAGCTGGGGAGGCGACCTGCGACTCACCTTGGGGAGATCCTCTTTCAGGAACTGCAGCACGTAGTACATGGAGCTCTTGCTGTTCTCTCGGGGGGTGACGCACACCACTGCCTCGCCGTGCACGGCCACGTCGCCGGGCTTCACACGCAGCTTGGACATGCAGATGGAGTACCTCACTGTCTCAGCGTTCACCTGTGAGGGCGCATGCCTGGGAGGTTACTGGCGGGATTTGGAGGCTGCGGTTTCTGTTGTTTCTTGGCCTTTCAGCATCCTGCCCCTCAAAGGAACCTTTTTAATTATCCCCCCCAGCCCACAGTCTCTCTCCTCATCATGTCTTTTTTGGTACTGTGATATTTTAATACCAGAGATATATGTATATGTATACACTGTATATACACCTCTGCTTATTCACTAAAAAAGTAGATCCTACCCCTCGCCCCTCCTAAATCCATTTTGCCACCGTTACCCGTTTATAAATGCCAATAAGAAGAAGCCAGGTCAACCCACATATCCTGAGCCAGCCACTGCTGCGCGGGGGCCCACAGGTGGGTAAGACGCAGCTGGCACTATGGTCCTCCCAACTGCTGGCATGCCGTGTCACAGCAAACGGGCACTGTGGTCTGCACACCACCTCCACTCGCTTCCTGTGTCTCTAGGTGGTCATATCTGTGCCGGGGTCAGGGGTAGACAGAATGTGAAGGCACAACAGATCCAGAGGACAGACGCCAGGTGGAAGCCTCTTTGGGGCTTCCTGTGCTACGCACAGCTCTTGCCCTAGTTCATCACACCTGTCCTGGGACTGAAAGGGGTGACTTCCTTCACACATTTAATTACGGGACTCACTTCCAGCCTCAGAAGTCTGATCCGTTCTAGGGAGAGCTTGACGAGAATGAAGCAATCATCAGGAAGAAACACTTCTTCGATATACTCTGAAATCTGTGGTGTCAAAAGATCAGAACATCCGTCAGTCACTTCCCTGTCCCTCGGAGCATACGAGGCTCCCTCTCTTCTCTAAGGACACAGAGCAGTGTGGACACACGGATTGGTAAAGCCACTACAAATGGTTCTCACACGTCCTGGCAACGCTGCTGGGTTAGTTTTCTTATTATCGAGAGGGATTTCTTCTTACCTCTCCCAAGAGGGTTTTCTCAATTCTCCCTTTCACCAGACGAGCATAATCTGCATCGTTGTCCTTGTCCAGCTGTGCTGTGATGATGGGAGTGCTGTGGGGAGGAGGGCAAAGGATTACGAGGCTGCTTGAAGACCACGCTGCGTTACGCCCGGGTGAGTCTGGAACCCTAACGGCAGCTGCGGTTTACTGTCCTGAGCGTTCACTGGAGTCAGGCGCAGTCCTGAGGGCCGCACACCCGTGCTCGTGAGGCAAGCCACTCCATCAGTGCGTGAGTGGCTTTCGGAACAGTCTTCCTGGCCAAGCACACCTACCTTTTCCTTTCTGGTCCTAATACGTAGTTACTTCAGTTCTGTTCCCTGAGTAAACTGACCCTTGGTAGACTACAGGTTTGTATACTACGGCATGTGCAGTGACAAAATCATGTCACTATTAGCTCACCCCACTCCACTCCCACAGCCTCCCCTCCAGGACACCTCTGGCTGCTCCAACTACGAGCTCGTAGCTTCCACCCTTGCCATTCTGGATGGCATCCCCTGAACGCACACTCCTGGGTGATCTGACTGCCCTAGAGGCGGCAGAGCCCCTGCCACCCGGGACAGGGACAGGTGCTGTTCCAGAACCTAGTGCAGCACTCTCTCCTTTAACGCTGTACTGTCATTCTGCTACATTCCGATCACAGGTAGGACATGATTTTGTCACTGAACGCACTATAAAATATTTCTCTCTTTCCTAGTTTCAGGTCACCTACAAATTCTATCATGAAACCACCAGGGGGTGGGATTTGGGCTGGGGGAGTGTTGTCACAGAATACGGCCCCAAAATTGAGTCGCAGACACATCATCAGGACTAGTGAAGCTGGGAATAATAACATCAAACGGATGAAGTCTACAATGACACATGGTTCCAATTTTTCCAGGCATTGTTTTAGGTTTCTCTCTTTCATGTGACTTGTGGCCACAAGAACCACTGCTTCGGCTTTGACTCTCTCCAGTTTGGACATTCTGTCTTGGGTGTTTTTTAAGAGCCACGATATGATTAATACTAGCATGTGTCACTCCAGAGTCTGAGATACTGTCCGCTAGCATTTATCAGACACCCACTCGTGACAAGGGAAACGTTGTTTCTCCAGGACATGACAGACGAGTGTGAGAACAAGAGGGAAAGGGATGAGGGCACCTGATGGCCTTGGAGGCGTTGATGATCTCTTTGATGCGGGGCACGCCCAGGGTGATGTTCATGGAGGCCACGCCCGCAAAGTGGAAAGTCTTCAGGGTCATCTGCGTGCCCGGCTCGCCAATGCTCTGGGCACAGAGCGCGCCCACCGCGGAACCTGGCTCCATCTGTGCCCTGAAAAGACAAAATGGGATGAAATGTACAGCCTGGGGGCTACAGTTAATGATGATGCAATATCTTTGTACGGCGGCAGATGGTAACCAGATGTATCGTGGTGACCTTTTTGCAACATACAGAAATACTGAATTGCTGTGTTTGCACCTGAAACTTGCATAATGCTGTAGGTCAACTACCTGTCCTTTGTTTAGTTGGCAAGTTGTGTCCAACTCTTTGTGACCCCATGGACTGCAGCACACCAGGCTCCTCTCTCCATGGAATTTTCCCAAGCAAGAACACTGGAATGGGTGGCCATTTCCTTCTCTAGGGGATCTTCTTGACCCAGGGATTGAACCCGAGTCTCCTGCTTGGCAGGAGGATTCTTTATGACTAAGCCACCTGGGAAGCCCCTACTGCATTAATACAATTAAACAAAAGAGATGCAACTATCTTATATAAAGCCCATTTAAATATACCCGTTTTATATACTTTTACATATAGGTCAACTACACCTCAATTAAAAGACAAAACCAGGGATTCCCTGGCCCTCCAGTGATCAGGACTTTGTGCTTTCACTGCCAGGCACCAGGTCCAACTCCCAGGGACTAAGATCCTGCAAGCCTTGTGCCACGGCCCAAAAAAAAAAAAAAAAAGACAAAACTAAAACCCCCAAACTGCTGGGGAGGTGTCTGATTATCTTTCAACAGAAAAAATACATATGCCGTCAGGGTCAGGAAGGAATTGGCAAGGACCCAGGTTGGGCTTGTGACAGAGGAAGAACCGGACACAGATCAGGTACAGGTACAGAGGAGGGGGAGCAATGCTCGGAGGGGTCCAACAACGGCAGTGAACACCGTGTGGCTGTTTGTGGTCAGCGTGGGATGAGTGGACAAGACCTAAGGGCTCCGCTCACACGTGGTACTGCAGGTGGACAAGCAGCCAGCCCTTGCCAAATACATTGGTAGTTTCCCTATGAAAACACGATGCTCGGAAATTTGTTTGCACTTCTTCCCACATGTTGGAGCACTCAGCTTGTCTACCCACTGGAGCCCCTAGAGAGGAGGTGACAGAACCTGCTCAAGGCTGGCAGTTGGTAAGTGATGTGGGCACAGCATTCTGTTTCCTGGGGAAATAGGAAAGATGCAAGAGACCCACTGGACTGCCCGGCAGCCTGAGACAATTAGCACCCTCACCTCATGTACTTGTCCCTACACGTCTCCAGAAACTTCTCTATTTGGGTGGGGGTGATCCGGTCCAACTGGTACAGCACACGGGGCTAGAGGAACAAAGGCGGAGTTGAGGGTCAGGGCCGGCAGCGTGGGAAACCCCCTGCATCTCCTGAGCCCCGGGGGAGGGCCCCTACCTCTGTCGTGCCATTGTCGTTGATGCCGTATTTATCTCTGGTCTTCTTGATCTTCTCAGAAACCTCCTTGATAAACTTTTTTATCTCCTGAAAGATTACACAACAAACATCAGATATATATTTCTCAGTGATTTGCACGACCTGATTCATTTTTTAGTAAACTTTAGTCATGTGATGAATCCTTCCTACTTTAGGGGTGGCTAAATAAGACACTATAAGGGATATGACATGGATACAGGTTCTATTACAAAATGTTTTTCTAAGGAACACACCACGTTCCCCATACCCTGGACATGTTCATCCACTGCAATGTTTCTCAGGTCTTTTCACTCTGATGATGCTTCCTGTGAATCTGTAGTGCTAACCCAGCACGTGAGGATGACACAGGATGACCCTTTCCACCTGCCGCCTTCTCCCCTGCTCTCCTGGACACCTCGCTGCCCACATTCATGCAGCCCAGAGTAAGTACTCTGCACCACTTGTACTTCTAAGCCTTTAGACTCATACATTTTTGAGGGTTTCTTCTGAAGCTGTTCTGCTCAACTTAAATACTACAGAGCTTGGCTTTGTAGATGCTATGCACATTTCAAGCACATGCCTTCAGCCTGCCTTCATTTCAAAGGAAACACACCCAGGTCCCAGCTCTATCTCTGACCCTCACCTCTGCCTTGCTCGCCTGTCTCATGCTCCCTTTCCACACACAGTCAGAACTTTGTAAGGCCTCCAGGAAATCACCCTCAAAGTTGCAAATGAAACATCAGCTTATCTGTTGCTCCCGCTGTATTTTAAGAATAGGGCTCTAAGCCCTGGGATGATGACAAAATGGAGCAAGAAAGAAGGTGAAGAGACTTTACACTGTATGGAAGAGCCACAGGGCACGGCTAGAAATGACAGGCCTAAGTTTTCTGGTAACTACTCTAAGGGGAAGACCCATATGCTTTATACTTTGGTATGTGTCTGTGAAAGAGCCTTGCGGTTGCTCCTAGAACCAGCATCAGCCAGGCTCTCCTTTTGAGGAGTTTTCACAGAGGGTGTGGTGTTTAATGGGCCACACACATCCATGTCCTGCGGCCAGCACACACCACGCACCGTGGGGCTGACTCCTAGAGCGCTTCAGGTGAGCTGAGGACACATGGAATCTAGCAGCTGCATCCTTCAGAGAAAGCACATCCGCTGCTCTGGTTTGATCCAGGGGTGTTTCTGACAGTAAGGGAAAGGGTGGATAGACTATGCTTCCTCTCAGCGACCCTCAGGGAAATATGATTTCCCTCAATGATTTTGGACAAATTGGGGGCTAGGGGGCACTCTGGCCAAGTGCAGGCATCCAGCTGCTTTGTGCGGCTGGCTGAGGGCAGATCCACACATCTGGACAAATCCCCAGGCAGGCCCGAGGGTGGACAACTGTTTTGATGGCTGCAAAGCCTCACTAGGTCTTGTTTCTCAGTTGAGGATAACTGTAGCAGAAGACCAGCACGCCTGCCCAGTGTCTACTCAATCTATATCACAGCTGAAAATATCTCAAGTTTCGTCTGAAAGAAATGTTTCAAAGGGCAGACTGGACCAGAAGCCCACTTTTGCAAAAATAAAATTCTATAAGGCACTTACAGAAAGCTTGAGACTTAACTAGCCGAGTATTGTTCTAACATTGCAAAAATAAATCTCTCTAGCCTCCCATAGACTACTGAGCAATTTCTAGTTACTATCTTTACTGAAAGCAAAAAACTAAAACTTCTGGGGTCCACAGGGTCTGTGACCACAAACTCTTCTTAGTCACTTGCTGTCTAGCGTGGTACGCTCTCCCTGTGGGGCGGCAGGACTCTGGCTCCATCACTCTAGAGCAGAGGCCATTTGGGCTGACTAAGGTCAGGGCTTGGCTAAGGGAACAGGCCCCTCTACAAAGTCAAATGTTTCTGCCCAGTCTACACTCAGGGGAGGGGTTTTCTGCAAAGTTGTCTCAGCCCACTGGACACTTCAGAATGGCTCCCAAGAGCTCAGGTGATTGAGGGGCTATAAGGGTGGACTCCATCACACCTGGGCTGTCCCCTGTTCATGAACACAGGCTTCCCATGACTCTACTTGTTGGTCAACTCCCCTCACTGACAAAGAGTGGAAGGTTACTATGCCACTCAGCCATCATTCTGTGCAGAAAGACTTTTGTTTAAGAAAGAACTTAAACTAATTTAAAAGAACTTGAAAATTCTCAAGAGACTCTTTTTAAAGAGAGACTCTACAGGCTTACTTGTTGATTACAGGTTTGAGGCCACATTTTTCAGATACAGTTAGTTGTTACAAATCAGAGGTAGAACTCAGAGCTGGAGACGGTGGTGGGACAATCTCCCTTGGGGAGGCTCTGCCTTCCAGTGGAATCCTCATCAGCGATAAAACCCGCGGCCACCTAGTGTCTCCTCTGTATCATTCAGTATTAAGAGCTTCCTTCAATGGGTGACTTCCTCCCTGAGCCTACTTATCTAGCTGTGGTCGTGTCCTTTAGGGCGAGCCTCTGAAAGCCCTTCTGACCCAGATGTTGCCATTTGCCTGCTAGGTGTTCAAGGCTGCCCCATTTGTTGGCACAGGGAAACTGGGGCCAGAACCCAAGGCCAAGCTGATCCAGGGGGTTTTCATCTGTCGAGGAAGTCCGTACATACGAGCAGTCAAGAGCACACACCTCACACCATCCCCCAGTTCGGGTGCTGCAAAGGACAGCTTTCAAGCTGCCACCCACGTGGACATGCTTCTGGCAGCGGCTTTGCTAAAAGGAATGAGTTCCCTCACCCAAGAGTTATGGCAGATATTCTGAAAGTTAGGTTAAAAGGAAAAAAGCTCCCTTTTTGGAAGGGGAAACTGAGACAAGCTACTAAGAGCTCAGCAGGATCAACCCATGCATACCAAGGGAACTCAGAACACGGCAACTGGCAGGCTGTTAATCACACGGCTGCCCAGCAGCTAACGCTCACACTCAGCCCGCAGCGTGTGTGTGGGCCTGGCTGTCGGCTTCTGGCAGGGCTAGGGCTCCGCGCCACCCGGGAGTTCTCTCTGCCTCCCCAGCTCTGACACCACAGCCAGACAACATTTTCTCGGCTCAGGTGAATCTGTTCTGGTTGGCGAATTTTGGAATCCCTCGGCAAACCTGAGCTCAGACTGAGTGACTGGAGGGTGAGCACGCGTTCCGCCACCTCCGCGGCCCTGGATCTGTGGGGCGTGTGACAGATGGGGATGGGACGGATGAACAAGTGCTCACTGAACCCACAAGTGCTGCTGGTCAGGGGACCACTGTCAAACCGTAAGACAAGAAAGGGCCTGGGCCAAGTGATGAAGGGGAAGCCCTGCCGGCCGGACTGGGACAGCGCCCTGCAGAGCCTGGGGCTGGCAGACCGCTGGGTGCAGCACAGCTACGCCCCCTGCTCGGCAGCCACAGCACGGAAGCACGTTACCTCATTGTATTTCTCATAGCCTGTCTCAGTTAAGGTCTTCGAGGAGAAACAGAAACACAAATAAGTGAATACAGTCATGGAGAAAAACCAAATCACACCTCTCATTTGTTACTTAAAAAAAAAAAAAATTGTGAAGCAACAAAAACAAAACAAAGGCACTCAGCTTAGCCAGGATCTTAATTTTAAATGTATTAAAATCCAGAAGAGTCTCTTTTTCACCTTTTGTATCTTACCATGTCAAAGAGTGAAGAGCTTTTAACTAAAATATCCTTATGTAAGTGTCTTACTGTTTTCATTTTTTATATACTTCAAGGGATATATTTTGTGTTATATTTGAATCACAATCAGTATACACAGGGAACCATGTATTCCTGTATTCCTTTGCTTTTGATCATAAACATGATTATCAACAGAAAGGAGGGGGCCTGTGAAATAAAAACAAACTAAAAACCAAGAGGATGTCAAGGTAACAGGTCCCTGGAAGAAAAAGGAAGGATGACTGTACATTTCTAACCCATATTGTGGCAAGAAAAAAAGCAATTTAAAATAATGATGGTATTAAACGAACACTACTGCGTCATTTATTGTATAAAACACAATAAATGGCATTAAAACAATGCTCTATTACAAATTACTGGGTTTCAAAACCACGGAGGGAGGAGTTGGCCTACAGGATGAGAGACTGGGTGGCAGGGGGTGATAGGGACAGGGTTTAAAAAAAAAATCAGTTCTCATAACTAGAGCACTTGTCTTCTACCAGAGAAACACTTGTGCAAAAGACAAACTAAAAAAGACATGAGATTAATTCTTTATGCAGACTGCTGAGATTCTCCTGCCTGTGCCGCTCTTAAATCTTCTAACAAGAAACACTCTTACGTAAACACCCCCAGCTTATACACTTCACTGTCGGCACCTGGAGAATGATTCCTTGGTGACGGCCAAGCCGGGTGCACAGCCCCCGCAAAGCTCACCTGCAGGAAGCTGTCCTGGCAGCAGAGAAACTCGTTCTTCTTCATGATGGACTCGGCGCTCAGGAGCAGCTCGTTCTTACTCAGAGCAGGCTCGCTCCGGCAAGGGAAGACTGCCTCAAGTATCGAAAGAAAACAGTGTGATTTGGAGGCGGGCAGGGGACAGTATTCAGTGAAGGACTTTATAAGAGACAAAACAACCTCCCCCGAGTGAGCTTTCAGCAACTTGTGATGTTTTTGTCTTTCAAAACGCGTTGTAGACTCTACCTTTAATACAAAGGTGAAAACAGCATAAACTGATACTCCACCTTACATAACAGCTTCTGGGCTATTCAGTGGGTATTGTCATTCCTTCCCAACTTCCCCCTGCCCCAGATTTGCACTAAAACCATAAACTGCTGTTATAAAAAAAATAATTCAAGTGTGAAAATACTTGCCCACCCCCACGCTCATGGGTTTTCCCTCAAAGTTTTAATGGTTACACTGCACCCTAACGTGGACAGACCATTCCATGTTTGACCTGTCCTCCACAGATGGCCTGTATCTGCTATAAACAATGCTGGGAGAACATTCTTGGCACATTTAGATCATTTCTGCAGGGCAAATTCCTATAAGTGAGATTTAAGTATCGCTCAAGGGCAACCAGATTTAAATTCAGATCAACACTGTCCAGCTACCTCTCAAAAAGCTTGCTTTATATTCCGTTAAAACTATGTGAAACAGGCCTGCTTCTCCACACCCATGACTTTCACATGGCCTCTATCGCACTTTCCTAGACACTGACAAGAAGACAAAGCCCTCTTCCACTGGCACTGGTTTACTACCAACAACTAGACTTTGAAATTGAGAAACTCTCTTTCCTTAATACCTGGGGAAAATTATGCAAAGTGAATACAAAAGACAAACACTATCGCAGTGCTTGGGTAGATATGACAGCGCTGACTGTGTGCTATGCCAAAGGCACATCCATTCTAAGGAAATGTCCTTGAAAACGCTCACAGATATAATGCTTAATCTTACTTTGATGTTGTCCAGAACCCTTTTAAACTCTAAGGGCTCATCTTTTCCCTCCATGGCTGCAGGATCTAAGCCGTCTCCCCCGTAAATGAACTGGATGATATCACCCGTAGAGCTGCGGACTGTCAGGTCATACTGTGAACAAAGATCTTCCAGGGACTTGACGAGCCTTCTCTGAAGGGAGAGAAGGAGAGGAGATAAAAGTTCAGGTGCTTTGAGAGCACTAGTCACATGTACGAAGGTTGATATTTGCAAGTGAGTTTCAAGGCTACCAGTGCTTTTAATCACATAAAAACGTTTTATTAGAAATCCCTTAAAAAGAGTCCCTGACCTCAGGAATGGCCCCACAAGTGCCTCACTAGCCTGTACAATGGGATTTAGAATATGCTCCACGCTCCAGTGTGTTTTAGAACACAAGCAATTTAAACCCCATCACCCCCGAAGGACTCTGCAAACGCTGTTTTCCTAGGCTGCTTTGCCTTCCCTCTCTGTCTCTCTAAGGTTTAAACTAATGCAATTGCTTTGCATTTCTAAACACAACTTAATCCGGGACCCCTGTGGACTTCAATATGAATTACAGAGGATCCGGTGCAGGCCCTCTTCTGGGACCGATGGGTAAGAAGAGAGAACAGGACTAAGGTTGTTTGAAGCAGCAGGCAGCAGCCATTTCTCAAACCTGCTTAGGGAGAACCTTCCACCAGCAGAACCCTCCAGCCAGCGGGGTGAAGGGGTTCAATGAGTTAAAGGGAAAGATATCTTCCTCCAGGCAACTTCACAACAAAAATCCCTCATGCCAGAAGTAATTTGTTCCAGGTTAACAAGCCACTCTGGGAAAGTCACACTCTCGACTTCAGAAAGGTAAAGGACAAAAAATAAAGTCAATAGACATTCAGGCAAGAGTGTTACATTTCACAGTCTGTTAGGTTTCTGACAAAAGCACACTCTGAAGCTAAAGGGTGATTTCCCATTAAAAGATCATTAAAAGGGAAGCACTATCAGTTATGCCACACAGGGGACAGACGAGAGGTTATGGAAATTGGTGGGTACTGACTCGAGTCCATTTTGCTCTCATCAACCTTGTGTATCCTGGCTTACTCATTCACTCATTGCTCATCTCTGGTTATCAGGCCTGGTTCCCCTGCTTGCCAAGGGCTGTGCTTCTCAGTCCATGGTGGGGAGAAAAGGGACACAAAACCACAGCAGTTCATGGCCTAGCAACTTGGAGTGTTAACCTCAGCATGTATTTGTAAGCAGATAAAATCATCAAAAAACCAAACCAAAACCAAAACCAAAACCAAACACAAGACAAAAAACAAAATGCAGATTATGGAGTACAAGGTAGAGACGGGGAGAGATCCTTCGCTTGTGGTCTTATGGAAGCACAAAGTAGGATGTGTTCTCACCCCTCTGCTGTCTAGGATGTACCCCTGTGGCAGTCTCAGAAACACAGGCATAAAAAGCACGTAGCTCAGCCCTGTCCCCAAAGACTGCTCTCCTGCAACTACACACACAGCGGAGAACGAGTCCACCCTCCACGTGCCCAAGCCTAGCTCAGCCCTGTCCCCGAAGACTGCTCTCCTGCAACTACACACACAATGGAGGACGAGTCCGCCCTCCAAGTGCCCAAGCCCTCCCGTGGGCCGTGGAACAGGTTCTCTGAGTCCCTTAGAGTGACATTTACGATAGATTACATAAACCGCTGCAGTGAGCACAGCCCTCTCAGTGTGTAATCAGGAGGTGGGTGTTGTCACCCTATCTCCGTGTATTAGCAAGTAGTGGCTCAGTGAGATGACGTGCCGGGGGATTTCTGGTCCATGTTCTCCTCCAGCAGGGCTTTGGTACATGTGGTTCCAGCCTGGTCTGCACCATTCGAAGGAGACACTGATTTTGAACTTTTTTTTTTGAACATCTTACTTTTTTGTGTTGTTTATTTTTAGGGCATCTACATCTCTCAGTTTTTCCTCTTAAATGCCAAGACTTAATACATCAGAAGTCAGGTAGAAAAGAAGCAAACACTCAGCAGTCAAGATCCACAGACCTGTCCGGCTTCACTGCTAATGGCCTAGGTTTCTTCAGGTTACCTGCATATATCCTGTTTCAGCTGTCTTCACGGCTGTGTCGACCAGACCTTCCCGGCCAGCCATCGTGTGGAAGAAAAACTCGGTTGGTGTCAAACCAGAATAAAAGCTATTAGCCACAAAGCCTTTGGCAGCTGGGAGCTAGAGAGAGGTAGGAAAAAAAAAAAAAGAAAAATCTAACAAATAAAAGTTTAAGGTCCCCAATTCCAAGACCCATTCAAATCAGAAAATACCTCACCTTTAGACTATAAATACCGGGCCAATGCATTCCCATGTTTTATGCCCTTTCCTAAAGAAATAATTTAGTTCAAATCATCCTTACCAGAGAAAACGAGAGTGAGTTCCCAGCCAGGGCTGGAGCTCGTGCCAGTGGCAGCCAGGTGGCTCAGGACAGGGACACCGAAGCTTGGGCTGCTACTCCTAGAGCAGGCAGGCAGTCACGGATCTCAGTTTAGAGGGCACCCTGGCCTACTCCCAGGAAATGACTATTCTCAAGATACCTGCCGGCAGGCTGGACCTGTCCACTTCCAAAATATAGCTGTGTGCTGCTACAGTTTATGGGGATTCATTTTTGGGCTGTTGGAAATATCCTAAAATTTAGATTATGATGACGATCACACAACTCTGTGAACACACTAAGCTGCTGAACTCTACACTTTAATTGGGTGAATATTAAGATAAAGAAAAAAAAAACTGTAAAAAACCAAAAAAACCCACATATAAAAAACGCCCTATGAAATGCCCAGTGGCCTTTGATCTGGACAGGTTGGTGTTCCTTGGAGGACAACTCAGACGAAAAGACTAAAATTCTTTTGCCCCATTTCACTTAAGGGGCAGCTGGCATACTCAAAAGCACTTCTAGGCAAGTACCATCTTCCCCAAAGTCTGGAACTAGATGTCCTTGGCATCTCTTCTAAATTGGTCAGGCTTTGACTCTGAGCCATATAAGCACAGTCAAGTACCACTCCAGTGACTTGCTGGCTGCCTGACCTCTAGTAAATTCTGATCTTGGACAGAGAGCCCAAGTTGTTCCTGGGGCCGCCGGATACGGACAGTGTCTGTCAATTTCAGTACAGCAGTCCCCTCTCCCCAGGAGGGGCTGGCCATAAGTCCTACAACTCCTCAGGCCAGGAGCAGCTGGGCCATCTGTGTTTTAGTGTGAATAACAGGTGACTCATCCAGAATTACTAAGTGATCAAATCAGCTCTAAGTTCGTCAACTGTTCATTAATGGCTATCTACCCCAGAAGCTCAGAAAACCCCAGCACAGGCCTGTCTGTCTCACTCTGCTCACAGTGGCGCCCAGACCACAAGGCCCCGCGGAGCTCAGAAGCCGTTTACACGCAGTGTAGGGATTCCAGAGAGAACCTGGGATTTCCTGGTCGTTTCACTGTGGTTCACATGTTCACTGTTTAAAAACTTTCTACTTTTATGTAAGTGTTCCCTAAAATAAGCATACAGATTGAATGCACACAAATGGAAACAACACAGTCAGATTACTTAAGATAAAGTTCAATGGGAAACTGACATCCTCCTCCTTAGAAGAGAAAATATACAAAAGGGCACTAGTCCAAGTTTTACAGCTCCGAGTTTCATGAGGCTCCTTCTACAGGACTCAATCAAGTTTGGGCTGCAGAGGGAATAACCCTGAGTGGTCCCCACCCTCTATACCAGCTTCAGGAGTCGCCTAATTGGCAGCCCCAGAGCTTCGGTCATTCTTTCGTGCTGCTGAAGGTTGTCCTTCAAAGTTGTATTTGATCCACTCTTGCTTACCTTTGAGTGTTTTTCAAAGTGAGGCAGGGACCTGTTTTCAAAGCCATCTGGCACTCGAGAGCCACTGATAGCTTGCTGTCCTACACAGGCAATCATCTGTGATATGTTAATGAAGGAACCTGGGGAAGCAGGTCAGAAATGGAACATGCATTTACCAAAATCACAGTAACTGAAGTATAAGCAGATCTGTTGATAAAACAGGAATACAACACGGCACAGCCCCCATCCTCAACAAGTTCATACTCTAGTTCATTCAGTGAAGGACAGAACCAGAACAGCAGGGATAGAGCTGTCAGTAACACAAGGAAGGCCAGGCAGGGCTAGAGCTCAGGGGCTAATGAGCACTCTGGGGCTGGAGGAGAGACTTCCAGAGTAGTATTCGAGAAGGCATGGTCAACCAGCTGGACTCTTGGAGAAAATTATGACTTCCACATAGAGGACGTGCGGGAGGAGTTCCAAAATGGGTCAGAGAGTGGGAAGCAGAGACACAGGACAGGAGTGTGGGGTATGCACCAGGAGCAGGGAGGAGACTATGGGGTGAAGCACAGCAAGGCTAAAGAGACTGGACTTTATTCTGTCAGAAATTTGTGAAAACAGGAAGTTTGCAAAGCTCAGGGTTCTGAATTTGAGTGCAGTATCATGAAACCTAACACTTTCAGGTCCTGGCTAGCTATAAAATTTAAGGGTATTTAATTATCATCAAACATATTGTTTTAAAAATCTCTGGCTCTTCTTTCTTTCTTCAAAAAAATAAGACCAAGTTTACCCAAAGCACCCTCAAACTCAGAAATCCACACACATGATAAACAAGTTTCTCCAAAGGAGTTAGACATTCTAAAAATGCAAATCACCGTCTCCTTCTCTAAGCATTATTTGAAAAGATATAGTGGCTCAGATGGTAAAGCATCTACCTGCAATATAGGAGACCCAGGTTCAATCCCTGAGTCAGGAAGATCCCCTGGAGAAGGAAATGGCAACCCACTCCAGTACCCTTGCCTGGAAAATCCCATGGACAGAGGAGCGTGGTAGGCTACAGTCCATGGGGTCACAAAGAATTGGACACAACTGAACAACTTCACTTTCTTTCACTTTCACACCCTTATAAACAAAAGGCCTGAAGCTCTTTTTTTTTTGAGGGTGGTGGAGGGGGGCTGCCGCGTAGCTTGTGGGATCTTAGTTCCCTGACCAGGGATTGAACCTGGGCCTGGGCAGTGAAAGCACTGAGTCCTAACCACTGGACGCACAACCAGGGAATTCTAGGCCTGCAGTTCTGATGCACATCTTCCAGAGCACAACCAGCCAGCCTGCATGGAAGGCAGTGAGAGCAGCGGCCAGAGGAGGTGCTCACCTTTGGAGCCACACAGAGCCATGGTGAGGGGGCTGTTGCTCTTATCCAGCTCCCGGAGGCAGGCGCTACCTGCGTGGTCACGGATCACGGACAGCTCCTTCAGGATCAAAGCCTGGCGGGACAGAGATGCATGGTGCCTATGTGATTACCAATGCTCAACGTGACATTTAAGAGAATGTGAAGAATTCGAGCGAGATGTCAGATTTCCAGCAGATAAAAGGTTTCAGACCTTAGAAGACCAAGATGTCCTATCTCTGCAGAATGACATTTTTCACGTGCTAAGTCACTTCCAGAGAAGGCAATGGCACCCCACTCCAGTACTCTTGCCTGGAAAATCCCATGGATGGAGGAGCCTGGTGGGCTGCAGTCCATGGGGTCGCTAAGAGTCGGACATGACTGAGCGACTTCACATTCCACTTTCATGCACTGGAGAAGGAAATGGCAACCCACTGCAGTGTTCTTGCCTGGAGAATCCCAGGGACGGGGGAGCCTGGTGGGCTGCCGTCTATGGGATCGCACAGAGTCGGACATGACTGAAGCGACTTAGCAGCAGCAGCAGCAAGTCACTTCAGTTGTGTCCTACTCTTAGAGGCCCTATGGACTGTAGCCTGCCAGGTTCCTCTGGCCATGGGATTCTCCAGGCAAGAAAACTAGAGGGGGTTGCCATGCCTTTCTCCAGGGGATCTTGCTGACCCAGGGATAGAACTCACGTCACTTATGTCCCCTGCATTGGCAGGCAGATTCTTTACCACTAGTGCCTCCCGGTAAGTCCCACGGGTTTCATAATCAGTGTGTAAGGAAAAAATGGTTAGTAATAAAACCTCGGAAAAATATTTAAATGGCCAATGAGGTAGAATATATGCAGCTTTGTGTATATACCCTACATAGCGGTGTCTCTGTATGTATATTATATACATTAGTGTATATACACATGCTTGTGTATACTGTGTATACACACGTATAACATTTTGCACTTTATATGACATTATGTTATACGTACTAAAAGAGTAGCGTGTACTGTTTCTAAAATTTTTTGTCTCTGCCAAGCACACAATTGAATTCCCACCAACTGGGCATGTGATTAGGCAACTCAATAGCAATACTCTAGTCCATGAGCTCACCTAGACTGCCATCCCTCAACCCACAACCTATGAAGCTCAATTAGCTGGGAATCATGCTTTCACTAAAGAGGAGTGCAGCTGAGGCCTCAAGTAACCTCCTAGGTGAGAAACACCCCATTTCTCTCTCTTTCTGTTTTTCTTTAAGACTTACATTAAGAAAGAGCTAACTGTGAACACCTCATACAACTCTGCTTTCTTTTTGCTTTAAAAAGTTCATCAGAAAATTTCTTACTGGGGTTTTCCTGGTGGCTCGGTGGCAAAGAATCTGCCTGCCAATGCAGAAAGACACGGGTTTGATCCCTGGTCTGGGAAGATCCCACATGCCTCGGAGCAACTAAGCCCGTGTGCCAGCGCCACTGAGCCTGCGCTCTTGAGCCCAGGAGAGCAACTACCGAGCCCGCGTGCTGCAATCCCTGAGGCCTGCATGCCCTGGAGCCTGTGCTCTGCAACAAGAGACGCCACCGCAACGAGAAGCCACTGCACCACAGTGAAGAGCGGCCCTTGCTCACCGCAACCAGAGAAAGCCCACACGCAACAAGCAAGACCCAGCGCAACCAAAAGATGTACAGATAAAATTAAAAAAAATTTTTTTTATTGTTCAAAAATCCTTTCTTCCCTACTTAGTTGAGTTAAAGCCCTGAGCGCCAGGCTACTGGGAGGCAGAAGAGAGTCAGACAGGGCCCTGGTGCAGTCAGACTGCAAAGGCAGGCTGCTTCAGAGAACACGCAGGAGTCTCAGGCCATTCTGACTCTGACACCTGCAGGTCCAGTTCTCAGCTAACTTAGCTCCAGACTGGAACATGACTGGAACGTGCAACAGACTGGACTGTGACTCTCAAACATGACTTAACCACGTCTCTTTCAAAGACCATCCTTTCAAAGCTGTGGTGTCAGTCTGGTCACAGGATGCTGGTAATAGGGCAAAAGCACTGAAGTACTAGGGACAGAAGGGGCCCAAGTGTGACGATGGAACAAGAGCAGCCCCATGTGGCCAAATGAACAGATAGCTGTTCACCACCTGGAACACGAAAGCTGGAAGCGATGGAACAGATGTGATGGAGGCCCTCCCATCACTAGAACACACACGAGCTGCACAGCTCAGAGACGGGCTGGAGCCACAGCCTTTCCTCTCCGCTCACCTCTGTCGCTTCTCTTCAGGGCCTACAATGCCACTGGCTGCTAACCTGACCCAGAGCCAGACTCACCTCCAGAGTCTCCTCGGCGGTGCAGCCGGGCTGCTGCTGCAGCTTGCCTGTGTTCAGGGCTTCGATGTACTCATCGCATTTTTTGTAGCCAGCATTCAGCAACTCATACTTGGCCTTCAGCAGCCCTTGGCCAGGTGTGACGTCACCAATCCCGATTGAGAATCCACGGTTAGCTGCAGAAGGGTTGGCAGGGAGAGTCGGAAGAGAGAACCGTTGATGTTAGTCAACCTGTTATGCAGAAACAAGTTTATACCGTCAGAGAACTTGCTGCAAGCCAGTTAAACAAACACTTACTGTACCGGTCCCTAGGTTGTTACACAAAGATGACTAAGACTCACTAACCCCTCTCAGCTCACAACCTGGTATGGAGCACAGGGATGTCCCAACTGTATCATAAAGCAGGCAGCCACTGAACAGGAAAGAGAGACTGAGAGAGCCAGTTGTAGAAAGTGGGCTACCGGATGGCTGGCGCTCAGCATCCCAGACACCTCTCTGTTCCAATTCTCTTTTTCAGAAATCATTCCAAAATAGAGGCTAAGAAGCAAATGTGAACTCCACCTTCGATGGAACTATATACCATCAATAATCCTAACCCTAACACCTGTAACAAGTGGGCAGGTGAGGGGCAACTGGATTAACAGGGTGGGGAAGGGGATGCTGAAAAGTGGCTGTGGAGTGGAGGGCCACTGAGTCTGAAAGCCTCAGAAACAAATCCTCACGTTCTGTTGGAGGTAATGTATGAACTGCAAATAGGGAAACCCAGATGGAAAGTTTGTACAGGTACACCTTTTTTTACTGTGCTTCCTAGATAGTGTGTTTCTTTAAAAATAGAAGGTTTGTGGCAACCTTGTACTTGAACAACTCTAAAAGCACAATTTTTCCAATGGTATTTGCTCACTTTGTGTCTTTATGTTGAATTTCAGTAATTCTCACAATATTTTAGACGCTTTCATTATTATATTTTCATGATGCTCTGGGCTGTTGTTATTATGGCTCACTGAAGGCTCAAATGATCCGCATTTTTCAGCAATAAAGTCAACATATTAAAAAGCAAAGACATCACTTTGCTGACAAATGTCTGTATAATCAAAACTATGGTTTTTCCAGTAGTCATGTATGGATGTGAATGTTGGATCATAAAGAAGGCTGAGCACTGAAGAACTGATGCCTTTGAACTGGTGTTGGAGAAGACTCTTTAGAGTCTGGCAGACTGCAAGGAGATCAAACCAGTCAATCTGAAAGGAAATCAATCCTGAACATTCACTGGAAGGATTGATACTAAAGCTGAAGCTCCAATACTTTGGCCACCTGATATGAAGAGCTGACTCATTGGAAAAGACCCTGATGCTGGGAAAAACTGAAGGCAAAAGAAGAAGAGGGTGGCAGAGGACAAGGTGGTTAGATAGTATCACCGATTCAATGGACAAGAATCTGAGCAAACTCTGGGAAACACAGGGAAGCCTGGCGTGCTGCAGTCCATGAGTCATAAAGAGTCAGACACAGCTTATCGACTGAACAACAACATGTTAACACATAATACTATTGCACACTTAATAAGACTATAGTACAAACAAGTTTTTTATGCACTGGGAAACCAAAACATTCATGAGTTGCTTGATTGTTATATATGCTTCATCATGGTATCTAGAACCAAACCTGCAATGTTTGAGGTCTATCTATAAAAAAAGAGGCCTCAGGCCCTTCCCCCTATGGGAAATAGAGTGCTATACAAGAGGTATTTGAGCATCAAGAATAGGAAGTCTTAAAAAGAGAAGAAAGACAAGAAGGAAACCAAGAGAAAAGAACTACTGGCAAATAAGAACAATGGCTGGAAATTAAATTTATGATACTGAAAAATTAAAAAAACAAACAAACAAAAAAAAAAACAAACTGTTAAAAAGAAAACTGAATCCAGAAACAAATAAATGGACAACAGGGAAAAAGAGAAAATTAGAGCATCACTCCAAGAACTCTACCAGACAATTAACAGAAATTCCAAAAAGCAAGAACAGAGAAAGTAAAAGAGAGACTATGATCAGAAAAAGTACAAGAAAATTTCCAGAACTGAAGGACACATGTTGCAGATTGAGAGAGCTTGCAGAGCGCTCAGCACCATGCATGATAAACATCCCAAGGCTGCATCACTGTGAACTTTCAGAATGCCAGAAACAAAGAGGATTCTCAAAGCTTCCAGAATAAAAAGACAATTCAGGATGAACAAGGTCCTAAAGTACAGCTCAGGGAGTTATATCCGATATCCTGTAAAAAACCACAATGGAAAAGAATATTTTAAAAAAAAGAATGCATATATGTATATAACTGGGTCTGGATTACCCAAAAACTGGATACTGCAATTAAAAAAAAGACAATTCAAATGCAAAAAGTTGGGAATAAGAAGGGAAATACATTTTACAGCAACCCTAAAAGAACAGAGTAGAGTAATACCTTCAAAATTCTCAGGGAAAATAACATTCAGTCTAGAATTCTACACTCAGCCAGAGTCAAGTATAAGAGTAGACTAAAGATATTCGGGGGCATGCAAAGAAAATCTCCTGGCCTAGTGCACAAGGCCAGTAGGGAAACACTGAGTCAGCGGGGAGGGCTGAACTGTAGAAGAACCAGAGGGTGACAGTTTTGCACAGCCCACCTTAGAAGCAGCCCATGAAGGCCCTTTGTGTAACAGCCCATGTATGTCATGGGCATTAGGGAGCTACTGAAGCTTTTGAGGGAGAAGGCAATGGCACCCCACTCCAGTACTCTTGCCTGGAAAATCCCATGGATGTAGGGCCTGGTGGGCTGCAGTCCATGGGGTTGCTAAGAGTCAGACACGACTGAGCGACTTCACTTTCACTTTTCACTTTCATGCCTTGGAGAAGGAAATGGCAACCCACTCCAGTGTTCTTGCCTGGAGAATCCCAGGGACGGGGGAGCCTGGTGGGCTGCCGTCTATGGGGTCACACAGAGTCGGACACACAGTAGCAGCAGCAGTAGCTTTTGAAAAGAGAACTGGAAAGCAAATTCAAATCTGCAAATTGGTCAGCATCAAGTATATTTCATTAAGAAAAGCATAGATGGTTTAGCCTGGAACAAGTATCCTTTTCTTTGTGTTTGTATGTGTTTGGGGAAGGGGGATGAAATAGGAAAAGAACCCCCTAAAACATCAATAACCTACAGCAATAAAACAAGGATGCTAAGACACTCACACAAGTAGACAGGAGCCAGCCTGGCAAGCCGTGACATCGCGTCGGCAGCTTCATTCTGCCCCCAGTCTCGCAGCAAAATGTAAAAAATGTTGTTCTTGGATCCTGACCCCAGCGTTCCTTTGTCCATGCTGCCACTCATCAGCTCGCTGTTCTGGATTGTGACGTCTGGAAGGAAAAGACTATGGACTCACACAAATGATTACCTGTTACTCTGTCTCATTCCAAAATGAATTTAAGGCAGTTGAGAAAATTTGTTTTTTAAGTTAGAGCAGAGCAAATAGAAATGCTCTCTAAAAAATTTATTTTTGAGGGGGGAAAAGGAGAAATCTAGGAACTTCTGAAAAGCAGGAAAGATCTAGCTCGTTACCCTATAGCCCTGACTCTGAAAGGCATTAGTTGACTCTCATCGTCTTTATCTGTGATCTGTGGATGGCAGTATGAAGCTCTGGCCATCTTTGTGTCATGGGGATGTTTTGAGCACCAATTCAATCATGTACAACAAAGTGCTGTTTATAGAGCGCTTCGTTATTCACTAAGATTGAAAACCAGCAGTGGCACCATCGTGCAAAGCCTAAACGACAAAATAAAATTTGTATCTAGAAACAAAAACACAATATAAAACAAGAAGCCAAAATACATTAAAGTCGAGGGAGTACATTTATGAAACCGGGGTGGGCGGGGAGAGAAAAAAAATCAGTGCTCTTCATCATGAGACAGCAGAGAATCCTTGACCTTCAGAGTCTTTGCGGTCCAGTCGTTACTATAGAGGCCTGCAGATCCACCTCTCGTCACAAAGCCTTGCTAGCAAAGGCCATTCTAAATCAGTGTTACTCAAAGCAGTCTGCTGGGGAACTGCCTGTTAGCAGCCTGGGACCCAGAAAGTAAATGCTGCCTGAATAGCATAGGTCTGGGGAACACACTCTTGGGCTGAATCAGTCTAGGGGACTCAGAGGACTCATATTTAAATGTTCTCACTGTTACACCTGGGGCTTCCCAGGTGGCGTTAGTGGTCAAGAGCTTGCCTGCCAATGCAGGAGACTAGAGCCACAGGTTCGGTCCCTGAGTCAGGAAGACCCTTGGAGAAGGAAATGGCAACCCACTCCAGTATTCTTGCCAGGAGAATCCCATGGACAGGGGAGCCTGGTGGGTTACAGTCCACAGGGTTGCAAAGAGTCAGACACGACTGAATGACTTAGCACAACACAGCACTGTTACACCCGATCCACATGTGATCAAAACATCCACTGACCGGGTGAGGCAGGTAAAAAAAATGAGCCTTTCAGTAATACTTTACAGCCATGGATGTGTGCTCCGTTGCTCTTGTGTGTTCAACTCTTGGCGACCCAGTGAACCATAGTGCACCAGGCTCCTCTGGTGGCGGGATTTTCCAGGCTAGAATACTGAGTGGGTTGCCATTTCTTCCTCCTGGAGATCTTTCTGACCCAGAAATTCAACCCGTTTCCTGTGTCTCCTGAATTGGCAAGCAGATTCTTTACCACGGAGCCACTTGGGAAACCCACTTACTTATACTTCTAGTCATCTTAACAATGAACACATTTTTGGACATAAAATAATAAATTATAAGCCTTAAATAATGAGACCCTTGTACAGCAAAACACACATACACACAAACCAACAACAGAAAAAGAAGAAAAGAATTTGCACTAATTGGCAGAAACAAGTCACCTGAGACAAAACATGTGGAGAAGAGCATTCTAACCGCTGGGTTGGTCATGTGTCCACATGACCTCTACCTTCTGGAGAAACACCAGCTGCATTTCCCTGAAGAACAAACTTCCTGCCTAAGGCCTTAGAGAAACATGGGATTTACGGGCAAAGTGAAGGGAACTGCTGGCCCCAACCTGCCGCTTTCACTCACAGGAGTCGTTGACACAGAGGTCCTCGCCTCTGCCGCAGTACTGCTTGCCCTTGGTTCGGAGGTTGGCCCTCACTGGATTGTCATCGCTGGGTCTGAGGATGACACTGAAGATCTGCTTTCCCGTCCACAGGGTGACAGGCTGGAGGAGGAGAGAAGCCAGAGCGTCAACGGGCCGAGCCTGGTCTCACCTGCCCTTCACGCCAATGAGGCAAGATGGCAGAGCGGCCACAAGCCGACTCGGCACCGGCAGGGGTACCCCAGACCACCGGTGCATCCGCACACACAGTCACAGCTCCTGCGCAAACCTTGAGTATTGTAGGTGGTGGGAGACGGACTTTAATTTTCTCATCCTTGCCCACCAGTATTGACGCGATGATCTGACAAGTTTTGGCTCGGTCAAAGAAAGTGTCCTTAAGAGTGAGGAGATAGGCACCTGGGGATGTTAAGAAAGAACACAAAACGAAGGAAAGGAATGAAATTGTGAGAAAAATCACAAGGTTTTAACTCTAAAAATAAAGACAGACTATCACTAAAAGAGTGAGGTAAAACACAGCTGCTGCTTGGCTTTCTCTTCCAACAAGAATCCAGGCTCCACAGGGAAAGGGACTTTGTCTTAACCGTTGCCATGTCCCCAGCATTTAGAAAAGTAAAGAATATCTCGGGTATGGTTCATTAACACAATCACACTCAGTAAACAAACAACAGAATTACACAGCTTTTCAAGTGCTCACGTGAACACATGAAAGAGAATCCTCGTGTTCCAAAGTCTCTTTTCAAGTAAATTCCACAAAACCCACCTGTCAGAAAATCCTGAATAGCAGCAATTAGTGGTTCTCCATTTCTTGGTGTTACAAGGTTTGCTTTAGTCTGAAGGAAAAAGGAACACAGTAAGTTAGCCGTGTTTGGACGCGTGATGCGGCCCCAGAAATCTTCACCACAAACACTCAATGGTTATGGATAAATGAAGAGCAGCAGGAAGGTGAGGCTACGAATGGGAAGCTGGGGGTTCTTAACTGCAGCTTTGTCACTAATATCATCATCTGTCAAGGGCAGAGGAAAAAAATACCGGCAAGATTGACCTCAGAGGTCCCTACGTTTAAATACCGTGTGGAGTTGTTCTGTGTTCTTATAAAGACGTTAGTGTAATTATAAATGCTCTCCTCCAAAGAAAATTTTCTTCTATGAATGATGAGTAGCACTGTGTTATCTTTGAAGTCAATCAATTCCACACTGGTTACAATAATGGTAGAATGGTCAAGTTTCTCTTGGTGGAGACACTAAGTTCGAACAACAGCATTTATTAATCATCAAAATGTAATGAGTGCCTACACTAGCAAAAACATGTGCTATCCGTTCACTGCATAAGCACCCAATTTGAAGAATGTTCTGTACATCAAGATGCATTTGCTCAGGAACTCGCTGGTGGTCCAGTGGTTAGCACTTTGTGCTTTCACTGCTGAGGGTGTGGGTTCAATCCCTGGTCGGGGAACTAAGATCCTGTAAGCAGCCGCTTGGCACAGCCAAAAGGGGGGGAAAAAAGGTGCATCTGCTCAAATCCTTTATCTGAAGTATAACGGACCATGATATCCAGCAGTCAAGCTTCTGACAGAGCCCTGTCTTACCTTTTCATAACTGGTGCGCATGTGTATGTATTCTCCTAGGAACCCACAGTACAGGTCAGAAGGTACCCAGTCCATTCAACTCCCCACCTATGAGAGAAACCAACTCCCTTACATACTACGGGTGTTTTCAAACAAGACTTGTTTCCCTTCTCCTCCTTTTAAGGAGCTTTTTCTCAGGAGCTGGGATGCACCACCCTACATACCCCCATGAGAACAAGCGCTTCTGCTTTAGCTTCTTCTGTTTGAGGAAGATGAAGGTTCATTTCATCTCCATCAAAATCTGCATTGTAGGGTGTACAGACACACTCGTTAAATCTGAAAGTCCGGTGGGGCTTGACCCTGGCCTGTGGAATATAAAACAAAGCAAATCAGGAAAAGGACATAAGTCATTTATTCAAATCTTCTTAGTTGCATTCTTTTAAAAAAAGGGCTTCCTGCGGAACTGGACACTTTACATTAAGGAAGAAAATTCCTAGTATGTTCTGGTATGGATGAGGTCATTAGTTCAGTTCAGTTGCTCAGTTGTGTCCGACTCTTTGCAACCCCATGGACTACAGCACACCAGGCTTCCCTGTCCATCACCAACTCCTGGAGCTTGCTCAAACTCATGTCCATTAAATTGGTGACGCCATCCAATCATCTCGTCCTCTGTTGTCTTCTTCTCCTGCCTTCAATCTTTCCCAGCATCAGGGTCTTTTCATGAGTCAGTTCTTCGCATCATGTAGCCAAAGTACTGGAGCTTCAGCTTCAGCATCAGTCCCTCCAATAAATATTCAGGACTAATTTCCTTTAGCATTGACTGGTTTGACCTCCTTGCAGTCCCAGGGATTATCAAGAGTCTTTGATAAGGAACTTTGCAAGGAAGGCACCACGCCGAGGCATCTGACTCCCTCACCTTCTTCACATGGCTGAGACAGCCAGCCAGCCAGCCAGCGTGTACCTCCTGAAATATGGCAAGAGGAAGTAGCCAGCACCACCTATGAGTTATTATTGCCAAAAAAGTTCTATTTGAATCTGATTATGCTTTGAGAGTTTACTTCTAGTTTACAGGAAAACTATGAAGCATGAAGGAACCCTTACTGCCACACACAGGCAGACAAAAAAAGAACGTGCAGCGTTCTTCAGGACAAATGACCTGGTTTTTTCAAACATGACACAGAAATTAAAAGGAGGAGGGGGGACTATACTAGATTAATAGGGGCTTAAGACATGGATCAATTAAACGTGTAGATTTTAGATCTCACTTTGAACAAACTAGCTGCAAAAATATTTTTGAGACATATGGGGCAATCTGACTATGGCCGGGGTGATAGACAACACCAGGGAATAACTTCTTTTTGGTGAGGTGTGAACACTGAAGCTATGCGTGTTTTGCAGAAGCTGAAAACACATGGAAAAAAGACATGGCATCCGGTTTCATCAAAGGAAAAAGGGAGAGATAAAACCAGTGTGGCAAAAGCTTGAAAATTACTGAATATAAAGGATGGGAATTTAGTTCATCACAGTACTCTTTCTACTTTTGTATATATTTGAAAGTTTTAAATAAAAATATTTCTATGTTAAATGGGCCAAGTTTCCAGAAAGGGAAGGCTTTTGTTCACCTCCTAGAGCTCCATAATCATAAAATGTATCTTTGGTATTTCTGCCATTGAGCAAAACGATTGATGTAATGGTTCTATAAACTACTGGAAAAAAAATCAATCTAGAAAAACACTACCTTAGGAGCCTGTTTAAATACTACCTTAGGAGCCTGTTTGCAAATGCTGAGGGATTTAATGGTTTTTTCATATAGGAGAATTTATGAATATTTAACAAATTGAAGTTGCATCTTGTTTCCATTTGAAATCTCCAGAAGAGGAAACTGCTGTTGTTGCAAAGTAAACTGCTCCAAAAAATATGCCTTCAGGTCTTAGTCGGAGGACGACTGCAAAGAAAAATCCTGTAAGCATTTTAGCTTCTTAGTTAATATGCTGTTTTAAATCAAGTCGATTTTCTGCCATGTCTATTTTACATAATTTTGTGCACACAGACATGCATCTATGTTGCCTGCAAGTGAAATCACAGTCGTCAGTTTCACACTAATTTTCAATTAGTTCCTGTTTCACTGTTGTGTGAAAAGTATGTTATAAATATTAAAAACATTGAAGTGAAGCTTGAAATTGAAGAGTTTCATTCAAACTAAAATGGAAGAGAAGAGGAAAACCAAAAGTTATAAAAATTTGAGATTACTGGCAATTTAAATTTTAGATGTCTGGAGTTTGAGCAGGGCACACACAGCAAAGTTCCACCCAGCAGATATGAACACCAGTCTCCTGCTCACCAGGTGCGCCATGATGCTCAGTTTGTGCAGCGAGGGCTGCCGGTTGAAGAGGACCACGTCTCCATCGATGAGGTGCCTCTCCACAATGTCCCCAAACTTGAGCTCCTGGGCCATCTTTTCTCTGTTTCCGTATTTCAGAAACCTTAACATACAATAATGGACATAACCTGTGAGAACAGTTTCCTCAGCACGTTTCTCCCTCTTCATATCTAAAATGACCATGTTTCACTGAATTTAAGGTGCCTCCTTCCACTGACAATTCAACTACCGTAACAACAACAAAATTGTTTTTGTAACTTTATTTTTTGGCCACGCCAAGTGGCCTGTGGGATCCTAGTTCCCAAACAGGAATTAAAGCCCGGCCCACGGGAGTGTAAGTGCCAAGCCCTAACCAATGGGCCACCACAGAAGTCCCTAAACTACAACAAATTGATTGTATGACACCTCTTAATTTTAGAAATGTCCAACATGATAAAAGTATGTCTTAGAGTCACAGAAACTGAGTAATAAACTAGCTTCTAGCACAGGGCCCTGGTGATGCTTGAATTTCATGAGACGAAAAGCACTGGTGAACAGCTCATGTCACTGTGAAAAGCCAGAACTGGCAAAGTGTGTGCCTCCTGGGTTGTGAGTGCACTGAAGCAACCCCAGAGCATCCAGGTGGCCCAGAAAATGATCTGCTTTCATATCCCAATGCATTGTATCTACCTAAACGTTAAATGCTATAGAATAAACGAACACTGTGCATATATTCAAAGAGAGCAGAGAAAACAAAACGTACGTAGGCTAACTGCAATTTAAACAGGTGTTTTCCACATGTCAACATATCACGATAATTGTACTTTGGACTGCCTTCTGTGGCTGAGTATGGCGACAGTGAACTTGGTCACGAGGAGATAATTACATCAACCATGTTGTGAAAGCATTACCTTTTCATCTGTGTGTGTCTCTGCTGAATGAAATTGGCTCCTGGGTGAACTTCAGGGCCATTTCGAACCAGTTTCCTCAAAAAGTTGATGTTTGCTTTGTTCACCTGGAGGACCACAATATGAAACAGAACGAGGCACTGTTAGGTTTCGATATGCTAGCATGCTATCCTGAATTGAGTCTCAGCCTCCACTTTCTTTAAGTGGTTCTAGGGGATGTCCCTGGTGGTCCCTTGCATAGGACTCTGCACTTCCACTGCATGGGGAATGGGTTTGATCGCTGGTCAGGGAACTAAGATCCTGCATGCCACTTGTGGGGTCCAGGAAAAAAAAAAGCATAACTGAACCCCTTGTGCAGTTCTAGAAGAGAGGTACCTGCGGCATGCTGCTGCCGAGGTCTTCAGGGTAAGGACAATGGCTCACGTCTGAATTCGGCCACTCACTTGCTGGGTGACAGGGCCAGGTCCGTGACTGACCTTTGGTTTCTCTACTGATAAAACGGCTGGGCTGGACTGATCTGCAGGGACCTTTCAGCGTATTCTGTGACCCTAAAAACAGGTGGCAGCTTCATCTGCAGTGATTCACCATGGGCTTCTAAGGTTTAAAAGCTGTTAACGCCAGAACAGCAGGTCCTGGACTGCACCACCATGTCCTGCAGCCTACTGGACAAGAGTCTCGTGGGGCACTGTCTCAGAGAAGGAACTTATCCAAGGACACTACTTTTTAAAAATTCTGACTGCACGGAGTCTCTGCTGCAGCTCTTCCTTGAGGCGTGTGCAAGGCTAGCTGCCTTGTAGCATGTGGGATCTTAGTTGCCTGACCAGGGACTAAACTGGTGTCCCCTGCATTGGAAGGCGGATTCTCAACCACTGGACCACCAGGTCCCAACCAAGGATACTTTTTATACAAGCTTTACCAGAAGCACCTATGGTCTGGGCTCATTATGAATTTCAAGAGCAAAGTCAAAGCCAATCAATATCTTCCTGTTATCAGACCTTTCAATTATCTACACCTCAGTTAAAAAAGAAAATACTACAAATACCAGTTTACACTCACGACGAGTACGAACTTAGTGTAAAGTGGTACAGCCTTTCTGGTTATGCATCAACAGCTTTTTAATATTCAGAGTGTTTGAATCAATGATTCTAATGTTTTAAAAATGATTCTAAAATCATTTAAAAATTCTAATGTTTTAACTCATCCCAAGAAAATTAACTGGCTGTGGATGTTTATCATTTAGTTATTTAAGGCATAAGATATGAACTAGCACAGAAAAATACCAAAGATGGAAAAAAAGTAGACTTGAATGTTTAATGCATATCTGAGTATTTGAATATAAAGGCAGACACAACTGTGTACGTGTTGTGTTATATATGGTGACACACGTGTGAAACACTGGAAAAACACACACACACGTGCCAAACTGTGGGTTGGGTGGGTTACTGGGGGTTTCCCACTGTTGAGATTGTTTGGAACCTCAGAACATAACATAAAACACTGGATTCAGACAAAATACTAAGCAATTCAATGTACTTACCTTCTCAGGGAATGTCAGAATTTTGGCCACGTGAACTGGCACAGCTACCTCATCAATTCGGAGGTTGGGGTCAGGTGAGATGACTGTTCTACCAGAAAAATCCACTCGCTTTCCTGAGAGATTGCCTCTGAATCGACCTAAATAAATAAAAATATATCTTAAGTCTCCAGGGCACAATGTGTGCTGTTTGGGAGCAATGCGACCAGAAAGGCCAAGGAAAGACTGTGATCTCCAATGAGATAAGCTGGACACACATTTCCCAAAATGAACCAAAGGCAGCAGACTGTCTTCTGCACAGGTAGGTGGACACGTACCCTGCTTTCCCTTCAGGCGCTGGACAAAGCCTCTGGTCCATTTCTTGGGCGCCATATTGAGGGGGATGCCTGAGAGCTCGCTGTTAATGTACAGGGCGCACTGCAGCTGCAGGAAGTCCCAGTCCTCCATGATCATCTGGGTCTTGGCTCCGGATATCCGATGCTAAGAAGGAGCAGAAGCAAGCCTGGTCAATTTGACTTTCTCCATCAGACACTTCTGTTTGCAGGGATAGACTCCAAAACCTGGAGTTTGGAAATGCCAATGGGAAGTGCTGACCTTTTTAATGACGTCATTTAGGAAAATGATTTCTGTCAACTTCATCGTCAGATCGTCTTCATTGGTGCCCGACTTCAAATCGCTCACGACAGAGGGTCTGATGCACAAAGGGGGCACTAAGAGTCGTGTGAGAATCAAATCGGAGGGCTTTCCAGCTTCCGGATTCATCAGAAGTAGAGGGATGTCTTCAGCTGGGATTCGTTTAAATAAATTCAAAACTACTAGGGGATTCAAGTTTTCCTATGGAAAGGAGAGAAGAGCAGAGAGAACTTAGCTTTTTTTCCACAGCTTAGGCAAAGGTTTACTTCCCCATGCCCCCTAACCCAGCAGTACCCAATCTTGGCACCAGGAACTGATTAAGGGGGGGATGGTTCAGGCAGTATTGCCAGTGAGGGGAGCAGCAGATGAAGCTTCACCTGCCTGCCGCTCACCGCTCATGCGCCCGGTTCCAAACAGGCCTCTGACCAGTGCTGGTCCATGGCCCAGGAGCTGGGACCCCTGCTCTAACCGCTTAACTGAAAATATGTACAAGTGATGACAAAGGCTTCTGATAACTTGCTATACTGCAAGAGCCCTAAAAATGTGCATGACTTTGATTCCAATAATTTAAGCCAATAATCCCACTTAATTTTTCCAAAGGGTATGATTTTAGAAATTAACACAAAGATTTAGCTATAAGGATGTTCACTAAAGCAGATCTTAATTGTGAAAGCTGTTAACAACCTGAAAGGTTACTGGCCAGATAAAATCATGGTACATTCGTATGTAGAAAACTATGAAGCCGTTTAAAAAAAAAAAAATGAAGCCACAAAAATGTGGCTTATGCCATGAAAGGTGTTCACAAAATATTGATAAATGAGATAGGTATGTTTACACTGTGATCTAATTTGGTCAAAGATGTACATCTACAGAAAAGAGGAAATGGAAGAGTTTACCAAGGCGTGAACAGGGCCATCTTTAGCTGAGTTGGATTATCGTTTTGCTTCTTTTTATACATTTCACCTTTCTGTAATGAACTTGTATTGTCTTTGTATTAACTTCACATAACAGAGGCGCCACGCTGTAAAAATGCTGGTTATTAAATTTTCTTGGGATCAAAGACTGTGACTGAGATTATACGTTATCAGTACAATTTGCCACACATGACTTAATGAAACGGGGAACAAAGCTAAGAAAAATGATCAGCTCCTAGAACACTACCAAAGGAAAAGTTTCTACGGTCCTGCCCTGGAGGAGATGGCAGTGTGGCTGGGCAGAAGGAAGGAATCTCACCGGAGGCTTTCGAGTCCGGGCCCCTGTCCAGAGAACAACGCGTGTCCTTGGCTCCCATCTCCCAGCAATGGGCACCTCACTGCCATCAGAAACAGTCAGGGAGGAGGAAGCTTAAATCTAACAACATTCTAGAACGGGACGAAGGTGAGGCATCGCCTGTAGTACCAGTCAGTCCTGGACGAGAACATTATGAGCTGAAGGCCGTCCAGCAGGGCAGGAAGACTGGCAAGAGTCTGGAAACCAGTTCTCAGGAAGAGTGATAGGAACAACTGCATCCCCAGAGGCATGAGGATGAGGCCGCTGACTTACTGTTAAATACCAGGAGACAGAGGTCAGGGACTGATGGACAGCAGAGCAGGGCCCGGATGTGCATGAGGCAGAAGACCCTAACAGCCCAAGCTCTCCAGCCGTGGAGCGTGGCTGCCTCGGGTGGTGATGAGCCCACACAGCTGAGGACTGGCACAGTCTGCAGGGATGATGTCATTATGGAGAGACCTTATCTGCAGGTCTACCCATCCCCGGATTTGTACTAAAATAGGAGTGGATATACGTCAGCCCTCTGGAGTAGAGTCCAGAGTTTCTGTTCAATTCCTGAAGGTGTCTGTGACCCACAACAGGTCAAGAACCACTGCTCTAAGGTCTCTTCCACTTCAATCATGCTGTGCCTCCTGTAACGCCATGGGGCTGCACATTCCTGAAAATTCAATGGGCAGGCACTCATGTCAGTGAGTGAAAGTCGCTCAGTCATATCTGACTCTTTGTACCCCCATGGACTGTCGCCCACTAGGTTCCTCTGTCCATAGGATTTCCCAGGCAAGAATTCTGGAGCAAGTTGCCATTCCTTTCTCCAGGGGATCTTCTAGACCCAGGGATCCAACCTGGGTCTCCCACGCTGCAGGCAGACTCTTTACTGTCGGAGTCACCAGGGAAGCACCATGTCAGGACACGGGCCATCCTGAGATTAATGAGACACCTTTTTGCTGCCTGTCTTTATAAAAGGCAAACGTAACTCAATAATTCTTTGTTTACTTTGGTGACCGAGTGGCCCTCTCTGAGGAGGGACTGCTTGGAATTAGGCAAATGGTGAACTCATGCTTTGTTCTCACCCGTGGCACAAGAAAACCCAGGACAAACTGGTAATCTTGGAGGACCCGCCACTACTCCAAGCACTGTGACTGGCATCAAACAGGACCCCAGAGAAAGGGATCCTGTGAGGGACTAAACTGAAGTGGGAGAAACTAGCAGAAACATAAGATGGAACACAAGAGGTGCACGGGGCACAGCAAATGAACACGTGGTTGAGGGAAAGGTGAAGACTGGGGTGGGGTGTGTTGCAGAGAGAGAGGAAGCTGCATGGAAGCCCAGGGATGGGGGATTCGGGACGGGGTGGGGGGGGGGGGGCGCAGAGGCTCTCTTAAGCTGAAGGGACACACAAATAAGAAACGGAAGAAGCCTTACCTCTCTATCATTATTTCTGTTAATACAGGAACATCAGTAATAAGAAAACCATAGTAACTGGGTCACGTGCTTGAAGCATTTGCTATTTGCTGAGCATCTGATCTGGAATCCATCTTTTATTCCTCATAATGGCCCTAAAGCAGACACTCTTGTAATCCCTTTCATAGTTGTGGAAACTCAAGTCCAGGTTGGGTCACGTGTCTAAGATCATAGAGTAAGTGGCAGTGTGCATGCGTGCTAAGTCACTTCAGTCATGTCTGACTCTTTGTAACCTTATGATTGTAGCCTGCCAGGCTGCTCTGTCCTTGGGATTTTCCCACCATGAATACTGGAATGGGTTGCCATTTCCTCCTCCAGGGGATGTTCCTGACCCAGGGATCAAACATGAGTCTCCTGCATTGGCAGGCAGATTCTTTACCACTGAGCCACCTGGCAAGCCCCAAAGCTCTCAACCATCACCACCCTAAATCACATCGAGGGTGTCAGCTGGGTCACGTGGGCTGGGGTGGACAGAGAGGTGGAGGCAGTGGGAGGCCCAGAGAGACAAGATGTACACACTAGACAGGTGGCTCCTAAGCGGGAGGAGGTTACCTCCTGGGCCCAGTCACTCAGGACAGTGGGCCCCAACCTTTGGCACCAGGGACTGATTTCACGGAAGACAACTTTTCACGGACCTGGGTTGGTTTTGGGATGATTCCAGCACTCTACATTTTTTGTGTGCTTTCCTTCTCATCTAATGCCTCTGCTGATCTTGAAGGAGGTATTGCTCCATGGCCTGGAAGTTGGGGACCTCTGACATAAGAGACTTTTCCAAACAAGATGCCTCCTAGGCCCTAAACACTTCTACTGCAGAGGGTGCAGGGAGCAGAGAAGACTTGGTCCTCTGCACATAAGGACAGTGGCCTCAGGGGCCCAGGCGGAGAGTTGGCAGGGGAAAGTGGTGACAGGCGTCAGGGAGGCTGATCTGGGGGCAGCAGAGGGAACGCACAGGAGGCTGCAGCTAAGGCCACACCCAGGAGAGCTGGGCAGCCCTCAGACGCACTGAACGCTTTCTGCAGTTGTCAGCCTGGAGGGTGGAATTCCTCTACACTCACGCTGGGAGGAGGACGAGATCAGCGTTCTCAGTCTGCACCTTCACTTCATCTGCAGGAGCTTGAAGACATCTCCACTGGGATGCACGGCTGATGCCGTGCCCCATCATGGAGTCCAGGGGGACTACCAGTTTCCAGACGCCAGCGCATGGACACCCGCTCGCCTCTGACTGCCTCCTCTCACACCCGCTGCCACAGTGGCTGGTCATCAGTTACTATCCATTCTGACTGCACACTCTGACCTCTGGCTTCACTATCACTGCCCAGGGTCAGGGCCTGCTTCCTTTTTACATCTCACTCCCTAAATCAAGGCATAACTTACATATATAATAGTAAACTGCACAAATTTTAAAGAGATGGCTAAATTTTTACACAGGTATACAAACACCACCATTCAAATCAGGGGAAAGAATATGTGCCCCTCTCCAGAAAATATCCTCATACCCCTTTCTCATCACCCTCATCACCCCTTTCTGGGGTGAGGGGTACTAAGCCCTCACCCCAGTTCAGTCTGGCCTGTTCTTGGACTTGATCTAAATGCAATCACATGCTTTGGACTCTCATATAAGGATGCCTCCTCTCAATAGGATTCTGCGATTCAGCCAGGCTGTGTGTGTCAGCTTGATTCTTTCATTCCAGGACAGTATTCTACTGTGTGGATCTATGACAATCTACACATTTTCCTGTTGACAGGCATCTGGGTTGTTTTTAATTCTGGCTTTTATTAATGAAGCTGCAATGAACATACTTGCACAAATATTTTTGTGGACATATGCACTTGTCTTTCTTGGGTACATGCCCAAGAATAAAGCTGCTAGATCATACGGTAAGTGTAGGTCTTACTTTGTAAGGAATTTCAGAGTGGTGGAAACATTTTACAAGGTTACTATCGATACAGGAGTGCCAGTTGCTTCAGATCCTTGCCAGCACTTGGTTTTCAGTTGTTTTACATTTAATTTTTCTAAGAGGGTGTGTGTTTTAATTAGTATTTCCCTGATGACTAATAATGTGGAACAACTTTCCATCTACTGATTGGCTGTTTGAATATATCCTTTTGTGAAGCGCCTATTCAAGTCTTGCTTCTGCTTTTAAATATCAGGACTTTTATATTCTGGACATGAGAGTCCTTTATCAGACATATGAAAGGTGAGCATTTGCTCCCAGCTTGTGACCTGGTTTTTCATTTTTGCTACAGTGTCTTTTGAGCAGTCAGGCTGTTCTAAAATGTCATTGTTTATGTCTCTCCCTTGCTTAAAACCTGAATGGCTCCACATTCTCCAGAGTGGGAGGACCTCGACAAAGTGAGTTCAGCTGTCTGTCTTTTCTCCAGCACAGGCCTGCACCCCAGTGGCCTCAGCGAGGATTCTCCCTCTACCACTTACTGTTATCTTGGCCGATGCAGCCTCACAGGGTTGCTGTTAGGATAAAATATGAGGCGCTCCACGGAAAGAACTTGGACCGACACCGGAAGGTAACAGCAGTCACTAAGTGCAAGGTGCTTTGTTAGCAAAATGCTGGGACTTCTGAACAGAACCTGGCTTCAGAAGGAGCCCCAACACAGCCTCCTGGACGTGGCAGGCTCACTGTCCTGGACTCTCTAAATCCTATTCAGGTTTAAGGACCACAACAAACCACACCTTTCCTCACAGTCCTCCCTAACCACCGCCCCCTGATTTCCCACTCCTTCCTACCCTTTCCATTCCTGTGACAGTCAGCACTGTGTCCCATGGTATTAGCTATACTTTCATGGGTTAATGTCCTACAACACCTTTAAAACCATGGGATTCCTGGGTGCAGACCCCCTGCCTGGTGGTTCCTGATGCTCCCCACAGGTCTGACAGTTTGGTACTCAGTGGCCACTTAATTGTTAGTTTTGTATACTATCAATTCTAGAAGGTACCATGTGTCTCAAGTACTAATCGAATTCAGAACAAGGTAGAATAAGACACATCATAAAATCCTACTAATTAAGTTTGTGCCAAGTAAAGCAATGGAAATTACCTACAAATTCTATTAATGCCGCATCCATGTGAGACACAGGATCCCTCAGTGTATGCTATACACAGCTATGCTTTTACAATCTTTCACAATGAAAATGTAACTTGCGTTACCTATATAACTAAACGTGTGTTAGTTACGAGGACAGCTCACAGTAAACTGAGTGCCAGGCGAACACCTGTCACGTGAGGTATCCCTGGAGATCTAACCCCAGTACCTCCTGTTCTGGAGGAAGGGTGTACCCAGAGGGTAAGGAGACAACGTGTGATGCAGACAGAGAGGGAGGCAGGGGCAGGCTCACCTGGGCCTTTCCCAGCAGAGGTTCCACTTCCTTGTTATGCTCTATGGCGGTTTCAAAGGACTGAAGGAAACTTGATACGATGGGATCCACCACTTTCTTGTTGGTCTTGTATTTCTCATGGATTATCTTCAGTAACCCGCATTTCTTGACAGTACCTGTAAGAGTTAATCCATTCTACCACGGTTGGAAAACTCAGGTTCTTGGTTAGGCTGGTCTGAGGTCGCGATCTAGGAAAGGCAGTTGCGGAAACTGCCGTCGCGACGCCAGACAAGACGCGCGTCTGGCTCACCGTTGAAGGCGCCGCAGTGATGGCACGTGTTCTTCTTCCGGCACTTGTCAGAGATTTTCTTCTTTAGCCCTCGCTTCTGGAGGTAGGTCAGGCCGGGCCTCTTTAGATAATCCAGAAACTGCTTCTTCTCCTCCTGGGACAGCATGATGTGGCAGCAGGTTTTACAGATCATCTTTTGAAAATTAAACCAAACAGATAAAAGGATGAGAGGATGAAAAAGTATTTTCTTTTTTTTTTAAAAAAGCTGCATCCACCCCTTGTCCAGGACACTTAATTATATGCACAGATCTACAGGAAGACATGCTTAGAGGCAGCCCATGTTCACCAGAATGCTGGCTGTACCCACAGCCGGCAGGTGGGGTTTTTGTTAGCTGTATTCCCTGTCTTGTGCTTGAATTATCTTGTGCTTGTATTGCTTTATTATTTTTTTACAATATATGTCTACAACCTACTCAAGGAAAATCAAAGAAAAAGAATCTTTAAGCAATTTAACTTACTGCAGGATGAAATATTATGCCAGAAAAACCAAAACAAAACAAAAAACAAACCCCTCAAACAAAACAAATATAACATGTTTAGTATAAAAATGTTCCCTACATGTATCCCCCACCAAGCTCACTCTCATGTCCCTGGATCAGTAACTTTCAGGGAGATGGAGTTACTGTATGGAGATGGACACATACGCGCCTACCTGTAAGATGCCTATAACTGCTCGGAAGTACCCCACGTGGAAGCACGGCAGTTCCAAGTCAATGTACCCATAGTGGCCCAGACAGTCAGCCAAGTTCTTCCCACAGGTTTCACAAGGACGGTCCTTCTCACTTGTACCCTGTGAATAAAAGTATGATCAATAATCAGTGGAGACCAGTGGAGAGGAAACTGGGACAAGCCCTCACAGGTGTCCAGGGGACCCAGAGTCAGAATCACCTGGGAAGGCGCAGGGTATTCATGTTCACTGGACCAAGGAAGGCTGGAGTCCCTGAGATACGCTGGGGAAGGGGGGAGGTGGAAGGAAGAGGCTTCTTCCTAGTTGGTAAGTCACCAGTTTCCCCAGCCAGTCAAAACACATGGAACCACGAAGGGCAGCAGGTCTTACCATCCTGTGGTCAAGCACCCCGTAGAGCAGTGGGGAGTGGTTGTTGTCCTGGCTGTACAGGTTCTTACTCACAACCTGGATGTGTGCCTGCTGGCGCATCTCCTCGGCTGACTTCATTCCAAAACAGATGTGGCTTCTGGAATGGAAAGAGACAGGGGAACAGTTACACCAAAACCACTCCCAGGAAGAGCATTTATGCCTGTGACCCACCATAAGCAGCCTTATCCTTCCCATGCCTGACAGGCCCTGCTCTCTCATTACTAAATGTTCCTTCATCCTGCTGACTTGTTCTCACCTTCATTATCTAAGGATGGTGCTCACCAGTTGTACCTACCTCCTTGCTGCTAAATCCAGGAAAAATTTCTCATTTTAACGTCTCTCTGCAGCACTGACAGTAACCTCTTCATCCCTTATCTTGCAATAATTTCTTTCCCTGGCTTTGGTAACACCATCCATGCTTTGAGTTTTTTCCCCCTCTCTGGCTGTTACATCGTAAGTTTCTTTTGTGGCCTCTTTTACTGCCCTCTCTCAGATGTTGGCTTTTCTCCTTACCTGGGGTTACAACCCCATTCCTCCTTGCCTTCTACACCTTGTTCCCGAGTGCTGCCTGTCTAATCTCTATCTGTAGGCCAACTATTCCGACTCATACACATACCTCCTTTGGACAGTTACACAAGTACCTAAACTTGGCACTTTCTCTCCCAAATCGGTTCCTTTGTTCATTTTCCCAACAAACTGGGGGTTTACGATGTGCCAGGCACCATCCTGAGTGGCTGAGGGTACAGGTTAGACAAGACAAACTCCCTTCCAACATGGGGCTCAGTTTCAGGGAGGGCAAGGGAGAGAATTAAGAAACAGATTCACAAAAGTGAATAGATGCAAAGACTGAAAAAACTGAAGCCTAGGGGAGAATTTGACAAGACTATGTTATGTGGTCAGAAAGTCTGGAAAATTGACATTTCAGCTGAATTCTAAATCAGAGGGAGCCAGTCTTAAGATGATCAAGAAGTCATGCATAGAAGTACAGCTTAACTAGGGCAAGGGTTCTAGAGCCAGCTCAGGCCTGGCATTTTCAAGGCACCAAATGAAACCAGTACTGTAGAGCACAGAATGCTAACGGAACAAGAAAAAATCAGTGAGGTATGCAAAGACCGGCTTCAGGAGGGCTTGGGAACTGTGACAGGTGATTTAAATGTTAGTCCAAGGGAAAGCTGCTTGAAGACTTCAAACTCAAGTGTCAGGGATCTAATTTGCATTTTAATAGAGTCACTTCAGGTGGTCAGAGGAAAACAGATTGTATCTACATCTGAATATAGTTGGAGGTTGGGATGGGTTTGGAGGGACCACCAGGGATAATTTATCCAGCAAAGAGGCACGTTTCCCATTCCAGTGAATGGCAACCTCCAAACAGTCACCCAAGCAAGAAATTCTGTGCATCAGTCTCATTTTTCCCTTACCTATCCCTACCAAAACTGTCAATTTCACACCTCTCAACCGAGAGAATGGCCATCATCAAAAATTCTACAAATAATAAATGCTGGGGAGTGTGTGGAGGTGATGGAATTCCTGTTGAGCTATTTCAAATCCTGAAAGATGATGCTGTGAAAGTGCTGCACTCAATATGCCAGCAAATTTGGAAAACTCAGTAGTGGCCACAGGACTGGAAAAGGTCCGTTTTCATTCCAATCCCAAAGAAAGGCAATGCCAAAGAATGCTCAAACTACCACACAATTGCACTCATCTCACACGCTAGTAAAGTAATGCTCAAAATTCTCCAAGCCAGGCTTCAGCAATACGTGAACCATGAACTTCCTGATGTTCAAGCTGGTTTTAGAAAAGGCAGAGGAACCAGAGATCAAATTGCCAACATCTGCTAGATCATCGAAAAAGCAAGAGAGTTTCAGGAAAACATCTATTTCTGCTTTATTGACTGTGCCAAAGCCTTTGACTGTGTGGATCACAATAAACTATGGAAAATTCTGAAAGAGATGGGAATACCAGACCACCTGACCTGCCTCTTGAGAAATCTGTATGCAGGTCAGGAAGCAACAGTTAGAACTGGACATGGAACAACAGACTGGTTCCAAATAGGAAAAGGATTATGTCAAGGCTGTATATTGTCACCCTGCTTATTTAACTTCTATGCAGAGTACATCATGAGAAATGCTGGGCTGGAAGAAGCACAAGCTGGAATCAAGATTGCCAGGAGAAATATCAATAACCTCAGATATGCAGATGACACCACCCTTATGGCAGAAAGTGAAGAGGAACTCAAAAGCCTCTTGATGAAAGTGAAAGAGGAGAGTGAAAAAGTTGGCTTAAAGCTCAACATTCAGAAAACGAAGATCATGGCATCCGGTCCCATCACTTCATGGGAAATAGATGGGGAAATGGTGGAAACAGTGTCAGACTTTATTTTTTGGGGCTCCAAAATGACTGCAGATGGTGACTGCAGCCATGAAATTAAAAGACGCTTACTCCTTGGAAGGAAAGTTATGACCAACCTAGACAGCATATTCAAAAGCAGAGACATTACTTTGCCAACAAAGGTCCGTCTAGTCAAGGCTATGGTTTTTCCAGTAGTCATGTATGGACATGGGAGTTGGACTGTGAAGAAGGCTGAGTGCCAAAGAATTGATGCTTTTGAACTGTGGTGTTGGAGAAGACTCTTGCGAGTCTCTTGGACTGCAAGGAGATCCAACCAGTCCATTCTGAAGGAGATCAGCCCTGGGATTTCTTTGGAAGGAATGATGCTAAAGCTGAAACTCCAGTACTTTGGCCACCTCATGTGAAGAGCTGACTCATTGGAAAAGATCCTGATGCCGGGAGGGATTGGGGGCAGGAGGAGAAGGGGACGACAGAGGATGAGATGGCTGGATGGCATCGCTGACTCGATGGACGTGAGTTTGAGTGAACTCCGGGAGTTGGTGATGGACAGGGAGGCCTGGCGTGCTGCGATTCATGGGGTCACAAAGAGTTGGACACGACTGAGTGACTGAATTGAACTGAAGACATGGAAGCAACCTAAAAGTCCATCAACAGATGCATGGATAAGATGCGCTGTGCGTGTATACACCCACAAACCCCACACACACCATAAAAAAGAAACAACGCCATTTTCAGTAACATGGATCGCTCTAGAGATTATCATACTAAGTAAAGTAAGCTAGACAGAGAAAGACAAATGTCATATGATATTGCTTATATGTGGGGGAGAGAAAGATACAAATGAACTTCTTTACAAAAGAGAAGCAGACCCACACACACAGCAAACAAACTTATAGTTACCAAAGGGGCAGGTGGGGGTGGCGGAGATAAATTAGGAGTTTGACATGAAAATATACCCTTACTATATTTAAAATAGATACTCAACAAGAAGCTACTGTATGGCACAGAAATGTATACTTAATATTTTGTATAACCTATAAAAGAATCTAAAAAATAATATGAATATTATAAAAATAATATGAATATAATCTAAGAAAGAACATGTGTATAAAATAACATATGCTATGCTAAGTCGCTTCAGTCGTGTCCGACTCTGTGTAACCCCATAGACAGCAGCCCACCAGGCTCCGTCGTCCCTGGGATTCTCCAGGCAAGAATACTGGAGTGGGTTGCCATTTCCTTCTCCAGTGCAGGAAAGAGAAAAGTGAAAGTGAAGTCGCTCAGTCGCGTCCGACTCTTAGCGACCCCATGGACTGCAGCCTACCAGGCTCCTCCGTCCACAGGATTTTCCAGGTAAGAGTACTGGAGTGGGGTGCCATTGCCTTCTCCAAAATAACATATAGTATATATATAATAAAAGATATATTTTTAGATTCTTTAACAGATATTATACGTATTGTTTCTTATATCTATTATAGGCATATTATGTTATTTTATACATATACATTCTTTCTTAGATTACATATACATTTTCTTTTTTAGATTCTTTTCCCTTATAGGTTCTATAAAAGAGTATCTGCCTGCATTGCAGGAACTGCCGGAGACGTGGGTTTGATCCCTGGGTCCGGAAGATCCCCTGGAGGAGGGCACACAACCCACTCCAGTATTCCTGCCTACAGAATCCCATGGACAGAGGAGCCTGGTGGGTTACCATCCAGGCAGTTCGCAAAGAGTCAGACAGGAGTGAAGTAAACTGAGCATACATGCATATAACTAACACAACACTGTAAATCAACTATACTTCAATTGACAAAAAAGCCCGCACTGCCTGCAAGATGACTCTGGAACAAAGCTGCAAAATCAGCTTTCTTCTCATCACGGTGATGTCTCCCTCCTCTATGCTCCTGGAAGAAGGCTGTTTGGCTTGCTTTCTTCCGTCTGAACCCCTTTCCCATTGGTGCCAACCCTTGTCCTTGCACTTGTCTAGCTCAACCGCTGGCTGGCCTACCTTCTCCAACTAGACTAAGCAGTAAGGTCTTCCTCATGTCACATCCGGAGAAGGCAATGGCACCCCACTCCAGTACTCTTGCCTGGAAACTCCCATGGATGGAGGAGCCTGGTAGGCTGCAGTCCATGGGGTCGCGAAGAGTCGGACACGACTGAGCGACTTCACTTTCACTTTTTCACTTTCCTGCATTGGAGAAGGAAATGGCAACCCACTCCAGTGTTCTTGCCTGGAGAATCCCAAGGACGGGGGAGCCTGGTGGGGTGCCGTCTATGGGGTCACACAGAGTCGGACACGACTGAAGCGACTTAGCTTAGCTTAGCATGTCACATCTCTAATGCCTATCAGAGGGCCCAGCAAACAGTACCTTCCTCAACTAAGTGTCTCCTGCAAGAACGATTGATTTATTTCTTTATTGGAAGTTCTAAGGCGAGGCTGTGACCTATTAAATTTCACCTCATTTTGGGGACTGCTATCCATGCGCCTGTGACACAGCTTTCTAGCTGGTAACTCCATTCTTTTCGTCAACAAATATTACCTCCGTGTCATGTATTCTGCAGCAAAATGAGTCCCCGCCCCAGGCTGCTTCCCAAGTTGTAGTGACCAGATTCGCAGAAAGAAGTCATCATCTGACCTTAGAAAAACTCTAGTTTCGACCCAGGGTGTACTTTATCGCCAAGGTTCCCACCACATCTCCCATTCTCTGCCGAAACCCAAAGGAATACCCCTGGCCTGCGGTTCCCCAGATGCTGAAATACCCCCTGCCCAATCAATATTCATTAATCTAACCTGATAATCCTGAGCTGTGCCTACACCTCCCACTGATTCTTGGTCCTTTCCTTCCAACTGACCCTCAGCTATGACGCTTCGAGACCCAAGACGCCTGACCTTGGATTCCTTTACCCCTAATTTCTCTGCCCTTTGGGGATTTTGGCTCCATCTTACATTTTCTTGGCCACATCTGTCTCCCGGAACTGCTCCTTCACCATGGTGACGGCTGCCGGGGCTCCCTCCTATAAACTCCTGGAGCTGGATTAGAAATACGATGTTCTCCGTTCCACCCGTGGCTGCCTCTTGACCGGTTGCTAACACATCTGCGGCATTTTTTCGGCCACCGTAGCACGCCCCACGTGCCCGCCCCCACTTCCGCTACTCGCTAGCGCGAGTCTGTCAAGAGAGGCTTCAAGCCCGCAGCTTCTCGCCTTCTCTCCATACCGCCATCTGGCGGCACCTCGTTGAAACCGCCGCGAAGCCCAAGCTGTATTTTCCAAGTTCGATTTCCAACCTATTTCTGCTTTATTGGTCTGTCTCTCTCTGAACCTGCACTCTTTATTTTATTGCTACACGTCTATCTCCCTGTAATCAACGGACAAATTTCAAATAGCAAATACTTATTAAAAGCTATAAAGAAAGCTGAGCATCGAAGAATTGATGCTTTTGAACTGTGGTGTTGGAGAAGACTCTTGCGAGTCCCTTGGACTGCAAGGAGATCCAACCAGTCCATCCTAAAGGAGATCAGTCCTGGGTGTTCATTGGAAGGACTGATGTTGAAGCCAATACTTTGGCCACCTGATGCGAAGAGCTGACTCATTGGAAAAGAACCTGATGCTGGCAAAGATTGAGGGCAGGAGAAGGGGACGACAGAGGATGAGATGATTGGATGGCCTCACTGACTTAATGGACCTGAGTTTGGGTAAACTTTGGGAGTTGGTGATGGACAGGGAGACCTGGCGTGCTTTGGTTCATGGGGTCGCAAAAGTCGGACACGAGCGACTGAACTGAACTGATTAAAAGCCCACTCCAGTAGTTTTGCCTGGAAAATCCCATGGACAGAGGAGCCTGTCTATGGGGTTGGATATAGTCGGACACGACTGAGCGACTGAGCGACTTCACTTTAACCCTGAGGATTGGGATGGGGATGAAGGTGGAAGGTGGGGGGGGGGGTGGGTTTAGGATGGGGGACACATGTATACCCATAGCTGATTCATGTGAATGTATGGCAAAACCCACTACAGTCTTGTAAAGTAATTAGCCTCCAATTAAAATAAATAAATTTACCCCCCCCCCAAAAAAAGCTCACTTTTGTAGGGATTAAGATTTTCATGAAAAGACAAAGTTTTGGAAAAAAATTTAGACAATCAGATTCTCTAATCTCACAAAAATAATAGCAACGGTCAGGTCTGCGTACTTGAAATAACAAAAGGTTTTGAGTCAGTTCTGCAGTTTCCCCAGCGGTAAAATGAGGAGGCTGGTCGAGGGGACCGCCAAGGATGCCTTCCAGCTTTACCAACCGCTAATGCGGGTGGAGGGGATTTAACTTTAATCTGGTTTAACTTAATTTTAAGTCCAGACAGCCCAAAATAATGAATCGAAGTGGAACATGTGCTAGCATAAACCTGCTCCGTCTAAACTGTGTACCCTCGGGATTGGCTAGTTCCCGTTCGGGGTGGGTGTGGCGAAAGACCACAGAGATCAGATCTTAAGCACTTTCAAACAGGCATTGGCGACGGCGGCCTCACGGTCCGGCCACGCCCCCACGTCGGCGCCGTCCGGGGACCTTCCGTGAGCGTTGATATGATTGGCCGGCGAAGTTTAGCCCTCTTTTCCTCCCTGGCTGCTTGAAGATCAGCCGCCATCATGGTGAGTCTCTCCGGATCCGTGCATCCATCCGCCGCATATCCGAGCCATCCTCCGTCCCCTGGTTCTGACATTGGCGTTACACCCCCCGCAAAGCCCGGTTACCCTTCCCTGGCCGAGTCTGACCGGGGAGACCTGTTGCTGAGGGCCTGGGAGCCGCCGGCGAGGAGTCCGGGCTGTGTGGTTGTCTACTTAGACATGCCGGGCTTTCAAGAGTCCCGGGAGTGGGGGATTGCGGGAGTACCTACTGTCTTGGTCGTCCTCGTGGAGTCTAATGGGTGGGGTGGGATGAAGAGAGACCCATCACATTTGCACTCCCAACTTGGGGTAGGCGGTTTGCCAGTGAAGGCAGCCCAGGAGGTGAAGAGGGTGCCAGCAGCGCCCGGGCGAGTTGCGACGAGTGAAACTGGCATGTGTAAGCTACACTTATTGTCAGCCGAATGGCTTCTCTTGTTTCATGGGGGCAACAGGCCTCCGGGTGTGGAGCCCCTTTAAGGCTTGCCGTGCCATTGCTAGTTCACTCATTTGAAGGTTCACCAGTTTCTAACCCCGCTCCATCTTCGACCTGTTTTTTCCTTGATCCCGACTTTAAAGAATTGAACTTTGTTGAAGTGGATTCAGTTTGGTGTGATTTTTTTAAACTGTAGTTGAAATAGCTATGAATTTACTCTGAGAGCTCTTCTTACCGGTTAAGTTTTTGTTCGTAGTGTGAACATGCTGAATGCCCACATTCTTGGGTAGTTACTGTGTAAAAGCAGTGGGGCCATTCAGAAGGGAATACGATTTTTGTGGGATGTAGAGTCGGTCATTCAAGAAGGGTAGTTTACATGAAGATAGTGCGATGCTTGTCAGATCTCTGCGGGCTGCTTCAAACAGGGTGGTCTGACAATAACATTCGTAGAATCACAGCTTCACCCCAGAGAAGTGGAACTTGGGGTGGTTTTTGTCTTTAAGGGTACAATTGGCAGAGTCTGGCGACACTCTTGGTCACAACTAGGAAGTGGGTGTGCTGCTAAACATTCTGAAATACACGGGACAGTCCGCACAACAGAGTAGTAGCTGGGCCAAGACATCTGAGGTTCGAGAAACGAGAGTGATTTCTGTAACAAAACGAAGTAAACCTTTACAGATTCAGTGCGTGGCTGTTGCGCACATATTCTTGGTACTGTTTTTGTGTTGGGGTGACCTGTGAGTTAGGCAATTTGCTAGTAAGTGTGTTAGGAGGAGGTGGGAATTGGTATTTTTTTTTTTTCCCTTTTATTCAAGGTTTCCTGGTACTAATGCATATGACTTCTTTGTTTTGAATTAACTGTTGACAGATAGTGGCTATTGATGTGGACCTTGCAGTTCTAGGTCTTGGAAAAATCACAGTAGGGTCAGGAAAAGACTGACTAGTTATTAAAACTATTATTAAAACGAGCGTTTGTTTTCAGAACGACACAGTAACTATCCGGACTAGGAAGTTCATGACCAACCGACTGCTTCAGCGGAAACAAATGGTAAGGAGGGGTACGTCCAAGTTTGGTTGTTACTCAGTTTAGAAGATGTATTTCATTACAGTATACTCTAAACTTGATAATTTCTTCGTAGGTCATCGATGTTCTTCACCCTGGAAAGGCAACAGTACCTAAAACAGAAATTCGGGAAAAACTGGCCAAAATGTACAAGACCACACCAGATGTCATCTTTGTATTTGGTTTCAGAACGCATTTTGGTGGTGGCAAGACAACTGGCTTTGGCATGATTTACGATTCCTTGGATTACGCGAAGAAGAATGAGCCCAAACACAGGCTTGCGAGAGTAGGTGCCCTCATTTGTTCAGGCGCTGCTGAAGACGTATTATTAATGGCATTGTATTGTGGGTGCAGCAGAATGAGCAAGAGCAAGCAGTCTGGAGGGATGACACTAAATAACTCTTCAGTGGTTGACAGAAGAGGTTCTTTGATAAAACGCACAGATAGAGAGTGGGGTTCAGATGGTGTCTGCAGGATTTGAGGAGGTGCCTTTTGAGCTGGATCTGGAAGAGCAGCTGAAGTGCTCCTGGAGGTAGGAACTGGCTGGCAGTAGAGGGATGGGTTTAGAAAGCATAGATTGGCCCTACCTGAAGTGAAATCCTTATTCCCAAATGTCTTAGAATTTGGACTTAGCTTCATAGCTTAGGTTCATTGAGCAAGGAGCCATGAAAAGTTTCGGGTGATTTCCTGAGTATCAGGTACATAGTGAACTACAGCTGATGCTTGAAGAACACTGGTTTGAACGTCCACTTATATGCAGATGTTTTTTTCAGTCGTAAAGTCTATAGTACGCTGATCCAAGGTTGGTTGAATACATGGTGGCAAAAGAAAGTGGATGTGGAGGGCCAAGCCAGCTATACATTCTACTAAGATACTCGACTGTCGAGATTTGATGTGCTTATTCCTGGAGTTGGATGAGTTGATGTTTGCAAGTCGTATGTTCATATACACACCTTTCTCCTTCAGCATGGCCTATATGAGAAGAAAAAGACCTCACGAAAACAGCGGAAGGAACGCAAGAACAGAATGAAGAAAGTCAGGGGGACTGCAAAGGCCAACGTTGGTGCTGGCAAAAAGGTATAGTTTATCGAGGAAAATACAGAAATGTCAGTTTCAGGTTTTTAGTTTATAGAAAGGAGGGGTTTTGTTTTCTTAATAACCTTTCTTAATGTTTCTTCTTTTCCCACTTCTTCTGGATTACAGAAGGTAACCTGTTTTGAGAAGCCACGTAACGTAGTATCTTAACACCTCAGTAGAGTAGCTTTGCCCACCCCTTAGCTCACAGATTAGCACAGCACAGGGCCACATCGATTCAGTGATCCTGGTGGGTGCCTTGCAAGTCTTACCAGGAAGGTTTTCATTTTACTGCTAATTGCAAAGGTTTGTAAAGAGGGAGCGGATCTAGGTTCCCAAGACTGATGTCCTTAAAATTGGCAACTGATTGAGGAAGCAGCTGAATCAATGTGGCCCGTGTTTTCCTGGCACGCTGGAGAGGCAGCACAGTTTTCTGTTGCTTTCCTCTCCAGTTAGTCAGGACTTGAGTGATTTTAATTCTCAGCTTTTTATCAGCTTGGCTAGCTAATTGTAAGTAGTTGAATGGAATTAAGGTGTTGGGTTGTCAAATTAACAAATAATTAAGTGTTCTGTGAACTTTTTTTTTTTGCCTTTTCCCTCTACTTTCTTGGAATTGTTGTTCATCAGAAATGAAGTGTCTAGCAGGTACTGAGATTATGAGCACGGTGTGGGGATGGATGCATCACCTTCACTGAGTTTGCTTTGATGCTTTGCATGTTGGCTTTCAGAGGAGAGTTTTGTAGCAGAGTTTATTATATAACACTACTGCTGTGGTTTAAAATAGTATATTGTGAGCAAAGGAGAGAAACTTTAAATCATGTTTTCTTTTGGAAACTCAGAAATGCATGTTAAGTTGTGAAGTGTCCCAGTGGAGGAAGGTGGCCCCTTTTAATTGGCACTTGCTGTGTTCCAGAGCACCACATACCCAGGAAATGAATGGCTTTACTTCATTAACAAGGGCTTGGGAAGGGTTCTCTGATCCAGTCATGAGCAATGTCTCTTGGAGACTGGTTGATTGACTGGCAGCTCGATAAACTGGCCCAGAAAATCTGGCAAAGCCTCTGTCTCAGAACACCCACCCAAAGCTGCCTTTCACCATCTCTCTACTGTCCCATTGCTTATTATTTGATCTCCAGGTTTCTACCTGATGCCCCCCCTTTTTTTTTAATGAAAAAATTTCCAAGATAATGGAGTAGTCACATCAAAACCTTTGATAAGCTTTTCCCACAGATATTTAAATATATTTGTACAGTGAGCAGCCTGAACATGTCGCATGAAAAGTGGGCTGGGAGTGGATTGGGGCTAGCAGGGTTTGAAGCAGTGGTGGTCACAGCCCTGTGTCTCCTCATCGTGACTCCCTGCAGAGCAGGCAGGCACCTGGTGTGCGCCCTCAGGCTCTGACCACTTCCTGGTGCCGAGAAGCTGTCGTGGAAGGACTGCCAGAGGAGCTGCTTGCTGCTTAGAACTGCTCCCTGTTTGTGAGGCTTCCTAAACCTGTTGACAGACATTCCAGAAGCTGAAAGCAGTCAGTATTTGTATACTGATCTGGATGATCTGAAGAACGTTTTTACGTTTGTTTCCTTCATTCAGCCATGTGTTAGTGCTCAGCGGTGACAATGTGCAGAAAGTCAGGCACCGTAATTGTTCTTTTTAACTTAATTTTTGTCCACATGTTGGAATTGCATCTTTTGGGTGCTGTAGAGTTTTACGTTAAAAGAATAGTCTTGTGTTTGAGCAGCGACTGAACTATTTTTACATCAGCTAAATTCTGTCTCGTAAAATACTAATTTGCTACTTTTATTGATTGTGAATAGTGGCTTTTAAATTACTGAACCTGAGACAGGTCTTAAAGACTTGCTTGATCCTTTAGAGCTCTCCCTTTGGTTAAATTAGACTTTAGTCTGGGATGATTCTCAAGTCTGTTGATGGTGCTAATATGCCCAGCATGTTGTTGCTGAGCAGAGCAGAGGGGCTGAGGCTCCTAAAGTGGGCATTGGTGCCTAAGAACCATAGAAATCGGGCAGGGTGTTCTCAAAATTGGGGAGAATAAAATCAGTTAGTGCATCTAGGGAGTGCTCTATATACGATTGCAAAGAATAAAACAATCATCATTAAGGTACCTGATTGCATGCAGATGATTTAGGAGTTTGCAAAGGGACTATTAACGAAATGTTTCTTTTCCCTCTTCCCTCCTTTCTCCCTTCCCTGCCACTATTCAGTGAGCTGGAGATTGGACAACAGGTATTCAAGCTTTTTGTTTAGATTTAGATTTTTGGTTGACAGTATTAAAGCATGGGAAATGATTTAGAAGCATATTTACAGTTGCTGTCAAGAGTTGTGCCTTTTATAAACTAGCAGTGTCATGGTTTTGTTTTCAAAACTTGTTTTTTGTCTCATCCCTAACTGGAATGTTCTTTTTATTTCTTGATGCTTGCATTGTGTTAAGATTACACAGACTTAATACGGACTAGGTTACTAATGTTCGTTCTGCATGAGTGTCATTAATTTTGCAGTTTGTTGAAGACTTTGTACTGTTAATTTTTAAAGACTTTTAAAGGTGGTTGCTAACTAATTTCTTTTTTCTTTGATTCACAGAAGGAGTAAAGATTCTGCAGTGACTATATCTGTGGTGATTGTGCAGATTTTTCATGAAAGAGAGAATAAACTAAGACCTTTTACATGTCTGGCTGTTTGGAGTATATTTGAAGTTTCCTGGGAGTGTTGTAAATTGGTTTGCTATTTAACAGAATTAAACAGCCCAAGATCACATGTTGCATTAAACATTCAGTGAAAACTTGCTATATTGGGGTGGTGTTTGTTCTTTCCTTTACCAGCACAAAGATGTCAGTGTGTAGAGTATCTGTGGCATGGGGCATGTAGGGCCAGTCCAGTGTGCCATGTTAATACTTGGTATTGTAGTTGGTCAGTCTCTGAAAGAGACACTTGAAACCTGAATTGCTTTTTGGTCTTATTAAAACCCTACTTAGTTGTTAAGGAAAAAATGTGCTGCCTGTGGTAAAAATGAAGTTACTAGGTTGCATTCTCATTATTTAGCCTGGAGTAAATAGGATCTGACAAAATCATTAGTCTATCACAGGTTTGTGCTTATGTGATAAATGGGTGTTCTGTTGTGGGTGGGGAATTGGGAAGAGGCTCTAAAGTGGTGAATATTTGTGTAGTGTGTAGTTGTTCAGTAAGTCTGATTGTGCATGGGATTTATGAGGTATGGAGGATTATCTGGTGCTGCTTTTTCTTTGCCAGATGCTGATTCCCAGATTGGCTTTCTCAGGCATCAGGTTGAGAGGCTGAACTGGCTTACTGGTCAGTTGTGTGGGGCTGGCGGGCTTGAGGTTGCATGAGTTGGGAGGGCTTGACTGTTCAGTGGGGGCAGAAGGGATGTTAATAGTTTGGGTTTTCTGTATCATTCATTCTTCCCCGCAGTTGGTGTGATTGATTTGTACATGTAGGAATCAAGCTTATAAATGCCATTAAGAACTATGTCAGTGGATGGAAAGCTCCAGAGAAACTTCAGGAAGCAATAGAGGACTGTTTGGTTGTTTGGTTTGATGGGGGAGCCAGGAGAAGTAAGAATTTCCAGCAGAAAGCATCTGAGGGTTGTAGGAAGGAAAGATATTTTGAAGAGAACATGCTGGGAAGCCTTGACTTGAAGGAGCTATATGCCGGGAGGGCAGGGATGTGACCAGGTAAGTGAGGGGCCTGAACCTGCTGGCCAAGGATACAGAGGGCAGCGTGGGTGTAGGTCCGTTTGTAGTTATGCTGAGGCTAGATATTTGGGTTTGTGGAACTCATGGCCCTGTGGGTTCCCTTACTAGGAAATCTGCTTTGTGTTCCCTTAATAGGACCAGGAAACAAGACCTAATGGTCTACTTGTAGGAAGAGTAGAGAAGTGGGGGATTTGGGCCTGCATGCTACACTTGAACCAAAATGGCTAATGGGTGGCGTGGAATCCCTGGGGGATTGGAGGTGAATGGCAGTTTTCAGTGAGCAGTGCGTGGGGGCCAGAAGAAGTCATCTAAGCCTGGTGAAGATGCAGTTTTTCCCACTACTGACTTGGGGTGTGGGAACAGAGACCGATTGGTGAGCAGCATGTAGGCAAGAAGCAGAAGATCCTGGGAGGCTCAGGACAGGGCAGAAGGTAAAGCTGGAAGCAGTGGTGGGCACGGTTGACGGGGTAGCCCCAAGTTCCCGTGATCACCAAGTTAAGGAACAAGGCTCAAAGAAGCAATGGAGCAAGAACCGAAGGGTAGGAGATGGTTTTCAGAGTAGGGTACTAGAGGCCGATGTGAAGATAGACACTGCAGGGAACCTGACCAGGTGAGGGTTGGCATGCAAGTCCCAAGATGGGTAGGCTTTTCCATTGGGATATGCTCAGGAAAGGCAGGATGCAGTCATTCATCCAGTAGTCTCTCTGAAGGGGGTTGTATATAAAAGATCCAGATTTCTAACCTCTTGAGTTAGGGAGTCCACAGCAGGCCCAACCTTCTGGCATGGTGACAGCTGGCAAAAGTAGAGGGTGGGCTGTGTGCCTCAGGGTAGATGTTCTGCTGTCCCTGTGGCCTCTGCTCCTGCAGCTGGCCTGGACCCTGGTCCACCTGCCCTCTGTTCTCATGGCCCATCTGCATGCTGCTTAGCCTTCCATCTAGTCCAGCTGGGTGGGCACATTGCCTAGTCCCCTGATTGGGTTAGCTTCTCTATATCGGGGCCCTCCAAGAGTCCATTAGCTTCCCAGGTGGCACCAGTGCTAATGAATCCACCTGCAAGGCAGGAGACGCTGGTTTGATCTCTGGGTCAGGAAGATCCCTTGGAGGAGCAAATGGCAACCCACTCCAGTATTCTTGCCTGGGAAATCCCGTGGACAGAGGAGCCTGGTGGGGTAAAGTCCATGAGGCTGCAAAGAGTTGGACACGACTGAGTGCACACGCATTGTGTGCTCTGCTGACCCGACAAGGCCATTTTGAGTCGCAAATGATAAAAGCATCTATGAGAACAGTTTGGAGACAAGTGCTGAACAAAGTGTGCCAGAAAGTGAGGACTCGCTTTCAGTTGTGCCCAATTGTGGTGTGCAGTTCGAGGGTTCTTAAGAGATTGAGCTCTTTGTCGGCTCTGATAGTAACCAGATCAAGTTCTGCTGTCAACAGGCTTTGAAAGAGCCTCCATGAAAACAGTTGACTTTACTGATCAACAGCCAGGGAGGGCACATCCCTTCCCTTCGCTTGGCACTTGTGAGGCTTGTGGTGCCATGAAGAGAGCTAGAAGGAGTCTGGTGAGGAGCTTAGGACTGCACCCTTTCTTTCCACTTGTAGCCGCAGGTGCCCAGGTGGGAGTTCAGTTGCTTAATCTGTCCGACTCTTTGCGACCCCATGGCCTTCCCTGTCCTTCACTATCTCCCGGAGCTTGCTCAAACTCAAGTCCATTGAGTCCGTGATGCCATCCAACCATCTTGTCCTCTGTTATCCCTTTCTCCTGCCTTCAGTATTTCCCAGCATCAAGGTCTTCCAATGAATCAGCTCTTTGCATCAGGTGGTCAAAGTATTGGAGCTTCAGCATCAGTCCTTCCAATGAATATTCAGGATTGATTTCGTTTAGGATTGACTGGTTTGATCTTGCAGTCCAAGGGGCTCTCAAGAGTCTTCAGTCAACACCACAATTCAAAAGTATCAATTCTCATTTGTGCCCAGGTAATCAGCTTCTTAATTGCTGCACTCTCTCTTCCAAAGAAAATATCAAATGGCAGGTTGATTATTTGGGGCTCTGCTGAAAGATAGCAAGCATTTTGACAAACCATACTTTTGGAGCTGAGTTAGGTACTGTATGAACAGTTCTTTAATCTGTACAATAGCTCGAAGAGGCAGGTCTCACTAGACCCATGTTGGAGGGTTTAGAGCAGGTAAGCGACTTTGAGCTCAGTGATGGGGTGGGATTAGAATGCAGTTGACTGGAGACTTTCTATTGCATTTGTGTGTGTGCGTGCCATGCTCTGCTCAGTCACTCCGTTGTGTGTGACTCTGCAAGCCCATGGACTAGCCCACCAGGCTCCTCTGTCCATGGGATTCTCCAGGCAAGAATGCTGGAGTCCGTTGCCATTTTCTACTCCAGGGGATCTTGCCAACTCGGGTCAAACCCGTGTCTTCTGCATTGACAGGTGGATTCTTTACAGCTGGACCACCTGGGAAGCCCGCAGGGCTACCTATTATGTACTGTATTTGTCTAACTCTTATTTGTAGTTAGAGTACCTGGTGCCAGGAGTGTTATTGAACACTCGCATTGATTGCCAATCGAGTCTCCCATTTACTGACTTGCTGTGCACAGTCCTCCTTGTTCTGGTATCTGGGGAGAGCTGGAGAAGCTGTCCCTGCCCACAGAGCTCAAAGGAGCTTAAGCCACTTACCCCGAGGCTCGTGGCCAGGTTTCTGTTCCTGGCCTTTGAAGCAGCAGACTGTAATTAAGTCATGTGATGGGAACCCTAAGGCAAGAAGTCTCCCGAGAGTAACTGACTAGGGCAAGAGGTGGTGATTTGGGCATATGGGAGCCCGTGTCTCACAGGAAGGCTGTGAAAGTGGAGAAGGGTCACGCAGCAGGGAGCTTTAGGACAAGGCGCAGCAGTCATCTTGCAGAAGAGGGGATGAGACGAGAGAGTGGGGGCGCAGTGCAGGCAGGCTTTGTCATCCTCAGTGAGATGGCTCTGATGACTGGGGGCTTCCAGCAGAGTGTTGGCCAGTGCATTTCTGGTAGGAGAAATTCTGTTTCAAAAATAAGACTTCAGGTTGGCTGCAAGAGCACAGAGGTGTGACACTTGATTTATTTATGCTGGCAAAGTAGAGGTGTTCTGGGTTCTGGAGCCCTATAGTGTGAGCCAAGGGAGTAAACACACCTGATTTTCATTTGTCCATTCCTTTCCTCTCACCCTTGAACTTCCTTTGCTGTATGCTAGACTTTGTGGAAGTCATACCCACAGAACAAGTGTCTGTGGTCTGGTTGAGGATCAGTGCGCAAGGGAGTTTCTGGTGGGAAATGAGACGAGGTCAGCAGGGAAGAGGTCAGGGAGGAACCTTTTATGCTGGGCTAAGGAGGTCTCATCCAGTATTTTGGTTGAGTTAAAACTACATGTTCGGCAGTGAATTGATTGTCCTTGTCACGTGCTAAGTTCCTCTGCATGGAGGATACCAAAGCCCTTGGACTGCTCATTTATATTGAAGAGGGAACTTACACAGAAAGTTAGGTGTTGATGAGATGGTATTCAAGCAGTCTAGCTTAGTGGGAAAAGGACTAGACTGGAAATCAGGAGACTTAGTTTCTGACTACTACTCAGCCTCCAGCCACCTGCCGCCCTGGAAAGACAAGGGGCTTCCCTTTCCTAGGCCTCTATTTCCCTGTGTCTAGATGAGATACAAGGGCTTGATGCATGCTTCCCAAACTGGTACCTGGGGGCTTGTTAAAAAAGCAAATGCCCATGCCTCCTTCCTGTTTCCAGAAGTCTGGGTCGCAGTGAAGGACATCTGAAGTTTTAACAGCTTCCAGGTGATGCTGCTGACAAGCTCGGTTAGGGAAACGACTCGAAAGGTCTCTAATGTTCCTTCTGCCTCAGAATTTTGTGTCTGTCATTCTGAATTCTCTTGTCATTAAGAAGCTGGCAAATAAACAGTAGTACTACTGTTACTACTGCTAATAAAAGGAAAAAGAAGAGCTACCACTTCTGGAGTGCTTTCCAAGTGCTGGTGCTGAACTGATTTCTCTCATTTGCCTTTTATAACCACTCTGTGAGGGAGGTATTCATATCCTTGTTTTACAGATGAAGAGATTGAGGCTCCAAGAGGTGAACTCTTTTGGTCAAAGTTTTGGAGCCATGGGGCCACAAAAAGTCAAGTATGAGCATGCATGCGTGCAGCCTTGACAGCCTGTGATATACACCTGTGGGCATTTTTGGAATTTCCCAGTAAGGAGATATAATTTGCACTGAGTCTCGAGTGCAGAGAGGTTAGCTAGCAGTTCTCCAAATGTGTGACACAGGCAGCATCTACATCACCCCACAGCATGTGAGAAATGCAAGTTCTCAGGCCCCGGCCGAGACCCACTGAAGCAGACTGGGGTCCACCCACCTCTGTTAACAAGTCCTTGAGGAGGTTCTGATGCAGGTTAAGGTTTGCAAGAACCCCTGAGCTAGAGAGCAAGAACATTCCAGGATTGCAGGCTGGCCCATCACGACCCTTCCCTTTGGTGGAAGCAAGAGGTCAGATGAGCCACGAAGACTCCCACGAGGGGGCGCTGTGGGCTCAGGCTTGGATGCTGCTTGCTTTGTTGTCATGGCTGCTACCCTGGTGGAAGCGTGAAAAAAGCCTGGTGTCACATCAACTGGAGAGGTCATTCATTCTTCTCCGAAAAGGTCTAATGGGGGTGGTAATCTTGTTTATAGGATTCGGCCCTCGTAGGGAAGCTGAACCTGCAGGGCTTTCTGCTGCTCACACGTACACAGCTATGTCTACCTGTCTGTGCTGAGTGTCTCTGCAGATCCCCCGCAAATAGCATTCCTCTTGTAGCTGCCCAGACAAGGGGCTTGTAGTTTCTTTGAGAGAAAAACCGCTTGAACCCCAGCAGCCTGATTCTGGTTCAGTGCTTTGCCTATAGGCGATGCCTCTGCCTAGTTTTTTCACAGTTCGGGAGTAGGGTGCAATGCTGGGTCACAAGATCCGTCTTCAAGCCTTAGCTGTTCCCCAGCTATACTTCATGATCTCAGGCATTTGAGAAAGACCCCTTTCTTCAGGCTTGAGTTTCTGGTTGTGTTAGATAAAGGAGTAGTGTGGAGCGGGTGGCTTCCAGCATCTTTCTCTCTACGTATAGAATGCTGCCCTGGGGAGTTGAGGAGCTAGGCCTGTCTTATTCAAGGAGCTGGCAGCGCAGGGCAGCAGTAAGCCCGGCCGCGCCACATCCATCTCCTGTATCCGTTTAAGTCAGGTACTTGGTATAAGGCAGAAAGGTGGAACCTGTCGAATTGGATTTTTTTTTTTTAAGTCCAGATCTTTAGGTAAGGATTTGCCTCTATAAATTTCTGTTCTGAAGAATGAAAGATTTACACCTTGTTCTCTCAGCTGCAGTGTGTATTTCTTAAAATACTGGGGTTGTGGCAGCGTGGGGGCTTTGACATTCTCATTAATCCGGGGGTTGGCATTCTTCAGCTCATGGTGACTGCTCACCCAGCCGAGCTACTCTGCCTGGGCACTTCGTTTCTGGAATTGTGTTTTCAGAGAGCTGTAAATGTGCTCATCTCAGAGCCAGAGGGAATTAAAGAGAGGGTCTGGTCTAGCCCTCTGCTGGTTGCCCCTGTCTATACACAGTGATGTTCAGAGCATTTGGTTAGAAATTGCCCCACCCAATGGGCAAACGCTGTCAAGCTGCAGCTCTCTTTGGTGGAGGAAGCTCCTTAAACAAGATACCTCTTTCCATCAGGCCTCCTTGGAGAAAGAAAGAAAGCTCTTCAGTTGATCTAGCGCCTCTGTTTTGTGTCCACGTGATTCTGCTCTTTTCTCCTGTTCATGGACGAGGCCGCTGAGGCATCCTCAGGTCCAGTGGCTTTCCCCAGCCCCGCAGCTCATCACTAGTGGTGGAGGAACGTGCATCAGGCCTCTCCACCTTGAGCTGCTCCCCTCCTGATTGCTGCTGAGCCATGTGCTATTCAGGTGCCAGTTTCTCCTCTTCTCTTTTTTTTTTGAAGTATTTTACCCTTAGTTGTTTCTTTTAAAAAAACTTTTTTTCCATTTTATTGAGATATAATTGACATGTCGCATGATGTGAAAGATCTATATATCGTGAAATGATTACCACAGTAAGTCTATTTAACATCCATCACCTCACATAGTTACAAATTTTCTTTTTTCTTGTGGTGAGAACTTAAAACAGCTTTCAAATGTACAATACTATATTTTGTCCATGTAGTCACCATGCTGTACACTGCGTGCCCAGAACTTCAGCTGGAAGTTGGTACCTTTTGGCCGCTTCCCCCGTTTTCACCCTCCTCCTGCTACTGGCACTGCCACCCAGTTCGCTGTCTGTGTGAGTTTGGTTTGTTTTAGATCTCATAAAAGTGAGATCATACAGCGTTTGTCTTTCTGACTTATTTCGCTTATCATGTCCCCAAGTCCATCTATATTGTCACAAAAGGCAGGATTTCCTTCTGAAAGACTGAAGAATACTGCATCTGTGTGTGTGTGTGTGTGTGTGTGTGTGTGTGTGTGTGTGTGTGGCATCGTTGGTCACTCATCTAGTCACGGGCACTAAGGTCGTCTCTGTCTTTACTGTTGTGAATGACGCTGCGTGAACGTGGGAGTGCAGACACCTCTTGGAGAATGATTTCATTTCCTTTGGATATATACCCAAGTTTGGAATTGCTGGGTCATATTACAGTTCTATTTTTAATTAATTTATTTTATTTTTAATTTTTTGAGGACATTCGATACCGTTTTCGGTAGCAGTTGCACCAGTTACATTCCCACCCACTGTGTACAAGGGTCCGTCTTTCTCCACATTATTGCCAACACCTGTCTTCTTTGGTCCTTGCCATCTTCAGGGCCTTATGGTTGCCTGCATCTGCCTGTTAGAGTGAGGAGATAGGCAGAGGAGAGGTGCCCATTCTCCGTAAAGGCCTGACCAGAAGCCACCCACAGCACTCCATTCCTATTCTGCCGGCTGCAGCTTAGCCCCCGGCACGCCTAACCACATGGGGGATGAGGAATGTAGGCAGCTCTATCCCAGGCAGAGGCCAGGAGAGTGGTCTGAGGGGACGTCTGCTAGTCTTTGCCATGGCAAGACGAAGGAAATGGGTGCTTTATGGGGACCCTTCGAACAGAAGCCTCTCAAGCAAATGGAATTTATTGGAAAGCTGGAGGTGTCTAATAGCCATAATGTAGCCAGTGCTGATGGCTTTTCTGGGATTGGGACTGGGAGTTGTTCCAGTAAAAATCAGCTCTTCTTCCTTCCCCATCTTTGAGTCTATATCACTCATTTCAGGTTGGCTTTTTTTTGCTCTTCCCCAGAGCTTTCATTTCAGCTTCCCATTCCTTTCCTTTCTAAGCATCCAACAATATTGATTTGAACCTGCATCCCACTTATCACTTCCCAAGAATGAGACACTGACTGGCCTGGCCCAGGAGTAGGGTCCCTTCCTCATCCTGCCAGCTCATGGAGCCCACTTTCCTCTTAACCAGGACTGAGGGAGCACTTGCTGAGGAGTGAAGATCAGGGGGCTGCTGACATGTCCACAGCGGCTGCCCTTCGTACTGCTAAGACTTGCTTTCTCTCCTTGTCACTCCCAGACCACCATGTTACCACTTAAAAAACAAAACCAACGCTTTATTTTTAAAAACAAAAAAATAGCTTTATTGAGATACAGTTCACATACCAAAATCTTTTTGAAACTCACATTTCAGTGCGCTTCAGGATTTTTGCAGAGTTTTGTAACTATTATCACCACCTACTTTTTAAACATTTTCATCATGCCAGAAAGGAACCGTGTGCCTGCTAGGAGTCTCTCCCCATTTACTCCAGCCTCTACCCTTTAACCCTGGGCCACTGCTAATCTACTTTCTGTTTCTATGTACACGTGCATGCTAAGCTGCTTCAGTCGTGTCCAACTCTGCCACCCTATGGACTGTCCGTGGATATTCTGTCCATGGGATTCTCCAGGCAAGAATCCTGGAGTGGGTAGCCATGCCCTTCTCCAGGGGATCTTCCTGATTCAGGGATTGAACCAGCGCCTCTTAGGCCTCCTACGTTGGCAGGCAGGGTCTTTACCACTAGTATAGATTTGCCGATTTTGGACATACTCATTTCATATAAATGGAATTATATGAAATGTGATCTTTTTATGATTATATTCTTTCACTTAGTATTTTTAAGTTTCATCTATATTTTAGTGTGTATCATTACTTCATTCCTCTAAAAAATACAGCTTTATTGAGTTATAATTGACGTAGCATGGAATTCACCGTATGTAGCCCTGCATAGTCCTTAATATATTCACAGAGTTGTGCAGCACTCGCCACTGTCTAATTTTAGAGCAAAGGTTCATCCATGTAGTGGCAAGCAGCAGTGCAATTAATGCCTTTTAATTGCCAAATAATATTCAGTTGTATGGATATACCATATTTTGTTTATCCATTTATCAGTTGATGGACATTTGAATTATTTCTGTATTTTTGCTGTTATGAATAATTCTATGAACATTCACGTACAAATCTCTGTGTGGACATATCTTAACATCTTGAGGTGCTGCCAAACTATTTTCCACAGACACAGCACCATTTTATGTAACTCCCAGCAACATGTGAGGGTCCTAATTTCTTCACATCCTTGCCAACTCTTTATCATCTGTACTTTTGATTTCAGCCATCACGTGAGTATGAAGTGGTTTCTCATTATGGCTTTAATTTGCATTTGATAATCAGTGTTACTGAGCATAGTTTAATGTGCTTGTTGGCTGTTTTATATGTTTTACTTAGTAAAGCATTTAAGTCTCACTTATTTTAGAATTGGATTATTTGTCTTTTTAAAAAAATTGAAGTATAATTGATTTACAATATTGTGTTAGTTTCAGGTGTACAGTAAAGTGATTCAGATATATATATATATCCATTATAGAGTATTTAAAAATATCAAATATAGTCCCCTCAGCTTCCCTGGTAGCTCAGCTGGTAAAGAATCCACCTGCAATGTAGGAGACCCCGGTTCAATTCCTGGGTTGGCAAGTTGCCCTGGAGAAGGGATAGACTACCCACTCCAGTATTCTTGGGCTTCCTTGGTGTCTTAGTTGGTAAAGAACCCACCTGCAATGCAGCAGACCTGGGTTTGACCCTTGGGTTGGGAAGATCCCCTGGAGGAGGGCAGAGCAACCCACTTCATTATTCTTGGTTGGAGAATCCTCATGGACAGAGGAGCCTGGCAAGTTGCAGTCCATGGGGTCGCAAAGCGTCAGATACGACTGAGTGACTAAGCATAGCACAGTGCTACACAGTAAATCCTTATTTATCTGTTTTATGTATATCCGTTCGTTAATCTCATAGTCCTAATTTGTCACCACCCCCCCTTTGGTAATGTATTTGTTTCTGTTTTGTATATAGATTCATTTGAGTTATTTCTTAGGTTGCATATTATCATATTTTTGTTTTTGGTTGTTGTCTTCACTTAGTATGATATTCTCTAGATCCATCCATGTTGCTGCAAATATTGTTGAGTTTTAAGTATTCTTCATATATTCTAGATATAAATCTCTTAGATATATGGTTTGTACGTATTTTCATCCATTCTTTGGGTTGTGTTTTCACTTTTTTGATTGTGTTCTTTAAAAGGTGAAAAGTTCTACATTTTAATGAATTCCAAACTCTTTGCTTCTGTTTCATTTTTTGATATTTAGCTAAGAAGTCATTGTCTAACCCAAAGTCACAAAGGTGACTGATTTCTGTTGTGAGTTGTATAGTTTTAGTTCTAACATTTAGGTTTGAGATCCATTTTGAGTTAATTTCTGTAGATGGTGTTAGGATGGGGTCTGACTTCACTTTTTTCCACATGGCTCCTCAGTTTTCCTCGTACCACTAGTTGAAAAGTCTCAGTTCAGTTCAGTCGCTCAGTCGTGTTCTGCTCTTCGCGACCCCATGAATCGCAGCACGCCAGGCCTCCCTGTCCATCACCAACTCCCGGAGTTCACTCAAACTCACGTCCATCGAGTCAGTGATGCCATCCAGCCATTTCATCCTCTGTCATCCCCTTCTCCTCTTGCCCCCAACCCCTCCCAGCATCAGAGTCTTTTCCAATGAGTCAACTCTTCGCATGAGGTGGCCAAAGTACTGGAGTTTCAGCTTTAGCATCATTCCTTCCGAAGAACACCCAGGGCTGATCTCCTTCAGAATGGACTGGTTGGATCTCCTTGCAGTCCAAGGGACTCTCAAGAGTCTTCTCCAACACCGCAGTTCAAAAGCATCAGTTCTTTGGTGCTCAGCTTTCTTCACAGTCCAACTCTCACATCCATACATGACCACAGGAAAAACCATAGCCTTGACTAGACGGACCTTTGTTGGCAAAGTAATGTCTCTGCTTTTGAATATGCTGTCTAGGTTGGTCATAACTTTCCTTTCAAGGAGTAAGCGTCTTTTAATTTCATGGCTGCAATCACAATCTGCAGTCATTTTGGAGCCCAAAAAAATAAAGTCTGACACTGTTTCCACTGTTTCCCCATCTATTTCCCATGAAGTGATGGGACCAGAGGCCATGAAAAGTCGACTTTCCCATGAACTGTATTGGCATCCTTGTGGAAAACTGGTTTTGTGTGTAGCCACTTACTGGATTTTCTGTCCTTGGAAACTGCTGTCAGGGCCGCCATGAGACTTTGAATATGACGATAATGCCTTTCTTGTATTGAACACCTACCATTTACACTTCTAGGCACATTATATGTATTCTCTTTTGTCCTCACAATAATTCTTCAAGGTGAGTATTACTCTCTTCATGTCAGAGATAAGCAAATTGGAATTTAGGATTTCAGCCATTTGCTGAGGGTCCTTTAGTATGTGGTAGAGCTGGGCCTTGAACTTAGATCACTGTGGCTCCAAGGGCAGAGTCTGACCCTGTGCTATGGTTCTCTGTTCCCAGGAGGTCCCATCCAATTTAGGTGTCATTTCTGGGATTCTTTGAGGTCATGACTAGTCAGGTATATGTATGGCAACATTATGGCCTGAGACCTGAACGTAGATTATATGATTTCACAGTGTACTTTAATTTTTTTTTTTTTTAAAGCAAATTTTTGCCTCCAGCTGCTACTGTAGAAACTGGGCACCTAAAGTGCAGGCATGGTGGGTGGGTCCTGTCCTGCCCTGTTAGGCCACTTCTGGGGGTTACGTTATTTTAGAAGCCATGAAGTACATGGCTTTAAGAAGAGAGTAAGGAAAGAGTATCAAGATGGTGACCTGCCTTCAGATAATGGCCTGTGATGTAAAGGTTTGAAGGTATTTAACTTGGAAATGAATAGAGAGAGTTGCTGTTGGTGCAAGGGCTGTCGTGTGGAAAAAGGGTACGATTTGTGCCAAACATGGTGAAATGGTTTGGACAGGAGGAAGTTTTTAAAACTCAGAACTAGTGGGAGGTGGCAGGGGCTGCCTTGGGGAGTCATGAGCTCTCGTCACAGGTGGTGTACAGGCAGAGCCTAGCTGCTCACCTTGGGGGATTGTTCTAGAGGCTCTTGGGGACTTCTGTCAGGTGTAGGCCTGTGGGATTTTTTTAAGGCTTCTTTTGACCCCCAAAGCTTATGTGTCATGGCTTCCGGTTTTACAGGGACTTCCTGTCTATGTATCTGGGATTGCTCCCAGCTCAGATCTGTCATGCCTCACTGATCCCAAGGGCTAAATTTGGAATTTAATAACAACACTTTGGATTTATGTAGCCTGTTTCCTTGGAGGCACTTCATCTGTTATCCCATTAATTCTCATAACATCCCTGAGCGGAAAGTGAGGGAGGGCACTAGAGGAGAAGGAATCTCTCTGACTTCTGCACATCCTGAAGGTGAGAGGAGGTGGTGGGATTAGGAGCTAGCCAGGGGCTGGGGGAGTGGCTTGGAGCACGGCCCCTCTGGCTCCCCACCCATCCCCTTACCCTCACACACACACACACAAGCAGTTGCCCACTGGATAAAGGGTGTGTCTGCCCAGCAGGAAGCTCAGGTCTTGGGCATGGCATATTGGTGATGTGATTCCACAGAAAGTTTAAGACATCTCCGTGATGCATATAGCTCCAGGTCAACTCTGTCATGAGTGGGCGTGGATGTGTATGGAGGAGAGCAATGAAGTTTGAGCCCCAAGGAGAAGGGGAAGACCAGTGTCCATCGTGTCCACCACTAACTTCTACTGGCGGGGGCGGGGGGCCGGGCAGAGGCAGCAGGAGGGCTTCCTGGGGGAGGACATTTGAGCCAAGTTTGAAGAGTCTTGGAGAGAACTTTAGATTTACAGTCTGGAGCTCCGAGTTTGAGTGGTTTTCCTACAACTAGCTGTGTAATGTGGGTAAAGTCCTTACCCCCGGCTCACTTTCCCAGGGGAGGTCTTGCCTTGGGTGCTCTTTAAGTCTCTGAGCCTGTGAGCTGAGTGCTGTTGCAGGGGTGGGTAAAGAGTCTGGGCATGCAGAGGAGGACCTGTGGACTAGCTTAGGAGGAGGTGCTGGAACTGCTGTAAAGGTTGAGCAGGGATGGAGGGAAGAGGACCGTGGGTAAAGGTGTCTGCTTGGGCAAAGTCCTTGTCACTCCAGACCATGCTGCTTGTCACCCTTGCCTCTGTTCATACTCTCATGGGCATTTGGCTTCTCCGTGCCTCCCAAGCCCCTTCCCTTTAAGCCTTGGCATTCTGTTTCAGGCTGGCCCTCAGTAAGTGTCCCAGCCTGCAGTGGGGACACTCCTGGCTGGACTCTGAGTGCTGCTAGTCTTCCCTGGCACCAGGCAAGAGAGGACATGGAAACCTAAGGCCACAGACTGGAGACTGCTGCAGCTGGAAGGTCCCTTGAAAATCATGTGGTATACTCCCCGTCACCTTTTGGTAGATGAGGGAATTGGGGCTTGGAGTTGCAAGCCTTGGGGAGAGCAGAACAGGTGCCAAGACCTGAGGCAATAGAAAGCAGATGGATTTGTGGAAGGTGAAAGAGTCAGGACTGGGAGTGTTTGAGAAATGAGGAGGAGGGGTGGGCAGGGCCAGGCCACCACAGGACGATGTTAAGCAGAGGAACGGTTCCTTTTGCAAAGGGCACTGGCCAGAAACCAAGCCCCCAGTTTTCCCTGCTTCCCCTGTGCCTTCCTGACCTTTCCCACCGGTAGAGCACCCAAGGCAAGGCCTAACTCCTCTTCTCACCTCCACAGTCCAGACTTCAGTGTTTTCTCTGTTGTGAGAACTTGCTCTCAGGCACTTAGTTGGGCAGTTACTGTATGCCAAGCCCTGTGATAGGTACCGAGGATCTAAGGATGACTAAAAATGGTACCTGCCCTCAGTGGCCTGGTATGGCCACTGCAGAAGAAGTCAGGCCCATGCTGTCTGGATACTGCCACCCAGCCCCCCAGGACACCCAGAATTCTCTCTAATCTACTTTCCCAAGGCGCAAACCCAGGGGCCAGGAGCCCTCCAGAATCTTGCTTTCCTTAATGAAGTCCTAATCTGCCCCTAACGGGCGACAGGTGCTTGCTTGACTTCGCTGAGCCATGATGAGTGGGCTGCCAGGGTACCCTCGGCTTTGACTCTGAGCCTGTGGGGGCAGCGGGGCCCTGGGCCCAGTACAGTGCAGGGGTGTCCCCACAGGAAAGAATTCTTTGGTGATGAACATTGTGTCTGCAGAAACTAATGGCCCAGCCTCCTATTCAGTTTATGTAAAATAAAACAGGCCATATGCTGCTGCTTTCAGAGTTTGGGTGTTTAAATTAAATGTTGTTTAATGAATATTCAAACCCATTTGCTCCAAAGTTGCGCTCAATGTGGTGGCGGCTTTCATCCCCACTCCTTCCTTGCAGCCCCCTCCCTCCTCCAGTACCCAGGGTATTAAACCATTAGAACGGGGTGTGAACATCCAGGCATCTGCCTTCCAACGGAAAGTTGGATATTAAAATGCTGGAGCAGATGACAGTATAAATAAAGACATACAGTGAGAGGCTCGCCTGGTTATTTTTTTGTTTGGTAATTAAGACTGAGGAGGTTTTGACTTAAGTTCTGTCTTACTGAGAAACAGTTGGGGGGGCCAAGAACTCTCCACATCTCTCCTTTGCCCATCAGCCCAGTGGGGGCTTCCACACTGGCCTCTGTGTAACTGGCTTATTGACAAGTCTCGACTTGGTGGCACAGAGAAGTAAAATGGTTTATTTTCTTCCAGTCATTGCTTTCTGCTGAACTCTGTCAAATTACCCTTAACATCAGCTGGAGTGGAGTCCTTAGTTTTATGGTCGTTTATAGTCCAGGCTCTGGGTCAGGACTAGCCCCTGGAAGAGGGCATGGCAACCCACTCCATTATTTTTGCCTGGAGAATCCCATGGACAGAGGAGCCTGGCAGGCTGCAGTGCATAGGGTCACAGAGTCGGATATGACCAAAGCAACTTAGCACACATAGTCCAGGCTAGTTCACTCCTGGCTCGTCTCTGGGTAGAACCTCTCCCCTTGGCCTGTAGACCGGACCTGACTCGGACGACTGAAGTGGGGAGGGGGTGTGTCTCACTACTCCAGCTCCAGAGCCTTGGGTCTCCTTCAAATTCAAGGGCAGGGATGATGCGATGTGGAGGCAGGGTGTCCTGGGGAAGCAATCCCCAGGGTGGTGGGAGGTATCTACTTTGGCTTGCTGCCATGGCTGACCTGGTGGTCTCTGTCGATGAGGGGCTGGAGTTCCTGGGGGCAGAGTCCATCTCATTCCAGCACCATCCATCACTGAAGATGCCCTTAGGAGATGCCCCCCTCTGAGGCCATGACATCCTGTTGCACACATTTAGAGTGAGGGTTTGTGTATGACTGGAACCGGAGCATCATGAGGGTTCCCATCCTTCTCTCCTACCCCGCAAGACACCCCCCCAACCCGGAGAGCTCCAGTGACTCTGATTATCACCTCCACATGGAGACCTCCAGGCCTCTGTCAGCAGCCCTGAGCTCTCTCTGTGGCTCTCTTTCCACTTGGACATCCCACTAAATTTCATTATGCTCATTTTCAACATCCTCATCTCTTCTTACCTCCACAGTCCAAACCAGTGTTTTCTCTGTTGTGAGAACTTCCTCAACGGGCACTTAGTTGAGCAGCTAATATATGCCAAGCCCTGTGATACGCGCTGAGGATCCAAGGATGGCTAAAAATGCTCCCTGCCCTCAAGGAGCTCTTGGCTCAGTGGGGTCCATGGACCTAAGGGAGAGACTCTCAATATGAAAAGGTAAGAGCTAAGGGATGGAGGTGGAGAGCTTTTAGAAGTATTTCACTAACCTCTAAGCATGTGGGCACTCAGGCTTTCTGGAGGGGATGACCTTTAAGCTCAGTCTTGAATTGTGACTAGCAGGGTAAGAAATGTAAGAAGGACATCCCGAGGAAAGCATATAGCAAGAAGAAAGACATGGAGGCATGGAAGAGCTGTTCTGTGTTCCTGGCGTCTAATACGTAGGGTGGTAGAAATGGTAAGAGATGGCTGGTTCCTGTCTCTGTTTCTGGCCTATTCCTCCTCCCAGTCCTCCTCCTCCTAAGAGCTGTGGCTGACACCTCTTCAGCAAGCCTTCAGCCCTGCAGTCTGTCTCACCGTAGGGTGAGTGATGAAATGGCTCATCACATGGTATCTTCCTGCTTTGGTGTCATGCCACCAGTAGGTAAGTATGGTGATGTCTCTCCTGGGGGAGGTGGCCTGGTGGAACCATTTGAAGGTGGGAAGCTATCCTAGGGCCACACCCTGTGCCTTCACCCTGGCCTTCCTTTGGGCTCAGCTCTTGGTCGGAATTCTGAATCTCCTTCATTCATGACTTCATTTGCATTCTTTTTAGTCTCTAACTTTATTTTAGAATCTACTTCCCAGATTCGATCTGATCTCTTAGAGTATGCAAGGTAGATAGATCCACCTCTGTTGGTATCTCACATGCCCAGACCTCAGAGAAAAGGACCCACCTGTGGACCCCAAGGTATTCTTACAGATCCCCGCCTGACCTGGATCCCACAGCTCCTGTTGTCCAGGAGGATTGGCATCTTCTAGGTGAGGTCAGCCTGGGGACGTTCTTCCCTGCCCTGATTGTGTGTGCGTGTGCATATAAATGCATGTCTGCCTGTCTGTGTTGAGAGGGATAGGCAGGGAGCCAGTGTCCCAGCTGAGAATCTGTTCCTGGAGCTCAGAGGAAACGGCATCCCTCCCACTGGCCTGGGCTCCCAATCATTGATAAGTGCATTATCTGTGATAGGAGTATTACATTTTTGGGGTCTAGAAGCCCTAGTCCCAAGCCCATGCCTAGGCTCTTGACTCTCCCAGGTGACAGGTGTGGACTCAAATGCATTTTCCTGATAATCACAGCCAAACAACTCAAGAGCTGAACGTGCTATAAGGAACCTGTTCATTTGTTCCTTCTTTCTTACAATTTGTGCCAGAGCTTGTGCTGGGAATTGGGGGGTAGCAGGACGAATAAGATACGGCTCCTGCTCTCAAGGGGTTCATAGCATGGTGCAGGCTGGGAGAGAGCATTCTGCACTGTGCATGTTTAGTGGTCGTGGGCATCACGGATAGCCACCTCCATAGGATGAAGGGGCTGATGTTTGTCAGGCCCTTACCTTGCACCTGCCTTGGGGCTGACCTCTCTTGAATTATTTCACTTCATCCTCACAATTGCCTGATGAGATCGGTACTGTTCCATCAGAAGAAATAGGCTTAGGGAGGGTAAGCAAAGTGTCTGAGGTCACACAGGGACAGCCTTTGAGTGTGGACAGCCACTTTCTAGAAATCCCACTCTTAATTCCTGATGGCTCCCAGTCTTCTTGTGGGGAAAGGTGCTGAGCTGCGTTTACCTGATGGAGTTTGTGAAAGTGACTTGTTCCATTGGGCAGAGGCTCCCTGGCCTGGCTTTTGGAGGTCCACAGAGCCCCTCTAAATGCCTAGGGACAAAAAGAAGTAGTTCCAGGGAAGGAATTCCCTGGTGATCCAGTGATCAGGACTCTTGAGTTTCCACTGCAGGAAGCATGGGTTCAATCCCTGATTAGGAAATTAAGATCCCATGTGCCACAGCTCAGCCAAAGAAAGAAAAAAAAGCAGCTCCACGTCTTCATGGACATCCCTATAGTCCTGAATCTGAAAAAGACAGCGCTCAAGACAGGGACAAATGGTCTACCTAAGCTTATTCAGGTTCCCTCTGGGCATGAAGAACTGGCTCACCCTGGTGAGGGATGGGAAAAATAGTGGGGTAGTCAGATGCTCTATCTGTGAGTTGAGGATAGTAGTTCTGCCTCTGTATCCCAGAGTGGTTGTGAGATGGTATTTTAGAAGATCAACTCCTACAAAAATGTAAAACATTATTCACACTGCTACCTGAAATTCTTCCATTTCAGTGGGTTTTTCTCTGTCATTAGTGGATGTCTAAAAACCAATCAACCGAGCAGCTGCCCCTGTCCATCAAAATACATTCATTTCATACCTGCTTGTTGCCAGGCACGTACAAAGAAAGGCAGGCAGTTAGGCAGGCAGTATCATAGGCAACCTCCTACAATATGTTTAATTAGATACCTTATTTTGCTGCATCTTCTCCATTCCAGTCAGATGCTATCTCCATAGGAGATGACAAAGTTGAGCAACAGAGAGGCTAAGTTATTTGCTCCAAGTCGCCGAGGTAGTAAGTCGTGCAGCCAGAATTTGAATCCAGGTTTTTTGATTTCCAGTGGCTTGCCATGCTGATGATGCAGTGGCCTTAAAGGGTCATATTTTTATTTGGTGGAGGAGACTGTCTTGGTTCCAGAAGAGAAAATCCATCATGTGGCTGCACTGAAGGTTTCTCAGTGAAGGGCAGTGAGTCCAGGATGGTTTTGTAGACCTCTCCCCTTATCTCTATAGACAGCTGAGCTGCGACACCCTAAATTCAGTATGCTGCCTGATCTGCATACTGCCCAGGAACTTGGGGATATTTTAACAGGCACATGGGACTTGGGCCCATGGGAAGGATGGAGAGAACATTCAGACGGGCATAGAGAGCAATTCCTCACACCAGGACCAAGAGGCCCCTGAAAGATGCACCCCCGCCCCTTGGTGGATGCCCCTTGGCCTCATTATTGTAGGTGGGGATCACTGGGTTGCATGGAACGCAGTCTGTGTGAGCCAGCTTATGCACTGGGGGTCAGGCAGACCGCAGTTATTGGAGCGGTACAGAGTTCTTTGGTGGGAAGTGAGGCCAGGCAGCTCGTGGGGACCAGATCTGGTAGGCCATCAGAGAGTGAGGCGGCTTGCCTCTCTGTCGGAGTCTCCTGTCTCTCTTGGGCTGTGTGGTCTTTGCCCTTTGCCTCTCTCTGAGCCTCTCTGCTGTTTTCGTCTCTGCAGGCAGGACCCCTCTGCTTATTTATGGTTCCTCTGCTTGGCATACCTTTCTTCTCCATTCTTTTTGCTTGGTTTGCTGTAGGGTCAACATAACTCTACACAACCTCAAATGCCCATCACCGTCTAACTTGGTCTAAATTCTTGAGAGAAAAAAATCTGATTGGTCACTGATTAGCCAGTGAGCTTGATATCCTTAGGTCAGGTATCTTATCTATCTCCCATCCATTCAGAAGAGAACAAGTGGTATAGACATGGCCACTTGGGGCTGCCCCTTCAGCCAGGGATGTGGGCAGGGCAGGTACACCTGAACACATCTGCTGTGGATCAGGGCAAGCTGAAGCCCCTTGTCTCACTCAGGCCTCGGGCAGGGGGCACAACCAGGCTTGGTTTCCGGTGGTCTAGGTTTCTCCAAGTGGCAGTTGCCTTCCGAAGGCTCTGAGCAGCAGAGGCCCCAAGACCACAGTTCACTGGGTTTGTCTCTGGGTTCACATTTTGAGCCCTCCAGGTAGGGAGGACACAGTGAGAGACACGTGTCCATGTTACTCAGGGCCCTTCCAGCGTGTGAGGACAGAGGGAGAAGCCTGCAGCGGAAGAGGGCCTGCGCTGGCCGCTGGTACCACAGTCTTGGGCTTCCAGCCTCCAGAGACGTGAAGGATGGATTTCTGGGGTTGATAAGCCGCCCGGTTTGTGGTATGTTGTCACGGTAGCACAAATAGGCTCGGACCCCTTCATGTCTGGAAGCTCTGCTGGCCCAGCTGGCTGCACAGAGCCGTGTTTGTCCGTGGCTGACCCTGCCAGCGTCTCCTTCCTTGCTGCCGTGGACCTCTCTATGTCAGGGTCATGTCTTCACAGGACAAACAAGCTGTGTGTGTGTGAGAAAGAGAGAGAGAAGGAGAGGGAGGGAAAGGGTTAGACATCAAGGAAGGCCTTAACATCAGGGCCGATGATGAGCTAAGTGACCAGGTGACTGTTCCTAACTGGCTGTCAGAACAGCCAGCCAGCTCCCACCACATTTGTGCAGGACTCCTGCTTGCCTGAGGAGGTGAGGCACAGTCAGGCAGGGCTGGAAACGGGACCGTCCCCTCCCCACACCACAACTGTAATCCAGGAGGCTTGACACCCAGCAAGGACTAACGGCTTGGCCAGCTTTCTGGAAGGGGTGAAGGCCCTTCTCCCTCGGTCTGACTGCCTCCATCAAGGCAGAGAGAAGGAGCTTCTGATTGGGAGTCCCTAACTCTGGGGCTACTATAACTGACTGTTCTATGTTGTAATGAGCCCAGAAGCCATCAGGGACAGGAGAGGACTGGTGAAAGAATGGCCCTATTTTGGATGAGCGGGGAGAAGGAAAGCATGCCCTGTGGTCTCTGTTGCTGAGGAAACGAGACACGGCTGCATCAGAGCGCTGAGCTGGCAGAAGGCTGTGCTTTGACGTCATGGAAGGAGAATGAATGTAAGAGTTGGAGGCGTGGAGCCAAGCTCTAAGAAGATAGTGACTGATATCATAGTGCTTGTTGTGAACTGGGTGCTTTTCTAAGCACTTTTTGTGTTTTAAATTCATTTGGGGTTTACAACAACACAATGGAACAGGTACATCCCTGTCTGTTTCGTGGTTGAAAAAACTGAGGCGTGGGGAGGGTGAGTGACTTGCCCACGGGCGCATCGCCTATTAGTGGCTACTCAGACCATCAGGAGCCGCGCAAGTCTGCCGCTTGGCTTGGAGCCGGCCGAGGGCCTCTTCACGAGGAGTGGCTGGTGTGGCAGTGCCCTGCCCGTTGTCGTCTGCTGTGTTTTGACCCTGAAGTCTGGCCTTGGGACTCTCTGCAGGGTTGTGAGATGGCGAGGGGTGGAGCTTTTCTTCCCAGGGACAAAGGAGCTGTCCAGATGATGTCATCACCGAGCTGTGCAAGCCAGCCTTCCCTGGTTGATCACACTAGTCATTAATCCCCGTGTAAAACGCAGTTTTGGACCGGGCTCCAGACTCCGTAGTCACATGCCTGATAAATGATTCTGTTGGAAGAGGTTTGAAGGGCATCTGTGGAGAGTGGTTCTCAGCAAGATTCTTTAAGACCTTTTTACACATTCCCATCCATTCTGAGGCTGCCCTGGGACTGAGCAATGAGACTGCTTGCAGCATTGGGAAGCCAGCTCTGAAGGCCTTTGGCCTGGAGTCAGAGGATGCTGTGCAGTCTTCTTCCAGGAAGTCAGGGAGGGAGAGCACCTTAGTCTCTCTCTCACTGCACTTTGGGTCCAGATGGGAGAAGGGAGTATTCCAGGGTGGTCAGCATTAGTCCTTGTGTTGGGACTCTTAGAACCATGCTTGGCCTTTCTCCTTGCCCACCTAATAATATATGGAACACTAGCATGTTGCATGCATTGCCTCTTATCTAATCACACCAACCCCAGGAGAGGAGTGCTATTAAGCCAATTTTACAGATGAGGAAATTGAGGTCAAACTAGCAGAAGCAGAATTTGGCCCCAAATGCTTCCTTATTATTCCTTCTTGTAGTATTAAGATCCTTTATATTTTCCAGAGCACTTTCTCTTTCATGCACAGGCTGGTGGCCATAATTCCTGAACCAACAATCTGGATGGTCAATCCAATATCAGATAGCCCAAGTTCAAATCCCAGCTCCACCATTTACTGTGGCCTTGAGTAAAGCAAACAGTTGTTGAAGCCTCAGTTTCTATTGTAAATTGAGGGTAATAATGTCTAAATCACAGAGCAATTTTTAGGATGAAATGAGACAGCCCTTCGGTGGCACTTATGATTCCAAATATGTAAGTGGTAGCCACTAAATTATTATTATTGATTAGAAATGCCAATATTTGATATTGAGTCTTGTCCTGGAAATCTAGAATTAAGTTTGTTAATGACCAAATGCTAAAGCTTTTGGCCAATTTCTAAAGAAGGAATGGCTATTACAATTTATTTTATTAAGTCTGTGATAGGCTGAATAAAGGGGAGAAGGCAATGGCACCCCACTCCAGTACTCCTGCCTGGAAAATCCCATGGATGGAGGAGCCGGTAGGCTGCAGTCCATGGGGTCGCTAAGAGTCGCACATGACTGTGCGACTTCACTTTCACTTTTCACCTTTCATGCATTGGAGAAGGAAATGGCAACCCACTCCAGTGTTCTTGCCTGGAGAATCACAGGGACGGGTGGGCTGCCGTCTGGGGCCGCACAGAGTCAGACACAACTGAAGCGACTTAGCAGCAGCAGCAAATCGTCTACATCCTAAATCCGGACTCTGTGAATGTGTTAACTTATGTAGCAAGAGAAACTTCGTAGAAGTGATTAAATTAAGGATCTTGAGACAGGGAGATTATCTAGATTATGTGGGTGGGCCAAGGCCAGTACAGGGTCCTTATAAGAAGGAAACAGGAAGGACAGAGTTAGAGAAGCAGATATGATCATGGAAGCGAAGTTCAGAGAGAGAGAGAGATTTGAAGATGATTTGCTGCTAGCTCTGAGGTGAAGAACAGGGCCATGAGCCAAGGAATGTGGGTGCCTGTAGAAGCTAGGGAAAGGCCAGGAAACACATTCTCCTCTGGGGCCTCCACAAGGAATGCAGCCCAGTCTGGACCTGTGACCTGTAGGACTGTAAGGTGATAAACTGGTATTGTTTTAAGCCACTAAATTTGTGGTAATTTGTTAGGCCACAGTAGGAAATCAATATAAGATCCTTACCAAAAAGGCTGAATCCAGGTGATAACCACCGCAGAAAGATCATTTAGGAGACTTGGTTGGGTCTAGCTTATACTTCTTTTGTCAAATCTTACTGTACCTTTGTTTGAAATAGACTATTTGACTTTCACTGGGATCCTGAGTGTCAATGAATAAATGATATTCTAGTTTTTCTGAATAAATGATGGTTCAGTTTTTCCACACACAAATAATTACAGGATCCTTATTTAATGTCTTCCATTCAGATTTCACAGGTAATGATAAGCACCTCCTCCACAGACCAGGCTCTGTGCAAGGTACTTCCACCTCTGTGCATTACTATAGGCAGTGTGATGAGTGCGTTTGGAGAGTGTGGGCTTTGATGTAGAAGATGCGAGCAGGAATGCCAGTCTTACTGCTCATGAGCAATGTGACCTTGGGCCAGTCACCTGACCTCTCTGAGCCTTAGTTTACAAATCTGTTAAGTAGGGTTTGGAGAAGGCAGTGGCACCCCACTCCAGGACTCTTGCCTGGAAAATCCCATGGGTGGAGGAGCCTGGTAGGCTGCAGTCCATGGGGTCGCTAAAAGTCGGACATGACTGAGCGACTTCACTTTCACTCTTCACTTTCATGCATTGGAGAAGGAAATGGCAACCCACTCCAGTGTTCTTGCCTGGAGAATCCCGGGGACAGAGGAGCCTGGTGGGCTGCCGTCTGGGGCCGCACAGAGTCGGACACGACTGAAGCGACTTACAGCAGCAGCAGCAGGCTTCAGCACATGAGAACTACTTGACATGGGCCCAGCACTCAGTAGATCCTGACCCAGTTAATGTTGCTGCTTGCCTCTCTCAGCCTTGGGTGCTCCGCCTCGCTCCCCAGGAGACTGCTCTTGTCTGGTGAATGCCGGCACTAGGTGTTGGGTGCGTGAGGTTCAGCGCCTCATGCTTTGTGGCTCTCCTGAAGAGAGTTGGCCTGGCCCAGGGACAGGGTTAGTGCCAGGCAGTGCGGAAGAACTCACTTGTAGCCAGAACTTTCCAGAGGTGGAACCAGCTCCTTGTTACCTTCCTTGTTTTCAGGGGACCTGGCTGTTCTGACTTTCTGTCCCACAGGGGCCTGGGAAGGACATTGGCCCCGTCCAGATTGTGAAGATGTGGCCTTTGGGTGTCCTTCCCTCATGCGGTCACACATACAGTCACAGAGCCCACTGTTGGGACTGAAGGAAACAAACAGTATGCATCTCGGAGTCTTGAACTCCTGTTTCCTTTCTGGTCTTTGCTATCTGTAGTGCTCCATACTTCTCGAGATCACAGGCTTTATCGTGGTATTGGCACAAAGACATATATCGATCAATGGAACAAAATGGAGAACCCAGAAATAAACTCACACACCTGTGTTTAGTTAATCTACAACAAAGAAGGCAAGACTATATAATGAAGAAAAGACAGTCTCCTCAGCACATGGTGTTGGGAAAGCTGGACATGTAAGTCAATGAAAGTAGAACACTCCCTCACACCACATATAGAAATATGGCTCAAAATGGCTTAAGAGCCTAAATATAAGACAATACCATAAACTCCTGGGCTTCCCTTGTAACTCAGTTGGTAAAGAATCTGACTGCTATGCAGGAGACCCAGGTTCTAGCCCTGGGTCGGGAAGATCCCCTGGAGGAGGAAATGGCAACCCACTCCAGTATTATTGCCTAGAGAATCTCATGGACATAGGAGCTTGGCAGGCTACAGTCAATGGGGTTGCAAGAGTCAGACATGACTTAGCGACTAAACCACCACCACCATAAAACTCCTAGAAGAGAACATAAGCAAAACATTTTTAGACAGGACTTGTAGCAGTATTTTCTTTGGTCAATCTTCCAAGCAAAATAAATAAATAAATAAATAAAAGCAAAAATAAACCCCAAAATAGGACCTAATCAGACTTAAAAGCTTTTTCACAGCAAAGGAAACCATTAACAAAAAATGATGTAAATGACAAGGGGTTAATATCCAAGGTATGCAAATAGCTCAGACAACTCAATATTTAAAAAACTGAACAACCCAATCAAAATAATGGGGAGAAGACCTAAATAGACATTTGAGCAAAGAAGACATACAGATGGCCAAACAGGCACATGAAAAGATGCTCAACATCAGTAATGATTTGAGAAATGCAAACCCAAACCACAAGAGGCATCTACCTTATACTGATCAAAACACTCATCATCAAAAAGTCTACAGATAATAAATGTGGGAGGGACTACCCCAGCAATCCAGTGGTTAAGACCCCATGGCTTCCATTGATTGGGGCATGGATCCCATCCTTGGTTGGAGAACCAAGATCATAAATGCTAAATGGGACACAACCAACCAAAAAAAGAAAAAGGAATGCTGGAGAGGGTCTGGAGAAAACAACCCTCTTATACTGTTGGTGGGAATATAAATTGGTGCAGACACTATGGAAAACAGTATGGAAGTTCTTTAAAAAACTAAAAATAGAGCTACATATGATCCAGCCAGTCCCACTGCTGAGTAGATACCTAGAAAAGATGAAAACTTTAATTTGGAAAAAAAAAAAAATCCATGAATCCCAGCACTCATCACACTACTTAAAATAGTCAAAACACGGAAGCAACCTAAGTGTCCGTCAACAGATAAAGGGATAAAGAAGATGTATGTGTACACACACACACACACACACACACACACACACACACAATGTTATATCACTCAGCTATACAAAGGAATGAAATATTGCCCTTTACAGCAACCTGGATGGACCTAGAGAATGTGCTAAGTGAAGTAAGTCAGAGAAAGACAAATATATATCACATGTGGAATCTAAAAAATACTACAAATGAACCTATATACAAAACAGAAAGAGGCTTACAGACATAGAAAACAAGCTTATGGTTACCAAAGGTGGGGAGGGATCAATTAGGAGTATGGGATTAACAGATACAAACACCTACAAATAAAATAGATAGCCAATGAAGATTTACTATATAGCACAGGGAACTGTATTCAATATCTGGCAGTAACCTATAATGGAAAATAATCTGAAAAATATACAGCTGAATCACTTTGTTGTATCCCTGAAACTAACACAATATTGTTAATCAACCATACTTCAATAAAAAGAATACAGGCCCCATCTTTTGACTGGCAATCACACTGCATTGCATTTTTTTTTGGATTGGTGGGTGAAAACAATATTTTGGTAAATGTACACATTAAAAATTCCTCTCCCCCCGACCCCCCGCTTTTAAAATTCTGCCCCCAGCAATTCTTTATTTTTCACTCAGAGCTTCAAGAAATGGAATTAGCCTAACTTGAACTTAACTTCATGAAGACTTTGCCTCCAGCCAGTATCTGAAAAAGAAGGAAAAAATACAAAAATTACCCAAATCTGCGGTATTTGAATAGAGTCTTCCTCCTTTGAAGCCCCATCCCATTCATTAGCTCCTGTACTGCTTTCAACAGCCCTCTGAGGAAGGTGTTCTTATCCTGCTGATCCAGTGCTCAACCGGGGTGAACAGGTGAGGGCATGGGGCATCGGACCATACCACCGTGCCCCAGGTCTGGTCCTGTCCTGCCAGCATCCGTTCTGATTGGTAATAGCCCGTGCTGCACTGATGTTTACTTGTTTGAATAGTGCCCCTGATTTTCTCCACTTCACAGGTGAAAACTCAGAGAGGTGAAGGACGTAAGCCAGGCCGCACAGCTGAACCGGGGGCCCCTGACTCGCAGAACCCGTGAGCTTTTCCTGCTTCAAGCTGCCCCTCTCTGTGGCAGGTTAAATCATACCAGCTTTAAAGACCCCATTACAATACCTTGGTTTCTTTCTTTTCACCACCTCGGAAGCGGCAGTAAAAATATTAAAGCCAACTGCCGTCATCTTTCAGACCGCTGTGTTTATGAGAGGTAGCCTTCAAATGAATGAAAATAATCGCAAACTCCCTCCCTGTTCCATTCTATGGGGACATTTCAGATTTATACAATATTTCTGAAAGCTGTTATAATAGGGCACATGCGCTTAGGGCATTAATGAAGTCGGCTCAGTTCTGGCTGGTCTCATTTCATGGAGCTAATTGTTAAGTGTTTTGCATACTTACAATTGAACTAAATTATTCCAAGCTCGCTGGTTTCAGGAAGTGTTAATTATATTTCAGTAAAGGAAAATCAAGGCTAAAAAATCATCCACTTAGAGCTTATCTATTTATGAACATCTCATTCTGGAGATCTCAAACATATATTTTAACACCATGTGAATATTGAGATTAATATTTCTTCACCAAAGAAAGCTTTATTCCTCCTTTGAATAGGCCCCTTCTCCCCCCATTCCGTCCTTCTAGCTTTATTCAGCAGTCTGGTCTGAAAGTTGAAAGAGGCCTTCTTGTCTATTTCTGGCGCCTTGAATCTTTAAGTTGGGTGCCAAGAGCAGCATTAGCTCCATTCATCTTGAGACCAACTGGCCTTCTACAAATGATATTAATTCATTTAGGGGTCCTGCACAGTTCGTTTCGGACCAAGTGCTCCCTTGCTCCTGGGGTTCTTTCTTGAGTAAGTTGTCTGGACGGGAATTTTCTCCTGGGACGTGGGTTGGAGAGGGTGAGCGGCCCAGCACTGTCACTCAGCTCTCAGTACAGCAGGGGTGGGGATGAAGCGCTGGAGAGGAGGAGGTCTGAGGGGCCGCAGCGCCCGCATTATCCTTGCACACTGCTCCTTCTGCCCACTGGGTCAGAAGGACTGAGCGGACGCCTAACAAGAAGCTCTCAGTGTCTTTTGCATCTGTCGCTCAGTTTCTTTTCTACTTGTTCTTAACTTTTTGTTCATTCACTCCTGCATGCACTCATTTGTTCCTTCAGTGCACACATATAAAGCTACGGAAGGCCCATCGCTCGAGCAGCGGGCCAGGGGCTGGGCGTGGGGAGCTGAGCATGGCAGACCCCCTGCCTTCAGGAGTGCTCATAATAGGTAAATAGACCAGAGCCTCCTGGAGGGCTTGTTAAAACACTAATATAGTATACTAACGCATATATATGGAATTTAGAAAGATGGTAACAATAACCCTGTGTACGAGACAGCAAAAGAGACACTGATACATAGAACAGTCTAATGGACTCTGTTGGAGAGGGAGAGGGTGGGAAGATTTGGGAGAATGGCATTGAAACGTGTAATATCATGTATGAAACGAGTTGCCAGTCCAGGTTCAATGCACGATACTGGATGCTTGGGGCTGGTGCACTGGGACGACCCAGAGGGATGGTGTGGGGAGGGAGGAGGGAGGAGGGTTCAGGATGGGGAGCACATGTATACCTGTGGCGGATTCGTTTTGATGTTTGGCAAAACTAATACAGTGTTTCAGGTTTAAAAATAAAATAAAATTAAAAACAAAACAAAACACAAAGGGCTGGGCCCCACCCCAGAGTTTTTGGTTGAGCAGGTCTGAGAGGAGCTGATAACTGGTGTATCTAACAGGTTCCCAGGTGATGCTGATGCTCTGGTCCAGGAATTACCCTCTGAGAACCACTGCAGGACACTCATGGGATGTAGGAGGCTACATCCTGAGGCCATCTTAGTTTGTGTGTATAGAACTCTGGTATAACTCTTTTTGGCTGGTAGATGTGAGTGGCATTTTTTCGTGAATAAAAACTTTTTCCTTTAAAAAATTACTTTATCTTATAAATAACAGAGAATAACCAATATGTGTTGAGAAATGAGCGTCAAGTGTCTAAGTTGGGCTTCTGAAACAGCTGCACAGCTCCTCCTGCACACTAGCCTTCCAGAAGGAGATTCAAACACATGCTTGTGCGAAATGACAAACACTGCTTTGTAGAGGCCTCCAGGGATGCTTGCATGTACATGGGACCTTGAGAGGAATTGGTATTTAAATAGCAGTGGTATGGACAGCATCTCAGTGTTAAATCTCCACAGGTCCAGGTCTACCCAAAGCTAATGTAGGCCTGGGCTTGGGATCTGAGCACTGCAGAGGACATGGGTAAGCTGGAGAGAGAAGAACAGGGTCATGGCAGGACACAGGAAGCTGGTGAGGGGATGGTGCACTTGGGGCTTTGAGGGATGAATAGAAGTTTACCAGCACTGGAGTGAGCGCAGGGTAGAGAACCGCTTTGGGCTGAGGGGACAGTCTTCACAAGCCACGGAGGTGAGAAAGGCAAGGCTTGTTCAAAGAACGTTGTGCAGCCACTGCTGTGTGGAAGCAGGAGGAAGAGTGGACGATGAAGCAGGATTACAAAAACTGACTGTTAGGCTGAAAAGCTAGACTTTGTCCTGAAATACAGATGAGAGGGTCACTTGGTGCTTTATAGTCGGGAGAGTGACTCAAGACTGCTGTGGTGAGGGCTTAGAAAAGAAGTCTGGCAGGACTGAGAGACCAGCTGGGAGGCAGACTTAAGTCACATAAAAGCTTCCGTCCCTCAGCTGTAGTGGCCATGTTTCCAGGACTTCTTTGCCACATGAAGCTAGTGGCTACCATTGGCCAGTGCCTAGAGAACATCCCTGTAGAATGTTCTATTGGACGGTGCTAGTCTGGACGGGAAGCCTGATGTCTGGGTAGTTACATCTCTTTGGGTCGTTGGACTCCTCACCGCAGGGAGAGAGGGGTGTGATGCAGGAGGGCCAGAGTGGACCCCTCTCAAAGTGCCAGATCCCAAGTTCAAGGGTAGCACTTGTGTGGAGTGGAAGCCATGCCCAGAGGTTGCTAGCAGAGTATAAACAATGGGAGTGGCGGGAGAGGGATGGTCAGGGGTCGGAGGAAAGATGACTCAAGCTCAGTCCTAGAGGCCAAGAAGGACAGTTTCAAGAAGTGAAAGCCATTGGTGAGCCTAGGAAGAGCAGGGATGTTCAGGAGACTCCACCTTGGCCAGTCAGTCCTTTCTCCTGGAAATCTGAGTTGAGACACAGTGACTGAGCCCATTAACTGCCGGAGTTGAGTTGGAAGGTCATTAGCTTGGGGGACAGAGCTGAGACTGCCATGTTTGGGAGGCTGCAAGGAAGATGGTGTGCCGGAAGAGGAGAAGCCAGTTTGTGGAGGGAGAGGAGAACAGCAGGTGTGTAGAGAGAAAGGGAGCAGCCACTCCCTGGAAGGAATGGGCTGAGAGTCTGGCTCTGAGCCCCTGCCGCTTCCCAGGAGATCCTGTTCCCGCTCTGCACCTTCACAGCAAGACTGCCTCCACTCCTAACCAATGGAGTTTCACTGGGTTCTTCTTTCTTACAACGCAGCCATCTCTAAGCGTGTCCTACCGCCTAGCCCAGGAAGTGACACACACCAGGTGCCCAATCAGAGCCTTTGCCTTTATTTACAAATTTATTTTTAAAATTGGAGTTTAATTGCTTTACAATGTTTTGTTACAATTTCTACTATACAACGACAGATGAATGATTAAAGATGTGGTACATTTACACAATGGAATATGATTCAACCATGAGAAGGAATGCAATTAGGTCATTTGTATAGATGTGGATGAACCTAGAGTCTGTCATACAGAGTGAAGTGGGTCAGAAAGAGGAAAACAGATATATTACTGTGCATATATGGACTCTCGAAAGATGGTACTGATGAACTTATTTGCAAGGCAGGAATAGAGATGCAATCAAAGCTTTTAAGGTGTTGAATCAGTGTGAGATTTGAACCATGGACAACATGAGAGATTCAGAGGCAAAGAAGAGGCCATGGGTTGCCTCTTCATCCTTTCTCCCACCCCCTTGAATGCAGATGGAAATACCATAGGCAACTGAAAGATGGCCCCTTCCTCCTCACCCCTTTGGCACATGGGATGTGGTGCCCCCTCCTTCCTTGTTCCAGAAACTACACCTATGGTTGGCGCTGCTTCTGATGTCTTTCCTTGCATCACCACACTCTTGCATCAGTTCAGGTGGTGGTTTAGAGCCCATTAAAATGTGTAAGCCACAGGTAGTGAGTGAAATCCCTAGGATTAATTTGCTTAGTGGAGTATTAATCTGTGTAATGTCACAGGTGCTTCTTCAGCAAATGCAGCAAGATGGAGATGGAGGTACATCCCCTCTGCATGTTTTACCATAAATGCTCTAATTGGCCCCGCTGGGCTGGGGCTGGGGTGTGGCTCTACCTCCTCTGAGCCCCGTGAAAGGGCAGAGTCAGCTGTTTGGGCCCCCAGCCAAGATGCCAAGCATCCAGGCCCCCTCCTCTGTGCCAGCTGGCCCCCACACCCTCGCCCTGTGCCATCTTTCCACACTGCCCCTTGGGCAAAGCAAGAGAAGGAGCTTAGCTGGCTGATCCTACCAGTCCCCAGGACTCGCCACTTTGCAAGCTTTGTAATTAGAATCCTTCTCAATTAGGAGGTGGAGTGAATCAGCATCCAAGTTAACCATATGACCACGCCCATCTGTCTGACCAGCTACCTTGCCTTTAAGACAGCCCCAAGAGCAGGAGAGGATTTTTTAGTGCTGAGGCTGCAGAATCAGGGCTGCATGGCTGGGGGGATGTGAACCTGTCTATTAAGCTTAGGCGCTGCGGTTCAGGACATCTAGCTTCTAAGGAAATGTCTTCCCTCACCAGAGCTGGACTCACAAGAACCTAGTCTTAAGGGCTCTGGGTTTCGTCCTGGAGAGTCTAACTTCACTGTCGCAGTGACCGTAGCTGGTGACCTTGGAGTCTGGAGGGGCTTAGGTGGCTTGTCCAGAGACAGTGGCAGGACAGTGGGGAGCCATTCAATACAATGGCCAAGAGTTCTGGCTTTGGAGCCAGACAGATCTGGATTCAAGTCCAGCTTCTGTGCTTAGCAGTTGGATGCCCTTAGGCAGATAACCTCTTTGCTGGGCTAATTTTCTTAATACCAGAATGTGTATCACAGTATCTGCCTTACAGAGTCGCGTGATGTGTAGGAAGTGTTTAGCACAGAGCTTGCACAGTCAACTTAAAAGCAGCAGTTTTTATTATTATCGTTAATAGTAGTGATAATGGAATAAAATGCCCTCAGGTGCCCTGAGGTCGCTATGCCTTCCTATCCTTTGTCCTCCTGCAGCCTCCCCTGTGTCTGCCTCGACCTGTGCGTCCTGATAGTGAGGCAGGATAGTGGAGGCGACAGCTCTGAAGAGGACATAATAGGTGCTTAAGCATAGAGATGATTATGGCCAACAAGCTAAGCTGAAGCCCTAGAACCCTCCAGAGCTGGTCAGCTCTTCTGATGACATGGGGATGGAAGTTCCTCTCAGCTTCACAGGATTCTGATGTTGGGGTGAACATTGCCAAGTTCACTGTCTCCAGCAACAGAATTGGACTCTGGCTGGTTTAAGTAGGAAAGGACTTTCTTGAAAGAGTATGGTGTCTCAGAGAAAGCTGGGAAACCAGGGTAAGGCAGGTGGGGAGAGCTGTGCTGCCTCTGACCTCACTGTGCTTGGGGTCACACATGGACACCCTGGGGACACAGGAGCTGCCTCATCTCTGGCATCTGTTCTCTCCTGACCTTGCCTCTCTGTGCCTCTTGCACATCCTGAATATCTGATCCATTCTTCCTGGGTGACATACTGGATTTCAGCTGCACAGATGTGTAGGAGAATACTAAACGCCTGTCAGGCCTGCCTTGTTTTCTGAATTGGGAGAAGGGCTGTGCCTCCCCAAGAGTCACACAGGTGTTTATTACATAGTAAGAACACTTGGTCATGGGGCAGCCATTGGTGTATGTCAATGGAAAATGCTAGAGGCCTTCAAAGTCCCCATCCCGTGGACCATGATGCTGCTGAAACCTTACCTGGCACATTTCCAGCATATTTCTGCACTGATAGCTGCTTCTGTCCTCCTGTCCTGTGGAGAAAGGGGCTTAGACTCCTGGGAGTCCAGGCCCAGATCTTCAGATGACAGCATGCTTGGGAGCTCTGGGAGTGAGGGTGGGGGCAGCTGGTCACCAAGTTCAGGCCGTGAGCACCGTCTCTCTCCGGAGCAGCAGTGAGTCAGAGCCCAGGTTGCAGGGTGGCAGGAGAACCGGAGGTGCAGCCACGGTGGGGGGCTGCCATGCTGCCCTTCTGGGGACACACCAGATATGACACCCCTCCTCAGCAGGCCCCACTCCGTATGATGTACGTGGGGTGGAGACTGGCTGAAAAGGCCCTTGTCCTGCCTTGACAGCATCGTTCGTGTCCTGGGGCTTCACCCCCATCCCCTATCCCCATTCCCTGCAGTGGGTGACCACCATGCTCCAGGGAAATGAAAGGGAGCTTCCTGTCACCAAATGATAAGGCATCTTCATGATACATTCCTGTTGTTCCCACAAAACAGTATTTAAACAGTCAAACAGCAATTAAAAAAAAAAAAAGCCGATCTGATCCACAGCACAAAAAATTACCGTTGCTCTGTTAAAACCCTGGGTGAGTGGAGGGTTGGGTGTGGGGTCAGAATTCACACAGCCTCCCCTGTGTCACCTGAAGCAACACCCGGCCTCTTAGGACAGTGGTGCTTAAAGTGTGGTCAGCAGCTTCAGCGGCGCCTGGAAACGCGAAACACAGCTTCTCAGCCCCCCTGCCAGACCCGCTGAGTCAGGAACTCGGGGCGTGGGGCCCAGCACTGCTGTATCAAGCCCTTCAGGGAGCGCTGGTGTTTGAGAAGCACTGCCTTAGGTTCTGAGGAGGCATATCCTCCTTCCTGAAGGCCCTCAGTTTCCCTATCAGTAAGGTGAAGAATTTGGATGGGGACTCCCCTGCGGTCCCGTGGCTAAGACTTTGTGCTCCTAACGCAGGGGGCCTGGGTCTGCCCCCTGGCCGGGGAACTAGATCCCACAGGCCCCAACTGAGAGATCTGGTGTGCCACAACGGGGACCCGGCACAGCCAAGTAAATGCGTAATTATTACTTTTTAAATTATTTGGATGATTTTTTAAACTGAAAATTCAAATAATTCCTGGAGTGGAAAAGCCTGGGTTTCTCACTCTGTTATCAATCAGCTGAGGGTCATTGGGTAAGTCACAAAACCTGGGCATAGTTTCCTTATCCATCAAAGGAAAGGTATTTGACGGCTTCATGGAGGAGGCAGGACCTGGGGAATGGACTGGATAGATGACTTCTGCCGGCCGACTGTGGACTTGTCGTGTGCCAGGATGTGTTTGCAGTGGGGGTTTCCTGCAGCTCTGATTTTTAAAAAAATTTATTTATTTTTATTGAAGGATAATTGCTTTACAGAATTTTACTGTTTTCTGTCAAACCTCAACATGAATCAGCCATAGGTAGACATATATCCCCTCCCTTTGAAACTCCCTCCCATCTCCCGCCCCATCCCACCCTGCTAGGTTGATACAGAGCCCCTGTTTGAGTTTCCTAAGCTATACAGCAAATCCCCGTTGGCTATCTATTTTACATATGGTAATGTAAGTTTCCATGTTACTCTTTCCATACATCTCACCCTCTCCTCCCCTCCCCCCATGTCCGTAAGTCTGTTCTCTATGTCTGTTTCTCCATTGCTTCCCTGCAAATAAATTCTTCAGTACCATTTTTCTAGATTCCATATATATGCGTTAGAATATGGTATTTATCTTTCTCTTTGACTCCACTTCACTCTGTATAATAGTTTCTAGGTTCATTAGAACTAACTCAAATGTGTTCCTTTTTATGGCTGAGTAATATTCCATTGTGTGTATGTACCACAACTCCTTTATCCATTCATCTGTCGATGGACATCTAGGTTGCTTCCATATTCTAGCTATTGTAAATAGTGCTGCAATGAGCAATGGGCTACATGTGTCTTTTTCAATTTTGGTTTCCTCAGGGTATATGCCTAGGCGTGGGATTGCTGGGTCATATGGTGGTTCTATTCCTAATTTTTTAAGGAATCTCCATACCATCTTCCATAGTGGCTGTATCAATTTACATTCCCACCAACAGTGCAAGAGTGCTCCCTTTTCTCCACACCCTCTCCAGCATTTATTGTTTGTAGATTTTTTGATGAGGGCCATTCTGACCAGTGTGAGGTGATATCTCTTTGTAGTTTTGATTTGCATTTCTCTAATAATGAGCGATGTTGAGCATCTTCTCATGCGTTTGTTAGCCATCTGCATGTCTTCTTCGGAGAAATGTCTGTTTAGGTCTTTTCCCACTTTTTGATTGGGTTGTTTGTTTTTCTGGTATTGAGTAGTATGAGCTGCTTGTATATTTTGGAAATTAATCCTTTGTCAGTTGTTTCATTTGCTATTATTTTCTCCCATTCTGAGGTGCAGCTCTGATTTTTAAAGTACAAGGCTGGCCAAAGTATTGGAGCTTCAACTTTAGCATCAGTGTTTCCAATGAATATTCAGGAGTGTAGAACTGCCTAAAATGAATATAGGAACTAATAGGAAAACAGAAATCTTCTCTTTTTACTGGAATGGTGATATTCTGCAGTTGGAGCTATAGAGACAGAATAGGAAAACATATAAGGATTGTATGTGGGTGGATTCATGGGCTAAAGCATCAGTTCATGCCTTCATGAAAACAGAGACTAAGAAAAATAGATAAGATTGAGGCCAGAGGAATGGATAAGGCCTAAGGAAAGGTTGAAGCTCAGCAAGAGATAGAGATTGAGGTAAATTTCAAAATTAGTTAAGTGCTCAGAGATGTAGTGAACTATCGGAATACTAATCAGGGATGTGTGTCTACTATCTTGGTATTGATATGCTATTGTGATAAATTCATATCAAAATTGCTACCTCCAAACATGCATTGGGATGTTCTTTTAGTCAAGAAATATCAGTGCTGAGGTAGAGGACTGTGTTGGGATCAGAGAGGATTTTCTGCATAGAATCAAGATTCAATATAAGTTTTCTGTGGGAAAAAGATATATCAGATACCCAAGAAATCTGGCAAAAGAAACAGTTTAGCATTTGTACTCAAGTCCAGGTGGTGCTAGTGATAAAGAACCTGCCTACCAATGCAGGAGAGGTAAGAGACACAGGTTTGATCCTTGGGTCAGGAAGATCCCCTGGGGGAGGGCATGGCAATCCACTTCGGTATTCTTGCCTGGAGAATCCCATGGACAGAGGAGCCTGGCGTGTCCGTAGGGTCACAAAAAGACACGACTGAAGTGGCTTAGCACACAGACTGGAAGCAGCTATAGATCCACAAATAGATGCGTCCATGCAATCAAATATCCTGCACTGTCAAAAAGAATCCCTGGAGGAGGGAATGGCTACCCACTCCAGTACTGTTGCCTGGAGAATCCCACGGACAGAGGAGCCTGGCAGGCTACAGGCCATGGGGTTGCAAAGAGTCAGACACGACAGAGAAGTGAGGAGAATGTTCATGCACTGATTTGGGATAATCTGTCAGATACGGTAAGTGAAACAAACAAGGTAGAAAACTGTATATAATATGTTAAAATTTGTACGAAGAAGATATAGACATATTTGAATATATGTAAGATGCCTCTGGCTATAGGACGTGCCCCTGGACAGGGCATCTGAGGCACTGGTGTTGAAGGTGGATGGGAGTGAGACTTACTGGTTACCATATCCCCTTTGGTACCATTTGAGTTGTTAAAGCACATACATGTACTACTCAGAAAATGAAAACATAACAGAAAGCAGCAAAAACAGAGGGCCACAGGCCAGCCTGGCCCTCTGGTGGTCTGGCCCTTGAGTACTGGCGAGTCAAGGCTGCACAGCAGAGACGAGCAAGGCTCCTGTGGGGCCTGGAAGACAGGAGGCAGCAGGTGTGGGCCGCGTTCGCTGTTAACATGCTCACAGGCAGCCCAGCTCTCCAGGCCTCAGTCTGCACCTTGCAAAGGAGGGGGAGGTGTGGAGGCCCAGAGGGCCCCCGCTTATAGGCTGTGTAGTGAGCTGAGCAGGGGAGCTCTGGAGGGCAGAGGTGTGCTTGCCAGGCAGTCAGGGCACCGGTGTCACCACGGACTCCAGCTGGGCACGTCCCTGCCGGCTCCCAGGACCACAGAGGGGGGCTGTGCTGGAGCCCAGGGCTTGGCATTCCCAGCGCCCTTCTCCATATGTCATCTGCATGCCTGTGATGGGGGAGTGTTGCTAATCCCTTTCTGCACATGAAGAATCGGAGGCTTGTTTGTTCCAAAGACCTGTCCAAGGTCACCTCACTGGTACATGGCTGAGTTGGGGTTGGAACTCAGTCCACGTCCCATGCAGTGAATGGTGGGAAGAGGTTGCTGATGACTTGGGCAGGAAATGGGCATCACCCTCTTCTGGCCCAGGCTGGGAGAGCTCAGGGCCCCAGGTTTGAGAAGCAGGTTTGGTAAAGCAGACAATTCAGCAGCAGCTGCTGACCTTGAGGAACTTCCTTGAACTAGAACCACCACTGCTTCCTCATAGGGAAGAGGAAGGTGACTCTGGGACCCTGTGAGAGGTTCTGCCATGGCCCAGTCCCATTTCCCTCTTCTTGTTGGCAAGTGCCAATCAGGCTAGATAAGTGGATAAAATGAACATTCTCTGCCTATTGGGAAATCCTATTATTTCTCCAAGGCCTGGCCCAAATGCCAATCCTCCACAGAGATTCTCAGATCACTCCCAGGGCACTGGATCTCTTTATTCTTGCAGAGCAGATTCACACACAGTTCCCTCCTCAGGGCAGGGTCCTTGAGGTTGCCCACGCTATGGCCACCTTTGGGTTCACAGGAAGGTTTCGTGAAGGCGGAAAGGTGTCCTGGCCTCATCCCTCCTCTCCACAGACAGAAGTCATTTGTGATGATGACTCTCATATGGCCAGGACAGAGGGTGTTTAGCAGTGAGTGACTCAGAGTTGGGGCTGGTTGTGAAGGCTGCAGGGAGATTTTCTCCTGGAGGCCCTAGGACCTGCAGAGATGCTGAATTAACCTGTGTGGTCTCTGGCAGTGGTAAGGTGGGAAGCCTGGGGGAACAGGGAGAGGCTGCATGTGGACAACCAGGCCACTCAGTGGGCCTGGGATGTGGGATAGGTCTGAATGAGGCAGTTGGGGAGGGGCAGCCAGAGCTGGAATCAGCAGTTAGCGGGAAAGAGAATGAGGAGAAGGAAGGGGAGGAGTGGACCGATATTGTCTGGTGGCTTCTGATGGGCCAGGCAGTGGATAACACATAATTTCAGTCAAAAAGAGGGGTCAAAGAAGTCTCAAAAACCCAGGGAGCACCCTTTTAAAAAGAAGGGGCGATGGCCAACTTCACAGGGTTCAGAGGAGGTCAGTCTGTGCAGGCCTTGGGGAGGTGGCTGGCACAGGCAGTTAGGAGGCCACGCAGCCTGGATTGATGGCTCTCCGGGCATGATGGTGGAGAGGCTGGATGGCAGTGTGAGGCCGGCAGTGAGGCATCACTTGGGGGTTGGGAATGGGCCCAGCACAGGCTCACTGCATGATTGATTCTGCTGCTTGAACCAAATAGCTGGAAATGTAAACACTGCCCCATCCCGGCACAGCTCTTGGCATTGCTAATTAGCCCTGAGATTATTCCTTGCAAGGGAGCAACCACATCACACCTCAGTTACGGCTGAACTGCCTGAGAGGGAGGCCCGTCTGCTCATTGGCTGCCTCTGCCCCAGTTCATCCTAAGAAATGCTCCGAACAGTCATCTGGCCCCAGTCTCCCGGTTCTGCCTTCTTCCCAAGGTGCCACTGCTTATGTGTTATTACTTAGGAGAGGGACTAATTTGTGTAAGGGAAAAGTCACAGGGAGAGACTGTGGTGTAAATGTTAATCGTTTTTTTAACTCCGCATTATGTGATCCGTTAACATTAATATTTAATTTAATGCAGTCAAAAGATTAATGCTTGTGTTTATTTCTAAAAAAGGCAAGGATGCTTCAGGCTGCTTTTCAGCTTGGTTGAGCTTTGGGGGTAAAAAAAAAAAAAAAACCCAGAACAGAAGAAATGTATTCATGTTGTAATAATACAAATACCCCCTCTCCCTCCCATTCTCCCTCCTCAATTCCTAAAAATAAGCCACGGGGTTCTAATGGGGACACTGATTAAATATTCGGCTCTGTAATTTATGCCCAAGTGAATCCCAACAGGAACCAGGGGCTCTGGAAATCTGTTGTGAAATAATTATCCTGAATGACATTGTCGAGATGGTCTGCAAGGGTGCTGTCAATAATGCATTAGCCCAAATCTGTTTGAAATACAGCAAGGAAATTACACGATATTCATGGGAACCTGAAAGAATTATCAGTAAACAAATTTAATCAACTTAATGTTATGCATACCACTCAACCTCTTATTATCTGATCATCTAGGTTTAGAACACGCAGGGGAATTGAATGACGTGGGATGCGAGGCTGTGTGTGTGTGTGCGTGTGTGTGTACTTGGTGGAACCAGCCTCAGGTTTCTACATTTCTCCTCCTTGGCTTCATTTCATTTGCATTTTTCTCTAGGGCTGATTGTTGGCTGTCAGCTCTCATCTCAGCCTGCTCCTTGAACACTCAGTTTTTTTCCCCCCATGTCAGAGCCCTGCTTAGAAAATCAGCTTACTGTCCACCTGTCCTTCAGATACCTCCTACTCCCCTTCTACCTTCCAAGGAGTGGTACTTGCCCCTGCTTTCAGCTCAGAATTAAAGAGGAAGTGAGTGCTGTTATCTGAGGGATACTTCCTGGCATAGCAGAAAAGAGCCCTAAGTGAGGATCTGCCACTGATTTGCTGGGTGATCTTACCTCAGTCCCTTGCCATCTCTGGACCTTAGTTTTCCCGTCTGAAAAGTGGGTCTTGGGCTGAGCTTCTTGGTAGCAGCTCAGCAGAGTCTCATTTGATTGGCTTCTTCTTCGTGTCCTCTTGGAGCTGATGGGACCCCAGAAGGAAGGGGGCTTTCTCAAAATTACACGGGAAGTTGGAGGCAGAGTCAAGATGAGACCTTTCAGACCCACTTCTCAGGACCCCTCTGTCTTCTAGCCAGAATGTTTTATTTTTGCCTGCACTACAATCCATGAGGAGCATTTCTGAGCCTTTAATTCCCATCTGAGCTCTCACTCCTGGGTCAGGGGACTTGGGTTGTCTCCCGGGATGTGTATTCCTTTCTATTTCCAAGTCTCAGCTTCCCTACCTACACAACAGAGCAGTTGGGTGAGGTGACTTTCAGAAGCCACTTATTTTAATAAAAAAAAAAATTTATTTGGCTGTGTTGAGTCCTAGTTACAGTGCGTGGGCTCTGTCTTTGTGGCACATAGACTTAGTTTCTCCAAGACATGTGGGATGTGGGATCTTAGTTCCCTGATCAGGGATTGGACCCGAGTCTTCTGCATTGCACGCTGGTTCTTAACCAGGGAACCTCCAGGAAAGTCCCAGATGCCGCTTATTTTAGCTTTGACATTCCTCATTGTCACCTACTTTCTAAGTTCCTCAGTTGGCTGTGGCTTCCTGCTTTGAGGAAGAGGGTCTAACTTCCATATCCAGACAGTAACCCTCCTGTCTAACTTCTCTGTGAAATGCAAGTGCACTCTTGTTGAGCACCTGCTGTGGTTAGTGTCCAGGACCAGGCCCTGGGTGCATGTGAGGTGGGTGATGCTCCCTGAGTCCTACTTTGTGATTGGCCCTGAGCCTCACATTGGTGTAACTTGATGGAAGTTGAGAAGTTCTACTTGGAGATTAAGTAAAAGCCAATTCATTCATCGGCTGCTTTTTTGGGCACCTGCTGTGTGTCCATCCCTGCACTTGGCATTGTGTAGAATAACAGTAACATATGAATATAGACTATGTACTAAGTACTGAACTAAACACTTTACATGTTTAAGAGCATGATGAATTGCCTAAGAATGGGCCATCATGAGGGCTTTCCTGGTGGCTCAGCAGTAAAGAACTGGCCTACAATGCAGGAGAAGTGGGTTCAATCCCTGGGTTGGGAAAATCCCCTGGAAGAGGGCATGGGAACCCAATCCAGTATTCTTGCCAGGAAAATCCCATGGACAGAGGAGCCTGGTGGACTACAGTCCATGGGGTCGCAAAGAGTCAGACATGACTGAAGTGACTGAGCAAGCACGCATTGGCCATCATGAAATAAAGTTAGGGGTAAGTGGCAGAAAACACCTGTATTATAAAGAACAGCCAAAGCAGAGAGGTGTAGACCCCTCAGCCCCACCCACCCATCCAGAAGCTACTAAATGGGCCCCTCTCCCTCCACCCATCACTGTAGCCTGGCCCCTGGGCCCCGCATTGCCCCAGCCTATACAAATGGAAGTCTAGAGCTGGCGCTGCTCAATATGGTAGCCGCTAGCCCCAGGCGGCTGTTCAGTCCAGGCTGAGGACTGCTGGAAGTGTATACTACACTCTGGACTGCAACAGTAAGTACAATTAAAGGATGTCAAGTATTTCATTAATAATTTTTATATGACTAGATGTTGACATGGGCTTCCCTGGTGGCTCAGACAGTAAACGGTCTGCCTGCAGTTTGGAAGACACGGGTTTGATCCCTGGGTTGAGGAGATCTTGACCTTTTGGAGGAAGGAAACCCACTCCAGTATTCTTGCCTGAAAAATCTCATGGACAGAGAAGCTTGGCAGGCCACAATCCATGGGATTGAAAACAGTTGGACACGACTGAGCAACTAACACTAATAGATGTTGAAATATTATTTTGGATAGATTGAGTGAAATGAAGTATTATATTAAAATTAGATTCACCTGTTTCTTTTTCCTTATTTTAATGTGACTAGTAGGAAATCTAACATGATGTATGTCTTATATTTTATTTCTACTGGAAATAGAAATATTTAAATATGGAAATAATTTATCTCATGGGAATAAGGAGTACTAGGGTGGTGGTGCTGTGACTTTCCCCTCCCATTTCTCATGGGGGAGACTAGAGGGGAGTTTGTCCCTACCCATGTAAGGGGTTCTAAGAGAATCACTCATAGCAATGGAGGAGTGCTGGATAAAGGAAGATGGCATCTTATCTATTGGCTTAATTTATCAGAACTGCTCCCTCTGCTGGTCTGAACAGGGGGAAAAGATAATTGGGGAGCGTGGTAGATGGAAAAATCCACACCCCCCTCACCCCAAAGATGTCTATGTCTTCATTCCAGCAACCTGTACATATGTTAACTTACATGGCAAAAGGGACATTGCAGATATGATTAAGGTTAAAGACCTTTCGATGTGATTATCCTGGATTATCCATCTGGGCGTAATCTAATCACAAGAGTCCTTGAAAGTGGAGAAACTTTCCTGGCTGCCCTCAGAGAGAAATGGGATGGCAGGGATGATGGCAGAAGAGGCAGGAGAAATCAGAGTATGAAAGGGACCTGACTTGCCATTGCTGGCTTTAAAGTTGGAGGAAGAGTGTTGTGACCCAAGCAATGCAGATGGCTTCTAGAAGTTGGGTACACAGGGAAACATGCTCCCCTAGAGCCTCTAGAAATGACACAGCCCCGCTGATGCCTTGGACTTCTGACCTACAGAACTGGGAGGTCTTTGTGTTAAGGCACAGTTTGTAGTTATTTGTTATGACGGCAATAGGAAGTGAATAGAGAGAAAGACATGAGGTTGGAGAGAGGGCACAGCATTTGGTCCAGTAAAATTGCATGAGTTGCTCATGAGTTGAGTGGACATCTTGGAATACAGCCAGGCTTGAACCATTCTGCCAAGTCATATCCAAGAGCCTAGATGCAGGGGAAAGGAGCTTAGCAGTAAGAGGCTTTGGGGTAGATCACCAAGGGTGACAGCTGAGAAAGATCAAATGAGATTAGGTTGGAGCAGATGTGGGGGCTGTGTAATGGAGAGTCCTCCTTCCTGTAGGGTCTCCTGAAGAGCTCATGCATGTGTTCCAGGATCAGTTTGGGACCTGTCACACAGAGATTATTACCAGAGACAGTGAAGATTGGGCCATGGAAGAGCCATTTCTATCAGTTAGTTAGACTAGGCTAATGCTAAGTAACAAGTAGTCCACAAATATTAGCACTTTGTAACAATGGAGTATATTCCCCATGTGTTCTCCATGTCCATCTCTACCTATCCTTCTGGGATCCATGCTCACATGTCATGTGCTAAAGCATGCCGCATGGCTCCACCTAACTTCAAGGGGAAAGGAAACTGTAATCTTACTATATGCCTGGGGCTATAATTGGGGATAGTTAACCACCAGAACCAATGCCCACCAATCCTCTTTTCGTTTCTATTCTTTCCAGGCCCAAAAGCTCCTGAGGAGACAGGATCCCAGGAGAGGAAGGAGAGGAGGGAGAAAGAGCAGAGCATGTACCCTCCCTCGTGGCGTGACTCCCAGATTGATGCCTGACTAGTATGAGAGGAAGGGTAGCATGTGACAATTGAATTAGTTATCCAACTGAGATTTTTAGCCACACTGGGGTTTTCATTTAGATTTTGAAAGGATATGGGAGGTTCTTCCTGTGATGTCATTACAAAATAAGAAACTGAGATTCATCAGGGTATGGATGAAGGCTGCTGCTGCTGCTGCTGCGTCGCTTCAGTCGTGTCCGACTCTGTGCGACCCCAGAGACGGCAGCCCACCAGGCTCCTCTGTCCCTAGGATTCTCCAGGCAAGAACATGGAGTGGGTTGCCATTTCCTTCTCCAATGCATGAAAGTGAAAAGTGAAAGTGAAGTCGCTCTGTCGTGTCCGACTCCTAGTGACCCCATGGACTGCAGCCCACCAGGCCCCTCTGTCCATGGGATTTTCCAGGCAAGAGTACTGGAGTGGGGTGCCATCGCCTTCTCCGTGGATGAAGGCAGTACTTAGAAAATAAAGTTATTTTTTTATTTGGCCCACTAATTTCAGACTTTGCAAACGAAACCAACTACCAATGCTTTTAATCCTCAAAATGATCCTTTGAAGTAGTCACTATTATGACCTTCATTTTATATATTACCAAACACAGGCTCAGAGAGGTGAAGGAACATGTCCAATGGTACACAGCTCTAGCAGTGAGCCAAAACTCAAACTCAGATTTGTCCGCAAGTACACTTCTGGGCATCTCCAATGGCTCAGTGGTAGAGATTCTGCCTGTGATGCAAGAGACATGGGTTTGATTCCTGGTTGGGAAAGATCCCCTGGAGGAGGGCATGGCAACCCACTCCAGTATTCTTGCCTGGAGAATCCCATGGACGGAGGAGCCTGGTGGGCTATAGTCCATGGGGTTGCAAAGAGTCAGCCACAACTGAAGTGACTGAGCTTGCACAGGCATGCAAGTATACTTTTAAAAGTCACACTTGCGTCCCTGTGCCATAGTACTCTGATATAAGTGACCCTTCTAAAGGAAACAAGAAGAGACTCACTTATACTGGGAGTTATCCCTTTGTGGGTAGGAGGGTAAATTTAGAAAGATCTTCAGGATGTAGCAAAAGGAAACCCACATTTCTGGGACACCTGCTATGTGCCAGGGCTCACCACATACTTGGCATGTATTATCTCATTTACCTCCTGGGCAACTCTATAAGATAAGGAATTCCATTCCAGTTTTGCAGGTGAGTCAAATGGAGGCATCAAGAGGTCATGTGACTTGCCCTATGTCAAGTAACTAACAGGCAAGATTTAAATCCAGTTCTGTCTGTTTTGCAAAGCTCTCTCCACCCATCAGCAATTCCCAATGAATAGATTTTGGAGGAGTTAGAGTTGGAGGGGGTGGTCTTGGTGGAACAGTTGAGAAGGGCTTCCAGAATGAGAGCGTGTGATAAAGCAAGAAAGGTTGCAAGTGAAGATGCAGAGATGAGAGTTTGGGGACTCAAGAGTGGACAGATCTGGTTGTCACCTGGAGTGTGTAAAAACAGTGGAGGTGAGAAAAAAGGCAATGTGGAGCCAGATGGGGTCTTGTTTGGGATGTCGGGATGAAGAGTTTGGCTTTGTTCCTGCAGGTCTTGGGAGACCATTTGCAATGAAGTCTGGCAAGCTGCTGGGGAGGACTAGGAAGCCCCAGGCCTTAGCGCAGGGGCTTTCTGCACATAGAGGCGTGGTCCTCTGGACAGGTGGAAGACAGGAAGGGGTACTTTAGGCAGAAAGGACTGCCTCAGGACAAGGCATGGCCAGGATTGGGGGAGATGGTGGGAGAAGATTCCAGCCACAGAAGACAGACAATGGAAGGCACCAAAGCAGGCAGGATGCATAAGGCAGCAGAAAGAATGTGTTTTTGACACATGACAGGTCTCTTTCTGGTCTCGGCTGTGTCTTTTAGTGTCTTTGCGACACTGGGCACATAATTCTGCTTTTATGACACTTAAATTCAGTGAGATCTGTGTGGTAGAAGCTGTATTTTACTGTACTGGACTTGCTCAAAAAGGTAGCCTCTTTGATTTTCCTGACCCTCTTGCTGAGCTCCTCTTCTGCAGGAGAATAGGAAACCCAACATGCCAGTGACAGCCTCTGCCAGTCTGTTCAGTCTCTTCTCAGTGCAAATGTCCCCATTCATCATTTTATTTTGCTTTCAGAGCTGATTGAATGGTCCCTCTTGGGACGTCCCTGGTGGTCCAGTGGTCAGGACTTGAGCTTCCACTGCGGAGGGCATGGGTTTGCTCCCTGGTTGGGGAATTAGGATCGCACATGTTGTGTGGTACAGCCAGAAAAAAAATGGTAAAAAAAAAAAGTCCCTCCTGAATAGCTCTTCAAGTCAATGCTCGGTCTTTCAGCTTCATTCCTTCTCTTGCTTTTCTGCACTCCTCGGGCAGTGAGGACAGGTGTCCTCCATGCCCACAAGCTAGTCTGCTCTGCCCCTGGACTGCTGGCCACTAGGTATGACTGATCTCTTCCAGACTTCTAGGGATGTCTCTGGTTTTGGCTGTTTGTCCTTGGGTCATACAATTCCTGTCCATGGTGGCCTCTGTCTCTGGATCCTGGGGGGCCTCTGCCCTCTCAGTACCTCTGTGTGCCCTCTTTGGATCCCCCTATTGGTGGAGGGTCAGGGGTGCTGCCTCAGGCTCAGTCCTCTGGCCATTTCCTGCAGACCCTGCTGAGCCATCACCCTTTGCTGTGCTGGAATTCTCTTATGAGGGGCTTTTCCTGGAGTCTTACAGACTCCTGCCAGTAGACATGGGGAGTGGGTCTTTAGTTCTTTGAATGGTCTTGGCTTTCCTCTTGATTCATCTAATTTATCACTTCAAAGTGAGATTGAAGTTAGAGGGGAAAGGGAGAACATGATAGCCAGCTTCCTGTCAATTCCTCTCTCCCTTCCTCCATCCATCTTTTCTTTCTCCTCACTTCTTGAATGTGAAGCGATGAACACCTCGGCTTTTACTCTGGGGAAATACAGCACCCTAGACCATGCGTTTTGGGGTGCTGACTCCATGCCTAAACCCTAGGGATGGACAGATTCCTTAGGCCTGGACGACCAGGTTCATCCCTTGCCCTGGCCAGGCACTGGTTCAGGGATAAACATGTGACCACATTTGTGTAATGAGATACAGCTCTGGGAACTGATTAGAATAGAGAGGCTCTCTTTTAAATTTTGTAATTTTGAGATATAATTTATACAGAGTGAAAGGTACAGATCTTCAGTATTTGGTTTGAAGAGTTTTGACAAATGTTTAGTTGACCCTTGAAAGACATGGATTTGAACTGCACAGGTCTTCTTACTAATGGAGTTTTTTCAATAAAAAATGCATATTGAAGTACTATAAGGTCCACGGTTGACTCTGTGGATGTGGCATTATGAATACAGAGGGCCGACTGTAGGGTTATAGAGGATTTTTACTGTGTGGGGTGACCCTAGCCTCCTGTGTTGTTTAAGGTTCAACTGTATACACATTCATGTAACTAACACGCAAATCAAGGTACAGATCATTTCCATCACCTAAGAGGGTCCCTCTGGCTCTTTTCCAATCAATCCCAGGAAGTGTCCACTTGCCCCTTCTCGGTCAATACCACTCTCTCCCCAGTGCACAAAGCAGAGGCAATCACGAGTCTGACTTTTTATCACTATAACTTACTTTTCCTGTTCTAGAACTTTACAGTCTGTTCCACTTCTCTGTCTTTCCTTTATCCAATATCACACTGCCTTGATATACTGCCTTGAAGTTCAGTTCAGTTCAGTCACTCAGTCGTGTCTGACTCTTCACGACCCCATGAATCGCAGCATGCCAGGCCTCCCTGTCCATCACCAACTCCCGGAGTTCACTCAGACTCACGTCCATCGAGTCAGTGATGCCATCCAGCCATCTCATCCTCTGTTGTCCCCTTCTCCTTGTGCCCCCAATCCCTCCCAGCATCAGAGTCTTTTCCAATGAGTTAACTCTTCGCATGAGGTGGCCAAAGTACTGGAGTTTCAGCTTTAGCATCATTCCCTCCAAAGAAATCCCAGGGCTGATCTCCTTCAGAATGGACTGGTTGGATCTCCTTGCAGTCCAAGGGACTCTCAACAGTCTTCTCCAACACCATAGTTCAAAAGCATCAATTCTTTGGCGCTTAGCCTTCTTCACAGTCCAACTCTCACATCCATACATGACCACTGGAAAAACCATAGCCTTGACTAGACTAACCTTTGTTGGCAAAGTAATGTCTCTGCTTTTGAATATGCTATCTAGGTTGGTCATAACTTTCCTTCCAAGGAGTAAGCGTCTTTTAATTTCAGGGCCGCAGTCACCATCTGCAGTGACTTTGGAGCCCAGAAAAATAAAGTCTGACACTGTTTCCACTGTTTCCCCATCTATTTCCCATGAAGTGATGGGACTGGATGCCATGATCTTCGTTTTCTGAATGTTGAGCTTTAAGCCAACTTTTTCACTCTCCTCTTTCACTTTCATCAAGAGGCTTTTTAGTTCCTCTTCACTTTCTGCCATAAGTAGTATGACTTTTCTAATTTTGTTCTTTTTCAAGATTTTTAAAAAATATTTAGGTCCTTTGAATTTTCATATCAATTTTTATTTATCTTATTATTTTAAAAATATTTATTTATTTGGCTGCACAGGGTCTTAGTTGCAGCATATGGTATCTCGTTCCCTAACCAGAAATCAAACCCGGGCCCCCTGCATTGGGACTGTGGAGTCATAGCTACTGAACCACCAGGGAATTCCCCTCATACCAGTTTTAGAAACAACACTTTCAATTCTTCAAAAAACAACATGATGGGATTTTGATTGGGACCTCATTAAATCTACAGATCCATTTAGAAAAAGTTGACATCTTATCCAGATTGAATCTTGCCATCCATGAATATATCTCTTTCCATTTTTTAAGTTCTTTTTTCATTTCTTTCAGCAATATTATGTCATTCTCAGTGTAGAGTCTTTCATTATGTTCATTCCCAAGTATTTTATTTTGTGTTGCTATTGTAAACAGTTTTAAAAATTTCATTTCCAACTGTTTGTTGCTCCTATAGAGATTCTCTTTTCAGTGTTTGCTAAGCTTGGTGGGAGGTAAGCCATGCAGAGGTTACCATGGGGAGATGGTCTCCCTGAGAGTAAATTCACAAGAGGTGGGGCATGGGACTTCCCTGGTGGTCCAGTGGTTAAGACTCTGTGCGTCCACTACAGGGGACAGGCCTCCATCCCTGGTTAGTGAACAAAGGTCCCACATGCCTCATGGTGTGGCCAAAAGATAATGAAAATTATGTATAAAAAAGGGGAGAAGAGATGAAAAGTAAAGACAGATAAGGAAAGAGAGGAGGCGGGAAAGAGAAATAAAAAGAGAGAGATATCCTGGACATCACTGGAAACAATATGCATGTTTGTTTTTGGGTAAGCCATTTTGAGCTGGATTCCTATAGTTTGCAGCTGAGAGTCTTGACTAATCCAGTGCAGACTCCTGTGTATGTGAGAGTATGAGTTCCATGCCTATGAAGAAAAGAAAAACAAAAAAAAGAAAAGAAAAACATGGGTAACCAATTCTTACTCCATCTTCCCACGAGTGAGAGCTGCAGGGGTGCCAGTTTCCTCACTGCTGCTGCTGCTAAATAACTTCAGTCGTGTCCAACTCTGTGCGGCCCCATAGATGGGAGCCCACCAGGCTCCCCCATCCCTGGGATTCTCCAGGCACGAATACTGGAGTGGGTTGCCATTTCCTTCTCCAATGCATGAAAGTGAAAAGTGAAAGTGAAGTCGCTCAGTCATGTCTGACTCTTAGCGACCCCATGGACTGCAGCCTACCAGGCTCCTCCGTCCATGGGGTTTTCCAGGCAAGAGTACTGGAGTGGGTTGCCGTTGCCTTCTCTGATTAACATAATCATATCACTATATTCTAGAACATAAAAGTCTATTTTAAGAAAGGATGGATGAATGAATAGCAAAGTGTTTAACTGATTAAAAAAAATTCTTCAATCCCAAATTCAATACACAATCTTTTCTAGCCATGGTCTTAAGAAGAATATCAACATTCATTAATTAATTCATTCAATAATATGTAAAGAATACCTACTATATGCCAGGCCAGTATTGGTCCTGTGAATGAGTAAAGTGAGTTCCTAAGTTCATGGTGCTTATAGCCTTGTGGTAAAAGGCAGACAATATCATGATTTTTTTAAAAAAGTAATGTTTCAAGAAGATGTGGTACATATATACAATGGAATATTACTTAGTCATAAAAAGGATAAAACCATGCCATTTGCAGCAACATAGATGGACCCAGAGATTATCACATTAAGTGAAATAAATCAGAGAAAGATAAATATAATATGATATTACTTATATGTGGAATCTAAAAAATTATATAAATTATACAAACTTCTTTACAAAACAGAAAAAAACTCAACAGAATTAGAAAACAAACTTATGGCTACCAAAAGGAAAGTGTGGGGGAAGGGATAAATTAGCAGTTTGAGATTAACAGATACATATTATCATATATAAAATACATAAATAACAAAGACCTACTGTATACCACAGGGAACTATATTCAATAACTTGCAATAACCTGAAATGGAAAAGAACCCGAAAAAGAATATATATATGTATATACATATATGACTGAATCACTTTGCTGTATACTTGAAACTAACACAACATTATAAATTAACAACGTGTATGTGCTCAGTCATGTCCAACTCTTTGTGACCCTATGGACTTGTAGCTCTTCAGGGTCCTCTGTCCACAGAATTTTCCAGGCAAGAATACTGAAGTGGAGTGCCATTTCCTCCTTCAGGAGTTCTTCCTGACCCAGGGATAGAACCCACTTCTCTTTTGTCTCTTGCAATAGCACGTGGATTCTTTTCCACTGAGCCCCTTGGAAGCCACTAATGGAAGGGTCTTTTGAGTCATGTTCTACATGCTGGTCAGGAGAGGCCTCTTAGTACCCTTGAGAATTTCCACAGAAACTTGGAGGAAGGTATGTGGATTCTATGAGAAGATTAATCCCAGCTGTGGGAATGGCAGGTGCAAAGGTCCTGTGGAGGGTGTGGCCTTGGTGTATGAGTAATAGTAAAGAAGCCCATGGGGCTGGGAATGATATGAAGGAAAAATAGTATTTGAGCTGTGAAAATTAATAGGAATAAGCCCATTGCTTAATTCTCTTCTCCCCTTCCTCCTCTTTCCCTCCCCTCCACTACTATTAAGCTTGTAGAATAGAACTATAGACTATACTGGCTTTACAACATAGGAAAATGCCAGTGGATTTTATGGGGTGGTGTTTGAATAATGTAACATCGGGATGTCCTAATAAGGCTGACAGCACGAAGTTCTTGTCTTTCAAAACTTGTTATTTCTTGGAACACCACTCACAGGATTTATGTAAAGTATACTATGCATATGGACTTATTAATATTTATTTTATTTGCAAGAACAACTCATCATTATTAGCAAAAAGAGCCTCAAATACACAGAGACAACACGACAACAGCTATGAGCAAGACTGACTCATGTCAACTGCGACCTCCAACTCTATATGTCTGCATTGTCTGTTCTTGGCTGTGACTTGAGATTGCTGTGTTCCTTCAATCCAAAATGTCTCTATATTGATACGCTTTAATTTGCACAGGAGAATTATGTTATATTTTCTTGTTTCCTTGCATTATTTTTCTTGGGAGTTGAGATTGTTTAACACTGAAATCAGATTGATTATATTCTTTGCAGCTAAAGATGAAGAAGCTCTATACAGTTAGCAAAAACAAGAACAGGAGCTGACTGTGGCCCAGACCATGAACTCCTTATTGCCAAATTCAGACTTAAATTGAAGAAAGTAGGGAAAACCACTAGACCAGTCAGGTATGACCTAAATCAAATCCCTTATGATTATCAAGTGAAAGTGACAAATAGATTCAAGGGGTTAGATCTGATAGATAGAGTGCCTGAAAAACTATGGATGGAGGTTCGTGATATTGTACAGGAGGCAGGGATCAAGACCATCCCCAAGGAAAAGAAATGCAAAAAGGCAAAATGGTTGTCTGAAGAGGCCTTACAAATAGCTGTGAATAGAAGAGAAGTGAAAGGCAAAGGAGAGAAGGAAAGGTATAACCATTTGAATGCAGAGTTCCGAAGAATAGCAAGGAGAGATAAGAAAGCCTTTCTCAGTGATCAGTGCAAAGAAATAGAGGAAAACAACAGAATGGGCAAGACTAGAGATCTCTTCAAGAAAATTAGAGATACCAAGAAAATTAGAGATACATTTCATGCAAAGATGGGCTCGATAAAGGACAGAAATGGTATGGACCTAACAGAAGCAGTAGATATTAAGAAGAGGTGGCAAGAATACACAGAAGAACTTTACAAAAAGTGACCCAGACAATCACGATGGTGTGATCACTCACACCATTCCAGACATCTTGGAATGCAAAGTCGAGTGGGCCTTAGGAAGCATCACTATGAACAAAGCTAGTGGAGGTGATGGAATTCCAGTTGAGCTATTTCAAATCCTGAAAGATGATGCTGTGAAAGTGCTGCACTCAATATGCCAGCAAATTTGGAAAACTCAGCAGTGGTCACAGGACTGGAAAAGGTCAGTTTTCATTCCAATCCCAAAGAAAGGCAATGCCAAAGAATGCTCAAATTACCACACAATTGCACTCATCTCACACGCTAGCAAAGTAATGCTCAAAATTCTCCAAGCCAGGCTTCTATAGTACTTGAACTGTGAATTTCCAGATGTTCAAGCTGGATTTAGGAAAGGCAGAGGAACCAGAAATCAAATTGCCAACATCTGCTGGATCATTGAAAAAGCAAGAGAGTTCCAGAAAAACATCTGCTTTATTGACTATGCCAAAGCCTTTGACTGTGTGGACCGCAAAGAGTGGTTCACAAAGAGTGTGGTAAAGAGTCGGACACGACTGAGTGGCTGAACTGAACTGAACTGAGTTTCAAAAAGAACATTTAAATTCCCTGAGAAGTAACAAGATAGGCTAGTCTTGAGGGAAGTGCAGATGTAAGCTAGAGGATCTGGGTAAGGTAAATATGATGAGTAGCTGTTGAACTCACACTAGGCTACCTATAGGAGCTACCATGTGAGGTGGGCTGTGAATGGTACCAAGGATTTAGAGACAGGAGATGGAGGTAAGAGTCAGAAGGAAGACATTCCAGGTAGAAGGCACAGCTTTTGAAAAGAGAAACTGAGAAGTTGAAATTTGGGGATACACCAGGAAGTTAGATTCACCTTGAACAGAGTTTATGAAGGGGGAGATTGACAACATGATTAGAAGGGTGGAGTGGGCCTGACTCCTTGTGGAACACAGTGGGGTTCCTATACCATTTGTATCTCCCCACCCTGTAAAGTAGGTACTTTAGCATTGTTTGTTTCCATGTTCTGATGAGGAACCTGAGGCATGTGAATTAAGGGATTTGCTTAAAGTCACACAGGTAAAAAATGGTAGAAGTTCGGGAACATGAGCCCCCAGAGCCTGAAGTCTAACGTCTTGCCCATCACAGGAGACGCTGGAAGTTTATAGAAGTGAAAGAGTGACTGGGGCTTTCTTTTTTTTAAAAACCCTTTATTTATTTGGCTGCATTGGGTCTTAGTTGCAGCACGTGGGATCTTCAACCTTTGCCCCCTGCACTGGGAGTGTGAAGTCTTAGCCACTGGACCACCAGGGAAGGCCCTCCTGGGGCTTTCTTAAATGTCTGTTGAGTTGAATTGATATGTAGAAATTAAAGAGAAATCAGATTTTGGTTCAGTATGAACAAACACTTTCAGGAAAACTAGGCTTCTATAACAAGTTGTTTTAGCAATCAATTTTGGGGACCTCTCTCTCTCTCACTGATGTTGTGAATTTGTAACTGGTAATGGTTCTTTCTTCCTTTTAGCTACAAGGAAGCTTAATGTCAAATTTGTAGCTCTATAGAATGGCTGGTCTGCTTTTCTGCATGCTAATCTTACTCCTTGTTTTATTTTTTCCTGCCCTTTTGTCCCTTTGCTGTTAATTTTATCCGTTTGTGTTGGACATATCCAGTCAAGCTGCCTCAAATTTGCATATAATTAACTAATTAATGGGGGCACAGATTGAGAAATTGTAACAGATATGCTGCCTTGTGAGGTCATGAGCTCACTGCCATCAGAGATATGTAAGAAGAGACTGGAGGACCTTTTGGCCCAAAGATCAGTTCCAAGAGTTTTTGATTATAAGAGTCAGAAATAGGTCATTCTTTGACTGCACCCACACCCATTCCCCTAACAAGCTGCACCCCAGTGCCCATAAGAAAGTCTTCATCCTCAAGCCTGAGGTCCTCTGGCTTCACCGGCTAATGAGACTCTGGGGGCCGGGCACACAGGCTGCCTGGGACTGGGGCAGCAGTGCAGATGACATTAATAGCCTGTGACTAGCCATGGACTGATTGAGTAAGCAGATGTTAAGGTCTGGGCTGATAATGACTCATTACTATTTGGGAAAAACCTGATAGAGACGCTCTCACTCTAAGAATTAAGTAGTTTATGCTTCATCAGTTGTATTGAGCAGAGTGTAAATGGCCCTTCTGGGTACAGAACTCTCCAGTTAGGACAATTAGCATTCCTTCTACCCAGCAAGACATGGAAACAGGAAGTTTCCTTCCACTGAAGGGCAGGCGAGAGGGGGAGGGGAAGAACTTGAAGACAGAGGTTAATATTTGCATTACCAGCATCCATCCCCCATCCTCCCCTGCTTTATCGTTTGGAGGTGTGCCTCTTTGCCACTCTCAGTCCAGGCAAGGGTGGGGCTCCTCTCCCACTCAAGTTGGGAGGAAGAGCAGGTAGCCCAAAGCTGGGCCCATCGTTGCCTGGGCCACAGTGATTGGTACAGGGAGGTGCACTTGTGACCTGATCAGACTCCATGAGACTTGAGACATCTGCTGGGAATCTAGGGAAGGCCATTCTCTTACTCCTCCCAAAGGATGTGAAATAGGAGCTGCAGCAGCCATTTTGTAATTTGAACTCCCAGGCCTCTGAGTCACTTTCAGCATCTGAGTCTCCCCAGATGGTGCTATGTGGAGCAGAGACTACTGTCCCCACTGAGACCTGTCCAAATGACAGACTTGCCAGCAAATATAAGATTGTTATTGTTTTAAGCCACTGAGTTTGAGGCTATTTGTTAGACAGCAGTTGATATCTAGGACAGCTCATCTCTCATATCTTGCACTCTGGGCTAATCTTTTCTTATTTGCAAACCTGATCATCTTGCCTCTGCTTAAAAGGTCCTCAAGAGTCTGCAGGTTAAAGACCAAACTTCTTCATGTGTTATTCAAGGACTTTGAGGCTCTACCTCTGAGATCTTATCCCCCTGTCTTCCTCTTGGCTATTGTGTCCTTCAGTCACACAGAGCTGCTCATAGCTCCATAAACAGCTCCTACTCCCAGCTCATACTCTGTGTCTTATATAGGCTGTTCCCTGTGCCTGGAATGCCTGTCGGGTCCCTACCAGAAGACTCCTCTCTGCAGAGGTCCTTCTACTCTTTTCTCTTTCTCAAACTCCTGTTGGTCAAATTAATCTAAATTAATCCAACATTTGGATTAATTAATTAGATTAATCACTATATTCCCTCGATTTCTATACATATTCTCTGTTTTTCTATATGGAGATTGCCTTGATTTTATCTTTCAACCCTTCCTATGGAAAATTCGTATGGAGAGTGAAAAAGTTGGCTTAAAGCTCAACATTCAGAAAACTAATATCATGGCATCTGGTCCCATCACTTCATGGCAAATAGATGGGGAAACAGTGGAAACAGTGGCAGACTTAATTTTCTTGGGCCCGCAAAACACTGCAGATGGTGACTGCAGCCATGAAACTAAAAGATGCTTACTCCTTGGAAGAGAAGTTACGACCAACCTAGACAGCATATTAAAAAGCAGAGACATTACTTTGCCAACAAAGGTCCATCTAGTCAAGACTATGGTTTTTTTCCAGTAGTCATGAGTGGATGTGAGAGTTGGACTATAAAAAAAGATGAACACCGAAGAATTGATGCTTTTGAAGTGTGGTGTTGGAGAAGACTCTTGAGAGTTCCTTGGACTGCAAGGAGATCCAACCAGTCCATCCTAATGAAATCAGTCCTGAATGTTTATTGGAAGGACTGATGCTGAAGCTGAAACTCCAATACTTTGCCCACCTGATGCGAAGAGCTGACTCATTTGAAAAGACCCTGATGCTGGGAAAGGTTGAAGGCAGGCAGAGAAGGCAACAACAGAGGATGAGATGATTGGATGGCATCACCGACTCAATGGATATGGGTTTGGGTGAACTCCGGGAGTTGGTGATGGACAGGGAGGCCTGGCGTGCTGCAGTCCATGGGGTTGCAGAGTTGGACACGACTGAGTGACTGAACTGACTGATGGAAAATTCTATTTTATCTCATTTTGAATTTCCAACAGCCCTTTTTAAAAATTCTGTTTTTCACTGTATCTTGTATTGTTTCATGTTTTATGTTTCTTGCTTCATGAATGAAGTAGCTTCCTAAATCTTTCTACTCTTCTTTATTTTGAATTATCATAGCTTCCTTGTAGGTCTGTTTTTCTATATTTCTTGATTTCTTGCTTTCTTACTGGTGACCCCGTGGACTATTATAGCCTATCAGGCTCCTCTGTTCATGGGATTCTTCAGGCAAAAATACAGGAGTGGGTTGCCATTCCCTTCTCCAAAGGATCTTCCTGACCCAGGGATTGAACCCAGGTCTCTTGCATTCCAGGCAGATTCTTTACTACATGAGCCTTCAGGGAAGCCCTTTTCTTGTTAGCAACTTGCCTCAAATGGACAATTCTTGAGTTGTCCGTTCATGTTTAAGAAAGAGCAGCTTGGGAGCTCTGAGGACATAGGGCTTGACACATTCCCCTGTGATGGGTGAACAGGAAGCTATTACCCTGGAAATAATCGAGTGCCATAGATATAGGCTGCAATATCCCACCCCCTGAGCTATCTTTGGTTGTCCCAGACAGTTCATTCTAGTTCATGGGAGTGTATTCTTCCTTGTCACTGAGTGATGCATACTTTGATATAGAGCCCACTGTACATGGGGTGGCGTAGGAGGAGTAATGAGCCTTATAAAGATTAACCCTCTCTATTCATCCCTAAATCTACTTTCTGATCCTCATTCTTACTTGGCAACTTTGAATCACAAACCTCTCTGTACCTGGACATGGCAGGATAGCCTCCTCATCAGCTATAACCTCATTCTCAGGTGTTTTAGACTGCCTCTTCTTCCATCCAACTCCATCCATATCTGGGCAGTTTCTATATACTGCTGCTGCTGCTAAGTTGCCTCAGTCGTGTCCAACTCTGTGTGACCCCATAGACGGCAGCCCACCAGGCTCCGCCGTCCCTGGGATTCTCCAGGCAAGAACACTGGAGTGGGTTGCCATTTCCTTCTCCAATGCATGAAAGTGAAAAGTGAAAGTGAAGTCGCTCAGTCATGTCCGACTCGTAGCGACCCCATGGACTGCAGCCTACCAGGCTCCTCCATCCATGGGATTTTCCAGGCAAGAGTACTGGAGTGGGGTGCCATTGCCTTCTCCAAAACAGAAGCACAGCCATTGCTAAATTAAGTACAGAGTCATCATCCTGGTAGCTCAGACCCTCTGCAGGGTGAAATCTCTGCCCCCAACTCCCACCTGGTTTGCCCACCTGTTGCCTCAGACCCCTTCCCCTCTTGCCCCATCCAAGCCATGCAGTCTACACCAGTCCCCCCTGGTCCTAATTCGTTATGGCTGATTGGAACAGCTTTTAAATGTAGTCCCTAGGGCCCACCATTGATAACTGTGTTATAGCAAATGGCACCCTCAAGCACCTGGAGAATCCCTCTCTTGTCTCTTTTGCTGCTGCCTTTGCTGGGTTTTAAATCTGTTTAACAAAATAGACTTCTGTCCTATTTGTGTCTTGGCTCTCATCAGAATTTCCTTGAAGGTAAGGACTGTGGCTTAGTCATCTTAGTTTCCTCCAGAAGGTTGGCTGGTATAGTACTTCACATCTGCTAATAAGCATGATGGAATGAGAGCTGGGTAGACCTGATTGAGGTCTCAGCTGTGCCAGTTAATAACTGTGCATCCTCAGAAAACTAAATTATGTTCTCTGGTCCACCACTACCTCATGTGCATTTTGAGACTCAAATAAGATGATAAACCTTTTACAAACCTAATAAACTGTGAGGGGAAGATTTCATTGTTGTTGTTACTTGCTAAGTTGTGTCCGACTCTTTTGTGACCTCATGGACTGTAGCCCACCAGGCTCCTCTGTCCGTGGGATTTCCCAGGCAAGAATATTGGAGTGGGTTGCCATTTCCTTCTTCAGGGGATCTTCCTGACCCAAGCATCGAACCATGTCTCCTGCTTGGCAGGCGGATTCTTTACCACTGAGCCAAACCTAAGGAACTGTGAGAGAGAGGATTTCATTGAGGACATGCTTATAAAGAGAAAAGCTGAGCAGTGATGGACAAGGACTCCCTGCAGGTAGGTTGCATTAAGGGAGATGAAACCCCAAGGGTCTATCAGGGAAGACTTGGTAGAGGCATATAGTGGTGGCCAGGGACAACTGGCACCTATGAAAATCGGGAGGTAGGTGATCAAGAGGACAGGGATTTTAAGTGTAGCTGATTGGAGGATGATGTGATGACCGGGATGGAGAATTTGGCAGGAGAGCAAGTTTGGTGGCCAGATGAGGTGTTAGGTTTGGGAAATGTAAGGTCTGAGGTGAGGATTCCATAGAGATGCTCTGTCAGAAAGTTGAACACGTGAAGTTCCTACATGGGAGAAAATCTTGGATGTCTCTGTTACTGAGCTGATTATTGGCACCATGGAGAGGATGAGATGTGTAAGGGAATGTGGAGACAGATCAGAGAGCTGAGGACAGGATTTTAGAGAAGAGAAGCATTTTTTGAAGTTTTAGGCTAGAATTGTAGTCCATGGAAGGAGGAAAGTGTTCTGTGACACAGCAGGGGACCAGGAGAGCACTGGTCTCAAAGATGAGAGTTTGAAGAATGAATGCTGATTACTGATTGGGTATTTGTTGATATTAAGAAATTATGTGATGTGTTTAGATGTGATAATGGTGTTGTGTTTATTTTTTTTTTAAGTCTTAATCTTTTAGATATACACATTCTTCATCTGAATGATTTACAGATAAAATGATACAGTGTTTGGTACCTGCTTTAAAATAAACTGGTGGGATGTCTAAAAGGGACACACGTAGATTCAAATAGGATGAAAGTTAAGGATGGAAAAGATATACCATGCAAACAGTAACCAAAAAGAGAGCTGGGTGGCTATACTATCATCAGACAAAATGGACTCTAAGACTGAACTTATTATTAATGACTAAGGAGGATATTTTACAATGACAAAAGGCCAATCCATCAGGAAGACATAAAAATTATAAAAATATATGCACCTCACAAGCCTGGCAGGCGACAGTCCTTGGGTTCGCAAAGAATCAGACACGACTGAGTGACTAAAGAGAAGAGGATTCATCTAACAACAGATCCTTGAAAACATGAAGGAAAAAAAAAACCCTGAAAGAACTGGAATGAGAAATAGATAATCAACAGTAACAGCTGGGGCCTTCAGTACTCCACTTTCAATAATGGATAAAATAAAGAAGATCAACAAAAGAAGTACGTTTGAACAGCACTCTAAAACAATAGACCTAACAGATACCTATAGAGCATTCTAGCCAACAAAAACAAAATACATGTTCTTTCCAAGTGCACATTGAACATCTTGAGAGTTTGGTTGGGACTTTAAAAGGTTTTCTAAGCCTGGCATAATTTGAGGCCAATTTTCCTGAATTAATCAGCCACTGAAATCCCTGCTGATTAAGGATAGGATAGGACGCAGTGTTTGGGCGCAGAGCCTGCTGCATTGGTTAGAGTTCTTAATTATACTTACAGAAGTGGGTGGCTTTGTGCTTAAGAAGATGGGCTCAGAGCAGTGGCCTGGATCCGATTCCTGGGTCTGCCATTTACTGGGTCTCTGAACGTAAGCAAATTGCTTAACCTCTTTGTGCCTTGATTTTTTTTTGCCCGTGGAATAAAAAATGATATTAATATTGATATCTTAATATTGTTAATAGTTGTTAGGATTAAATTTAAAAATCTGTGTCAAGCATATACAAACATGCATGGAACCTGGTAAACATTAACCAAGTGGGATTATTATGTGTTAGTATTATTATGAATGACTGGGTTACGGTAACAGAAATTCAACACGACTAGATTAGGGAAGAGGGAGGGATTTATTGACTCTTGTAATTGACAGTATAAGAAACCAAGCATTTATAAATCAGTTTATTTTCAGGAATATCTCGAAGCTTCACCTTCTTCCATGTTGGTTTACTTCTCAGGCAGGTTTTCCACAAGGTGGCCACCTGCTTCTCTGTGCTCACATGCTACTTTCTGAGCAATGCCCACAGAAGGCAGAGCTCCTTTTATCTTGAAGCTCCAGCAAAGGCTTTGGAGTTGGCTTTTACTGGCCTGGCTGGTGTTCCCAGTCCATCAGTGATCTGATTACTGTGGCCAGGGGAACTCAGTGCTGTCCTTGGCCAGTCTCGAGTCACATGTAACCTTTAGTGATCTGAGGTTGGGTGGGGGGATAGTCCCAAAAAGAATGAGGTATTTTTATCAGAAGAAGAATAAGGATGCTGGGCAAGTCGAAAGTCATTTCTGCGACACCCACAGAAGGGGCAAAGTGGAGAAGGGCTGTGGAAGAAGGGAGGCGCCTGTGCCAGGCCGTGAGGCTGCTAGCAGCATGAGGGCGTGTCACATAAGCTGGTAAGATGTTTCCCAAAGCGAGTTCCACCGAGTGCCAGTTCAAACAAGCATTAATAGACGTTCCTGTGAGACAGCTTCTGTGGAGGAGGAAGTTTGGGAAATGCCAGGTGTCTTTACTACAAAATTCTCCCTGCTTTTAACACACCTCTGTATTTGATGATTCTGCAGGATCGAGATACACATCTGAGATTCCCAAACATCTGGAACCATGGAACCCTTATTCAGTGGAGCATTTTGTAGGATCACAATCTGTGGAACACAATTTGGGAAGCATGGTAGAATAGGATGGTGATGAGGTTGGGAAATGGCAGGAGCAAGAGACTCCCTTGAATGTTTGCAGGGGGACAGTGGTCTGCAGGTGACTGTGGGTGGTGAGGGGTGAGCCTCTCCTCTTCAAGCCTGGAGTGAGAAACTTCTGTCTTAGTCCAAAGGGGAAACCAAGATCACATCGTTTTGCCTGTAACCAAGTTGGCCCTCACCCAGAGAACACACCCTCCCTACCTGTCGGGAAACAAATAGAGGACTGATGCAGGTTCTCCCCCTTTAGATTCAGCTGAGAACAATGGGGAGAAGCCTCGTCCCTGGGGAGAGCAGAGTTTCTAGACCTACTCCTCCAGGCAGGGTGTGATGCGCAGGGATGATGGGCCTGATCTTGGAAGGTCTCTGCAGGGCAAGTTCTGTGTCCTCCATGTGTGCTCAGGGGCAGGAGAGAACTTCCATCAATGGGTGTAACAGCAGCATCTCAGACAGCACTCTGTGGCCTGGAGAAGACTCTGTTTTGTGGGACTACCTGGGAGTAACCATGCTCTCAGGGAGACAGCCAAGTCTTTGTAAGCTTGAGCACCAGGGAGTCAGCCCCCTAGAATCCTTTTGAGCTATGTCACTGCAATCCTAATGCACGCTTACCATCCTATGGCAGCCTTTGCATGGGAATTAACCCCACTGTACTCTAACAGAGCTATGTGTCCTTCTTTATGACTTGAGACTAGAGGTTTCAGCCTGTACCAGGGGATAGACTGGTGACCTAAAGGGAGACATCTCTTGAAGGTGGCATTTGTCCAGAGGGCCATTCCCCCCAGAAAGGGGCCCCTACCACCACATGACCCCTTAGTGCTGTCGTGAAAGTCAGTTGCTGCTGTTAATCATTTCAGTTTTAGGGACATTTCTGGACTAGATTTCCCTGGTGGCTCAGATGGTAAAGCGTCTGCCTACAATGCGGGAGACCTGGGTTTGATCCCTGGGTTGGGAAGATCCTCTGGAGAAGGAAATGGCGACCCACTCCAGTACTCTTGCCTGGAAAATCCCATGGATGGAGGAGTGTGGTAGGCTACAGTCCACGGGGTCCCAAAGAGTCGGACGCGACTTAGCGACTTCACTTCGACCTCACTTTTCATGGACTAGGCACCAAGTTTTCAGTGCGCTTTCACTGTTTCTGTTGGTTCATGAGAATTTGCTTACAACTGAGGAAATGGAGATTCAGAGTTTAGAAAATTTTCCTGGAATCATACAGATGGCAAGTGGCAGAGCTAGGGTTCACATGCAGATCTGTCTGATGCCAGAGACTGTGCACTTTAGGGGACTGGCAAGATTACTAGAGTGGGTTGCCATTTCCTTCTCCAGGGGATTTTCCTGACCCAGGGATCGAATCTAGGTCTCCTGCATTGCAGGCGGGTTCTTTACCATCTCCTGAAATGATGATGCTCTTAGGATTTACACAACAGGGGGGATTTGGGTTTGATGTTTGTCTGGGGGAGGAGCATTCACTGCTGTTCTTCTTAAGAGGCAGGATATGTTCTGGGACTTGGGTCCTGGGAGTCTCTTCATATTTTCTCCGCTAATGTCCTCTGGGACCTAGGAGCCATGGTTTTGAAGCTACTCCTGCCAGTTAGCTTTGATACAAATGGGCATCAGCTCTAAATCAGTAGAATGTTCTGTCATTGGCTCTAAGCGGCAAATGAGATAATTAGGTCTTGCAAAGCTGGTCACCTGTCATCTCATTTCCATGTTTGATGGGGTTCCTAAACATTGGTACCATTTGTTAAATACTCCCTTGTGCTCCTTTTGAAGGAGTTTTGCTCTAAAGGGGAGGAAGAGAAGTGAGGTGGTACCTGAAGGGAAAATTGAGATTAGGAGAGGCAGTTTTTTGTTTGTTTTTAAATCAATGAACAAATGAATGAATGACTAAACACATAAATAATAAGAGCATGTTAGTATGCCGAAAGAAATGATCAGTAGTGAGGAGGCATGTGATGAAATAAGATGACTGAAGCTATGTCCTCAAGTAGATGAGATGGGGATAGATTTAAAACACAGATGGAAGGAATGGCTGTAATCAGACATTTGGCTGGAATCCAGATATCCCATGCTTACAGAATCCTCCAGGCCATAGAGGGGAGGCTGTGGGTCTTGGGGAAGAGACTTGGACTTAGCCAGAAGGACTGATTTCCAATGGCCCTGTGCTTCCTCCAGAGGGTCCTGGAACAGGGTGGATAACCTCTATGAGCTTTGGTTTTGGTCTCCTTGTAAGATGAAGATGATTTTGCATACTCTGCAGAGTTGCAACAAGTATTAAACAAGATAGTGTAAGCAGAACCCTTGGCATGGAAAATAAAAGTGATTTCAATTCTATCACTGAGAGATAACTGTATTCACCATTTTAATGTATTTTTGCACCTATCTTTTTCCCACTTAATATAAACAATACTTAGAAATAGTATTGTTCTTTACATACTCTTCTATAACATGCTTTTAGCACTTAAATATATTGAGGACAATTTTCCACAACAATTTTTCTATAACATCATGTTTTAAATATATGCAGATCATTGCAGTAAGTGGATATACCATACTGTATTTTAACCAATTCCTGTTGTAGACATCATGGAAGTTGCTCCTTACTATTTTCTATTATAAATTACTGTTAACATTTCCTTTCAGCTGTATTTTCACATACATCCATGGTTATTTCCCTATGGAAGTTTTCTGGCAGTGGAATTTCAACTGACCTGTGGGCAAGCTCTTTCACACGGCTATATAGAGAGAGGAAGAGGATTTTAGGGGACAGCACAGACAGGCAGAGTGAAGTGTGATACCCGAAGGGTGCTGATGAATGGCTTGCTGTCATTCAGGAAGCAGGGCTCTGGGGGCCTGAGATCAATCTCAAGATGTAATCTGTCTCCTTTAACAATTTAATTGCTGCCCTGGTTGAAGACATGAAGGCAAGCTTACCAAATATGAGGATGTTGTGAAGTTGGCAAGGATATGTTGAATGATGGAATCAAGATGCAAGGGAGACCCTGAATGGCAGGAAGAATGGGCTGAAGCAAACAGGAGAGACTGAACTGGGAAAACTGTAGTGTCTTAATGATACATCTAGACTAGGCACATCAGGGCTAGAGTAGAGCTGGATGAATGCCAGGTCATGCCAAAAAGACATGGGAGTTGATGTCGTGTGGTTGACCCCCAAACTCATGCAAAACAATCCAATAGCCCTCAGGTGGTATTGGTATGAGTACAGTGTCTAGACCTTGTGTCAGTGGAAAGCTGACTGCTAAGCTGGAGCTCAGCAGAAAGAAAAAAGTGGTCAGGCTGGTGAATGATCTAGACCATAATTGTTCAATAGAAATATTGCTGTTGTTCCATCACCAAGTCATGTCCAACTCTTTGTGACCCCATGAAGTGCATCATGCCAGGCTTCCCAGCCCTTCCCTATCTCCCAGACTTTGCTCAAATTCATGTCCATTGAGTCAGTGATGCCATCCAGCCATCTCATCCTCTGTCACCTCCTTCTCTTACCCTCAATCCTTTCCAGCATCAGTGTCTTTTCCAACAAGACAGCTTTACAATGCAGGCCAAATCAATCTATCTATCTAAAATTAAAAAAATTTCTAGTAGCCAGTACAATATTTTAGATAACTCAGTCTATCAAAAATATTATCATTTCATCATGTAATCAATATAAACAAATTATTGAGATATTACATTCTCTTTTCCCTCCCTATGTGCTAAGTCTTTGAAATCCAGTGTGTATCTTATACTTCCAGCACATCTCAGTTCAAGCTCTAGATTTTCAGTGGTCAAAATGAAACATAGTTCACTGAAACCAAAAGTTGTATTTAGTGGAAAAATATTTTATACTACTTTTGTTTTTTAATTTAAATTTAAATGATTAAAATTAAGCACAATAAAAATTGAGGTTCTCAGTTGCCCCAACAGCACTTCAAATACTCAGTAACCTCGTGTGGCCAGTGGCTATTGAAATTGGACAGGGAAGGTCTATGCCCTATGGTTGCTACTCAAAATGTGGTCCATGGACCAACAGCATTTGCATCCTCTGGGAAGTGGTTAGAGATGCAGATGCTCAGGCTCCACCCAGAACTCCTGAGTCAAAATTTGCACTTCAGCAAATTCTGTGCATGATTCATGTGCTCACTTGAGAAGTAGTGATCTAGATGTCAGGTGATGACTTGGGGAATATATGAAGAAGCCAAGAAACCATGTTTTGCATGGCAAAAGGAAACTTCAGGAGACTATGATAATTTTCAAACATTTAAGGGCCTGTATATGGAAAGTGGGAAAGATCAGATGGAAGAACTGAGACCACAGGTGAAGGTGGGACTGGGGTGGGAGAAAGGGAACTGAATTTTTTTAAGCTTCCATAGTTAATTTCACTTAATCCTCATAATGAAGAACTGGACTTGGAGTTAACTCAGATAATCTGAGTTGAGATCTCATCATCACTAATCACTGTGCAACCTCAAGGAAAAATTTCTTAGCCACTCTGAACCTCAGTTTATTGTCTCTAAAATGGGAAAAATAACAGCCCACATGCCAGGGCTAATGTGAAGACCACGTAGGCAAGGACGATAATCACTGTATTTACCACATCTTCCTTGGGCTCAGACATGGCATAGATTCGGTCCGCAGTGAGGATTTCTTTGTAAACTAGGCAGAGCTCTGGCATGTGAAGGATGGCTGGTACTACTGTTAGCAGGCTTGTGGTTTGGGGTGACAGATTGCATTTTCAGTAGACACAAATGAACCCTGCCCCTGCGTGTCTTCATTGCACGAAAAGCCTCTTTTTTGTTTACAGCCCTGATTGATCTGGGTTGACCTGTCTGCAAACCTTTTCATCAGGAGGGTGAAAATGGAAAACTGGGGAGGAGAGGTCAGGGCTCCTCCATCTCACCCTGCTCGATGGGTGGCGTTGGGTCTCTAGCCACGTTACCTTCATGGGGGTAAAAGATCTCCAAAGAGTGGTACTGGGTCATTCTAAGATGGGGAGAAACTGGCCCATCAGAGCGTTTCTCAGCAAAAGATCTCATTGCTGCTGCGCCAAACCACATCTGTGCTCTGTCAAGTAAACAAAGAATATCTACAGCTCTCAGGCAGGCACTAACATTAGCCGAGTGAGGGCTCTTTGGGGACCGGGGAGAGTAGGCTCGTGTTTGAAAATGAACCACTGTACGTGGATTTATAGCACTGCTTTTCTGATGAAGAGGGGGAAATATTTTTCTCTGGGAGATTAGAATTTACTAGTGGATTCAAGTGTAACTTTGGAGAGTGGCAGAGGTATTAGATGTGGCAGTATCACAGTATTGTTTTATTGGCAATTAGATTTCAAACTGGCACGAATGTATGAAAATAAGTCTCAATTATGGGCCTGCGAAGTTTCTCCACCATCTGTCAACAGTTTGCTCCTTATGCCACAACATGTGTACCTTTGGAGGGAAAATGATTTAATAGCCCAAGTCAAGAGGTACAGCTCACCAAATTATATTGGAGTTTATGGCCAAGGCCTGCATTTGTGATTTCTGATGCAGAAAATGCAAACATGAACTTGTGTGCATACACACACACACACACACACACACACTCTTCAGGGCCTCACAGCTGTCAGAGATGGAAGATATCTTCAAAAGGAGTGAGTTTAACTTTTGCATTTTATAATTGGGAAAAATCAAGTCCCAGAGAGGCCAGGGACTTGTGCAATTGGTGCTGTGAGACCAGGCAGAGCTGGAATGATAACAATAGGAGACTTAGGGATGGGGAAGTGGTGGGTTAGTAAATGTGTAACAACCTCTGGGGAATTGAAAGCCCTGATGTGTAGCACCTGCCTGTTCCCATGATGTAAGCACTTTCATGACGGCGATTTCATACTAACGTGATACCACTGAATGTGAAGTCTGGAAGGGATGTACGATTGCCTCTCACAAGCCAGTTTCTGTGGCTCCCGTGTACCATTGTGAAGGCGGATGGAGGTGGTTATAGATATTTGTGGCTTGCCTGCCCAGCATCTGTTTCCCTTTCTAGTAAGTGTACCCTAATTTTCCCTGAGGGTGTCCACCTGTACCCTGTTTTCAGCCCATGGAGTTTGGTTAGGGTGACCCCATCACCAACTCCAGGAGTGGCGTGTGACCCAGGCCTGGGCCAATCAGTGCATTTCATCTCCCTGGACATTGATTGGCTCAGGGTTGGGCTTGTGGCCCAACTCGGCCCTGGGAGTCAGGCCCAGGGCCTCTGTTTGAAGGGGGGTCTTGGAGCTCTGAAGGAGCTTGTATCGAGTGGTGGTCAGTTTGTGACCGTGAGAGAAGAGGCTGTCGAGAATGAAGACAAACACAGAGGAGAACAGAGCTGAGGCCCTGAGTCTGTTCTTTGCTTCTGGATCTATCTGAGCTTCAAGAGTAGTTCCTGGACATTTTGAGAATCAATGAACACGTTTCATTTTTTAAAAAGTCTGTGCATCTATTATGTCAATTATGCCTCACTTTTAAAAAGGTATCCAGACAGAACCAGCTGTGGAGCAGGGCTCCTTCAGGTCTACTCACTTCTGGAGCAGAAGCTCAGTTCTTAGCTGCCTTTCCCAACCATGCCTTTTTCCCCTCTGTCCAAACTTCAGCAAGCATCCTTGTTCCAACTAAGATTTGGGGAAACTGCACGTTTCTTTATCAGGCATGTTGCCTCTGATGGGAAGAGTTCTAACCGATGAGTTTGTCCCTGAGAGCTATACTAGGGAATCTCTAGAACCTTTTTGATGTACTACTTATCTAGAGTTTGATCCATGAAGCCACAAGCCTTGTCTATTTTCGACATCATTGCTTTCACAGAGCCCAGCATATGCCTGTTTGTGGGAAATGCTCAGTAAATATTAATGGAATGTCTTGTCTCAGGCAGGCTTTGCTGTTATGATGCTGTAACAAACAACCTGTAAACTCAATGGCTTATAACAACAAAGTTGTATCTTTCACTCAAAGTCTTTTATCATTTATGTTGGCTGCAGCTCTGCTCCATGTCTTTTTGTTTTAGGGTCCAGGCTGATGGAACAGCTCCCACTGGGAACATGAAAATCTCATGGCAGAGGGAAAAAGAGCGAAGACAGAACACGTGATGACTCTTAAACTTTCTGCTTAGATAAGGTACTTGGTACTTTTTTTTTAATGTTCCATTGGTCAAAGCAAGTCACTTGGCAGGGACATGTCCCCCAAAGCAAGACACTGCATACCACAGATATCAGTGGAGACGAATGATCAATCCCCTTATAGGCTGGGGAGTGAGTAATGGGGAATAATAATACAGGCAACCACACACTTAAAGGGAGAATGTGGGAATGCGGCTAAAACTAATCTTGTGAAACTGAACATTTGAGTATAGACTGACCCAGCATTGGGCTTCCCTGATAGCTCAGTTGCAATGCAGGAGACCCCAGTTTGATTCCTGGGTCAGGAAGATCTGCTGGAGAAGGGATAGGCTACCCACTCCAGTATTCTTGGGCTTCCCTTGTGGCTCAGCTGGTAAAGAGCCGCCTGCAATGCGGGAGACCTGGGTACGATCCCTGGGTTGGGGAGACCCCCTGGAGAAGAGAAAGGTTACCCACTCCAGTATTCTGGCCTGGAGAATTCCATGGACTGTATAGACAATCTTGTTGCAAAGAGTCAGACATGACTGAGCGACTTTCACTTTCTTTCACTTTGACCCAGCAATGCCCAGAGAGCTTCTTGCCTGTGGGTACCAGTGTTTTAGGAATGTTTCTAGGAGCATGTTTGGTTTAGCAGAAAGCTCCCAGCTCAAACAACTTAAATGTCTGTAGACAGATGAATGGATATATGAATTAGAATACATTTACACAAAGGAATGTAATGCAGCAATGAAAGCGAACGAACCTCAGCTATTTGGAACAACATGAATACATCTTAGAGGCATATTAAGTTAAGTGAAGTAAGAAGATACAGAGAATTTGATTCCAATTTTATAAATCATTCACGTGAAAAAATTACACAAAAAGCAAATGAATGATAAACACAAAAATCAAGATTTGGCTGCTTGGAGTGGGGCAAAGTGTAACAGTGGGATAGGTGGATGTAACTCACTGGCGATGTTCTAGCTTTCAAATGGGGTGGGGAGGTCATTTTCACATTGTGCATTTTAACATATTTGTTACATTCTTTTGTGTCTATCAAGTATTTTGTTCAAAATGGATTTATAAAAGAATGCAAAAATAACAGCTAGGAAAAGTAATAATTTTTAAAAAGATGAGTGGTTGTGGAAAAGTGCTGTCTTAAAAAGTGGAATTCCTAGAAGCAAATTTGGCAAATACACGTTGGGGCAGAATTCCGGGACCACGATAGAAGGTGAGTCCTCTCAGCACCGAACCTAGACTCTGGGAAGTTCACACTATCATCCCTCCCCAAGCCTGGGGGATGACCTGTGTCCTCATTGGCCCCAATATCATGCTCCCTAGGCTGCCGCAGGGACTGAGATGCATGCAGGGACCCTGCCTATGGGCCCGGACATTCCAGGTCCACAAAGAAAGGTTCTCCCCTGCTGATGAACACAATTGACGACTGGGTTTGTCCAACAGGGGTCCTGATTTAACTGTCCCTGAGTTTGGGCCTCTGTGGATACATAGAGAAGGCTCCTTTTGGCCTTGTAAAGTTGAAGAGGCCACACCCAGATATCTCTTGGTAATCCCCATGCCCCACTGACCACTCCAGTGAGGTGGCATTCTGCTGGAAGAGTCCCTGATCTGGTCTCCAAGCTCAGGGCAGGAGAAGGAAGCTTCAGATTGGATATTATGGATCTCTGACAAAATAACCCAGGAGCACCTGCCCCCAGATGCTTCAGCATCTTCCTAGTCAGAGCAAGTTCCATTACTGAGGGGGACTGCCTGCTGTGGTGACTACAGGAGCCCAAGTGGCATCCGAGTCTCTTCCATCAGAGAGAGAAGAAGGGCGCTATGCGGCAGCTTGGAGATGAGCCAGAACCAAAACCAGAGCATGGGTGAGACCTACCCAACCTCTGCATGAGGGGAAGCCTGCCCACATCAGCTCTGCTGAACTTCCTTGCCCACCTGTGGGGCACATGCAAAAAGCTACCAACTTCTCCCTTTTGGGGGTGGTGCCTGCTTGCCAATCTCTACACTCTCAGGCTCATTTAGCTCATTTTAGTTTGGTTGCTTCTGGTTGCAGGTAACAGAAATCCCCCAAAATGTAATTTTTGTCTATTTGCATTTATATAGGAGTAGATATAATGTTAGGTGAAATTTGGTCCAGGATTCAAAAAAATATCACTGAGCCCTCTTTCTCTCTCTCATCTCTTCTTGGCTCAGCTTTCCAGCGTGGGCTTTATTTCAGAGAGACTTCTCACTACTCCCAGCCCTAGGGGTCTCTCAGAGCTTCTGGGACTCCACTAAAGTCCAGTGGGAAAGAAGTAACTTCTAAGTCCCCATGCCCATTAAAAGCCCTGAGATTCATCCTGTTGGGGTCACGTGCCCCTTCCAAACCAATCACAGTGACTGGGGACTGGGAGGCACTGATTGGTGTAGTCAGGTCACACGATCTCCTCAGGGCTGGGGATGAAGTCAGCATCCCCAGAACTTGTGGGTTTCAATAGAAATCCAGGACTGTGAGGAAGAAGGAAGGGGGACTGGATGCTCAGAGAGTAACCCACAGCCACTTCCTGTCTGCTGATGCTTGTTGTTCAGTCACCAAGTCAATGATGCCATCCTCTCAACCATCTCATCCTCTGTTGCCCTCTTCTCTTTCTGCCTTCAGTCTTTTCTGGCATCAGGGCCTTTTCCAGTGAGTCAGCTGTTCGTATTAGGTGGCCAAAGAATTACTGATGCTTGTTAGTCATTTGGAGGAGCACTTTGCACCTTAAAGATAACAGTAGTTTATAGGCCCCACGGATGTTAAAAAAGTATTTTTCTCTATGGTTGTTTGCCTTTTAAATTTATGTTTTTTTTTTTAACTTTTATTTTTAACCATGGTCATTTTCAAACACACGCAAAAGCAGAGTGAATACAGTAATGAATGCATCTCTGTATCCATCAACCAGCTGCAACCATTGTCTTATGCTGATTTTTGTCTTTCAAAGTTTCAAATTTGTTCAGAGTTCAATCTTCATCTTTTCTATTGTGGCTCCTCCTGATAGATGTGATTGTGTTCAGAGGGAAAATGGATACACAGTCACCTACATTTTTTCTAGGTTTGTTTTATTTGGATACATGCTGTGAAGTGAGACGCTAACAGGATTTTCCCTGGATATCTCGTTTCCCCAGGTCTGGTATTGAATCATCCATCCTGTTCTCACTGGTTTGTGAAGCATCCTTGATTTGATACTAAATTCTCGCATGTACCAATATCTGTTTCTGGCTACATATTCTGTTTTATCGACCGATGTGTTCTTGCGCCAATATCAATGTTTAAAATTTAATAGATGTATAAATAAGTTTTCATACCCAGTATACCAAGTTCCACACTAGGCTTCTTTTTTCAGTATTTTCTTCCCCAACTTTATCTATTTATTCTTCCAGATGAAACATAGAACGGTTTTTCTAAGTTCAAAACATAATGGCCTTAGGATTTTGATTAGAATTGGTTAAAGTTCTGTGTAAAGTTGGAAAAAAGAACATTTTCTTCATAGTCAGTCTTCAAATGTATAAATATAGCACATCTTCCCATTTATTCAGGTCTTGTAAGTCCCTCTGTAAAAGTGCATGGTGTTATCTCCTGTGAGGGCCATTCCTGGGGTGTTTATGTATTCTGCTTTGTTTATGGATGAGAGATTTAAAACTTCCCATTTTCTTTTCTTTATTCATTCTCTCTGACTTTTTATTTCTATCAAGTCTGAGTCACTCTGAGAGGTTTAGGCCATGCTTGCTAGGAACCCATCACCCAGTCGGCCAGAGTTTATATTTGCTCTAAAGATGGAGTCCCTTGAGCTCCACGTTACAGTGGAAAGAGCATGAGATCTGACCTCAAGGTAGGCCTGAGCTCACGCCCCTGCCCTGCCCTTTATCAGCTGTGCATCCCTGGGCAAATTATCATTTTGCTTCTCCAAGTCTCATTTTCCTTACTGGCAAATGAATGTGGGTTGTTTTCTCCATTTTTAATCTATTTCCTTTTATTGTGTTTGTTTCCAAACTTCTCTTTCTTCTCCAGGGGAGGCTAAACTTTCTGGGAACAGAGGTTGTGCCTCCTCCACGGCTGCAGGTGGAGACCATAATCAGCAAACAGTAGATGTTTGGTCCTGCCAGGCCACACTGACTTCAGAGTCCAGCCCACGGGCACCATTTTGGTTCATTTGAAATAGAAGATACTTCATTTATTTATTTTTATTTTTAGTAGGAGGATAATTGCTTTACAATGTTGTGTTGGTTTCTGCCATACAACATGAATCGGCCATAAATATATATATATATATATATATATATATGCATATAAATACGTATATATACCCCCTCCCTCTTGAACCTGCCTCCCACTGCCATCCCTATCCCACCTCTCTAGGTCATTGCAGAGCCCCGAGATGAGCTCCTTATGTTATATGGCAGCTTCCATTAGTTGCCTGTTTCATGCATGGTAGTGTATATATTCAGAGAAGGTGATGGCACCCCACTCCAGTACGCTTGCCTGGAAAATCCCATGGATGGAGGAGCCTGGTAGGCTGAAGTCCACGGGGTCACTAAGAGTCGGACACGACTGAGTGACTTCACTTTCACTTTTCACTTTCATGCATTGGAGAAGGAAATGGCAACCCAATCCAGTGTTCTTGCCTGGAGAATCCCAGGGACGGGGGAGCCTGGTGGGCTGCCGTCTCTGGGGTCGCACAGAGTCGGACACGACTGAAGCGACTTAGCAGCAGCAGCAGCAGTGTATATATTTCAAGGTTGCTCTTAAAGTTTGTCCTGCCCTTTCCTTCTCCCACTATGTGTGCAAGTCTCTACATCTGCATCTCTCTAAATAAAAGATACTTTGAAATAACCTGGAGCCCTCACCTGGATTATGGTTCTTTACTAAAACTTTGAAATATGGATAATAGTCTTCAAGAGTAAAATAGTTGAGGTTTATTGAGTTCTTCGCATGTGCCAGGTGCCAGGTGATCACAGTCCAGGTGTGATCTCATGAGACTACACAGAACTCTGGTGCAGAAGGCATAATCCCCATCTTAGTTCAGAGATGCTAGAAACAAAGATCATGCAGCCCAAGTATGGTGCTACTGAGACCAGCTCAGTGCCCTGAACCTGCGTACCCTACCATCTTCCCAACCACAGTCAAGTGGTGGGTTAACAGTGCCTCAGGCCTTGGAGGTAGCCCTCTGGTGGTCTAGGTCTTGCTTTTAGCAAAGTAGTGAAGTCAGGGAGCCATTGATCATGTTAGCTGCCTTCTCTTTCTCCTTACATTTTAAGCATCCCCAGAAAAAGACTGTGATCAATGCTTCTCAGTATGGTGTTGAACTCTTCCTCACCCAGTCTTTGCCACCCCTTGTGCTCCTGACTCGTGAGTGGCAGGGCAGCAAGGCCTTGTAGGACTGCTGGGTGGAAGAGACGGTATGGAGCATGAAAGGGACACAGAGCATGGAGGTGGAGGACCTATGGCCTGGCAGGATGGCAGCGGGGAAGAGGTCTGAGTGGATTTGTGCATGGGCGTGGGGTTGCATGGGAGAGAGAATGTAGCCATATGGGAGTATGTGCTTATGCATGTGAGTCTGTGCATGTATGTTTGACTACATATGGCTGTACGTTTAAGCACATGTGTACATACAGTTATGTTTATCTTTGTGCATGGTTACGATGACTGTGTGACTACATATCAGTGCGTATATGTTCGTGTGTGTGTGTGCGGTTGTCATTTGTGTACATTTTTGTGTTCACAAGTAGGGGAGGATGTGTATATCTTTGCGTAGGATTTTATGGGTATGTGGGCATGGGTGGATGTCAATATATGTGTGTGTATAATTGTGTGTGTGCTTATACGTGTGTGAGAGTGTGTGAGTATATGTACAGCAGGGCCCTGGACTGCAGAGCTGGGTGCCTTTCCTTCACTCTTGACAGATGGTCCGGCTAATGAGGGCCCCTCTGCCACCTGCCTGCGTGCCCCCCTCCCCAGGGCCTTGCTCCCTCTCTTGAGTCCTGCTGCCTTCCTGTGGCTGTTTATCCTCTCCCCGCCCCCTCCCTGACACGTGTGCCTTTTTGGCTGCTGTGTGGGGTAGGTAGGATTAGGACAGAGCTGACAGTCAAGGCTGCCCTGGCCTGAGCCTATGGCGATGGGGCCAGAAAGCAGGTAGGGCTGAGAGTGTGTGTGTGTGTGTGTGTGCCTATGCATATGCGTGTGTGTGTGTGTGTGTGCACGCGCGTGCATGTGGTGGTTACCATGGCAGGGAGGCAAAGTCCAGGCAGCCCTCACCAGTGCCTGGCCTCATCCGCAGGGTGGGCAGGCAGCCCAGGGTAGAAAGGCCTGTGCTTTGCAGACAAAAATGCCAGATGGTGGGGGATTTGGGGGGGCCTTCCATGGCCTGGCTGCCAAGGGCAAGGAGGTTTTCTGGAGCTCTGGAGAATGAGCTGGGGGTTGCTTATGTGCTGCTGTGAGTTTTTTTTGGTGAAAGTGTGTGTGTGTGTGTGTGTGTGTGTGTGTGTGTAGCCTTGTTTTTGCATATTTTAGAATATATTTCCCTTTTGGATTTCTATCAGTTTGCTAAAAGATTTGATCTTTAAGCTTTAGTTTTCTTTTTTCTTGTATAAGAAGGGTACATGTTCCTGCAAGGAAGTCAAAACATCTTTTTTAACAGAAAATATTTATTGATAGGCTATAAAAAGCAGCACCAAATAAGGCAGACATTTAGATTGGGTGTTTCAGTTGTGAGTGAGCCTTAGGGCCATGGCGAGTGGCTGGGTTCTGTTCATGTTATGAATGGGTTTTGTCTCCTGCTGCCTAGTTTTCTAATTTTGTCTTTAGTGCAAGTTTTCCTGGGTGGACCCACTCATCCTTGACGACGTGCGCTACCTGGTCCTATTGGAAAATGCAGAGCTTGCCCAGGTGCAGGCTCAGACAGGTGTGGGATGGCTCTGCTCCTCCACCCTGAACCAACATGGCATCTCCATGGAGACCGCCCCACACACGGATCTCACGAGGATAGCCACACCTGAGCACACAACCTTGGGTAGAGACCAGCTTTTCTTTTCTCTTTGGAAAAGAGAAACCATGTGGGAGAAGCATGATTTTATGTGAGTGAAGCATTCCCTGGCCCTCACACAGCCCAAGTACTAAAGTCTGCACAGGAGGGCGGTGCTCATGGCAGCCTTGAGATGATGCGCGGACCTTCCAGTGGAGCTTGCCTTGGAAACAGGTCTTCCCAGCCTCAAGGAAATGGCCAGCTGTCTGCCTCTGGCTCTCCTGTTCCCTCATCACCAGGCTTAGAAACCCTCCATGGTGTCATGCTGAATAAAGTCCAGATTCCTTCACAGGGCACTGCAGGTGGTAAGCATAGCTTCCTTCCCAGGGCACCTTCTTCTTGTAGCTCATCTGTTGCTACCACTTTGGTCTCTTGCTCCAGGCTCTAAAGGCCATTTTCTTTTTAAAAAGTAATTTTCTTTCTTTCTTTTTGGCTGTGCTGGGTCTTCGTTGCTGTGTGGGCTTTTCTCTGGTTGTGGTGAGTGGGGGTTACTCTGTAGTTGTGGTGCGTGGGCTTCTCAGTGGTGGCTTCTTTTGCTCTGAAGCACGGGCTTGAGAACGCGTGGGCTTCAGTAATTGTGTCTCATAGGCTCTAGAGCACAGGCTCAGTAGTTGGGGCTCGCGGGCTGAATCGGCCCGTGGCATGTGGGTCTTCCTGATCTGCCCCGTGGCATGTGGATCTTCCTGGATCAGTGCCGAACCCATATCTCCTGTACCGGCAGGCGGATTCTTTACCAATGAGCCATCAGGGAAGCCCTGCTTTTAATTTTTAAGCAGAAAAAAATATGTATTAACATGCTATAAAAGCAGTACCAAATACGAATGAAGACAATAAGACTTTCACTCACGCTGCCTCTCTCCCCAGGATGCCCTTTGCTCCTTTTCCTGCCTGAAGCCCATCTTTCTTTCCGGGCTCAGCTAGCTGACACTTCCTCCTTCCTTTCCCTGCTCCTATGACATATCATAAACTAAGAAAAATCTCATGTGATTCCTGTCTGAAGTGGCTGCTTTCTTTTCTTGAGGTCGAGGGACTGTATTTAATCCTGACACCTAGCGAAGCTGCTGGCGCGTAGGAGGTGCTCGGTTGGCTGAATGAATAAACAGAAATGCAAGCAAAAAAAAAAATTTTGAAATGTGTACCACTGAGAACATGCATTATGATTCTGAACGCTGATCTAGTCATATCACCATCATCATTATTGTTATCAGAGTGTGTGTGTGTGTGTGTGCGTGCGCGTCTGTGTGTGTGTGTGCGCGTCTGTGTGTGTGTGTGTGTGTGCGTCTGTGTGTGTGCGTGTGCGTCTGTGGGTGGGTGTGTGTGTGCGCGTCTGTGTGTGTGTGTGCGTCTGTGGGTGTGTGTGTGTGTGCGTCTGTGTGCGCGTCTGTGTGTGCGTGTGTGTGCGACTGTGTGTGTGTGTGTGTGTGCGTCTGTGTGTGTGTGTGTGTGTGTGCGCGTCTGTGTGTGTGTGTGTGTTTGCGCGTCTGTGGGTGTGTGTGTGTGTGTGCGTCTGTGTGTGTGTGTGTGTGTCTGTGGGTGTGTAACTGCATGTGTGGTGACACTGGCCCATTCAGTGGACACAGAAACAGAGCATTTACAAGTTTCACTCAGGAAGTAAGAGATGATGAGACAGAAATTGTTACTCATCCGCCCAATATCCAGTTTCTTCTTCTAGCACTTTCTGTCTTGAGCATAGCCTTCATCAACGTCATCTTGCATATGACCTCTCCCTCGCCATGATTATTATCAGCCTCTCTTCCACCTTCCGACACGCTCCTGATTGAATACATTTATACCCTAGAGGGAAAGATGGGCCAGTGATTCTGGGTCAAACATATGCTGGGTGCTGAGGATGCAGAGATGAAAGAAGCAGGACCCCTCCAATAAGGAACTCACATCCTAGGAAGAGACCTGTACAGATACGGACAAAGCTTAGCTAATTCTGTAGTAGAAACAGGAGCAGATTCGCTTCTGAAGCATAGGGGAGAGAGAGATCTTCACACTGGAAAGCTCCTACTCATTCTGAAAGTTCCAGCTCATCTGCCCCCTACTCTAGAACACCTTCCTGTCCAGAAATGTGGGGATTCAGATGTATAATTCAGCCCCTTTCCCCCACAACCTTCCCACCCCTGCTATATCACACACAGACATAGATAGACATTTGGGTATAGAGTCCTTCACTAACGGGGAGTAATTTCTCTTGCAAAAACACAAGAAACTTAAGATTTAAGATTAGATGTTGCTTTTTTATAATGTCCCTTGATTGTTTCCACGACTTGAGTTCAACTCTTCCATTGTGTTACTTGATCCTCTTCCCTCTCCGCCTACTTTTTCTCTCTCTCTGGATCAACACCCCAACCTTCTTCATTTCTTGGGAGAACAAATGCTCTGTCCACAGCTGATAGCCCCTGGGATGTGCCTGGCTGGCCCTATGGTGGTTCATGGTGGGAGTCTGCTCTGATTGGTTGGTGCTTATGCCACACGTTGCTGTTAGCTATTTTGAATGTTGCCCTGGCTTAGCTCCAGTCTTGGCTCCCGGACCCCCACTGCACATCAAGGGCTTGGCTTGGCAACACTTTCCTGTTGGGTCCTCTGTCTGCTTTTGTGTTTTGTTAGGTGTGGGTGTATTGAGTAGGAGGAGCCTCTAGAAGCTACATCAGCCTGCTTGCCCTCACCCAACTGCTCCTGGGAATGATCTGCCCTCAGTGCTGTGAGGCCACACCCTCACTTTGCACTCACACTCCTGGCTGCTGAACCAAGCGGCTGGGAGCAGGATTGCTCCTCAAACAGTGTAGGGGTAGGGGGAGCACCACCAATCCTCCAGTGGAAAATAAAAAGGTCAGGCAGTATTAATTCATCTGCACAACTCACTGGGCTTAAAAAGCACAGCCTGAAATGGCTTCTTGATTGAGAGAAGATGCTTCATTAATCTTGGCCCTCTCATTTAAGAGTGTGAAGAATGGAGACTAATGGCTGGCATTTCAGTCTCATCGATGGGACGCAAATGCACAGACACCGGACTATAATTGCAGAGAAATCACAAGAAGAGGAGGAGTGAGCAGGCCAGGGAGATGAGCAGGGAACTCAGTATCCTGAGGATGGTGGTGGTGGGGAAATGCGTGTGTATAAGTCCCTTCTTGTATATGTTGCCTGCTAATTCAATATCCTGAATCATCCTGGAGACAGTCCTCCAGGTCCTCAGTGTGAGAGCTCTGGCCTAGAAGTCAAGAGTCCTGGGTTTGAGTCTGGTTCCTCCACTGCCTGACTGGGTGAGTGAAGCAGGTTGGTGCCCCTTGCTGTAAAATTCAGGGAGAGATGACTTCTCCGGTCCATCTCAGTGTTAGGCTGCTTGAAGCTGTGACAGATACCGCTTGGGTTAGGCCTTGTAGCCTAGGGTTGAAGGCAATGCCTCTGCCTTTGTGGGGTAGCCACACCTGCTCATGAGATCCAGTGTGCTAAGAGACCTACATAAAGAAGGTGTCAGGAAGTGAATATGCCAAAAGAGTGTAATTGAGGTAGAACTCTAATAGGGAAGGAAAGGAGGGAAACTTCTTTGCAGTTGGGTGTGGAAAGGATTCTAAAAGGCTTCCTGGAAGAAGAGGGCCTTATGGCTCAGGACAAGCTCTGGCAGGCAGAGAAGACAGAGCTGGAAAGTTTTGACTTCCAAGTATCAGATCCGGGGCCCAAGGAGAACTATGTATTTTCTATAGGTTTCTGGGATGAGGGAAGAGGAAGAACTAGCCATGGCCTGACCACCTAGAAGGCACCCTCAGTAGCCTTTGAGCTGCACCAAAGCTTGTTTCCCACTTCCCAGGTTTCCACCCTTGGGCAACCATTCCTGGAGACATAAAAGATTTTTCTTGGTTGCTTACCCGTGTTGTGACTTTGGACCAGTGGCATAGCTACTCTGAGCCATGTTTCCACATCAGTAAAATATGGATATTAGCATAGCTTGATAGGTGGATAGTTGGGATTGTATGATTTAATATATATAAAGTGTTTACCATGGTGTCTGGCATGGGATAAGAGCTCAAAAGCATTGTTGTTGTTTAGTCACTAAGTTGTGTCTGATTCTTTTGCGACCCCATGGACTGTAGTGTGCCAGGCTCCTCTGTCCTTGGGACTTCCCAGGCAAGAATACTGGAGTGGGTTGCCATTTGAGCTGCTATCATATGGCTGTCTTAATGATATCATTCCTGAGTACCTCCTGTCCCCAGGGATGGTGCACTACATTCTAATAGTAACTAGCACATTGTGATAACAATCCTACATGGGCAGCATTGTTATCATCCCTTTCAGAGAAACCTGAGGCACAGAGATGTTAAGTAACCTGCTCAAGGTCACACAGGTAGTACGTAGTGGAGGTATAATTTGATTCCAGGCACCTATGCTCTAAACCACCCTGCTACCCCCTGCTACTAATTCTCTTGAAATTAGTATTATTATTTGGCTTTCAAAAGTCAGGCTGCAGATCCAGCCAACCAGTGTGGGGAGAGGGGTGAGCAGAGGAGGCAGTCTGAAATAGTTTCCTTGTTTCCAGCCAACCTAAGGAACCGAGAAGGGAATGGTGACTCCTGGGGGTAGGGGATGATAATCCTGCATATACATAGCAGGAGCTTGCTGTATGGGTGTGTGGTCAGACTGGGATGGTCCAGACTATAACCTAGGTCAGAAGGCAGCATCTTAGAAATGTGGTTGAATGTGCTGAAGGATGAACTGGGGGCAGATCAGAGGCAAACTTATCTCATGTCTGTGAGGATTCATCTGTCCAGCTTTGGGGAGGTGGTGAGCAAATGTGATCAAATTGCCAACATCCGTTGGATCATAGAAAAAGCAGAATTCCAGAAAAACATCTTCTTCTGCTTCATTGACTATGCTAAAGCCTTTGACTGTGTGGATCACAACAAACTGTGGAAAATTCTTCAAGAGAGGGGAATACCAGACCACCTTACCTGCTTCCTGTGAAACCTGTATGCAGGTCAAGAAGCAACAGTTAGAACTAGACATGGAACAATGGAGTAGTTGAAATTGGGAAAGGAATACATCAAAGCTGTATATTGTCACCTTGTTTATTTAACTTATATGTAGAATACATCATGTGAAATGCAGGGCTGGATGAAGCACCAGCTGGAATCAAGATTGCCAGGAGAAATATCAATAACCTCAGATATGCAGATGACACAACCCTTATGGCAGAAAGTGAAGAACAACTAAAAAGCCTCTTGATGAAGGTGAAAGATGAGAGTAAAATAGCTGGCTTAAAACTCAACATTTAAAAAGCGAAGATCATGGCATCTGGTCCCATCACGTCATGGCAAATAGATGAGAAAACAATGGAAAGCAGCAGACTTTATTTTCTTTGGCTCCAAAATCACTGCACATGGTGACTGCAGCCATGAAATTAAGACGCTTACTCCTTGGAAGAAAAGCTATGACAAGCCTAGACAGCATATTAAAAAGCAGAGACATTGCTTTGCTGAAAAACGTCCATCTAGTCAAAGCTATGGTTTTTCTGGTAGTCATGTATGGATGTGAGAGTTGGACCGTAAAGAAAGCTGTCATTTAGTTGCTAAGTCATGTCCAACTCTTGTGACCCCACGGACTGCGGCCCACCAGGCTCCTCTGTCCATGGGAATTTTCCAAGCAAGAATACTGGAGTGGGTTGCCATTTCCTTCTCCACAGGATCTTCCTGACCCAGGGATTGAACTTAGGTCTCCTGCACTGCAGGCAGATTCTTTGCCAACTGAGCTATCAGGGAATTCTCGCTGATCACCAAAGAATTGATGCCTTTGAAATGTGGTGTTGGAGAACACCCTTGAGAGTCCCTTGGACTGCAAGGAGTTTTAAGGATTAAACCCAGCAATCTTAAAAGAAATCAATCTTGAATATTCATTGGAAGGACTGATGCTGAAGCTGAAGCTCCAATACTTTGGCCACCTAATGAGAAGAATTGACTCGCTGGAAAAGACCCTGATCCTGGGGAAGATTGAAAACAGGAGGAGAAGGGGACGACAGAGGATGAGATGGTTTGATGGCATCACTGACTCAATGGATATGAGTTTGAGCATGCTCTGGGAGTTGGTGATGGACAGGGAGGCTTGGTGTACTGCAGTCCACTCAGATATGACTGAGTGACTGAACTGATGATGAGCAAATGTGATTCTTTGGTCCTTATAAGGTTATTGCCTCAGACTTGTAGAGCCACCCATCATCCCTTGGAGAGGGCCTAGCTTGATATTTCCATGGACTTTTCCATGGAACATGAGGCCCTGGAGCTGTTTTCCTCAGTGTTGTGATTGAATCAGCCTTGAAAACTGCAGCTTTCCTCCATATGGTAGATATTATTGGGGTACCACCAGTCACTCCCACATTTGCCATGCCAGTGCACTGGGCTGGACTTCCAGCCATCAGCATCTGGAAGAGCAGCCCCTCTGAAGTCTTTCTTCTTGTGCCTGGGAAACAAGAACTGCTGGACCTTTAATGACAATTAATGACACCCCTCCCTAGCCCAGCTCAGTGACTGGCCACAGTTGGAGTGTAAATACCCCAGCTCCCTCACTCCTGATGGGATAACTCTGAGGCATGTATCCCCCACCATGTCCCAAAGATCCCCAGCGGATGAAGCTCCTGCTGCCCACAGTGATAACTTGCTTGGTGACTCCTCCTTCATGGCTGCCTTCCTTTTCCTATCTCACTTCTTTTTTAAAAATAATATTTATTTATTTGGCTGTACCACGTCTTGGTTGTGGCATGTACGCTCCATAGCCCATGGGCTCAGTAGTTTCTGTGTGAGTTTAGTTGCTTAGAGTCATGTTGGGATCTTAGTTCTCCCACCAAGAGTCGACTCAGGTCCCCTACACTGCAGGGCAGATTCTTAACCACTGGACAACCAGGGAATCCCCCTATCTCATTTCTTTATTTCCCTACCAGGGTTCCCTGACATCACCTCCCAAATAAACTGCTGGCACTCATATTCTTATATCACAGCTGGCTTCTGGGGAAACCCAAGCTAAGATAGCTGGTCTTGGAGCTTTCTACAGCATATTAAAGCATTCAAGGCTCTGAGTAATCTTATAGTGAGACTAACTAAGTTAACCACCTAACTAACTTAAAACTAACTTTCCAAAAAAAAAAAAAAAAAAACCCAAAAAACAACAACAACAAAAACAACAAAAAACAAAAACAAAACAACTAACTTTCCCAGACTTGTTTGACCAGAGGATTCCTTTGTAACCTAGTACCCAGTTACCGCCCATGGAACGTTGCTCTGCAGCACACACTGTGGGGAACCACGATCTAACCCTAGCTCACAGCTTAAGGCTGCGTTATCTGAGTGAGTAGCTGAGCCTGCTCTTGGCAGAGCTGGGGTTAGGGCTTTTGGCCCCTCCACTCCTGGCCCAGGTGCATTTTCTAACTGTCGTAGTTTCCTCCTCATCTGTGATATGCAGAGAATAATATTTCCTCCATAAGAGCTAAGGTAACATGTGTGAAATCCAGAGTGAGCTGAAGAGGTTTATATAAATATGTGGAATGATTATTCTGACAGTGGGAGTGGGGGTGGAGAGCCCTAGACATAAGAACCAGGTTAGTTCAGTGGCTCAGGGGCATCTGAGTCATTCCTGAAGGAGACAAGGTGCCTGGAATTCTTAAAGCCACCAGGCTTTCTGCAAGAGCACTCCCCCCACCCTTCTCCACAACCTGTCAAACCCAAGGCTGACCAGAAATATCAGCTTAGAGGAAAGTCGGAAAATGGCTTAGAGAGGGCCAGCATCCATCTTGGAATGTACTTATCTCATTTTCACAGTCACCGGAGACAGCCAGGGAGGAGAACCAGATGTTCAAGCATCCCTTTCTTGCTCTCACTCACTTGCTCGCTTGCTCTATCTTTTTTGTAAATTGAATTTAAAGGACCTGTTTCTTAGCAACAGCAGCAGCCCGTGATTACAGAGTCCTCCTTGGCCATTTCAATGCCCAAGGTTTCAGTAAGCAAATAAACCTCTCAGTATAGGCTGGGGATTGGGGACAGATAGCAGGGCCACAGTGGAAGCCAGCACATCCAGGGGTGTGTTTAGAGGGGTTCCCAGAGAACCCCGGGCGAGGGCCTGCAGAACCTTCTGTGGCTCCCAGGTACACATGGTATGGCTTTGTGAAAAGAGCAGTAGATGAAATCTCAGGAAACCCAAGCCTGGCACTAGCAACACTGCAGGGTTACCTTGGGCAAGCCATGGCATTTTTCTAAGCCTTGGCTTCCGCACCTGCCAGATTGGTGGTAACACCTTTCCAAGCGGAGGTGTAAAAGTGATCAGAGCATGCAGGTGTCTGAAATGCGTGAGGAATGATGATGGGTGTCAGGGGTTAGGAATATTTCCTTCCTTGGCCTGTAATGCTCTGCCCCCTATCGCTGGAGAAAGCAAACCAGATCCTGAAAGCTGTGAGATAACCTTCCCTCCTCCCCAGAGCCTTGACGATGTCTTCAGGCTTGCAGACATTAAAATTGTGGGGTAGGAGGAGGTCGTGCCTGGGAAAGGGGAGGAGAAGACCTCTCGGTGCAGTCCTGATGATTACAGCGATGACAGGCCTTTGGGGCCCGTCTGCTTATTTCATACCTTTCTGGTCCTTGTAGGCACTTGAATTTGAGATCTCTGCTTTACTGGCAATCCCTTGAACATTTATAAGATGGGGATGTTAATAAAATCTATCGAAAATAATGATTATTAGCTGCACTGCCTGGCTTGTGGGATCTTAGCTCCTTGACCAGAAATCCAACCTGTGCCCCCTGCAGTGGAAGCATGGAGTTCTAACCACGGGACTGCCAGGGAAGTCCCTAAAATAGTTTTTATTATTAAGGTGAAATGATGTAATGCATGTAAAGTGCCCAGCACATGGCAGGGGTTGAAAGATATTGGTTTTTGTCTCCCTAAAGCTTTCAAAACTTTGAGTCATTTGTATTAGTGGGTCAGCCATAGGAAGCTAGAACAGTTCTTTCTAGAGACAACCTTTGTTTAGGCATGCATTCCTTCTGCCATTCATTGATTCATTCATTCAGGCACTGCTGTGTCAGAGTTTGGTCTCTAAAGATCAAGCTCAAGTTCAAATCAAGGTCAAGGCTTGGCTGCTTAAGATGTGGATGATCTTGGCCAAGCACTTGACTTCTGAGCTGCCCCATTCCATTCATTCATGCAAGCATTTAATTTTTGCTAGGTGTCATGGTACTTGGTGATGAGGCTTTAGTGATACATAAGACAGACAAAAGAAAGTCTTAGTCTTGTTTCTTAGAAGCAGAGCCTGAAGCAGGGGTTCAAGTGCACGTGGTTTATTAGTGAATGTTCTTAGGAAATACCTTTAATGGACGGAGTAAAGCAGAATAGAGAAAGAGAAAAGGATGAGGTCAAATCTTGCCTCGATCTGATCCACAAGGAGGTGCTTGGGTCCTGAATTGTAAACCACACTGTAAAGTGTTCCTCCTTCAGGCAAGAGGAGCAACATTTTATACTCCCAATTCAATCAGGCATTGGCTATGGGCCAATGCTGGGGTTGTGTGATCTCTGGGCAAAGCAGCTTCTTCCAGCCAAGGACAGTTCTCTGGAGAAGGGAGGCAGCTGTGACTGTTAGCAGCCAACATTCACAGCAGTTGGGAGATGGGTATCCTGGCCAGGTAAGAGCATCTGTGCCAGGCACTGACTTTGTCTACCACATCCCACCACTTGCACCACTGAGATCCTCTTGACTCTCACATTCAATTCATTCCACCTGGTGCCAGCTTCTCTAGAAATCCGTGGTTGTAACTCCTGGGGAAACTTTAAAGAGGAGGACTAGTGGGACATGCTACAGTTCCTATTTCCACAATCTCAAGACCACAGTTGATCATCATTATCTTCCTCCTCTTCTGTTTGCTTTTGATTCCTCTTATCCTTGGCTAGCACTTTTGCTGGTCTGGGTGGCTTGCCAGGTGGGGTGGCCCAGGCACTCATCTCTAAGGGAGTCTGGGCACCTGGTTACTATGCCATCCTCAGGCTGTGGCTGGGGCACCTGCTACTTATACACAATACTAGGTACAGGAGTATCAGACACACTCCAGTGAATCACACGAGTTCCAAACACATTTCTCTACGTTCGCATTATATGGACTCAAGCCACATTTCTTTATGATGACCAAGGCCAGTGATCCCTGACAGTGTAGAAACTCTTTCTGTGCCTGCTGATCTAGTAACCCAGGAAGCAATGATAGAACCTTGATCAACCTGGCTAACAAGAAGCCCCTGCTGTTGGGTTTGTGCCTAGCTCAGTCCCTGCCACCGTGGGTACTTTGTTTATGAGCTCATTGCGCACGCTACTGGTGACCAAGAACGGAGACCGGCCAACATTGTCTGGCTAAGTCTTCCTGTTTAGTCTTTCACAGGAGGTGATCCCTGGTGTACGTTAACATATGACACAGGGATCTGCACACTTGTGTTCACTCCCATGAGCCCATTCCCATGCCTCAGCACCAGACTTCGTCCCTGGACTTCAGTCTCGTTCCTTCCAGGCTCCTGGCTAACAAGCCCTGTTGTTCACTATTGCCCATCAATCTACATATGTCCTAATGTTAGGCCACTTCTTTCTTCACACGAAGCGGATGATCAGATGCCTTGCCTGAAGCTTTTGCACTAGAAGGACCTCTTCTCACTATTGTCTGTTAGGGTCCCCTGAGTGGGGCTGTGGTGCAACAGTGTCTATTTCCTATGTGTACCAACATCTGTGAACCAAACTTGGGCTCCTTCTTCCTCTGTCTCCTGGTCATGGGGAACCTCTCATAGGACTATAGGTGTGAGTTGAGGGAGAGACACTGGTGCAAACGTGTTTGGTGCCATGGAGTATGGGACCCCTGTTTGTTCAGTTACGTCTATCCTTGGACCTCTTGGAACATGATCCCAGATGTACTGTGTCCAATTTCTGATAGATTGCTGACATTCCCAGATCACAGGGGGTTGTTTTGGTCTCATGGTTACTTGGTGTCCCATGACCAAATACTCTTGTTACTGCTTACTTACTCATAAAGGTTTCGTGACATTGATGACATATATAGTGAACCAGTGATGTTCTGTGGAATATCTAGATGTTTCAGGCCCCCTTGGATATATGATGACAGAATGAAGGAGAATGAACAGAGTCCTGTGAGAGTATGAAAGGAGAATTGTGAATGAATACTGCTGTTCATCCCTTGTGAATATGAACTGTTCTGGGTACTCCTTTCTGCTGGGTATGGGAAAGAAAGCATTTATCAGATCAAAAGCTGCCTATCATTTACCTGCAACTATACTAATTCGGAGAAGGCAATGGCACCCCACTCCCGTACTCTTGCCTGGAAAATCCCATGGACGGAGGAGCCTGGTAGGCTGCAGTCCATGGGGTCGCTCAGAGTTGGACACGACTGAGCAACTTCACTTTACCTTTTCACATTCATGCATTGGAGAAGGAAATGGCAACCCACTCCAGTGTTCTTGCCTGGAGAGTCCCAGGGACAGCAGAGCCTGGTGGGCTGCTGTCTATGGTGTCGCACAGAGTTGGACATGACTGAAGTGACTTAACAGCATACTAATTTACTCTAGTTAAGATAACACATCAAGCTGAAAAGCTGCATATGGGGCTGCTATTTGGTTAAGTTTGGAGTAGTTCACTGTAATCTGCCATGGCAGAGGCCAGACTAGTGTGTTAAATGAGAGATATGATAGGGACCATCTCCTCTGCACTTTTAAAGTCTTTGTGGATGACACTAATCTCTGCCATTCCTGCGGGAAGTGGTAATGTTTTTGATTTACCACTTTGGTCCAGGAACGGGGACAGCTTTAGAAACTTCCACTTGGTCCTTTGTACTAAAAGAGATTTTACTCTACTTGTCAAGGAACCATTGCTAAGTAGATATATTCCAATTATATACTTGGGAACTGAGAAATGACCACTGATCCTGGGCTATTCAATATTTTATTTGACTGCCATATGCTTCTACTATAATGAAGGAATCATGATAGGTCTTTGGGTCTCAAGGTACCCATGGTAGCTTAGATCCTGTATCTAACATCCCTTAAAGAATCTAGATATTCCATCTCCCCATTGTAATTCTCCTTTTCCTTGAATAAATGATAATAGTTCCAGTGGTGAATGGCTTCCATGTTTTATTTACTATAAAGTTGCAAGATCTGTCTTATGGGGACTAGTTAATGGGTTCTGGGTCTAAGAACTGGCTCAAGTCTAGAAACTGGGCAAAGAACTATAAACCTCCACTGGAGTATCTAGTCTTGGCATTGGACTCATCAGTTCATCTCATTCCTTTCTATATTAATACCCTTAGCTATTGGGAACCTTATGTTATTATTAACCATCTCAATGCAACAGAAACCAGCACATTTTTTCTATAAAGGCCGGAGAGCACATGGTTTATGCTTTAAGGGTCATATGTCCTCCACTGCTGGTCGAATAGTAGTCTCACTTGAGCCTTTGGATCCCTGTCTCTACAAGTCTGTGACAGCAGCTTCTGAGAGCCATACCAGCAGCACGTCAGAACCGCCCTCTAGGTTTCTTTGCCAGGGAGTTAAATCCTGTGATCCAAGAGTGCCTCCATGTCAATGAACTTTTTTTTTTTTTAATTTTATTTTATTTTTAAACTTTACATAATTGTATTAGTTTTGCCAAATATCAAAATGAATCCGCCACAGGTATACATTTTGAATCCAGCTTTATATTCTGCTTTCTTCCTTCAGCATCCACTTCCAGATACACTCTTCAGGTTTGTGCTGGTTTGTATTAGCTGGGTCTTATAGCTGCTTTGGTATTTAATCTCTCTTTCTCTGAGCAGGCTGAGCACTTGCCCAGGGAGCCATGTGCAGTTTGGTTCTATCCATGGCTCTGGTGGCCAGGAAAGGAGGTGGGGGCGCATCCTGAGGAGGTTTAGTGTTGTCCTCTAAGCCACCAACCTCATCTGAGTCTGTAAAGACTTAAAGTGGGAGACTGGGGGATGCACAATCAAAAAGTGGGAGAAAGACCTAAGAAGATATTTCTCCAAAGAAGACATACAGATAGCTAACAAGCATGTGAAAAGGTGCTCAACATCACTCATTATTAGAGAAATGCAAATCAAAATTAAAATGATGTACCACCTCACACCAGCCAGAATAGCTCTCATCAAAAAGTCTACAAACAGTAAATGCTGGAGAGGGTGTGGAGAAAAGGGAATACTCTTGCATTATTGGTGGGAATGTAAACTGATATAGTCACTATGGAAGATGGTATGGAGATTCCTCAAGAAGCGGGGAATAAAACCACCATATGACCCAGCAATCCCACTCCTAGGCATATACCCTGAGGAAACCAAAACTGAAAAAGACACATGTACCCCAGTGTTCATTGCAGCACTATTTGCAGTAGCTAGAACATGGAAGCAACCTAGATGTCCATCGACAGATGAATGGATAAAGAAGTGGTGGTACATATACATGTTGGAATACTACTCAGCCATAAAAAGGAACACATTTGAGTCAGTTCTAATGAGGTGGATGAACCCAGAGCCTATTATACAGAGTGAAGTGAGTCAGAAAGAGAAATATAAATATCATATACTAGGTAGGAAGAATGCAAACAACACACAGTAGGGACTGTCTATGTGTTGTCTGTAATATCTAAAAATATACTTGTGTTCTTTTTGCATTATGAAAAAAACAAATGGTGTATGATAGTTTTGAATGAACAATGAAAGTTCCACCTAGTTTTGAGTGAGTTCTTTAAAAGAATGAGGATGTTACGGTGCTAAACTTGACAAAAAAAGAGAGACCATTGAAATGCTGATAATTTTAGTAACCTTTTTTCAAAGCATTGAGGGAGCAAAGATTACAAATTATGCCATACAAAAATAAACATATAAATCTGTTTTGAGTTACTAATTTGACTTTCAGTTGATTCAGTTTGTAATAACTATTAATGATCTCTGTTTACAATAAAGATTCTATAAAATTGAAAAAAAATAAATATCATATACTGATGCATATATGTGGAATCTAGAAAGATGGTACTGATTAATTTATTTGCAGGACAGCAATGGAGAAACAGACATAGAGAACAGACTTATGGACACAGGGGATGGGAGGAGGGAGAAGGGGAAATGTATGGAGAGAGTAACATGGAAATTTACAATACCACATGTAAAATAGATAGCCAATGGGAATTTGCTGTGTGATTCAGGGAGCTTAAACAGGGGCTCTGTGACAGGCTGAAGGGAGGATGGGGAGGGAGATAGGAGGGAGATTCGGGAGGGAGGAGAAATAGGTGTACCTATGGCTGATTCTTGCTGATGTGTGACAGAAAACCACACAATTCTGTAGTGCAATTATCCTTCAATTAAAAAAAAATGCATAGAGTGTAGGCGTTTTCAGCACACTCAATGTTTAGGGGAGATAGGGAGTCAAGGGATTCAAGTTTATCTACTTACATGTCTCCATCCCCAATTTCAGGATCCCATTTCTTCCTTTCAGGGCTCTGACTTGGTGTATGAGAGCTGCTGGGCCTGAGAAGACAACCTTCTCCAAGTTCTGCTACTCTTATGATTGTGTCCTGGATCTAGCTCCAGGTCTGTCGTCTAACTGCGGGAGGTGGGGGTCTCTAACTCTGTAAATGCCATTGAATAAGTTGTCTGCCTCTCGTAATTGCTTTAAATTAATGATTGATTGTCCCAAACTTGCTATTTTCTCTTCAAAGCATTGAGTGTTCTGCAGCAGCTACCAATTTTATGGCCCTTATATTTATCCTTTCTCCTTTTTGTTGTTTTTCAGTCACTAAAGTCATGTCTGACTCTTGTGGCCCCCTGGACTGTAGCCTGACAGGCTCCTCTGTTCGTGGGATTTCCCAGGCAAGAAGACTGGGGTGGGTTGCCATTTCCTTCTCCAGCCTTTCTCCTGCATCACTCAGGCTCCAGAGATGCTGCGTGAGTCTGTGTCTACCCTCTACCTGTGTCCCATCCCAGTCGCCACAGGTGAAAAGCAGCAAGTGCACCGCACCTCATGCTCCGGACTCCCAGTTCTTACCTGCCTCCTGGGCCTGAGGGATGCGCCCCAGAATCCCATCCTTGGATCTGCTTCCTAGGTCCGCCCCTGATACCACCTATCCTTAGCTGATTTCTCAGAGCCTGAAAAGGGATTCGGGCTTCTGTGATTCATTCAGGGGGTGCTCTTCTGTACAGTCTGGGATGGGGAGTAAGGCTAGGAAAGGAGAAGAAACTGATGTGCTTGTGAATAATCTGCCTTCAGTCTGACCCATGGTGGTGGGGCTCTGCAGCAGGAATCATCTATTCTTTGAGCAAGGGGGCTAGACTTTTGTATCCCTGTATCAATTAGTCATTGGCTGTTGGTGTCCTTGGGATGGAGCTGTAACCTCCCTGGCAAGGGGACGTGGCTCAGCCAAGTCTCTGGAAGAGGGGCAGCTGTGAATTGTCATCAGTCAGTTAGCAGAGTGGCTGGGGGTGGGTGGGTGGGTGGACCTGCTGAGCAGGAACCTTGGCATCTTCCTGAGAGGATGGAATATTCTGGAAGAGGAGGAATTTCAGCAGGGCTGGGGCCTACAGAGCGAGGCATCCAGGTAGCTGTAGCCTTTGGATCAGAGTGGTTGGCAGTGGAGGTTGATACCCCAAATGGTTGAATTTTGGATATTAAAAAGAAAACCCCAACCCCCAATAAAACAGCTTTATTGAGATATAATTGACATACAATAAACCACATGTACAGGATATAATTTAACATGTCTTCAGTTCAGTTCAGTTCAGTCACTCAGCCATGTCTGACTCTTTGCGACCCCATGGACTGCAGCATGATGTAGGTAAATATTCATGAAATCATCACAATAATCAAGGTAATGAACACATTCATAGTTTGAAAAACTCTCATTTTGTTCTTTGTAATCTTTCCTTGCCCATTCTCATCATACCTTGCCCACCACCCATCAAATCCTAGTCAATTACAAAGCTTTCTGTCACTATAGGTTAGTTTGCATTTTCTAGGATTTTGCATAAATGAAGTCATATAAAAAAAAGTATGTACTTATTTATTCTTGTTCTACTTCTTTCACTGAGCATTGTTATCATTATTTTATTGAAGTATGGTTGATTTACAGCATTGTGTTAGTTTCAGGTATACAGCCAAGTCATTCAGATTTTTTTTTTTCAGATTCTTTTCCATTATAGGTTGTATAAGATATTGAATATAGTTCCCCGTGCTATGCAGTAGGACCTTGTTGTTCATCTGTTTTATATGTAGTAGTGGATATCTGTTAATCTCATGGGCTTCCCAGGTGACTCAGTGGTAAAGAATCCACCTGCAATGCAGGAGACACAGGTTCAATGCCTGGGTTGGGAAGATCCCCTGGAATAGGAAATAGCAACTCACTGCGGTGTTCTTGCCAGGGAAATCCCATGGACAGAGGAGTCTGGTGGGCTACAGTCCATGAGGTTGCAAAGAGTCAGACACCACTTAGTGACTCAACCGCAATCTGTTAACCCCATACTCCTAATTGATCTCTCCCTCACTCTTTCTCCTTTGATAGCCACAAGTTTGTTTTCTATGTCTGTAAATCTGTTTCTGTTTTGTAAATAAATTCATTTGTATTAATTCTTTTAGATTCCACATATAAGTGATATCATCTGATCTTTGTCTTTGTCTGTTCACTTACTATGATAATCTCTAGATCTATCCATGTTGCTGCAAATGGTGATATTTCATTTGTGTTTATTGCTGAGTAATAGTCCACTGTATTTATATGACCATGTCTTCTTTATCCATTGATGTGTGTTTCTCTAATAATTAATGATGCTCTCAGCTTTATTATTTTGCGTTACAGCCATGTCATTGCACACATCATTCCTTTTGCTGTTGCGTGCTCATTCCTTTTTATTGCTGAGTAATATTCCACTGTATGGATACACCACATTTTGTTTACCCATTCTCCTGCTGACAAACATTCGGGTGATTTTCAGTTTGTGGCTATCACAGATAAAGCTGCTGTGAAAATTTGTGTACAAGTCTTTGTGTGGACATATGCTTTCCTTTCTCTTGGTTAAATAGTTGTGAAATGATTGCATTATATGGTAAGTATATGTTTAACTTTGTAAGAAACTGCCAGACTGTTTTCCAAAGTGATCAAGCCATTTTACCTTCCACTAGCAGTGTATTCAATTCCCCATATCCCTACCAACACTTGGTGTGGTCAGCCTTTTTAATTCAGCCATTGTAATAAATGTTCTGAACATTTAAAAAGTGTTTCTTTAAAAAAAATTTTTAAAATGTTTATATGTTTCTAAAACACATTTAAAAATATGTTTTCTCTTTTATTCTTTTTGACAACATCATGCAACATGCAGGATATTAGTTCCCTGACCAGGGATCGACCCCTTGCCCCCTGAAATGGAAGCCCAGAGTCCTGACCACTGGACTGCCAGGAATGTCCCCTGGATGTGTTTTGGATGCAGAGCCTATGGGGATTTTAATGGATTGGATCTGATATGAGAAGAGGAAATGGAGTTATTTTTCAAGAAATATTGAGTGCCTTCTGTCTTCAGGCATTACTCTAGAGGCTAAGGGAATAGTGAAGAATAAAATAGATGTGATCTCTTTCCTCATGGAACTTAAGTCTGTATCTCTTCTATGCCCCTTTGAGGAAGCCTGGGGTGGTGTGGGGTTCTAGTGGGGATGGGATGAGAAAGTGAAGGCAGGGGCAGATGCAATTGATGATGGAGCTGAAGAGAGAAGGGGCAGAGGGTGAAGACAGGCTGTGAACTGTAAAAATCAGTGGCTCTGGTTGAAGAAGATGCAGTGATGTCCTGACTCCTGTTTACTATTAGTGTGACCTTGGCCAAGTCATGTCTTCTCTATGAGAAGCCTCAGTTTCTTCATCTGTAAAGTGGGAATGACAAATCCAACTGCTTAGTGAACTTACTAAAGTCAGTGACATTGATTCATTCCCTCATTGAGCCCCTTAGACAGGACCACAAGTGTTGCAAGTGTTCCTAGGAGGGTCCTAGGAACCTCAGAGTCCGCCTACAGTCCACCACCTCATCTCTACCCTCTCTGCCAACCTCTCAGAGGCAGACGCCAACTCGTGGGCCCCGAGCAGCTGAGGAAGTGTGAAGCTAGTTTGCAGCTTTATTTTTAGAGCCGCCCCTGGAAGATGGCTCTGGTTGCCTCTCCGTGAGGAGCTGGACTCAGGCTATATTTAGCAGGCACAGCTGCAGTGCTCTATCCCTGTGTCTCTGGGTTTTAGTCATCATGGTGTTCGAGGGCACATATCACTCTGCCTAAGCTGTCTTTGTTGTCTACGGGTCCCCGGGAGTGGCAGGCCCTCCTGACTCAACCTGTATCTCCAGCTCTCCGAGGTGGCAGTGGCAGCAGGGGACAGTCTTCCTCCCCCTGAGTCCAGTGGTTTCTGCCTCATCACCACTCACAGGTGGGATGTGGCTCCCCTCAGTGCCCTGTGTGTCGCCATAGCAACTACGATGATCTCCTTTTGATCAGTGTTTACATTTGCTAAGTGCTTCCACAGCCGTCACCCAGGGTGTTCTCCAGGTGGGTGTGGGGTGTGGCATCATTGTCGTCCCTTCTGCTGAGTCACAAGCTCCTTTAGGGCAGGGCTCATGACTTACCATTTCTCTATTCCCCATGTGCATTCACCTAGTGTAGACTACTCAAGCACACAGTAGGGGCCTAAGAGGTTCTGCCTGAATTGAATTCCAATCAAATTCTGCAACTGGACATACTTCACAGATCAGTTAGATCCTTGAACTCATAGCTGGGCTCGGCCATTTGCTGGCTAGCTCATAGCAAACATCAGGCCTCAGTTTGTTCAACTTGTAATGTAGGAATAATCATAGGAATTATATCTCATGGGAGTTAAAAATCAGACTAATACTCATAATGTAGGTATTGTCTATCCCGTGAGGTTGTTGTGAGGATGAAAAGCACTAATGCAAATAAAGACCATGTGTGTTACACAGCCTGGTGCATAATGAATGCTAAAAAGGATTTATCCACAGGAGATGCTTGTTCTTTCCTCGGCAATCTTGTCCAGTTCTGCTGGCAGGACCAGGGATCTGCTGACATGTTACGTCAGCCAACACTACAAAGAATAAATGAATAGATATTCCTTAAGCACCTGTCGTGTGACATTCTTTCATTCATTCTCTCGTTCTTTTATCCATGCAGAGTTGATATGACTCACTTGGGGGCATCAGAAAAAGGTGGAAGTTCTCCCATATCTTCCCTGTCTCATGTCAACTCTGTCCTCTGACTGTAGAAAGGGGGACTTCTCTGCTTTACTAATAGAGAGGTCAGTCATTTCCCTTCAGCCTCTTTTTATTGTGAACTTGATGAAATCGACCTCCAGATGGACCAGGAAGTAAAAGGAATAAAAGCATATGAAAAAGTCCCTCAAAGGACTGATGGGCTGTGAATATGCCCCTGTCTCCACCTGTCCCATAGTCCACCAGGGCTGTAGGCTGAGGACTGGGGACTGGACCAGAGGGAGGGCTTCAGTAGCCTGGAAGGAGGACCTGCCTTGGATGGTTGCCAGCTGAGGCAGGGAGATGGCCAGTGTGTGTTGGGAGACTTAGACTCTTCCAGTGGGCAGACAGCTGCAACTGGCAGGGGTAGGAGGAGCTGGAGGCAGGGGTCTGGCCGTGGCAGCCCATTTCAGTGGCGGGTCTAGTCACTAGGTGATTTGGTTGGGCTAGAAGTAGAGAATGCCCAGGTGGCATGCAGCAGCCCCATGGCAGTAGGGGTTGGGGTTGCTCTGAAGCTGGGAGTGGCTGACTTGGCTTAATTTGGAAGTGGCACCAACTAGACACTTTTTTGCCATAAACGAGGGCTTTCTTGACCTTTCATCAAGGGCTGATGACATTGGCCCTGTGACTGGGGACACTGATGCCCTGTTGGCTTTCTTACAGAGAATAATCTTATGGGGTACAGTCTGGCTTTACTCTAAGGAAATAAGGGAAAGACTTAGTTGACTCTGTAGATTGGAGAGCAGGAGTCAGGGGTGTCCTTGCATGTAGCAGAGACCATGGTGATCGCATCACTGATATACTATTTGCTTCTCCAGAGCCATGTGACTACTCTGGCCATGGGCAGTCAACTGAAGTTGGGGGAATCCCTTCTGGAGTGAACATGGAAGATCTTACAGCTGTCCCTCCCTCTGCTGCAGTGAGGGAGGAGGCTAAGACATTTTAGGGGGTTCAGCTCTAACCTGGAGGAGACCGTTGGCCTCGATTCCAGAGTCCCTGTGTGGAGCAGAGTTCTCCTGAGACTTAAGTTCGTTCTTTGTTCAGTTGCTAAGTTGCGTCAGACTGTCTGCAGCCCCATTGTCTTCAGCACGCCAGGCTCCCCTGTCCTTTACTATCTCCCAAGTTTGCTCAGATTCATGTCCATAGAGTCAATGATGGGCTCTAACCATTATATCTGTCACCGCGCCCTTGTCCTTTTGCCTTCAGTCTTTCCCAGCATTAGGGTCTTTTCCAATGAATCTAGGAACAGCAACAGCAAACCTTTGTTTTGTTGAGCCACAGAGACTTTAGAGTTGTTTCCACAGCAAAGTGAACACTCAGGATGATTGAAGTTGGTGGCAATGATGTGGGAGGATACTGATGTTTCCTAGACTCAACCAAATATTTTTGGTCAAGCACCATTTATATTGTATTCTAGGGATAAACTCCTGCCCTAGAGCTCAGCTGCCTTACCAATCCTCTTGACCTCACTCAACAGACAGGGAAATTGGGGCCCAGAGAGGTGACAAGCATGAGTCCACATGACTGGTTTAGAGGCAGAGTCATACCTTACAAGTTCTGCCTTAATGTGTTGTCTGTAAATGGATATACTTTTGCAAAGAGAACTTCATTTGCCCGCTGGCTTTATTCAGTCCTCTCAGAGGTGCTTCATCAGCATTTTGATTAGGCTTAAGTGAAGTTTACAGAACCACAGCCAATGGAAGCTTCCTCACCCTTGTATTCAAGCAGTTAATGTTAACGAACGAACCCTCAGATATGGTGGGAGAACCCACTCTGAAGGGGACCCTGGGATGACTCCTTAAGTGCAATAAGAACTCTTCGAGAAAGTGAATAACTGCTTTCTTACTGATGTTTGCAAACAATAATTTTTGTATATTGGAGATAAAAAAAAATAGTGATGCCGTATCTACTTGTGTGTACATACGTATGTTTGCAAGTTTATATGTGCTGACTCCAAGGGAAGACAATGAACTTGCAGAGCATACATTCTTAATCAATACATACCCAGTGGGCTGGGCTTTTTAATTAGGGGCGGCTCAGTGATAAAGAATCTGCCTGCCAATGTAGGAGATGCAGGAGACTCTGGTTTGATCCCTAGGTCAGCAAGATCCTTTGGAGGAGGAAATGGCAACCCACTCCAGTATTCTTGCCTGGAGAATTCCATGGATAGAGGAGCCTGGTGGTCTATAGTCCATAAGGCTATAAGAGTCAGACATGACTGAGTGACTGAGCATGAACACACACACAATAATTTTGTGAGAATGAAGAAAGTAGTGAAAGAAGCAGGAGTTTGTCTTTGAAAATGAAAAAATATTTAGTATTATGGAGGTCTTGAATTTTCCTCAATCCCAGCCCCTAAACGTTCAGATTGTATCAAGAATGAATGTTCAGTTAAAAAAAAAATTGAAGTATAGTTGATTTACAAATTATATTAGTTTTAGGTGTACAAAAAAGAATGAATGTTCATTCATTTAAGGAACAGTTATTGTGCACCTACTGTATCCCAAAGATGGAGAAGCTCTATGTCAGCAAAAATGAGACTGGGAGCTGACTGTGGCTCAGATCATGAACTCCTTATTGCCAAATTCAGACTGAAATTGAAGAAAGTGGAGAAAACCACTAGACCATTCAGGTATGACCTAAATCAAATCCCTTAAGACTACACAGTGGAAGTGAGAAATAGATTTAAGGGACTAGATCTGATCGACAGAGTGCCTGATGAACTATGGATGGAGGTTCGTGACATTGTATAGGGGACAGGAATCAAGACCACCCCCCAAAAAAAGAAATGCAAAAAACAAAATGGCTGTCTGAGGAGGCCTTAAAAATAGCTGTGAAAAGAAGGGAAGTGAAAAGCAAAGGAGAAAAGGAAAGATATACCCATTTGAATGCAGAGTTCCAAAGAATAGCAAGGAAAGATAAGAAAGCCTTCCTCAGCGATCAATGCAAAGAAATAGAGGAAAACAATAGAATGGGAAAGTCTAGAGATCTCTTCAAGAAAATTAGAGATACCAAGGGAACATTTCATGCAAAATGGGCTCAATAAAGGACAGAAATGGTAGGGACCTAACAGAAGCAGAAAATATTAAGAAGAGGTGGCAAGAATACACAGAAGAACTGTACAATAAAGATCTTCATGACTCAGATAATCACGATGCTGTGATCACTCACCTAGAGCCAGACATCCTGGAATGTGAAGTCAAGTGGGCCTTAGGAAGCATCAGTACGAACAAAGCTAGTGGAGGTGATGGAATTCCAGTTGAGCGATTTCAAATCCTGAAAGATGATGCTGTGAAAGTGCTGCACTCAATATGCAGCAAATTTGGAAAACTCAGCAGTGGCCACACGACTGGAAAAGGTCAATTTTCATTCCAATCCCAAAGAAAGACAATGCCAAAGAATGCTCAAACTACTGCACAATTGCACTCATCTCACAAGCTAGAAAAGTGATGCTTAATTCTGGAGAATTAAGAAGAAGCCAGGCTTCAGCAATACATAAACCATGAACTTCCAGATGTTCAAGCTGGTTTTAGAAAAGGCAGAGGAACCAGAGATCAAATGGCCAACATCTGCTGGATCATTGAAAAAGCAAGAGAGTTCCAGAAAAACATCTATTTCTGCTTTATTGACTATGCCAAAGCCTTTGACAGTGTGGATCACAAGAAACTGTGGAAAATTCTGAAAGAGATGGGAATATCAGACCACCTGACCTGCCTCTTGAGAAACCTGTATGCAGGTCAGGAAGCAACAGTTAGAACTGGACATGGGACAACAGACTGGTTCCAAATAGGAAAAGGAGTACATCAAGGCTGTGTATTGTCCTCCTGCTTATTTAACTTCTATGCAGAGTACATCATGAGAAACGCTGGGCTGGAAGAAGCACAAGCTGGAATCAAGATTGCCGGGAGAAATATCAATACCTTCAGATATGCAGATGACATCACCCTTATGGCAGAAAGTGAAGAGGAACTAAAGAATTTCTTGATGAAAGTGAAAGAGGAGAGTGAAAAAGTTGGCTTAAAGCTCAACATTCAGAAAACTAAGATCATGGCATCTGGTCCCATCATTTCATGGGAAATAGATGGGGAAACAGTTGGAACAGAGGCTGACTTTATTTTTCTGGGCTCTCAAATCACTGCAGATAGTGATTGCAGCCATGAAATTAAAAGATGCTTACTCCTTGGAAGTAAAGTTATGACCAACCTAGACAGCATAGTAAAAAGCAGAGACATTATTTTGTCAACAAAGGTCCGTCTAGTCAAGGCTATGGTTTTTCCAGTGGTCATGTATGGATGTGAGAGTTGGACTGTAAAGAAAGCTGAGCACTGAAGAATTGATGCTTTTGAAGTGTGGTGTTGGAGAAGACTCTTGAGAGTCCCTTGGACTGCAAGGAGTCCATCCTAACCAGTCCATCCAACCAGTCCATCCTAAAGGAGATCAGTCCTGGGTGTTCATTGGAAGGACTGACGTTGAAGCTGAAACACCAATACTTTGGCCACGTGATTCGAAGAGCTGATTCTTTTGAAAAGACCCTGATGCTAGGAAAGATTGAAGGCAGGAGGAGAAGGGGACAATAGAGGATAAGATGGTTGGATGGCATCACTGACTCAATGGACATGGGTTTGGGTGAACTCCGGGAGCTGGTGATGGACAGGGAGGCTTGGAGTGCTGTGGTTCATGGCGTCGCAAAGAATCGGACATGACTCAGCGACTGAATTGAACTGAACTGTATCCCAAGTCCTATGTTACTGGCATTGGGGCCTTTGAGGCAAGGCCCTGACAATGACCTACAGGAGCGTGGAGCTTCCAGGGGGAGAGAAGATCAGAATGTGTTAAGTGCTTTAGAAGAGTATTCTCTGAGGGCAGAAAAATTTCCCCACCTGAGGCTAGCAATCTGAGAGAGCCTCATGCGGAAGGAAGCATTCAAATTGACTCAGAGCACAAAGAACAGGTAGAATTTTGATAGAAAATGCAGGGTAAGGGAGGCCATTCTTAACAAAGCCACTAGCTGGGGCTCTGGCATGAATGTAGGGGTGGAACTAGACTAATGGACTTCCGCAAGGAGAGTGAAATAAAAAAATTGCAGGTTATCCTCTAATTAACTGGAAACCACTAAGTGACTGGAACCACTTTTAGAAGGTTGTTCCATTAATTAAGATTTTCCTGCGTGTGTGCGTAGCGTGTGTGAGACGGCACAGTCACAGATACACATACACACACACCTGTTCATTCCCAGACTCCCCTGAGCACCTTCCTTATGCAGCCAAAGGGTGATGATCTTTGCACCCCTTCAAGGCCGGGGCCGCCGGGGGTGGGGATGCTGCCTATCAGCCAGGAAGACACATTCTCGGCACACCATGCTGCGGCCTCACGGAGGCCCCATTCCAAAAGGATTGGAAATGTAATCACAACAGTTTTTATTAGCAAAAGAACAGCAGGAGCCCTTCTGCTGTCCATATGGACAGATCCCGATGGGTATTCATAAAGCAGTTTGCTGCGGGAATAGCCGTGCTTAAAACTCCTCGTCCAATTACCTTTGAACTTGCCTTTTTTGCTGCAGTGGCTGTTGCCGCTGCATGTGAAGCATCTCACACGCTTGTTTCTCTCCAGGAGGGATGGGTCTGTCTTACCCTGTTTGGTGTTCCTTTGCCTGGAGACTGGTGGGCCAGAGGAGACCCAGGAGTTTGGGACCTGGTCACCTCTCCTGGATGTCCTGGGGGTTGGTTTGGTCTCATCTGTCCTGTGTTATACTGTCCAGTTGACTGGAGCCAACAGTAGCTTTAGAAGAAGCCCCTCAGGCCTGTTGGAACCTGGGACAAAGAGTGATTTTGCAGAGACACCTGGTGAGGGGTAAAGAACTGCCAATCCAAGCATTGCTTCCTGGCCTCCTCCACATGCTCCTGGGTGGAGGACAGTGGACACAGTGACCATACAGCCTCGGTGTTGGGGACATTTCTAGTTCCAGATGCCTGTCTCGTTGTCACTAGTCGTGCGTATCACATTACAGGTCCAGATTCTGGGAGAAGACACACAATTTCTATGTATGGAGGACAGGCATGTATAAATCTAAGATAGGGTCATCATTAAAGCAGAAAGAAGCCCATCCTTTCTGAAAGATGTAGGTGCCAGAATTGGACTTCATTGTCTGGAAGAGGACAAGGAGGCAGATTCAGCAGCTGGAAGTAGACACATGTTTCTGAGTTTGTGAAGATCCATAACAGAAGGGGAGCCCGGAGAGGCAAGCACAGTGTTATGGGTTGATGCCTTGTGAGCTGTGCGGGGCTGCCCTGGACATTTGAGTCTGGGAGGAGTCAGAGAGCACATCTGTTGTTCTGCCTGCTGCACCGACCGTCTTCTGGCAACGCTCCCTCCACTTTCCTTTAGGGCTGTTTCACTCTTCTGTTCCCGGGCAAAGTGGTTTAACTGAGTCGGTTTAACTGAGTCATTCTCATCCAGTGACTCAGGAGTGACATTACTGGATCATTGTCTGGAAGAGGATAAGGAGGATCAGTTCTGATCCAGGAGTGTCACATGGATAGGTTCTAGAATGATCTGTCTGTGACCCTATGAACTTTAGCCCACCAGGCTCCTCTGTCCATAGAATTCTCCGGGCAAGAATATTGGGGTGGGGAGCCATTTCCTTCTCCAGGAAATCTTCCTGACCCAGGGATCAAACCCAGATCTCCTGCATTGCAGGCAGATTGTTTACCGTCTAAGCCACCAGGGAAGCAGAAAGATCCTACTTGAGTCAACAAAATCTGACTTGAAATTTTTGCTGGAACTCTTTAAGAGAGGCTTTTGAGCAGGGGAAATTAACCCTGGAGGTGTGGGTGGCCATACAGCTGCCATCTGGAAAGAGCCTGCTGCGAGTGACTCTCCCGGTACATAAAGCCACAGGGTCTCTGCCTGCCCAACGCCATGACTCCTCTTTTGTGCTTAAGCCAGTTCAAGAAGCCTCCGGGGTGAAGACTCTGCCAGGTTACCCTCTTCCACAAGATACTGGCACCCCTAGGTCTTTCCTTTCTGTTTTCAAATCTGTCATGGAAGGCCTCCCCTCTCTGGTCAGGGTGTGGCTTCCCCAGTTGTCCAGAGGAGAGTTAGTCATCTTCCCTGCATGCTTGTCACATATGGCTATATCAGATGGTCCTGAGTACAGTCCTGGCTCATAGTAGCAGCTTATTAAATCATGCTAGTCTGACTGTACACATCTATGAGGCTTTTCCATTCCTCATCCCTAAAGGCAGAATCATCCTGGGGTTCAGTCTAGAGTGTGGGTCTTGGAATCGAACAGACCTGGATTCTTGTTTTCTGATTCTGCTACTTGCAAGCAATGACTGAGGCAAGTTATTCAACCTCTCCAGGTCTCGATTCATTTGGAAAATGGGTGTAATTATACTCCTCGCTTACTGGATGCTTTAAGGACTGAATGAAAAGATTATGGAGAGCAAAGTTTAGCACAGAGCATAGCTTATCCTATGTAGTAGCTATTATTATTTCTAGAGAACTCCCCAAACTGCCTTTAAAGCTACTGAAGCAATGCCCAGCAATTGATATTCCTTTGGATTTCCCAGTGTACACGCCCATTTACTTTTCTATCGTTTCCCCTTGGTGTCTACTGAGGGCTCATTTTTTTCTGTTTTGGACTCCATGGTTACCCAGATGTAGAAGCTGACAGCCTGGGAGCTCCCCAGGGCCAGAAACCACACCAAACAACCAGGAAAGACCAGAGCAGAAGACAGAGTGTTCTAATGGAGGAACAAGAAGCAATGCCCTGTGCCCAGAGGGAGGGGACAGGCTATGGAGAGCTCTTGTGTCCATGACCTTTGACCCTGGGATGCTTTGTTTGAAGCACAAAACCACCCTTGTTCTGTCTTGGAGACTGGGAGAGCATTCCTTCAATGCAGTCAGTCTTCCTGAGTTCTTGCTTTGTTCGGAGCTGTGGCACCAACTCCACCTCAGGCTCTTTCCTATTTGTTTTCTTGTCAAATGGTTCAAGGACAAGGAGGAGGTGGGCAGCAGCATAGAAACTGCAGAAACTGGCAAGCTGACTCTTCAATTCATATGCAAGTGAACAGGACTTAGAATAACCGAAACAATTTTGAAAATGGAGGAAGCTGGACGACTAACACTGCCTGATTTTAAGGCGTATTACTAAGCTGTGGTAATCAAGACAGGGAGCTATTGGCATCAAGACTGACAAATAGATCAGTGGAATGGAATTGGAAGTGCATAAGTAGCCCTACATATGTGTGGACAACTGATCTGTGACAAAAGTGCAAAGACAATTCACTCAGAGAAAGAATAGTCTTTTTCTTTTTTAAGCAAGTGGTGCTGGTACAATTGGATGTGCTGTACAATGGGATGTGCTTAGTCATATCCGACTCTTTGCGACCCTATATACTGTAGCCAGCCAGGCTGCTCTGTCCATGGGGATTCTCCAGGCAAGAATACTGGAGTGGGTTGCCATGCCCTCCTCTAGGGGATTTTCCAACCCAGGGATCGAACCCAGCTCTCCCACATTGCAGGCAAATTCTTTACTGTCTGAGCCACCAGGGAAGTCCAAGAATAATAGAGTGGGTAGCCTATCCCTTCTCTAGGGGATCTTCCCAACCCAGGAATCAAACCTGGGTCTCTTGCATTGCAGGTGGATTCTTTACCAGCTGAGCTACCAGGAAAGCCTGGTGCAATTGGATATCCATTAAAAAATGAACTTTGACCCATAACTTGCACTATGTACAAAAATTAGCTCAAAATGGATGATAAATATAAAGCCTAAAACTATAGGCTTTCTAGAAGAAAACAGAAGTCTTTGTAACCTTTGTTTGGGCAGAGTTCTTAAATATGACACTGAAAGCACAATTCATGAAAGAAAAATAATAATAAATTGTACTTAATCAAAATTAAAATCTTCTGCTCTTTGAGTGATACTGTAAAGAGAATTAAAAAAGCAAGTCACAGACAGAGAAAATGAGTGCAAATAATTTATCTTATGAAGGACTTGTGTCTATAACATACAAAGAAGTTTCAATAATAATAAGACAAACCAATTAAAAATAGACAAAAGATTTAAGTAGATATTTCACTGAATAAGATATGCAAATGGGTAATAAGCACATGAAAAGATGCTCGACATCATTAGTCATTAGGAAATGCAAATTAAAACCACAGTGAAGTATTATTACACACCTTTAAGAGTGGCTAAAATGAAAAAGAGTGACCAGACCAAGTGTTGGGGATGTGAGAGACCTGAAACTCTCATATGCTGCTGGTGGGAAGTAAAATGCTACAACATTTTGGAAAACAGCTTGATGGTTTCTTATAAAGTTAAATGGACACTTACTATGTGGTCCAGTCAGTCCACAGCGAGCTATTTACCCAAGAGAAAAGAAAGCACATGTCCACACAAAGACTTGTACACAGTTGCTCATAGCAGTTTTGTTCATTATAGCCCCAGTCTGAAAACAACCCCATATCCTTTAGCAGATGAACAGGTGTATAATGAGGGGTGTATCCATACAATGGAATCCTACTCAGTAATAAAAGAGAATGAGCTATTTAAAAATATATATTTATTAATTTGACTGCTCTAAGTCTTAGCTGTGGTATGTGGGATCTAGATCCCTGACCAGAGATCAAGCTTAGCCCCCCTGCATTGGGAATATAGAGTCTTAGCCACTGGACTGCAGAAGTCCCAGTAACAAACTATTGATACATGCTGTGACATGGATGAATTTCAAAATAGTTAGGCTGAGTGGAAGAAGTCGGAAAAAAGTGTAATATTATATGATTTCATTTAAATAAAATTCTAAAAATGCAAGCGAATTGATAGAGAAAGCAGATTGGTAGTGCGGGGGGATGAGGACAGGGGCCGGCGGAGAGAAGCAGAAGGAAATTTCTGGAGTGGATGGATATGTTCATGATCTGAACTTCAGTGATCATTTCCATAGTGTCTACACATGTCAAAACTGATTAGAATTTAATTATGTGCAGTTTATTGTATGCCAATATATGGTCCACAGTGTCGCAAAGAGTCGGATACGACTGAAGCAACTTAGTGCGCGCGCACACACACACATCTTAATAATACTGTTTTAAAAAGAAAGGGAAGACTTCCCTGATGGTACAGTGGTTAAGAATCCACCTGCCAATGTAGGGGACACGGGTTTGATCTCTGGTGTAGGAGGATTCCACAGGCATTGGAACTAAGCCTGTGGGCCACCGTCGTCCACGCACTAGAGCCAGCTACGGTAGCTGCTGCTACCAAGTCTACATGCTGCTACCCCTGAGGCCCACACACCTAGAACCTGGGCTCTGCAACAAGAGAGGTCACTGCAGTGAGAAGCCCACAAACGGCAACAGAGAGTAGCCCCTGCTCTCCGCAACTAGAGAAAGTGTGCATGCAGCAACAAAGACCCAGAGCAATCAAAAGAGAAAGGGAGAATAGAACTCTGCCAGCATTCCCTAGACCAGGTAAGGCAGCCTGAGAAAGCTGCTGTCTTGTCCAGGCAACGGGGGAGAGATAGACAGGGATCCTAGTTCAGTGTCTCCCTATTTTGCATTTGCCTACTTTTCCTTCGCCATCCCCTAGGCCGGGTCATGCCTTCCCAATCCACTTCACCTATTTAGGATCTATTTGTCCTTCTACATCTAGAGAAGAAATTGTCTCCTCCATGAAGCCTTCCAAGACCACAACAAACTTGGGGTTTTTTTCATCTTGATGCTCATGCAGCATCTGTTTTATATATTACCACTCAGATCATCGATTGTGTTTCTTGTGATGAGAAAAGAAGGGTTCAGTCCAGCACCAGTACCTGCTCTCTCAGGCTCTGTTCATACTTCGCAAGGCCTCTGCCACTCTTGTCCTGGCAGTTTCTCCACCTCCCCTCGGATAAGAAGTGGCGGCTGTGTGCATACCAGTATCTCTTTGTGCTGTGCTGTGCTTAGTTGCTTAGTTGTGTCTGACTCTTTGTGACCCCATGGACTGTAGCCCTCCAGGCTCCTCTGTTCATGGGATTCTCCAGGCAAGAATACTGGAGTGGGTTGCCACGCCCTCCTTCAGGGGATCTTCCCAACTCAGGGATCGAATCCAGATCTCCCGTATTGCAGGTGGATTCTTTACCATCTCAGTCACCAGGGAAGCTGCCCTCCCCCACCTCTTTAGTCAACAGCAACTCCAGCTACTCGAGGGCAGCTACTTCGAGGAGGCCTATGAAAGCCTCCTCCTCTCCCCCATGCACAGTCAATCACAATAGACTCTTGGTTCTCTCCAAATCTTGAATGAAGCTTCTCCTCAGTAGCCAGGACCCTAGTCCCAGGCATACCATTGCTTGCCTGGATCACTGGAACAGGCTTGTCCCTGGGTTTCCCATGTCAACCCTTCCCACCATCCCCAACAGGTCTAATTTAAAAAAATTTTTTTAATTAAAAAATTTTTCTTTGGCCACAGAGCATGTTCCCTGACCAGGGATAGAACCCGCACCCCTTGCATTGAAATCACGGAGTCTTAACTGCTGGATTGCCAGGGAAGTCCTCCCCAGTGGTTCTATTCTCAATCCAGTGCCCAGTCAGTCCTTCTGAAACGTACATCAGCATGTGTCACTTTTCTGCATAAAACTTTTATCTAAGTTCTAGTTGTGCTTGGATTAGAATCAAGCCCCTCGCATGGCTGATACAGCTGTAGCTGACCTGGCCTTGCTCTGTGCCATGTACTCGCTCCCTTCCCACACTCTGTGCTCCCTGGACTGGCTTTCTTTCCATAACACGTGCACACCACACTCTCTCCATCACAGGGCATCCCTCTCCCTGGACCACCCTCCCTGCTCCACCCTCCCCGACAACCTGTTGCAGGGAGTCCTTGCTTTTTCACTTCTCTCACGGAATCCAGTACTTCCTTAGAGTGTATTTCTAAGTGCACTTTTATCTGTTTGCTTTACTAATGTGATGACTGTCCACCGCTTGGCTGGAGGTCTTACAGGGAGCAAGCCTGTGTTTTCTGCTCTATGTGGTGTCCCCAGTACTGGGCTCTCAAGAAATATTTGTCGAATGATTGAATGACTGAACCTCAAGGGGAACTTTGACGAGACTGGCTCTTTGCTGTATCCTTTGTCCAAGTGACCTTGGAGCATGAGGATATAATTTTCTATCTTACAACGTGCATTTCTGAAATCAGGGTGGCTCCTGTAGTTGTCACATAAAGTAGATGTTTTTCCTTCAGAAAACTGCTAATTTGGTGATTCAGTCTTACAACTGTTGTTCAGTCACTAAGTCATGTCTGATTCTTTGTGATCCCATGGACTGTAGCATGCCTGGCTTCGCTGTCCTTCACTATCTCCTGGAATTTGCTCAAATTCATGCCCATTGAGTTGGTCATGCTATACATTATGTCTGAGAAGTGAAGTAATAGAAAACCTTTGTGTTGTCCAATAGATGACATGTCTAACAACAGAGGAGGGCATCTGGAAGCTTTCCTGTTGTCTATCAGCTGTGACATGGGCTTTGTGACCTCAACTGCACTGTGTTCATCAAATATTTAGTTTTTATAGTTTTCATATAGATGTACAGCTTCTCCTTAGCCCAGAATGTAAGCTTCCTGAGGGCAGTCATGGTGTTTCATATTCACTGTTCAAGGACTCAGATTGGGCACAGAAGGGAAGGGTAAGGGAGGAGAGAAAGAGGAGAGGAGGCCACTAGAAAGAGTCTAGCGGCTCAGCTGTGAGGCCTCTTGAGCCACCCTGGCCTCAAAGGTAAGTCTTGTCTTGAGACCTCAGGAGTTCTAGGCTGGATCTCTGAGCTCTCACCTCAAGAACATCCTTGCTAGCAGGGCCCTCTCTGGCATGCTGTGCAATTCTAATAACAAGGGTTTGCCTTGTCTATCAGACAAATGCTGCTGTTTTATGAACTGGGTCTCTCCCTTGCGCTCTGAATCCAGGGCCCTACACAGCTAACCTGAGCTGAGGCTTCAGCTCACTCTGTGTGTCTCCTAGGATTTGGAGCTCAGCCTGGGCCACCAGCTTTCAGACCTCCATGCTTTTGAGGAATGGTCCTGTCTTGTGGTTGGAAACTTTGGCTGGGCTCAGGCTAACTTAAGCTTCATCTCGGCTCTGCTTTGAGCTAGCTGTGTGACTCTGAGTGAGTTGGGTTTTTTCTCAGAGCTTCAATTTCCTCATCTATAGAACAGGGGTGATAATAATTCCCAACTTACAGGATAGTTATAAGCAAAGATTATAGTAAAAATACTCTCAACTTGTAGTGCGTGAATGGCTATCAGCTAGTGCTAGAAAAGGCTCAGGCACTAACCTTTAGTGGCCTCGGGGGAGGGGCTGGTGGCTAGGAGGGAAGGAACACACCAGGGCCCTGGGGCAGAAGTTATTATTATTATCATGTTTTTAGTTTGTTTGTTTTTAACTGAAGTATAATTGCTTTACAATGTTGTGTTGGTTTGTGCCACGCATCAGCATGGATCAGCCCCAGGTATGCATATGTGCCCTCCCTCTTGAACCTCCTTCCCACCTTCCACTCTCATCCCACCCCTCTAGGTTGTCACAGAGCGCTGGGTTGAGCTCCCTGAGTCACACAGCAAATTCCCACTGGCGATCTACGGGTCAGCCGTTGTTTCCCAGCCCAAATGAACGTGGTTTGATACTGTGACAACCCACATGCCCCACAGGTGTGTGCTGCCCAGACTGGCACATGACAAATGTCAGATGTCCAGCATGATGCCGGGTAGAGAGGAACTGCTTGATTTAGGGTAGCAAATACCACTAGTGTGCTGATAAATGCTAGCGCACACAGGCTTTGCAGGGAAAAAAAAAAAAAGGAGACCCAATTTTCATTAATAATATTTGCCAAATTCCATGGTCTAAAGACTACCAACATGGTCCATTTCAAGAGAAGCACGGTAGCCACTATGATTTAGAATTTCCACTCTACAGATATAATCAATATAAGTAAACTCAGCAATATAAAGAATAGTAAGATGCAGTAAAATAAGTAGGAAGGAATATGTTTTGAGTACCTTTTATCTTTGTTCTTAATTTAATTATAGTTTATATAATTTGATGTTTACTAATGGCCATGTTTAACAACTACTGGTAGACTTCCTGAAAATTTAACAATTGCCTTTTGACAACAGTATAAACCATGTCAGCATCCCTTTGAAAGAGGATGACCACTGTGCCCGCCTGCCTGCCTGCCAGATCTCTGCCTATTCCCCAGTCTGAGACTTCTGGTCACCCTCTTGCCCATTACTTGTAGCATCAGCCCCACCCGATGCTCACTGTTGGCCATCCTTACCTACTGCCAAGGCTGGTAGCAAGGCTAAGTATGTGCCCTGCCCTATGGGGCATCCCTGGCCCCTTCTTTCTCTCTGGCCACCCACCACTTCCTTGACCCCCAGCTTCCCTCCTGGGCTGGACCCTGACGGGACAGTGCTAATGGGTGGATGAGAAGACAGTGTGTTCTGGGGTGTGAAAGCAGAGGAATGCTGCTTTTCTTCTCAGGGTGAGAGAGAACCACCTACCAAAGAGGGTTTGGCTCACGATTGCCCGGTTGTCTGCTCCCTTCAACACTTGACTGCAGTCCTTGGTGCTTGGCAAATGAATCTCCCAAATGCATAGAAACCTCTCCTGCCAAATGCAACCCTCCAACTGGTGACAGATCCTCACCACCAGTCTGCACAGGGGCAAACAAAGCACAAACCAGGAGCCCGAGCTGCGGCATCAGCATGGGAAGTTTACAGCGCTTTGAACCCCTGCAGGTCCGCACTGCACAATGTTATCAAATGAATTAAAGGAGGAATGGATGCTGCCAAGAGAAGATGCCCTGCTTTGTTCCGGATTTTGTCAACAGACAGATCTGTCATCAAGCCTTTATCTCGGGGAAAGCTGCTGGGAAGAGTTGTTTGAGAGGCTAGTTCAGAGAGAGGGAACACTGCCAGCAGACAGGCCTGTCTCTTGTTTTATGTCTCTGGGATGAAGAGGAAGAGGGGAGAAGAGGAAAGCTAGACCTGGAAGACAGTGGAAAAGACCAAGACTTTGGAGGCAAACTGTTCATGTTTGGGCTCCATCAGTTTCTCATTGTGTGACCTTGGCCAAGTAGGTCCATTTCTGAGCCTTGAATTCTTCATCTATGAAAATAGGAATAGTGGTATTGTAGCAGGTGCTGCTGAAACTTGGTTCGTGTCTCTGGGCACTACCATCCCTATGCACTCTGGCCTGGCTGCGTCTGAGGCAAGCACTCGGGGACATCTGGCTAAGGAGCTGATGTGAGCACACACCTGGCATGGGCTGGATGCAGTGGGGAGTTAATGCACCCATGATTTCTGGCAGCTGAGGATCAATCCCCTAGCTCCCTGGCCCCTCCGGGGGACATCTGTGGTGTTCTCCATAGAATGGACCCTCCCTTGCCTGCAGGGAGGTGTGCTCCTTGACTTGCCCTCTGTTGGCTTCTGTCCCTTGTTTCTCTTCCCCTCTCTCACAAGGGTGGTTCCTGGAATCGCATCCCAAATAAACTACTTGCACTTGAATGCCTTTCTCAGGGACTCCTGAGGGGAATCCAGCCTAAGGCAGATGTCTCTATCACAGGATCATTTTGAGGACTGACTGAGCAGTCACTAAATACGCTGAGTTAAGTGCACAGGGAGGGTACCTGGTAGCGGCTGAGCTGGGTCGACGCTGGCCTCCTATGTTTCTCTTCATCTTCCGGTCTTTTTTTTCCAGGAAGCATCTGCCACAGTGAGGACCTCTTCTCTCAGGGCCTCTAGCTGTGTGCCTGGCAACTGTTTGAGTCACCAGCAGGCAAGGGAGTGGGCGAGTGGCTGTCTGCAAGGCTGTCTTCTCAACGCTGGGGATCCCGAGCTTCAGAGAGTGGGAAACTCCCCTCCCATGGGGTACAAGTGGAGCCTCTGGGAGTTCTTTTGGGGGCTAAACAGACTCGAGGATTAATTAGCTAATGCCTGTGGAGTGTCTTGGAAATGTCAAGTGCTGAGTGTGAAGTGGTATCACTTAAGACGGTTTCCCCTAAGCCCCCGTGAAAGATGCCGATTACTGTGTGTGGAGGAGCTGTTGCTGAGCCTCTAGTTGGGGCTCTTAACCAGGCAAATATTGACAGTTCCCATAGGAGCTCAAGGTTTGGTTTTGCAGGCCCCCAGAAACTGGAGCTCACATGGGGAGTGTTGGTGGGATGATGGCTCCTCCATGGCACCCCCTTGGGGATTCCTCTGCCCAGTACCCTCCAGTTCCATACCACTCTAGGACCCTCTAACTGATGCAGCCAAGCCCTGAGGTTGCTCACTGGTCTTTGACTAATCATTCAGAGCATGGGTCTGCAACTGTCGTCTTCTCCCTTCAAACCTGTCCTTCCTCCTCCTTCTGAGGGTGCCACCATCATCCTCCCCAACATTGCAGGCACCTTTGTTATCACCAATGTCCAACCATTACCAAGATGTTTGGATTATTTCTCTGTATCATTATGACATCTGTCTCCTCTTCTCCATCCCATCTTCACTGCCCTGGCTCAGGCTGTCATCCTGCTCCCTGAACCTGTTGTTTCCATCTCCTGGCCGTGCTCCTAGCTGCCAGTCTGCTCTCATATATCATGTGGACACTCACTCCGAAACTCAATGCTGATGGAATCTCTCCTTCAACGAACATTCACTGGCTCCCTATTGCTTAAGGAATAAAATGCAAACCCTTCTGTTGGCTTACAGTCCATTGTGATTGGGCCCTAATTGATCTCTTTTTTGTTGTTTGTTTGAACTCTCTCCTTCCATGTTCCCAAGACTCCAGTCAGCATGAACGACCCTGGAGTTGGAGACTGCTCACCCCGTGGACTGTCCAAACCCTTCCACTTTCTACATACACCCTCATCTTTTTTTCCCACTGGTGCCTTTTTTTTGTGGGGAGGGCACCCTTCTTGTACCTCCACATGTCTATTTGTGCTAAGTCACTTCAGTTGTGTCCGACTCTTTGTGACCCCATGGACTGTAGCCCACCAGGCTCATCTGTCCACGGGATTCTCCAGCCCAGAATACTGGAGTGGGTTGCCATACCCTTCTCCAACATGTCTATTTAGAGAACATCAATATCACCCCCTTCTCCTCTCACCTTCTTTTGCTACAGAGGCTTTTTGATTTCATGTTTCAGTGGTAAGAAGTCAGCCTTGTGCCTCATATTAATGCTGTGTCTGGTAGAGATGTTTTTGACAGCAAGTCTGGTGCTGTAATATAATGATCCCTCCATCAACAGGGAAGACGGCTGCATTTAGCCCCAGGTTTCCTGCTCCCTGGCTGTTTTCTAACTGAACGTGTGTATGCGTCTGTCTTTTCTCCTGGCCCTCAAGGAACTCCTTGCACCTAATATTTTTCCTCACTGCTAGCAAGTATTAGTTGTTCAATACTTGTTGAAATAATATGAACTTGTGGCTTCAGAGACCACCAGGTATGTTATTAAGATGTGGCATCTCTTCCTCAGGATGTATTTTTACACGCTGGGTTGATGGCATATCAACCAGTTTGGGATTCCCTGGGCAGAGGTCTGCTTGAAACTCTTCTGTAGTCCCTCCCAGATCCTGAGGTCCTCGTGTGACTTTGCTTGGAGGTGTCCCCTGCTGGGCAGTGGCGCTTGTATCAGGAAGGCAGGACTCAGAGACTAAGACCCTGGAGTGCAGGAAGCCAGTGTCTGGATGAGCAGGTAGGAACTCAGGTGGTGGAATCACTTCCTTGGCCACACAGAGGTGTGGGTGCCAGGAATCTAGGTGCATCGTCTGGTCCTACTGGGGTGAGTGGTGAAATTTAGCAGGCTCCTTAGGAAGGAGCTGGGCTGGGGTCAGCCTGGGTATTAGATGGCAGGAGATCTGAAGGTAACGGGGTCAGTTTGACTTCCCTTCTCCATTGTTCTCTTTTTTCTTAAAACATAAAGGGTGTCTTTGCCCAGTGTGATTCATCCAGTCCCAGGAATGGCACATTTCACAACTCTAGGGCTCTGTGTGATGCCGCCCCTGCCACCCAGTTGCCAGGCCAGGCCCTGACTTTACAGTCTGAAAGCCTATCGGGCAGATAAGTCCCTAATAGGAACTTTGTTTGACCTGCTAGGGTCAGCAAGAAATTGAGCTAACATTTTAAAATTATGACATTTTGCCTAAAATGTCTATGTTTCTGGTTTCTTTTTAAAATAACTGGAAGACCTTGTAAGACTGGGCTTTTTTTCCCTATAAGGCAGCTCCAGGCTGGAGTCAAGCAGTGGCTGCTTCTCCAGACAGGGCAGGTGGGCACCTGTGTGACATGGGGGTCACCTGGCTTACTTCATTCATTGACTGTCCTGACCGGTGGCCTGGCCTTAAGGTCACAGTCCAGGAGAATATCATTGATACAGCAGAGAATCCTTTGTTATCAATAATTGATGCCAGAACAAAGCCATTGAGATATGTGAATCTGAATCGTAGTCAGAGTTGGAAAAGCTGTTCTGAAACTATGTTCCCATTTCTTTTATTTGCAGACACAGACTTGAAACTCAGAGCTCGGAAGGGACTTGCCAAGGCCAATTGGTGAGTTGATGGCAAAACTGAGACCAAATCCCAGGTCTCCTTACCCATCTCTAGGAGTCTTTCCCAGTCAGAGAGCACACTTGTCTCCTGGTTCCTTTGTGCCCCTCATTTCATGGCCATCAGCTCCATCTCAGACCTGTGAAGAAACCGAGGGAAGCACGTGATGGGGAGGGCCAGGGAATAAAGGGTAGGGAGGCCCCAGGCTGCTGGGGATAAAGGCTGAATGCAGGGGTGTTCAAAAGCCACTGGGCACTGAGTGAGTTAAGCTGTGCCTGTCTCCGTTGCCCGGGTACTCTTTATGCATCACATAATGCCATTGTTCAGCCAGAGCTAAGGGCCAGAGTGAGCACTGTCTTTGCAGGTAGACATCTAGTGCCGGCTCGGCAGAAAGAGAGGGAACAGGAGAGGCTGGGATATTCCAGCTTGAAAACAGCAGCTGTATAATAAAGCCAGGCTGGTTCGTCTCCGGGCCCTGCCGTCCCTTCTCCCCGCCTCAAAGTAGCAGCATGAATCAGTTCACTGCGGCAATGGTCCAGGCGATGTGACTTGCATCCCCATAAGCTACCTGATTGCAGTCCCTGGATGCACGAGACACCGGATGTGCCTGGAATACCAAACTGCCTGCCTCGGCGCCGCAGCTGCCAGAAGATCTCTGGCCCCGCCTGGCCTCATGGACAGAGCCGGGCATCCTTCAAGGCCACCACTGGCCTTTTATCTTGCCTGGGGCTCCAGGACAGTCACTGCAATTCTGGGGCTGCTTTTGATGGGGGGGTGCCACCAGCCTGTCTCAAAGATGCTCTGACAAGCCCCTCCAGCCCTGGGCAGACAAAGGCTTGAAAGGAGAGGAATTGCACATGGTCCAGACGCTGCTGTTTCTAATACGTTATTCTGACACACAATTAACTGCAAATTTGCTCTAAGCAAAGAGCTCGAGCCCTCGTGGGGTCTGCACGGCATAGTTCAGGCAGAATTCGATCTGGTGCAATCCTCGCCCTTCCCTATGGTCCAGGGGTTGCCTGGTACCCACGATGATGCCACCTGTCTCACGACTGGTGGGTGTAGGCACTCAATCAGAAAGCACGTACCAGCTTCCCCGGGCCCCCACTTGGGGCAGGGAAACCACGGCCCAGGGGAAGCGGGGGAGAGCCTGCATGAACCCTTCTAGCAGAGCAGCTGAACAACAACCCTTCCTAAAATGGTGGCGCTTATCCTCCGCTGACAAAAGGCTGGTTCGAGTTCTCCCTGGAGGTGGGATGAAGCCAATGCATTTCCTTTTATCTCCCCGTTGCTTTGAGGGGGGAGACAACTGGTACCCAGCGTGGTAGGGAGCCCTGGAGAAGGCGGTCTCGAATGAAAGGCATAATCTCCAGCTCCCCAAACCAGGAGGCTTTTATCCCCCACCCCCCAGCTCCCCCCTCATCCTGGAGGCATCTGAATGGAAGCAGGAGCTCGAAGGAGAGGCTCCCGCCGCTGCACAATGCCACACAATATTGCTTCTCCCTGGGAGCCTGGAGAAGGCCACGGGCAGACGGCGTCTTACTTTGAAACCAATCCTCCAATCAGCTATTTAAATAAGAAATATAATCTCATTGAACACCGAGAGCTGTCGGCCTGAGACGCTTACATTTACAAGGCACTTGAAGAAAGTCCCCAAGCCCCTAGTTTATCAGGACAGCCAGCTTAGAGCTATTTACTGGGGGAAAGAGAGGTGGCAGAGGAGGAAAAAAAGAAAATTGAAGTTGACTATTAGAAATCAGCTACTCAAGGGGTGAACACCACCCCCCTCCCCAGCACTGGGGGCCTCCATGGAGCAGGCGGGAGAGTCTGTGGTTCTCAGAAAATCACCTTAGGACCAGGGTGGTGCTTGGTCGGTTGTCCCGGTTGGGGGAGAAGTGGGTCTATGGTGGTGACCGCTGTGTCCCAGGGCTCTTGCTGGCATTCAGAAACCTTGCCTGTCACTCTTTTGGAAACATCTCTGAGCGCCTGCTAAGTTCATCGCTCCAGTCAGAGGTGGAGTGGTCATTAAGACCCAGTGAAAATAATTTCCCTCATAAAAACAGGCCCAGCAAGGAGGGTGGGCATGGTTTGACCGAGTCCCATGCTTGAGCTCACAGATCTGTCTCTTGGACCAGCTGTGTTTCTAAGCTTCCCACTGTGGTTCCTTGTGGGTCCTCAGGAGGGGCTGGGGAGCCTGGTACTGTGTTTAACAGGGTGGGCCTGGACCTGATGGCTTTAGTGAGAATCCTGGTTCTGTCATTTACTAACTTTCTAATCCACATGCAACTTACTCCCTCAGAGCCTCAGTTTTCCTCCTCTGCCCATCAACTCATCCGAGTGGGTTGTTAGGGCCTGGCAGGGAGTCTGTGCCCTATACAGGACAGCTATTAGTATATTGTAATGGAATGCCCCGTCTTGATGCACGGCTTGTCAGACATGACCCCCTGCTATGGTTCTGGGGTGTCACTTCTGGTCAACAGCTCTGGCCCACCTTGCCTCACTCTCTTCTGCCCAATCCTGCCCTACTTCACCTGTCCTGGGAGGGGCCAGGGAGAGGAGTGTCAGCTTGAGCTAGAAGGCTGCCTGGAGGAGGTGTGGACTGAAGGTTGCGAAGGACCTGGGGATCAGAGGAACAAGGGGTGTAGAGAAAAGGTTTGAGGGTAAGAATGAGCAAGCGGGAGGGTCAGGCAGCCAGCCTGTAGGGAGGGGAAGGGAGAGGAGGGGATGATGGAAGTCAGAGCCTCCTTTCTTTATTCCTTTTCACCATCTGGGCGCCACTGCTCATCAGAGGCTGAGTTCGCCTTAGCGGGAACCAGAATTGAGAAGGCCCTCTGGTGAGCTGCTCTGAGCCCCAGTGCATGAGCTCCTGTCGCTCATAGGCAAGTGTGGCCCTGAGTGTGTGCAAAGAGGAGCCTTAAAGCCCTGGAGGGGCCCTGGGGGACCAACACCCCAGTTTAGAGTGAAGAAACCTAGACCCAGAGAGGGCAGGGGACTTACTCAGGGTCACGCAGCAAGTCAGCTGCAGGGCAGGGCATGGCCTGGAGCTCCTCACACCTGTTCTTTCCTTTGTTATTAAACCTAGCTCTGATTGAGCGCCTACTGTGTGCCAGGTGCTGTTCTAGTTCTTCATATATATTTCCCCATTTAAGGCTACTGTAGCCCTGCGAAGTAGGGGTTATTATTATTATCATCCTTATTTTAGAGATGAAGAAGCCAAGGAAGAGGGGAACCCAAGCGTCTGGCGTCTGAGCTCCTTTCTTGCCTTTGAGGGCACCTCGCCCAGCTCCCCTCTCCTTTCCGGAAGGAACGTGTCCTTGTCAAGGTCTCAGCTTCATTTGGTATTCCCTCCCTCCTCAGCAAAGCACCTAAGTGCCTTCCGCGCTCCCAGAATGTCAGGGAACATCAGCAAGGCAGGCGAGGAGGCCCCCAGACCTGCGCCCCGCGCTGCGGGAAGGGCTGGCTCACTCCACTGACTTCCATTAAACATTTGACGCATCGCAGAGCTGCCGAAAGCCATCCATCACGGCTGCCTGCCTCCGTCTGCCTTTCTGACCTGCTCCCAGAGTGGGGCCTCTGCCTTCACGGCCAACGTATGAGAAGTGGAGTGGGAGAGAGGGGACATGGCCATGGCCAGGTGCCTGTGACCACCTCTTCCCTTGTACAGGGGCCCAAGGAGGAGCTTCAGGGTTGACTGAGCCCTGATATTAACAAGAATACTGTCTACTGAATGCTCAGTGCGCCGAGCAGACCGGAGTGCCTTCTGGAGTTCATTTCCCCGAAACCCCACCCCTCCCACCACCGAAAGGCACACTTATCATTGCCCTTCCTTAGATGCGGAGCCTTTTGGAAGGTTTGGTTACTGTGGGGGTGCTGGAGCCACACTGGGCCCCGGCATGCGAATCCAGTCCCTCCCCTCACCCCTTCTCTACTTGGGGATGGCTGGGAGGACAGGCGCTCAGCAGGGAGGTAAGGGATGAGCCTGAAGGTCCTGGGTGGGCACTCCAACTGGGTGGGCACTTCGCTCAGTGCCCAGTGAAGGATCCCAGCATTGGATGAGCCACAGGACAGCCTCTGTGGGTGGTGGGGTCCTGTCCCTCCCTCCACCCAGTTACTCCAGCCAGAACTGGGCTCCTCCTGGCACCTCCCTCACCCTTGGTCCCCAGTTCAGTCAGTCTGCAGTCTCTCAGCTCCTCTTCCTAAGTGTTCTTTAATCCTTAAGCCAGACCCCTTTCACATATCATGGCTGCTCATGGGGACTGCTCCAGCCCCTGCTGGTCCCTGGCCTCACCTTCACGTTCTGTTTCTTCTCCGCACTGGAGCCAGACAGGTCCAGATGTGTTCTGGACCCCACATCTGCTCCTCATCCTCTGCTTAAAAACCTGAGCCCACCTTGGGGTAGAGCCCACACATCTTACTTGCTAGACTTGGGGGCCGCTCAGCTCTCCAGGCCCCTCTCCCCCTTGCCTCTGTCCACACCCCAGGCTCATGCTGAGGTCTCCGCTCCTGCTTTGCTCTCGGCGGGGGCACCATCTCACGCCTCACTGCCTGGCTGATTCCTGCCTACTACTCAAATCTCAGCTTAGATGGTATTTCTTCCAGGGAGCCTTCCCTGGTTTGCCAGCCTGGGCTCAAGGGGCCCTTTCATGTTCTTCCCTCCACGTGGCACAGTCTGCACTGTCCCAATTGCTTCCACTTGGTTGCCACCCTCTGTTGACTGTCGGATGCGGGGAGGTTGTGAGTGCCCCCTACCAGTGTCCCCTTGGGGTTTAGCACAGGGCCTGCTCTGTAGTAGGCACTACATGAATGAGTGACTCATGTGATGAATGAATGAATGAAGACTGATAAGGCCACGGTGGGGCCCTGACGGTGTGGCACAGGTCAGGGGCTCAGATCCAGGGAGAATGCCAGCAGGAGGAGGCAATGTGGAGTTTTGGAGTTTAAACCAGACCCCAAAGGGGGAAGGGGGGGTGAGAGATTGGGATTGATATGTATATACTACTATGTATAGAATAGATTGCTAATGAGAACCTACTGTATAGCTCGGGGAACCCTACTCTATGCTGTGTGGTGACCTACATGGGAAGGAAATCCGAAAAAGAGGGGATATATGCATACATATGGCTGACTCACTTTGCTGTACAGTGGTAACTTGCACAAGATTGTACAGCAACTGTACTTCGATGAAAGTTAATAAAACAAAATGAAAAATCACCAGACCCCCCCTGTTTACAAGCTGGGTGTTCTTGGGTTTAGCCTTTCCCAGCTGCAGTGTGTTCATATGCAACACGGAAATAATAATAATAACTCCTTTGCTGGGACCTGGTGGAGAGAGGCCCTGAACACAGTGGTTGTACAGTGCCTAGCCCTGGGCTTGGCAGAGGATGAAACGGGGCTCTTTCTGGGATGGAGCAGGGAACCCCTTCTCCCTTCATCCCGGGGATGCCCGGGCATCCCCCTTGGGCATGAGACCAGGGCCAGGCTGGAGGCATCTCTGAGACCTGAAGGTGGGACTGACAGGCCTGGGCTCTGCAATCAGGCAGGCGGTGAAGCCTGGACCGACCAGGAGCATAAAGGAGAGGGTAGCACCTGGCCTGGCAGTTTCTCCACGCCGCCCGCAGGCTGCCTCCCACCCTTAGCTCATCACTCCTTCGCATCTAGCCAGAGTTAGAACTGGAAGACTGAGGTTTACGACGTGGGGAAGCGGAGGGTCTCACTCAGAGAGAGTTTGGAATGTTGGGGTGTGGAGGTGAGGGAGGTGGGACGTAGAGAGGGGAGCAGATCACCATTTACTGATTAATAGTTGTCACTACCGCATGCAGACACTTTTAATTCTACTTTACATGATGATTAAAAGCACTGGCTTAAAAAATGTATTTATTTATTTATTGGCTGCATCATCAGGTCTTTCTTGTAGCACGTGGGCTTCTCTCTAGTTGTGGTGCACACACTCTCTATAGCTGCCACACACAGGCTTAGTTGCCCTGCAGCATGTGGGATCCTAGTCCCCCAACCAGGGATCGAACCCGTGTACCTTCCACTGGAAGGCAGACTCTTAACCATTGGACCTCCAAGGAAGTCCCAAGAGCACTGGCTGTAATGTCAGGAAGGCACCTTTAATTCTGGGTCTGTGACTGTGCATACACTGTAAGGACTGGGAATAAGACAGTACCCCCCGATCATTGTGGTGAGCTCTGGCGACAGTGGAGAGAATCACCCAGCACTGCTGTGTGTGAGCCCACAATGGAATCTTTGCAACGGCATGCTGGCAGACACAGTCTTCATCTCCAGACGAGGACATCAGGTCCAGGGAGATGAAGTGAGGAGCCCACTGTGACCAAAGGAACGAGTGACCTGGCCTGGGCCCTGTGTCAAGGAGTTTGGCCTCTGGAGCCACAGGGGGCTGCATATGGCGGGTAGTATTTTTCTCATCACCCTCACGTTGCATTTCTTAATTTAAAGTGGGAAATTCCATATTCGGTGCCTCATCAATCATTTTTGTGAGCTCAGCTCCGTGGAAAGCACAGAAAACATTTATATTTGCAGCTCAAACTGTTGAAAATGTAAAACAATTTAAATAATATTAACATTTTAACAGCCTCCACTCATGGTTCTGTGAAATTAACCATTATCTCTTGGAGTGTTTGTTAAGATTCAGCAGTGGCTAAGTAGTGAGGTTCCGGGTATTGCCTGGCTTTGGGGGGCTGGATGGGAAGGCAGCCCATGTGACTTCTCCAGGGGCCGTTCCTGCCCACGCCCTTGCCAAAGGGGCAGCCTCCTACAGCAGGAAGTGTGGTTCCATGAAGACCTCCCAAGTGGGCTAGGTGTTGGAGGCAGAGATGAATGTGACACAGACTTGCCCTCGTGGGACTTCAGCGTGGGGCAGGTGACTGGAAAAATATACACCAGGGTAGAATATGTGCTACATATGAGAACGGGGTACTGCTGTCCTGGGAGCGCTGCAGAGGCAATCAGGAGCACTTCCTGGAGGAGGAGGCGTCTGTGCTGGTCTTTGTACCGGTTTGTCACTAGATAGGGGAACAGATGGGTCATCTCTGAGGCCCGGCCCAGCAGGCAGGGTCTGCAGTTTATCCTTGGCAGTGAGGAAGAAGGATCTCCAGAGGCGGTGTTTCTTTTTGGTCCTGTGCACCCACCTGGGAGGGTGTCAGAAGATGGTTGGGGTAGACACTTGCTGAGCATTTGGGTGGCTTAGAGGTGATAAGCCCAGAACAACAAAGACTCAGGGGTAGAATGATGTCATTTTCAAATAATGGGAATGAGGGATGGACTTTTTTGATGACTTCAAGAGGAATAAGTGGGCTTTGTAGGTACATGGTATCATTTTTAACCTCTTATCTCCTTATCTATTCTTGCTTTACCGCAGAGTCACGATAGAGTTGACAAGGATGAGATGGTGAGCTTCCCGTCTTGAGGGGAGGGTCCAGCAGATGGGTGATGTGTCAGGCACTTGTAAAGAGGGACTCCTGCAGGGGACATATGTCTAGCCCTCACGTTGGCCTTCCCTACATGGGGCTTCCTGTGTGGCGCTAGAGGTAAAAAACCCAGATGCCAATGCAGGAGACACAAGAGATGTGGGTTCGATCCCTGGGGCAGGAAGATCCCCTGGAGTAGGAAGTGGCAACCCATTCCAGTATTCTTGCCCGGGAAATTCCATGGACAGAGAAGCCTGGTGGCCTATAGTCCATGGGATCGCAAAAGAGTTGGACACGACTGAACACACGTGCACACACACATGTGGGCCAGGCCCTGGCTAGACGCTATCTACTTGAAAGAAGAGGCAGACTTGGTGGTTACAGACTGAATTAAGTGTCCCCCCCCCCATCCCTTCCCCGACTCCCCGCCATGTGACTATATCTGGAGATGGGGCCTTTAATATGGTAATTAAAGTTAAATGAAGTTATAAGCATGGGGCCCTAATCAGATAGGTCTGATGGCCTTATAAGAAAAGGACGACAAACCCGAGATCTCTTTTCCCAAGAGCACACAAAGAAGAGGCCCCATGAGAAGGGAGGAGATGTCAGCTATAAGCTATGAGAGAGCTCTTGTCAGAAACCAACTCCAGCGGCACCTTGGACTTCCAGCCTCCAGAATGATGAGAAGATAAGTTTCTGTTGTTTAAGCCACCCAGTCTGTGGTACTTTGTAATGCCAGCCTGAGTAAACTGATGAAGGGGGTTCACGGTTTGGTGGGAGAAATACTGAGGCTGCTGGTGATAACACAGCATGATACAGATACGCCCAGGGAGGGTGGCACCTGGCTCAGCCAGGAGGACATCAGGGCAGGCTCCCTGGAGGAGGCAGTGGTACTGGAGCTAAGTGCAGAAAGAAAAGGAGAAGCTGGTCATAGGAAATGGGGAGAGGAAGCAGGGAGTTTGTGTCCAGCGGAGAGAACAAAACGTGCAAAGACCCAGAAGTGTTGAAAAGATGGCAGGTTTGGAAGCACTGAGAGGAATTCTGTGTAACTTGGTGCAGGGTAGGGAGGGAATATGAGGGAGAGAGGAGGTGGTGGGACAGACAGGGCCCACCAACCAGCGGAGGCCCTCTTGGATCTTCCAGGGACGGCCATGTCAGATCCAGTGCCTTCCAGAGTTCCTGGCTATGAGGACTCCATGATTAGCAACTCACTTGCTGTGTGACCTTAGGCAAGTCACTTAACCTCTCTGCACAGCAATTTTCTCATTTGTAAACCGGGGAGAAGGATCCCTGCCCTGCCTGCCTCCCGCCTGCTTTGCAGGCTCAATAAGGTAATGCCTGTGAAAGCACTCTGGCGAAAACCCCACAATAGCACCACAGACATGGAAGGTGTTATTATTATGTACCCACGCTGACTCCCATCAGAGGAGCGCAGAGTCAATGGGAGTCTTGAGGGCTGTCAGGGAACTGGCTGCTCTCTGAAGCTTGTCACAGAGACCTGTCTTTTCATTGTACTCCTTTCATATCACTGTTGGCTCGATGAAAGAAGGGGAAAGAATCTTTGATATGTCTAAATATTCCGTTCCCACCAAGAAGGGAGGAATTCCGAGGAAGAGCTATTATTAGAGGCTGAGCTGGAAGCGGGCGCCTTCAGCGGATTGGAGCTGTCAGTTTGCATCAGCAGCCTCCTGTGCTGCAGAGGTAGCCAGGCGGCTGGGGCCCAGGCACAGAGCAGGCGCGCCAGCCCGGCTGGTTGAATTCTGATAGCCCTTACCTGGGAGGCAGGAGGACCTGCTTCTGGTCCTGATTCTGCATCCACTTTGCTGGGCCACCCAGGGCCAGTTGCTCACCCTCTCTGAGCCAAATAATGACACTGTATAGAATTCTTACTAAGGGAGAGGGCTTTTACGTGCAGGGAAAATAAGATGCTGTAAGTACAGAGGTGTGGGCAGACTGAGAGGTGTCCAAGCACAGGCTGCCAATACCCTCATATGTGGAAGACAGAAAATTTCCTCTCTGGGGAGGATACATTAGGATCTTGCATCAGAACCACCTGAGGGTTTGAAAAATCAGATTCCCAGGCATCACTCCAGGCCCACAGAATCAGAATCTCTATGTAAGTTCCCAGGCGGTGTGAATGCAAGAAGCCTGACCCAGCATTCTGTGCTCCATACTCCTGCAAACCCTCAGACTGGGTCAGTGGTTGGGCTCTGGGATGCTGTGATTCCCTGAGAACAGTGGCACAGTGTGACCCAGTGAATCCATCCTTTTCTCCGTTGGCCTCTAGCCCACACTTAGCCCTCCAAGAGCCTGTGGGTTCCAAGAACTGGATGGATGGTGGCCTAATGCTGGCTCCTGGCTACGGACATTGCCTTCCATACTGGTCTCACTGAGACTGTCACGTGCTGACAAGCCGTGGAGAGACCAAATGGGGAGGACTTCCGGCAACTGAAAAGAATGGACTCACTTTTAGTGACTAGTCACTTACAGAAAACCTCAGAGGGTCAGGCCCAGAAAGGGCTGTCACCTAAATCTAGTCCCTGTTTCAAAGGTAAAGACGTGGATTCAGCAGCCCAAGCCAGTTACTTTAACTAGGAACGCTGATATATCAGGTCTGGCTCATCTAGGACCAGGTTTAAGTGAGAGAAGGCAGAGAGAGCTCTGTGGCTGTCCACAGCCTGAGAACGGTCAGTGTTCCGATGTAGGCTGACATCCTGGGGGCGTTTTAGAGCCTGTGCCTGTCCTGGCTCTAAGGGGTACATTTGAGCAGCCCACTGTGGAGACACTTGACTTGGAGACTACCTGGGTCCCTCTCCGTGGGTCCTCTGGAATTTCCTGGGAGTGGCTGCAAAATACCATGAGCCTCCCTACTTCCTCTCCAGACAGCATAGTGGAACGGGCTGAGGGTGACATTTGTGGAAGAGGTGAATCACTACAGATGTTGCATTTATTATGACTCGCGACACGCCTCCCACCTGAGTGGGACACCCTGAGTGATGCACCATCAGGGCTGGTAGCCCTAGATGCTGCCACGCGTCATGTTTGGGTCAGCCTCTCATTGGCGTTGTGGGGGAAGCTGGATGAAGCTCAATGTGGACCCCGGTCCAACCATCTAAGGGGAGGTAGACCCAGCCTGTGAGGCGAAGCTTCCACTTAGGAGACTTCACTGCCTTTGCTTTCACAGCACCTTCATGCCCTGAAAACACCTGATGCCTTTGCTGGAAGGAGATTTCTCAGGTTGAGGCTGTGTATGGTTTTTAGTCCCAGATATATATATTTTTACTCTCCTCAAATTAGGCAGTAGTGCTGGGCTTTCTGCCCTCAGGGGTAGCAGTGGCCAGGAGGAAAGAGTTTTCTGAAAGATAATTCCATCCCTGGCTTTTCTTTCTAAAGCTACCTTGAGGCAGTGATGGGCTTCCCTGGTGGTTCAGACAGTAAAGAATCTGCCTGCAATGTGGGAGACCTGGATTAGATCCCTGGGTCGGGAAGATTCCCTAGAGAAGAGCATGGCAACCCACTCCAGTATTCTTGCCTGGAGAATTCCATAGACAGAGGGGCCTGGCGGGCTACAGTCCATGTGGGCGCAAAGAGTCAGACACGACTGAGCGACTAACACTGAGGCAGTGATACTGGGAGGTGGAGGATGGGAGAGCCCTGAGGGAAACAGGAAAAAAGAGAAAAGAAGCTGTCCCTCAACCACCCCTTTAACCCCAACGTCTCCAGACCAGGGCAAAGAGTGGCTTCCCGTTGTGCAGTCAGTAGGGCCCTGCATCTCTGCAGGGAGCCCAGGAGGAATGGCTGGCTGTGTGGTTTTTAGCCTCCCTGAAGAGTTCCAACCCCAGTATGGGACAGAGGCAGAGCGTAGGACACCCCAAGGGACCGAGACTGGGGACAGTGATATGTATGCAGAACTGCTCAAGCCTAGAGGTGCTCCCCAAACCTACACCTGGTATAAGACCCAGGGACCTTTGCATCATTTTTGCATAGGGGGAAGGGCTCCTGGTCATGAGTGACTGGGGTTACATTTCTAGCCACCAGGATCAGGCCTCCAGAATTCAAAATGAAAATGACGTGTAGGAAAGGCTAAACGTGATTCTTCCTGTAAGCTTGAGTTCGGGAACTGAGATTCAGGTCCTCAGAATAGATAGTAAAGCAGGTCAGTGCCAGGATCACATCACAGGTGGTCAAGAGATGGCTAACGTGTATCATCTAGAGAACAACTAAGATTAACTGGGAGAAGCTATCTAGGGCTCTGTATTGAGAGGATTCCGAAGAGGAGTCTTTGATTTTGCTGTTGTTTAGTCGCTAAGTCACATCTGACTCTTTGCGACTCCATGGGCTGCAGCAAGCACGCCAGGCTTCCCTGCCCTTCATTAGCTCCCAGAGTTTGCTCAGATTCATGTCCATTGTGTCAGTGATGCTGTCTAACCATCTCCTCCTCTGCTGCCCTCTTCTCTTTTTGCCTTCAATCTTTCCCAGCATTAGGGTCTTTTCCAATGAGTTGGTTCTTTGCATCAGGTGGCCAAAGTAGTGGAGCTTCAGTTTCAGCATCAGTCCTTCCAATGAATATTCAGGGTTGTTTTCCCTTAGGATTGATTGATTTGATCTCCTTGCAGTTCAAGGGACTCTCAAGAGTCTTCTCCAGCACCACAATTCGAAAGCATCAGTTCTTCAGTTCTCAGCCTTCTTTGTGGTCCAACTCTCATATCCATACATGACTATTGGAAAAATCATAGTTTTGATGATACAGACCTTGGTCAGCAAAGTGATGTATGTCTCTGCTTTTTAATATGCTGTCTAGGTTTGTCATAGCTTTCCTTCCAAGGAGCAAGCATCTTTTGATCTTTTAATTTCCCTGCAGTCACAGTGATTTTGGAGCCCAAGAAAATAAAATGTGTCCCTGCTTCCACTTTCTCTCCTTCTCTTTGCCATGAGGAGTCTTTGATTAAGGAGAAATTAAGCTTTCATTTTGGGCTTACCAGGTGGGCTTCCCTGGGGTAGGAAATGGCAGCCTACTCCAGTATTCCTGCCTGGAGAATCTCATGGACAGAGGAGCCTGGCAGGCTACGGTCCATGGGATCGCAACAATGACTGAGTTACTTACCAGGTGGCTCAGTGGTAGAGAATCTGCCTGCTAATGCAGAAGATGCGAGAGATGCGGTTTTGATCCCTGGATCAGGAAGATCCACTGGAGGAGGAAATGGCAACCTACTCTAATATTCTTGCCTGGAGAATCGCATGGACAGAGGAGCCTGGTGGGCTACAGTCCATGGGATTCGCAGAGTTGGATATGACTTAGCAAGTACTGAGCACAGCACAGGTGATCACTGACTAGTGAGCTATAGCATATAGGCAATTTTATTTTATTATTTATTTATTTAATATTTTTTTGGTTGTACTACTTGTGGGATCTCAGTTCGCCAGAGAGGGATTGAACCTGAGCTCCTGGCAGTGAAAACTTGGAGTCCTAACCACTGGACCATTGGGGAATTCTTGTATATAGGCAGTTTTGAAAATTACTTGACTCTTTCATTTTATAAGCAAGGACACTGAGGCCCAGAGGGTTAAGCCTTTGCCAAAGTTTGGGACAAAGCTAGAGATGAGGACTTGTGATGCCAGCGCTTTTTCCCCTTAACCATAGATCAAAAATTACTTATGAATTAAATAAGAGTAAGCTTACAAAGGGCTTCCTTGGTGGCTCAGTGGTAAAGAATCTGCCTGCAGTTCATGAGCCACAGGAGACATGGGTTCAATCCCTTTGTGGGCAATCCACATGCCCCCTGGAGGAGGGCATGGCAACCCACTCTAGCATTGGTGTCTGGAGAATCCCCATGGAGAGAGGAGCCTGGTGGGCTACAGTCCAGAGGGTCACAGAGAGCCAGACATGACTGAAGTGACTTAGCATGCATGTACAAGCTTAGAAAAACAAAGTCCAAATAATATCGATTTGTGGTGTCAGTGCTCTTTAATTGACAGTAGTTCACTGGGAATTTTTTGTTCCCTTACTTATTCCAGGCTCTGTGTTAGAGCAGGTAGAAAGAGTAATCAGTCATTCAGTCAGTTCAGTCACTCAGTCGTATCTGACTCTTTGCGACCCCATGAATCGCAGCACGCCAGGCCTCCCTGTCCATCACCATCTCCCGGAGTTCACTCAAACTCACATCCATCAAGTCAGTGATGCCATCCAGCTATCTCATCCTCTGTCGTCCCCTTCTCCTCCTGCCCCCAATCCCTCCCAACATCAGAGTCTTTTCCAATGAGTCAACTCTTCGCATGAGGTGGCCAAAATACTGGAGTTTCAGCTTTAGCATCATTCCTTCCAAAGAAATCCCAGGGCGGATCTCCTTCAGAATGGACTGGTTGGATCTCCTTGCAGTCCAGGGGACTCTCAAGAGTCTTCTCCAACACCACAGTTCAAAAGCATCAATTCTTCAGTGCTCAGCTTTCTTCACAGTCCATCTCTCACATCCATACATGACCACTGGAAAAACCATAGCCTTGACTAGATGGACCTTTGTTGGCAAAGTTAATGTCCAGTGATATCAAAAACTTACTATTAACTGCTTGCCTGCCATAGTATTTCTAATCCTCATGAGCATGCTATGTGACTAGTATTTCTCTTCGTGAGGATGTGGGAACTGCATTTGTGAGCAACCTCAGCCTTTCCTGTAATAGTAAAGATAATGCAGTGTTCCACAGGTGGTGCCACTTGGCAGTCACTCAGGGGTTCTCATAGCTCTGCCACCTCGCAAGGCCTCACCATTCTCTGCTGGCAGATGGGGACACGAGAGCAAGTGCGGAGGACTCTGTGAAGCAGGCCAGCTGGGGCATTATCACTCCCACCCACCATCCACTGGCCAGGACTCAGCCACCTGGCCACCCCTACCTGCAAAGGATGCTGGGAATGCACGTTGGATATATGAAGCTGGGAAAAGAGAAAGCGGTTTGTGTTAAATTTGCTGTTTCCATTTTAAGGAGAAAGAGACTGAGACAGAGACTTACATAGATGGCCTTAAGGTCAACCAGCCAGTAAGAGGCAGAGTCAGAGTCAGAAATTTGTATTGGTTTGCTAGGGCTTGCCAAGGCCAAGTACCACAAACTGGTGGCTTAAACCACAGAAATTTATTGTCTCACTGTATGGAGGCTGGATGTCCAAAATCAAGGCCAGACTCTGAATGCTGAGACATGCATTTTTATTGTCAGCAGGACTGGCTATTTCTGAGGGCCGTGAGAGAGAATCTGATCTCTTGGCTCCTGGTAGCCTCGGGGGCTCCTTGGCTGGTGGATAACGTTCTCCTTGGGTCTTCACATTGTCTTCCCGCTGTGCAGGTCTTTCTCTTATCCAAATTTCCTCTTTTTACAAGGACACCAGTCATACAGGATTAGGACCTGCCCCAATGACCTCATCTTTAATTACGCATATATTTTTTGGCATGATATATATATATATGTATATATATTAAATTTTTATTGAATATAGTTGACTCACAATGTTGTGGTAGCTTCAGGCGTATGGCACAGTGATTCAGTTACATGAATGTATAAATATATATTCTTTTATGGATTCTTTTTCATTATACGTTATTACACAATATTGAGTAGTTTCCTGTGCTGTAGAGTAGGCCTTTGTTGGTTATCTATTGTATATAGTGTGTGTATTTTACCATGACCTCATCTTCTCTTGATCACCTGCAAAGACCCTGCTTCTAAATAAGGTCACATTCACAGGTACTGGGGGCTCAGACTCCAACATGTTTTGAGGGAATGCAATTCAACCCATGTTGTTGTTCAGTCGCTAAGTCGTGTCTGACTCTTTGCAACCCCATGGACTGTGGCATGCCAGGGCTCACTGTCCCTCACTATCTCCCAGAGTTTGCCCAAGTTCATGTCCATTGAACTGGTGATGCCATCCAATCATCTCATGCTCTGTCACCCTCCTCTCCTCTTGCCCTCAATCTTTCCCAGCATCAGGGTCTTTTCAAATGAATTGACTCTTCGTGTCAGGCGGCCAAAGTATTGGAGTTTCAGCTTCAGCATCAGTCCTTCCAATGAGTATTCAGGGTTGATTTCCTTTAGGATTGACTGGTTTGATCTCCTTGCTTCAACCCCTAACAGAATTCAAAGCCATGTCTGGAAGCCATGAGAAGGGCATGCTGAGTCCGCCCAGAGGACTGAGGGAGGGCTTCCGGAGAGGGCAGTGTTTACGCCAGGCATTGAGGATAGATCAGGTTTCTCCACGTAGACGAGGGGGAAGGGAATTCTAGACAGAGTCCTGATGTACAGCCGCATTCATGAGCTACAACACGTCATGAACTGAAGGAATAGCCTACATTTCTTTTTAGACATCCTAGAACTCAGCTGTGGCATTCAGATGGCCTTCCTCCCTTGAATCTAAATTACCAAGGCCCAGTTAGAGGGAAACAACAAATATTTATTGAGAACTGCTTTGTGATAAGCCATCTGCTATCCCCTGGGGACTCAGCGACAAGTAAAACAGAACCCCATCTCCCCAGAAGCTTATAGCTCGGGTAAGCACACAATGAGCTCTCATGGAAAGCTCCCTGGTGGAGGAAGACTATGGGTTGGGACTTGACAGAGGGCTTGGATATATATAGAGAGAAGGGAAGGGAGTGGGATTTTATATAATGGGAAGAGAGTAGCCAGGATTGGTGGAAACCAATTGGAGAATAATAGAGCCTTGAGCGCCAGCCTGCAGGTTGGAGTTTGTGCTTAGAGCCTGGCTGCTGACGTTCTCCTGCCAGTGGGCAGATTGCGTGTGAGGCCCTACAGCTGGAGGTGCACACAGCGACGTGTCTTAATGACGCACACCCCGGGGCCTGCGGGGACCAGCAGGGGTTGCTGCAAATGCTCCCCCGCCCTCTGAACGCTGAGACAGATGCGGCGAGATGACTCTTAGGACCTCGGCTTGATGACTAGATAAGAGCAGACAGCACAGGCAGACAATTGTTGTTCTTGCCACAAAGGGCATTCTGGGGGGGCGGCCCTGCTAAGATCTCAGCCCAGCGGTCTCCCTGCGGGGGCCCAGGCACAGTGGCAGCACCACCGCAGTCCCAAATTCACAGTTATTAACTTAAATGACTGCCTTTACAGAGCACAGCGTGGCACCGACCCTCCGTCAATTCTCAGACCGTGCCGGGCGGCTTTTGTCTCTTGGCGCCACCTCGCCCCGCTCCCTGGCCTTTGGAAGGTGGGAAGGTGGCAGGGACATCCTCCCCCATCTGCTGGGGCCGGAGAAAACACACCTGTCAGGGAGAGAGGAGAGAGGTTGTTTAAGGTGCATGCTCACAGCAAGAGTAACCCTTCCTGGGGCCTAGAAGTGAGACCCAGAGGTGGTGGGTGGAGTTCTGGCCTGGGCTGTGGGAGCCCCAGTTCTGGTCCTGGCTCAACGCCTAATCACAAAGGGACCTTGGGCCCAACAGGTCTCTCTGGGCCTCAGTTTCCCCTGTAACAAACAAGAAAATAGAGTTTATTGGGGAGGCCGAATGTTTTGGTTTTGATATTGAAAAGAAAGAGCTTTTTAAGACATATGTTCTGTCTGAATATTTTGGAGTATTTAGGAGCAATACAATTCTAGTCTGTCATAATAAACTTAGGAAGGAAGGAGTGACTGAGGCCAGCAGCTCTCCTTCCCTCATCCGGGTGTCCCTGAAATGGACCTCTGACCCCATCCCATTTGTGTACTCGTTCTAAGGTCTTTAACTACATGGTGAAGAACTGGGAACAGACTGATCAAAAGTCAGCCTTTGCTAATGGAAGAAATCATCATAAATCAGGATTTAGGATCCATAGACTGACGTAGATGCCAGCGGGAATGCTAATCCCCGTGCCTCTTTCCAGGAATAAACTTGCCAAGTGAAAGTTTCCACTCGGCCAAGAGGGTGACTGATGTAAGGTCCAGCTTCTCTAGGAAGGCCCTTGATTTCTCCATATGCCATACCTCTGTCTACACCTCTGTACAGGGGGGTTATTTGTGGTGTGTTTGTGTCCTTCCCAGGCTGTGAATGCCCCTGGCAAGGGGACCACATCGTTGCTGTCTGCAGAGCCTGGCATAGGGCCTGGCAGGAGCAGATGCTCAGTGAACAAGCAGTAAGTGGAATCCTTGCTGAGCACCTACTGTGTGCCCAGCCATGTCAGGCATGTGTGGCATGCTGAGGACTGGTCTGATCACTGCCCTAAACCTGTGCCCAGGAGGAAAGCTGATTGGCTGACCGGGTTGAGCAGTGTAGACAGTGGGTGAAGGGCAGGAGAGGGTTCTTGGGGAGGGTCACCTGGCATGTGTCTTGGGGATGGACAGGAGTTAGGCAGGCAGCAGAGAAGAGTGAGGACATTCCAGGGGAGTGACCGACGTTCCCCATGCCAGGGAGTGCAGGATCTCTAGGAAGCATGTCCCATTCTATCCTTGCAACAGAGTTTACGGATGTTATGATCTCCATTTTACAGACGAGGAAACTCGGGCTGTGCCAGGTTAGGTGATTTTCCAAGCTCATTCACAGAGCTGCATTTGAGCTCGGGTGTGTCTAATGCCTAAGGTTGTGCTCCTGTGCAGGCCAGAAGGACTGCAGGGCCTGGGTGGAGTAGGGAGTGGGCATGGTTGGCAAGCAGTAGGGAGGGGATAGGCCAGGAACATTCTGGGGCCTCATACTTTCAGAGATCGGTCTCCAGTCCCCATCAGTCCTGGAACTTCCTGGCCAGTGGACCAGATTTTGTTTCCCCTTGGGTGGATGAGAAAATTGAGACTCAGAAAAAGAGAGTGATTTGCTGCTCTTCTAGAAATCTCTTAGGATAGGCACTGATGGAATAAGGGTGTCAGCTCAGAGAGGGCAGAGATGGGTCAGCTTGCTCTCCACTTTACTGCTGGGGCCAGGACAGTGCCTGGCTCATGGCAAATGCTAAGTAAACTTTTACAGAATGAATGAGTGAACAAATGGATGAATGTGGGAGCTGTCCAAGCATTGTGTATGTGTGTGTGTGTGTGTGTGTGTGGTTGGTGGTGTTGCCTTTAGAATAAGATCTAGATGGTCTTAGGAATTCTGGGAAGGGTATTCCTTTACCCACAACAAGGAGAGCTACACAGAGGGAGTTTGTAAGTCCTTGCTCTGTCTTTGGACCTGTGCGAGATAGACTCTGGAGCAAACATTCACTTATCTAACAACATGTTGGTGGGAATGGGAGCAGCAGCATCCTAAGTCTTTGGGGACAGAGCAGTGAATGAAACAGTCAGGGTCCCTGTGTTCAGCAGCTCACTTCTTAGTTGGGTGGCACAGAGAATAAATCAGGAAGCAAAAAAAGTTCCCTGAAACCATTACTGCGAGGTGATTTTTAGTGATAATTGCTATGCAGATGATAAAAGAGGGTAAGAATAATGGATCTGGAGGATGTACTGGAAAGGGGAGGATTAAGGGAAGGTCTTTCCTGCTTGGTGCAAATAGGCTAAATCTAGAGGAAGAGCATTTCAGGCTGAGCAAACTGCATGTGCAGAGCCCTGCGGCAGGCAGGGCTTGCTTTCCGGAGGAACAGGAGGAGGCCGCTATGGCTGGACAGTGAGTGGACAGGGAGGAAGCAGGAGGAGAGGACGCAAGTGGGAGGAGAGGACACAGGCAGGAGGATGGGGCCCACCGTGCAGGGCTGTGTGAGGGCGAGGCGGTGTGAGTTCTTGTAAATGCTACAGGAGGATTTTGGGGCAGGCCAGTTAGCATTCTCATATTCGGGTGTTGAAAAGATAAGCAAGTCCATTCATGAATGATGTAAGTGTGATGAATATACTGAAGAAGAAATAAAGGATGTCTGGTGGCGATGGTGGGGAACTTGGCTGTGTCAGAGGAGGTGGCATCGAGGTGAGATCTTGAGGCATCCAGGAAGGGACACTGGTGTACAGGGCTCCTGCTGGGTGGTGGGATGATGTGGCCCAAACTGACCCCATAGGGGATTTGCCCTGTGAGTAAGGGTGGCAGGATGGTCAGAGGGCAGACCTGGCAGGCCCTCTTCGCCGTGATGAGTAGAGTTATTGGCCCTGGGGAGCCACTGAGGGCCAAGAGGAGGAGTGACAGGCTCAGGTGGGCTCTTTGGAGGGACCGCTCCAGCTGCTGGTAGGGGACCCACTGGAGGGGTAGGCATGACAGCAGGGAACCAGTGACGAGGCTGGCTGGGGTCCCGAGCCAGGAGGTGGCAGCGAGAGGGCACAGACATGGACAGATTAGAGAGCGTCCTGGGATCCGGCAGGATCTGCAGGTCTGGTTGGTCCCATGACCTTCCTAAGAACAGAGGAAGCTCTCTGGGAGACGGAAGAAGTGCGCTGGGTTGAATGGTGTCCCCCTGACAAGAGATGTGTCTACCTAGAACCACAGGGTGTGATCTTATTTGGAATAAGGGTCTTTGTGGATGTAGTGAAGCTCAGACTCTCAAAGTCAGATCATTCGGAACTGGTGGCTCTTATTGTTTAGTCCCTAAGTTATGTCCAGCTCTTTTGCATCCCCATGGACTATAGCCCGCCAGGATCCTCTGTCCATGGGATTTCCCAAGCAAGAACACTGGAACGGGTGGCCATTTCCTTCTCCATTCTGAATTGGACTGGGCCTTAAATCCAATGACAAGCATCCTCAGAAGAGAGTGAGAAGATCTAGAAACCAAGGAGGAAGGGGATGTGAAGGCAGAGGTAGAGATGGGAGCGATGCGGCCACAAGTCAAGGAACACCAGAAGCCATCAAAAGCTGGAAGAGGCAAGGGAGCAGTCAGAGCACGTGTGGCCCTCCTGACAGTCTGGCTCCAGACTTGTGGCCTCCAGAACTATGAGATGATGCCTTTCTGTTGTTTTAAGCCATCGAGTTTGTGACCATTTGCTATAGCAGCCTAGGAAACACCACAGCGCCCAAGGAGAGACCTGACTGATGCTGCTCCAACTGTTACAAGCCCCAGCTTGGGCTCCTTTGAAGAGCTCTGCTCTGTTCCTGTTTTGCCGCCCTCCCCCTTGCTCACCCCCTCTCCTATATTAAAATAAGATTGAATTTTCTAGCTTGGGTTACTGAGCTTTCAGATCTGGAAACTGTGGCCATTAATCAGCTGTCACGGGATGTCGTAAACAAGGGGCTTTAAAAACCATGTTTGCTTTTTAGGCTGATAATACTTGGAGGTGAAGCCAGAGAGTTATACATAATGCATGCATTTTAATGGGCCGCGCACTACAGCCCTCTTTAGTCGGAATGATTCGTTTTAATGTTCAAAATAAATATCAGAGACAATTTGCCAACAAAGCTGATTTTCTCCGCCCGCCATTAACTTAATCTTTATACCTCAGCCTAATGACAGAGGGGCTGGGGGTGGGGGGTGGTGCTTTGTATTTCACGTAATGGAGAGACGCAGTCAGTACGGTCATGAGCCGTAGGTGACAGACAGCTCGTCCCAGTTTGCTCAGGACAGCCCTGCTTTATGCTCAGTGTCCTGGAGTAATTATTCTGAGATTGGATCAAGTGGGATTGCCAATGTCCAACTATTTTTGACCTACAAAATAGCAATTCCATATGGTTTACTCAAAACATAGAAAAGTTATAAATTAGTTTGGGATTAACATACCTACCCTAATATATAATAGATCATCAACAGGGACCTACTGGATAGCACAGGGAACTCTACTCAATAATCTTTAATAGCCTATATGAGAAAATAATTTGAAAACGAGTGGATATATATGTGTATATGACTGAGCCGCTTAGCTGTACATCTGAAACTAATAGAACATTGCAGATCAATGATACTTCAGAATAAGACAATTAAATCAAAAAAGGAAACAAAACAAAAAACCATAAAGTACTGTTTTGAACCTTGAATAAAAAAACAGAGAAGTTCCCTGATTTATATGATAAATGATATCTGGCACTACAAATGCCCTTTAGTCTATTGATGGGAAAAATGAGGCTCAGAGAGCTGAGAAATGTTCCCTGGAGCTACTGAGCTTCACAGAGGCTGAGTTGTAGGCTCCCTGGGTGCCCCATGCTCCTGTTCCCAAGTCAAGTGTTTTTCTCTTGTTGTTTAGTCGCTAAGTCATGTCCGACTCTTTGTGACCCCATGGGCTGTAGCCCGCTAGGCTCCTCTGTCCATGGGATTCCCCAGGCAAGTATATTGGAGTGGGTAGCCAGTTCCTTCTCCAGGGGATCTTCCCAACCCAGGACGGAACCCACATCTCCTGCATTGCCAGGCCCATTCTTTACTGCTGAGCCACCAGGGAAGCCCATCTGTACCTGCCTCCTCTTGAGTCTTCTGCCCTGAGGGCTTCCTTCTGTCCTTCTGAAAGGCAAACTTTGGAGTCACACACTCGTTTCACAGCCCGGCTTCCTGGGGTGATGTTTTCTAGGGGATACCCTGGCTCTGGCACCGCAGTCTACTCCCTATGAGTCCTAAAAACCCAAAACACATAACCATGGGAATGAGGACCACATACTGACCATTCATTAGTTTTGAAAACTGATACATAATTGCAGTAAGATAGGATCCCTCCTTCTTGACAGGAGAGACAGGATGAATGTCTCTCTAGGTGTAGAGGACATTAACTCACTTAACGTCCTTGTGCAATTCTGGTAAGTGGGGGAGGAATTCAGATGGGGAGGAGATCAAGGTGTGGGATTTGCTGAACAAGGCTGATTTTAAACCCACAGTGACCTTGCAAAAAGGGGAGTGTCTTCTCCCCGTGCATCCCCCAGAAAACTCACATCTACTTGATGGTGGGTCTGTGTGTGTTGGGGTGGGTGGTTTCTGGAGACCCCTGTCCTGGGAGACCGCTGCTGGGCACACAGAGAGGGCATGAAACATGGTAGACCTTGCCCTGCCCACCAGCCCAGGTGAGTACAGGGCTCTGCGTCTCTTACTGCAGAGGAGGATCCCTCCGCCAGACTGAGCTGCAGAGGGAAGAACATGCGCTTCAGAGTTGTTCATTTTTTCTTTATTCATTCAGTGCATAAGGAGTCCTCAAGTGCCAGCTGTTCTGCTAAGTATCAGGATAAATTCCCCTAAAAATCCAGGTTTCTGTCTTTCTGTAAAAATTGTAAGATCTGGCTCATGACCTGGCATTCCTGCCTGGCATCGCTGGAGCTGAGCTGTGGCTGCTCTCCTTAGCATCACCTTCGACCAGCCCATGTCACCCTTCTAGGCAGCCTGCCTGGCCCCTGCAAGTGTTAGATTTTGGGAACCCTGGTTTAGTCTATGCTTCCTGTACCAAAGGAAGGTGCCCAAGAAATTCTTGCTGTTTGTTACATGAAACTGACTCAAGATGGTTCTCCAAAGAGGTCCTGAACTTCTTTCAAGCCTTTTTACAGCTTAGTCTAAGTGCCCTGGGATTCTGGAGGACAGCAAGTCCTACCCCCGACCCCGGCCCCAGCTCCCAGGAAGCTCAGATCTGGAAGGGACCCTGATGGACCAGCACCCTGCTTAGTATTCTAGGAGAAGTGGGTTCACAGTATTATGGGTACAACAGCCTTGGTGAGAACCCAGAGTCGCCCAAGCACTTGGAGGACAATTTGGCCACATCTCTCAAAGTTTGAAAAGCCCATGCCCTTTGGCACAGTTGTTCCAGGGCCACAGACCACAGGTGTGTTTGCAAAAGTGCATTAAGATATAGACGCAAGCCTGAGTATTAATGAATGTTTGTAACAGCAACTAGAAGCCACCAAAATGTCCATCCAGGGGCTGAGTATATAAGATATGATGCTTCCATGCCAAGTGGCTGCAGGAGAGAATATAGCTGTTTTTGTGCTTATATGGAGAGATTCAGAGTTGCATTTTCAGCAAAATAAAGCCAGGGGCAGAAGCGGGTATATAGGAACACATTTGTATTATCAAAAAAGGACTGTTGAAAGTGTGGCCTTTGGCACAGCCTACTGGGGTGTAAGTTTCTGCTTTCCTGCTTACCAGCTGTGTGACTTGGGAAAGTCACTTGACCTCTTTAGGTTTAGTTACCTCGCCTGTACAATGGAGCTAATAATAGTGTCTGATCGTAGGGCTATTATGAGGTTTCAGTGTATTTCATACACATAAAACATAACTAGTGCCGGGCCTAGAGTAAGTCCTCGTTAGTTAGTCTTGTTACTATATATACTTGTATAATTTTTTTTTTTCCCTAAAAGAAACACAAAATGTTAGTAAGGGCTAACAATGCAAGTTGCTTAGAGCAGTGTGTGGCACATCAAAAGGGCTTATTGAGTATGTGCTGTGTGTATGTGCTAAGTCGCTTCAGTCGTGTCCAACTCTTTGCAACCCCATGCACTACAGCCCGCCAGGCTCCTCTGTCCGTGGGATTTTCCAGGCAAGAATATTGGGTTGCCATTTCTTTCTCTAGGGGATCTTCCTGACCCAGGGATTGAACCTGCATCTCTTAGGTCTCCTACATTGGCAGGCAGGTTCTTTACCACTAGTGCCACCTGGGAAGCCACTATATAGACTTTTATAATTTATTTTCCCCTTAAAGAAGCACAAAATGTTAGCAGGGGGCTAGTTTGGGAACTGAGGGCAGGGAGTCCATGTGGAAGGTGAGACTTCCTTTTTATTCTATACATCTTTAGGAAAAAAGTTCAACATTTTTATCAAAGGCATTTTATACTTTTATTTCTAAATCAGTTAAATACACGCATCCACGCATACACATATCACAGAGGAAGAAGCTATTTCTTTCTGGAGTGAAGTGGGAGCTGTGAAGGTTAATTGAAGAGGTTATAGTGAAGCTGGACCTTAAAGGATCATCCAGGCAAAGAAATGGGCTAGGGGATGGTTTACTGAGTGGAAGAGCTGGCATGTGCAAATGTCCTGAGGCCTGAAAGGTCAGGGTTCAGGGTCACAGAGGGTCACAGAGGAGCTGGCGGGGTGAGGGTTCTCAGAAGTGCTTGTGGACAGAGCCCAGGCCTCATGTCCTCAAATTCACGCATGTTCTCAGATGAGGGAGAACAGATTATATGTTTTTGAGTAGATATCAATACACAAAATCCCCATTTCCCAGATCTAAAAACTGAGGCACAGAAATGTGAAGTGATTTTCCCAAGATCGCCCATCAAATCAGAGGTACAGAGTTCCTCCTGACCTCTAGTGTCATCTTGTTCTATGTAGTGCATGCTTGACCGGTCCCACCAGCTAGCATCTCAGTGTAAGGTTTGGGAAATGAAGGTTTGGAGGGCAGATTACTTGTTAATTTCTTGTAGTCTGTCTCCTCACTCAGCCATTAGCTCTAGTAAGGCAGGAACTGTGACTGTTTTGTGGGCTAATGCATGCCCCAGGGCTCAGGACAATGTCAAGTACATGGTAGGCACACAGTAAATGTTTGTTGAACGCATGAATAAATAAGGTCACCAAGAAATCAGGGACAACCACAACAGGAATCCAGGCTCTGCACCCCCAGGCCGGGCTCTGTCCATTGCACAAGGAAACCTAGATTCCAGAGCAAGGCTGTTGTTGCTGTTGTTCAGTCTCTCAGTCGTGTCCAGCTCTTTGAGGCCCCAGGGACTGCAAGCACATCAGGCTCCCCTGTCCTTCACCATCTCCCAGAACTTGTTCAGACTCATGTCCATTGAGTCAGTGATGCCATCCAACCATCTCATCCTCTGTCGTCCCCTTCTCCTCCTGCCTTCAATCTTTCCCAGCATCAGGGTCTTTTCCAATGAGTCAGTTCTTTGCATCAGGTGGCCAAAGTATTGGAGCTTCAGCTTCAGCATTAGTCCTTCCAATGAATATTCAGGACTGATTTTCCTTTAGGATGGACTGGTTTGATCTCCTTGCAGTCTAAGGGACTCTCAAGAGTTTTCTCTGGCACCACTGTTTGAATGCATCAGTTCTTCTTTATGGTCCAACTCTTACATCCATACACGACTACTGGAAAAACCATGGCTTGGACTATACGTACCTTTGCCGGCAAAGTAATGTCTCTGCTTTTTAATATGCTATCTAGGTTTGTCATAGTTTTTCTTCCAAAGAGCAAGGGTCTTTTAATTTCATGACTACAGTCACTGTCTGCAGTGATTCTGGAGACCAAGAAAATAAAATCTGTCACTGTTTCCATTGTTTCCGCCTCTATTTGCTATGAAGCAATGGAACTGGATGCCATGATCTTCATTTAGCATTGCTGTTTGTTTGGTTGTTCATAGTATCATTGCTCCCATCCTGGCATCAGGTGCTCCAAAGATGAAAGCACTTAGCGTTGCTGGAACACTCTGTCTCCAAGCCTTTGCATGCACTGTGCCTTTTGCCTGAGTGTCCTTCAACCCCTGGGCATTGAGTCCCACCTGCTCACGCTTCGCGGCTCAGCTCTCCTGGCCTGCCTTGCTTCTCAGAATCTCTCTGGACTGGAGGCTTTTCCCTCTGGGTGCCCCCTGAGGGCCTCGTGCCCTAAAGTGCAGGCCCTCCTTCTGCTGGCTCCTATCTGCTATCTCCCACCACTCCAGGGGACTTGCCCTTGCTCTCTGTGGCCCTTGCATGTCTTTCTCCAACTTCAATTCCCCTTGGACCAGTGGTCTAGGCCCCTTGCTCCCCTAGGAGGTGATCAGCCCCACTCTTCAGGAAAAGAGAACTGAGCCTCAAAGAAGGTTCAATTCCCAGCTCTGCCACTCCCGACCTCTGTGCCTGAGGCAAGTGACCTTGTGTCTCTGAGCCTCAGTGACCTCATCTGTGCAATGGGGATGATAATGACACCCACCTGACAGGTTGTTATGGCGGTCATGTGAGCTGACCTGTAGAAGCTGTCTGAAGGTGGCTTCTCCTAAGGGCTGAGTGCGAGCTGTTACTATGGTTGCTATGTTTGTTGCTGTGGTTATCAATTCTCCCAAGACCCACTGCCAATATAGAAGTGGGGTTTCCTGGTTGGACGGGTCACCTGCTGCTGAAATCACACCCTTTTGGCCTCACCAATCTCCCTCCCACCTTGGAGGCTGGCTCAGCAGCCAGATTTTAAGAATGGAGGTGTGCTAGGGTTTCTCCAGGGGAGTTGGCGATGCCCTTCTCTCCTCCGGGGGTGGCTCTCAAGGAGAGGGCCAGCGAATGGCCAGTGATGTTGAAACAACAGTCTCCTATTTGCTGTGAGGGTCCTTGATGTTGTGACTTGCTTCTGTGCCACCTCCCTATGTCTTACTCGTCAGATATGGTCCCTGGGGACCGAGCAGGACTGCCTGGCTCCCTTGAGTTCCTTTGTTCAAGGCACCTCTGCTCCCTCCAGAAACTTTCTCTCTACTTTCCAGGTGATATCCCTGTCTGGGGAAAGCACAGCTCAAGTCACAGCAAGAGATGGCAGAGAGGACCCGGCCTGGGACCCTGGGGAGCCTCTGAACCTCCATCCTACCCCAGCTTGCTGCGTGACCTTGAGTGCAAAGCTCTACCTCTCTGAGCTTCAATTTCCTTACCTAGGGATTAAAGAGTTTGTACTCTCTAAGAAATTCTGAAAACTCTCTTTGTCTTAACCAGGAAAAGAAAACTAAGTCTTTTATTCAGAGTTGTTGCTGCTGTTATTGTGTGTGTGTTTTTGCCTGGAATGCCACTCTCCCTCCTTTGCTCAGGAAGGGCTCACTTTAGGTATGCCTTCTTCCTCCAGGAAGCCTTCCCTGACTACTCTCCATGGATAGGTTAGGGCTCCTCCTCTGGGCACTCAAAACCTTAGACATCCTTCCATCAAGGTACCATCTCTTTGTGGTACAACAGTTTCTGTCCCTCCCCATCACCCCTCCTCCCCCGCCCTCTGCCCCCACCGTTTGGGAGAATCCAGAGGGCAGGTGCGGTGTGTCCTGCATCTTGGAACTTCCATCCTTAATAGAGAGCCTGGTCCGAGAGGGCCTCACTCAGTATTAGTTGAAGTGCCCTAACATTAGACAAGGGGAGAAGATTTCTGGACTTTCTGATTAGGGCAGTTTCCTGGGGGCAAGGGGAGGGCAGGGCATGTCCTGCTTTCCGGGTCTGTGAGGCCCTCCTGAAGCATCTTTGAATGACAGAGCTGGGCAAGTGTCCAGGAGAAGAGAGGTGAGATCCTCCCCCTCTGAGGGTAGTGAGATTTTAACCTGCTTTTCCAGGCCTGACTTTGTTCATGGGCCATGCCAGAGCCCTTGGTTTCCCCGAACGAAGCCCGCTCCATCCCTCAGGGCCCACAAAGCACGGCCCGGCCAGGCTGGGGCAGCTGGCACGTCCTCTCTGATCCTCCCTTTCATTTCGGGCCTCTCTGAACATCCGGCCCTGTGCCCTTGGTCCTCTGCGCTCAAAGCTTCACAGACACAGCTCAGCGGGAAGCGAGAGTCGCTCTGACCCCTCTAGTCTCTTAAACTCTTGTAAAGGAGAAATACCCTGACGAGAGTCTTCTGTCAGATTTACATTTTTTTTTTAATGCCAACTACCGCTCCACGGGTTTCAAAATGGGAACGCTGGGCTCCACGGTGAGGATCAAGGCACAGGCAGAGAGCCAGTGGCTGACTTCCTTCTTCACTCCCTGCTCTGGGCTCAGGGCCAGTGCCTTCTCCAGCTGCCCAGGAAGAGCAGCCACCAGGCCACCTCCAGCCAGGCTCAATGTCCCCATCCCCGTCCCCACCCACTCTGGCTCCTCTGTGGTCCTCCTCACCTCACACCAAGCACATTCCTGCCTCTGGATTGCGGGGTGCCCTGCCTCCCACTGAACATCTTCCTCCTCTCCTAGCTCCTCACCTGTCTCTGTCCTTGGAGGAGCCCTCCCTGGACCAGGAGGGAGATTATCCTTCTGCTCCACCCTTTAAGGCCACCTCTGGAACCCAGTGTCAGGAAATACAAAGGTTTGGAGCCTGCGAGTATGTTTGTGTGCTCAATTCAATTGTGTCTGACTCTGCAATTGCATGGACTGTAGCCTGCCAGACTTCTCTGGCCACGGGATGATCCCAGCAAGAATATTGGAATGGGTTGCTATTTCTTCCTGCAGGAGATCTTTCCAACCCAGGGATTGAACTCCTGTCTCCTGCATTGGCAGGTGGATTCTTTACCACTGAGCCACCTGGGAAGCCCCAGAGTGTGAAAGATCTGGGTGTAAAGCTTAACTGTCTATCCACTGGCTTTTGCAAACTGGTAACTCACTAACCATCCCCATGCCTCAGGTTCCCCATCCGAAAAGTGGGTATGAGAGCACCCGTCTCTGGCCTGGAGGACAGAGCGGTTAATGTGTGTGACTTGCCCGGTTTTGAGCCCCAGTGTAGCTCTGCTCCAAGCCTGGCCCCAGGACCAGCACCATCTCCACACTGTTTAGTACCGTGGAATTTTGACGAAAATGTGAGCTGCACTAATTTATGTTGCAGGATGCGGGAATCGAGGGGTACTGGGGAAATGAGAAATGAACACATTTTCAATAAGTTTCCTGTATTTTTCTACATTTGCTTCTTTCTGTCCCCCTTCTCTACAAGGATGGTGTTTAAAAAGTTAATGCACATTTAAGTTTATTACAGAAACTAAGACTAAGAATTAGACACTGGTTCAGCAACTTGGTGTTACCATAACATCTTAACTTACTTCACAAAAGTATCTTTAACAGATTAGAGGATGAATTGATTGCAAATGAAAAGTGGTCCTTTCACACTGAGAATTTGAGAAGCCTTGTCTTGGCATGGAAGTTCATCCTTCCGTCCATCCATCCATTGAGTTAGGCTCTCATCATGATGTTCCGAGGAGTTAAATTGACTCCTGGCTGTGACTCCTCATTTATTGAGTCTCTTGGGGCAGAGGAGGAAGGTGGGCACGTCCCTACATTTCCTCCAGGGGATGGGCAGAAATAAGTTTGCTTAACAAGGCTCAGGTAATTAGACTCACTTGACATTATCTTTAGGGTGAGTAGGGTAGACCAGGAGAGGCTCTGCCCCCAGTTCCCACCTCTTGTCCTCGCTTGGTACTGCCTTCTTTTTTGATGGAATAAACTCTGGGCAGAATTTACTTTTTCCTTCATCTTTCCCAAAGTCAGAATCAGAGTTTGCCCCCCTCCCATTTTCTTTTATTATAGAAACTGGGAAAATGACAAGTAATTGTTTGAAGATTTTAGAAAGATTGCATTTTGTTTTGCAACTATCAGCTTAAAAATAATGTTTAAGAGATTATGAATGGGCGATTAACTATTTTTTCCATTACTTCCCTCTCAAAATAAAAACTGTAACGACTGTGATATGCACAGTAAAATGGAGGCCTCGCTATCTAAAACCAGGGGAGAAAACAAGTAACCAGTGTCCCTTTTGGGGTGAAATTCTACCTGTCACACCTTGGAGAAGGCTGGGGCAGGCAAGGTGGTGAATGTCGTCTAAACAAATATGGTCTCCATGTGCTAATTTCTCTCCATCGCCCCATCCCTCCCCACTCCTTATATCAACAGCAGTTATGGGGATTGTAGTCAAATTCACTATTTACTGCCTTTCCTGAGTCAGTTAGTTTTGGGTGAAAATAGTTTTTGATGCGGCTCTATTGCACCATTTCAGCGGGTGTTTATCATTTAAAAGGAACAATTTTAATACCTACATTTGCCTTACAGTATGAGCCATAAATGTGATTTAGGCTTCCCTTTATAATAGACTCTTGCAAGCGATTGCCCAGGCTCCAGAAGAACCATTCCTCCAAGTGGTGGTCATGAAAGTGAACAGGCTTTTGCTTCTTTTACAGAAGTTTTCCTTTTTAAATACCTTTTGAAATTATTGAACGAGAGCTGGATAAATGAGCTGATTTGTGCGCCTTCCTCTCAGGGAATCTGGAGCTCCTGGCGATGTCTTGGGGAGGGGTGGTTCTCTCACTGTGGGAGGTAAGGCCCAGGAGGTGTGGTGACGATGCTGTATTGATGTCCAGGGGCTGTTCGTCCTCCCTTCTGCATCCTGCTTCTCTGGCCTCCAGCTTCCTCATCTATAAGAGTGAAGGTGGTGACAATAATGTGGATCCCCTAGATCAGTGCTACTCAGTGAGGTTTGCAGGCAGGCAGCCTCAGTATTACCCAGGAACTTACCAGCAAGGCAGTTTCCCTGGCTCTGCCCAGACCGGCTGTTATCAGAATCTGAGGGTGGGGTCCAGCAACCAGTTTTATCAGCCCTCCAGGTGATTCCAGTGTATGCTAAAATTTGAGCCTGGAGCCTGGAGCCTGTGAAACATCTGGGCAAGCCATTGAAAGAGTTCAGGAGTTCCTTTAGCCGAAAGGTTTTCTCACCCTGGGAAGTTGTAGGCCCAAGGCATGCTTAGGACCCAAGCTGGCTTATGACAAAAATTGGCCAGTGTTGGATACCACAAAGAAAGATTGGATATTGATAAACTGGTGTGTGTGTCCTGAAATGACAAGGATGATGGTGAAAAATCTGGAAGATGAGACTTTGTCCTGTTTGTTCAGAATTACCCAATAAATACCACTGGTCCCCAAGGCCCTCTCCCACACTACCCTGCTGTGCACTTGGGCATCGGCATGTTTTACTCAGAGAATAAAAGAAGCCATTAGGAGCTAAGGCAGAGACAAGGAGACTGCCTTCCAGTTCCTGGAGGTCTGGACCATTGATAAAAAAGTTGACGTCTATGCAGCCTTAGAGATGCTCCTGGAGAAGAGGTGAGAAGAAGGCGTGTTCTACATCCCTGGAGACACGTAGACAGAAGCAGGTGACCGTGGTCCTGCTCACCACCAAGGGTGCTCCTACTTTTTGTTCCATCCACAGCTGACCTTCTTGTGGCCGCTCTTCCCCAGGGTGGGAAGGCCATAACCTCATGAATGAGGAAAGCCCTCCTGCATGGATATGCCACTTCCTGCTGAGAAATGCCTCCATTTGGGGGAAAAATGGGATTAATTTTTAGCGGAAGCCGCAGTGGCTGAACGTGCAGTTTTCAAATTGTTGACTATGATATTAAGTAACAAGCAGACTCCTGTCCAATGGATGTTATTAAAATTAACTGTTTTAGCACTACATTTAGAATCAAAACCAATCTGTCACTCCTAAATTGGTTTCTTTCAGCTGCTATTTGTGGTTAAAATGAACAGTTTTAACAATTGCATCTCCAGTGCAAATCATAAACTTGATTTACAGGAAAACACTTAATTTACTGCATTTGACTGTGCACCAGAGCTGCCAATTATCTGACTGTAAATTTCCCCGCTTGGTTATTTGCTTCTTAAGCAGCAGGCTTGGTCCCGTTGCCTCACTTGCAGTTGGGCCTAAGGCCCTACCTGGGGTTTTAGCCTCCAATTTAGGGTTTTGTCTGTGAAGAGTTGGGTGCTCAGAAGTAGATGGGGATTTATATGGAGCTGGAGCCCTGAGGGCCCTCTGTTCTGTGCTGATTCATGTTGTAAAATATTGAGTGGATTAGCAGTGCCATTTAACCCAATCTGGGTGAGCCATGATGGAGGGAAAAATCTGTGTGTTTGAGCAGGAAGGCCCTTGGAGAAAACAATAAATGATTCACTCATTCACTTGTTCATCAAATAGTTGATTAAACAGCCATTTTCCATTGCAAGGAGCTATAGGCTATGCTGCGATGGATGCACACTTCGTGGTGTCTGCCCTCAATGAGTTCACAGTCTAATAGGAAAGACACATGCTGGACATCATCACTTCATGATATAGTAAATCATCTCCTTAATGGTTGACTGTTAAGGAGCTGAAGCACTGGGCCCCCTGAGAGGCAATAGCTCTGCTCACTGGTACCAGGGCCAGGGTGGGGAAGATGAGATGCTGAAGCTTTGTACAAGTTCTGTTTGAACGGGATCTTGATGGGTCAGTAGGAATTTTTCAGGTAGAGAAGGAGAGCAAAGAGCATCCCAGGCAGAGGGAGCAGCATTAGCCAGGGAGGAGCAGGGTATTTTTTTTCAGTGAGGGGTGCATTGTCCGGTATGGCAGGAGGGAAGAGACCACAGAAGTCGGTGGGAGGCGAGACTGCTTGGAGGTCTCGCCTCCAAGGAGGAGGAGGAGGAGGAGGAGGAGGAGGAGGAGGAGGAGGATTGTCTGTTTAAAAGAGTTTAGATTCTGCCCGGTTGCAGTTGAACTCCTCTTCTAGCTAAGCAAATGCAAGTCCACGGCTCTGAAATGGCCCTTGTCAGTCGGAAGGGACTGTGAATGCCAAGAAGTTACAGTATGGAGGAGGGTTTCCTGGTATTTTGAGAAGTCAGGAAGCATATGCAAACCACATGCAAATGAGATGCAAGCCAGCACCTGCTCGTATTGTGCTGTCAGCCGGCTCTGCAGCAGGGAGGGTCCTGTGCATCTCAACAAAGGTGAACAAAAGTAGCTGAGCTACAATACAGCCTGAGGCTCCATAGAAAAATACAATTGCCCCAAGACTTTCCCTCCAGGAGCCCTTCTGTAGAAGGCAGTGTCTCACAGGGAGAGTGAAGGCCCGGAGTTTAGGCCCTAAGGGTGCAGGATGAAGGCCCCACGATTGCCACCCAGAGGGAGCACAGGACTCAGGATTTTCCGGATGTGGTTTCTACTGGGGCCAGGAGATGGGCTGGGAGGCTGGCTTGGGAGGCTGGGTTCTCATCCCCTCTGCATGCCCCGCTCCTTTGCACTCCATGTCCCCCTCAGCAAGGGATCAGTGAGATCTACGTTGAGCGAGTCGGGGGTCTGTGCTTTTCTGCTGATTGTCCAGCTCTGCGGCCCCTCTGAGCCCCACGGGGTGGGGGTGATCACTGAGATGGTGATGGTATTTCAGGCTGTTTCTCCTCACAAGGGACTTGGGGAGGGGGTAGCCTCCTCCACAGGGCCCTCCTATGCCCCTGAGCTGTGCTGGAGAGCTGCTGTGGGCTTGGGTGCCCAGGACCACTGAGGAATCCTGAGAGGAGTTTTCACTCTGACTCTCTTTTTCCTCAGGAATTCTATCAAGAAACAAGATGACAAGGACCCTTTGCCCACGCCACACCCCCTCCCCTCCACTCCACATGACAAAGGGATGGAGCGGTGAGCAGCACCTGGACCCTGGAAGCTTCCAGGGCTGACTCTTCCCAATCTGCTGTGTTGTTGTTGTTAAGCCGCACAGTCATGTCCAACTCTGCGACCCCATGGACTGCAGCACGTCAGGCTTCCCTGTCCATCACCATCTCCCAGAGCTTGCTCAAACTCATGTCCATTGAGTCAGCGATGCCATCCAGCCATCTCGTCCTCCGTCGCCCCCTTCTCCTGCCTTCAATCTTTCCCAGCATCAGGGTCTTTTCTGATGGGTTTCTGTGTACCTTGAAACCAAACTAGATATCTCACATAAGAAATTTTCCTGTTGAGAGTCAGCCCGTCTTGATCTGAGCCCCTTTGGGGCAGGGGCTGCTGGACAAACATTTTGGAGAGCCGGGGTGGCATGGATGGCCAGGTCTTCAGAACAGACTGCCCCCTCAGGTCCTGGCACCCCATGGAGGGAGGTTCGCTGCATCTGTGGGTCCTGGGGTGGGGTGTGGGGGCTCTCAGCGGCTCGAGCATGTCGGGACCCCCTGCCTCGTCTTCCCGTCTCCTTTTCTCTCCCCTTGTCTCTCCTTCCTCCTCTCTGTTTACCTCCCTTGCGTGCCTGACTCATTCTCCCATCTGGTTCTTTCTGTGCGCTTTCTCACAGTCTCTTGGTCTGACTTCCTCCTATCTGCTCTCCCTGCCTCTGTCTCCCTGGGGACCGCTGCCTCCACCTCCCTTTCCTTGCCTGGCTTCTGGAAGCCGGCTCCCTCTCCCCTTCTCCACAGTCTTCCGCCTCTACACCTCCTCTCTTCTCCCATCTACATCCACCCCCACCTCCCCCCATTCAGCTCCCAGCTCCTGGTGGGCACTTTAGGGCAAACTGAGGGAAGGTCTCTGATGAGGGTGGGAGGGGCAAGAAAGGAGAAGACAGAGAACCACCGGCCTTCAGCAGGTGGCACTGTTGGGTGACTTTTGCTTGTGAAATCTTTCAGGACTGAAAAAAATGCACTGGAATCTATTGGCATTTGAGAGTCCTTCTCTCTCTTTCTTTTTTTTTTAAATAAAAATAATGACTCTCATTTCCCGGGCATCATTAAACAAGGTGCAGTGTTTGTGTGTGTGCAGGCGTGTGTGTGAATGCAGATGTCTGCACATGAGCCTGTAGGGCTGGAGTGTAAGGGGTGTGTGAGCCCATGGCCAGCGTGTCCCTGTCCATGTGTACGTGTGTGGTGGAGGTGTGCATGTAGGAGTGTTTGTGTGCAGCTCTGTGACTGTGGGTTTTCAGGGGCTCAGTCTTACCAGTGTTAGTGGTGTCTATACATGTGTATCTGTCAGTGTTGGGCCCATGGATCTGTGCCTGTGTGTAGCTGCGAGCGTGTGAGTGTGTAGGTGCATGGGTGGGATTGTGTGGGGATCACAGGTGATGTATTTGTGTTCTTACACATGCCCTCTGGTGGCAGTTTAGCATAGTGGATAAGAGGGAGCCGTGGACTCGGGCCTCCAGGTTTAAATTCTGGCTTCACATTTGTAGCTGTGTGATTTTGACTTAGTCACTTAACATCTCTGAGTCTCAGATTCTTCATGTGAAAAATGAGCTGATAATAATACGTCTCTCTCTGGATGACTATGAAGATGAAGTGTGATCATCCCATCAAGGGCCTGGCAGGGTGCCGTCACAGTCTCAGAGCCACGATGTGACAGTGTGAGGGTCAGCAGGCCATGGCCTCCTGCTCTGGTTCCACTGGTTGGCCAGGCTGGACTTGCAGGACCAGAGGCTTGCAATGCTGCTCTCTCCAGGAGCTTAGAGGCCCAGGGTGGGGCAGGGGCCTCCCACAGTTCCCTGAGTCTGTAGGACGGAACCAGGGCTGGATGGATCCCCATGGTGGAGACCCAAGAACTGGAGGGGACCTCAGGGGCCATGACTTCAGCTCCCCATGTGAGGAGGGGAGAGAGCAGCCCAGGGGCCAGGGCCTAGTCAGGGCCAGGCCAGTGTCAGAGGACACTAAGTCAGGCTGATTCCCAGCCTGGGGCCTGAGGGCAGAGAGGCTCCACTCCTTGTAACCTTAGCTCCTTCCTCTTGTCTCTTTTCCTCTTCTTCCTTGTCTATTATAGCACTTTCTTACAGCTGGACGTGAAGACGGGGAGACATCTGTTCTGGGTGTCCACTGAGGTGTAACAGTCATCCTCAAACTTAGTGTCTGGGAAAAATTCGTTATCATTGTGCCCGATTGTGGGTTGATGGGGCTCAGCTGGGATTTCCTGGAGTGGCCTGACTGAAGCACACCTGAGAAATGCCCACCTGCCTCCCTCCTGTGCTCAGCTCCTCAGGTCCCTGGCTTCTCACTGGGCAGCATTCCCTCCTCCTGACCCCTCTGCACAACGTGGGCCTCTCCCAGCAGGGTGGACTCAGGGTAGTTGCACTTTTTACATGGAGGCTGGCTCCAGGGTACAGAAAACAGAGGTAACTGGGCTAGTTAGGGGCTGTGCCTTGTACCAACCATGCCATTTTCTGTATTTTACTGGATAAAGCGGGCTTCCTTGGTGGCTCAGTGGTAAAGAATCCACCTGCCAATGCAGGAGACACAGGTTTGGGCCCTCGGCCAGGAAGATCCCCTGGAGAAGGCAGTGGCCACCCACTCCAGTATTCTTGCCTGGGAAATCCCATGGACAGAGGAGCCTGGTGGCCTACAATAGATTGGGTCACAAAAGAAGTAGGACACAACTTAGCAACTAAATGACAGCAATTGAATAAGGCAGTTGTGGGCCCACCCAAATTCAAGAGGGCAGAGAAACAGAAGCCACTTCTCTATGGAAGAGAGCAAAGTGGTATTGCCAGGGAGCCTGGGGGCAAGTGATGGTGGCGTGGGCATCTTTGCAAACGCAACCCCCCACAGCATCCTCGTGATGCTGTAAGAGGACGACCTCCAGAGCATTCCTCTCTGTCACTGCACCCAGCTCTCTGAGCGGCAGGGCTCTCCTGGCCTCCTTTCTCCCTGTGTGATCTCAGGCAGCTCGCTTCACTCCCCAGCATCTCACTCGGCGCATTTGTGAAGTAGGAGGATGGTACTAGAGCCCACCCCAGCCAGCTTGCAGCATACCGCCTGGTGCACAGCGAGGCCTCAGAGGTGTCCCTGTTACTGTCTTCATCCTTGCCTGCCCTTCAGCTGAGGAAATAGAGGCTCAGGGAAGTTAAGGGGTTGCCCAGAGCTGCACAGCTTGGAAACGCCTGAGCCGGTCCTGGAAACCCAGCGTTGTCCGTCTAAACTCCATGCTGTTCTCTGGAGGCTTCGTGCTGCTGAGAGAGAGCTCAGAGGGGCTAGGGAGCAGGGAAAAAATGGAAGACTAGGAGCTAAGGGAGTCATTGTCCTGTCTCAAGTTCTAGGTCATGTCAACATCCAGTCTCACAGGCTGTCTCCTGATTCATCGCTGTCTCTTCTGTCCCAAGGCCCCCATTTTGATTCTGGCCCCTACTCCTGGGAGCAGTGTGGGACCAGCTCCTGACTCCTCCCAATGGGGAGTCATTTCACAGCTTCCCCAACTCCCCTCCCACCCAAGCCCCCGGGTCCTCCCTGCTGCCCAGGGGGAAACTGAGGCCTGGAGAGGTCACATGGCTCCCCCAAGTGCCCCAGGGCTGGCGGTGCTGCAGCTCCGATTCCCCTGGGCATTTGTCTGCTGCCCCTGCTCTCTCACTTCCCTCCAGCAGGCCTGCATGAACCTCCCGACCTGCATCCCGAGATGATGGTACCCTTACGTTCCCGGCTCTCCAAGCCCTGCCGTGTTTCCTGACTGTGCTTGCTGGAGCTCCATTCCCATGAGAAGCTCCATGACGAAGTGTCTGTGGTCAGATGATCTGGGAGACGTGGCTCCCCTCATCCCTGCCTTCTCAGGGACCCGCCCTGTATGTCGCAGTGAAAGGGCCCCTGAGGAGCCCCAGAAAAGAAACGGGTTCACTTTGTCTTAAGCCAAGGTTTTGCCAAATTTAATCAGAGCGCCGCCCCTCCTGGTTCCACGCACACACCTTCTTCTGTTTCACAAAGTCACTTTTTAACACCTGTTTTCAGAATACTTTTTAAGGAATGTGGCCTAAGCAATAAAGCCCAAATGTCTAGCTTTGGTGTTGAAAGGAAGAGTGGCATAGCAGTCTTCAATCCCATTTTCAGTTTTCTGTCTCTTGGATTTCAAAGAATCCTTCTCCCTGGCATTCCCTGGTCCACACAGGACCGGTGGCCTCTCCTCTCCCTGTTTGCACTCAGACCTCTCCCTTCATCCCTTCAGGGACACGCCCAGCCAGGGGTCACCTCCCTGGGTGGGCTGTGATGGTTGTGTCTCTCTCTGCGGTGGGTTGCATATTACATGAGCTGACCTTTCACGCACCAGTCTTGAGCCCTGAACTAAACATAAGCTCTTTGCAGACACAGGCCTGCGTCTCAGGCCTGTGTGTCTCCTGAGACCCTCCCTGGCCCAGCACAGTTCAGTCTTGTGGTTGGGTTGGTGGGCAGTGGGCCCTGGGAATGCTCGGGAGGAAAAGGCATTTAGATATCTTGGCTGACATGCTGGAGTTTCACCCTGAGGTGATGAGGGACCTGTGATCTACTCTTGGCTTTGGTGTCAGAGTCTCCCAGGGACCTGTGACTCACTCTTGGCCTTGGTGTTACAGTCCCAGGCACTCAGGACAGTAGATGTCCCCGGACTGTACATCTGCCCCATATTCAACTTGAGTTGAACTTGGAACCAGCACGCCCCTACTTATTTCTCCCTGGGAGAGAGAGGAGCAATAGAATGGCTTCAGCTGGAGCAGCAGAGATCTCACTAGACTAGGAGTGGCTTTCCAAGTAGTGACAGATTAGAGTTAGGGGACAGGTCTTAGGCTTGGGGGATCTTCTCTGTCATCCTTAAGAACTGCACCCCTTCTGGTGAAGAAACAGATGACCTCTTTGGGGGTTTTCATCCCTGGGGTTTCCAGGTTGCCAGTTCCCGGGGTCCTTGTGGCCCTAGGGGACGAAGGAGTTATGCACCCCGGGGGAATGAGAGTGGGAGAGGAGAGCATCGTGAGGAGGGGTCTGTGCAACAGGGCCCCGTCCTGACCAGATGATGGGAGGCTGTCATGCCAAGCCAGTCCCTAGTGGCTCTCAGAGCCACTCTGGGGCCGCCCCCCACTCACGTGCTGCAGTTATTTTTAGTGCTGGGATGTGCAGAACATGCCACAGAGAAATAGAGTGGAAAATCTGACACTCAGAGCCCCGCTTTGAGGGAGGCACTGCTCCTCCATCCAGGCATTGTTCACGTGTCTGGTTTGCACCCATTACATTTCTCCATGCTGGAGAAGGTGATGGCACCCCACTCCAGTACTCTTGCCTGGAGAATCCCATGGACAGAGGAGCCTGGTAGGCTGCAGTCCATGGGGTCGCAAAAAGTCGGACATGACTGAGCGACTTCACTTTCACTTTTCATTTTCATGCATTGGAGAAGGAAATGGCAACCCACTCCAGTGTTCTTGCCTGGAGAACCCCAGGGATGGGGGAGCCCGGTGGGCTGCTGTCTCTGGGGTCGCACAGAGTCGGACATGACTGACGCGACTTAGCAGCAGCAGCAGCAGCGTTTCTCCATGCAGTCTGACTTCAAATTCTGTGGACTCTCCGGAAACGGCCCACAGCCTCGTGGGCGGGGTCCCGGGTCCTGGGATTTGGGGGTCCTGGGATTCGGGTCAGGCTCTTCTTCCCTCTGCCTATGATTGAAATGGTGACCTGCATAGAAGTATGGGTCCTACACCAGAAGAGCCCAGCTGTCCTCTCCTGGGGCCTCCCAGCTGCAATGTGGAGGAGGCAGGGTGGGTCTTAGGACTCCCATTAGGTAGGGCATGAAACTGAGGCTCAGAGAGGATGTTGTGGGGCCCAAGGTTGCACAGAGAGGGAATAACAGCGCTGGCCCTTAGGGGAGCCCTCACCTTGGTCCTTGGAGAGTCCATTGCAGCATGTGATGTCTAGGATGCCTGGAATCAAAGTTCAAAATGGTGTGGGAGGGGCGTGAGCAAAGCAGCAGCGGACACAAACCTTGTTCAGGGACAGGGACAGCATTCCCTGCTGGGGGTTTGTGTGGTATGTAGATATTTAATTAAACATTACTTCAGGTTTTTTTTTTCCTCTTATTACAAAAACATGCATGCTCTTTGTAGAAAATTTAAAAATACAGATAAGCAAACAGAAGGAAATTAAAAACACCCCTAATCCCAACACAAAGATAAACCCTGTAAATATTTTGGTATTTTGGTGGATAGACAGCCAGGCTTTCCTTTTTTCCTTCTTTAAAACGTTTTCATTTATTTTTAATTACACATAAGATATAGGAATGCATTCTTGTAGGAAACATTCACAAAATACAGACCAAACTAACCCCCTCCCCTCGCTCCCTCTTCTCTTCCAGCAGAGGTAACCGCAGTTACAATGTTGACGTGTATCGCTCCTGATCTTTCCCTAAGTGTACACACACATTTATATCAGTACATAGAGAGATACATGGTTTTATTTTTAGTGTGTTCAGATGGTTTTTTTTTTCTTCAACAAGAATGGTATCACACTGTATATATTGTTCTGCACTTTTATTTTGTCACCTAACTATTAGTCTTGGAGTTTTCTCCATGTCAGTGCTTATAGCTCCAACTCGTTCATTCTAACTGCTCGGTAAAAAATCCTTGGCACAGATACATCAGAGTTTATTTAGCCATCCCCCTGGTGATGCGTTGTTAGATTGCTTCCACGTTTCTTTCTTTTTTTTTTTTTTTGCCATTGCAGGGCTGTTTTCCATGCTCTTGAACATGCCTCCTTGGGTGAGAATGTCTTTCTAAGATCAAAGCTGAGAAGAGAAATTGCTGGTCATTTTCTTTTCACACATATTAAGAAAATGGGAGCATCTTGGAGCAACTGCCCTCAGAACTTGGCTTCTTCACTTCTCTCTGTTAATAAACAGGCAGCTGTGATAAGCATTTCCCAAAGTCTGCTCTGGATGACCCTGACATCGAGTGAGACCCAATAGGGGTGCCTGGGGAGGGAAAGACCATGCAGGTGTGCAGCCGAGCTCTTCACTCATACACATTAGCATGTCAGGAGGCCTCCTGAAGTCAAGAAACACGCTTCTCTTCATTTAACCTGGCTTCTCCCATTTGAGGGCTGTGGCGTAGGAAATACAGATTGTAGCAAACAGTGGCCAGGCTCTGCCCACATCCCCATGGCCCTGCCACTTCAGCACATGGCTGCTCTTCCTTCTACCTGCTGGCACCTGAATTCTGTGGCCTGAGGACTTTCTCTTGCTGTAGGAGCCTGCTCGGCTGCCTTGTGGCAGCAGGAAGTGCTGAAGAATCAACGCTCTTGTCTCCTGCCTTTGACAGCTCTCTGTCAATGACTGAAGGGAGTCAGTGTATAAATGCCCCAGCTCCCACACCCTCTGGGTAGGACAACTCTGAGGCAAATGTTTTAAGTTGGTCCCAGAGTTTACCTAGAGGAATTAGGCTGCAGCTGCCCACCGTGGTGGCTGGTTTGAAAACACCCCTGTCATTACTGCCTTCCTTCATGTCTCACCTCCTCATTACCTTACCTTCACCTCCCACACACTTACATGTACCTGCATTCGAGTCCTCGGTCTGCTCCAGGGAGACCCGTAGCTAAGATTCTGATGGGTTGATTACTTCTTAATGGCATCATGTGAATGTCCCAAGTATTTCTTCAATCCACCCTGCATTGTTGGACTGTAAAGGTTATTTCTAAAAATTTTTTTGCTATTATAAACAGTCGCCTGATCGTCATCCTTGAAGCTCACTAGCTGTGCACATTCTGTTTTTAAAAGAATATTTGTTTATTTTTGGCTGTGCTGGGTCTTTGTGGCTGTGTGGGCTTCTCTAGTTGCGTTGAGCGGGGACTGCTCTCTAGCTGCAGTGTGCAGGCTTCTGTTGTGGAGTGTGGGCTCTAGGGTGCGCAGGCTTCAGTAGTCTCCACATATGGGCTCAGTAGTTGAGGTTCCTGGGCTGTAGAGCTCAATAGTTGTGTCCCACAGACTTAGTTGCTCTGTGGCATGTGGGATCCTCCCTGAGCAGGAATTGAACCCGTGTCTCCTGAATTGGCAGGCAGATTCTTTACCACTGAGCCACCCGGAAAGCCCTTGTCTTTCTTAATTATTTTTTAGGGATTGTTCCTGGACATAAAGACATTGGTTCAAAGGCGCGCATTTTTCTAAGGCTTTGGGAGGTAGTGGCATCTGCATCCTCCCCTTCTTATCTTGCTCAAAATACCAAGTAGCAGCCCACAGAGGGCCCAGTGGGGCCAGTGTGGGTATGCTCAGGGGCTCTGGAGGTCAGTGAATATCTCCTGTCAGGACTGGAAAGGCTGGCTAGAGGAGGAGCCTGGCAGGATCCAGGGAGACAACCACATATTTGCCTGGGAGTTCACAGTAAGGGGTCTGGAGCTTGGCGATTAAGGTGCCTCTTCCCAAGTTCTTGTTCGAAACCTTTCTTATCCTGTAAGGCCTAGCTGAATCTCCATATCCTCCAGGAAGCCTTCCTTGACTTCTCCAGCTCTTTGAACCTCTCCCGGAGGCTGCACACAATTCAATACTAATCTTATAAGATCTAAGCCTCATCCTGTGGGTAGAGGTTCTGTCTGAGAGTCAGTGTCAGGCACAGGACAGAGTTACATGCTTGGGGTTTAGTAAATGCTGCGGTAAGAGCCCTGGCTTGGGAACCAGGGAGCTGGGACGCGAATCCCACTTTTGCTGTTGACCCTGGGTGTGGGCATGTGGCCTTAGGGCAGAGGCCCTCAGCTGGGCTTGAATGGGAATGAGGACAACATGGACCCACTCTCTCCCTTCCCAGCCTGTGGTTTTGCCCCCTTTCTAGGGAGTCCCTATGCCAGGAGCCCCAGGGACTGGGCTGTCTGCATTCTGCATGGGCTGCGAATATCCGGGTGCCTTTCTTTTTATCCTTCCAGGTGCACGTTTCCGGAGACAAATATACCCTCCATTCCCAGCCCCTCGATCTGTCTAAACACAATTTGACATGCGTTGCTATTAGCTTAGCACCTTATCAAATAATGCGGCCTGATAGAGATAAAAGGTTTTACAACCCTTGCTGCCTTTGTTTCTGCCTGCATTCACCCGCCGAGACAGCTAATAATTACCACCAAAGACAAAGAGAAATCTATACGCTCAGCTTCGAGGTTCCCGTGTGCATGTTAAGCAGCAGCTTGAGGAAAAAGAGCAAGGAGGAGATGGCCCCAGTGCAGACTGTGCAGCCCAGATGGGGCCTGGCTCCCCACTGGGTGCCAGGGCTGCAGGTGGAGAGAGTGGTGGGCGTGGGTGCCACGGCCCCGCTGTGGACAAGTCAAGTCCTGGTTAGGTGGGATGGGGGTGGAGCAAAGAGTGAGGAAGGGGACACAGACATAGGGGACATGGCCCCACTCACGGATGCTGGGGATCTGGGACCCTGCCTCTGCTACTGGATTACGCTGTGACCTTGGGTAAATCTCTTGCCCTGTGTGGGCCTCAGCCTCTGTTTCTGTAAATGGGACTCCTTAGGCAGTCTGGTGGGAAGCCTGGAGACCTTGGTTCTCAGATCAGCTTGTTGACAGGCAGGGGATGCTATTCCGGACCTCTGTTTCTCCATCTGGAAAATGAGAGTCTGACTGGGGTGATGGCTACATGCATTTCAGGACTTGGTCCCAGGCAGGGGATGACACAGCTGGCATCTCCCCGAGCATCTATTTCATGGCCAGGCCAAAGTGGCACATTGACTGTGGGGACTGGAGACGGAGGGGACATAGGCTTTGAACCCAGAAGCTTTTCCAGGGAGGTAGTCTTCATTCCAGAACCAACAAACACAGAAAGGGAAATGAGAGCTTGGAGTTGGGGGGCTCACTGCAAATTAAAGTAGTGTGAGGTGACTTCCTGGAAGAAGAGAGCATGGGTATTCTCAAGGGTGATGGAGTGGACCACTGAATGGGGGTGCCTGCTGCCAGAGCAGTGGTATGGGATGAATGTTTATTGGGCCTTTGGGAGTTGACTGGTTATGGAACCAGAGCCCTATGAATGGGATTCATATCTTAAAAAAGAGACCCCAGAGAGCTCTGTTACCGCTTCCACCATGCAAAGATTTAGGGAGCAGACTGCTGTCTATGAACCAGGAAGCAGGCTCTCACTAGACACTGAATGTGCTGTGTCTTGATCTTGGACTTCCCAAGTCTCCCAGAGCTGTGAGAAACGAAAGGCATTTACAAAGCACAAAGCCTGTGGTATTTCATTATAGCAGCTCCAATGGACTGAGACAAGCAGCAACAGGATCACGAACAAGGTGGTATGCAGGGATTGCCAGCCTCGGATAGAGTGGTCTGGACTTCAGCACCTGTAGGTACCAGTCACTCGCCAGTGAACAAGGCTTATCCGTGGAGCTCAGGAGTAAAGAAGGGCCTTGATTCTCTGTTCCTCGTAGCTGGCCAGGGCTGTGAGGGTGAATAGAGACAGTGCTGTGCTAGTAAATGTTTAACAACAGATCTCTGGGGGTAAAAATACTTTGATTTGTATAATTTTCCAGTTTCCCTGGTGTAACTACTCCCATCATGGCTGATTTCAAGTTAGCAGTGTTATATCACTGATCGTGGAGTTGGGAAGAACTACACAAAGTCTCTTATGATTGGGTATGAGCTTGGTCTGGCAGATCACTGGTCAGAGCCCCGTTTCAGCCCAGATGAAGTTAGATCTGAGATTCATGGTATGTCAAGGCTCAAGTGGCAAGGGATGGTAAGTAGCACACACGCCACCTCTGCTCCCACCTTTGCCTACAGCAGACATCACTAATCAATCATGTCTCTGCACAGACCCCAGGTTCTTGTCATCAGAATGCTCCAGGCAGCCACTACCAATTGATTAGGATTGGTTGTAAAATAACAGCTCCTTGCTGTTGATGATCTAGACTGACCGCTTCAATGTACAGATGGGGAAACTGAGGCCCAGATAGGGGAGGTCACCTAAAAAGTTTTGATAAGCTGAAGCTGGAAGCCCAGCGATCCATCTCCCAAGCCTGCACCCTCCTGCTCACTCTCGTCTCCCCCTGTAAGAGCAGCAACAGGGGCCAAAGGAACCTTGCTGCTGAAAGAGGTGGCTTTGGGCCTGAACTGTGCAGGTCTCTTCCCTGGAGCTCCTGTCTTGAACGCAGGGATGAATCATGAAGTCTCATTATGAAAACCCCTTGGCAGCCAATTGCCCTTTTGCTCTGTGCGCTGCCTTGGTGTATGTGTGTAAAAGCGGATGAGCGTGAGTGTGCATGCAGACTTACATAGCCCTGCACACACAAATGGACACGTTTGCATCTCCTGTCACTGGTGACAAACTTGGGGCCCTCCCCGGAGAGCGGCAGGCCCTCCAGAGTGCGCTCGTCTGTCTCCCAGATTTACAGGAGGAGCCAGGCACTGAGTCATGATTTATCCTGAGATGGGCTCTGGGCCAGCCCGCTCATGGCTGTGGAGCGTCTGGCTGGCTCTCTCTCTTTTCTTCCCCTTTCTTCTTGGCATCTTTACATAGGTAGCTACCCTCAGACATCATTCCTCTGTGAAGCCCTTCCTGGTCCCAGACGCTGGCTGTCTCCCATACCTCCTGCTCACCTCTGGCTTCCTGCCCATCACCCTGAGCCTGGGACTCTCTGCTTTTGTGCCTGTCTCCCTCCTGGACTGGGAGCTCCTAGGAGGCAGGACCATCCGCCACTGTTGAGTGAACCCCAGGGCCCTGTTTCACTCTCTCTTCCCCGTGCCTCTTTCCGTAGTTGTCCTCGTCTTCCTGCGATTTTGTATCCAGGACCGCCAGGGCTGGAAGAGGCCTGGGGGCCTAGCAGTCATTCTTGCTCATTGTTAGGCTGTGCACGCTCTTGTGGCCAAGTGTGTTTTTTTGGGGCCTTGCTCAGAAGAGTGGGCTGTGCTCAGTGTCCCTGTCACAGCACTGCCCTTCCTAACTGCTGACGCAGCTCTGCCCTGGACCTGTCGTTGTCCTTTATCTACCCTGAGAACATGCCGCCTCCCAGTCGGCTCCCCCTCTGTGCGAGTTCTGCCTCTAGGGGCGGGGACATCACCTATATCCTGGCCAGCATCAAAGCAGGCCCTGAGCTGCCCAAAGGCCAGCTGCCCTTCTCCACGGGAGAAGGGGGAGGAGCTGTGCCCTTGCCCATGGGCAGAAAATGGGTATTTACTGAGTACCAGCTGTGTACTTTCTTATTACTATGCCAGATCCTTTAATGCCTTATTTCATCTTCCCAATAGTGGGGTGATGTGATATTATATTCCCATTTCAAAGATGAGAAACCAAAGTTACCTTTGTCTTACACAGACTTACCCAAGATTATAAGTAGGAAGGGGCGGGGCTGGGGAACCTCAGTCTGGGTCCTTCTGTGTCTGTGATGCCTTCATAGTGAGAGAGTGGGACTTACCCTGGTGGTCCAGTGGTTAAGACTTAGCCTTCCAATGTAGGGGGTGAAGATTCAATCTCTGGCTAGGGAGCTAAGCTCCCACATCCCTCACGGCCAAAACAAAGCAAAAGCAATATGTAAGACTTAACACTAAAAAAAAAAAAAGAGAGAGTGATGAAGTTGAAGAGTGAACCTGACCACCTTAGAACTCATTTTCTTGGGTGAGTCTGGGAACCCATTTGTGAGTACAAAGGATTGACAAGGCCCAGGGGAACTCCACGATTTTCTGTTCCCCAGACTGAGCACTTAAAAGCCAGGGAATTACTCACTGTCTTCTAAGACCTGGGACCCGTGTGGCAACCTTGTATAGACATCCAGCACCTCCGCTCCAGAACCAGATGTGACCTTGGGAACGTCTTGTTTACACCCCCATTTTGCAGAGGAGAAGACTGAGGCTGGAATAGAGAATTGCCTCAGATTCCTCCTGAGGAGTAGCCAGGGTGAAGATGGCTGATCTCTACCCCTGAGCAGCCCTCACAGGCCTGAAGACCTGTCTAGGACATGTCACAGGCTCTCAGACCTAGACAGGACTGAGGGAGGTGTTCATTAGTCAGTAGATGAATCTCTCTGGAAATACTACAGGCTGGTGTTTAAATGGTAAGCCCCTTGAGATCTGAGCTCATCCTTGCACCTTGTTGCACCTGCAGAAAGCCACACCTGGCACTGTGCCTGGCTGGGCACTCAGTAAGGCAATAAGAAGGGGCCTGGAATCCCTGAGCCAGGGAGTGTCAGATTGCTGCACTCCTCGTCCACTGCTACCTCTATGGCCTCCCTCTAGAATAAGCAGGAAACACACAGGCTACAAGGTCTCCATGACTCTGGAGAGAGTTTGGATGTGGGGCTACAGAATTCTAGAATCCTAAAGTCCCTGTCTCTTGGAGATCCTCCTGCTCCTGGCACAAATTCTTACTCAGCCTTAATTTGAATACTTCTAGTGATGGGGAGCTCACTCCTCCCTGCTGCTGGCCATACCAGTTAATGCCAAGTTCTCTTTCCTTCCTCCGATAACCATCACTCTGGACTCAGGGCCACTTGGGTTCCTAATGACTGAGCTCTGAGACCATTTCTTGGCTGGTGGTGGCCGGTTCTCTGGCTGTGACTTTCCTCCCTGTTGCAGATCCCAGCCTGCCTAGCTTGAGGGTCAGGGAGATCAAGTCTGACTTGTCGCCTTTCCTCTCATTTTGTGACCTTGGACATGATACTTAGTTTCTCTAAGCCTTTGATTTCCTCCTTTGTAAAATGATAGCTTTATTGGATTGTTGAGAAGATTAAGTGAGAAAAGTCCTGAAAAGTGCTTAGCCTGGTAGTTGGCAACGAGTAAGAACTCAATACATGCTAGGTAGTATTATGACCTCCTAATTTGTGAGCCAGGGGTGGTAACACCTGCCCTGTGGAGTCATCTTGAGGATTACCACAAAAGTGCCGAGCACAGATTTTGACTCACAGTGAAGCTGGCCTCATAGTGACAGTCGTACCTTGTCACGCATGTTACCATCACAAAGAGAGGGTCCTGCCAAAGACGTGTGTGAGAAACAAACCCCCAGGTACCACTTTCTTGAGGCACATATCAGAGATTGATCCAAGCCCCTTTAATTAAAAATTTGGGGTTTCTTTCTTTTTTTTTTCATCCTCATCCAAGTTGGGATGCTTTCAGCTGCATCTAACAGAAGAACCAAGTAAGATGGCTTGAAGGATAGATTTATTTTTGCACATTACAAAAATAGTGGAGTGGTGGCAGACTCTACTATAATCAGAAAGAGTTTAGAGCCCAAAGCTAGGCTGCGTACGGAAGAATAATTGCTAGATTTATGACCTTGAGGCAGTTACTTAACCTTTCTGCGCCTCGGTTTTCATATCTGCAAATGGCACTACCAATAACTCCTTCCTTCCTGGGCTTTTGTGAGGATTAAATGGGTTAACAAATGCAAAGTGATTAGAACAGCACCTGGCACAACGTAAGTGGTACATTAGCATTGACCATTATTTATGGCCGAGCAAGGACGATTCTGAGGCTCCTCACTGTGGGACTCAGTGATACAAGCAGGCACTGGGTTTTTCCATTATCTGCTCTGCGGTTGTCACTCTGTCTTTTTTTCCATTGTCACTCCGCCTCTGACTTTGTCCTCAGGCTTGTGCCCTCATGGTGCAAGACGGCTGCAGTTGCATCAAACATTACTCCTCATAAAACACTGTCCAAAGCTACCAGAAGAGAGAATATCTTTTTTGCTTTTTTTTTTTAAGAGAGAAGAAAGTTTTCCCAAATGACATCTTTCTTGACATTTCTTCGGCTGGAAATGGATCAAATGTGTAAACGCACCACTTCAGGAAGAGGAGAATGGAGTTATTATGATTGGCTCGGCCTAACCCAGATTCTGCCTTCTAAGCCACTCATTCTTGGACCAGCTGGGGATCTATAGGGATAAAGGAGGGAATGGAATGATGAACCAGCCAACAGTGTCTGACTCAGGGTAACAGATATGGGGACAGAGCAGTGTGGCAAAGGCCCTGCCATCATGCCGGGGTCAGCTTTGCAGGCCCTGAGATAATTTTTTGGCTAGTCCTGAAAGCCTGTCTGAGTTGGTGTCGGCTGCCACCGGGGCTGCCAAGGGCAGTAGTGGAGAAAGAGCAGACTCAGGGCCAAGCAAAGGCCTTGTCTGCGATCACTCACAATAATAGCAACTTCCGTTTATTCAATAGTAAGTTTCATTTATCCAGTCTTCCCTTCTCTCCCCCGTAACCTAAGTAGCAAGTACTATTTTGATTTTCACTGGCAGATGAGAAAACTGAGGCAGAGAGAGGAGAAGTGACATGCTTCTCCCGAGATACTCCCGAGGCCCACCCATAACCCTCTGTCCTTCCTGGAGGTTGCCTGCAGCCTTGGTGGAGAGTGGTTGTTATGTGTCAGTTGCTTCCTGCATCAAGCTACCTACATCCTGGGCATGCCAGGAAGTTAATGTTGCCCAGCGACAATGCTCAAAAGGTGGTGGGTAAAAACCCGAGCTTCCTTGGCCCTCAGGGGGCAATTCTGAGCTGTCTTCTATAGTCTCTTGAGGTATGTACGACAGTAGTTAGCTTGCTTACAAAGGCACATGTATACGCCTTTGGTCTCTTCCTCACGTTTTCCCACTCCCTCACCTGGACTCCTCAGGATCACCTCTCAAAACTTGAGCTCAGGGACTGCTTTATATACGTAACCTGAACAAAGAGCCTTGTCTCAAGTTGCAGAGTGAGTCAGTGATGAGCTGGGAGACATACCGGGCCAGCCCTAAGCCTGAGCTCATGACCACTGACCATCTTCCTGTCAGCAGAAGGATCAAGAGAGAAACAGGAGACCGCAACCTCAAACCCCAAACCCCAGCCGTCTTCAACTAGGCCCCCGCCAACGGTGGAGTGATCGGTTGGCGCAGTAGCCGAACCTGCTGCTTCCTGCAGGCCTGCTGGGCTCTGATCACCCACCTCAGGGGCTCATAAACCACCCGATGGGATGGGACCAGTGACCTGTGAACCGAATCCGAGGAACAATTCGACCTTCCCCAGCCGGCTTCAAAGGAGCGATTACGGACCTTCCAGGAAATAATACATTTCATGGAAAAGACCGTAATTATGGAGCATTGAGTAAATAATACGTGCTTTTAAAAAGTCTGCAATTATGTATTTATCCTATCTGTAATTAGGGAATTTTTAAAGGGTACATTATAGGTAATTTAAAAATAAAATAATGACACCACTCAAAATAAACAGCCCCAAACAAAGACAATTCAGGCCACCCCAAACTCAGCTGACTGATGATTTCAGGGAGAGTCACTGTCCTCAGCTTCATGAAAACCAGATGGCCCGTGTTCGGCTTGGGTGTGTGAGGTGAGCTTGACCCCAACCTTGTCTAGAAGTTCACTCATGGTCAAATTCTCTCCTTGACTAGCCTCTCCTTCACAGCCTTAATCCTCAGAGATTTCTTCTTCTTGTGACACAGCTGACAAGTGACTGGTGAGCACTGGCAGCTTCTCTTGCCTTGATTCTTCCGGAAACTTCGAAACCCGGCTGTCCAATATGGTAGCCACTAGCCTCTAAGTGAAAGTGAAAGTGTTCGTCACTCAGTCGTGTCTGACTCTTTGCAACCCCATGGACTGTAGCCCACCGGGCCCCTCTGTCCATGGAATTCTCCAGGCAAGAATATTGGAGTGGGTTGCCATTGCCTTCTCTAGGGGATCTTCCCCAGCCAGGGATCGAACCTGAGTCTCCTGCATTGCAGGCAGACTCTTTACTGTCTGAGCCACCAGGGAAGACACTAAGTAGTGTGGCTATTTAAATATGAATGAATGAAAGCAGGGATTTTCCTGGCAATCTCGTGGCTTAGGCTCCACGCTTCCACTGCAGGGGGCATGGCTTTGATTCCTGGTTGGGGAACTGAGATCGTCCATGCTGCATGGTATGGCACCCCCTGAAAATAAATAAATAGACAAAGGAACCAATCAAAACAGTCAGTTCCTCAGGATACTAGGCACATTTCAAGTGCTCTAGAACCACACATATGGCTGGTGGTTACCATGCTGGGCTGTACAGCTACAGAGCATCTTTACTGCAGAAACAGTGGAAAGCATTGCTTCTCTGGCACAGACCTGGTCTTGACCATCACAGTAAAAGGAAATGGGTTTCCTTTTGTTTGGAAGTTTGGAAGTTTGGGATCGATCTTTGTTCAAAGTTTCCTTTGTTTGGAAGTTTCCTCCTCACTGGTCTGCCCGGTTAACGCAACTCTATTTGTCCTTGGGCCACTTGGGCGTCCCCAGTGGTCATCACTCCCTTGCTCTTCTCTTGTGTTTCTGACACTCTTTAGCCTGTGTTGTTTTCACTCCAGTCTCCCCTAGCCCTGGTGAGCCCTGTTTCATTCATTTCATGGCCCCTAATCACAGGCCATGATCTAGAATGTTGGTGGAGAAGTCCTAGCTCAAAACTGCTGTGAAAGCCTTTCTCCCTTCCTCATCTGCCTTGTTCCCCAACTCAGTGTCTGTCTTATCACTCTTGGGCACATCAAAGACAAGCTCAAGGGAGTTACCTGGTGGTCCAGTGGGTAAGAATCGGTGCTTTCACTACTGTGGACCCAGGTTCAATCCCTGGTTGAGGAGCTAAGATCCCGAAAGCTGTGTGATGCAACCAAACACAACAAAAACAAACTTGAAGGCAGTGTGTCCTGAGAGGGCGTGACCTGCCTGCCCATACTGCCCGTGTATAACTCTTGTTATTTAGCACTTGTCACTGCCTGGCTATAGGGAGTGGGTAAGTATGGGCCTGTAAGGGGTAGGCATATCCAGGCAGGACACCAGGGCGCCAGGGCCCTGACTGGTGCCTTTTTCCTGTGGAGATGAGGCTCAGAAGCCTGATCTGGGAGCAGGGAGTCGGGCAGCTCCTGGCAGATGGGATGGGGTGACAAGGACACCAGGTGGGCAGTCAAAACATGGCCAAGGTGGACAGATCAGCAGGTGTATGGATGGGACATCTGGCAACAAGTTCCCAGCAGCAGAACCTCCCTCTCCTGGTCTTGAGGTCCTTGATTTTCTCAGTGGAGCTTTTTGGAAAGTTATGTTGGTGTTGGTGGCGGTAAGGAAGACCAAGGTGGTTGTGGTGGTGGCGGTGGGAACTGAGGTCAGACCCCACCCCCAGGAAGTTAGGGCTCAAGGTGCCCGTGTCTGCGTGCCCTGGCCCAGCCTCCCTTCCTACCGAGGGGCTCTTCTGTCCCAACTTTGCAGGCTCTGGGGTTTAGCTGGCTTTCCGTTTTTAGGGGAGCAAGATTACTTTACCATGGCCCTCTTATCTGATGTCCGAGTGGGAGGGATGACATCTTATTTACTGAGAGCTTCTCTGTGTCTGGACTCACTGGGTGCTGAACTAAGACCAAATGTTGGTGGAGTGCAAGGCTGGGTGGGCTGGCCCTGCTCTGGCTCCCCTGTGCCTGAACCACAGACCAACATTTCTAAGCTTCAGGTCCTTTGCTGTGAACACCTCCGCCGTCATCCTACTGTGGGCATTATGTGAAAGGATGTTTAACTTTTTAAGTTAAAGACTCTATTTAATAAAGTTTGAATGGCTGGTATATTTGTGTATTCAAAAATAAAAATAAAGTGAAAAGATGGTAGAGGAAAAATCTCCAGCTCCCCTGCCCCAATCTGTCCATTTCTACCCTCCAGCTGGACACCGTTACCCATTTCTCAGGTCCCAGAGGGTTTCTTTTTAATGTGCTTACCTTAAAGCAAATGCAATCATATATTTATTTCTCTGTGTGTTACCCCCACAGCAGCTCAGTGAGCTCATGGCTCCGAGCTTTGGCTTTTAAGCTGTGTTTTAAGCTACAGGATGCTGTGTGTGCATGTGAGTTATTCACTCTTTTGGAAGAGTGTCACCCAGATGAATCCACAAGGTCTTCGAGCACAGGGACTGTGCATTCTTCTTCTGTGGCCGCCCTCAGGGCCTGACCTGGAGCTGAGCTCAGCGTGACACAGCACGACCTTGGTTATCAGTGGAACCGCGTTCTTAGTGAATTGTGTGACCTCTGTTTCTATATCGTAGAATGGGGACGATAAGAATCTCTTTCTGGAAGCGTTGTTATTGCCATGATTCACTAGAGTGCCGAATGGCACACAGTAGGTGGTCACTGAGTGGCAGAAATGAAAGCAGTGACGGGTATCAGCGTGGCCATGACACAGGTGGGATGCGAGGTCGTCTCTCCTTTAGCTGGTGGGGTAGGAAGTGTTGGGGATGACCTTACTCTCTGTCCTTGCTAACAACAGAGCTCGGAGCTCGCACCTCTTCATCTGTGTCCCGTCAGAGGCCAGGCAACGGGGAAATCTTGCCAGAGTGGTGGAGTGATGGTTGGAAGGAGCCTGTCAGGTCCCATCAGCGTCCGGGGACAGGTTGTCACGGCAGAGGCTCGTGAAGGCAGCGTCGTGAAGGCAGCGTGTGCTGTTCAAGCACGCCCTCCCCACCCCTGCCTCCAATGCTTCCAGGAGGGTTAAGGACCTCCGTGTCACAATGTACTTACACGTGTCCGCCGGAGCCCCTTGGAGCCCACTGGAGCTGTTCTCAGTGCTGGTGGAGAGGCGAGGGGAGGACCCAAGGCCCAAGCATCTTCTTGTCACTCTGGCAGGACAGAGTGGAGGCCCAGAAAGATGTACCCAGATGGAGCTCATCCCCAGCCCACCACCTCTGGCCTCCACCACCCTATCAGGCCTCACTGCTCCTTCTGTCCCTGTGACCTGTCTTCCTCGTTGTCCCTGGAATCAGTGACTCACAGGTCAGCGCTGACTGCCTTTCTCTTGGGCTTACTTGAGTGCACGTCTGGCCCAGTTCCTCTCTGTTTGCTCCAGACAGGCTGCATCGCTTCATCTGCCCCAAAGTAGCTGGTCAGGCAGCGTTTGGAGCCAGGCAGGAAGGACTGCCAGCCCCTCTACTCTTTAGGCAGAAGCTTCATGGCCTTAACTCCCCAGAACTAGTCTCACCCCCTTCAGGTCCGCTCCTGACCACTCTTCCTCTCCAAGCCCTTCTCTACTACTAGACACCGAGTACCGGGTGGTCTGCCCTGGGCTATTGCCCAGTGTCACTTTCTGCAAAGAAAATAGGATACTATAGTAAAGAATATGGACTTCAGAGTCATACTGTCTGGGTTTAAACCACGTACTAGCTGTGTGTCCTTTGGCAAGGCGCCTCAGCCCTCTGAGCCTCAGTGTCCTTGTCTGTAAATAGGAGTAATGTACCCACCTTCTGGGTGCTGAGTGATTGGGCAGATGCAAGTGAATGGCATGCAGCCCCTGGCAGAGTGGACAGTTGACACGTTCGCTATCAGTATGATACTGAGGATGTCTGATTTCTATGATTTCTACCACAGGAAGAAATACTCTGACCATCATCCTACCCACTCCCATATGAGAGAGGCTGACCTGGTGGGGGACAGAGGAGAGGACAGTGGCCATTTATTTTGGGAATACAGGAGAAATCTGATCTATTTCATTGTACTCCCCCCTCAGGCCTCCCTACTTCCCATCCAGACCCAATCACCTAATCCTCCCCACAGAGGGATCCCCAGGCTCCCAGAACCCTGATGTATAAAGCTGGGGCCCTGCAGGCAGGTGTTGGCCACAGGAATAGCGGGTTTACAAGGTAAGGACGTATAAGATGTGACAGGCCCAGAATTAGCAATGCAATTCCTCTGTCATTTTTATCATTGGCCCCTGCAGGGAGGAGCTGATTAAATGGATATTCAACTCTTTGCATTAATGTGCATCCAGCTTCAATTTGCATTTCATTAGCTGCACAAAAAGCATAATTTTATTATTTGCCGTTGGAAAGCAGATCTCTGCTAACAAGCAGCTACACGCTGTTACTGAAATATGATGTGACTGACTTGCTCTGCTGTCTTGCTGGCTCTGCCATCCTCTGCCCCTCAGCAGACTTCTGGCTCTATAGCAAACTCAGCCGCGTCATAGCAGACTCTGTTCTCCTTGTAGCCCTGATCCGTCAGAGGGCTTCCTGGCCTTCCTGTAGCCACAGTGTGTGGACCCACTGGATCCATTTTCCAACGCAGCCAGGAAGGCAAGGGTTGACTGCTATCTTTTTGGACAGTAATCACTACAATGACATTGTCTGAACAGTATATCCACCAGTATGACATCCCCAGCAGTAGTGCCATTAACACCACCTCGACCTCCACCAGCACCACCCTCATCACCTCCATCATCATCGCCTCTGCCACCTCTATCATGCTGATGCTTCTGTGGCCACAGCCACGGTTGTCACTGTCGCCGGCATCAGCTCCACCACCGTGCCGCCCGCATTACTAGCACTGCACCCATCCCATGCCAGCACCATCTCCACCACGCCAGTCCCCGCCTCCACCGCCCCAGCCCCTATCCCCACGCCCAGTGCTGTCAGCCTCAGAACTCTCTCTATTTTCATCATTACCGCTGCCGTCGTTTCCGCTGTCAACACCGCGCTCTCCATGACTTCTGCTTCCATGACAACCCTGACCCTTGGTGATACTGATGGACTGAATGCAACCTTAGAGGAGAGGAGGGCCCAGGTGACCAGTGACACTGTAACTGAAGTGGGGTCTGGCTTCTTGCTGCTCGAAGAGCTGAAAAATAGGCTAAGTTGGTGGAAAAGAAAGTTGGTTTTATTTTGGATGCCAGCAACCTCGGGGGAAGGGTGGACTGTCCAAAGACCACCTCCTCCCTAGTGACAATCAGTGAGTTAGGGCTTTTATAGGCTGAGGGAGTGGGCTACATTCAGAAAAACAGTACAGTCAGTTCTGACAGTCATCTTGAAATTGGTCCTTGGTGGTCTGACCAGCATCATCTTGATTGTTTTAGGTACAGTTGATCTTCAGTTCCAAGGGCGGTTTGTTTCCATCTCTTGAGGCCAGTTCTCAAAATTGTGGCAGTTTATGTCATGGTTACAGTCTAGTCATCATGCAGTTGACTTCCCCACCTGGTAGGGATTTCATCTACAAGACAGCTCTCAGGATATGGCTCAGAGTATTATCTATCGCCCTTGAGAAGGAACCGAATGTCCTTGACTGTGCTTACTGACTAAACATATTATTTGGTCTCCTTTGACTGTTTTCCTTTGCTTCTGCATGTTTTCACATCTCTGATTAAATTTATTCTTTGGCTAAATTTCCCCCCCGACAAAAGGCAGGCTGAGAATATGGGGGGCGGGCAAGGACCATAGGGTCCTGCTCCATTTCACTGTGAGGGGATCTGGAGATTGTAAACACAGGGAAAGGAGCAGTAAAGTCATTACAGTGAGAGCCTGACTTTGGAGCTAGATAGAATTGATCGCATGAATGAGTCACTTTTCTGAGTCTTAGTTCCTTATCTGTACAGTGGGGCAAATAACACCCTCTTTGATGAGTTGAGTGTTAATTAAATGCATGTATATTGAGGATCTGTAGAGTGGACGCTATTGGTTCTCTGCCTTCAGTCCCCCTGGATCTCCTTCATGAGTTCTGTGTGTCCAGCCCGGCTTCTGAAGGCTTCCCTCCTAATATGTCAAAGTTGCAAGCTTCTGCAGAGGCCCACCTTTGGGCTACTGCAGTAACTTTACTCAAGAACTATTCTCAGAGTGGCCTGTAAGCAATGGTCAATGAGGCAGGAGTATGGATGCTTTGATTCAAGGTTGAGCGAGTTTGGTGGTGTAACTTACCCTCTAGAGCTCCCTGTGGGGTCAGGCCATGCTGGGACTTTATCTGTGATTGTATCAGGGCATGGCCTCTTGCCCTTCTCTGTCTGGCTTTCCGCACTTCCTCAGTGGCTTCTCCCAGGATAAATTTTGTGATACATCACTTGCACAGGAATCATCTCAGGGTCTGCTTGTGACTTGCATGGCACACAGCAGGATTTCAGTGTGCACCGTTCCCTTCCCACTCCTCCCCATTTGTCAGGATTATTAGTTAATAGAGGGCTTTCCCATATGTTGTTCACTGGAAGTGTATGCTAACCCTGACAGTTTTTCTAGAGTGGAAATTATTATCCCCACTTTACAGACAGAAACAGAGGCTAAAGTCGTGGAAATTAAGTGGAAAATGCGGGACATGAAACGTATTTTCTAAGAGTCAATTCTTCCTGCTGTACCAGCCTGCAGAATTTCTGAGTTCAGTGTGGGCTCAAGCCTGGGCCAACATCTGTGAATGGTGACTGTAGGTCAGTGACCAGGTAGAGAGATCTAACTCCCATCTTTTTCAGTCCTTCACCTTAAACCGCAATAGCATCACCAACACAATGGGACCACCATGGAGGAAGGGATGGCCTGTGGTTTAAAAGGAAAACTACGCAGAAAAAAGGTTTCCCAGGCGGCTCAATGGTAAAGAACCTGCCTGCCGATGCAGGACACACGGTTTACTCCCTGGGTTGGGAAGATTCCCTGGAGAAGGAAATGGCAACCCACGTGTGTTCTTGCCTGGATAGTCCCACGGACAGAGGAGGCTGGTGGACTACAGAGTCAGATATGACTTAGTGACTCAAAAAATCATGCAGTGACTGTCAATGTAGGGCAAAAACCAACGCAATATTCTGAAGTAATTAGCCCCCAATTAAAATAAATAAAAAATTAAAAAAAATGCAGTGAAAGGGACCCTGTGCCCCTGCTCACATGCATTATAACCTTAGGCAAATTACTTAACTGCTCTGAGCCCTCGTTTCCCATTTAGTCCTCCCAACCCCTTGGTGGGCTTCCCGGATAGCTCAGTTGGTAAAGAATCCACCTGCAATGCCGGAGGCCTGGGTTTGATCCCTGGGTTGGGAAGATCCCCCGGAGAGGGGAAAGGCTACCCACTCCAGTATTCTGGCCCGGAGAATTCCATGGACTGTATAGTCCATGGGGGTCACAAAGAGTCAGACAGGACTGAGTAACTTTCACTTTCACTTTCAACCACTTGGTGAGGTACGAGCTATCAGATGACTAAAAGTGGTAACAGATGTTCTGAGAATGGGAAGATAGATCAGAACAGAGAATCAGTTCCTTTGTCTCCCTTCTCCCAGCTTGAGAATCTTCTGAGCTATGTTCCTGACAAACTAGGCCTGGCTTCAGCTCAAAGACTTCTCCATACCAGGGACCTTGCTCTCTTGCAAAGTGGCCCCTCCCAACTCAGCTCCTTCCCCACACAGCCAACTGACTTTTCCATGGTCTCTGCACACTGGGTCAGGTTGAATTTTGGGGGCTGTTTAGAATGACCATGCCTAACAGGGATTCGAAGACAGCTTCCTACTTCTTCAAATCTACCCTTTCTCAGGTTTGTCCAGTGAGGAGGGAGTAGGACAGCCCCTTACACATCACTGTCACCCCCCGTCATTCTCCTTTAGACCTGTGCTCTCCAGCCCTCTAACGAGATCACTGTGGTGTGTTGAAACCGTTTATGTGCCTGACTCCTTTATGAGATGTGTCTTTAATGGTAGGGACCTCATCTTCAGTTCAGTTTAGTCTCTCAGTCATGTCCGACTCTTTGCGACCCCATGGACTGAAGCACAGCAGGCTTCCCTGTCCATCACCAACTCCTGGATCTTGCTCAAACTCATGTCCATTGAGTCAATAATGCCATCCAACCATCTCATCCTCTGTCGTCCCCTTCTCCTCCTGCCTTCAATCTTTCCCAGCATCAGGGTCTTTTCCAATGAGTCAGTTCTTCACATCAGGTGGCCAAAGTATTGGAGCTTCAGCTTCAGCATCCAATGAATATTCAGGACTGATTTCCTTTAGAATTGACTGGTTTGATCTTCTTGCAGTCCAAGGGACTCTCAAGAGTCTTCTCCAACACCACAGTTCAAAAGCATCAATTCTTCAGCACTCAACTTTTTTTTTTTTTTTTACATTTTTTTAAAATTTTATTTTATGTTTAAACTTTACATAATTGTATTAGTTTTGCCAAATATCAACTTTCTTTATAGTCCAACTCTCACATCCATACATGACTACTGGAAAAACCATAGCTTTGACTAGATGGACATTTCTGGCAAAGTAATGTCTCTGCTTTTTAATATGCTGTCTAGGTTGGTCATAGCTTTTCTTCCAAGGAGCAAGTGTTTTTTAATTTCATGGCTACAGTCACCATCTGCAGTGATTTTGAAACCCCCCCCCTCCAAAATAAAGTCTCTCTATATTTCCATTGTTTCGCCATCTATTTCCCATGAAGTGATGGGACCAGATGCCATGATCTTAGTTTTCTGAATGTTGAATTTTAAGCCAACTTTTTTACTCTCCTCTTTCACTTTCATCAAGAGGCTCTTTAGTTCTTCTTCACTTTCTGCCATAACAGTGGTGTCATCTGCATATCTGAGGTTATTGATATTTCTCCTGGCAATCTTGATTCCAGCTCTGATTCATCCAGCCTGGCATTTTGCATGATATACTCTGCATATAGTTACAGAAGCAGGATGACAATATACAACCTTGACCTACTCCTTTCCTGATTTGGAACCAATCTGTTATTCCAAGTCAAGTTCTAACTGTTGCTTCTTGACCTGCATACAGATTTCTCAGGAGGCAGGTAAGGTTGTCTGGAATACCCATCTCTTGATGAATTTTCCACAGTTTGTTGTGATCCATGCAGTCAAAGGTTTTGGCATAGTCAATAAAGCAGAAATAGATGTTTTTCTGAAACACTCTTGCTTTTTCGATGGTCCAGAGGATGTTGGCAATTTGATCTCTGGCTCCTCTACCTTTTCTAAACCCAGCTTGAACATCTGGAAGTTCACGGTTCACGTACTGTTGACGCCTGGCTTGGAGAATTTTGAGCGTTACTTTACTAGCGTGTGAGATGAGTGCATCTGTATAGTAGTTTGAATATTCTCCAGCATTGCCCTTCTTTGGGATTGGAATAAAAACTGACCTTTTTCAGTCCCCTGGCCACTGCTGAGTTTTCCAAATTTGCTAACATATTGAGTGCAGCACTTTCACAGCATCATCTTTTCAGAATTTGAAATAGCTCAACTGGAATTCCATCCCCTCCACTAGCTTTGGTCATAGTGATGAACAGTATGAGAAGGCAAAAAAGATATGACCTCATCTTAATTCTCTTTAAATCTCCAAGGCCCAGCCCTGGGTCTGGCCAGGAGCAAGTCCTCAAGAGTAGCATAATACAGTGGCTCTTGGAGTCAGGTGGACTTGCATTCCAATCCCAGTTCTTCTGTCTCTTAGCTGTATAGTCTTGGGCAAAGCACAGTGCTTCTTTGAACCTCAGTTTCTTCATCTGTGAAATGGGTCTAATAGTATCACCTACTACACAGGGCTGTAATGAGGATCAAATGAGATTACGAATGGAGAATGCTGAGTCCTGTACCCGTTCTGCAGTGAGAAACATCTGGACCTGAGAAGTGTCCAGCACCTGCTCCCTGCTCCACAAGGGTAGTTGGAGCTGGACATGCTTCTAGTGGGGTAGCCAGATAGCCTGAGAATTCTGAGCCTTTCACCTGCCGAGTGCTGGCACTGTTCTCATTCTGCCTGCTGACCCGCAGATGGCTGTCTCCCTGCAGAGTCGCCGGGTTGGAGAGGTCTGTAGGCAGCAGATGCAGACAGAATGGAGCAGACTTGAACCCCGACACTGATTGCCGTGGTCTGACTGGATACACATCTCCAGACTTCAAGGCAAGCGTCTCTGGCCAAACACACTGTGGAGATCCTAAATTGGCACCCTGTGGAGTGAGCTGTCTGATTGTACAAAGGCAGTATTTCTGGTTTTCAAAAGAGCTGCATAATTTAAAATGCATAAGACAAAAAGTGGGATTAAGGCAATCTGATAGACTCTCCAGACTGGGGTATCAATTATACACACTCAACTCGTAAAGCTTTATTTGTGAGATTCGGAATTTATTATCTGTCTGAAGCACTAATTACCAGGTTTCTCTCTTTCAGTCTTACAGGTCTCTTTTCAAATTTATCTTCTTGTTTTTTCTTTCCCCCCACTGGGGCCAAATAACTCCTGTTCCTGGAAGGGAAACTGCCTACTTGGAAAGGAACAGAGGGTGATATCTGAGTTTCAGTTCAGTTCAGTTCAGTTCAGTCGCTCAGTCGTGTCCGACTCTTTGCGACCCCATGAATCGCAGCACGCCAGGCCTCCCTGTCCATCACCAACTCCTGGAGTTCACCCAGACTCATGTCCATCGAGTCAGTGATGCCATCCAGCCATCTCATCCTCTGTCGTCCCCTTCTCCTCCTGCCCCCAATCCCTCCCAGCATCAGAGTCTTTTCCAATGAGTCAACTCTTCGCATGAGGTGGCCAAAGTACTGGAGTTTCAGCTTTAGCATCATTCCTTCCAAAGAAATCCCAGGGCTGATCTCCTTCAGAATGGACTGGTTGGATCTCCTGCAATCCAAGGGACTCTCAAGAGTCTTCTCCAACACCACAGTTCAAAAGCATCGATTCTTTAGCTTGGTCCATTCCAGGCACTTTGGGGAAGCTGGACAGAGGGGAGGAGGACTCAGATATATATATTTGAACAAGTGAACTGTTGCCATTTTTACACTCTGTCAGGGTCATGTATGGCACCCCACTCCAGTACTCTTGCCTGGAAAATCCCATGGACGGAGGAGCCTGGAAGGCTGCAGTCCATGGGGTCACTGAGGGTGGGACACGACTGAGCGACTTCACTTTCACTTTTCACTTTCATGCATTGGAGAAGGAAATGGCAACCCACTCCAGTGTTCTTGCCTGGAGAATCCCAGGGACGGGGCATCCTGATGGGCTGCCGTCTATGGGGTCGCACAGAGTTGGACACGACTGAAGCGACGCAGCAGCAGGGTCATGTATGTTTCTCGTTTAAGAAGACAACTGCTTCCACGTAGCGCACTTTACTTTCCCTTTCAGGCACAACTTTTTGTTTTACCTGGAGCTAGTAACCATCTTGTTCTTTTGCCTGCTTGCCTATCTATCTGAGGATCACTAATCCTACTCCGGAGTCTTTGCTCCCTGTGCTTTCTCCCAGGCTTTCACAGGCATCACACACGCTATCAATGTCATCGTCCTGAAACAGTATCACTCATACTCTCTGACTGGTGCCTTCAGAACGGGCAGTGCCCTGTGTCTGGCCACTGCCTCCTCCTGGGGCCTTCCTTTATCATCATCCTGGAGATGCACTTCCTGTTTCTCCTGTGTCCGTTTCCTATATTTTCGGTATCCCTCTATTTTAGTTTACAACTTTGTTTTGGCAGGGCACATCCTTCAATAGCTTTTAAGAAAAAATCCACAAGAGGCAAAAGTTTTGCCTTTCTGAAAATCACACTTGTTGGATATTCAGCATTGGTTCATTTTTTTCTTTTATAAAATTTTTTTTGTTTATTTTTGGCTGTGCTGGCTGAGTCTCTGTCGCTGTGCTGGCTTTCTCTAATGGCGACGAGCAGGATCTAGTCTCTAGTTGTGGTGTGCTAACTTCTCCTGGCGGTGGCTTCTTTCGTTGCAGAGCGTGGGTTCTGGGGCATGCAGGCTTCAGTAGGTGCTGCACACGGGCTCAGTAGTTATGGTTTCTGGGCTGTAGAGCACAGGCTTGATAGTTGTGGCTCACGGGCTTAGTTGCCCTGCGGCATGTGGGATCTTCCTGGACCAGGGACCGAACGCGTGTCTCCTATACTGGCAGACGGATTCTTTACCACTGAGCCACCAACGCAGCCTGAAGCTCCTTTTTTTCTTAAATGTGAACATTTCACCATTATGTTTTGGTTTCCAGTGATGTCAAGAAGTCAATGTCATTCTGCTCCTCAATTCTGAGTATGTTACCTTCTTTTTTTTTTTTTTCCCCTCTCTTGTAAAACCTTGAGAAAGCTTGTGGGCCCTTCTTGTTGCCAGAAGTCTAAAAGTTGACCTTCAGACTGTGCTGAAGGTCTATTTTAATCCATCGTGTTGAGCAGTTAATGGAACTTTTAGTTTACAAACTCATGCCCTCTATTTCTGGGAAATTTTCCCAGATTATTTCTTGGATGACTTCCTTCCGTCTGTTTCTTTGGTTCTGTCTTTCTGGGAACTTTTATAATTATATATATTCGACTTCCTGGGTTGGTTCTCTAGCTTTGTCTTTTTTTCCTTCTTTTCCCTTTGTATTTTTGATCTCCTTTTGGAAAATTTCCTTCAGCTTTAACTTCTAATCATTGTATTGTGCTTTATCACTTTCTTACCTTATACATCTAATTTACAAATTTATTGAAGTCTAATTGATTTACAATATTGTGTTAGTTTCTGCTGTATAGCAAAGTGATTCAGTTACACACACATATATTTTTGTTCATATTATTTTCCATTATAGTTTATCATAGGGTATTACATAAAGTTCCCTGTGCTATACAGTAGGATCTTGATGTTTATTCATACATTTAACTTTCAAAGTATTCTCCATGCTGCCCCTGAGTGATTGTGTCATAGACTCATTGTATTGAAGATTTCCATGGCTTTCTATTGCCTCAAAAAGTCCCTTGTTTTTGGTGACCTTCAGGCCCAGCCTGTTTCTCCAGCCTTATCACATTAAGCCTCTCCCTGTAGTCACAGCTGCAGCTGCTCCAGCCAACTCATCACACTCCACACATGAAGCATGCTCTTGGCTCCGTGCCTTTGCTCTGTTTCTGCTTAGGATCCTCCTGCTTTGGCTGCTCTCACAGTTGACTATGTCCTATCCTCCCTACTGGATTATGAGGTCCCTGAGGTCAGAGTCAAAGCATGGTCACATCTATTTGCCCAGTACCTACCAAGCCCCTGGACGATGGTAAGTAGGTGTTCAATCAATATTTGGAGATTCTTTTTTTTTTTTTTTTAAGATATTTATTTATTTGACTACATTAGGTTTTAGCTGCCTCATATGGGGTCTTTTGTTCTGGCGCACAAACTCTCTAGTCGTGGCGTGCAGGCTCTGGAGTGTGCAGACTCAGTAGTTGTGGCACAAAGGCCAAGCTGCTCCTGCACACGTGGGCTCTAAGTTCCCTAATCAGGGATTGAACCTGCTTCCTTGCATTGCAAGGTGGATTATTAACCCTTGGACCACCAGGGAAGTCCCAACACTTGAAGATTTCTGATAAACTCGTGTTTGTTGAGTTTGCTTGCGTGCATGCTCAGTCGTGTCTGACTCTTTGTGACTCCATGGACTGTAGCCCTCCAGGTTCCTCTGCCTATGGGATTTCCCAGGCAAGAATACTGGAGGGGGTTGCCATTTCCTCCTCCAGAGGATCTTCCTGACCCAAGGGTCAAATCTCTGTCTCCAGAGGCTCCTGTAATCACAGACGGCTTCTTTACCCCTTGGGCGACCTGGAAAGCCTGCTTGTTGAGTGTGCTCATGTGTAAGCCTCTGGACTAGTCTCATGGAAATCCAGGGATGATTTCAGCTCAGTCCTTGCACTAGGGTGATTACATTAGTGGGGTGAGGGCCCGCCAGGGGTGCGCATATCTGTGCATGCAGACTGTGGTCAGTGTACAAGGAGAGGGACATACAGTGTACAAGGAGGATTTCTGAGGGAAAAACCCTTCCATCAAATCTAGTTAAATAAAACACCAAAGCCTTCGTGAGAGGTGCCAGAGTGTAGCCTCTTTGGACCTGCACGTGGGCTTGGATGCTTCTGTCTGAGCCTCTGCCTCCCTAGGTGGGCCTTGCCCCTTGGTCCTTGCTGCTGCCTCTCCAGGCCGATGTGTCCTCCTCTCAAGGACAGGCTGAGATCATTTTCCATTTGCTTCAGTGCTGAGCAGCAGGCTGGGCTTTCCCAAAAGCCCTTCTCTGTAAACAGGAACAAATTGGGAGGAGCTAAATTCTCCCAGCTCAGGCTAACCTTGCCGTGGTGGGGTCCACACTGCCCACAGGGAGCCCTGGTTTAATAGTATTTATCTTTATTTACTGGGCGTGTCCTGTCAGCCAGGCTCTATGCTAAGTGCCACAGGTGTGTGATCTCATCTGTGAGGTCATGACCTCACAGATGATCTGTGGGCTAGGGGCTGTTGCCATCATTTTATACATGAGGAAACCGAGGCTCAGAGAATGTAAGTGATCAGGTCAACACAGGCCCAACACAGCCAGGACTCAGGTCAGATCACTCTGTTCGTTAACACAGTAAGGAAGAAAATCAAGAGAGAAAGAGGGCACAAAGATTCTCATTTGGAACTCCTATGGAAGGGCTCCTGGCAGGAGGCACCTCAGGGAACCAGGGCAGAGAGATGAGGCTATGGGGGTCCCATGCATCTTTCATCCCTGGGCCAAGGCAGGACACAGGTGTGACTTTGGGAAATCACTGTCTCTTTCTACTGCACAACCTACATGACTTACTTGGTGAGGGCACTGGTCAGGAGCCAGGATGTGGCCCCCAAGAGTTGCCTCATTTGTGGCTGATGTTGTCTGCCAGGTGCAAAGGCAGAAGAAAGATTTAGTTACGCAGGTTGAAGATGGAAGGAGCCTCAGAGACTGTCCAGCCGGATCCTCTTGCCTCACTCCCCAGGGGGAAGTGACCTGCCCAGGGCCACCTGGTGAGAGGGGCTGGGACTGGCTCACCCCAGGGATCCTGCCAGGGCACTTCAGAGATGCTTCTCTGATCCAGAGCCACCAAGAACACAGCTCAGATTGCCCAGAGAGGACCAAGAACAACCGAAGACGAGATGGGGGTGATTGCCACTTGTGTTTTTAAGTAAGGGGTGCCATTTGATCACTTTTTGTTCCTAAGAACAACTCTAGCAGCCAAGGAAGATGTGCCCAAGGAGGCCACTGTGGCAGAGACAGTCCTCATTTTGAACCTTCTAAACAGATCCCGGTCTTGTTACTTACACACTGCTGGGGGCGGGGGCTCGTGGGAGAGCAAATTGGCCCATGGTTACTGAAGTCTATTCCTCAGAGAAGAAGCTGGAAAATCTCATGGCCTCTCTCACCCCCAGAAGTTATCTACGCAGAAGGAGATTTACTTTTCTGCAGTTGTGCGGAGGACATTTTTTTTTTGGAAGGGTGGCACATGGGTGGAACAAGAAGGGAGACCCTTGTCTGGCCTGAAGAATTGGATTTTGGCCTTGATGGGAGAGGGGATGGGGCAGAAGCTGATTGAGAAGCGTTAATAAAAGATGAGGTGAGACTCAGAGCTCAGGGAGGCTGGCTTTGGGGTTAGGTCCCGCATAGTGTCATTGTGGGGCTAGAACTGAATGGCAGAGTGGCATGGGGTCAGGGAGCAGTTCCCGAAGCAGGCAGTTCCCATCAAGCCAGGTAGAGAGTCCTGGGTGCATGAAGCCTCTTTGATTTGCCCACGGTCCTCCCAGGGGAGTGGGTCGCTTCCGAGGGCACATGAGCCACCTGCAGCATCTCCCAGCAGCAACTGGGGGAGGTTAGTGGAGGGAGGTGATAACACTTTGAAGTTACGCAGGTGGGAGCTCAGAGCCACCAGAATTTAAATATTAATGCTAATACAGCTACATTTATATGCACAGCTGTCATTAAATAATATTTGATTGAATAATTTTTAATGGTTGTCATAGTATTCTATTGTTTGGATATATTGTGGTAAATCTATCTGATCCTTTAATTAAGTTGTTTCTCTTTACAAGCAATTCTGTAATAAATATTTGTGAACATTTGTGACTATCTCCTAAGGAGACTTTACTAGAAATAGATTTACTGGGGCAATGGCTTTGCAAAATTTTGAGGCATTTGATACAAATCGCTAAACTGTCCTCTGCAATAGTGTGAATTTGTACTCCCACCAGCTGTAAATCAAAGTACCTGTTTTCTCACACTCTTGCCAAGATGAAATATTATTATTTAAAAATATATTTTGCAAATTGAAGGGCCCAAAATTATAGTGTCTCATTTTCATTTCTTTTCCAGAGAAGGTAAACTTTTTCATGTTTCCTGAACATTTATTTCTTGGCATTATTTGTTCATCTTTTTCCATTTTTTCCCCCATCTGGGCATTCATGTTTTTTTCTAATACAATGTGAAGCATTGTTTATATGTTGAGGATGTAACTATTTTTCTATCCTGTGATTTGCATTTTTCCAGTTTGTCTCTTACATTTTTATGTGGTTGTTTGCTTTTTACTTTTATTTTGAAATTATCTCTAGCTTATCAAAAAAAAAAATGCAAGTACAGTACAAAGACTTTTTTATCCAGACTCATTTGAGGGTAAGTTGTTGACCTAATGCTCATCATCCTTGGGGACTTTAGTGTGTATTTCCTACCAACAAGGACCTTCTCATACATGACCACAATACAACCATCAAAATCAGGACACTGACCTTGTACTGAAATATGGGTACCAGCTTTTCTTCAGACATCATTCAACTTTTGCTAATTGTTCCAGTAATGCCATTTGCAGCAGAAGGATCTCGTTCAGAGTCATGCATGGCACTTAGCTGTGTTTCTTTACTGTCCCCAGTCTGAAATGGCTCCTCAGGCTTTCATGACCTTGACACTGTCGAAGAAAGAACATAGACCAGTTGTTTTGTTGAATGCCCGTCAAAGTGTGTTTTTCATGTTTCCTCTTGTTTGCTTCATCTTATCCATGTTGGGCGGGCTACCCTGGTGGCTCGGCATTAAAGAATTTGCCTGCAGTGCAGGAGATGCAGTAGATTGGGGTTCCGTCCCTGAATTAGAAAGGTCCCCTGGAGGAGAAAATGGCAACCCACTCCAGTATTCTTGCCGGGAAAATCCTGAGCATCCCATCAGCTCACTGATCTGGACTGGTCTCATTACAGAGTGAAGCTTTGATCACTTGATTAAGGTGGTGTCTGCCAGCTCTCCCCACTGGAAAATCACCTTTCCCCTTGGAAATTAATACATATTTCAAAGGGAGATACTTTGAGACTATGTAAATATCTTATTCCTCTTCAAACTTTCAACTTATTCATTTGTATATGTTTATCATATAAACTTACAGATCCATATCATGCAGTGAACTATAATCCATTAATGTCATTATTTATTCTGGTACTTCAGTTGTCCTCAGTTTTGCCAGTAGGTGCCCCTTCAAGTGAGCTTCCGTGTCTTTTTTATTTTGTCCCCATCATTCTTTGAGTGCTTCCTTATCTTTTGGTGAACCAAGATGTCCCTGGAATTGGCCAGTTCTCTAAGGGGCGTGGCATCTTTCAGTAGAGAATAGTATTTAGAAGTCAAAGTCTGGATCCTGGGTGCGCTCATTAGCACTGCCGTGTCGCTTCTCCCAGTTTTCCTTCATGGACATGCAAATATAAGCATGCAGTCACACATTTACATCTGCATTTATTTAATCTTTATATGTTAAAAACATACATGTTCACAAAACCATGACTTTAATGTCTCCAATTCCAACCATGCCCCATGGGTACATTCTAACTTTCTCTCTTTCCATTGTTGTAACTGTCTTCTACATCATGAGAAAATTGGTTCCCATTCCATCATCTATAATATATCTCACTGTGTGATCAATGCTGTGTATGTAATTAATTTCCCATCGCGGTCACTGCCTAGCATACCCTCCCCCTGCCTCTCATTGTGGATCCCTTTCTTATCTTGTTGAAGCTCCAACGCTATGTACTGGCCCACCTCTATATGTGGCTGTTTCCTTACTCTACTCAGGCTGTGATATCCCCTTCTGAGCTATCCCCGACTCCTCAGATGCCCTCCTCACCCCTTTTGGGCTCCAACACCCCCACTGGGGCACATTCCACTCTCATTTATGTCCTTTTTGCCCTGTTCAGACTTTGAGACCCCTTATTGCCCCCTATGCCCACTTATTGACACCCTATCCTTGCCCAACTATGGAATTCTGTCTTAAAAGCATATTAAAATTTCAGATCTATTGAGTTGATTTCATTGCTCTGTCTACCAGTTTCTTTGCTGAAACCACACTGTTTTAATTATTATAGCTTTAGAATTTAATTCAATATCTGCAGTGCAAATATCCCTTTACTAATGTTCTTTTTCAGAAATTTATAAATGACTTGTAGTAGTTAATTTTTCTTAGAGGAACTTCTAAATTATTGCATTTTCAATTCCCTTTCACCTTTCCCTGGGGGGCGGGGGGAGGGGAGAAAATCCCCTCCTTGTACATTCTTCAGCTAAGTAACAAACCCTTGTTTCACAGATGGCCAGAAGACATACAGGCAGGAGGTATAAAGACACAAATGGTATATTTGCACTCACAACACCGCCTACCTGGTAACTGTAACTTCGCAGCAGTCCTGTGACTTTAGGAAGAGGTGGTCATTCCATACACTTCAAGTACGGCTTATAAAGGTTTTGCCCAAGGTCACACAGTAAGTATCAGAATGCAGTTTTTTATTCAGAGAGGTCTCTGGAAAGAGCATCAATATAGGAATCTTCTAATGGGAAATCTTTGGTCCTGATGTGTATTTTTAAATGGAAGCATGATTTTAACTGAGGCTCCAGAAAGACCTTCCTAGCAATAAGGGGTATGAGATATTAGAGCAGAAAATAATCTTCTGTGAGGGTCTTGAAATAGAGAGCCTTGTTCTAAGGATTGTGTCCCTGACACACAGAGCCAGTCCTCCTTTGTTCTTTAGCCCCCCTTCCCCCCACCCTCCACCTTGGGCCCTGCTGTTGGCTGATGCTTTGGTTGGCAGCCACCACTGGCCTCTGCAGCGTTCCCCACCATTGGCCTGCCTGGACCTCAGCATCTTGTTGTGTCTTTGGCCCATTCTCTTCCTCTCAGGCTTATAGCTGGTTCTCCAGTTAGCCTCAAGTTGGGTCCTTCTGTCCTGCTTATCCAGATCTTTCCAAGCTTGGGCCATTTCAGCTCTGCAAAAGCACCCTAGGAACAAAGATATACAAATAGAAAAGAAGTGGTTTCCTTTGGTGCAGTTATTCCTTGCCTCTAAGACACTGTTCTCTCTCTCTCTGTTTTGATAAGTTTCTCTATCTTAAAGAAACAAGAGGCTGCTTGTTTCTTGGTGATGAGAAGAAACATGACTGAATGCCCCTTCTGTGCCAGGCATTTGATGGGTCACCACATATAATCTTCCCAGAAATTCTATCCCCACTTTACAGATGAGGAGACTGAGGCCACAGGGCTTATGGAATTTGTACTAAGTCATGTGGAATATTAATGGTGAAACCAGGAGAAAAAACCAGCTCTACCTGACCCCAAGTCCACAAATGCGGATGTTGGCATCCTACTGTGTGCCAGGCACCATGCTTTTGATCCATAGTTGCCTCTCTATTGCCAAAGATTGGAGCAGATCAGTTGAGCACATTTTTGGGTAGGTCTCTATTTTTCTTAGAGCCACTCTCATTTTAAGTACATTGTGTGCAGACTGTCAGAGCCTGATCTCTTGAGCTGGGTGTGTTCGGAAAGCAGTAAAATAGTGGATGCACAAAGACTATGCATCATGGAGTCCTGTGTGTTGGGGCAGTTGAGCCTCCTGCGTTTGCTGCGTTCATTTTCCTTTGGCTCTGGAAAGGATGGTTTGGTTTTACGAACGAAGGCCGAGGACATCTGCCAGCTTGCTAACTGCCTTGCCCCCATCAAATGTGTCAGACTCACAGAACATGGCTCCCCAGCTGCAGGCCCATGGTTTTGAGATTGCCTAAATAGAAAACCACTCATTTCCCTTCGCAGGAGAGGCGCCCAAAGCAGATATTTCAATATATTCCAATTTAGCCAAGGGAAGCCAGAACATGGATGCTGTTGCCAAGGAAACCACCTCCTTCCTCCCCGTGTGCTGTGCATACGTGTATCACTTCATCTCTCCACTCTCCAAGGTAATATCATAGCCCTGTGCTTGGGGAAGGATTTTTAAAAAGGCATATAAAACCTCTTAGCATCGAGAAGATTCATTAAATGATCTCACTCCAGAGGAGCTTAAATTATTCTTTTTAGACCCTTTTATGCTGAGGATGGGGAAATGGCTGAATCAGTGCTATCTCTCATAGCCCAGCTTGCTGTCTTGCTGGAAACAGTTTTCAGAAATAAACAAATCAGGGTGCAGAAGCTTAGACAGGGAGAGAGTGTGTGTAATAATAACGAGGCCATCATGTAGCTGTAATGTCACTGGCTAATCCCTCCGAGGAGGTCTGCTGAGACCACCTCGATCCACAGGCCTCCTGGGCATGAGGCCATGTCTCACAGGGCAAGCTTCAAAGTGCAGACAAGAGAGGGTCTCTGTAGCAAGGCCACCTGTCAAAAGTCCCCGTGTCAGGAACCACACAGGGCCTTCTTGCGTCCGATCTGTACTCGGGCCCAAGCCAGGGACTGTTTCTGTCCTCACTCCAGTGTCTGGTCTCAGTCTGTCTCTGTCTTCCTGATCACCCTTCTTATCCCCACCTGCCCTGATTCTGTGTGTTCAAATAGGTGCAACTCACCCCCGACGTCTCACAACTCAACAGGCAAACTGGGCTCCAGCCTTGATAATCATGTGGGTGTTCTGTGTGTGGCCCTGATTTCATGCCTTCTTTTCTCAGCCCCTTTCTGGCTCCTGGTACTCAGCTCCCCTCCTGCCCATTGAATGAGTAGATTCAATTTGACTTCCTTTGTTCAATTAATGGCTCTTGCCAAGGATATTGGCTTATATTAGTGGTTCTCAAGTGGGGGCAGTCTGTTCCCTCAGGAGACACTGGCAGTGTCTGAAGGCATTTTTAGTTGTTACGTCTGGGAGCAGGTATACCGGCATGCAGTGGTTTGAGGCCATGGATGTTGCTAACATTCTGAAATGCACAGGACAGCCCCTTGGTGTGTTAGTCGCTCAGTCATGTCCGACTCTTTTCGATCCCATGGACTGCAGCCTGCCAGGCTCCTCTGTCTAAGGAATTCTCCAGGCAAGAATACTGGAGTGGGTAACCAGTCCCTTCTCCAGAGGTTCTTGACCCAGGGATCAAGGCCCATCTCCTGCATTGCAGGTGGATTTTTTTACTGTCTGAGCCACCAGGGAAGTCTGGACAGCTACCATATCCAGCCCCAAATGTCAGTACTGTTGAGGCTGAGAAACACTGGCTTATACTTATTCTCTTTGCTCATTCATTTAATAAATATTTATTGAGTACCTACTATGCACCAGGCTGTGAACCAAGCACCTTGGGACATGAGTTTAACAAGATGGACATCCATTTGCTCACTTTCTCACTTAGAGCCAACTGGATGACATTAAACCAATAATTATACAAAAAACATTATTTAAGTACATTTGGGATCCTGATACGAGAACAGGCTTGGTTCTCATGCCCCTTTTCTGAGGCCTGCCTGGTGCTCCAGCCCATCCTACCCTGGCTCCTGTGCGGTATGGACGTCCATTTCATCCCCCACAGTTGCTCCACCATGCCTGGCCACACAGCTTGCTTCCTTGACAAGACATAGGCTTTTGTAGTTTAACTGCATGGTTGCTGATCACAACAGGCGGACAGTTAGCAGACCATGAGAAGAACAACCCTGAGATGTCACAGAAGGCCCAGGACTCTGTCATCTTCTGAAGCCCCAGTCCCTGACTTGCCTCTTCTGAGTGACATCTAGGACAGCAAACAGAATATCCTCCAGCTTCACCCTCTGCTTCCTTTCATGTGGGACTTACTGATCCCTACCTCCCAGCCCTCCTCTCACCAGCCCCCTTCTCTGATGGGCTTACCTAATACCATGAAGTCCTTTGGGGTTAGGAGCATGGACTTCAGAACTAGACGACCTGGGTTTGAATCCCACCTTCACCACTTACTAGCTGTGTGACCATGGACAAGTTGCTTAGCCTCTCTGTGCCTTAGATTATTTTTATGTAAAATGAAGATAATAGTAATGTCTATCTTATAAAATTTTCCAGCAGTTAAATGAATTAGTGTACTAAAGTCCCTGATTCACAGTAAGTGCCATTTATGCTTTGCTATTTCCCCAGGATGTTGGCCTGATGATGCAAACACAGCAGAAGCTTCTGGCTCTGCCTCTTGTGGCCATTTCCTTGTCCCCATGGAGCTCAGCCATGCCTGAAGAGCCACAGATCTTTCTTTTGCGTCACCTGGGAGAGCTGGCTGCTGGAGGGCAATGAATGCTTGGCCTGGGCATTTTGAGGGTTTCCACAAGTGGGAGGAAGATGACAGTGACTGTGGAAGGAGAGGTTGTCATGGAAATGCACCTCGTCCAGGTTGTTGCAACCTGGCCTCTGGGCTGGCTCCACCTGGATGCGCCTTACACTGGGTCTTGCCTTACCATTTGTTCAGGGAGGCAATGGACAGAGAGAGATGCCTTTCTTCCCCACTAGTCTGCTGCTGCATCTTTTTCTGTCCGATGTGATGAGCAGCTCAGGCTTCTCCTGTCTCCCAGCTTTTGTGAACATCACATGAGGTGGTGGGCGCCAAATGACGCTGGTGGCGGCTGTTGACTGGGTGGCTCCCTGTCCGACAGCAGAGTGGGTTGTGGGGAAGGGGACTGATGGCTGGGAAACATCCTCTCTGTGGCTGAACTGAGAGGCTTATGTGTGCTGTCCCGTTGAACCTCCCAGTAATGCTGAAGAAGCTGGAGCATATTGTCACCTGCTCAGAGTCCCCACACCAGGGGATGACCGTGCCTGAGCTGGTAGCCATGCTCCATCTGCCTTTAAAGCCCAGCCATGTCTCCCCATGCATAATTGCTCCCGGCCAGTTGGGGAACCTTAGCAATGGCCAAGAAATGCCAACACAAGCTCCTACTTAGGTGGCCACAGTCGGCAGAGGGACTTGGCCAGCTGGAAGGCACCTACATTGCCTCTGTCCAAGTGGGCTGGGGTGGGCCCGGGTCATCAACTACAGGGTGGTGGGATTCCAGTGCTCTGGGGTCTGCCGGCTGCCTCCATGACCACCAGGCACCTCCTGGGAGGCCAGTGATGGGAATGGGGCCCACAGCCCTGCATGGGTAGTTCTTTCTGCTCTCGTCTTTTCCTCCTCCACCCACCTGCTAATCTCACTTGCACATGAAAGCCTCCCCCCGCAATCTCCACTCCCCTCCCCGATCTCTTCCCTGCGTTTGTACTTTATGATGCGGGACTTTGGAGAGAAGACTCATTAGAGTCATTATTACATGCACAGAAATATGTCTTTCATCTCATTCACATTTCATGTTCCTCCCACTTGATCTCTTGACACTTTTTAATTCCTGATATTACACGACACACACACACACACACAGTTCTTGTTGGGGTTCATTCTTTCTACAGACTTGTCATCATTGCTTGCTGTCTGAGGAGTGCGCCTTGTTGTATTTATTCATTTCTGAAAAAGATTGGGGCTGGTGCACTGGGACAACCCAGAGGGATGGAATGGGGAGGGAGGAGGGAGGAGGGTTCAGGATGGGGAACACATGTATACCTGTGGCGGATTCATTTTGATATTTGGCAAAACTAATACAATTATGTAAAGTTTAAAAATAAAATAAAATTAAAAAAAAAAAAAAGATTTTGGGATTGACATTGTCTGATGCTCCTGACTTTGATTGTAGGGGTAGGTAGCATTGTAATTAGAGGAGATGTGAGGACAGAGGACCAAAATTCTAGAGCCTTGTCCCCTGTCCCCTTCCTCCCTAGAGGCCAGGTGTCCATCTGTGAAACAGGCAGATCCCATCGCCTAGTCCAATCCCCACATCTGGCGTCAAATGGGCTTTTTGGGGTGTAAGCACTGTTTAACTTATGGTAAAAGGGATATTGGGAGGAGTCAGGGCCATCCATAGACCCACAGAAAAGGTTGAAAAATCAACTCTGATGGGCAGAGCAGGGAAGCCCTGGGAACCTGGGAACTGGGTCCCCTGCTGCCTCTTTAGGCTCCATGATGAGGATGAAAGGAGATCTAAAGTCTGTCAGTTCCTCCCTTCTCAGCTCAAGGTCCCAATGCAGGGAGAGAGTATGGGATTGGCTCAGCTACCAAGATAAGAAGGAAGTGTGTTTTGACTGACAGTTGCATTAAGATTCCATCTAATCAGGGCAAGGGGTTCCCCCAAAGTAAGAGGTTGTTTCCAGAAGGAGGCAGTGGATTCTGAGTATGTAGAACAGCAGACACCATGACACAGTCCCAACAGTGGAGGTGGTATGACCGCTGTGCGAAGAGAGGAAGAAGCAGGTCTTTCTGGCTCTAAATCTGTGACCAAGAGATATATTTTTGGAACTCAGAGATTGCCTTCTAATTCGGAATTCGGGGGCTGGCAAACTTTCCCCGGAAAGGGCTAGATAGTAACTATTTTGGCTTTCTGGGCCATATGGTTTCTGCCACAAGGACTCAACTCTGCCAAGACCTGAAAGCAGCCATAGGCAATATGCAAATGAGGTGGTTTTGGCCCTGTTTCAATAAAGTTTTATTGAAAAAAACCCCAAGTAGCGTGTCCTGGACATTCAGGTCAAAGTTGTTCTAGTAGGTCACCTTCATGTCATGGAGAATCTCCCTCTCTGCTTTAGTAACCCTTGTATTTCTGACTGCTGTTCTTCAACTCAGCTCTGTTTCAGGACACTCCAGAGAGCCTGTCGTGAGCTCATGAGCACAGACGCCCAGGACCTGTTCAGACTTCCAGGTCAGAATCTTCAAGGATGGTCCCAGGGCCTGCATGTTTAACCCATGCCCTAGGTGATTCTGACTTACGTATGTATTGTCATGAACTGGTCTAAGATGTAGTCAGGGAGACAAGATCATCCTTCGTGAACCACAGGAGTGACAGATGAGATGGGGTGGGCTTAGGAGCTGAGAGGAGGGAGGCTCCTGAGGGCTGGGGGGAGCACGTGTGTGCAGGGTGGGCTCAAACTGGCCCTGAAGGAAGTCTGAACTGTCAGAGCACTAACCTGGCTTTTTCTAGCTGGCAGTCTCTTTCCCCATCCTGTACTCCACTATTAATTAGGAAGGAAGTTTATTAAAAGCCAGGTGCTAAACCTGAGACATGTGGTGCTCTGCTCTGCAGCGGTCAGGTCTCTGAACAGCTTTGTGTCCTCATCCTTCTGAAGGGGCCACACCTGTAGCCCAGCCTCACTTCTCTGCCTTCTTCCAAGTCTCCTCTTCCCCTTTCATTTGTGCTCTGCTCCCCAAAGACCTGGTTTCTCACAACACCACTTCTCCTTTGCCCCAGAAAACAGCCACCCATGGCTCTTTCTGAGCGTGACCATGTTCTGTCAAATTCAGTTCCTTCTTGCCATAATCGTTAATAGGATTAGGAGCCTGGTGAGTCGTTCTCTCCCATCTTGCTCCTCTTTCCATGTTTTCTTCCCCACCAAATACCATCCCCTAAAACCTTTGGGGTCTCTTCTGTTGAGGGGGAGAGTGCCCTCTGTAGGTGCTAGCAAAGATGCTTCAGTCATAAGGAGGAGAATGGGTTATTGCTCCTTGGATATGGCCTGGACCTAGATGGCCTCTGATCCTCACCTCCTCCCCTTGGATCCAGACAGAGAACTCTGCTCATTACAGTAGAAAATACTGATTGCTGGCTCAATAGTCATCTCCTTCTTCTGGCAATAGAGCACCCGTTTCTTTGGGAATCCACTCCATCTTCACTCCGAGTCCATGTGGATGGGGTGTGATAACTCCAGAGAGTGCATGTGACTCAGGCCCGGTACATCAGTGCATCTGACTTCCCCGGGTACTCTCAGTGGTCCAGGGCAAAGTTTGTTCAATGCTGGTACTCTTGAGGGGTTTTGGAGAGGAGAGCTCTCTCCTTCAGGATTTGGGATTGTGATACTGTCAACCCAGAGCTTTGAGACTCCCACATGTGGAGAGAGTGTGCTGAGAGTGAAAATCGCACAGAGGAAAACAAAGCCCAGAGACAGACCAGACGGAGAACCAAGAGCAGGAGCTCAAACACAGGTCCAGAGGGCGTGGGTCAAGCTTCTGGATCCAGCTAGACCTGAAGCCAGAACACTGCTTATAGCCTCTTCTGCTATCTGAGCCTCACAGTCGCCTTTTGGATTTAGCTGATTTATGTTGAAACTCAGGGTCTTGACTGATAGTTTACTTGACAGTGGCAAGGAGGGTCACTCAACTGGGATGTCTGAGCTGCAGGCCGACTATCTCGTCAGCTGTGAGGCCACCCAGGCTGGGTGTTAGGTCCAAGGGCACATGGCTTCCTCCTGGGAAAGGCTGAGTTTGGTGGGAGTGGAGATGGCCAGTGGGGAGAGGCTGCAGCCATACTGAGCAGAGTGAGGAGGTCAGGCGTCTGGCTTGGAGACCTGGTGGATGGTGAGATGCTAAGGAATTGGAGGGTGGGAGGGTGTTCAGGTTACTGGGTGATGGTGGAGGAAGGCCTTGCTGCCCCCAAGCCAGCCTCTCCCCTCTTGGCCGTCTCTGCTATCACTGACCTCAGCCTTTCCCAGGAGGAAGGCAGGTGGCCTTGGGTCTGACACCTACCCTGGGTGGCCTCAGTTCCTCTATCTGTGAATGGGGACGAGGCAATACCCTAAAAATGTGAAGTGTACCCGAGAATCTGAATGTGAGGGGGATGCAGTGGCCCTCTGACCACTCAACCCAGACGTTAAGTCATAAAATGGAGCAAAGCAAGGACACACAAAGTCCCTTCAAGAGGCAGTGGGTCAGGAAAGCCTGGAAATCACTGGCCAGCTGGCCGAATGCACGTGGAGGCGGTGCTCACCATGGAGGAGTCTCACCGGCCAGTGGCGTAGAGGAATTAGGGTGGCCCAGGGGCACGTGTCGGAGGGTCCTGAATGGCTGCACCTGGCCTCTGTCGTGAAGAAGGATTGTCAAAGCCTGGTGCCATGGGCTCCCCTAGCGACACTCGAGTGCCGTGGATTCCTGTATCGCTGGTCCTCCGGGAGAGGACGTGCTGGTCAGACAGCAGAACCAGCTGCAAATGAAGATATTGGCACTTGAGCTTTGGTCATTGTCTGTGAGAGCTGTGAGTCAGCATCCTAGAGCCTGTCAAGCCTGGACACTGATGACTCTGTGTTTCTGGTTTGCATGCCTGTGTCAGGCCCTGGCCCAGGGCTCCTAAGGTTAGGAGGTTATCGGTGTAACCAATGGCTTGTACCCCAGAGATTCTGATGAATGAGGTTGGAGTGGAGCCAGACCTTTCCATTAAACAGCCCCTCAGGACTCTCTGAGCACAAGCTTCGAGAGAACAACGGCTACACAGAGTGAAGCTCATATGGAACCCACTGGAACCTCTGACCTTCATGGAACCCCTACATGGATTCTGCTGATTGGCTTCTATGTTCACTTGAGTGATTTTAATTCCCTCAAGATCCCCTGTGGGCTTCCCAGGTGGCACAGTGGTAAAGAACCAGCCTGCCAATGCAGGAGACATTAGAGGCACGGGTTCAACCCTGTGTCAGGAAGATCCCCTGGACGCCGGCATGGCAGCCCACTCCAGTATTCCTTCCTGGAGAAACACATGGACAGGGGAGCCTGGCGGGCTACAGTCCATGGGGTCACAAAGAGTGGACATGACCGAAGTGACTTAGCACACACACGAGATCCCTTGCGGGCTTTGATGAAATTAACCATGCAGTACCAGACATTCAAGAAGGAAAAATGGGCTCTCTATCTGGAAGCTGTGAACAGAGAGGGAAAGGACGTGCCAGCAGTTGCCCCTCCTCTGAATTGTCTACCTCTGGACCCGCAGTTGGGTGTTGTACCATCTGAGTTTTTCAACCCACAGAGGTATGACTTAGGGTAGAGGTGATTTCCGTGATCCTCTGTGCATCAGGATTTGGCTGGGATGACTCTTGTTTGCAGTCATGTGGTTTTCTGGAACTGCAGAGGTTGGGAGTTGTCTCTCAGAAGCATTTCTGAATGACACGGGCTGGGCACAGAAGCAGAACCCCTCCTCCTGTGCTCCAGAGCAGTGAGTCCTCCACAGGTCCCTCTCCTGAGACTGGGGGGTCAGGGTGGTGTCGTTCATTCCATCCCTCCTAGCAGCTAAGTGGAGAAGCAAAGGTCTGTTCAGTATAGGCTCTGATTTTTTATGTGACTTAAAAGCTCACAAGTATGGAGACTGTAGAAAGAACTTTCTCGGGCTAGGCTCTGTTGACCTGGACAAAATCATCTCAACTGGCTCACATTTTGAGCCAACATATACTCACTATAGCAGAGAAGGCAACGGCACCCCACTCCAGTACTCTTGCCTGGAAAATCCCATGGACGGAGGAGCCTGGTAGGCTGCAGTCCATGGGGTCGCTACGAGTCGGACACGACTGAGCGACTTCACTTTCACTTTTCACTTTCATGCATTGGAGAAGGAAATGGCAACCCACTCCAGTGTTCTTGCCTGGAGAATCCCAGGGACAGGGGAGCCTGGTGGGCTGCCATCTCTGGGGTCGCACAGAGTCAGACGCGACTGAAGTGACTTAGCAGCAGCAGCAGCATACTCACTATAGAACCATGGGCATTGTTAGTATTGCTTCACTTCTATTGCTTGTTTCCCTCCACAAACCTCTGCTATCACCTCCATCTCGCTCTCTCTTTGCAGTTAACCCCAGGTCTTGCTCTGCAGAGAAAATAGAAGATGTCAAGTGGCAATGCCAATTAAATTTTAAGACATTGTCCACCATCCTGTCTTTATTCTCCAGACGTCTTTTTAACCAAGGCTAATGCCACCACTTGCTGCTGTCTTAGGGGCCGCTTGTTGCGCTGTCTTCATGCTCTCCCTTTACGGAACTATTCCATCAGCATTCAGGCATGTTTGTGTCTCGTCCCTGTACACAGTGGAGTTCTTTCCTCTCTCCTCTCCTTTCAGGTCTTCTTCTCCTGGTCTTCATTCACAGACACATTTATTGAGAGAATAGTCTACCCTCCATACATCGTGTGGTTTTCATGCAGGCTCAGGAATCTGCATTTTACACACCCCCCTGGTCATCTGATGCATGAGGTCTTTGTACTCCATTTTGCAAATTCTTGCCTCAATCGTTGGTGTTCCTTGGCTTGAGCCTTTTCATTCTTCACCATCCACATTTCTTTTGAAATCTCATCTGGCTCAAGGCATCATCCACCACCTGGAATCCACTTTCTATCTCCAGCCCAGTCATGGCTCTTGAGTTTCAGAACTGCATTACCCAACTAACTCTGTGAGGATTTTCCAAAGACACTGAAATGTTCAGAGCAGGACCTCTCATCTTCTCCAAGTCTCCTTGTCCCCATGCTCCCCAGCCCTATCTCTAGCACCATTAACCATCTACTTACCCAAGTAAGAAACCTCAGCTCCCTCTTTCTCACTGCCCCTTGCCAAATTTTCAGTTCCCATGTCCCATCCACGCTAACTCTTAAACAAGTCTTAAATTCACCAGTTGTTCTTCATTCCCACTGCCATGACCTATCCAGGGCCCCATGCTTTTTCTCCTGGATGAGCCCCCACCTGGGTCTCTGCTCTCAAGCTTACCTTCTCCCAGGCGGGTTCTACACTGACCTAGGGTCCTCTCTGGAGTTTGAGTCCGACCTTGTCACTTCCCTACATTCAGGCTTTCAGTAGCATCTTGCTGCCTCTGTTTGGACAAAATATCACCTTACCTGGCATAGAAAGCCTTTCATGGCTCCTCTCCCGTCCCAAGATGCTCATTCATCAGCAAGATCAAGGAGTCACTTCTCAAGTCTGGCACAGTCCTGGGGCTGGGCAGAAAATTCAAAAGATTATGGCCAAGTTTAGCAAGTTTCTGTCCTTGAGACAAAATACAGTGGCTCAGACTGAAAAGTCAGCTTCCTAAGAATCAGAGCCCTTATCCAGAATTAAGCTTTACTAATAATTACAAGGGCTTCCCAGGTTGTGCTAGGGGTAAAAACAGCCTGCCAAATCAGGAGAGGTAAGAGACACAGGTCCAGTCCCTGGGCTGGGAAGATCCCCTGGAGGACGACATGGCAACCCTCTCCAGTATTCTTGCCTGGAGAATACCATGGATAGAGAAGCCTGTTGGGCTATAGTCTATAGGGTCGCAAAGAGTCTGACATGACTGAAGGGACTTACCACACACGCCAGTAATTGCAAGGATCAAAATAATTGTGAGGCACAGGTAAAGCATGAGGCCCAAGACCACCTGTACTGCTCTCTAAGACCGTTTTTTTCTTTTTTTTTGCCTCATTCAGGTTATCAGAAGAGGTCTCATGTGACCCATGCGAGCCATCCCTTACTATAAAGGGAGCTATCTTGGTCAGGCAGTATCTCCATTTTATTCTCTGATAGTTACACAGTTTGCACATTTCCCAGGGAGCCCTACCCCATAAATCCATAGGGTCCAGGTTTGTTTACCATAAGCAGTGCTGGACAGATATGGTACATCTTGCTAAAAGCATTCCATAGATAAGAACACTTCTGCTAGCCAATATTATTAGTGTGTTTGCCAGGGGCTCTGACATTAGCGATTATGAGGCGATTTGACCCGGTCATCTTTCTTTCTTCCCCAGTCGAGGTAGAGAGTGGCCTGCAGCTAACCCTTTCCTCCCCAGACCTGCTCTGCCTACCGCTCCCACGTCTGTGTTACCAGAGCTCTGTCCTTGACCTCCTTCTGTGACCACGGGCCATGGACAGCCTCCTCCATGCCTGTGGCTTCCTTTCTCTAAACATAGGCTCCCCAACCCATACATACCTTGCACCCTTGACCCTCAGACCCACACATTCCACTGCCCGCCAGACCCCAACACCTTGGTGTCCTGCATGGCCCCAAACTACATGCCCCTTGCTGACCCCTCGCTGCCTCTCCAAGCCCATTCCTCTCCCACTGGACCCTCTCAGGGCAATAACACCCACTTCACCTGGTTGTCCCCCAAACCTTGAGTCATCCTGGGCCTCCTACTTTCTGGCCCTTTGACTTAAGTTAAGTCAGAGAGGATAACCTCACCGAGCCTCAGTTTCCACAGATATAAAATGGGCATAATAGCAACATCTGCTTCACAAAGCTGTTGCGGGATCCAATGAGATGGTGACGATTAGATGACATGGGCTTATCACAGCGGCTGGCAGGTGCTCAGAGACTGGCAGCAAGCGCCTCTGACTCCTCTTCCCCGCCATTGCCCAAGGCTGCTCAAGACCACACACTCTAGGTGTTGCCTTCTCACGGTCACCATTCTGTTCACCATCATCTCCTCTGTGCCCTCATCTCTGCCTCCACCTATGGTAATAGTCTTGGGCCTGATCTGGCCTCCTCTGTGTGGCCCCTCTAATATCCCCTCTATTCCACCTCCAGTTACACACCTGACCTGCCACTGCCTTGGAAGGCTCTCTGCTGCCCCTTGGGATAAATTCTAGTCTCCTCGGAGTGGCTTAGGAAGCTGGATCAGATGTGGCTGCCACCCTGTGGCTCCCCTCCTCCAGTGCTAACCACTGGACACACGAAATTTTCAATTTCTCTGACCTTCAGGATTTGGCCAATGCCTCCCTCTGCCTGGAAGTCTCCCTTCTCCATCTCCGCCTGAGGACCCTCTGACCATCTCCTGCACACATGCAGCACTTTGTCTTTCCCCCATCACAGCACTTTCCAGCTGCATGGTCACTGCCAGGTCCCATATTGGGACCTCTTGTAGGTCAGTGAGCATCAGGAGGGCAGGGAGTGTAGCTGGTTCACGTAATGTCTCCAGCACTGAGAACATCGCTCAGCAGGGTAGGTTTCGGATACTAAATGAAAGCAGTTGTTAAATGGGAGGGTGAGAAGGTGGGTGAGGGGTGAGAAGGAGGGAGGAGCCCCTGAGTCAGGGGTTTCTGGTTTACATGGAGTTGAGATAAGATCATGGCATCTGGTCCCATCATTTCATGGGAAATAGATGGGGAAACAGTGGAAACAGTGTCAGACTTTATTTTTGGGGCTCCAAAATCACTGCAGATGGTGATTGCAGCCATGAAATTAAAAGATGCTTACTCCTTGGAAGGAAAGTTATGACCAACCTAGATAGCATATTAAAAAGCAGAGATATTACTTTGCCAACAAAGGTCCATCTAGTCAAGGCTATGGTTTTTCCAGTGGTCATGTATGGATGTGAGAGTTGGACTGTGAAGAAAGCTGAGCGCCGAAGAATTGATGCTTTTGAACTGCAGTGTTGGAGAAGACTCTTGAGAGTCCCTTGGACTGCAAGGAGATCCAACCAGTCCATCCAAAAGGAGATCAGTCCTGGGTGTTCATTGGAAGGACTGATGCTGAGGCTGAAACTCCAATACTTTGGCCACCTCATGCAAAGATTTGACTCATTGGAAAAGACCCTGATGCTGGGAGGGATTAGGGGCAGGAGGAGAAGGGGATGACAGAGGATGAGATGGCTGGATGGCATCACCGACTCGGTGCACATGAGTTTGGGTGAACTCATGAGTTGGTGACGGACAGGGAGGCCTGGCGTGCTGCAATTCATGGGGTCGCAAAGAGTCAGACACGACTGAGTGACTGAACTGAACTGAACTGAGATGGGTGATATTAAGAGAGGTTGAATTGTGTTAGAGTTTTGTATTTGTATTAATGGACCAGGAAGGCCCAGGTGAGTTTGGCAGTTGGTCGCTGGAGACCTGGCCACTGGAGGTCAGGACTTGGAAGCCGACCTAGCCTCCCTGCCCCCTCCTCTGCAGGGTTGGGGCACAGCATGGGCTCTCCCTATGGGGATGCCGAAGAGTAGGTACATTTTCCTAAGGTTTCTTCCCTTCAACATTGCTTTGCCATTGATCTGCTAATCCTGCAGAAGACTAGAGCTGGAACCCATAAGGCCAGTCCATTTTCCTCCTGTTTCATGTGGCTCATCTCTAAGGGCCTCTTGGGGGCGACAGTTTGGTCTGGGAGTGGGGATGTCATTCCCAATGGTCTGCAGGAAGCACTCAGCAACATCTGGGAACTCCCTCTGGGTGGCTTCACGGTGAGGAGGGGCAGCAAAAAGTCACCCCTGTGTACATGTGTGTGTGCTAAGTCGCTTCAGTTGTGTCCACCTCTTTGCGATGCTAACGGACCGTAGCCCACCAGGCCCCTTGATCGGCTCTGGACTAAAGGGTGTGGGCAACAAGGGTGCAGGATAGAGTGGCACTTTATTCCCTTGACCTGACCTTGACATGTGGATTCTCCCAAGTCTTTGTAGGAGCTTCCCTATCATGCCTCCCTCCTCTCCTCCTATTCCTGTATTTCACAGATTCTGCTGTCTCTTCCGTCTCCCAACTGCGGTGGCTTCCTCCCTGCCCACTTTCTGCTTTTCTCTGTGGAGGGAGGGCTGAGCCCTGCTCTGAGGAGGGGTGAGGGGGAGAGGAGCAGGGAGAGAAGGGTGTGGAGGAACGGAGGCTCTCACCCCAGGCTGGGGCTGGTTTCCTCTAAACCAACAGCAATCAAACATGTCTCACCACTGTGAGAATTAATTCCCTTCTCAAGCTCCCCTTCAGATAGGTGAGAAATGTGTGTGCCTCCTATTAACATGAGCGTGACCCCATTTCTTGTGAAATGACAAACCTGGTCTGATTATGCTCAGGAGGCATCCCCACCCGCCTGCCCCAGGCTGCGTGACAAAAACTCCCTCGTCCTAACTGACAAATGAACGTCGTGCATCCAGACCTTCCGTGTGATCTGCCGACAATGCCCACTTCGTCTCAGTCATAGGATGGGATCAGGAAGACGGTCTGGTTTCCCTCTTCGTGTGCCCAGCAATACTGGAAGTGAGAGAGGGAGCTGCTCACAGGCTTGGCTGGAGGAGCATGAGGCTGGGAGCAGTGTGGCCTGGTCCAGTCTGCTTGCTGGCTGTGTTTGGGATTGAGTTCCTGGTGGCTCAGACAGTAAAGCATCCACCTGCAATGCAGGATACCCGGGTTCGATCCCTGGGTTGGGAAAATTCCCTGGAGAAGGAAATGGCAGCCCACTCCAGTATTCTTGCCTGGAGAATCCCATGGACAGAGGAGCCTGGCGGGCTCCAGTTCATGGGGTTGCAAAGAGTTGGAGATGACTGAGCAACTAACTCCTCTCTTCTCTGAGAGCAGAGGCCCATTAGACCTGGAAGGGCTTTTGAATCTGATACTTGCTGATTCCAGGCTATCACTGAGTACAGCTTTAGAACCTCATAAAAACTGGGCTCCCATTTGCAGTGTTGGAGGAAGGGTCTAGAAAGTTCTCTAGGAGACCAAGTTAAGAAGCCAGCTCAGGGTTTGGATAAAGGCTCTCCCTTGGGTAATGACATTGCTCAAGGCACCAGCAGAGCTTCTCTCCCTCGCAACTCAAAGCCCAGCACGGCCTGTGTGTTCAGCGGGAGCCAGCACACCGGTGAGAGGACACGGTGTTCATTCCTTTGTTCAGACACTCGCTCATCCACCAGATATTTGTTGAGCGCCACCTGAGATCCGGCAGCATGGGAGAGTAGAAGGAGGTCTGCCGTCAGTCGGAGCTCTGTTACCCTCAGCTCAGCCTCTTTCTTGAGTGTCACGCAGACACCTGGCTGCTGGCCACTGGGCTGTGGCCATGCACCTGTCTGTCCTGGGCTGCCCACGCGATTATGGGTGGAGCTGATGCTCCTGGCAGGGAGTGGGCCTCCCACACACCACCCCCTTCTCTGTCCTCTGCATGCCCTGTCCTGGGTGCCCTTGGCCCCTGGGCGGGGCAGCCAGGCGTGTGTCCACAAATAGCTCTGCTACAGAGGAGGGACAGGGGCACCACAGCCAGAGGGGTGAGAGGCCTGACAAGAAGCTGTTTTACGGGATGGTGCTGAGTTGAGCCTGGAGTGAGCCGGCATTTGGAAGAGAGGGATGAAGGTCATTGCAGGGGCAGGGAACAGCTTGAGTGAATGCACGGATGCGCAGAGCTTGGGAGGACCGAGGAGGAGAAGGAAGCCTGTGTGGGGCGTGTGAGGGCAAGCATGCTGGGCAGGATGGTGCCTCTGTGCAGGCTCTGGGGGAGGGCTGTTCGGACCGCTCTCTTGTGAGAGCTGGGGGTGCCCTATTCTGGGGTCTCCAGGTACAGAACAGCAGTCTGGGGGTGATATTTCCTTCTCCTTTGCTCTCCAGGACTGGCTACTGTTAACACAGTTTTCTGTTTAACATAATAATTTTACTTTTTCTAAACCCTTCAATAGGGGGAAAGCTGCCATTTGCTTGGTCTTGGAATAATTTGCCCTGTCTTTCTTCTTGCAAAATAAGAAGAAATTCTTCCATTTGGCTTCTCTGCCCTCTTGTTCTCTGGAGCAAACCCTCTGCCTTGCCCACACTGATGAGCACTTTGTGTTTGGCTCCCTGCTCTAGATTCCTAGCTCTATGAGGGCAAGGACCCACTGTTTGGTCTGCTCCTGTACCCCCAGCCTTGTGAGAACTGTTGTAACCGTTAGGCTTTCAGTACGTATTTGAAGAATCAGTAAATGAATGGCAGTTGGGTTGATGATTCTGGGGTCCCTCAACATGGGGCAGGTTGATGTGGTAAGATGTTGATTGAATCAGCCAAGCCCAAATTCATTTGAGACCTCGTGATGCTCTTGGGTGAGTGGTGAATATTATAGGATGCTTAAAACTTCCGGGAAGATGAAAGAACGATCCTGAAGTTATGCTGAGGGCTACACTGGGTGGCTTCTCTCATCTCTCCCAGTGGCCCTGGCTCGTTGTGGGGTGCTGATTGCTATATTGATGGAATGACTGAAGTGAATGGCAGTGATAAAATGCCACCAAGGGAGAAGGGGTTTTTGACTAATCCATAGCCTTGTTCAAATGAAGTCCTTTGAAATAGCACTGAGAAGGGGTTCTATCCTTTCCCCAAGGTGCTGGCAGATGTCACGATGTCAACAGCATTTCCTGATGTTCAGTGAGCAGCAGGCTGGCTTCTGTCTTCTCTCTGTTACTCAGCTCCCCATGGGCCCACGGATAGTAAAGGAAGGAGGGTCCTGATCAAACATGTAGCAGAACATCAGTGGTTATGAATGGACATCCACTATTTGAGTCCAATTCCTGCCCTGCCATGCCTGTGGGCACTCTCAAGGGACTGCCCTGCCCACCTTCCTCCAAACGCCAGGCCTGGAGTGGGTGCTAGTTAGGAAGGCACCCATGGTGATGCAGCTGATACGGATGGGACCGGGTAGAGGCCACACGGGGGAACAGGAAGGGGTCAGCAGGAGGGGCTGGGGTCGGGGTGGACAGTCTTCAGGTGTGAGCTCACTCCCGAATGGGATTCCAAAGACTCAGTTTAGAACAGCATTGAAAAGGTCCCTAAGTTGTGAGATTATCCCCAGAGTGGGGGAGGGAGAGAATTTTAGGCACAGAGAGAGCAAGTGTAAAGACATGCGTGTGTGTGTGTGTGTTTGTGTGTGTGTGTGTGTGTGTGTGACAGAGAGAGAGAGATCCTACAGCTAGTTTCCTGGAGGGTGATTGGAGACAGAAGGGAAGCGGGTGGCAGCGGGGAGGGGACTGGGAGGGGGGAGGTGAGGACCAGACTGTGAAGTCCTTGAATCCCCTGGACGTGGCGGGAAAGGTAAGGGAGTGACATGACCGACTCTATTTCAGAAAAACCAGTCTGGGTGGCACATGAAGACTAGATTAGGGGGTGAGGTGGGTGGCAGGAACACTGTTAGGGGGCTGTTGGGGGGACCCAGGAGAGGGAATGGCAGGAGCCTAATCAAGGCCGTGGCACTGAGGACTGGACGGGGGACAGGTGGGCTGGCCGGAGCCTGGATACTGACTAGTGTGCCAGGAGGAGCCCTAGGGAGAGCAGTGAGTCTCAGAGCCCCACCACCTCCCCCCTCCAGGGGTGTGGTCTGCTAGGTGGTAGGGGTGCTGCTGAGTGCTGATACTCACCAGGACAGAGGACCCCAGAGTAAACCATCATCCTCTGGCCAGGGGGCGGGATGCTTGTGCCCCTGGATAGATCTGAGGTGAATTTATGCTTTGTAGAGTACCTGTCCCCCTCTGACCCTGACCCAGGCTCACCTGGGAAAGGCTGGTTCCTGACTCCTGCTCCTCCCTTTTTTCCTTCCTCCCTGCTATATTCTTTTAATCTCCTCCCTTCTCTTATCTCAGATATCTTAGGTTAGCATGGGAAGAGGAGCCATGGAATAACATCCAATGAGGGAAAGGTTATTTGCCCAGGATTATAATCATGGTGCCTCCTGTGTCTGTTACAGGGGAAGACAGCAGACTCGATGGCTTAGCTAAAGCAAGCCCGGTACTTCCCTCAAGCAGCTTGTGGATTGCAGATTCCTGCCAGGCCCTCCAGAACCAGCCCAAGGTCTCTTCCCCCAGATCTGTCTGCTCTCAGCATTTTCTCCAAAAAGGTAGGATGCTTGTTGGCTGAGCCTGTGATTGAGAGTAAAGTGCACTCAACACTGAGTCCCTGGTTTCAGGGGCTGACAGTCAGCTGTTGAGTCACTGCATCCTGTCTGCCTGCCTCACCTACACCATGACCTCCTCTGGTGGTCTGGGGCTGTGGCTGTGCCCTCACCGATGTTATGGAAGGAGGAGGCCTTGGTTTAGGTAACCTTCTCTGAGTGCCTCTTCTGTGCAAGCCTCCGGACTCAGTACATGCAACACGCCACAGACCACCCAGAGGCTTAGGGACCTCAGCCATTTCTTTGGCACTTTGGTCACTGGAATTTGGAGGAGGGGACCACTGACCTTAACTGTGTGTGTCTGTATCAGTGGAGTGGGAAAGGTCACAAAAAGCTTCTTGCTAATTTCTTGGTTGCTTCAACAGCTGCTGTTTGGCTTCACAGCTCTTTCATCACATGTGGAACTAATTCTGTTAAATTTCTTCTGTTTGAAATACCAAGAATCCTTGGGTCTTTCCAACTGGATGCTGACTGATACAGGTGTTTGAGGAGGGTGAAGAGGTAGACAGTGAGACAGTATGTTATAGAGATTGGGGGTGGTGGTTTAGTTGCTAAGTCATGTCCACTATTACAACTGCGTGGACTGTAGCCTGACAGGCTCCTCTGTCCATGGGATTTCCCAGGCCAGAATACTGGACTGGGTTGCTATTTCCTTCTCCAGGGGATCTTCCTGACCTGGGATCGAACCCTTGTCTCCTGCATTGCAGGTGGATTCTTTACCACTAAGCCACCAGGGAAGCCCATATTATACAGATTAAATATCCCCCAAAGATGTCTTATGTCATATAGAGTAAATATCCCCCAAAGAGCTATCAGGCTTCACTGATAGCTCAGTTGGTAAAGAATCCGCCTGCAATGTGGGAGGCCTGGGTTTGATCCCTGGGTTGGGGAGATCCCCTGGAGAAGGAAACGGCTACCCACTTCAGTATTCTGGCCAGGATAATTCCATGAATTGTATAGCCCATGGGGTTGCAAAGAGTTGGACATGACTGAGCGACTTTCACTTTCAAAGGTGTCCACATCCTAATCTCTGGAACCTATGACTATATTACTTCATGTAGCAAAAGTGACTCTATTATCCAGGATTATTCAGGAAATTATCTTGGTTTATATGAATGGGTCCCATATAAACACAAAGGTCTTTATAAGAGAGGGGCAGAAGAAGAGAGTCAGACAGGGAGATGTGGTGATGGAAGCAGAGGTTGTAGTAATTGGATTGCTGGCTTCAACAGGAAGGAAAAGCCATGAACCAATGCAGGCGCTTCTAGATGCTGAACGAGGCAAGAGGACAGATTCTCCCCTAGAGCCTCCAGAAAGAATGTAGCCCCTTCAACACCTTGTCTTTAACCCAGTGAAAATCATTTTAGACTTCTGACCTCTAGAACTTCCAGATAGTAGATTTATGTTGCGTTAAGCCAGTAAGTATGCGGTACTTTGTTATAGCAGCAATAGGAAACTAGAGTAGAGGGCCAGAGTGCAAGATGCTGTGAATTATGCAAGGGAGTTGGATCTTGCTCTATAGGGCTGAAGGCTTACTGCTGCTCAGGAGCCCACGTGTGCTAAGTGTATGAGCTCTGAAGTCAGATTGCCTGGGATTGAACACCCTCCTTGCCAAAGACCAGCTTTGTTAGGCAGGTGTTTAACCTTCTCAGACCTTCAGTACTTCTGTCTCCAAAGTGGTGCACTGGCATTTGTTGTCTCATAGACACATAAGGCTTAAATGAAAAAATGTGTGTAGGGTGTTTGGCACAGCGTTGGTCAGAAAAGTGACTATTACTCTCACTTGCTTTGCACCTCTGGACAAGACCATGTTTCCTTTGGAGCCTTGATCCCTACATCTGCCAAAAGGAGGTGATAGTGGGACTCCTCATCTCCCAGCCTCCCCAGCCTGCAGGAATAAGAGGATTTTGTGAGATAACAGTTTGGAGAGGGATGTTACCGCTGTGCACCCCTGCTGGCCTGGCTGGAGCTCTCTGCCTGTGGAGCAGATGCCAGCTGACCTGCCCACCCAATCCCCTCTGCCCCCATTCTACAGGCTGCCTGGATTCCTGTGCCCCTTAAGGGCTGTCCTGGTTTCTGCTCCACTGCACTAGGCTCCAGGCATAAGCTATTTTAGTTACAAGTTCCTTACAATGCTACACCTTCCCTACCCATGCGACCGACCTCCCCAGGCCCAGCTGCCAAGTATTGATTTCCCCTTTAAATATTACAGCAGCCCAGGAGCATGTATGGATTAATTGATGAGGCTAGGCTTGTACCTGCACACTTCATTAACAGCTGCTACTAATTAGTGGAGTAGTCATTAAGAGACCTGCTGGGGTTTTGAGGATAATAGTTTTACTTTTTTTCCATGATTCCTAAGCACAGGATAAATTGGGGAGTGAAAGTCCATAGTGCCACGTTGGGATGGAAGCCATGGGGTAGCCTATGCTCAGGGCTTGCCTCTAAGAACACAACAGAAACTAGAGAATCACCATAGTGGGACCAGAGTCAGGAGGGCCTTAGAGTCGTCTGGTCACATATATGACTACCGCGGCTGGGAGAGGGGTGCCACCATCAAGGTCACACAGAGACAGGGAGGCAGAGCTGGGACAGGCAACCGGGGCTGCCGGCTGTGCTCCAGGCCAGTTCTCTGTTTACTAAATGGGGACTCTGCTGCATGCATTTGAACAGCTTTATGGGGGAGGTTGGACCATGGACATAATCGTGTCCCCTGTTGACCCCTACCCCCAAACCTGATGCGCTCTCCCCAGGCTGGTGCTGCTTTTCCTTTCCCAATTCTGGGCCTCCTCATATTTTGTCTGCATCATTTCACCTTCCATCTCCTTGCTCCTGGAACCCCTGTCTCTGCCTTTGGCAGGCTTATCTCCAAACGGGCACGATTCAGCAACTGGCCTGCAGTGGCCCCTTTGGGGTATCCATGCTGGTGGAAATACACACTGAGTGGAATTAAGCCTGAAGTACGTGCCTTTGGACAACTTCTTGACCCTCTTGGAATGTCCTCCTTACTGGATGAAGTGGGCTAATGTGTGCACGGGGCCAAGCACAGGCCGGGCATAGAGTGAGTGAGTGAGTCCTTAGTAGATGGCGGCCTTGTACCCTGGGCCCCTTAGGAAAGCGCGCCTGTGGCCCAGTTGGGCTTTGCTCAAGCTGACTTGAATCACTCACTGAGAACACATTGAGAAGTTTTACAGCAAGGAGTAGAGTTTTGACCTACTGTTTTCTTCTTGTTTAAGATATAATGATAATCCCAATCACTCACCTTCCCTCTAAGCTTACTATGTGTCAGGGGTACTGTTCCAAGCGCTTTACATGGATTAATTTACTTTTATCATCTTGAAAACCCTATGAGGCAGGTGATTTAATTATGGTTCCAATCTCCTAGGGGTGAAAATAAATGCACTAAACTTGCCTCTGATCACACAGGAAGGAGTGGGGCTGGACCACCATTCTAGCCCTGATCCCACGTTCTTAGCTGTGGCCCTTCTCAGCTCCCTCAAGGGGCTGATTTCCTGGCTAAGAGGAAGCCCTGTCTCCCAGTGCCTGCTGAGTGGGTGGCAGCTGTGTTTATATCATGTGTCTGCATCCTCCAGACTTCAGCTGATCGATCCAAGGTGGGCACTGGAAGCAGAGGCTTCTCCACACTGTATACTTTGGGTATTCTGACTCAAAAGCCTAAGATGGGCCAATCTGACTCCTAACTGGGGAAGGCATTGGGAAGAGGCTGAGCCTGGAAGGAGGAAGAGCTGATGAGCTTGACTTAGAACTGGGTACCAATCATGGTCACCAGCTGTGAGTGGCTGGAGGGAGCTGGCCAACCAAGAAGGCGAGCCAAGAGGTGCATGGATACCCCTGGTCTTGGAGGCGTGCATCGCAATTGCTGGTTCCCATGGGGCTTAGCTGCTCTTGGCCTTCTGTTTGGGGATCCTGGTGAGAATCTGCTTTATATTGAACTGTATATTGAACTAGTTTCTCTCCCTGAGTTGCTCTCATTTAGCTAGTGCCCTTCTTTCCCTTGTAAACAAGAGAACTCTAATAGGAACAATACTCTTATCAGGTTTATAGGGCTCTGCTGATTCAAGGAGGGGCACAACCCCATCTATGGTGTGCATCTCCTCCTGTACAAGAACAATATCCTAAAATGACATGACTGGGACTTGTAAGCGAAGGTCTCTGGAGACAGTGCCCAGCTGCAGATAAACATCCATACTAGCCAGGGTGAGGATGTGCTGCTCTGTCATAAAAATGCAATGGCATAGAGAGGACTGAAGTTCCTGTCTTTCTCATCTTATGATTTAAGGTAAATAGCCGGGTTGGCAGGGCAGTTCTGACTTTCAGTCATTCAGGGACTGGGATCCTCTGAGCCATTAGTCCCTCCATCCTTGTGAGCCTGCTGGTGGTCTCCGTGATGGGGGCTGCCATGCCTGGGTCCAGCAGAGGTGGAAGTGAGCATGGAGGGGCACCCCGATATCTTCCAGTATGTTCAGTCCAGTTCTACTGGTGAGAACTTAACATGTGCCCCCCCTCCCTGCCCTCCGCAAGGGAGGCTGGGAAAGGAAATCTTGATCTGGAGTCATCAAACAAACGTTTTCTGTAAGGGCCAGACAGGAAATATTTTCAGCTTTGTGGGCTGTTTGCTCTGCACTGCACGTATCTGACTCTGCCCTTGTATCTTGAAAACAGCCATAGTCAATATGTAAATGATGGGCATGGCTATATCCCAATAAAACTTTATTCATGGATACTGAAATTCGAATTTCATATAAATTGCATGGCATGAATATTTTCTTCTTTTTTTTCAACCATTTAGAAATGTAAAAACCATTCTTAGTCCATGGGTCATTCACACATAGGAGTGGTCTGGTCTGGCCAGATGGAGTAGAGTGTGCAGACTCCTGGTCTGGATGGTGACCTTGGCCTGACCACGTTTTTTTTGTCAGATTGAATTTTGGTGGAAAGTGAGCAGTCCCCACCACAATATCCACTCCAGGCTTTGCTGAGAGAAGGGCCTTTTAGCAGAAGCAAGGTGTCCTCTACCCCCTTCTCTGTATAAAGAGCAGAGTAGAATTTGCTGAGTGGAAACAGCCATGCTCCTCTCCCCAGGCTTGCCAGGAACAAGGAGCAGGGGCAGCCACGCCCTGGGAGGTCCCTGATGTCAGAGGCTGTGGATAGGGTTCCAGTGTTACTCTAACTGTAGGAACCTGGCAGCTGGCCTCCCCTCACGCTAGAGGCCAGCTGGAGTGAGGACACCAGTGGCCAGAGTTAGACAGGATGCTGCAGGGCAGGATGCAGTCCCCTACCAAGGGGCAGCCAGTCACTCACAACCAGGACAGTCCCATCCCCGCTGGTGGGGCTGATGGAAGCTACGCAGGAGGTAGCTTTGAACAGGACGACGCTCCTTAATCATTAGAAAGTGACTGCTGCAAATATTAAATGGGACCAGGAAAATCATCAGAAGGATGAAGATACTATTATTTGGCAAGTTTGTTTTCTCCCATCCCTCCCTTGCCTCCCTCAACCACCAGCTTGTGGGGTTGGGGCTTGCAGGGCAAAGCTGACAGCAGTTACTGAGAAAAATAGAATCATTCTGTGTTTGCCCATCACTGAGCTTATACCGTCAATCAAAATAGCTACATATATTTTTGATATCAACTGTCAATTATCCTTTCTGTGCCTTGGAAAAATTAGAACCAAAGACAGAAGCATTCACCCAGGGGTGTTAGGTGTGGACTTGGATCAGCCTGGGTTTGAGTCCTGGTTCTATCAGATCCCATGTGACATCTACTCGCCTTGTGACCCCCAGGGCCACAGCCCCCTCATCTGTTAAATGAAGAGAATTAATGCCTGTTGTCAGGTGTGTTGCAAGAAGTCTGTTTCCACCACAAAGGATGCATTTATTCAAATGCAAAGGATGATTTTTGCTTTTCTCTCTGGGCCTCAGGTTCCCTATTTATAAAATGGATGGGTTGGACTGTGGTCCATTCCCATCCTGACAATCAGTAATTGTGTTGCTAGTGGACTTATGAGGAGGAGACAGCTAGCCTTCAGAGGTGCTTCCTCCTGGTGAGAGGTTTTGAAGATGAAGGAAGCAGTAACTTGATCAGGAACGTCCTGATTTCAGACCCTCCCTGTCCTTCCTGGAGCATCTCCAGTCTACCTCCTCCAAGAAACCCTCCTGGATTCCTCCAGGCACAGACCATCTCACCCTTTCTGAAGGACCCAAGTGTTTGACCTTGACCTCCACCCCAGTCTTTCCCCCTACTTGCTGATTTGATGGTGGCAGACTCCCTATAACCACTTCTGTAACCCTGACCCTAACCCTGAAACCCTAACACTACCCCTGAACTCTGTAAATGGGTCCAGCATGGAATTGTGAGCTGGAGGTGCTCAATTCTGGGGCAAGTCTGGAGGACTCATCTATTCCTACCAGACAGAGGGGAGCTAAACACCCAAACCCTTCAGCCAGGAGCCCATGTTGATAGCCATGTCCTCTTGGGGCCTGGGACAATATGGAGATGGCAGAAACCAGGTGGTTCATAGACCATGTGGACATACTGTTGGCTTCATGACCCCCACTGGCCTCACGGAAGCAGGCGATGCAACATCTCAAGTGGAGGTCCACCCTCTGCTCTCATCACACTACCAATGCCTCTCCTGGGCATATGTGAGGATGCAAGCTGACCAATGAGAGGTATGCTGATAAGCTGAAGATACTGGTTCTTGGTCTAAATGTACATCTAAACTTCTAGTATGGATAAGGCACACTGTATTCTGTGACATCATTTGGTTCATCTGTTAATTCTTTCGGCAATGTGGTCTGCCTACCGGGTGCTGGGGAAACAGGGGCCAACAAGGCAGAAATAGTTCCTGGTCTTGTGGAGTTTACAAATTGGGGGGAATCTACTCAATTCGGCAAACAATTGCAAAAGCATCTGATTAGCCTGCAGCCTGGGATATGGAGCTGAAGGTGGCCAGACCATGGAAAGGTGAGGTGATGCAAGACAGAACACCTGGAATGTTCCAGGCGGAGGAACCATGGGTATGAAAGAACACAGATGAGAGGAGCAACGTTAGTCTAGAGCCTGAAGGGAGACCTCTGTGTTTGGGCCAAAAAGCAAGGAGGGAGAGGGGTTAGCATGGTGCTACAGTGGGTAGGCAGGGACTAGATTCTGAAAGTCCTTGAAGAGCATTGTAACAGTGTTTGGACTTTGGTCTGAGGGATGGGAAGACCTGGGAACTTTTTGGACAGTAGTATATGTGATGGGCTTTCATTTTAGAAGGATTCCTCTGGCTTTCGGGTGCAGGATCTTCTGTCCTCAATCTTTCCCAGTCTCAGGGTCTTTTCCAATGAGTTGGCTCTTTGCATCAGGTGGCCAAGTATTGGAGCTTCAGCTTCAGCATCAGTCCTTCCAGTGAATATTCAGGACTGATTTCCTCTAGGATTAACTGGTTTAATCTCCTTGCAGTCCAAGGAACTCTCAAGAGTTACAGGTGTACAATATAGTGATTCATAGTTTTTAAAGGTTATACTCCATCTACAGTTATTATAAAATATTGACTATATTCCTTGTTGTGTACAATAGATTGTTGTTGTTGCTCAGTCGCTCAGTTGTGTCTGACTCTTTGCGATCCCGTGGACTGCAGCACGCCAGGCTTCCCTGTCCTTTACCATCTCCCAGAGCTTACTCAAACTCACGTCCATTGAATCGGTGATGCCATCCAACCATCTCATCCTCTGTTGCCCCTTCTCCTCCTGCCCTCAATCTTGCCCAGCATCAGGGTCTTTTCTAATGAGTTGGCTCTTAGCATCAGGCGGCTGAAGTACAAAAGATCCTTGTAGCTTATTTTATACCTAATAGTCTGTACTCCTCATTCCCCCACGCCTATTTTGCCCCTCCATGCTTCCCTCTCCCCACTGATAACTACTCATCTTCCTCTCTATCTGTGAGTCTGCTGCCTTTTTGTTATGTTCACTGGTTTGCTGTATGTTGTAGGTTCCACATGTAAGTGACATCACACAGTGCTTGTCTTTTTCTGTGTGACTTATTTTGGGTGACTTGTTTTTACTCCCTCCACCCTTCTAATGCAGTATTCACTGGCATCTACCTAAGATGGAAATCTTAGCCTGTCTCTTATACCTGAAACTCTTCAAAGGGCATCTGAAAACAAATCCAAATGTAATCGATATTTTCCAGAGGCCTCTATAGTCTTGCCTTTGCCTACCTTTCCAGTTTGCTCAACTGCTGTGCCCTGGACTCTGGATCAGACCTATGGGCTCTGAGCATCTCCAAGGAGACACGAGCACTCTCTCACCTTGGTGTCTTTGCCTGGGCTCATCACTCAGCCTGGAACAGGTAATAGGGGCTCTATAAATACTTACTGAAGGAATAGATGATAAATCCAGGAGAACAAAGGGAGAAAGAATGCTCAGGAGGAGTGTTTCTCTCCCCTTAAGGGGAGACCTGGCAGCGTCTTTCATTCTCCGTGTGTCTCTCTCTTAAGTCTCAAACCTTTCCCCTCTTCCTAGTATTTGATGTCTGCACTTCAACCCAGTACCTCCAAGCTCCTCCCGGGCTCCAGCTACCCCAGGCAGCCTTAATTAATTGTAAAATTGATTAAGCCGCCCTCTTTGTTAGGCTGGGCTGGTGTTTATTTGTATTTTCATATTATTATCCTTTTATACTTCTCTGGGCACCCTCAGCTCTCTACTGACAACTTTTATTGGGGAAATGTTAATTTAAAAATCATCTATAATGCAGGTGTTACAAATCAAAGCTGTTCGGTAATGAGTTGCTCTTATGTCGTATAAAAACAATTAATTAAAGCCCTTTCTGAGAGAGCTGTGCCGGCAGATTTATGTTTCCCAGTGTCTCCCTCGACCTTCCTTTTTAAGGGCCCTCCTGCACTCTGCTGGCTTCTCTAGCAGGATGCTTTCCTCCCACCTGTGTCCAGGAAATTGCGTCCCAGCCTGATGGAGTGGGGAAGGCTCCAGGAGGGCGTGTGGTCCTTCCTCCTCACTGTTAGTGCTCCAAGAACGACTTCACTGAGGTCATATACCAGTTGGGTGGCAGAGCTGGGTTCAGAGCAGCCTCGGCTGCCCAGGTCCTGTCTTGGTCATCCTCACTGGCATCTCTCCTGCAGTCCTCCTGACAAAGTTCACTGACCAGGGGACCATGGACACCTGTGCCACTGTTTCATTGGTCCAGTAAAGGACCACTTGTTTCCCCACTGACATACACGGTCGCTTCACAAGTGCTTTCCGCTCCTTGCTCATCAATCCAGCGCTTAGGAAATGTTATCCAGGGCATCTAAGTTCTGGTTTTGCCTCTGCTCTGGATCCGCTATGTAACCTTGGGTAAGTTGCTTCCCTTTGGTTGGGCCTCAGTTTCTCTCTCTGAGAAATGGGAACACTGATTTAGTATGGGAGTTGCGAAGGGAAGAACCTCCAGGTACCATGAACAAATAAGGCAGGCCTGGTGGGAATGGTGAAAAAATGGAGAAGAAGATGCTCCTCTGAAGGGGACAGAAGGATGCTCCTTCTGAAGGGGACAGCCTCTAACGCCCCTGGATGTTTGCTGCATCTGGGAGTGCATACCTAAAATTGTTCTTTTTCATGAGAAGCTGGAAATCCAGCTCAAGATTTAAGAATGTTGGCCCGGGTACTGGCCCTTGGTTCGCTTGCCCTCAGATCCCCTCCTTGCCTTTCTTCTGTTTTGCTCTGTATCCTGGGGGTCTGGCCCCTCCAGGCTCCTGGGTGGGTTGTGTTGAGTCAATGAGAAGCTCTGGTTGGTGATGGGAAGGGGAGAGGGCAGGAGAGAGGGAGCAGCCAGGGTGTCTCCCTGCCCATCTCTGCCTTGGGCATCATCTCTGGCAGTGCTCCTGTCTCTGACCCATCAGGGTTCCAGGTTGGCCAGGTCATCGCAGCCTCTGGGCTCTGGTCACCCAGCTCCCACCTTCTTTCCTCCAGACCTGCTCTCCTGTTGATTCTTCATCTCCTGTAACCAGTCTTGAGTTAAATTCCCTCGGCTTTAAATACCTAGAGTGGTTGATAGGTTCTTGGGTGGACCCTGACTGATACATTAAAAAAATATATTATTATTATTGTTTGTTGTTTTGGTTGTTCAGTCACTCAGTCATGTCTGATTCTTTGCAACCCCAAGGACTACAGCACGTGAGGCTTCCTTGTCCTTCACTATCTCCCGGAGCTTGCTCAAACTCATGTCTGTTGAGAAGGCGATGCCATCCAACCATCTCATCCTCTGTCGTCCCCTTCTCCTCCTGCCTTCTATATTTCCCAGCATCAGGGTCTTTCCGTATCATTATCGTTACTTAACACAGTGATGACTTGTCTGTGAACTGGACCAAGTATGGAGAACCCCAGTTTGGAGAAGCTGAATTCCAAGGTTGTGACTTGGTTTGGGATTGATGGAGAAAATCACACAACATTGGTCCCTGTACTTCAGAAGCGTTCAGTCTTAAGTATGGGCATCTGGATACTGGCCCTTGTGCCTCCACTGAAGAGCCTCCCTCTCCATTCTGGGGCCTCTGGGCTCTGCCCCGCCCAGCCTTTCTCCCTAGCTGGTGCCCCCTCCAGGCAATGAGGTGGCACTGCTCTTGGGTGACCTGTGAGGGCCTCGGGTGGGCTCTCAGCAGGCAGATGACTTTCCCACACCCTTGCTTCTCCTGCCTTCTCCAGAGCCACGGGGAGGCTATGCGAGTTAGGACTAGAACCTGGGAGTCCTTCCATCAGGAGCTGCATGTCCCGTGCCTGCCGTGTTCCACACCGAGTGCCAGGGCTGGAGACACCCTCCCTGAGATGACCCCAGCCCCGCCTTCCAGGAGCTGGGTGTCCAGGCTGGCAGGCGAGAAGCATCCTGCCAGGCAAGGCTACCCCAGGCTCTGCCCCCAACTTCTGGATTGTTGCACCTCTGTGTTGAATATGCTCCCGTCCCACCTGACACGGTGTGATTTGGGTACCGTCCAACTTAAGATGAAAAGAAGCCAGCCACGTGGCAAGCCGCCCCACCGCCTCTGCTGGGGTGCCCCTCCTGCCGCCCGTGATCTCACTCTCCCTTCTGAGTGGGGCTGTGAAGTGTCTAATCCAGACTTTTATCTGGCATCCACAATTATAATGTCAAGATTGAATAATCTGCCTTTATCTTCTGGGTGACAGCCATGTAGAAACTTCAAAAGAAACAGTTATGCTGGCATCTAACGGCTTTTGTTAATTACTATATCCCAAAGAAAATGAAATAAAGGAGGAAGAAAAATGATATTTCTCTGTGACAACTTTGTAAAAATATCAATGATGAAGCGGCACAGTTTAAGGGCTTTAACTATTCATGCAGGCGCGGCGGGCCTCCACCCACCCGTGCGGGGTCTGGAGGTTGTCTGAGGATGGCCGGGGCCCAGGCTTCTTCACAGGCCGCCCGCGCTGTCCACGCTGCTCTCATGGCCGCTCACACAGCCCTCCCTCTCTCTCTTTCACATGCACACACAAGCACCCCATCCCCTCCACCCTCATACACACTAACGCAGAGCACACTCCACACATCCCCCATAGCACCATCCCAAATATTCATACTCAATCCCCATGACACAGCCCTCAAACTCACCCCCATTCGCAGCCTCACATCCACACTCTTTCACAGCCGCCTGTCCACGCACACCCTCCTGTACACATGTCTCACACACACACACAGGCAAGCGTTCCTTCCTTCATCTGATTGTTCGGAGCCCTCCCACACCCCACACTGTGCCAGGTGGGCTCTGCACCAGGCGCTGGGAAGCAGGTGTGCAAGAGCTCTGCTCTGGGCAGCAGGGAAGACAGGCCGGCGGACCATAGTCCGTCCTCTCTTTGTGCTCACGCCATGCTGCTGACGTCCCGAGTGAGGTGGGTGAGTGGGGACAGTGTGGTGGAGGGTGTAAGAGCTCAGGCTCTGGGGCTGGACCAGCTGGTTAGAATCCTGGTATTCTCATGTTAGAGCTGGGTGACCCCAGGCAAGTCATGCAACCTCTCTGTGCTGCAGTGTCCTCACCTGTAAGCTGGGGATAAGAATAGGACATCCTGTTCAGGGCCTGGTGAGAACTCTATGCAGTAACACAGGTAAAGTGTCCCCCAAGTGCGGTTAAGGGTCTTTTAGGGTCATGAAGAGCGGCTGACTCTGCCTGTGGGGGAGTGGCCTGGCATTTAGGGGAGGCTTCATGGAGGAGGTGATATTTGAGTGTGGGGCCTTGCAGCTTGGAAGAAAAGAGGGAGAACACAGCCCAGGCACAGAAGACAACACAGAAAGAGATTTGGAGGTATGGTGGGGCATGTATATCCCTTGAATGCTGCACGTTTGGTGTGACTGGAGGGTAGTGTTAGGCTTGGGTGGGAGAATATTCTGGAAAGGTAGTCAGGTCCTTATGGTGACAGACTCTGTGTTTCATTCTCAAGGGGTGGGTTTCCCTTTAGAAGCTGAGGCTGCAGCTGAGTCATGTCATCAGAACAGGTGAAGGCCGGGGACAAGCAGGATGCAGGTGGGCCTGCCAGGGTGGGCTTGAGGGTAGGGGCACCGAGAGGAGGCTGTGACAGAGCTAACAATTCAGCCTCCCACCACACACACATGCACTTCCACACGCTCACATGCAAACCCTCACTCATATACAGTCACACGTGAACACACCTGCTCACATGCTTAGTTACACACACACACACACACACACACACACACACACACAATCTTTTATTTGTCTCTCAAATCAAATCAAATGATGTTAGGTCCAATTCCAAATCTCTGCAGTGGCTCTTGACTCCTTAATTACCTGGCAGTGGGCTGGCAGAGATGTGACTACGGCTGCTGCTGCTGCTAAGTCGCTTCAGTCGTGTCCGACTCTGTGCGACCCCATAGACGGCAGCCCACCAGGCATCTCCGTCCCTGGGATTCTCCAGGCAAGAACACTGGAGTGGGTTGCCATTTCCTTCTCCAATGCATGAAAGTGAAAAGTGAAAGTGAAGTCGCTCAGTCATGTCCGACTCGTCACGACCCCATGGTCTGCAGCCTACCAGGCTCCTCCGTCCATGGGATTTTCCAGGCAAGAGTACTGGAGTGGGGTGCCATTGCCTTCTCCAGTGACTACAGCAGAAACTGCCAAATAGACCTCCAAGGGCCCTGCTCTGTGATGTGTGCTCCTGTGTGGTCTGGAGGGGGCACCTTGGGGGCAGAGGGATGGGCTGGTCATGGCCCTGAGGGGTGGGGTCGGGTGACCTGGCCTCTGGTTTGGCCTTAGTCTCTGCAGCTATAAAATGGGAGAGTTGAACATTTTCTCCAAGGACCCATCTGGTGATACTATCCTATCATCTTCTCGAGGGTAAACCAACTCTTCGGAGCACTAGAGAGCTGCACACTAGGAGCAGTAGACTCATTTCAAGGCAAAAAGAGGAAACATTTCTGAAGGAAAGCCTAGTGAGTGTTAAGCCCAATGCCAGGAGCCTCGGGGGATTTAAACCTGAGTCAGAGAGAAACAAGGGCTTCCCAGGTGGCCCTAGTGGTGAAGAACCTGCCACCAGTGCTGGAGACTTAATAGACCTGGGTTTGATTCCTGGGTTGGGAAGACCCTCTGGAGAAGGTAATGGTTATCCACTCTGGTATTCTTGCCTGGAGAATCCCATGGACAGAGGAGCCTGGCAGGCTACAGTCCATAGGGTCACACAGAATCAGACACGGCTGAAGCCACTTAGCACGCACACACAGAAAGACAGACCAGGAAGCTGGCATCCTGCTTGCTCCTGACCCCGGCTCCCCTGGGAGAGTAGGGGGCCCTGGAGGACAGACATTGTCTCAGAAGAGATGCTGGCATCTCCAGGCACCGGTCAGGGAGGAGGGCGGCCTTCTGTTTGGGGAGGTGGCAGTGAGGACTGGCTAGTCTTTTGGTGGGGAAGGGGCATAGCCCGAGCCCAAAGGGAGGCTTAGGGTGGGCAGAGGGTGGGTCTCACAGTCACAGAGAAACAAGGGCCTTGGAGTGGATATTTGGAAGCCTCTATCTTGGTTTTCTTCCCACTCCAGTACTCTTGCCTGGAAAATCCCATGGATGGAGGAGCCTGGTAGGCTGCAGTCCACGGGGTCGATAAGAGTAGGACAGGACTGAGCGACTTCACTTTCACTTTTCACTTTCATGCATTGGAGAAGGAAATGGCAACCTACTCCAGTGTTCTTGCCTGGAGAATCCCAGGGACGGGGGAGCCTGGTGGGCTGCCGTCTATGGGGTCGCACAGAGTCGGACATGACTGAAGCGACTTAGCAGCAGCAGCAGCAGCAGCAGCAGCAGCATCTTGGTTTTCTTGAGCTTCTAGAAACAGAGACCCATCCCAAGTGGCCTCAGTGGAAGTAGGGAGGTCCAGAAAGTCTCACGGTTGTCTCCAGGGCCCAGGGAGGTACAGGCAGTGGGCCATCAGGAGCAGCTAGACCAGCACTGGCCACTCTCAAGCCAAGGCTCACCTCTGGATGGTTCTAGAGGAGTCCCATCTGTCACCTCTGGTTTTCTCTTCACAACTCTTTGCTCTCCTTCTTTCCCAATGCCGGAAGTGGTGTCCACCTCAACTTGCTACGTCCTAGACTGAGTGGGGCTCAGAGGAGGGGGTACCCTTGTTTCTCTCCAGCAGCCACCTCTCCCTCACTCTGGCCTTGAGGGCTGGCAGAAGGCAGCACTCCCATCGGGAGGCCACCGGGGCCAGGGCAGGTGGAATCCGTGGTGTTTTAGGAAGGCTGGTCTCCTCTAGAACCATAAGCAGGCTGGCCAGGAGTGGGAATGCAAGGAGGATTTCCCAGACCTGTGAGAAGGAGAACAGACCCTGTTCCCTGGGGCCTGATGTAGTCCCTGGGGAAGTCCTGTTGTGAAGAGCTCCTCACCTCTGAGGAGCAGCAGGGGTGCTTCCCGGCACTTGTGGGGCAGGTCTTGGCTCACAGAGACAGGTGGTGGCCAAAGATGGTGACTTTCCATGCCCAGAGGGTGGGAGCCTGGGACTGCAAGGTTGGGGGTTAGATTAGGAGGTGACCTGTTGGCATGGGGAGGGGGCTGAGCAGGCATATGGAAACCCATCATCTCTGTCTTCCTGCATGCCCAGGAACCAGGACTTGGCCTTGCTGGGGGTGTTTTGGAAGCATGGAGCTCAGAACTGTACGAGCCAGAGAGGAGAAGTGCCTGTCTAATGACAGAGGTGAGTTGAATTCTTCTGGTTCTCAAACATCCCTAAGCAGCAGGCACCTTCAGTCCAGTGAGCTGTGAGTGGAGCTTTGACATACAGAACAGAAAGCCCTAGGGCTGCTCAGGATGAGGTCCTGGAGGCCTGCTCAGGGCCCCTGCAGAGGCTGGGAAAGGCGCTCCCAGGAGTTGTGCAGGGCACAATTTTCATTGCCACGCATTCTGGCCTGGGTCCCACCGCTGGTCCCCCACCTTGTCACCAGGCCACCTCCCGGCAGTCACCTCATGGAAACTCCTCTCCAGGAGGAAGCCAAGAGAAGGACACCAGCTTGGCCATGGGCACCCCATATTAGTAGGCAAATAGAGTTTCCACGCAAGACTGAGTTAGACTGAAGTGCCTGACTCTGAAGTCCAGACAGAGACATGGGCTTTGCTTGCCCATATATAGAGGAGGTACAGTGTGGCTCCGATAGGTCTGGGACAAAGCATCACAGCGAGGGGCTCCCCCAGCCCTCTCTGGACCCCTGGACATTCCCAGTGTGGACAGCGCTGAACGCCCCCCCCCCCCCACCCCCCGCACAGGGTACTGATCCTAGGGTTTAAGAGTCCTCAAAGCCCTGAGTCTCCTGGATGCTCTAGCCATCATCTTTCTCCTGCCTTAGCTAAGCCCCCTCCTTCTCAGGGCCCTGTGCAGAAGGGAGATGGGGCTCTCCATCCCTCACCCCCTGCCCCGCCCTGTAGTGAACCCTGCCAGGCCTGAGGGGGAGCACTGGCCCTGGATCCAATCTCAGCCAGGTCTGAGTGCCCGTCGGCCGCCCCTCCCTCCCTCTAGTCATTAGTCTCCCCCGCTGCAGGTAGACTGACAGGCCAGCTTGGAGCTCCTGAAAAGGCCTTTGTTTTATCGCCTTCAGTTCAGATGCTTCAGAGCACTAGCAGGCCATATTTTAATCTCAGGTCTTTGCAAACAAAATCGTTAAAAGCAGATGGCTGTGAAGACTGCCATGAATATTAATAGATATTGAAAAAAAAGGCCCCTTAATCTTTCCATAAATCTTCTCGGAGGAGGTGGGGGAAGACACGGAAAAGATGAGGGCTGCAGCGTAGCTGTAGGGACCCTGGCCCTTCCTATAAAGCAGAAAGTCCCAGCTTGTTCCTAATGGCTGAGCAATTAGCATCGGGTCTGGTGAGCCCAGCCCAGCACTAGGCACCGAGATGGGTTTGGAGCAGACGCTCTGGGCTCCCCATCTCCTATCTTCCCCATCTCTTCTCTGTGGAGCTGGGGGGTGAGAGCCAGCTCCATCCAGCACCCTGATTCCTGTGGAGGCCAACTGTGTTGGGCCCCACTCCTCTGATGCTGCATGTAAGGCTGCTAATCTTTGCAGATCTCCCACTATGTGCCAACTTCTCTGCATGCCAGTCTCATGTCACCCTTTTGAGGTGGATTATCATCCCCACTTCACAGATTAGGAAAGAGACTCTGAAAATGGAAACCACTGGCACCAGACCACTGGGTTAGTGGATGGAATGGAAGAGATTTGAACCCAGATCTGTTTGATCCTGATAGCTGGTGTGTCAAGAATCTTCTAGGACCACCTCTTCCCTCTGGCCCCAGTGCCAGTCTTTCCTGTACACATGCTTATGTATGGGACGTTTTGCTACTCGCAATTCATTCATTTGGATTATACATTTTCTTCTCTTTTTAATTCCCTTTTAAAATACAAACACCCTTGGGAAAGGTAACCTATTAAGCTTCTGAGAAACATTAAAAGCTGCTCAACCACATAACCCAGGACCTGAGTTGAAGTCTTCTTAGCTCAGCCATTTCCTGGCTCTGTGACCTTGAGCCAGCATTGAATTCCACGGAGACCATTCTCTCTGGAAAAAAAAAAGGGTGGGGGGCGGTAATAATGAAACTGCCTTGTGAGATAGACTGGACTGGCAAGAATTTGAGATCAAAGATAGGAAGACACTTTGAAAACCACATACCATGGTACACCTGCAGAAGAGTATTGTTTTCATTGCTGTCCAAACACCTTATTCATTTCCGGGACTACTTTCATGAGAGGAGGGAATAAATAAATCATGGGGAGCAAGGCTGATGAGACCTGGAGCAAGGTGCCTGAGGCCTGCCAGGGAGGGGTGGTGGGTGGCAGGAAGAGAAACAGCGGCTCACACAGCCCATGGCATTGATCTCAACATGTCTTTTTTTTGGCCAGTGGCTTACTTTGCTTTATGCTTCTAATCTAATTCAATTAGTCTTTCTCCCTTCCTCCCTCCTTCCTTCCTTCCTCTTCTACTCTCTTCTTTTCTGCCCCCACCGCCCCCCCCGGCTCCCTGCCCCCCACCAAGAAATATTTTCTGATAACTTGTTAACGTTCTAGGGGTGGGGAGTCAATGGTGAACTCAGCGGCATGGTCCCTGTTCTAAATAAATAAACGGATAAATAATATACTTACAAATTGGATGAGCACTCTGTGGAAACAGACATGAGACTAAGCTAAGGAATTATCAAGGGTACCCATTTAAAATAGGACGGGGCCTCTCTGGTCTCCTAAACTGGCTTCAACAAAGCTTAAGGAGGTATGCAGGCATACCCTTATGACCAACGCTGCAAAGTTCTAGAGGAAGTATATGAGAGCCAGTCAGCTCTGTTCTGAGGCCTTTGCCGCAACAGGCAATAGCCCAGACTCCACTCCACAAGACCACGCCCCTCTCCTGACCACGCCCCTCTCATTGCCCCGCCCCTGGCCTGGCACTACCCCTAGCTGGGTTCTGCCCACAGATGCTCTGTTTTTATGGGATAATCTGGCTGGGTATCTGTTCCAAGGGAGGGGGGTATTAAGCAAATTCTACAGGCTGAGGTGAGGACAGTGGGACTGTGGGGGCTCTGAAGGGCTCACTGCCTTCTCTGGCTCCAACTTTTCATGTACAAGTTGTTTTTCTTTTTTTTTTTTTTTAGGGCGGAAGCCCAGAGTCTAGTATTGAGAAAAGCCTCAGATATGGAAGAAGAGACCCATCACTCCAGTTCTGTAAAACTGTTGCTATTCCAAATGCAACGGATTCTTGGACCCTGAGTACAAAGAGGCAGAAGCCTGTCAGGTTTCAACAAACATACTTTATTATACTGTATAATTTAAGGTATCATTTTATTCAAGTGACATTCAAACGTGTGAAAAAACGGTTGCATATGCCATAGCTGTTAATGAAATCATTACGTACAAATGGTTACGCTTTACCAAGTCATTCATTAAAAGTAAATTAATGAGGGGGACAGCATTAAAAATTTTTGCAATCATTACCAGGTCCAGCCTAACCCACTTTTATAAATATTCATCAACAAAAACGTGCCTCAAGAACTCACCCAGTAAATTAAATTCTCGGTCTTGAAGTGTTTTGCTTCTATTAATGGCATCGGCCCTGGTACTTTCTTTGATTTGTTTTCTGGAACTTTGGGATATATTGTAGGGAAATAATGACAAATTCTGAGTAATCGCTGATAATTAGGCCAAATCTATTATTCCCATGGTATTTACATTTTGATTACTATTTTCCTCCCAAAGGCAACATCTTGAATCTATTCTAATACAAGACAAAATAGTATCTGAGATTGTCAGGGCTGGAAGAAAATTCAGAAATTAAATAGTCCGGCTCTTACCTGATTTTGAATCTCCAGTCAGCATTTCTGCCAGATGGCCCTTTGGCTTCTGCTTAAATACCTCCAGTGCTGGGAAACTTATTACCACTTTACTGTCCCATTCCATTCTTGGACATCTTTGCTTGTCATCTTTATTTCTAAACTGTATTGATCACTTTCTAATTTCCACATGTGTCCTAAGTCCTGCACTCTGGGGTGGAAATTAAAGACTTCACAAACACGGGAAGATTGTCTGGCAGATGTTATTATATTCTTGCCTACCCCCAAGTCTTCCCTCTTTAGGCTAAACATCTTCAAGGTACTTGAAACTTCTTCCAAGGAAGTGAACTCTGGACTCTTCACTTTCTTTCCATTTCCTGCAGAGAAGGACTTTTTTCCTCAGGTCCTGCTCAATCTTCCCCACCACCCACAATTTTCTCTGTACTTTAATATAGGTAACCCTGAACCATGTATGGTGTCCATGTACAGACTGTTCACTAATTCTGAGCCTTTTCAGAGTCATTTCCTCTGACTGAAATGCTCTTCACCCCTTTAGATGCTTGACAAACTCCTATTCATCCTGCAGAACCCCTGCTCAGTGGTCATCTCCTCTGAGAAGCCATCCTTGATTGGTTCCCAATCCCTCTTCTTAAGAGAATTGATTACACCTTTTCCCTACATGGCTTCTATTCCTTGTAGTTACTTCATCATACCTTCCAAGGGAATGGGAGAGAAAGGGTAGGAGGATCTCAGGTTCATGAAGTGTCTACTGATTAGCCTCTTCCCCCACCCTTTAAAATAACACATTCATTGTCTGACAGTTTTGTAGAGCAGAAATCCATTCCTTCACTCATGGCTTCTTTCCTCCATCTTCAAAGCTAGCAAAATTGGGCTGATTCTTCTCAGATTAGACTTATAATGTTTTTCCTTAAAGTCATCAGACTAGTAGCCTCAAAGCAATACTCAAAGGAAAGTGGTCATACAAAACTTACATCTTCTGCCCCATGACCAGCCCACATTGCTTGTACTACACTATAAAATCACATTATTTTGTAAATAACGTGACTATTTTGAAAAGAGTCTAATTTTTATCAGATTGTACTTTGCGGGCTAAAAGTGTTAATTTGTGAAATGTAAACATTTAAAACTATCCACAGTTTTGGTCACCCTGCTTTGACATTTTAAGAAATTGTATTCAGTTTCAGCTTTAGCATCAGTCCTTCCAATGAACACCCAGGACTGATCTCCTTTTGGATGGACTGGTTGGATCTCCTTGCAGTCCAAGGGACTCTCAAGAGTCTTCTCCAACACCACAGTTCAAAAGCATCAATTCTTCGGCGCTCAGCTTTCTTCACAGTCCAACTCTCACATCCATACAGGACCACTGGAAAAACCATAGCCTTGACTAGATGGACCTTTGTTGGCAAAGTAATGTTTCTGCTTTTGAATATGCTATTTAGGTTGGTCATAACTTTCCTTCCAAGGAGTAAGCGTCTTTTAATTTCATGGCTGCAGTCACCATCTGCAGTGATTTTGGAGCCCCCCAAAATAAAGTCTGACACTGTTTCCACTGTTTCCCCATCTATTTCCCATGAAGTGATGGGACCAGATGCCATGATCTTCGTTTTCTGAATGTTGAGCTTTAAGCCAACTTTTTCACTCTCCACTTTCACTTTCATCAAGAGGCATTTTAGTTCCTCTTCACTTTCTGCCATAAGGGTGGTGTCATCTGCATATCTGAGGTTATTGATATTTCTCCCAGCAATCTTGATTTCAGCTTGTGCTTCTTCCAGCCCAGCGTTTCTCATGATGTACTCTGCATAGAAGTTAAATAAGCAGGGTGACAATGTACAGCCTTGACGTACTCCTTTTCCTATTTGGAACCAGTCTGTTGTTCCATGTCCAGTTCTAATGTTGCTTCCTGACCTGCATATAGGTTTCTCAAGAGGCAGGTCAGGTGGTCTGGTATTCCCATCTCTTTCAGAATTTTCCACAGTTTATTGTGATCCACACAGTCAAAGGCTTTGGCATAGTCAATAAAGCAGAAATAGATGTTTTTCTGGACCTCTCTTGCTTTTTCAATGATCCAGCAGATGTTGGCAATTTGATCTCTGATTCCTCTGCCTTTTCTAAAACCAGCTTGAACATCTGGAAGTTCACGGTTCATGTATTGTTGAAGCCTGGCTTGGAGAATTTTGAGCATTACTTTACTAGCGTGTGAGATGAGTGCAATTGTGCAGTAGTTTGGGCATTCTTTGGCATTGCCTTTCTTTGGGATTAGAATGAAAACTGACCTTTTCCAGTCCTGTGGCCACTGCTGAGTTTTCCAAATTTGCTGTCATATTGAGTGCATCACTTTCACAGCATCATCTTTCAGGATTTGAAATAGCTCAACTGGAATTCCATCACCTCCACTAGCTTTGTTCGTAGTGATGCTTTCTAAGGCCCACTTGACTTCACATTCTAGGATGTCTGGCTCTAGGTGAGTGATCACACCATCGTGATTATCTGGGTTGTGAAGATCTTTTTTGTACAATTCTCCTGTGTATTCTTGCCACCTCTTCTTAATATCTTCTGCTTCTGTTAGGTCCATACCATTTCTGTCCTTTATCTAGCCCATCTTTGCATGAAATGTTCCCTTGGTATCTCTAATTTTCTTGAAGAGATCTCTAGTCTTTCCCATTCTGTTGTTTTCTTCTATTTCTTTGCATTGATTGCTGAGGAAGGCTTTCTTATCTTTCCTTGCTATTCTTTGGAACTCTGCATTCAGATGTTTATATTTTTCCTTTTCTCCTTTGCTTTTCACTTCTCTTCTTTTCACAGCTATTTGTAAGGCCTCTGCAGACAGCCATTTTGTTTTTTTGCATTTCTTTTCCATGGGGATGGTCTTGATCCCTGTCTCCTGTACAATGTCATGAACCTCTGTCCATAGTTCATCAGGCACCCTGTCTATCAGATCTAGTCCCTTAAATCTATTAATTGTAGATTAATAATCAAGAAATTGTATTAAGAGAACCAAAATGTGAGGATAGCCGGGTCCTTCCTTTATCCCCTGACAGGTGCATGCACCCCACACAGTGAGTTTCCTGGCTCACTTTTCCGTCATACCTTCCAGGCTAAATACGCTACGCAGTAGGCGAGAGCACAGACTTGAACCTAGGCTGCCTGGGTTCAAGTCCAGCTGGTTGACTGGGTGGCTCTGGGCCAGTTTCTTACCCTTGCTGTGCCTCCCTTTCCCCATCTGTAAAATAGGGGCTAATACAAGCACTCATTCATCAGAGGTGTGAGCACTAATTAAGTATCATGTCCAGTGTCTGGTATCAGGCTGTGCTCTAAAGTAGGGGTCCCCAACCTCCAGAATCTAAGGCCTGATAATCTGAGGTGGAGCTGATGTAATCACAGCAGAAATAAAGTGCACAATAAGTGTAACATGCTTGAATTATCCCCAGACCATCCCTCCCTTCCCAGTCCATGGAGAAATTGTCCTTCACAAAACTAGTCCCTCCCTGGTACCAAAAAGATTGGGTGTTCTAAAGCTTTTCCCGCCATAGGTGGGGGCAGGGCGTCTGTCTATGGCTTCAGTGTAGCCCCCGGTCCAGAGCATGGAGTCTGCAAAGGCTCGCTGCATCTCTGCTGACTGAGTAGCCCAGGCTCCCTCATGCAGAAAGCCTGCCCATGCAGACCACGTGCATCACTGCCCACAGCCTCTTCAGTGGGGATGCCTGTAAACAAGCAGAGGTCTATTACCAACTGGCTTGTTCCTCCTTCTGCAGACACAAACCATCAGATAAGGCCACTCCCATTTTGCTCCTGCCCTCGGAAAGGCATGGCATCGGGGTGATCAAATAAGATTTCCCCACTGCCAGTGTGCTATCTGTGGCTGCCTTTAGTCTTATTTTTCATGGAGCAGCAGCCTCTTAAAGAACAAGGCTCTTTCTCTCTTGTTTAGCAAAGAGCTAAAGACAGCCCGGCTCTTCTCCAGGTAAAGTGGTTGATCCCGCTCCTGATACAGAGGGTGTGGCTGCTGTCCCAGTGCAGAGATTCCTCTTGGAGGCGGGGAGGAGATCGCACACTGGCAAATTTAGGTTTTCTTCCTTTCATGAGGAAGTCTTCCAAGGGTAATTCTTAATTATCCTCTACAGGAGAGGTCAGTTGGGAGGCCAGCATGATGCTGTAGGGAACCTCTGGGGGGTATGACACAGAGAGGTTAAGTAACTCACCCGAGGTCACGCGGCTGAGTTGTACAGGAGTAGCATCTGAGGGCTGGTTGCGAGCAGTAGAATTAGCATGTTGACTATGAGAAGTGTGGAGTGGGGAGACTTGCCTAGCAGAGCCAGGGTCTCCCAGGCATTTTGCTGGTACAAATCTTAGGGAAACAAGTCTGTCTAGGTGGGTGTCAGTAGGGGTTGGAGGGCCAGGTGGGCGGGTAAGGAAGTGACTTTTACAGTCTGATTGGCTCATTCCAAAGACAGCCCTTGACTTCAAGGCAGGTGCTTTGAGACCTGGAGAGAGGCACCTCCCACTCCCCTGCCCCAGGTGGGTGACAGAGAGACTCACTCAGCCACACAAAGAAAGAGATAAACACAGAGACAAGAAAGCACGAAAAAGAAAGATGCGGTCAATCCAAGATGCAATGAGAGGCAGTATGGACAGCCGAGAGCAATGTTCTGCAACATCCACAGAGATGCAAGCCAGAGGCAAAGACAAACATCCTGAGACAGCCAGAGTCTCAGAGATCTGCCCAGACTTAGAGAGACAGGCCAGAGGCCAGGGAAGCACAGACCAGAAGGGACATTAATTCATGGATGTGGAAGAGTGAAGACAGTGGTGTTGGGAAAGAGAACCAGCTACACACACTTGAAAGTCTCTCCCTCGGTCCCAGGCAGTGGGCCAAAGAGTGGAGGAAGTTGGATGCAGACCTGGCAGGCTCTCAGACAGAGACCCCTGATGGGCAGCGGCCACATGGCTCAGAAATCAGGGCCAGTGAGTCTTGGCTACAGAGAGGGTGCTGTGGTGAAGACGTTCCTTCTCTCTGCATGCCTGGCAGGTGCTCAGAGCCCAGCCCACGGTGGGAAGTACAGACCTGTACCCACCTGCCTAGACCTATTTAGTGGAGGTATAAGGGGAGATGGTGATGCTCACGAGCAAGGAGTTCCCAGCCACCTCCCCATCTGCTTGCTTGAGTTTGGCTTGCAGGAAATAGACAGCCTGGCTGGTTGCAGAGCTCCTGGCTGTGTAGCCTGCGGTTGCTCTGGCCTGTCCATAAATCTGCCCCTCTGAGGGAGAGGGGATGAGGGGGGAGTGGTATATTTAAGAGATGCCACCATAGGTGTGCCAGATAGACCAGGATGGGCAAAAGTCCTGCAGAGTGAACTGGGCTCAGCTACCAGGTGCCAGATAAATGTTTGTCCGAAGGTCTAGCCTGTTTATAAATGAGCCTTCACAGACCTGGGCCTTGGTTTGCTCACCTGTGAGTGAGAGAGTGTGACCAGGTAAACTTGGCCCCTCAGTCACAGGTTCAAAATCGGTTTCAACTCTGATAAACGTCATGGTTCTAGAAATTCCTCTTGGACCAGGAGTTCCCACAGGGCACAGGCTGTATGATTTTATCCCCTACCATGTCCCCTCTGCCTGACACTGAGTGGGGACTGAATACATACGGATGAATAAGTTCAAGCTTTTCTTTTCATATTTATAACTGACTTAGTTCTTGCTACAGGTCAGGCATTTGAGGCTATACACCATTATGGAGAAGGCAGTGGCAACCCACTCCAGTATCCTTGCCTGGAAAATCTCAAGGACAGAGGAGCCTGGCGGGCTGTAGTCTATGGGGTCGCACAGACATGACCGAAGTGATTAACATAACACACACACTCACCGTTATATCCACACTTGGCAGTGGCTCTAGCTGGCAGGGACTCTTAAGATCCATTTTACAGTTAGTAAACTGAGACCTACTGGGCAAAGTATTCCCCCAAGATGGTATAACTAGAAAGTGATGCAACAGGCATCTGTACCCAGGCTGCCTGGATCTAGATTTGGAGGTCTTGCTGTTTCATTGTGCAAATTTTCATAGAACATTAAACAAATATGCATTTTTGGTTGTGCTGGGGCTTCATTGCTGGGTGGGCTTTTCTTTAGCTGCAGCAAGCAGGGGCTACTCTCTAGTTGCGGTGGAAGGATTTCTCACTGTGGTGGCTTCTCTTATCCTGGAGCATGGGCTTCAGGGTGCAGGCTCAGCAGTTGTGCATGGGCTTAGTTGCCCTGACGCAGGTGGAATCTTCCCGGAACAGGGACTGAACCGGCGTTCCCTGCATTGCAAGGTGGATTCTTAACCACTCCACCACCAGGGAAGCCCCATAGAACATGTCTTTAAATGGCTCAAAATTTTTCATACTTAACCTATCTGCTTTGGAAAACTGTCAAATGCAAGCCACACCATCTCTCACTTGGCTATTAGCAGCCTCCTCTCTGGTTCCCCTGCCTCCACTCCTGCCCCTTCCAATTGACTCCCATGAAGCACCCAGGGAGAACTTTCCAAAATGCAAGTCTCATTAGATTCCCCTGAAAAAGAGAACTGGGGCTTCCCATTGCTTGTGGGGTAAAGATACAGCCCCTAACACAGCCCCCAAGGCCCTCTGCAAAGCAGTGTCTCTTAGCCGTGGCCCATTAGGGAGCTGGGAAATCCATGCAGTGATTGGTGACCTGTGTTTTCTTAAGTCAAAGAAGTAGAATAGGAGAACAGAAATAGAACAGAAACTCTCAGAATGGATCACATTTATTGTGGTAAAAGAAACTTTGTTTCACCAATTTTAAAAAATTGATGTATGCAGGTAACATACATGTGTGCACACGTGTGTGTTCTGTGGTCCCCTCACAATGCAAAATGTTTTCCTAATGGTGTTGTCAACCTCTAGGGAAGCCCCTGCTTAGGAGCTCCTGGTCTACCCTCATCTTGCCCACAACACTCGCTCTCTTCCTCTAGCCACAGTGCTCAGCTGTAAGTGCGTTCAGCTTTCAGTCAAAGACACAGGGCTTTTTCCTGGAATGTTCCTCCTACATCTCCATTGAGATCACCCTACTTCATCCTTTAGATCTCAAGTGCTGCTTCCTCAGCGAGTGCCCCCTGCACCCCCCTGCACCGCACCCCCTCCCCACGCTTATCCACCTCCAAGGCACCACAGACCTCCTCTTCCAGCATTTATCCTACTGTGGCAAGTTGACATTGGTTCACGTGATATTTGATCGACCTCAGTTGCCCCCACTAGTCTATGTGCTCCACGGTGGGAGTCACCCAGAGGAAGTCTGCCTGCCTGGAGCACCCCACAAGGGCCAGAACAGGTTCATTTTGGCTTGTCCTCCTTCCTTACACCCAGCACGTGCCTGGGATATGGAGGTTTCCACAAGAACTTACCAAATGAACAAATTGTGAAGGGCAGAGCTTTGCTGTGGTCTGTACAGATGAGGAAACTGAGGTTCAGAGTGGCTTTCCTGAGGCTTTGGTTGATGACTCACTAGGAGCCCTTCCACTCTGCACTCCCACCGTGGCCACTGTGGGTGCTGTGCGGTCCATGAGGTCTGGCTCGGGGTGTCTGTCCTGACCCTCCCCACTACCCCAGCCTTCTCACCTTCCCATGCGCCAGCTCCCTTCCATGGGCCTCCTGGCTGTTTTCTCCGTGTTTCCTCTGCCTCTCCAGCTGGCTGAGCACGATGCATGGGGTGGCTGGAGGAGGCACAGCTCAGAAAGTGACAGTGACAATATTAGGAGTGAAAAAGATCAATTAAGCCCATCGAGCTGATTTGTGAAGCTGATTAAATTAGGAGCCTCCCTGGGGGCAGATTCTCGCTCAGGTTGACAGGCCAGCTGCCAGCGCTGCTGTGGGGGTACTTGCTAGCCCCCAGGGTGGAGTGGGGCTGCTTTGAAGGGTTCTGTGCATGGAGAGGGGGACAAGGAAACTTAGGAGAGCCCCTGGTCTCCTTTCCCTATGATTTCTCCAGGAATCACCCCAGCAAACCTGGGTCATCAGACAGGTTGGCCTGACTTTAGAATAAGACACTAGGCCTTAGCGAGGTTAGGTGAACTGGATGCGGTCACCCAGTTGGCAGGTGGACGTAAGTGGTGAAGCTGGGGCTGGAACCTGGGACTGTTTATTCCCTCTGCATTTTGTTCTATCCTCTTGTTTATCTGCTCCTACTTCTGACTTCAGCATCCTGGTTGTCTCTTTCTCCACTTTTCTAGGCTCAAGGCTCTCCCCCCACCCCCATCCCCCTCCTCCCTTGACTAGATATAATCAGATTATCTCTCCAGTAACCTGACCCCTCTGCCTTGGCCTCAGGACTCTCTTTCATGGCCTGTCCCCAGGGCAGCTCTGGCCAGAATATCCTGTATTTCAGAATCCACCCCATTCTCCTGGTCCCTGGGTGGGGGCTGGGGGGAGCACAGTTTGGACAAAGGCTCTTGTGTGTGCAGGGAAAATGGAGCCCGGGGAGATTACCAAAATGAGGTCAGCATTTGCAGAGTGCAGGAGTAGAGAGGGCCTTGAATGCCAGCCTGAAGAATCTGGTCTTCCTCAAACACCACTTTTAATGGCAACAGTGAAGGGAGAACCCCCAAGGACCAAGTAACCATGGTCCGTGTTTCCAGGTGGAAAGGAGGGCCATGCAGGTGGCAACACTTGGAGCTGCAGAGGCCCAGGATGGAGACCTATACATAGGTGAAAGGGATGGGAATAGGAGGGCTTCTTAGCAGATGGGGCCTTTGTGCTGGGTCAGGAAAAGGTCAGAGAAGCCTGGAGGGAGAGAGTATTTCCCTTAGCTCCCGGCCAGAGATGGGGTGCAGAGATGGGGAGAGGAACTGACCTTCAGACAGTGCCTGGTATCTTATACTCAAGCCTGCTTCTTCCTTAGAGCAAATCTGTGCCAAATCTATAATCAATTTAAAAACACACACAAGCAAAACAGGCTCAGAGTCATGCAGCCACCAGTGGTATTTAGAATTCACACCCCAAGTTTGTGGGACTTCAGGGTCTGGGATCCTTTTATGGGCTAATTGCAAAAATGGAAGTTTTGGAAGTCTGGGGCAGAGTCAAAGAGACTTGCAAGGCTTGAATGACAGGATGCCAGGGTGATTAGGGGCCTAGTGTCAACTTAAAAAAACAGTCAAAACATAAAGTCAAAACGTGAAAGTTAAGAGTTATGTTTTATTTGGTGGAAATTTTTAGGACTTAAGCGTGGGAGACAGCACCTCAACTAACCCTGACAGAAATGCTCTAAGGAGATGAAGAGGGGAGGAGCCAGGTTATATAGAAGTTTTGCAACAAAGGGCAGGTAGTCTAAATATCAAAAGATTATAGAAAACCAGATATCTTAAATTAAAGAATTTAGCGCTTGTCTATGTATGGGAAGATGCAAGTGTCTGGGCCCACAAATCAGTCCTTTCATAGTATTTCAGCTATCCGGGGACAGGATCCTGCATTTTTCACGAGCTGGGTTCCTCAGTGCTCACAGTGGGGAGTGGCTGCAGTCCTGATGGCTGCTAGATCTTCTCCTTCCTGAGTGCCCTTATGGCTCAGGAGTTCACTTTTGAAGGGCCAGAATTGCTGATGACTGTGAAACCCTTGTTTACTGATACAGCAGGGAATAAATACCCCATTTCTCACCTGGTTTTAAATCAGACTGGGTCCACTGTCCTGGCTCTGCAGCTTGCTTGCTCTTTGGCCTTGGCCAAAGTTGGTCTTGCAATCAGTGCCTTGCAATCAGTTGGTCTCTTCGTGCCTTTCCTCTGTAAAATGGGGATAATAATAGTACCTACCTCTCAGGGTTGTTATGGGATTAAATGAATGGACACAGATAGAAAATTCAGAACAGTGCCCATCGCTTAATAAGAGTTGGCCTCTGTTACTTGGGATGGAGACAGGATGCAGGAGTCAGGCCAGGCTGGGGAAGGCCCAGTGATGTGTAGATCTCTAAGCTGGTGCTCTCAGCTCTCTCTGCACCTCTTCACCATCCAGCTCTGTGAGACTGAACTGGGCCCAGCATCTCACTGGGAGGAGAAATGACTCATCCAGCTCCAGAGTTGAGTTCTGCACTTCTTTCCACTTAATTGACTGAGAAACTGAGGCTCAGACATGTTGTCGCAAATCTGCCCTGTGACATGGGGCGAGTCGACGCTAGAGCCTTATCTAGGCCCAGATTCCTGAATTCTGGTCCAGGGGCTCCACTTGGCCCCTATAGTGAGTTTAATTTTTTCCAGGCAAACACCACCCTCATGACAGAAACACTTTCCCCATAATCTTACTTGTAATTGCTAATGAGAAGCAGGGCTGTTCTCCACTGCTGAACCTCGTGTTCATCTCTAATTTGTTTCACCAGAGGCTGGGACTGAGGCTTCTGCCATCTCTGTGAAATATTAGCAATTATTTCTCAATTACTTCCTAACTGGAAAACAACTCTTGGAGATGGGGCTCTGGAAGCTGGAAGAAGCCATAAGGGTGATTTTTTTTTTGATCTGACATGAACCTTGAAAGGCACACATGCCCTGTCATCCCCACTCCAACCTGAGGGTTACAGTGGATAGTATATGACTCTTCTCTTCTCCTTTCACACGTGGCCTCCAGCCCAGCTCAGCTTCTGAGAACATTCTGAGCTCTCAGATACTGCAGAGGAGTGGAAAAGGGGGCAGAAGAAGAAGCTTTGTTGTAACTGCAGTAAATGGCAACTCCATCCCTATAGCTTGGATGGCAGGCCTTAGGGTCACCCTTGGCTCTTTCTCCCACACTACAAAACCAATCCATTAACAAATTTTGGCTCTGCCTTCAGAACACAGTCAGAACACAATCTTGACATTTCCCACCATCTCCAGTGCATCCATTCTAGTCCAAGCCAACATCAGCTCTCTCTTGGATTATATCAATCACATCCTAACTAGTCTTCCTGACCTCACCCTTCTCCCCTGCAGTCCACCCAGGAGGCAGAGTGATTGTTTCAAAATTCCATTTTAATACGATCATTTGACCTTCTAGCTATAGTGCTTTGCATTTTTATTTTTAGTTATTAAAAGATTTGATGGAATATCATTTAACTATTGCCATTTTTTTTTAAACTGAAGTATAGTTGATTTACATGTTATGTAGTTTTTGGTGCACAGAAAAGTGATTCAAATACACACACACACACACACACACACACACACACACATGTTCAGTCACTAAGTCGTGTCTGACTCCTTGCCATCCCATGGACTGTAGCCCGTCAGGCTCCTCTGCTCATGGAATTTTCCAGGTAAGAATACTGGAGTGGGTTACCATTTCCTCCTCCAGGGTATGTTCCTAACCCAGGGATAGAACCTATGTCTCTTGTGTCTCCTGCATTGGCAGGCAGGTTCTTTATCACTAGCTATTCTTTTTCAGACTCATTTCCATTATAGGTTATCACAAAGCATTGAATATCATTCCCTGTGCTATACAATAGAACCTCATTGGTTATCTGTCTTATGTATAGCAGTGTGCGTCTGTTAATCCCAAACTCCTAATTTATCCCTCCCCTCGTTCCTCTTCGGTAACGATAAGTTTGTTTTATATGTTTGGGAGTCTGTTTTTGTTTTGTAAATAAGCTTATTGGTATCATTTTTTTAGACCCACATATGTGATACCATGGAATATTTGTCTTTCTCTGAGTTACCTCATTTGGTATGATTATCTCTAGATCCATCCAGGTTGTTGCAAATGGCATTATTTCATTCTTTGTATGGCTGAGAAATTTTCCATTATCTGTATCAATATATACCTCACATATTCTTTATCTACTCATGTGCTGAGGGGCGTAGGTGACTTCCGTGTCCTGGCTGTTGTGAATATTGCTGCTATAAACACTGCGGTATGTGTGTCTTTTCCAATTACAGTTTTCGTCTTTTCTGGATATATGCACAGGAGTGGGACTGCTGGATCGTATGGTACTTCCACTTTTAGTTTTATAAGGAGCCTCCACACTGTTCTCCATAGTGTGGTTTCATCCATTTACATTCCTACCAACAGTGTCGGAGGGTTTCCTTGTCTCCACACCCTGTCCAGCGTTTAGTATTGTAGACTTTTTGATGATGGTCATTCTGACCAATGCAAGGTAGTACCTCATTAGTTTTGCTTTGCATTTCTCTAATAATTAGTGATGTTGAGCATCTTTTTATGTGCCTGTTGGCCATCTGAATGTCTTCTTTAGAAAAATGTGTATTTAGATCTTTCCATTTCTTGATTGAATTGTTTGTTTGTTTTGATATTGAGCTATATAAGCTGCCTAAATATTTGGAAAATTGAGCCATTGTCAGTCACATCATTTGCAAATATTTTCTCCCATTCCATAGGTTGTCTTTTCATTTTGTTTATGGTTTCCTTTGCTGTGCAAAAGCTTTTAAGTTTAATTAGGTCACAGTTGTTTATTTTTCCTTTTGTTTTCATTACTCTAAGAGATGGATCCAAAATGATCTTGCTGAGATTTATTTCAAAGACTGTTCTGCCTATGTTTTCCTCTAGGGATTTTATAGTATCTGGTCTTATATTTTAGGGTTTTAATCCATTCTGGGTTTATTTTTGTATATGGTGTTAGAGAGTATTCTAGTTTCGTTCTTTTATATATAGCTGTTCAGTTTTCCCAAAACCACTTACTGAAGAGATTGTCTTTCCTCCATTGTATATTCTTGCCTCCTTTGTTATAGATTAATTGACCATAAGCTTGTGACTTTACCTCTGGGTTACCTGTCTGGTTCCATTGATTTGATGTCTGTTTCTGTGCCAGTATCATACTATTTTGATTATTGTGGCTTTCTAGTATAGTCTGAATTCAGAGACTGTGATTCCTCCAGCTCTGTCCTTCTTTCTTAGGATTGTTTTGGCTATTTGGGGTCTTTTGTGTTTCCATATAAATTTTAATTTTTTTGTTTCAGTTCTGAAATGAAAAACGCTATTGGTAATTTGATAGGGATTGCATTGAATTTGTAGATTGCCTTGGGTGGTATGATCATTTAACAATATTGATTCTTCCAATTCAAGAACATGGTATATCTTTCCATCTATTTGAGTGGTCTTCAATTTCTTTTACCAGTGTCTTATAGTTTTCAGAGTACATGTCCTTTGCCTCCTTACGTAGGTTTATTCCTAGGTATTTTATTCTTTCTAATGAGATGATACATGAGATTGCTTCCTTAACGTCTCTTTTTGACATTTCATTGTTAGGGTATCTCCACAGATCATGGGTTGGCTTCTTCTTGCTAGCGGGCTGTGTATGTATGTACAAGCTTGCACACCAGTGCACACTAGGTGAGTGCAGTAAGGGAGGGGAAGGGCAGCGGTTAGCAGGTGCCCACGTGACAGACACCATGCTAGAACCCATACCGTCCTCTAGGGTACCTGCCTGGTTCGTTCTAATGATATCCTCATTTAGCCCTAAGGCTTGGCCAGTCTAGGGATTCACTCAAGGAGCAAAAACTGGGATTCTAGTGTGCATTGCTCTGGCCGTGATCCTGACCCCAGTGTTCTGCCATGTCAATCCACTTCCATGGCTACTGCAGGACAGCTGTGGTAAAGTATTGCAAACCAGGGCCAGCTCCAGCCTGTGGCCTGCTTTGGTAGAGCCTTGGAACGCAGAATGATTTTTACGTTTCTAATATGTTGTAAAAATGAGCAATAAGTGACAGAGAAAGAATGACTGGCAAAGTCTACCATGCTTACCTTCTGGCCTTTTACAGAAGAAGTCTGAGGATCCCTGGCTTAGGATCCTGAGGACCAAGGAGGATTCTTTGGGTCTGCAACCTCATCCTCCCCGCTTGGCTGTCCCAGTGTCTCCTGTGAGCAGGAGCTGTGTACCAAAATCCCTGGCCGTGGCAGTGACAGACATTTAAAAATGATCCTCCCAAATCTGCCACTACTTAGGACCACTGCTGCAAAGGAGGTAGCCAAAATTAAGCACCACCACTTTAATTTTGGGGATATCTGTGCCCAGGGACAAGCTCAGTGATTCCCTGGTTGGTTTTCTAGGGTGAAGGGCTTTTTCTTCTGAGTGGGGTCTAGTGCACCATTGTGTGGAAGGCAATGATTTTCAACATCTTGCATGATTCCCCTGCAAACTAGAAGGCACCAAATGTCACTCCAGCCACTCAGCCCCGTGTGCCAGGCGCTGTGCTAGGCACGGTGGAAGAAAGGGTAGTCTGTGCTGACCTGCAGTGTTGGTCTGGGAGGACAGGGCTGGCCGCAAGACAGGTATCCACGCTGGGGGTGGGGGAGACAGTGCTGTGAGAACTAGAGAGGGGCAGGCCAGGAAATGCTTCCTGGAGGAGGTGACACCTGTCCTGCCATCGTGAAAAATGAGGCGTAAAGCCGACAACGGGAGGGGAATGGAGAAGGTGGTGGCGGTAAGGCAAAGTGCCAAGCAGATCGCAGCGGCAGCCTGGCGTCGCGGAGCGCAGAGGGGCCGGCCGAGGGTGGGCTCGAGACTGTAGGTGTCAGCAGAGGCGCGGCTTTGGGGTCGGGGCCGGCCCGGCCCGCCCCGCGGTCTGCGAGGCCATTGTCTGCGCCCGGCGCCGCCTTGGCAGCAGAACGTGACATCTGGTGACTAATGGTCGCGGCCGCGCGCCGCGCTCCTCCCTCCTGCAGCGCCCGGGCGCAGCTGCGGTGCTGCCCCTCCCTTCCGCTCGGCGGGCGGCGGCCCTAGGCCGCCCAGGACACGGGCCCGGCTCTCCACCGGCCACGGCCGCCGCCTCGCCGCGGGAGCGCGCCCGCGCGTCCCGAGCGGTGTGCACGCAGCTCCCCTCTGGGACAGTGGGCCATTTCTGCGTGCAAACACGGGCCGCCCTGGAGCGCATGTGCACATGCATTAACACATGTGCGCACTCACACACGAGCTCACGGTTACACACGTGCTGTCACACATTTTAAGCCTGCCGCTCGTTCATGCGATTCAGAAATGCACGTGTGAGAACTGAGCACACACGGTGCTCACTCCCAGGCTTACCTACAGCACATCACTGCTCGGGCTCACAGAGGGCCAGGCATCACTGTGGATCTGCGGCCGTGCCCTGCTCACATGCTCATATGTAGGAACACATAGGAACACACACACCGTCGTGTCCGTGCACACTCAGAGGCAGGGCCAGGTGCCATCCTTGTCCTTGCCAAAGGCTGAGGTGACATGAGACCTAATTCAAATCCTAGACAAGATCTAAACTAGACTAGCCACCCCAGTGTTTACACTATTTATAAATTAGCTATGTTTAAAAACCTAGGGATTTCACATAAAGATTTTAATTTCTGTATTTCCTTGCAAAACCAGAAGATCTGGCAATTTGAGGTCTGTGGCCTGTTTCAGGTGACCTTGGGGCTTCCCTGCTGGCTCAGTTGGTAAAGAATCTGCCTGCAAGGCAGGAGACCCAGGTACAATCCCTGGGTCAGGAAGATCCCCTGGAGAAGGGAATGGTAGCCCACCCCAGTATTCTTTCCTGGAGAATTCCATGGACAGAGGAGCCTGGCAGGCTGATGTTCATAGATAGGGGCGCAAAGAGTTTGGACACAACCAAGCGACTAACACATCTGGTGACCATAATGGTTTGGGGCTGAACCACAGGGGTCCTCTCAGGCTGTACTTCCCCTCCTCAGGTTTCCCTCCACCCCCAGTGGGGACTTAAGGTTGCCAGCCCAGGTGAGAGTCTGGGGAGCCCTTGTCAGCTAATCAGCAATTCCAACCTGGACACCCAGCCCTGCCTTTGGGGCCTGAGCTAGGAGCAGGCAGTCCTTGGTTCTCCTGACCAGCTTTGACCCTGATACCCACAATGAAGAGACCCTCCCCACTGTGGGGTGTTGGGGGCACTGCCAGTGATATGGAAAGTCCCTGCAGTATGCGTAGTGCCTTCTTTGTGGAAGGACTATTTGGTCCTACTGCAAGGAGGGACTCATAGCCTTTGTCTTACGGTTAAAACGGTGACCTGAAGGTGGTACTGCTAACTGGTCCGAAAGGACAGAAAGGGTGTGCTGTCCACAAAGCTCGAGTGGGGTGGGTGGGGGCGCCACTGTTGAGGAATCCCTGGGGTTGGGGGGAGGGCCTGTGAAGTAGGATGTCTGCTTTCTGAACCCCGAAGCCCATCTCCTGCCTGGCTCTGGCTTGTCTGTCTCCCTCCTTCAGTAAGGATCTCCCCTTTTCTCTAGCCTCTGCCCTGGGTCCCAGAAGAAGAGGCCAGTTCCTGTTTCATAGCTTATCTGCTTAATATTGAGCTCTGGTTAAACCAGCAAATGCAGCCCAAGGGGCACTGGGAAGCCATGTGATTGTGGAGCCCCACACACTGCCACCAACCCTAGCAAACCCCATCCACTTCCTGCGTCATCTCATCCCTCCACCCAAGGGTGCTCGCAACCTCTGTGGGTTCATACCCCACCTGACGGCTCACCTAAGCCCCAGTCCCTCTCGTCCTTCTCCCACTGGAAGTCTGCAGGCCCTTAACTCCCAGCATGTCAGCAGCCAGTCCATCAGGTGGGGTGACAAAGTGGTCATGGCCCAAGCTTAGATCCCAGTTCATCTACTTCTTGCTGTGTGATTCAGGATGAGTTATTTAACTTCTCTGTGCCTGTTTCCTCCCTAGTAAACTGAAGACCATAATAGTTTCTTCTGAGAAGATTGCCAGATGTGGATTAATGGAGGAAATTGATTTTGGTGCCCAACACAGAATGAGTAAACACAGCACTTATGAACTCTGCTCCCATCCTGGCTCTTTCTCTTATCACCATTGCCTTGGTAGGTTTTTACTTTCATGGACGCAAACCTGGTCTTCCCAGGTGGCTCAGTGGCAAAGAATCTGCCTGCCAATGCAGGAGATAGAGGAGGTGCAGGAGACAGAGGAGACTCAGCAGAGGTGGGTTCAATCCCTGGGTCAGGAAGATCCCCTGGAATAGGAAATGGCAACCTGCTCCAGTATTCTTGCCTGGAAAATTCCATAGACAGAGGAGCCCGGTGGGCTGCAGTCCATGGGGTCACAAAGGGTCAGACACGACTGAGCACACTCGCAAAACAAACCTGAGGTGCACAAACCTGCATCCTGAAGATTATACCTGCTCCTTTCTTGGCATCGTTCCCACATCCATCCCTACCGCTTGACCTCCAAGCTTTTCTGGAATCTGTGCTCTCCCCTCCACCCAAGTTGCCTCTGCTCTAGTTTGGTTTAATGTCACCCCTGGCCTGCACAATCCCTAATCAGGTTCTGCTGCTGAAGGCACCTCACATGTGATTCCAGCAAACTGTGCCTTTGAAATGCAGACTGCATTACTTGGCAGGAACCTAACAGCTCCCTGACTTAGCCTGGCAGTTGAGTAAGTGGTTACCCATGCCCCGGCACCCCCTTCCACCTCGCCCCTGGCCCCACCATGGGTGGTTGAAGGCATGAGATATGAGTCTAGGGTGGAGTGTTAGGAAGTGAAGCTGGAATGTGCTTTTTCTCTCAGAAGTCTGTGTTAGGACCTTGCCCTCAGCAGCCAGTGGTTCCTGCATCCTCAGGACAGCAGACACACTTTCCCCACTCCATGCTTTTGCTCAAGCTATGACTTCTGCCTGGAAGACCCCTCTCCTCAACTCCAACTTGCTTTTGCATCCTGAGCCCACCTCTCCAGCCCCTCCCTTGGTCCTTCCCTCCCTGTTTAGTTATCTCTCCCCATGTTCTCAGAACACTGTCTGCATTGCTCTAAGGTTACACTTACCTCGTTTATTGTGTTTATTCTATTTCTCTGTTTACATGTCACCTGGGTCAGTGCTTCTCAACTTATTGTGCACAAGAATCACTCGGGATCTTGTCCAAAAGCAGATTGCATTCAGTAGATCTAGGATGGAGTCCGAGTCTCTGTGTTTCTAACAAGCTCCCTGCTATGCTGATGTTGCTGGTCCCAGACCATATTTAGAATGACAATAACTGAGAGAGTGAGTCCTGAGAGGGCAGTGACTTGTTCTCAGTTCATCTTGTTATCTGTGGTATGAAGCTGGCAAGTGCAGAAACAAATGCATGCTTGATGAAATGAGGAAGTGAGTGAGTGAATGAATGAAAGCATCTCACACAGTTGTGAGTGTCAGGAAGTTTTCAGGAGGCGCTGATGTCTGAATTGGATCCTTAGGGAGGGGTAGGAGGTATCCAGGTAAAGAGGGCCATGGTGGGTTGAGATCTTCCAGGATAGGGTCAGGGCCAGGGCACAGAGATGTGAAAGGCATGAGTGCTGGATAGAGTGGGAATGAAGACTTGAAGTTCAAGACCTTGGGAGGGGCCAGGTCACTAATGGCCAGGGGATACCAAGCTAGCAGGGAGGGATGGTGGTCTTTATATTATCCTGGAACCTCTGGGAGATGGTGTGGTTGAAACTGTGGGGCACTCCTGCGGCAGGATAGGAATTGATAACAGAGAGAAGCCCAGGTAGCTCAGTGGTAAAGAGGCCACCTGCCAGTGTAGGAGACGCAGGAGACTCCGGTCTGATCCCTGGGTCAAGAAGATTCCCTGGAGAAGGCAATGGCAACTCACTCCAGTATTCTTGCCTGGGGAATCCCATGGACAGAGGAGCCTGGTGGGCTACTGTCCAGGGCGTCATAAAAGAGTCAGACATGACTGAGCACAAGCACACAGAAGGAGATGCAAGACCAAGCAGTCACTTAAAGGGCTCTCCATTCATTGGCAAAGAGCTCAGGTCGTGGCAGTGAGGATGAAGATAAGGGCACAGATTCAAGTGGAATTGAAGAGGAAGAACAGACAAGACTGGGCGACTGATTGGAAAAGAGGGTGAAGGAAAGCCTCCCCCCTTTGCTGGGAGGAACCTGGGTGAACGCTGGTGCCATTGACTGAGGCTGGAGTAAAGGAGGAGGAGGTGGTTTGGGGAGAAGGATAAGGAGTTTAATTTCACTGTTGGCTGGGTGTGAAGTACCCAGGGGCGTCCACAGCATATGTGTCAGGAGCTCCTGAGAGCGACCAGGGCTGGAGATGACAGGACGAGAGGCATTGGCTGACAGATGCTCATTGAAGTTTTGGGAGAGAATGAGACTATCGGGGGAAATCTTCTAGTAAGAAGAGAAGAAGTTTGAGAGGGACCCTGGAGGAAAGCCATTCATTTAAAGAGCAGGAATTAATGACAACCTGTTAGAGATAAAATGAGAATTGAAAACATTTACAATAGCAACAAAAAAAGGTTTAAAAATCCTAGGAATAAACGTAACAAGAAATGTGCAAAATCTAAGTGGAGAAAGCATTAAAATGCTTCCAAGGGACAGAAAAGCCTTTGAATAAAGGTTTTGGATAGGAAAATTCACATCATAAAATTGTCCATTCTCCCTCAGATAATTTAGAATTTAATAGGATTCTCCATAAAAACAAAGACTTTGTTGTTTTTCAGACTGATTTTCAAGTTCATATGGAAGAATAAACAAATGTTGAAAAGACAGTTCTCCATGGGCTTCTCATGTTTTGGGTGAGCAGAAGCAGTAACTACCTTTTCCCCAGACTGTCTCTTTAGGGATGTTCGTGTAGTGAACTCCCTTGGAAAATAGAGGTAATGGCTCCCTCTGGAGAACTTTGTTTATTGGTCAGTATAATAAACATGAAGTCTTCTTCTGGAGCAAAACCCAGGCAGGCTTACTGTCCATTATAAAAGATTTAGGTTCCCTAATCTCAAGATGGAATTCCAGCTGAGCTATTTAAAATCCCCAAATATGATGCTGTTAAAGTGCTGCACTCAATATGCTAGCAAATTTGGAAAACTCAGCAGTGGCCTCAGGACTCGAAAAAGTCAGTTTGTATCCCAATCCCAAAGAAGGGCAATGCTGGAGAATGTTCGAATTACCATACAATTGTGCTCATCTCACATGCTAGCAAAGTAATGCTCAAAATCCTTCAAGCTAGGCTTCAGCAATACATGAACTGAGACCTTCAAGGTGTACAAGCTGGATTTCAAAAAGGCAGAGGAACCAGAGATCAAATTGCCAACATTTGTTGTATCATGGAGAAAAAGTAAATTGCAGAAAAATGTCTACTTCTGCTTCCTTGACTGTGCTAAAACCTTTGACTGTGTGGATCACAACAAACTGTGGAAAATTCTTAAAGAGATGGGAATACCAGACCACTTTGCCTGTCTCTTAAGAGATCTGGATGTGGGTTAAGAAGCAATAGTTAGAACCAGACATGGAACAAAAGACTGGCTCAAAATTGGGAAAGAAGTACATCAAGGCCGTATATTGTCACCCTGCTTATTTAACTTATATGCAGAGTACATCATGCAAAATGCCAGTCTGGATGAATCACAAGGTGGAATCAAGATTCTCGGGCAAAATATCAACAACCTCAGATATGCACATGATACCACTCTAATGGCAGAAAGTGAAGAGGAACTAAAGAGCCTCTTGATGAAAGTGAAAGAGGAAAGTGAAAAAGCTGGCTTAAAACTCAATATTCAAAAAACTAAAATCCTGGCATTCACTCCCATTCAGTTCAGTCACTCAGTCATGTCCGACTCTTTGCGATCCCATGAATCACAGCACACCAGGCCTCCCTGTCCATCACCAACTCCTGGAGTTCACTCAGACTCATGTCCAAAGAGTCAGTGATGCCATCCAGCCATCTCATCCTCTGTTGTCCCCTTCTCCTCCTGCCCCCAATCCCTCCCAGCATTAGGGTCTTTTCCAATGAGTCAACTCTTCGAATGAGGTGGCCAAAGTACTGGAGTTTCAGCTTCAGCATCATTCCTTCCAAAGAAATCCCAGGGCTGATCTCCTTTAGAATGGACTGGTTAGATCTTCTTGCAGTCCAAGGGACTCTCAAGAGTCTTCTCCAACACCACAGTTCAAAAGCATCAATTCTTCGGTGCTCAGCTTTCTTCACAGTCCAACTCTCACATCCATACAGGACCACTGGAAAAACCATAGCCTTGATTAGATGGACCTTTGTTGACAAAGTAATGTCTCTGCTTTTGAATATGCTATCTAGGTTGGTCATAACTTTTCTTCCAAGGAGTAAGCATCTTTTAATTTCATGGCTTCAATCACCATCTGCAGTGATTTTGGAGCCCCCAAAAATAAAGTCTGACACTGTTTCCACTGTTTCCCCATCTATTTCCCATGAAGTGATGGGACCGGATGCCATGATCTTAGTTTTCTGAATGTTGAGCTTTAAGCCAACTTTTTTACTCTCCTCTTTCACTTTCATCAAGAGGCTTTTGAATTCCTCTTCACTTTCTGCCATAAGGGTGGTGTCATCTGCATATCTGAGGTTATTGATATTTCTCCCAGCAATCTTGATTCCAGCTTGTGCTTCTTCCAGCCCAGTGTTTCTCATGATGTACTCTGGATAGAAGTTAAATAAGCAGGGTGACAATATACAGCCTTGACGTACTCCTTTTCCTATTTGGAACCAGTCTGTTGTTCCATGTCCAGTTCTAATATTGCTTCCTGACTTGCATACAGGTTTCTCAAGAGGCCGGTCAGGTGGTCTGGTATTCCCATCTCTTTCAGAATTTTCCACAGTTTATTGTGATCCACACAGTCAAAGGCTTTGGCATAGTCAATAAAGCAGAAATAGATGTTTTTCTGGAACTCTCTTGCTTTTTCAATGATCCAGTGGATGTTGGCAATTTGATCTCTGGTTCCTCTGCCTTTTCTAAAACCAGCTTGAACATCTGGAAGTTCACGGTTCACATATTGCTGAAGCCTGGCTTAGAGAATTTTGAGCATTACTTTACTAGTGTGTGAGATGAATGCAATTGTGCGGTAGTTCGAGCATTTTTGGCATTGCCTTTCTTTGGGATTGGAATGAAAACTGACGTTTTCCAGTCCTGAGGCCACTGCTGAGTTTTCCAAATTTGCTGGCATATAGAGTGTAGCACTTTCACAGGATCATCTTTCAGGATTGGAAATAGCTCAACTGGATTTCCTTCACCTCCACTAGCTTTGTTCATAGTGATGCTTTCTAAGGCCCACTTGACTTCACATTCTAGGATGTCTGGCTCTAGGTGAGTGATCACACCATTGTGATTATCTGGGTTGTGAAGCTCTTTTTTGTACAGTTCTTCTGTGTATTCTTGCCACCTCTTCTTAATATCTTCTGCTTCTGTTAGGTCCATACCATTTCTGTCCTTTATTGAGCCCATTTTGCATGAAATGTTCCCTTGGTATCTCTAATTTTCTTGAAGAGATCTCTAGTCTTTCTCATTTCTGTTGTTTTCCTGTTTCATTGCATTGATTGCTGAGGAAGGCTTTCTTATCTTTCCTTGCTATTCTTTGGAACTCTGCATTCAGATGCTTATATCTTTCCTTTTCTCCTTTGCTTTTCACTTCTCTTCTTTTCACAGCTGTTTGTAAGGCCTCCTCAGACAGCGATTTTTCTTTTTTGCATTTCTTTTCCATGGGGATGGTCTTGATCCCTGTCTCCTGTGCAATGTCACTAACTTCTGTCCATAGTTCATCAGGCACTCTGTCTATCAGATCTAGTCCCTTAAATCTATTTCTCACTTCTACTGTGTAATTATAAGGATTTGATTTAGGTCATACCTGAATGGCCTAGTGGTTTTCTCCACTTATTTCAATTTAAGTCTGAATTTGGCAATAAGGAGTTCATGATCTGAGCCACAGTCAGCTCCCAGTCTTGTTTTTGCTGACTGTATAGAGCTTCTCCGTCTTTGGCTGCAAAGAATATAATCAATCTGATTTCGGTGTTGACCATCTGGTGATGTCCATGTGTAGAGCCTTCTCTTGTGTTGTTGGAAGAGTGTTTGCTATGACCAGTGCGTTCTCTTGGCAAAACTCTATCAGCCTTTGCCCTGCTTCATTCTGTACTCCAAGGCCAAATTTGCCTGTTACCCCAGGTGTTTCTTGACTTCCTACTTCCACTCCCATTACTTCATGGCAAATAGAAGGGGAAAAAGTGGAAGCAGTGACAGATTTTCTTTTCTTAAGCTCCAAAATCACTGTGGACAGTGACTGCAGACATAAATTAAAGATGCTTGCTCCTTTGAAGGAAAGCTACAACAAACCTAAACAGTGTATTAAAAAGCAAAGGCATCACATTGCTGACAAAGGTCCGTATAGTCAAAGCTATGTTTTTTTCCAGTAGTCATGTACAGATGTGAGAGTTGAACTAAAAAGAAAGCTGAGCGCTTTTGAATTGTGGTGCTGAAGAAGACTCTTGAAAGTCCCTTGGACAGAAAAGAGATCAAACCAGTCAATCCTAAAGGAATATTAACTTGAGAGTTCCAATCCTAAAGGAATACTAACCTGAATATTCATTGGAAGAACTGATGCTGAAGCTCCAATACTTTGGCCACATGATGTAAAGAGCCAACTCACTGGAAAAGACCCTGATGCTGGGAAGGACTGAGGGCAGATGGAGAAGTGGGCGACAGAGGATGAGATGGTTGGATGGCATCACCAACTCAATGGACATGAATTTGAGCAAGATCTGGGAACAGTTAAGGACAGGGAAGCCTGGTGTGCTACAGTCCAAGGGATCACAAAGAGTTGGACATGACTGAGCAACTTTGGCCACCTCATGCAAAGAGTGGACTCATTGGAAAAGTCTCTGATGCTGGGAGGGATTGGGGGCAGGAGGAAAAGGGGACGACAGAGGATGAGATGGCTGGATGGCATCACCAACTCAATGGATGAGTCTGAGTGAACTCCGGGAGTTGATGATGGACAAGGAGGCCTGGTGTGCTGCAATTCATGGGGTCACAAAGAGTCGGACACAACTGAGCGACTGAACTGAACTGAACTGAACTGAGCAACTGAAAATCTACAATGAAACTCAAGATGCTTCTCCTGTAACACAACCCACTGCATGTGCAGGCATCACCTGGACTTTGTCTTGTCACCCTGTGAGAACTGGGGCTCATGGGACTGTCACAAATGCTGATATTCTGGCCATTGCTATTGTTGTGAGTAATAAAGTCCTTTGTCTTTAACCCAGAAGTCTCATGTCTTCTGCCAGCATCCAGGAAACAGGGCAGGCTAACTGATTGGCTTGCAAGCAGAGTAAAAGCTCCCTTAGATTGTTTATATTTCCTGATGGCATTAGTTAGTTCGTTAGTTCAGTCACTCAGTCATGTCCGACTCTTTGAGACCCCAGGAATCGCAGCATGCCAGGCCTCCCTGTCCATCACCAACTCCCGGAGTTCACTCAGACTCACGTCCATCGAGTCAGTGATGCCATCCAGCCATCTCATTCTCTGTCATCCCCTTCTCCTCCTGCCCCCAATCCCTCCCAGCATCAGGGTCTTTTCCAATGAGTGAACTCTTCACATAAGGTGGCCAAAGTACTGGCGTTTCAGCTTTAGCATCATTCCTTCCAAAGAAATCCCAGGGCTGATCTCCTTCAGAATGGACTGGTTGGATCTCCTTGCATGACATTAATACAAAATATGTGGAAAAAAATGGATATCTAGCCCCATCAGAAATTAAATCATATTATAAAGCTATATTGCATAAACCGTACTGGACAACTCAGTGGGACAAAATGTAGTTCCAGAAATTATACATGAGAATATTGTCTAAGGTAAATATGGCATTCCAAATTGAGTGGGAAAATACGTTATTTAATAAACGAAGTTGAGGCAACTGGAGGACCATCTGGAAAAAAAAAGTTGGATCCATACCTCATACTTTATAGTAGAATAAATTCCATATGAGACAAAGATGTAAATGTAACAAAATGAAACCTTAAATGTGTCAGAAACATGAGAGCATTTTAAAACTTTCTAAGCGCAACACAACTCAGAAGCCATAAAAGAAAAGACTGGCAATTTTAACTATTAACATGAAACTTCTGAACAGCAAAACCCAACATACCTAAAGTCAAAAGAAAAACTTGGGAAAGTATTTGTAGCTCCACTTACAGAGTTTACTTCCCTATTATATAAAGAATTTCCACACATCAATATAAAGCAGATCAGCAACACGGAAGAAAGATGGACAAGGTGTACAGAGTTACCAACACCTAAGACAAGATGCCCCATTATTCACAATAGGAGAAATATAACTAAAGTTTCACAATTTCATCTCTCAGTTTGGCCAAGATCAAAACGTTTGATAACACGCTGTATGGGGAAACAGACGCTCATGCATTGCTGATGCAAGTTGAAATGGTACAACTCAGAGGAGGGAAATTGGCAATATCTTCTGGCATTAAAAATGCTTTTGACCTAACCACTTCTAAGAATTTAAAGGATGGAAAGATTCCCCCATCTGAAAAATGATGCACTGATGCATATGAGATTAGTTATTACAACATTGTTTGCCGTAGCAAAAGATGGAAAGCAACCCAAACAGACACAAGAGAGAGATGATGAGATAAATCAGATACTCGCATACGAGAGTATACAATGTAGGTATAACGGACAGGATGAAGGTGTTTGTGATGTTCTGATTTGGAAAGACCTCTAAGATACACTGTTGTGAAGACAGTAAGGTATATCTTATTGACATAGAATGCCAATCTTGTGGGAAAAAATGTATATGTGTGTGGAGAGGCAGAATCTATAGATATATGCCTGTTTATACCTATTATGTCTGTCGAGAAATACATGAAAAAGTGGTAACTTTGATAGTCTCTTGGGAAAAGAATCTTGTGGTTGAGAGAGAGGGGTGAGAAAGAAAAATTTCACTGTACACATTTTTACATCTTTTGAATGTTCAAAACATATTACATTTATATACTCCCCCACAAAAATAACAAAGAGAGTGGCAGAAAATAAGGAGATCATGGTGGAGACAAGAACAAGCAGCCAGATTCTTAGAAAGCTAGAAGGAAATGGCACTGGAGGAGCCAAGCGAGGAAAACATTTCAAGAAAGAAAGAGTGGCTCACAGCATGGAATTCTACAAATAGATGAAGGGCTTAGATGAAGGCTTGGAGGTGTGCAGTTGGAGTTGAGTGGGACTGTGTGGGACCTCAGCCCTCTATGTGTAAGATAGCACCTTCACTCACATGCTGGCATCTCGGCTAGGGTGGCTGGAACAGCTGGGAATCTGGCCAGCATCATTCATTATCCATGTGGCCTCTTCAAGTAGCTAACTTGGGCTGACTAACAGCATGGTGGTCTCAGTGTAATAGAATTCTTATAAGGTAGCTCAGGGTTCCCAAGATCAAGTGTTCCAAGAGCTCAGGGCTGAGGTCACAAGGTTCTTATGACCCAGCCTTGGAAGTCATGCAGAGTTACTTTCTTTGCATTCTCCTAGTTCTATGCGGACAGGAAAAATTTAGTGTGACAGGGGGTGCATGAGGGTCTGAATACCAAAAGGAATAGTTCACTGAGAGTGGGAGGCATATTTGAAGTCTAGCTCCTACAGGGATTATCGAGAAAGTGGGATTTTTTGGTGAAGGCCAACTAGGTTGGAATCCAGGGAGTTCATGGGAGTGGGAACAGTTTTGGGTAGGAAAGGATACCCTCTTATTGGAAGAAGAAAGAAAGCAAGGGTGGGTTTAGGTGGGGATGAAGAGCGCCTGAAAGAGAATGTCTGATGGTTCTGATTTACATAGTAAAGAGGCAACACACAGAATGGGAGAACATATTTGCAAATCATATATCCAGTAAGGGATTAATATCCAGAATATATAGAGAATTCCTAAAACCCAGTAGCAACCCAAAGCCAAGCAAGCTTATTCACAAATGGGCAAAGGACTTGAATAGACATTTCTTCAAAGGAGATCTGCAAATGCATAATAAACAAATGAAATCATATGCAATATTATTAATCATTAAGGAAATGCAAATCAAAACCACAATAAGATACCACCCATACCCATATGATGACTATTATCTTAAAAAAACAACCAAAACCCCCCCCCAGAAAATAGCAAGTGTTATTGATAATATATTCATCATAAGTGTATGTGTGTATATATATAAAATACCACTGAGCTATATATTTAAAAATACTTAAGGTGGTATATTTTATGTTATGTGTATTTTAGGACAAAAAAAAAGTTGCAAAACAGAAAGAATGATCTGGGCTGAATTTATGATTTCAGAGTAGTAGAAATAGGCCAGTTCGAGGTGATGACAAAGCCTAGAGTGTGGCCAAATGCGTGGGTGACTGGCTGGAGTGGAGAGAGGGAGAAGGTCTTCATGGAGGAGGTTAAGGGACTGGGCACCCAAGGTACTGGATGGAGCATTCATGTGGAAACTGAAGTCACCAGGGTAAGGTCTGAGTGAAGATGAGGGCTGCATCTTAATGCCAAAGTCATCAATGATCTTGGGACAGGACTGGAAGGATGGTGGGTGACTCAGGATGTTTGGGGGTGGTACTGTAGCCAGGTGCCATGAGCCTCAAGGAACTGGGGTCTTTCACATGTGGTGGTGAGTCATGGCATGGAGTAAGAGGCAAGATGGACCCAATCCCAGCCTGCAATTTGGGGAGCATGAGAATGAGAGGTCTTTGCTGCCCAGGGCTGTGGGGAACAGCATCCTTCTCCGTGGGGTGACCAGGTCTGGTTCTATCTCCAAGCCACTCCCTTGTCCCTTAGCATGGCTATGCAGTATGGCTCAGGCAGTGTGGATGGACTGCAGGAGAAACCTAGTTCAATTCTGTCCACCCTTGCTGCCATTTTGGTGGCAACCAATCACTACGAACAAAGCTAGTGGAGGTGATGGAATTCCAGTTGAGCTATTTCAAATCCTGAAAGATGATGCTGTGAAAGTGCTGCACTCAATAAGCCAGCAAATTTGGAAAACTCAGCAGTGGCCACACGACTGGAAAACGTCAGTTTTCATTCTAATCCCAAAGAAAGGCAATGCCAAAAATGTTCAAACTACCGCACAATTGCTCTCATCTCACACGCTAGCAAAGTAATGCTCAAAATTCTCCAAGCCAGGCTTCAGCAGTACATGAACTGTGAACTTCCAGATGTTGAAGCTGGTTTTAGAAAAGGCAGAGATCAAATTGCCAATATCTGCTGGATCATGGAAAAAGCAAGAGAGTTCCAGAAAAACATCTTTTTCTGCTTTATTGACTACGCCAAAGCCTTTGACTGTGTGGATCACAATAAACTGTGGAAAATTCTGAAAGACATGGGAACACCAGACCACCTGACCTGCCTCTTGAGAAACCTATATGCAGGTCAGGAAGCAACAGTTAGAACTGGTCATAGAACAACAGACTGGTTCCAAATAGGAAAAGGAGTACGTCAAATCTGTGTATTGTCATCCTGCTTATTCAACTTCTATGCAGAGTACATCATGAGAAACGCTGGACTGGAAGAAACACAAGCTGGAATCAAGATTGCCGGGAGAAATATCAATAACCTCAGATATGCAGATGACACTACCCTTATGGCAGAAAGTGAAGAGGAACTAAAAAGCCTCTTGATGAAAGTGAAAGTGGAGAGTAAAAAAGTTGGCTTAAAGCTCAACATTCAGAAAACGAAGATCATGGCATCTGGTCCCATCACGTCATGGGAAATAGATGGGGAAACAGTGGAAACAGTGTCAGACTTTATTTTTGGGGGCTCCAAAATCACTGCAGATGGTGACTGCAGCCATGAAATTAAAAGACACTTACTCCTTGGAAGAAAAGTTATGACCAACCTAGATAGCATATTCAAAAGCAGAGACATTACTTTGTCAACAAAGGTCCGTCTAGTCAAGGCTACGGTTTTTCTAGTAGTCATGTATGGATGTGAGAGTTGGACTGTGAAGAAAGCTGAGTGCCGAAGAATTGATGCTTTTGAACTGTGGTGTTGGAGAAGACTCTTGAGAGTCCCTTGGACTGCAAGGAGATCCAACAAGTCCATCCAAAAGGAGATCAGTCCTGGGTGTTCTTTGGAAGGAATGATGCTAAAGCTGAAACTCCAGTACTTTGGCCACCTCATGCGAAGAGTTGACTCATTGGAAAAGCCTCTGATGCTGGGAGGGTTTGGGGGCAGGAGGAGAAGGGGATGACAGAGGATGAGATGGCTGGATGGCATCACTGACTCGATGGACATGAGTTTGAGTGAACTCTGGGAGTTGGTGATGGACAGGGAGGCCTGGCATCCTGCAATTCATGGGGTCGCAAAGAGTCGGACACGACTGAGCGACTGAACTGAACTGAACCCACCTCCACTCACTTTAAACGGGCTCTGTCAGCTAAAAGAATAGAACTTCAGCTCGCCTAAGGTGTGGCCATGATAAGAAAGGGGATATTCTGCAAGTCAAGGCTTCTGTCTCTCCTAGAAACCAATATGGAGCGTGTGCTCGTCAAGGATGGGCATTACATCTGACGGTAAACCCTTTCTCAACCCGGATTGTAGACTTGGGAGAAACTAAACAGAAGTAGTGTGTTTGTGTGTGTATGTGTCAGAGTTGGGATGAATGGAGATGGGAAGAGACGTGTGACACCCTCCTTCAACATCCTGGAGGAAGGGAAACTTCTGTAACACCCAGAAACATGATAGAAATATCAAAAGGACATAAACTCAGCCACAGGAATCCAAAAGCATAAGCCACAGTTCTCTTTATCTAAAAATGGTAAATTTCTCATCAGGAAGGGAAACTGAAAACAAAAAAGATCCAGGAGTCCTTTAGCATGCATTTCTGAGCATGAGCCCTCAGTGGTGGGTATCAGTTGCAGCCTGCCATGACCACGTCTGACTGCTTGGGTCTCCCCAGATCCTTCTCCCATGTTCCACCTCTGGGTGTAAATCCCAGAAGTTGCCAAAGATATGGCCTTTCTAAGGGCAAGTGAGGGTGTGTCTCAGTCAAGATCTGTTGTTGTGACTGACGGAAACTGACCTGAGTTAACTTTAGCAGGGAAGAAAATTTAATGGAAAGAATCTGGTGTATCTCATGAAGACCAGGTGCAGCCAGGCCTCTGGAGGGATGTGCCCCAGGAATTAATGTTTGCCAAACTGTGTTCCATGGGTCCCTAGTCCTGGCAGATGTCTGAAGAAATGAAGCGTACTGTGGTCTAACGAGTGCAGGAAATGCTACATATCTTTTGTTCAAAACAACACTGGCATATTAAAGGCTCTGATAATTGCTGCAGCAAGAAAGCTTATTTAATTATCTAAGCACTTTTGGATATTTGTGGAGTGAGGTATAAGACTGACCCTCCATATCCACATATTCCTCAGACTGTTATTTGGCCTGCCATTGGTTGAATTGGCAGATGTGAAACCCATGGATATGGAGGCTGACTGTACTTGTTAGCAATCTGACCAAGGAAGATGGGACTTCATGTCACCCCATCCCTCACCATACCACCCCATCCCTCGCCATACCACACCAGCCCTCACCATACCACCCCATCCCTCGCCATACCACCCCATCCCTCATCATGCGGTGGTGGAGTTGACTGTACTATGAAGGGGGAACACTAGAGAGGCCAGATGTCTAGGCGTCAAGTGTGTGGACCACCGGACTTCCAATCCTTTTCAGCCATTCCATCCTTCACTGCTGTGAGCAGGAGACCAGCCTGGGATGGGAGGGTGTTACATAGAATCAAGATAACACATCCAGGTCCTCTGTCCCTTCATTTTATTCTTAAGCCTGAAGTGCAGGCATGTAGGTGAAATCTTCTTATCTCTATAGGGATCACCCAGGGTTGGAGCCCACAGATGGGTGTAAATGAGGATTAAATATGTTAGTAATGCCTGTGTGATCTCAAAGGGAGAACGAGTGTCTGATTTCACTGCACGCTAGCTGAATGATTTGGGCAAGTTACTCAACCTCTTTAAATCTCAGATTTTTATCTACAAATCAGGATAATAACAGTAATATCTCTTGAGGTTGCAGGGAGGATTAAATGAGCTAATAATGCCTATAAACCTTCTGGTCCAAAGTAAGCACTAAAAATATTTAGCTATTACTGTTATTATATTATGGTGGATTGAACACACTCTCTACCATGAACTTCACAGCATCTGGGGAAGCTCATGATTTGGTTTAACAATCATTTACTGCTGTCCATTCCCAATAGGGACTGAGATATAAAGAGGAACCTGGGGGCATGGCCTCAGCTTTCATGGAGCTTCCAAACTTGTAGGGTAGATAGAGTTTAAAGGTAATTACAGTGGTACTGTGACAGCCCACAGGAAGAGCACTGAGCTGGACAAGAGGGGCTCATGCACGTGCTAAGTCAATTCAGTGGCGTCTGACTCTCTGCAACCCCTATGGACTGTAGCCCAGCAGGCTCCCCTGTCCATGGGATTCTCCAGGCAAGAATACTGGAGTGCGTTGCCACTTCCGTCTGCAGGGGATCTTCCCGACCCAGGGATCGAACCTGTGTCTCTTACGTCTCCTGCATTGGCAGGCAGGTTATTTACCACTAGTGGCATCCGGGAAGCCCCCAGATGCAGGTAGATGGGTGCTGACTAAAGGCATAAAGGTTTTGACAGCTTTGGGCATCCCAAGCAGTTCAGTGTGGCTGAGGGACAATGTGAAATTGGATAGTGTTGAAGATGTTGGCAGGAACCAGCACAGAGAAGGCCTTGAATGCCAGACTGAGGAGTTGAGATGTTCTCCTATAGGTCACAGATTGATGATAAAGTGCTTCAATCTAGGAAGTGTCATGGCAGGTGTGTGATTGGGGAGCTTCCTCTGGCAGCTCTGGGAATCATTGATTGGAGGCACAAGACTGGAGGCCAAGAAACCAGACAGGGAGCTGGTTATGGAAATAAACCTGGGAGATGGGGAAATTCTTGGCTTGGATGACTTGGTGATGCCACCAGGTGAACTGATGGTGGTTGGTGCTGGTTTACAGGGAAGGGCCTCCACAGGGTGGAAGACCCTGTGGGCAATCCCAGTAGCAATATTAAGCAGTTAGTTGGATGTATGGGCTTGGATATCCGCGAGCCATCAGTATTTCAATGGAAATTGAAACCATAGGAGTGAATGAGCTTGTTCCAAGAGGGTCAAGTCCAAGGCAACCTGGGGAGCTTGACCCGAGAGGAGACATGAAAGAGAATCCTTCTGCTGGAGCAGAGATTCTGCAGGCACTTAGAATTTCAAATTGTCATAAATTCAGATTCTCAGAGGAACTGGTTTCTCTGGAGAAAACCCTCAAATCCCTCTCTATCTGTCTCAAACATGGGCTATTATAATTAGACCCCAGCAGAACTTAATGATTTAGTGATAGAGAGAGAAGACTCAGGGTCTCAAGCTCCTTGCTCTTAGCTCATCATCTCTATGCTTTGTCAGTGCTCCCAGACCAGTTTTCCCATCTTGACAATGCAGAGAACTGGATTTTGCTACCCCCTTCCTTCCGGTTGATGTATACACTAGAAGAATGGAGTCATCAGAGTGGTAGTTGGGGAAGTTGTATAGATCATCCTTACTTCTGGGGATTTGTCCCTATGAAATTTCAGGTACCTGAACATTCAGCCATTGTTTTATTGCAGATCTTAAATGAGAATGAAATAAGCTAATAAGGCCCATGTGAATCCAAAAGGAGAACTATTGCTAATGGGAGCAGTGGAAACTGGAGTCCTTCCTGATATTTTAAGTATCTTTAGAAGGTATGTATGAGGCAGAGTAGACCCAGTGCCTTTGGCAGCCCAGCCTCACTTTTCTGCTTCTGTGCTCTCTTTTCTCAGGGGATGGAAGCCTGAGAACCACATTTCTGAGAACACTTGCCATCCAGGTTCCAGGTTAGATTCTTTCCTGGAGTGGTAATTACATGAGATTCAGAAGGAAAGTAGCCAAAGACATCTCATTGTCCTCTAACTGGTGGGTAGACTGGTGGGCTTGGAAAGAAGCCAAAGCCATCTCATTGTTCTCTAACTGTGGTGGGTAGACTGGTGGGCAATGGCAGATGTGAGGTTTTAAAACAACCTCAGAATTTTCCTGTTTGAGTCAACAATGTTGGGAGCATCTGTGAGCCCTGTAGTACTTCCTGCAGATCCTGCAATTTCTTTATTTCTGAAAGTTTGCAGAGAAACTTCACTTTTTTTTTGTTTGCTTTTAATATTTCATTTAAAAAATTTTTATTTTACATTGGAGCATAGTCAATTAACACTATTGTGATAGTTTCAAGTGGACAGCAAAGGGACTCAGCTATACATATACATGTATGCATTCTCCCTCAAACTCCCTCCCATCCAGGCTGCCATATAACACTGAGCAGAGTTCCCTGTGCTTTACATACAGTAGGACCTTGTTGGTTATCCATTTTAAATATAGCAGTATATAAATATCGATCCCAAACTCCCTAACTATCCTTCCCCTCCTTTTTACAAATGAATTTCTTTTTAAAAAATTATTTATTGGTTTGTTGATTGATTTGGCTGTGCTGGGTCTTAGTTTTGGCATGCAGGATCTAGTTCCTTGACCAGGGATTGAACCTGGGGCCCCTGCATTGGGAGCAGAGTCTTAGCCACTGGGCCACCAGGGAAGTCCCAAAACTTCACTCCTTAAATTTATACAGTAACCTTCAGTTTTTAGCTGTTCTAAAAGTTTTGTAAGTACTGTGTCAGTTAGCTTTTGCTGAATAATAAGTAGCTCAAAGTTATTCATTTAAAGCAAACATGATATATTTAGCTCACAACACTGTGGATCAGGATTTAGGCTGGGCTCAGCTGGGCGGTCCTTCTGTTCTTAGTTGGGATCACGCATGCATCTGAACTCAGGTGCAAGGTGGTCTACAGGCTGATTGGTCCAGAGTGGCCTTAACTGGGATGAGTAGCCTGTACTCCACATGGGCTCTCCTTCTTGTACACGTGTTGACTGTGCAGGGTTCTAAGAAAGCACCTAGAACAATGCAAGGTGTCTTGAGGGTTAGGCTTGAACGTGGAGCAGCGTCACGTTGGTCATATTCTATGGACCAAACTGAGCTACAAGACCAGCCCAAATTCAAAGTTACATGACTTGGATATAGGGAGGAGAATAATCATGGCCAATTTTGCAAATAATCTATATCTACCATGACATCTATTTCTTGTTAAATTATTAAATCTTCTGTTTGAAGGATCTGGAGAATTTCTATTTCCCCAAGTAAACCCTGACAGTTGTACCATCATTCTGCATTTCAGAAGGCAGTCAGAATGCAGAGGCAGGTATTGAGATTTGGGTTAGTGTGGATGTGGAGTTAAGGATTTGACTCTAAGTCCTGGACAACACCATTTATTATAGTCGGTCTTGGGCCAGACTCTCCACCTTTCAGAGCTTTGAACCCCTTTCTTTCAAATGGAGATGGATAAATTTATGTACAGTGATCAAATAAAATACTGGTTGTAAGAGAAGTTTGAATAAGTTAATGGTCATCGCTTGCATTTGAATAACACTAGAGTATTGATATAAAATCGTCCACTCTAGTGGCTGGTGGAGCAGCGGCATTCCTGCCGGGATAGAAGTCAGAAACATGTTGGTTGCTGCTTCTCTACTCTCTCAAGCGCCCTGGTACCTTTGGGGACTTAGAAGTTATGGATGACTGCAAGCCAGATCTTCCATCTGGGGCCTGTGTGTTGGAATTAAGCCAGAGTTTGGAAAAGCCCCACAATTGCTAGAGCCAGACCAAACCCCAGGGCTGGCACGAGCCATCTCCCTTGCCCTGCTCCCATCTGCCCTCTTGGCTCGTGGTGCAGTGAGGCCCTACTTGTCCTGGCCCATCCCCTCCCCAAGCTTCATGGGCACAGCTGTTTGAAGGACCTTCCCTCAGCTCTGTGTTAAGCCCCAACTCAAGCTGGACATGATTCACAGGGATAATGAACTTGTAAATAAATTCCTGCTGCATCAGCTCATGGAGCTGAAGGTTAGGCTGGGGATGTGGACAAGGGCAGGCAGAGGGAGCCTGGCCCAGAGATTTAAGTGTCCCCTCTGCTCTCTCTAGGGGATGTGGGAGGAGCGCGATGTGAACATAACAGATTGTGTGAGCCCCTCCTGGCATATCCTTCTCTCCTGCTGGGCTGATCATACTCTCAGTGCAGAGATCCTGGATCCCTAAGCCTATACCCTAACCCTGCTTTCAGCATCCAGCTCTGCTGGAGACAGATTTTGGGAGGCCAGTGTTCAGAGGCTGTGTGTTCAGCAGAGCATGAACATGGCAGAAAGTTCTGTGTGGGGTCTCTGAGGAATGGCAAGTGTGTTCAGACTTGCTGGGGTTTACCAGTAGAGAGAGGCTACAGGAAAATGAAAAAACTCAGAGAAATCCCTCAGTAAAATGAGGAGTACTAGAAAGAAGTGCATTCCCTGTCAATGAAAATATGCAAAAAGAGGCCAGGTAACTCCTTAAGAGCTTCCAAGTGGGACGTATGTGACAGTAGCAGAGGGTTGGTTAGATGTCTTTTGAGACCCCACCCCCACCACACACACCCCCACACCGACACACACGTGTCTCAAGCTCCTCATTCCTATAAGCTGTGGGAAAGGCATTCTGCTTCAGTGTTTGGCTATATCTGTTTCTGTCTAAAACCTGCTGGGGCCTTTTAATCACAGAATAAAATAAACCAAACCCTGTTATTAATAACTTCAGTGTTATTTCATACCATTATCCCCATCTTTTCTCCTCTTTTCAAGTATTCATCAGGCTTCATGCCACCTGCTTTTTAAAAAAATCTGATCCTGAAACTTTCTGTAATAGTTAGGATGGACCAGGCAGTGCTACGGTGACAGATAAACCCTGCAGTCCCAGTGGCGCAGATGCTATGTGCTGGTTCCTTCTTTATGCCATAACATTCAGAAAACGAAGATCATGGCATCCGGTCCCATCACTTCATGGCAAATAGATGGGAAAGAGTGGAAACAGTGGCTGACTTTAGTTTTGGGGCTCCATAATCACTGCAGATGGTGATTGCAGCTGTGAAATTAAAAGACGCTTACTCCTTGGAAGGAAAGTTATGACCAACCTAGATAGCATAATAAAAAGCAGAGACATTACTTTGCCCACAAAGGTCCATCTAGTCAAGGCTATGGTTTTTCTGGTGGTCATGTATGGATGTGAGAGTTGGACTGTGAAGAAAGCTGAGTGCCTAAGAATTGATGCTTTTGAACTGTGGTGCTGGAGAAGACTCTTGAGAGTCCCTTGGACTGCAAGGAGATCCAACCAGTCCATCCAAAAGGAGATTAGTTCTGAGATTTCTTTGGAAGGAATGATGCTAAAGCTGAAACTCCAGTACTTTGGCCACCTCATGCGAAGAGTTGACTCATTGGAAAAGCCTCTGATGCTGGGAGGGATTGGGGGCAGGAGGAGAAGGGGACGACAGAGGATGAGATGGCTGGATGGCATCACCGACTCGATGGACATGGGTTTGAGTGAACTCCGGGAGATGGTGATGGACAGGGAGGCCTGGCGTGCTGAGATTCATGGGATCGCAAAGAGTCGGACACGACTGAGCGACTGAACTGAAATGAACTGTCTCTGCCATACTTGCCTGTGTTGGTCAGTGTTCTGGGTAGCAAGCAACAAAAAGTGACTTTCAGTGTTGTAGGCAGAAAAGCAATTTAATGAAACAATATTGTGGAGTTCAGTGAATTTCCTGGAGGGCAAGAAAACTAAAATCAGAAGTTATGCAACTAGAAATCACACCCCAAATCATGCTTCAGAGCACCTCTTAGATGCTGCTCCTGGGTGCAGACACCATGGCCATCCAACCAAGTGGTAGCACTAGATATGGACTCTGCTGCTAGAGCCACGGCCACGGCCACCTCCCTAGAGACAGTATGACTACTGCATGGAGACACCCTTGCCCGCCTGTGGTCTTCCCAGCCCTCACCTCTTTGTTTCTTTTTTTTTTTTTTTTTTAATATTTATTTGTTTGGCTGTGCTGGGTCTTAGTTGCAGCATGCAGGATCTTCGATCTTCACTGCAGCATGCAGGATATTCAGTTGCCACATGTGAACACTTAGCTGCCTCATGTGGGATCTGGTTCTCTGACCAGGAATCGAACCCATGTCCCCTGCATTGGGAGCAGGGAGTCTTAGCCACTGGATCACCAGGAAAGTTCCCAGCCTCCATTTCTTTGTGTCCATCACGTCTGACTCAAAATTCTGGGATCAGTACATCTGACTGAGAAGCCTATATGAGCCATGTGGTGGCTACAAGGGAGGCTGATGAGTGAACTTCTGATACTTTTATGTCCTGTGGAAAGAAGTGGGCCCTGGCTTGTAAGCGGAGTCCCAGATAGAGTGAAGAGTATTCATCACATCATTTTGGGGCCTTTGCACCCTCTGTCTGCAGGTGTTTCTCCAGATAGGCTCAATGCTGGCTCCTTCTCTGCTCACAGGCCATCTCTGATGATCAAATCGAATGTTGTCCCTGCTGCGCAAGCACGTCCACCTGTCTTGTTTCCTTCCCAGAATTCATCCCTCCCTGGGAACTGCCTTGCCCGTTCATGAGTCTGTTTCTTTGATTTCTGTCTACTCTGTAGGTGCTAAAGCACAAGACTTTGTCCGGGGGGTGCTGCCAGCGCTGTTCATGGTTTCATGCACCAGCCCCCTTCCCACTCTGGCTGATGTGTTTTGGGGTGTAGGGATCTGTTTCTTTACTGAATGAGGTTATAAAGTAACCCCCCTCTGGGGTATTCCTGATATAATGGGCTGGGAAGCCGTTGCTAACCTCTTTGTCTCTCCGGCTGCAGTTTTATCCCAGAGAGAATGCGTGTGACACATGGGACTAAGGCCGAGTGTGCTTTTGGGTGACAGGGAGATAGCTGAGTTATCAGGTATGGGCGGATCTTATGATTTAAGGCATGAAGGAAGGGCAAGGCCTTGCAGCAGGAGGGTAGGCGTCTGGGTTCCAGGGGCACATTTTGGAGCAAGACGGTACCCCCCACTGCCTCCTTGTCCCCTGGCTATCGTGCCACCGGGTCCCCACATCCACAGATGAAGCCTGAAGGCCATATGGAGGTGTCCACCGAGGACTTAGAAGGAACTGTGTTTTCTCTGAAGATGTAGATCTTGTTAACATTTCTCGATGCCATAATGCTTCAACGTGAAAGCTTTAATGGGGGTTTAAAACAGGAGAGCAGGAGATTGGCGCATGGGAGTGGAGGTTGCTGTAGGCCAAACTGGCCGATGTTCAGCATAACCCGGGACTCGGCTTTAGGACTGGACTTCATCTCCTGGGGCCCCGGCAGCGCAGCACATGGGCAGCTAGGCCTCTCGAAGGAGGAGCATTGAGGCCTGAGAGTTCCTAGGGAGGGGGAGTCACTAAGCCAGCTTGGCTCGCTGGGAGAGGACAGTGGCCCCCATGGTCCAGGGCCTGTCTGTGCATGTGAACCCCTCCCCCAGGCTTGTACCTTTGGTCCTCTGGGATTCTCTGGGAGGAGGCAGAGTTGGATGAACCATACAACACCAGACCAGAGCAGGGTCAGCAGACTTTTTCTATAAAGAAAATGATTTTGGCTTTGTGGGCCATACTATTTCTCCTGCAAGTCCTCGGTTTTGCTGTGGCAGCGAGGCAGGCGGCCGCATACGATAGGTAAATGAATGAGCATGGCTGTGGGCCAATAAAGCTTTATTTATGGGCACCGGAATTTGAAATTCATAGAATTTTCATGTGTCATGAAACATTCCTCTTTTCCCTCAACCATTTAAAAATGTGAAAACCATATTTAGCTCCCAGTCTGTACAAAAACAGATGGAGGGCTAGATTTAGCTAGAGGACTATATTTTGCTGACCCTTGAATTAGATCATCTCTAAAGACTGTTCCAGCCCTAATTCTTCACCTTGGTAGAAGAAGAGATCAAAGCTCTGAGAGGTTAGGTGGGATTCAGGTCAGCAAACATGCCTGGAAGGGAGTAGCAATAGACTTAACACATTTCTTTTTTTAAAAAATTTCAAGTTTTTTTAAATTAAAAAAAATTTTTATTATTGGAATATAATTGCTTTACAATGTTGTGTTAGTTTCTGCTGTACAACAAAGTGAATCAGCCACACGTATACATATATCTCCTCCCTCTTAAGTCTCCCTCCCCATGCCCCATCCCGTCCCTCTAGGTCATCACAGAGCACCAAGCAGAGCTCCCTGTGCTACACAGCAGCTTCCCACTAGTTATCTGTTTTACATGTGGTAGAGAAGGCAATGGCACCCCACTCCAGTACTCTTGCCTGGAAAATCCCATGGGCAGAGGAGCCTGGTAGGCTGCAGTCCATGGGGTCGCTAGGAGTCGGGCATGACTGAGCAACTTCACTTTCACTTTTCACTTTCATCCATTGGAGAAGGAAATGGCAACCCACTCCAGTGTTCTTGCCTGGAGAGTCCCAGGGACGGAGGAGCCTGGTGGGCTGCCGTCCATGGGGTCGCACAGAGTCGGACACGACTGAAGCGACTTAGCAGTAGCAGTAGCAGAGTATATCTGACCTCTTAGGTAGAGGCCCTAGGGCCTGGCACAGAGCAGGTGCTCACAGAGCCTCTGTTGAACGAGCAAATGAATGCATGCATGCATAAGTGAATGGCTGAATGATGACTCTAGGACTCAAATGACCCAAAGGTGGCAGAGATTATGTACTTTGGTTCCTTGATGAGGTGTCAGAAAACCTGTCAGAACAGCAGAGTTTGACTGTGAGGGGCGACAGGAAACTCAGCACCCTGGGGTTGTTCAGTGTAGGGTGAACAGTAATTACCTGCCTCAAAGGACATTCCTGTCTTCATGAGAGACACAGAAAAGGGTGATAACATGGGATCTCAGAAGGAGATGCAAGAATGTGGAGTATAGCAGATTGTAAGATGAATTACCTACGTCCTGTGTGCTGAAGCTTACTTCTCAAAGCACAATTTTTATTTTAAATGTGGTTATCATTAATGTTGTGGGGCAGTTCACACCCCTTCGGGCATTGTTCTCATAACTGAGGCTAGCTCCAAGAAGTATCCAATCTGATGGAGGTGGCGTGTGCCTTCCTCCTCATGCTGTTTCCAGACAGGACAAGAATGGCTGCTCCCAGTGTCTTGCACCCATCTGGTACTCAGTCAAAGTCTGACAAATGAATGGTTTCCTCCCTCCACCTAGTGTATCATCCTGAATGATTGTAGGGTATTCCAGGAACACGTGACTCCCATTTGCCTCCTGGTTGCTGTGAAATTTTTTTTTGAGCATAACATTAAATGGTGAGAAATGAAGCTTCTAGAGTGGGTCTAGGTGGTGGACATGGACTCCCGGTGGCTGGGTGCAGTGTGTGTGTGTGTGTGACTATCGTGCTGTGGTTTTCAGAATTGAGCTGGGAAGACAGAGCAGGGCTGCGGGCCAGGGGGGAGCAGTGCTATGTCCCAAGAAGTGACTGGAGAGTGGAAAGCAAGTTTCTCTACTTTACAGTTTCTCACAAAGAACATCTCAGGGGTACTTGATTTGCTCCTCTAGCCCCGAAAGGGCCAGTGGCAGAATCAACCTGATGTTCTAACAAACCTGGACTGGCCATGACTAATGCAGCCAGAAACCGAGGGCAGAAGTAGGTCATTGTGATGGACCAAGACTGTCCTCTCATGGAGGTCATTGGTGGACTCTTGAGTGAAGACGTAACCGCTCCACCAGCCTGATGGTGCAGAAGGCAGCCCACATGCACGCTCTATTGACCTGGGGGGCTCCTTACTTCCTGCTGCTGCTGCCTGGACCCTGAAATGTGAGCCCAGTTGTGACCTGAGTAGGTCTGCTTTTAGGCAACCACCCTGCAACCAGCTGGTGGTGGAGAGAACCAGACCTGTTGAGATGGTCTCAGAGGTGGGGACAACTATTAGAAGGTGGGAGCAAGTCAAGAGAAGTGATAAAGCCTGAATCTGGGCAGTGGTGGGAGATAGTGGGGGCAGGATGGGGTGGATGTGTGTGGCCACAGTGGGAGGAGTCTCTGAATGTACCAGGCTCACAAGGAGAGGTGCCTGCTGCCTGATACCCGGGGTCCAGGGGAGAGTTAATGGATGCATGTGGGCGAGCTAATTGGGCCTCTAGCTAGGCTGACTCATGCAGGCATCTGATCCAGTTATTACTAATGCTGGAGAGAGAGAAAGAAAAAATTAAGCAACACTGAAGCAGTGGGAATTCTCTCTGATTGAGAAGTTCCAGGGCTGGTCTCCCATTGCAGACAGGCGGCACTGGGAAGAAGGGACCTGCCACACGGGGGTGAGTGGGAGGGGCACAGCTGGTGGGAGAGGTGTTTCCATGACGCCCGCTGTGACTGGCTCACATTTGCCCTGTGGGGTGCAGCTGGGGAGGGCTGGGTCTTTTCCAAAACAGCCAGGGTTTTCCAGTGCCACCCATGGCACACTCAGGGCAAGCGAGCTGAGTTGGAGAGGCCGCCACCAGGAAGGAGGGAAGCAGGGCAGGCCAGGATGCAAGGTCTGGTTCTGTTTCTTTACACACTGGCCAAAGTTTGGATCTCTTTGTTGTTTCCTTGGATCTTTAGGGTCTTAACAAGCAGAAATCACCTTTGTTGGCTAGGAGAGAGACGCACCTGGGCCAGCCTTCAGAGCCTGGGAAAGTGGGGCTGTTGGGTTAGAGGAGATAGGGACACTTCCCAGAGGGGGCAGCACAGGTGTGACCAAGGTCTTACCCACTGCTCCACCTCCTCGCTGCTCTGGGATCACTGTGCCTTTTCCTGCAGGAGTGGTGGAATCCAGCAGTCCAGGGTCCGAGACCTGGTTCTCAGCCTGACTTGCTGGGAAACCTGGCCAAGAAGATTCCCCAGTTGGGGTGTCAGGAGTCTCAGGAGGGCTCCTCACTTACCTACAGGGAGGTGGCTCTATCTGATGTTGCCGTCACTGTTTTCCAGCTCATAGTTCCTAGCCGGCATTTTCATGTCTTGAGTCTGGGCGATCACGCCCCTAGGTTCTCCCTGGTTACCAGAGTGCAGGCCTTACCCCCAGGAATGTAGATCTCAGCCCAGGCCAGGCCCTGCTGGTCTAATCTGGACATAAAGGACAGAGTCTCTTCTCAGGGATAGGTGCTTCCTTGCCCTATGTCTTTCTCTTTGGGGTTCTAGCTGGCAGTTCCCATGAGCCCTTATGTTGTATGGTGACCAAATCAGTTGCATCAATAGGGTGTGACACTGGGTGTGGGGGAGGTGAGGCTGTCTAATGCTGGGTGCAGGCCTCGTGGATCCCATCGTGATGCAGCCCCCACAACTTGGCTGCATGGGCCAAGGAGGGACCTCTAACTTGTCTTTATGCTGAGGGCCAGCCCTGTGGCTAACTTCATGTTTTGGGTACAAGGCTTTTAGTCATGAATCTAATCTGTCAGTAATGGGAGGCCAACTTGAGGTGAGGGCTGGGACAGCTGGGAGTGATGGCTCAGGTTAAGGCGTCCCCTCATCCTTGATGGGCTGGAATGCTTCCCCTTGAGGTCTTGGACCTGGAGGTAGAACCTGAGAAGGGGCTTGGATGAGATGAGGCAGAGGAGAGAGTGCTGAGGCCTGAACCCTGATGTATGGGGCCATCCTGCTGTGGAAAGGAGACCCACGTGCAAGATGATGAGAACCAGCATAGGAAGGAAAGGAGGAGATGGGCAGGCTTTGCGTGATGCAGAGTGGTGTGGAGGCCACAGGGAGATGGAGCTTTCTAACAAGGGAGTGTCAGTGTTCTTCGGATGGAGGATTTATCTTGTCAAGAGGAGAAGCCCCTCTTTTTTTTTTTTTTTTTAAGTTTTTTCTTATTTAATTCTTGGCTGTGCTGGGTCCTCTTTGCTGCTTTCAGGCTTTCTCTGTGGCAGACAGAGGCTACTCTTCACTGCGGTGCACAGGCTTCTCCCTGCAGTGGTTTCTCCTGTTGCGGAGCACAGGCTCTCGGTGCACGGGCTTCAGTAGTTGTGGCTCCCAGGCTGAGATGTCTGGTGGCATAGGGAATCTTCTTGGACCAGGGATCGAACCCGTGTCCCCTGCACTGGCAGGCAGAGTCTTAGCCAATGGACCATCAGCAAAGTCCATCTCTCTGTCTTTGATGTGAACTCTGTCCTTGCATAACCAGTGGTTCTGAAGAGGTAAACGCATCATTGATTGTCAACACGTGTTTATTGAGTGCCTGCTATTTGTAACCATTGTGCCAAGTTCTGGGGATGCAGAGGCAGATTAAACACATCTGCTCAGTGTCCGAGTGGGTCTTCCAGCGGGGAGCAAGTCAGCGCACAGTAACCAAACAATGAAATAAGTATCTATTGCTCTTAGTGCTTTGGAGGGAAAGAGCAAGGTGCTGCAAGAGAAAACTAGCACAGGGGGTCAGGAAGGCTTCACGATGCGGGGCTGATGGTGAAACTGAGACCAAAGGGTGATTGATATTACCCAGGCAAGGGATTGCAGAGACAGAGAGCATGAGTGAGGGTGCAGAAGCAGACAGCCTTGGTACATTCAGGTATCGGTCACTGACTGAGGAAGGTTGAAGGTGGGTGGCAGGGAGCAAAAGGGCAGGTTAGGGAGCAGGCTGGCAGGGCCAAGGAACAGCATTTTGTTCTGGGTGCAGCAGGAACCAGGCAGTAGGTGGACATCCTTTGGGATGGGTTTCCTTCTTCAAAGTGCCAGGGCTCAGTGCATACTCTCTGAGTGACTAGGAAGGATGGTAGGTGTAGGGCAAATGGTATCAGGAAGAATCTTCTTTCCTTCCCCAGAAGTGGGCTTCTTCAGCCTCAGATGAGCAGCGGGGGAAGTCCCTGGACCTGCCCTGGGCAGCCTCACCCAGCCCTGAGCAGCAGGCAGCAGAGCCAGGGTCTTGAGCTGTATTGTGTCCCTGCCACCCTCACTCAGGGCCACCCAGAAACTGGATGTGACCTTATTTGCACATGCAGTCTTCGCTGATGTGCTCAAGTTAAGATGAGTTCACACAGGAGTAGGGTGGATCCTAATCCAATAACCAGTATCCTTAAAAAAAGAGAGAAATCTGAATACAGGCACGCGCGCGTGCGCACACACACACACACACACACACACACACACAGGGGAAGGCCATGTGAAGAGGGACACAGAGACCAAGATGCTGCTATTACAAGTCAAGGAATGCCAAGGGTTGCCAGCAACCACCAGAGGATAAGGGAGAGGCTTGTAGTAAATTTTTCTCTATAGCCTTCAGTGAGAGTATGATCCTGACAATACCTTGGTTTTGGACTTCTAGCCTCTAAATCGCAACAGAATAAATTTCCCTTGTTTAAAGGCATCCAGTTTGTGGTACTTTGTTATGGCACTCTTAGGAAACCAATACATTGGACCAAGGAAGGGGAACCCAGTGTATTGAACCCATCCCCTGGGCCATCAGCCGTCATTACATCACTTAGACAGCAAGTTAGTGAGGTTCCAATTACAATCTCCTTTTTACAGAAGGAGAGTTGGATGGTCAGAGAGTTCCACAGAGACACAGTGACAAGTCTTGGGCTTCAAACCCAGGTTGGACTCGCCCCTGCCCTGTCTCCTCTGCCTTTTAACAAAGAGCCCAGCCTTTTGGATTGTTCATGGTCCTTGATGAAGTATCATTGAACTGGTCAAGTGATGATGAGGAATGAGGGCTCTACAGATGTTCATTCAACAATTTATTGATGAAATCCCATGCCTGGTATTTGTTTTAAAATCTCCAAAGGGAAAAAATGTTGTAGAGATAGGGACAGATTAAAAATAGCAGGATGTTGGTAATTGTTGAAACTGTATCACGGGTGATGGGGCTTCATTGTATTGCTTTCTTCACTTTTGTGTATCTTTGAAAATTTCCATAGTTAAAAATTAAAAAGTAAAGCCATGGAGATCCAAAATTTAAAAAAAAAAATGAAAAAATAAATCATGAGAATTCTAGGATCAGAGAGTCCAGGGTTTGAATCTCAACTTTATTCTTTTTAGCTGTATGACTTTGGAGAAGTTACTTAACCACACTGAGCCTTGGTTTCCTCTGCCCAATGGAGGTATCACTATGTCAAATCTCATAGGATAGCAAAAGGTTTACATGGGAGAATCAAAGTGCTTAGTCCAGGGCTGGGCACATGGGAGGTGTCCTGGAAATGTCTGCATTATTATGTTTATTGCACACGCACCATACACCAGCTTCAGAGTCAAGAATTCCTTCCTTATCATTGATACGCAGACGAGGACAAGGCTTGGAAGTGGACTACTTTGCTCTGGGCCCCGTAACTGATGGTGACAGAGACCTGCCTGACCCAGAAATCTCTTCCGAAAGTGACTGTTTCTTTTACTCTCAGAGTTGCTCAGAGCCCTGCTCTCCTCACAGTGTTTCTTGGCCTTTCTCACAAGGAGGACTTGGTCGAGGGATCAGTCATGGAGGGGGAGGAAGATGAAGCCACCCCTGGCTGACCCTGGCCAGTTCTGGTCACTCTATGTTTGTTCAGCTGCAGGGTGCAGGTGGAAGGGGCGGATTCTGCTGGCCTGGTGGTTTTCAAAGGTGACAGGCCTGTGGTAATTGATGGTCACTGGGGGCCACTGCTCCATGAAGATTGCTGGTCTAAGGATGACAAAGATCTGACACACTTGCCACAGCAGAAACCAGAGTGAAACAAAGGAAGTCCAAACTGGAAAAGGGCTGGGCCCCCAGGCTGGAGGCTCTCTTGCCTCTGATGGTTCCCAGAAAACTGCCATGGGTCCTATTCAGCCAGCTACCACTGGACAGGGATCTTAGCACCCTGGAGGAGCACCCAGGTGATCCCGGGTGGAGGGAGCGCCCCACAGCCCCTCACCAGAGCAGGTGTGGGCCAGGGAAGGAGCCAGAAGGAACAGTGAGCAGGGGTTCATGGAGCTGAGGCTGCTACGGGGCCTCCCCCTTCCCCAGCTGACATGCCTGGGGTGCGGGGTGCAGCTGAGGGGCCTCCAGACTGTCACATACAGAAGGGGGGTGCAGGGAGGTGTCAGTGAGAAGGGGAGGCACAGGGGCTCTAAGTGGTGAGGTGGGGTCAGAGGAGAGTCAGGGCCTGCCGTCAGAGGCCTTGGTGTGAATTCAGGACTCTGGGAAGAAACAGAATTCACCCCAGATGGTCCCAGGGATGAGACAATTGCCCTGGGGCCATGTTGGGGGAACACAGTAGAGACAGTGGTCTCAGACATAGTGACAGCGGGTGTGCTGACTGTTCCCAAGGCTGAAGGGACCAGGGGCTGGAGGACAGTGCCCCCAGATCCCCTGTGAGGGCTGGGATCCCAGAGGAGGGGGCCTTGGAGTCCCTGCCAGGAGGCGACCTGAACAAGAGGAAGTGCCCTAACCCTCCAGACTCCTGCCAGTGGGCAAGGGACGGTGGTGCAGTCAGTAGGGGCTGCCTCTCAGGCCAGAGCAGGGCAGCGGGGATGGCGAGTGGATGGGGCAGGCGGGGCAGACCATCACGAGTGCACGTCTCTACTTGTCCTGCGGTAGGACAAGCACATGCTCGGAAGGAGGGTCATTGACAAGGAGCGCCAGAGTCCCAGCACAGGCTTTGACATGAGATAGGCTGACGGTAGCTTCAACTCTGAGTCACTCTCTCTCTCTATCTGTGTCTCGGTCTGTCTCTCTGTCTCTCTCTCACACACAAATACACCCCGCATTTCTCAGTTCGCTGAATGGCTGTCATAAGGAGACAGCTAGCAGGTTTTGAGAGGGCCGAGGGGAAGCCTGAGGACAAATTGTGTAGCTGTCAGAGTTCTGCAGATCCTGGAGTCGGCGTGCTCCGGAGGCACTGAGTCCTGTCATGGGAGACATTGGGCTCTTTTAACGCACACCATCGTGTGCGAGGGCCTGCTACATGCATCTCCGTGCTCCCCCTCCTCTAATCCTCCCCAGTTTTCCAGGGCTATTGGTGGTTACTTCCCAGTTTTGCAGGTGAGGATGCTGGCCTCAGAGCAGAGAGGCCACTTGTCCAGGGTTGCCTGGAGCCAAAATCTAGCCAGGATAGGCTAGATTTAGCTGCTGTAACACGCCCAGTGGCTCCAGACAACAAAGGTTTAGTTCATGCTCATGTTACAAAGCCATCAGGGCTGACTGGGGCTCTGCTTCTCGTCATCCTCGCTCTGGGACCCAGACTGTCAAAGCAGCCACCATCTGACACATCACTGGTTCCCACGGCAGAAGGGAGGAAGACCTTCCAAGGGGGCTCATACAGGAGAAGAAGTGCTTGGTCTGGAAATTGCACATCTCATTTCTGCTCAAAACTCATTGGCTTGATTGGTCTCATGACCCCAGCCAAGCACAGGGTGTGTCTGGAAGATGGAGAGCTGGAAGTGTTTGATGAATAGCATCTGGCTACTACGTGAACTATGGGTTTATTTCAGGTCTAGGAAACTCCAGGTGTAGAGTTTTTCCCACTGCTCCCGGGCACCCTGTTCCTGCAGAGGCCAGAGGAGCATCACGGCAGAGTGGGAAGAGCCTAGAGCAGCAGCTGTCTCTGATTTCTTGAAGGTCTTCAGAGACCTAAGCAGGATGCCAGGAAAGCCAGTGGTTCTCGAGAAATGCCCCTGGGTGGTGGGAGCCAGTTTAGAAAGTTGAGGCAGAGAGTGCTGAGGGCAGGAGAGAGGGGTTTGTGCCCCACTGGGCTTTAGAACCCTGGGTTTCTGTCCTTTACTTTCCTTAGCCTGCTTCCCACACATGGAAAACCCTCCACTGTTCTGAAGGAGGGATCTTTCCGAGGCTGTCTTCCCAGCTGTGAGGGCTCCTGGACAGACTGGGCAGCAAGTGCTGAAGGGCCAGATGAGTCACTTACTCAGGTTGCTGGAAACTGGCAGCACAGCCCCTTTTCCTTCCATGACCTCTGATTGCATCCCAGTGGAGTTGCGGCCCCATCATCCTGACTCATTGGCACAATTTCAGGAAACAGCAGAGTGTGCTCTTGGGTGGGAACTCAGCTGAGGGAGAAAGCTGGTCCCTCTTCGTGGAGCTCAGTTCTGTGCCTGGCCCCAGGAGGTGCACAGCCCTTGCTGGTTGCTTCCTCTTGCATGATCTCCTGTTACCCACACCTGCCTGAGCTCCCCTCCTCACACAGTTTGCGTCTTCTTCAGAGTTGTCTTCCCCTCCCATGGGCTCCACTTCCTCCCCAAGCCACCAGTGGCTTCCTCTTCTGTGACCTTGCAGAAGCATCAACGCTGTGCCCTGTTTCTAGAATGATCTTTCCCTGGGGCCTCCATGCTGCCACCTTCTCCACTGGCCTCTCTGAATCCTCCTTCTTAGAATCCTCTCCCTATTCATCCAGCTGGCCCTTCTGTGCCTGTGATTTCCAGGGCTCTGAACACAGCTCACTTGTCTCTCTTCTTGGGCCGTATCATCCCTCACATTTATAGCAACCAATCTTTGGATGGATCCCAAAGAGTTTTCTTGAATTTCAGATACTTTCATCCATTAGGCTAGTTGGCGCATCCACTTGGATGTTTCCTGAACTCCTACAACTGAACATGGGCCCTTTCCCCAAATTTGCATTTCCTCCAGGAAGTCCTGTGCTGGGGTGAATGGCCTACCTCTCCACTAGGCTTCGAGGCCAGAAGCCTGGCGGTCATCTTAGCATCATCCCCCCTCTGCCTCCTCAACACAGGGGGTCCTGAAGTCCTACCTCTCTATCGTCACTGCTACTGTTTCCAACCTGGACTATTATACCAGGCTCTTTGGTGCCTGTTTCCTCCAATCCATCTTCCTGCTGTCACGGGGATTTCTAAAAACCTGGCTATATGAATTCCTTCATTCTTAAAACCTTGAGGGCTCCCTTCACCCGAGTTTAAAATCTAAGCTCCTAAGGGCAGTACCTTTATGATCAGCCCCTGTCTCTTCTCCCCTATCTCAGCACCCCATGCTCACCTCTATTTTGTATGCACTTTTTCTTTGACCCGGAAGGGCTTTTGCTGTTTCCTTATCTGAATGGCTAATTCCTACTCATTTTTTATGACTCAGCTCAAGTATCATTTCTTTGGGGAAATCGTCTGTCCAGTCTTTAAAGCAGGTGTCCGTCCTCTGTGCTTGTATAGTACCCTGTGAATAAAGCCAGAGCAAGTACAGGTGAGTGATACTTATACTTGTTTGCCTCTCATCTGGATGTTCACAGAGAACAGTGTCAGGACCACAGCCCAGAACAAGGCTTGGCATCCATCTCGCAGGCATCAATTCCTGTGAAGAAATAGGAGAATTGCCATGTCCCTAAAGTCCCTTGCCTGTGGCCTCAAATTGTAGAGGGACCTTAGAAATGATGTAGTTCGATCACTCATTACATAGATAAGGACTGTAAGGTTCAGGGAGTGAAAGCCCTCCCTGGTCCACACAGAGTCATCAAAAGAGTAAAGATGGGAATACAAATGGGTGAACTTCCAAAGGTCAGTGTTTTTTACATCATACCGTGTTATATGGAGTTTATTGCTTTTATTGATTTTGTATAGAAGCACTGAATGTCCATCTAAAATAGTTTTCAAGCTATAGACAAGCGAATAGAAAAAGATGGAATTCACTAGCAATTATACCACCCACCCAGAGATAGCCATTGCTGATATGGCCTATCACCTTCCCATCTTTTCCCTGAGCAGATTACGTCCTTTTTAAGAAACAACATTATGATTATATTATAAATATATTTCATCCATGCTTTTTAAAGTTGCTTTTTAATGCCTATTCATATTTGTCAAAGACTGCATTTTTGTGATGTTCTTAGGTACACCATTCAGTTCAGTTCAGTTCAGTCACTCAGTTGTGTCCGACTCTTTGCAACCCCATGAATCGCAGCATGCCAGGCCTCCCTGTCCATCACCAACTCCCAGAGTTCACCCAAACTCACGTCCATGGAGTCAGTGATGTCATCCAGCCACCTCATCCTCTGTAGTCCCCTTCTCTGTAATTCAATAATCATATATGAGTGTTGGACCTTAAGGTTGGTCCTTTTTGTTTTTTAGCAACAACATTGCCATTATAAAGAGTATTAGGAAGAACATGATTATAGTTGAATTTTTGGCCAATTCTTTTTTCTTAAATTGATGTACAGTTGATTTATAATGTTGTGTTAGTTTCTGGTATACAGCAAAGTGGTTCAGTTATACATATATATTTATATATTTATATTTTTCATCTTTTTTCCATTATAGTTTATTACAAGATATTGAATAGAACTCCCTGTGCTATTCAGTAGGACCTTGTTGTTTGACCAATTCTTTTTTTATTTTTTTATTTTATTTATTTATTTTTTTGACCAATTCTTTTTTAAAAAAAAAATGTTATTTCTTTATTTATTTCTGGTTGCACTGAGTCTTTGTTGCTATGTGTGGGGTTTCTCTAGTTTGGGTGAGCAGGGACTACTCCTTATTACAGGTACACAGCTTCTCATTGTGGTGGCTTCTCTTGTTGCAGAGCACAGGCTCCAGCTGTTTCGGCACACAGACTCGTTAGCTGTGGCTCGAGGGCCGTAGAATGTGCAGGCTCCCGTAGCTGTGATTGAAGGCTCTAGAGCGCTGACTCAGTAGTTGTGGCCCAGGGCATGTGGGATCTTCCTGGACCAGGGATCGAACCCCTGTCCCCTGCACTGGCAGTCAGATTCCTATCAGCTGTACCTCCAGGGAAGTCCTGACCAGTTCTTAATTATTTCTTTAGGTTGAATTCTTAGAAGTAGAACTGGTAGGTTGAAGGATTTACTCTTTTTCACATTTTGCCAAATTGACCTCCCCAAAGCCTAACTAATATTCCCTATTTACATTTCACCATCTGGGAATCCCTGGTGACTCAGCAGTAAAGAATCTGCCTGCAATGCAGGAGATGCAGGAGACAGAGGTGTGATCCTTGGGTTGGGAAGATCTATTGGAGGAGGAAATGGCAACCCACTCCAGTATTCTTGCCTGGGAAATCCCATGGACAGAGGAGCCTGGTGGGCTGTACAGTCCATGGAGTTTCAAAGAGTCAAACATGATGAGCATACATGTACCAGAGCTGCTCATCATCCAGACAAGGTGAGAGCCACCTGTTTTCACTGGAATCGAAGGAGTTGGGTTTTGTGGCAACTTTCCCTCAAGCCACCTGTCTCAGTCTGGAGGTGGCAATCTGGCAGCCCTTAGGTCATCTTCTTTTGAATCTGTGATGTTTAAAAATATTTGAATTGGGAACCAACTTTATATAGCAGTATGTCTCACATAAAAACCTGAACCTCAGCTTCTGTTTCTGGAGGGCAATTGTGGCTCTTCCCCAAGATGGGGTCTGGGCTCTCACGGTCTGCTGCACTCCCCACCTCTCCCTACTGCCACCTAGCCGGCCTCATTCAGCTACCTGCCAGGCCCCTGTAGGCACTAGGATTTGCAACCTTTATCTCAGTTCCTTTTCCCCATTAAAACAGGCCCACCCGCAAAGAACTCCATGCTTTTCATCCTGATTAACTACAGAATTAATTTTTTAAAAAACAAATCCTATTTGTAATAATAATATTCAGGTTAATCATTTAGGAAGCTGCTTTAGAGAAACCTTGAACGTCTTTAACCAATATAAAATACCATGAATCACTTTGGACTCCACAGTGCATTATGTATTTAAAAACAGAAAATTAGACACAGGAGAATTCATCTTAACTTCATTATATATGAAATATTAATTCTCTTCTGGCTTTCATATTATTTACATATTTAATAACATGTTAGCTACAGTCTTTGACTGAGAGCAATTAGAGGCCAGGGGCTGTCTCTTGCCTTAATCTTGAAGATGCCAAAATGTTTTGATGTTGTGGGGAGAAAGGATTGCTAAGGAGAGTTGGATGCTGTTGTTTCCATTCCCTTTCTCACATGTCATAATTTGTTAACTGTATTTCCCTCTTAAACAGGATATTGATGACTTTGGCTGCCCCGGTGAGAATTCCATTCTTCCATTTCCACCCCTTTCCCTACACAAGTGGAGAAGAGGAGATTCTGACCACTTTGTTTTTCCAAAAAAAAAAAAAAAAAAATAGAGGCAGATTTTGATCCAAACCACAATCCCCTTTGCTTTTCATTAGGTCCTCTTAGGATCTCGGTCTTCTCATGAGTAAAATGTGAGTCATGGGACGGATGTTGTTGGATTGTGGTGAACAAAAAGGGGGCTCATGTTGATGATCACACAGACCTGAGTCTCCCTTGGGGAAGCTGCCTGATGGCAGTCTGGTGCCTCTTTGCCTTCCAGTGATGGGCAGCAATGCCATCTTGGTGCATGCCCCAGCATATCGTCCCTGCTGGCACGTTTCTGGCAGTCCACACAAGTGCCTCAGAAGGCTTCAGTGATGAACTTGCTCCTGGAGGGCACACCTGCAGGGCCACAGCTATGCAGGACAGATGAAGGGAAGGACACTGTGGCCTTGGGAGGTCAGTGGGACGAGGTCTGCCTTGACCAGGGACTGGAGGGATGGGAGGATTTGGAGAGAGATACTAGAGAGAAGGGGTATGGACAACGTGTGCAAAGCACAAAGTTGGTAGCAAGCACAGCACCGAGGGGTGCCATGAACAAATCAGCCTGTGGCAAGGGAGTGAGGGAGGGAGAGGCAGGGAGGTGGGGGACTTTGGGAAAAGTCTAGAGTATGGGGTCAACAACTAGCTGGTGGTCCCAGGCCAGGTAATGTACACTGCAGATATCTTGTTTGATCCATTGAGTGTTACTCATTATTATTTTGTTAATTGGCCACCTGATGAGAAGAACTGACTCATTTGAAAGGACCCCGATGCTGGGAAATATTGAAGGCAGGAGGAGAAGGGGACAACAGAGAATGAGATGGCTGGATGGCATCACCGACTCAATGGATATGAGTTTGAGTAAACTCTAGCAGTTGGTGATGGACAGGGAGGCCTGGCGTGCTGCAGTCCAGGGGTTGCAAAGAGTCGGACACGACTGAGTGACCTAACTGAACTGAATTTTCAAAATCTTGGATACAGCCTGCATTTTTCCAGTTTCCCCAGTCCTTTCTAATTCACTCATTAACATTGCTTATCTGGTCCTTGCTCTTAATCAAGCCTCTATTTCAATTTTAAGAATAAGGGAACTGAGGTCCCGGGAGTGGAAATCACTTGCTCCAACTGCACACGAGGTTAGAGAAGCAGCATGATTCCATCCTGCTGTCACCTGTCCGGGGCTCTTGGAGCAGTTTGGACAGGGCTGTGTGGATCATGGGGAGCCCCTGCAAGCCCCAAAGCAAGGCAAGGAGGTCTTGGGGACCTAGGCATCATACAGCAGGAAGTTGTGGGCCATGCAGCTGGCACTGAGGCTAAACTGCCAGGTCACCAGAGCCCTGAAGCACAGTAGGCACAGGCTTCCCAGGCTGCGACTGGCTCACTGTAGCCAACGTCGGCCCCCACCCTGCATCTAAGGCTCCTAAGCCTCTCTCCTGCCCGCTGTCCCTAGTGGGACATTGAGACACTAGCATCTTTCCACTCACACCCCCACCCCCTGACGAAGAGTTCTGGAAGACTTTTAGAACAGGGTATCTCAGGTAGTCCGGAAAGAGATGGAACAGCCTGAGACGTGCAGGGGAGCTGGGCATGCATGGTGCTGCCACCTCATGCCCCAGACGAGTCCATCGGGATTAGTGTCACACTGATGAACACTAGAGGAATTAAGCGTGATTTGTCGCTGGTTGTAAAATGCTTCCGGTCATCATCAATTCATCACAGCCATTCACCAGAAGCAGCAACGTAGAAAGCCTGTGAGATGCTGCTGGAAAGATCCAGGCTCCCTACTAGCTAGATCTAGGCTTTCATCCAGGGGGCAGCAGAGCTGGGACAGAGGCCCAGGCTGATGGGGGCCATCAGACTCATCAGAGAAAAGAATGACATCCCAAAGCATGCTGCAGAGAGCAATGTTCCTCGTCCCCTGGAACTCCTGAATCTTTATACACACCCTCTCTGCTTTATGGAGAAGGAAATGGCAACCCACTCCAGTATTCTCACCTAGAGAATCCTATGAACAGAGGAGCCTGGTGGGCAATAGCCCATAGGGTCGCAGAGAATCAGACACGACAAAGCAACTTAACATTGCATTTCTCCCCTTAGGGCTGGGGTTTGTGGAATAAGGGCTGAAGAGGAGCCATCAAGTTGAGAATGGAAAAATTGAGTCAGAGGCTCGATGCAGCCTCAACTCTGTGGCAGTTGGAGCATTGTTCTAGTTCTGGCTCTCTTACTTATGTGCTGTGTGACCTGGGTACGGTTAACACCCTTTTCTGGGCCAGAGTGTCTGCATTTGTAAAATGAGAGAGTTAGGATAGAGAATGTTTTTTCTTTCTTTCTTTTTCTTTTGTTTTACTTTGTTTAAAAAAGTTTCATTTTGCACTGTAGTTGAGTTACAATGTTGTGTAAGTTTCAGGCGTATGGCAGAGTGATTCATTATACACATACATATATGTATACTTTTTCAAATTCTTTTCCTGTTTAGGTTATTACAGGTTATTGAGCAGAATTCCCTGTGGTATACAGTAGGTCCTTGTTGGTTATCTATTTTAAATACAGTAGTGTGTACACGTCAATCCCAAACTCCCAGTTCATTTCTCCCCCGTTTCCCCTTTGGTAACCATAAGCTTGTTTTCCATGTCTGTGAGCCTGTTTCTGTTTTGTGAATAAGTTCATTTGCATCTTTTTTTTTTTTTTTAGATTCCACATATAAGCACCATCATATGATATTTGTCTTTCTCTGTCTGGCTTATTTCACTTAGCATGATACTCTCCAGGTCCTAGAGGATATTCGAACCAATCCAATGTTTAAGAGGACGTATAGGGTTTTTCTTAAGATTTTTTTTTAAAGATTTACTTTTATTTATTTGTGTTTATTTTTGGTTGTGCTGGGTCTTCACCGCTGGGCAGGCTTTTCCCTGGATGTGGTGGGCAGGGGCTACGCTCTCGGTGCAGTGCACACGCTTCTCTTTGCAGTGGCTTTTCTTGTTGCAGAGCACAGGCTCTAGGGTGCCTGGGCTTCAGGAATCGCAGCTGCGTTGTGGTGCTCTGCTTTAGTTGCTCGCTTGTGGTATCTTCCTGGATCAGGGATGGAACCCACGTCACCTGAACTGGCAGACAGATTCTTTACCACTGAGCCACCGTGGAAGTCCTTGGTAAGATTTCCTAAAAACCTACTTTGAGATATAACTTGCATACGAAACAGTTGATCCATTTCGAGTGCAGATGTCAATGGTTTTGGTGTATTCAACCACGTATGCTTGTGCTTAGTTGCTCAGATGTGTCCGACTCTTTGCGACTCCATGGACTGCATCCTCCCAGGCTTGTCGGTCCATGGGGATTCTCCAGGCAAGAATACTGCAATGGGTTGCTATGCCTTCCTCCAGGGAATCTTCCCAACCCAGGGATTGAACCTGGGTCTTCTGCATTGCAGGCAGATTCCTTACCAGCTGAACTACCAAGGAAGCCCCATGTACAATCATCATGGTCAATTTTAGTAAATCTTCATCACATCAAAAAGAACCCCCCTACTCTTTAGCTATCATCCCGCTAGCCACCCACCCTTAACCTCCAGCCCTAAGAAACCACTCATCTACTTTCTCACTGTATAGATCTGCCTATTCTGGACTTGCATATGAATGAAATCATACAGGATGTGGTCTTCTGTGACTATCTTCTTTCACTTAACATAATGATTCCAAGGTTCAACCATGTTACAGCTTGTGTCAGTACATCTTCATTCCATGTTATGGCTGAACAGCATTCCACGGTATATATACCCCACATTTTGTTTAGTTATTGGGCTGTTGATGGACATTTGAATTGTTTCCACCTTTTGGCTATTATGAATAATGCTGTTTTATACATATCTATTCATGTTCTGTGTGGCTTTATGTTTTCATTTCTCTTGTGTATATACCCAGAAGTGGAACTTCTGGGTCATATAGTAACTCTATATGTAACTTTAAGCTTTTGAGGAAAGGCCAGTCTGTTTCCCAAAGTGGCTGTACCATTTTTTACTCCTACCAGCAGAGTACAAAGCCTTCTATTATGCTATATCCTTGTCAAATTTGTTATCTGACTTTGATTTTAGCCATCCTAGTGGGTATGAAGTTGTATCTCATTGTGGTTTTGATTTGCATTTCCCTGATGACTAATAATACTGTGCATCTTTTCACATGCCAGCAGGCCAATAGGCCATGTGTATTTCTCTTTGGAGATATGTCTAGTCAGATCCTTCACCCATTTTTCAACTGAGCTATTTGGTTTTTTAAAATTATTATTATTATTGTTGAGTTGCAAGACTTCTTTGAATGTTCCAGATAAAAACCATTGTCCTATGTATGATTTGCAAATATTTCCTCCCATTGTATGGGATGTGCTTTCACTTTCTTAATGGTGCCCTTTGAAGCAAAAGTTTTTAATTTTGATAAAGTCTAATTTTTCTATATTGCTTTTGTTGCTGTGCTTTTGATGTCATATCTAAGAATTCTTTGCTAAATCCAACGTTGTGAAGATTTATCCTTATTTTGTTATGAAGATTTATCCTTAAGTTTTCTTCTAAGAGTTTTTTACTTTTTGCTCTTACATTTAGGTATTTGGTTAATTTTGAGTTACTTTTTGTATATTATTTGAGGTAGGGGTACAACTGCATTCTTTGGCATATAGTTAACCACTTGTCTACACATAATTTTTGAAAAAGACTATTCTTTTTCCCACTGGATGGTTTTGGCATCTTTGTTTAAAATCAGTGACCATAGACATATGACTTTCTTTCTGGATTCTCCATTTCATTGATCTATCAGTTCAGTTCCGTCACTCAGTCGTGTCCGACTCTTTGCGACCTCATGGATTGCAGCACGCCAGGCCTCCCTGTCCATCACCAACTGCCAGAGTCTACCCAAACCCATGTCCATCGAGTCGGTGATGCTATCCAACCATCTCATCCTCTGTCGTCCCCTTCTCCTCCTGCCCTCAATCTTTCCCAGCATCAGGGTCTTTTCAAATGAGTCAGCTCTTCGCATCAGGTGGCCAAAGTATTGGAGCTTCAGCTTCAACATCAGTCCTTCCAATGAACACCCAGGACTGATCTCCTTTAGGATGGACTGGTTGGATCTCCTTGCAGTCCAAGGGACTCTCAAGAGTCTTCTCCAACACCACAGTTCAAAAGCATCAATTCTTCGGTGCTCAGCTTTCTTCACAGTCCAACTCTCACATCCATACGTGACTACTGGAAAAACCATAGCCTTGACTAGACAGACCTTTGTTGACAAAGTAATGTCTCTGCTTTTGAATATGCTATCTAGGTTGGTCATAACTTTCCTTCCAAGGAGTAAGCATCTTTTAATTTCATGGCTGCAGTCACATCTGCAGTGATTTTGGAGCCCCTAAAATAAAGTCAGCCACTGTTTCCACTGTTTTCCCATCTATTTCCCATGAAGTGATGGGCCAGATGCCATGATCTTCGTTTTCTGAATGTTGAGCTTTAAGCCAACTTTTTCACTCTCCTCTTTCACTTTCATCAGGAGGCTTTTTAGTTCCTCTTCACTTTCTGCCATAAGGGTGGTGTCATCTGCATATCTGAGGTTACTAATATTTCTCCCAGCAATCTTGATTCCAGCTTGTGCTTCTTCCAGCCCAGCGTTTCTCATGATGTGCTCTGCATGTAAGTTAAATAAGCAGGGTGACAATATACAGCCTTGACGAACTCCTTTTCCTATTTTATCTCTGTCCTTGTGTCAATACCACACTACCTTGATTACTTTCCATTTGTAGTAAGCTTTGAAATTGAGAAATATGAGTCCTCCAGCTTAGTTTTTCTTTTTCAAGATTATTCTAACCGTTCTCTGTGTGTGTGTGCTCACTTGTATCCAACTCTTTGTGACTTCATGGACTGTAGCCCACCAGGCTCTCCTGTCCATAGGATTTCCTCAGGCAAGAATACTGGAGTGGGTTGCCTTTTCCTACTCTATGGGATCTTCCCTACTGAGACTGCACCTACATCTCCTGCTTTGCAGGTGAATTCTTTACCACTCCACAATGTGGGAAGCTGGAAAATCTCCTGCAATTCTACTACATGAATTTGGAATTGTCAACCTCTACAAAGAAGTCATCTGCAACTCTGCTTGGGATTACACAGTATCTGTAAATCAGTTTGAAGGAAATTGCCATCTTAACAAAATTAAGAACATAGAATTTTCCCACCATTTATCTTAATTTCTTTCAACAATATTTTATAGCTTTTACAGTGTAAGTTTTGTACTTCTTCTGTTAAATTTATTTCAAAGTATTTTATGCTTTTTGATACTACTGCAAGTAGAATTATTTTCTTAATTTCACTTTTGGATTATTCATTGTGAAGATAGGCAGAATTGACTTTTGTATGTTGATCTGGTATTCTGTAACCTTGCAGAACTTCTTTATTAGTTTTAATAGCTTTTTAGTAAATTCATTAGGATTTTTTAAGATGCAAGACTATTTCATCAGCAAATATAAATAGTTTTACTCTTTTCTTTCCAATCCAGATGGTGAGAATGGAAATCTTGTCTTATTCTTGATATTATGCAGAAGGCATCCAGTCTTTCACTATTAAGTATGATGTTAGCTGTAGGTTTTTCATGGGTGAGCCCTTTATCAGGTTGAGGAAGTTTCCTTTTATTTCTAGTTTGTTGACTGTTTTAATCGTGAAAAGCTGCTGGATTTTATCAAATGCTTTCTCTGCATCTACTGAGATAATCATGTGATTTTCATTTTTATTTTATTGATACAATGATCAATTGATTTTGAATGTTAACCAACCTTGCCTTTCTGGGATAAAACTTACTTGGTCAAAACTTACTTTTTATATGTTTCAGGATATATGTTTTTATATGCTTCTGGATTCAGTTTGCTAGTATTTTGTTGAGGATTATTGTGTCTATATTCATAAGAGATGTTAACCTGTAATTTTCTTTTCTTGTAATACATTTGCCTGGTATCAGGGTAATACCAGCTTTAAAAAAATGAGTTGTGAAGTATTCTCTTCTCTTTTATATTTTGGGAAGAATTTACAAAGAGTTGATATTAATTATTTGAATGTTTGCTAGAATACAGCAGTGGAAGTATCAGAGCCTGAGGTTTTCTTTGTAAAATAGCCTCAGATTACTGATTCAAACTCTTCATGTGTTATAGGTCTATTCAGATTGTCCATAGAGGGAATATAGTTTTGGGTGTGGGCCCTTCTGCAGCTGAAGGCATCTCAGGAACCCACTTCTCCATGGGTCATTGTAGTAACTGATGAGTCCCTGGTGCCATAGCAGGGGACTTCTGGTTGGGTATACACATGGTTAGGCTAAGGGCAACCTGTGATGGGAGCAGGTCAGTCCACCAGAGGCTGGAGAAGACAGCAGGTGGGTCTCCATGGTGAGCATAACCGGCAGGGTTAGAAGAATTTCAGGGCTTTTAGGGAACCTAAGTGAGAGAGATGAGCATATATAACAATTCTGTGCATAAGGATTGTTATTAAATAGCCAGGTTGATACCTTTCTGGCCCTTCTTCTATCCATCCTCTCTCCCAAATAGTGCCTGTATTCCTAGGGCTCTGGGTTTTCCATAAAAGAAAGAAATCCCTCTGTCTTATTATCACTGATCTTCAGTGCTCTGTAGAGCATGGGTATTTATGGCCAGGTTTGAGGTGGCTTGGGCGTTCTCAGGATTATTTGTTGAATGGATGAATGGTCAGAGCTGCCTCTTGGTTCTTGTCTCTCAGCAACCCATATGCAGACCTGGTCTAAAGCCAGAGAACTAAATGGGCCTAACTGTTTTATTTGAAAGCCCACTTGTCTAAGTCAATGTACATCAGGTATCTTAACCAATTTCTATTGCACTCTGGCCATATGCAAGGCATCGTGGAAGATAATGGAACTGAAGTCACTTGTTCTTGCCCTTGAAACACTAACAATGTAGTCAGTGGAAAAAACCCAGCAGATTCAGTTGAATGAGTCCTCAAATGTCCTTTCTGCCTCAGCCCCATGATGATGACCATTGTTGTCCTTATATTCTTGGTCCAGTAATAATGCCCAGCATGCTGATGCCAGTTGGTACAGGGACGGTGTATGAAAGCCCCTTAGCCTTCTAGACTTCTCTTGTTCTCCACTTTTCTTGGTGGGTGGTCCCATTTCCAAAATGTGCCCATTTCATTCTACCTGTATATCTGCAGATGTCTGTCTTAGCCAAGTCATAATAGTTTTCCTGCACCCACCTCCTGCTAAGACTCGAGGGCCATTGTCCTGGCTGTCTCGCCAGCCTCTGGTCTCAATCCTATAAGGTAGGTGGGACACAAACACACACAATCACAATTCTCCCACTAGTGACAGATCTCCAGGTCGTGTCCTTACCACCCACTGTGGCATAGGGATTGGAGAAACCTATTCAGGAGGTTTTACTTTTTTTTTTTTTTTTTTTTGGTCTCAGAAGGATGCCATTGTGGAAAAAGGCCAAGAAATTTGGCCTGGTTTAACTGAGCTCATCCAGGAACTGGGATTTATCTCCAGCACTGTTGTGTAAACAGGCTCCATGGAGGGGTCATAAGGGATAGTTCATTCTTTATTTAGGAGCTGGAACCCAGTTTCTGTTAGGCCCATTGGTGCTGAGCAGTTGGGGCAGGAAGCAACATCTGTAACATCCCAGGCCCGGGGTGGGAGGATGTCAAAGACGGCTCTTCCCTGCAGAGAGAAAGCAGCAAGCCCGGAGTGTACAGCCTATCCTGTTGCAATGCTGCCCACTGATCCTGCAGGTCGGGGACTGGAGTCCTGTCCTCACACTCTTCATGCATTCCAGCCTTGACCCTGAAGCCAGTGCCCCAGGGAGGGCAGTCCCCTGGGCAAGCCAGAGTTAGCTGTAAGGCTGAGAAAGGCCAGCTAGTCAGACAACAGTACTAGTTAGCGCTGACTCTGTGCTGAGCATCCTCCTAGGCCCGTGGTTCTCAACTGGCGGCTCCTTTGCCACCCAGGGGGCATTTTGATTGTCACAACCTGGACATCAGGCCTGCTATTGGCATCTAGTGTGTAGAGGCCAGAGTCGCTGCTACCTATTCTACAGGGCACAGGATGCCCCTGTAACAAAGAACTGTCTGCCCCCAGCGGCAGTAGTGCTGAGGTCGAGAAACCTCGCTCTGGACTCTGGGCTCCCAGTGGTGCGTAAACCAGACCAAGTTCCTACCCTCCAGGAGGTTGGATCCCAGTGGGGTAGACAGTCAGTGAGGCAGGTCCCATCCTCCAAGTTGTGTCTGAAAGACTGCTCATTTGTTAGCTGATTTATTCAGTTAATTCATTCACTCATTCAGCATTCACGTGTTGAGATTTTACTGTATACATATACACATACATGGGCTTCCCTTGTGGCTCAGCTGGTAAAGAATCCGTCTGCAGTGTGGGAGACCCGGGTTCGGTCCCTGGGTTGGGAAGATCCTTGCAGAAGGGAATGGCTACCCACTCCAGTATTCTGGCCTGGAGAATTCCATGGACTGTATAGTCCATGGGGTCGCAAAGAGTCGGACACGACTGAGTGAATTTAACTTTCACTATACACATACACACAAACATATACACACTAACACAGACACACGACATATACACACATACAAACACGTGCATATGTTGACACATACACACGTGTAGAAACATACCACACACACACACATACACACACAGCACAATCCTGGTACCAAACCGTAAGTGCTGAGATAGAGGGATTATATGGGATGATAGACAGAAGTGGTTTATAGCTTAGTCATAAGGGAGCTCAGGGTTTTCCTGGTAGCTCAGACAGGAAAGAATCTGCCTGCAATGCAGGAGACCCAGGTTTGATCCCTGGGTTGGGAAGATCTCCTGGAGAAGGAAGTGGCAACATACTCCAGTGTTCTTGCCTTGAGAAGCCCATGGACAGAGGAGCCAGGCCGGCTATAGTCCATGGGGTGTCAGAGTTGGACATGACCGAGTGACTAACACACATAAGGGAGGTCAAGGAGGCTTCCTGGGGGAGGTGAACTGAGTCTTAAAGGGCAAGGAAACTTAGACAGGGAAGAGCTGGTCTCCTAAGAAGGAACTGTCTCTAGAAACCAATAGAGAGTGCTCACATCCCCTCGGGCCCCTGGGACCCCATGCTTGGCTGTGGAAGCCTGCCAGCAGCCCTCAACAGCTCTCCACACAAACCCCTCCCTCCTCCTGCAACCATGAAGTGTCCTCTTCTGTCTTCCCCTTGTCCCCTCCCCCATCGCATCTTCAACTCCTCTGTGAAACTGCATTTCTAACCTTAGCTGCTTCCAGCCCTTCCATCACTGCCAGGAGAGGCCATCGATTCCCTGACCCAGCCTCAGCCCCTCAGCTGGGAGTCAGATGGTGGCCTCAATTATTTCCCTAACAATCAGAGGAGTTTGGTGGAGAGGTAGAGAGGGGCGCGAAGGGCATTGTGGCCCCAGGGCTTTCAATTTGACCGGGTGTCCTTTCCTACCTTCTGGCCGCCTGTGTATCTTGTCTCTCTCTCATATGCAAACAGCATTAAAAATAATGAAAGGCCAGGTCCTGGAAGGCCTTGCCATAGAGTCCACTGGGGAGAGAATCAAAAGATGTTCACAGCTGGCTGCCCTGAGAAGGGTCTAGTGGAAGATGCCAGGGGTCTGGGGTCAGCAAAAAATGGATCCTTCTTATGGCTATTTCATTATCTTGCTGGGTGACCTCAGGTAAATTGCTTCACCTTTCTGGGCCATGTGAGCCTCATCTGTGAAATTCAGAGAAAGCCCCATCCTTAGGAAATCTCATCATGTAGTAGTAACATCTGGTGACATCACTGGCCTTTAATTGATAGGAACAAAGCAGGAAATTTGAAAGGAAATATGTCTGTGTTTCCTCCCTCTCCCCTACCACCCAATTCCCCCAGAGGTATTAGTGGCCATGCTGATAGTTGATGAGACCAGCTAAGGTCAATGAGAAATATCGCATCCTCCAAACGAGCGAGGTGCATTCATGATCCTGTGCCCTTACCTTCTGCCATTTCTGTCACCTGGAATGACCTTCCCATCTTCTCCTCACCCTTCCTCCAAGTAGAAGTGAAGTGAAGTGAAGTCACTCAGTCGTGTCCGACTCTTTGCGACTCTGTGGACTGTAGCCTACCAGGCTCCTCTGTCCATGGGATTTTCCAGGCAAGAATACTGGAGTGGATTGCCATTTCCTTCTCCAGGGGATCTTCCCAACCCAGGGCTCGAACCTGGGTCTCCCACATTGTAGACAGACGCTTTACTGTCTGAGCTGCCAGGGAAGAGGACATCCCATCAAATTCCAACTCCAAGGCATCCCCTCTGGGAAGCCACCTTGACTCCCCTACCTGGGCACCTCTTCTGGCCCCCAGTGAACTCTGCTTGCCCCTCTGTTCCACCTTCAACATTGTTTGCCTTCGCATCCCTGGCCTGTGGCAAAAATTCAGTAGCACACTGAATTTATGGTATGTCCACCATCATGCAACAGGCAGTATCTCACCATCAGGGGAATTTTTGTTCGCTTTTTTTTAGGTAGGGGTTCCTTTTTTTTTTTTCTTTTTTAGAAATGTGGCCCATTCTTAAAGTCTTTATTGAATTTGCTACAATATTGCTTCTGTTTTATGTTTTTTTGGCCCTGCGACATGTGCGATCTTAGCTCCCCAACCAGATTGAACCCACACTCCTTGCCTTGGAAGGTGAACTCTCCAGCACTGGGCCACCAAGAAGTCCCATTAGGGAAGTTTGACTGGAGTTAGTTGTTACTGTCAAAACAGCATTGCAGCAGAGGACTTTCGGACTGGGTCTGGACATAGGCCTGGAGGAGAGGGCTATCCACTGGAGGGTTGATGCTCCTGTGCATCTGGACAGAAGACAGGATGAAAGTTGTGCCTTGACCCGGGCTGGTTGGGGAGATGGTCATTGATCTATGCTATCAGATGGGTCCACTGAATTGCCAAGAAGAGAGGACTGCTTGAGCAACTGTTGAAAAGGGTGTATGGAAGGATACAGGCTTTCATGGGGCTCCAGAAGCAGGATGTGTGCCCCAGTGGGGCCTCATGGGAACTGAGCCCAGAGGGTAATTGTATCTAATATGGTGCCATGGGGGCAGCGTCTTTCTTTGAAGATGTTTCTCTTTCTCCCCGGACGGTGGCTCTGCCCTCCTCTTTCTTTCTTTCCTGATACTCTGTTTCATCCATATCCTCACCTCTTCCTTTTACTAAATCTTAGGTACTAAAATGATGTAATCAAACCGTATGTTTCCCCTTGAATGTTTATTTATGGTCATGAAATCTCTAAGACACGACTTCCAGATGTGGCCTCATAACTTCTCTCCTTCAGAGCTGGGTGCGCATTCCAGCTCAGTGGAGCCTAGTGGAGGATGAGGCTGCTCCTGGGGTGTGTGCACGAGCGATGGACTGGAGTCTGAATATCTGGTTCTACACTGACTGATCAGGACCCAGAGTCCCGGACGTCACCTCTGCTGGCTTTTATTTGCTCTGACATAGGATGGTGATTGTGTCCTGCTGACCCCACTGGACAGGCGCTGTGCTTGAATCATTCCATTTAGCCTCAAAAATCATCTAATCCCAAATTGGTTAATTCTAAGCTCTTTCCTTCTTCAGCCTCTGGGGCCCCCAGTTCCCTCCTCGGTAAGAGAGGTTTCTTTCGGCTCACTGGGTCTGTGGGCTCTGGGAACTGGGGCTGGGTGTGGATTACCTGGGCTTTTCTTCCAATAAGTGCCTTTACAAAGTTATCTCGGTCCCTCAGTGGCACCGTCTTGGCCATGACCTCTGGATAAGAAACATTTAACTTATCCAGATGTGCTGTTCTGGTGCCAAACACCTGGAGGTTTGGGAACATCTTTGTGAGACCTTGCCCAAACTGCAGTCACCATCACCCCACCCTCAAACCAGAGATTTCTGCTCATCTACCAAGATCTAATGAAATCGTCACCCAGTGAATGACTAGTTCACTATCAGCCAGGGTCAGCCTAAGGTTTTCAGAGGAACATTTGGCAGTGATTTTGGAAACATCCGCTCCTTTCTCTTTGCTTTGCAAGCGGTAAAACCAGAGGGGAGAAGCCTGAGAACCATCCTTCCCACATGGCTATGACGGTAAAGCAAGACCCCATCAACCCCAGCCTCCTCCTGGCAGAATTTATAGTCTGCCGCTTGCAAATGAGTGGAGGGAATACAGAAATGTGGGTAATAATGGGGGAGAACATTTCCTGCACTGACTTGGGTTTCCCTGCTCCAGAAAACCAAAGATTGGGTAATTGAAGCTCATGCTCTGAACAACTATAGCAGAAGTAATCTCGATGATGGTATTTGAAATACCCCCATTGTGATGTTACACTCCAGGGGTTCAGAAGCCAGACACAGATGAAGGTCAGAAGCAGGGACTCCTTGACTTGAACTCATACAAGGCCCTTTGGTCTCAAGGAACTCAGAACTAAGTCAGGGCTTTCCCCCAAGGGGTCCTTTCCCACACAGCGGAGTACTGGCTGGGTGGGTATGAGTTGGGTGCAAGCAAGTCTGAAAACTCCTTGAGAGTAGTGGCTCTGTCTTTTCACCACCATATCCTTAGCTCCAAGTATGGGCCCTCATGCTTAGGAGATCCTTAAAACTTTCTGGTCTATGACTGAATGCACACATGCGTGAATGAATGGGAGTGAATACATGAATGGTTCTGGAACAAGTGTCGTGACAGCTCGCTCTATTGCACGCCTGTTCATCTAATGGCTTGTGCCTTGGTTTGCTCAAAAGACAGCTTCCAGAATAGTGAGGTCATGTACAATTCTGTCATGTAAGAAAGAGTCGAAAGAATGAGTGGTCTCTAGCTGTGAGTGTAAAATACCCTTTCAGGTTTCCCAAAGTAGGAAGGGGAAAAGGCTGTTCTCCCTGGCTCTGGAGGGTTAGAACGAGAGTGATATCTTAAGATCCTTAATTTAATTATATCCAGGAAGACCTTTAGTCCAAATAAGGTTACATTCACATTTTCTGGGTGGACATACCATTTGAGGGGTGTTATGGACCAAATGGCACAAGTGGTCAAGAACCTGGCTGCCAATGTAGGAGACATAAGAGACTCGGGTTCAGTCCCTGGGTGGGGAAAACCCCGTGGAGGAGGGCATGGCAACCCACTCCAGTATTCTTGCCTGGAGAATCCCATGGACAGAGGAGCCTGGTGGGCTACAGTCCCTGGGGTTGTAAAGAGTCGGACATGACCTTATCGACTTAGCGTGCACACACTTGTGGACCCCGATATTTGTGTCTCCCCAAATCCCGATGCTAAAGTCTTAACTCCTAAAGTGATGCTATTTGGAGATGGAGCCTTTGGAGGGGAATTAGGGCCAAATGAGGTCTGAGAGTGGGGTCCTCATAAGGGAATTCATGCCCTTTTAAGAAGACACACCAGTGTTCCCTCCCTCTTACCTAAACAAAGAAGAGGTCATGTGGACAGACAGTGAGACAGTTGATATCTACAGGCCATAGGATGAAACCTATCAGAATGAAACCTATCTTCTTGGCACCTTGATCCTGGACTTCCCAGCCTCCTATCTGTGAGGGATCAACTTCTGTTGTTTAAGAAACCTAGTCTGTGTTATTTTGTGACTGCAGCCTGAGCTGATTGATACAGGAGCCACCATTCAACCCATTACTAGGAGGATTTGCAATCGTAGAGGTCACTGGAAGCCTCTGCTTTTTTGCCATTTCCCTAGGAGAGCCTTTGAAAGGCTTTGTCACTATTAGCATGGAAGGTACTTGCCTCAGAGGTAGTGAGTTCTTCCTGCAAAGGTTGAACTGCTCTGTTGATCTCAGGTAACATCCTTTGAGTCCTGAGGTTTCCCTGAAAATGGCTGCACTGTGCTCCTTGCCATGTGTCCACTGGCAGTGATCTCAGGAGTATCAGGCAAAGTCACCACTGTGATTGGAACTTAAAATGTTTGTCCAATATTTGCAGAGGACAGTACCATCAACAGGAGCCTATCTCATAACCTTCAGGGATGGGCAGATATTTCCACCTGGAGAAAGGGCCAGTCTGCCATGCACTCAGGTTATATCCTTCCAGAATTAGAGGGTCAAGACAGAGGTGGTTATAATCACCCACTGGCTAACTCACACCTAGGATAGGCTGCTGAGGAGTCACAGGGAATTCCAGATAGATCTCTCTGGATCTTTTGCAAGACTGAGCCCTGGGGAAGATCTATTTCATGCTGGGAGTGGGTGGTGAGGCTTCATAGAGCCTCAGACCTAGCCAAAAGTGAAATCAGCAGCCCCCTTCCATCCTTCCTTGCATGCAGTCTCCTCATCACCCTACCCCGCCTCCCCCAACATCTGTAATTCCGTTTGTTGTGCTCGCAAACACCGTGTTGGAAGATTTCATGCTAATGAAAGGGTTTCTTGATTAGGTTACGCTGTTACTGTAAATGTTCCCTCATTATCTATGTTATGGTAGGAATTTGAAAAAGTATAAATTGAGCGTCTTGCATAATTTATAAAACCTGAATGTTTCCTAATTAGTTCGGTTAGGTTAATGATGGTGCCGCGTCCCTTCTTCCTGGTCCCTGCTAATGACCTTTCCCCTCTTGATTTTAAGCACTTTCTGTTATTTACAAAAAATCTCCACCAAATCCAACTACCAGCTTCCAGAGGGGCCCCTGTAGCCCCAGATAGGAGGACGAAGGGCTTCTTACAAAATGTGAATAGCTCCTTTTTCCTAAACGTGTCCCTCACCCTCCTTGGAGGCCAAGAAGCAGTCTGCTTCAGGTTGGCCAGCACCAAATTTGGCTCTGACGGATCCCCTGAAGAATGCCGGTGAAGTGCATTCCTCCGGCGTTTGCAGAGAGACTGGTCCTGACCTCCATTAGCAGCCAGAGAAGTGAAAATTCTGGAGGAGGTGGGGGAGGGAAAAAAGCCCTCTCAAAAGGATTCTAAAATAACATTTTGCATCCTCAAGTAATTCCCAGTTCTCCCTGGCAACCATTCATTTCTTCCGAACAGCAGAAATTTGCAATATGAAAGTGGATTGGCTTCTCCCTCCCTCGGGGCCCCTGTATCTCTTCATCCAGCGCCTTGGGTAAAAAGCAATGCATACGTTTACAATATAAATGTGATTTAATCGACCTCCCTGTCAGGGAGAAATGGCAAGCATATCAAACAAGACCAAGATGTTAGAAAGAAAAATCATAAATTATTCCAGTGACGAGTTTCCGAGCCGCCTCCCAGACTACTAGATGATGCTATATAAGGCTGTTTCTTGAAACAATAATTAAGATAATTCTGTATGACAAGGAGAAAAATGTCCAGCTTTGTATGAAATGTGCTTCATGTTAGCAAGCTGAATGCTTGGTATTGATTACACTCCCCTTCGACCCCCCTCCCATCCCCACCCAGCCACTGCAATTCAAGGCGAAATTAATTGAATGACGCAACATTTCTTTTCTTGAATCCTTATTTACTGTACATGCCTCCTAGAAGCCATGCAGAATGAGCTGGCCTCTAATTCTCTAAATTGATCTCTTCCTTTGACGGTGTCTGGGAGAATGCTCACATATACACACACACACACACCCGCAGCTGGGTGTCCATTGTTCTCTGCTCTGGAAGGCATGATGTCTCCCCCAGGGGCAGACTTGATGGACATATCAGCACAGCAGAGCCCTAACTTTTCCATTACGAGGCCACCATGGGGCTCTCCTACAGAAATACGGCCAATGTCATGGGGAAAATACAGCCCCCATGCAGGCAGGAATATGCCCCCACCACCCGCCCCCAGTAGAGCAGCACCTGGCCTCTGTCTAGCAGAACGTCCTTTTTCCCCTTCAGGCTAGGCCTCCAACCTCCCAGGGTGCCTGCTGTGTGGACCTAGAAATGACCCCTCACCCTCCCCTCTTCCACTCAAGCTGCCATATCCAGAGATCATTGTCCCCCCTCCTTTGAGAGGCACCGGGCCGTTCCTGGCAGAGAGAGATGGTTTATGGCTGCGGCTCTGCTGGCTTTTCTGTGGCTCTATTTCATCCTGACTGCAGCTGCCGCAGTGGTAGAGAGCGAGGCATAGCCTCAGGTAGTTAATCCACCTAGAGGTCCCTGGGGGGGAAGGTTTCAGGGCTGATGCCTTTCCCTGCCTGGAGGAGCTGGGAGCAGCAGCAGAGGCAGCTTGTGGCAGGCAGCGTGCCCAGGACCCTGGACCTGGAGCGAGGAGGCTGGATTCCAGCATGTCCCAACTTGCTGGGTGCCCTGAACAGGTCCCTTCCCTTATCTGAGCCCGGTTTCCTTCCTGTAGAGGGTAGCAGTGGGGGATCTGAGGCAGAAGTGAGGAGTTGGCATGTTGCACACAATTGATGATGAAAAAACAAAAAACAGAGGCACTTAGGAGATTGTGGGAAGAATAAATGGCTCTCAGTTTGATAATCCTGTTTGTGACAACCCAGATCCTTGCCCCCAGGGGGCCATTCTTTCCAGAAAGATGACAAAGAAGGGCTCTTCTCTTCTGTGCCGAATGCCAGAGAGACGTTGTGATGCCACTGAGCCCCTCAGAACTGTCCTTTGGGACTAGCATCACAGGTGCCTATGGGCCCCCAGCTTAGCTGTTCCCAGGAGATGTGGGAACATCACTCGGCCGTAGCTATAGCTCATGAAGCAAGAAGGTGACAGCCAATGCAGAAAAGGTGGGAGAAAAGGCATCTCTGGCACCCAGAGCAGAGAACTGTGGGCAGAGGGCCCCGTGGGTGGGCTCACAGGGAGGATAGGTCAGAAGCCTACACAGGGAGGTGTCACAGAGACCCTGTCGCTGGGGCAGGGCAGGAATGAGAGTCAGGATGAGTTCTCTGGCTACCACTAGAGGATAAAGTCTACCTGGTCAAGGACCATGTGCATCATATCCACTCTTCCTGCGCAGAGCATGCACCCAGAGCACAATACATTCTCAGAATCCCTGCCTATGGGAGTGGTGCCCAGGCTTCAGTCTGGAGCACTCCCAGGCCTTGCTGTCTTGAGATCAGGTAGTGGAAAAGCAGCAAGGGGAGACTGTTTGCAGCCGGGTGTCTCCCCCTGCCCTTCCTCTCCAGGGAGCTGGTGGAGCTCGCGGATGACTCGCCTCTCCCTTTTGTTGGAGCCCGAACATCTGGCGTGAGGCCCAGCCCAGGCAGCTGTCCTCCTCTGACCCCGGATGATCCATCAAATCCTCAGCCGTCTCTGGTCTCTGAATCCCCTGCACGGCCTGGTACCCCGCAGGAGCTCGACAAGGACTCGCTGAGTGGTTGGCTGCTTGACGAAGAAGCAGTCCTTCTCCGTTGATGAAAGAGCAATTAAGACTTTTGGAGTCTGCTGTCTAGACAGGGAGCTGTCAAGTCTCACATAAGTGGGTCTGGGAGCTGGTAATAGGAGATTAGGGGGCTCCTAGAGAGGAGAAGGGCTTGAGACAGGGCAGGAGGGAGCTGGGGGCGGCCCAGATGGGGAGGGCTGGGCCTGTTTACTGCTGGCGGGAGAGAGCCTGTGGAAAGAGCCAACCCCTCAGTCTGCCTGTGCTCTATGACTTACAGGCTTGTTTTTACACTGTTTTCTTTAATGACTTTTCACCACAGTCAAAACAGCTCTCCTGTCAACTTATTACCTTAAAAATAGTTGGAAAGATGACATTCGGGAAGAAAGTGCTTAGAAAGATCAGCTGCTTTTCCTGCCTGCTTCTCTGGCTATGCTGTTGGAGAAAATGGCAACCCACTCCAGTATTCTTCCCTAGAGATTTCCATGCACAGAGGAGCCTGGCAGGCTACAGTCCATAGGGTTGCAAAGAGTCGGACACAACTGAATGACCATCTCTTTCTTTGCATCTGGGAAGAGCCTTGTGTTTGCAAACCTGGGCTTTAATAGGTTTACTGTGCGACCTTGACCGAGTCATAGCACCTCTCTGAGCCCCAGATTCCTCATCTGTAAAATAGAGTTCAGGCTCACTGGTCACGGGAACAGATTATTCCTGATGTGTAGCTCCACACCTGCATGCTCAACCCATCTCCTCACACAGAAACCTGCGAAGGCTTCTTGGAGGGGGCAGTACAGAAGGGGGTTGCTTGATAAAAGATGAAGCTGGGACTTCAACCGCTACAGCCAGAGCTTCTGTGTGACTCCCAGCAGCAGCAGCAAGGCGGGATGAAGCCGGGTGACGTAGGGGAAGGTTTGGGGGGTGTGGGTGAGTCCATTCCCAGCCTTGGTTCCCTGGGTTCTCTTGTCACTGCCCTCTTCCCACCTCCCAGGCTGCACCCTTCCCTGTACACTTCCCTCTGCTCTGCGTCCTGGGTACTTCGCACAAAGCCCCTGCCACCTGCACCTTCCTCCTGCAGCTTGTCTAGCTGGGGAGGAGCATAGCCTCAGTTCCTGGAACTGGGGAGACTTTTAACCACTCTCTTTTGTCCATGGGCGATTAGAGTGACTCCAGCTTGGAGACAATTAGTAAATTATGATTATTAGTTTCCATTTGTGTGGCACTGCCCTTTGAGGAGCCCAGCTGATTTAATCAGGGCTGGTTAATGGGAACACAAACAGCTCCCCTCACTCCCCACATGCCTGGGGAACCAAGAGTGAGTGAATAGATTGTGCTCTGGGGAGCACAGCATTTTGTGCTATAGTGAGTCCTTCGGGGGTGCACAGCGCCTCGTGGGAGCTGAAGGCCTGGGAGGAGGGCCATGGCCTGGAGGGGATGTCAGGGTCCTGGGTGCTGGCTGGAGAGGGTCTTACTGCTTCCATCCCCGTATTCCTCTTGCCCCTTAGCCCCTCCACCGCCGCCTCCTCCCTCCCCGCCTCTCTCTCCACATATACTCTATTACAGTGGGTCTCAACATTGACCTGCTCAGAATCACTTGGAGTGCTTGTCAGCACGTCACTGGGTCCTCTTTCTGGGGTGTCTGATTCCATGGGAAAGGGGTAGGGCCTGAAAATCTGCATTCCTATCAATTTCCAGGTGATGCTACAAAAGGTCCAAAGATCACTTTTTGAGAACTGCCTTGTTCACTGGTTCCCATTCCTGGCTGCACATGAAAATCACCTGGGGAGCTTTAAAAACCATCAGTTTTCAGTCCACTCCCCAAGCCAGGGGTGGCTGGTCTGGAGAGGGTTTCAGGGGTAGATATTTTAAAAAGACTCTCCTGATGATTCTCATGTGGAGCTAGGGGGTGAGGACACCAGCCTGGCCCTTTCTTGGCACATAAGGACCCCCTTTCTAGGGATCAGAGGAGCCCTTGTCCAATCTCTGAGAAGTTTAGCTTCAGCAGGGTTAAGAAGGCTGGCAGGATGGAGATGCCCAGGTACCAGCTTCCTGGTCTTGACTTCCAATGTCAAATCTGCCTTTCCTTCTTCCTTTCTGTTTCTGTGATTCCCCTCTCCCCTCCCTCCCTTTCTGCCTTCTACAACCAGTTCAGTGAAGGACCCCAGCTCTGTGGAGTGGAGTCATTCCATGGCTTTCTTTTTCTCCCACCCCCTCCTCTGCTATATCTCTCTTTCTGTGTCTTATGGTGTCATGGGGAGTAACACGACCTCTGGCCACTTCCAGTTGTTAGAACCTCCTCTGGCCTGGTCTGAAACATTAGTCTCAGAGCTGTGTCAAAGCTCTCTCCTTGAGTGAAAAGGAGGAACGATCTTTTCATCTGCAACCCTTCCTGCTCCCGTGTCTCCCATCTCTCGGAAGGGAGGTATGAGACGTCCCTGCTTCGTTCATCTCCTATCAGTGAGATGGACAGGTTTGCTTCAGATCCATGAACTCCGCCTCCTTGCTGTATGTCAGCACCTCCCATGGTGGTCTCCTGTTCCAGAGGTGGTCTCAGTGTAGGTGGTCTGAATTCCTCAGGAGCCGTGTCCAGGTTACCCTAGCCCCCTCCATCCCTGATATGCTCCCAGGAAAGGCCAGCGGAGCCTCCCTCTCCAGCCACAAGAGGTCCACTCTTCTATCTCCTTGCCTGGGCAGGTGTGGCCTCATCTGGGTGGCAGCCATCCAGGCAGCCCATGACCCTGTCTTTGAACCTCTGTGCTCATGTGTGTGGTGCCCTGAGGCCCTCTACTGTACTCTTCAGTATTTGGGAAACCCAGGATGGGGTCAGCGATCTCCCATCTTCCTCCTAGCCCTCTAAACCCTGGTCCCTTGGCAAGCACAGGCATCTGCTGCCAATGCCGGACAAATAAGTCACCACTTTCCATGTTCATGCTGGCCTTGGATTCCAGGGGCATATTTGAAGCCCTTCAAGGACTGCCCCCAATCCCATGATTCTTACTTCTGCATTCTGCCAGCATCTAGCAGAGGGTAGGATGGCGGTCTCCTCTTCTGGCAGGCATTCCTGTCCCCAAGAATGAAATCCTGGAGGTCTTTCTCCCCCTGGGCTTGGAGGAGAAGGTTCTGTTCCTTCACACATAAGGGCCTCAGCAGTTCCCACTCACCTCTCTGAGGCTCCTGGATGTAGGACAGGGTGGGAAGAAGGGGAGGGTGACTGGTAGTGGTCCCGTGGGGAGCTGGTTAGCTCTGCTTGTCAATAGCTTTCTCTGTATGATGTTGTTGGTCCTCCTTTATTGCCTTCATGGGCCCAAGCAGTCAACCCCAGACCCATGGGCAAGTCCCAGTCAGCATCCTATTATTAACTCACCCATTATCCTTCCCTACTTTATGTCCTCTCTCCCTTCCTGCCCTGGACATTCAGGGAGCCTGAATCTCCCAGTCTCAATCCTGGATACTGGGAGGTATGGACCTGTCTTTAGGGAACTGGGGCTGGAGAGCTTCCTGTGCCCACTGAGAGGCAGCAGAACTGTCTAACTGCCACCAACACCATTCCATGCCCTCCAGGTGCTCCTGCTCGGACAGGTGACCAGGCTGTGACCATGAGATGCAGGCAAGCAGGACAGTGAGGGGACACAGGACAGGGCCACCTCTCCAACTTTGAGGCTTATGGGAAGCTTCCTGGCTTGGAAGAGATGATGCCTGAATGGGATCTTAGAAGATGAACAGGAGGAGAACCCTTTCTGCTGAGGGAATAAACACAAAAAGGAGGCTGATTGTTTGGGACCTTGTTCAGATGTCTGGTGTGCCTGGAGCACCAAGGAGATGTCAGGAAGCAGGGAGGGACAGGCAGGGACCAGGTCATGAAGGGCCGTGTATGTTGACCATGCTGGGGGCCAGGACCACTTCTAAGAAGCATCTTCAGGGGATCTGGTTAAGCAACCCTTCCCTCTACCCCAAGGCTTCTGTTTTGAAGGATCTGATTGGCCACTTTCTTCACACAGTGGCAGCTCTAAAGCCCCAACCCTGAGAGCTTGGGCCACCTTGAATGGCCACCATTCCCGAGAGGAGGAGTCTTCTGTCTTGACTGCAGCAGGGCCGAGGGATGGTCGTCAGTGGAGACCAGGCAGGGCTGAGGAAGAAGCAGCCTTCTTTCCATCCTAATTCACATGGGCTCACGCGGGAGGGCGCGTGAGCATCAGGACAGCCCCTGGCTCAGTCTGGGGAGTCTTTGGCTGAAATCTGAGTGGCAGAAAACTTGACTGGGAGGTGAGACCCAAGACTCAAACGATTTACCTAAAAGAAAAAGCAGAACAGCAATTATTTTTTTCGGCGGTGGGACTTAGGCGTGACATTTTAAAAACGCATTTCCATTTCTCATGTGTTCTATGAGCATATGCTGCTTTTCAGTGGGGGAGAAAGCCCACATTCATTCCACAGCTACTTATTCAGTGCCAGGTCTTTCAAGATGCAGTGGATCCAGTGGTACATGCGACAAATTGGCCTTTACCCCCCAGAGGGGGATACTGGCTCCCTGTTAGTGGGCACGTTTGTTGTCTGGCTCACTTTGTACACAGTCTCATTAGTCTTGATAATGACTCTTGGAGATGGGCACAATGAACACCAATTTATGGATGAAGAACTGGAGGCTCAGAGCAGTTAAGTCACTCAGCTAAGGTCACGCAGTTAAGAAAGCAGTCACACTGGATTCGAGCCCATGTGTGTTTGGCTCCAAAGACTGGATCATCCGATGCTGATTCTTTGGGTCTATTGGGCAGCTCTGCTAATGATGTGCCAAGCCTGAACCCTTCCTCCTTGGGTGAGCCTGGAGAAGTCACGCTGTTTGTCAGAGCGTCAGTATCCCTGTCTGTAAAAAGGGGGTAATTACATATCCCTTGCGGCTTATGGTGAGGAGTGGAGAGGATGAACGTAGATTACTCACAACTGGCACTAGTGGGTACTTGACCAGTAAGAGCTTCTGATCGTAGTAGGTGTGAAAGGTTGTTGTTGAATCACGCGAATACACCGGGATTCTTGGCCCCGGGAGGAGAAGAATTCAATCTGGGGCCAGAGACGAGGCTTGATCGCTCAGAGCTTTTGTGTAATAAAGTTTTATTGAAGTATAAAGGAGATAGAGAAAGCTTCTGACATAGGCATCAGAAGGGGGCAGAAAGAGTACCCCCCTGCTAGTCTTCAGCTGGATGTTATATAGACACTAGCAGTCTGTTAATGAAAGAAAGGAATGTCTTATAATTCAGAATAGCACCAGGCCCCTCGCCCATAAGATGCATTTTGGGATAATCTTGGGCCATAAAATAATTAACTTGAATCTTAAAGAAGGCCAGACCACCATACAAATAGTTTCATTTACATAGATTAGGGGAACAATATCTGAGTATAACATACTGGTTTGTCAAGTAGGTTTTGGGCCCAGAGGCGGAACTGACTTGGAGACCGAGTTTGGGGTAAAGGCGTAGTACATTAGCATAGCTTAAGACAAACATTTCCGTAAGAAAAAGGCATTGGTTATCTCTAGGCTCAAGAATAGCTAACTTCAGGTGAAACCAGGTGTCATTATGGCAACACAGTATTTTAAGAGAAACCTCTCTTTAAATTTGTATAGAGAAGGAAAAAAATATTGCTAGTTTGTTTCCTCCTGCCGCTTAAGAGAAATAAAAATGTCTGACACTTGCAGGCTATTTCCTCCATTTGGAGACCCCTGGCCTTCCTGCCTGTTACCCTCTCAGATGGTGATGTGAGTTGGTGCTAGGTTTCTGCTTCCTGTACATACAAAGAATCCATCTCTCTTACCTGCTTCTAATGACTAGCTTTAGAAGGTACAGGTCGTGGCTTATGCTTTGGTTCTCAGACCCAGGGATGGAATCCACATGGGAAACACAGCACCAGCCTGGTCCTCGCTTCCCTGCCTCGTCCCCCAGCTCCCCATGGCCTTTCCCCCTGGGGTTCAGCTCAGCTCAATCCTGGGCTGACCCAGACACGGGCTCGCAGCAGAGCAGAGCCTCCACCCCGTTCATGGTGGCTTTAGTTCTGGGTGAGCCACGGGCAGCCAGGCTTGTGGATCCTCTGCTGTTAATAACGGTCACTGTTCTGCCCCCCTCTCATGGGTCAGGTGCTTTGTACGGGTGATTCACACTCCCTGCTTGGGGATGTCAGAGGGTGGGGCTCCATCCTTCACTGGCACACAGGATATTCGCATATTGTCGCCCCTCAGAGATGACAGTTATCAACCATCTGCAGTCTGGAGAAGATGCTGTTTCTGAAGGGTTGTGGAGGGTTGCGCTGTCCACTCATCCCCAGGGGTGTCTGTGTTCCACCTGTGTTGCAGCCTGTTCCCTACCCTGCTGCCCATTTCGTCCCCAGTAGAATGGCCTGGTTGAGTTCCACCTTGGTGTTCAGCCATTGGCTTATACTGAAGGCAGGGCGTTAGGAGAATCATCCCTAAGAAGCTAGTTATTGTGCTTCATTGGGAGGCATTTCTCTCGCTCTTAGAACCTGGAAAAGGAGTTTCTTTTTATCTAGTGGAATTAACCCTGGACTTACGTGTTTCTTCCTCCTTCCTTTGTCTGCAGGGAAGCAGAGCCTTGCAGCCCTCTCTAGGAGGTGACCAGCACTACAGCATCGACCCTGGTATGTGTCGACCTCACTCTTACCCAGGGCTTGACTTGAGCGTGCTGGTTCCTTCAGGTGACTCTTTGGGGGCCTGCCGCTGCATCTGGCTTCATTCTCCCCATCCCCACCATGCAAGCTTGGGAGCAGGTCTTCCTTGGGCCCCGGCTGCCTCTCCTCCCTGCAGACCTGTGCCTTCCTGGTGTCCCAACAGACATAGCTGACATTTCATGTATCCATGGGAACAGAGTCTGACTGTAGCCAGACAACTAACTAGAGAGGTTGGAGTGAGAGTGAGTGTGTGTAAGTGTGAGTGTGTGATGCTCAAGAGCCCAGGGTTCCTATGCAGGTTCCTGCTGTCTCACACCAGTGGTGGCAGCCTCCTCTCAGAGGTAATTGTGCCCCATTTGCAGTGTCTACATCTCCACCGCTGGCGTAATATTGCAGCCGGGTCCATCTATCTGCATAATCATCTTAACCTGCTCCCACAAGAGAGTTTAAAAGGGCCGGGCTGTTGGAAAATGACCATAAAGCCTGCATGCAGATACCTTTAGCAGCAACACCAACATCTATCACAGGGTAATTACAAGCAAGGGGTGAGGGCACCCGCCCGCGTCTGGGAACTGTTTAGGGCTGCTCCTGGGGTCTATCAACTGCCTGGACCGACAGGGGAGCCTGACTGCAGCCTCTCCACTGCTGACCTCTTGCTCTTGGCGCTTGAACACTCTTGGCCATTTGTCTTTCTCTGATACTGCTGCTGTCTCCTTGCCTTCCTCTGGAGTGGAGTTGGGACTCAGGCTCTCATGATAAGATGCACCCTCTCTTCCACCAAACTGCTGGGCAAGGGAGCCAGCTCTGAGGATGAGGCAGAGTCCCACCTAATCTTGTTGGCCACCTGGCTGCCACAGGTATGAAGTGACGGAGAGGAAGAAGCTCAGCTCCTATTCTCAAAGAGTGTCCAGAAACTTCCATGAGCCAGATACTACTGCACAATGATGAACGAAATAAACAAAGTGTCTTCACAGGTAGTTAGGGGAAAAGATAAAAATTAACCAACATATATTTAGCAGGTAGTGAAACAGGCTCAGAAGAAAAATTCAGCAGAGTAAGGAGACTGAGAGTGAGCTGGCACGCTCACCAAACTAGGCACTCTCTGAGGACACCATGGTTTAGATCTTTGTCGACCACCTGGCTGGCTTAGCAGATAATTTGTCCCTGTTCCCTACAGCTCACAGCTGCCTCCATGGCTCATCCTGTGGGCCTGGCAGAAACGCTTCACCTTGGCTCTTCCAGATTTTCTTCTGCCTCCCATGTGCGGGCACAGTCCAGAGTGCCCAGACATCAGGGGGAAGACCCTCTGGTGATCACCCCCCAGCCCCCCAGGAGCTTCCCTGTCTACATGGTCCCTTCAAACTGCTTTCTGCCACCTTCCAACAGAAGTCGTGTCAAGGCTTTTTTTCTGGGGCTGCCAGTGGTCCTGAGCCCCATGGAGCCAGCGCTCTGGGCTCTTTCTGGTTCCCTGGGGGCAGCGCCAGGAAGCAACAGACAGGGCCCCTCTGCTGGGGCAGCAATTCTCATCGCCCTCCTCCCTCCAAGAGATTGGGGAAATCCTGGGGTTTGGGAAGAAATCCTTGCCCAGTCATGAATCTTCTGGGATCTCTTGCTTCTTGCGGAGAATGTGGTTCTTCCTCTTTCTCTGCAAACTCCCCACATTCTTCTCATGGATTTATGCTTTGGGAAGCAAAGGCCTGGATGTCCCAGAGGCAGCTTCTGCTTTCTGCTGTGCAGCAATCCTCTTGTGAAGCAAGGATGTACAGAGACCAGGGACAGGGAAGGGAAAGCAGAAAATTCAGGAAGGAAAGGACTCCATGAGCTGGTGTTTTAAAATAGCAGCCAGGCACACCATTTGGTGGAAACATATGTGAACATGAGTGCCTGTGCCTGGGCTCGTGACTAAGGTCCCCGTGAAGCAAGAGGAGCTCAGACATGGGCTGGATTCTGCTGCACTGGCCCAGACCCTGGAGTGGGGACAGGACAGCACAGGTCCTTGCTTGCAAACTGGGAGCTGTATATGACAGCAAAGCAATGTGAAGCCACACTCGAACCAAGTGGAATGTCCACCACAAGCCTCAGTCTCAAGGTGCCCTGCAGAGAGGGGGCAGCAAAGTCCTGGGCAGTAGCCTGAGATTCAGAGGAGAAGGGAGGAGGTGGGGCTTGGGAAGTGGTCCCATGGTGGGACATGGATTTGCAGTACAGATGGAGGAGTTCACACCTGGTCTGAGGTCATAAGGAGCCATGAAAGGTTTCTGAGCAGAGGAGTGAGTGCTGAGAGAACTGGAGAGATCCTGAGTCCTCTTGAGTAATAGAGAGGAATAGATAATCACTGAGCTGGAAGGTTATCTAGAAGGCTTCTTGAAGGACTCATTCATTCATTCATTCACTCAACAAATACTTATCTCAAACCTTTCATGAGCCAGACACTATTGCACAATGATGAACAAAATAAACAAAGTGTCTTCACAGGTGTTGGGGGAGAGCATAAAAATTAACCAACATATAAGCATATCTACCAGACTCACCAACAGGCTCAGAAGAAAAATTGAGCAGAGTAAGGAGACTGAGAGCGAGAGATGCTCTTTCTGTTTGGGGGTCTAGCGTTAAAGAAACATTTATTCATGATACCAGTTAAATAAGGTGACTTTATTCAGAGATGTGGCTGCTAAAAGGGGTTTTGTAGTAGGAGAGAGAGATCGGGCTCAATGCCAAATGCAACAAGGAAAAGTGGAGATTTATGAGGAGGGTGAGGGTCAGTGGATGGAAAATTGCTGAGAGGAAATGTCAGGGGTGAGGGGGATCTGGCTAAACTAACCTAGTTGGGGATTCTTGTTGCAGGCAGGCCAGGGTGGTCAGACATCACTGTGGAGTGGGGTGGGGGATGATGGAAGAGGAGGAATCCGATCAGAAAAGAAGGGTGATCAGATATCGAGCATGGGGGTTTCTGGTTAAACTGCCTTTGCGGGATTCTGGCTAAAACTGGATAATGCGGAGATGAATACGGAAATCCAGAAGTTGAGGTCTAATGGGGAGGATAATGCAGAAAAGCCTGAGTAGAATCTGGTTAAAGAGAGAATCTTGGTCTGTTCCCCCTCTTGCTCAAGTATGGGTGGTCCTGGAGTAAAGAATGAAGAGAATGTGGGGTTGTGTTATGTGGAAGAAAGCATGGGCTTCGGACAGCTAAAATGGATAAGGGGCTCATTCCAGGCTGGAGAAATGGCTTGAGCCAAGCTTCTGGGGCGGGGGTGGGGGGTGGGGGTTCACAAGAGCTGCAATCTGCCAGTCTGGCTGACACTGTGGGTCTGTGGGGTGAGTTTTGAGTACTGAGGCTGGGAGGGAGGTGGTGTCATTTGGGACAAGATAGTTAAAGGCCAGGCTGGGGGCTTCAGTTTTGCATTCTGAGGCACAGAGGTTACTGAGCAGGAGGAAAGGGATGGAATGAAAGGTCCTTGGGTCCCTGCAGAATGCTACCTTTCAAAACTATGGTGGGGGTGGTCAGGGCGGGAGCCTGGAGCCCACTGATCACACTCAGAGGCCCCCTCCTCTGCAATTACAAGCCCAGTCTCAGGGCAGGGCCAGATCAGAAGAGGATCTTCTCCATATCAAAGGGGAGATTAGCCCAGAGCCCTAACAATGTTACACGTGCTGCCCTTGCTCAGTGGTGACGCCTCTGAGACTGTCAGCTTTATATCTGCTTCTTTTTATCAATACGGGCAAATAATTCTCTAGACATTTATCATTTTAAACTGTCACAGTCCAGTGCCTTTCCCGAGGACCAAAATCAATACTGATCTTGGTTTGAATACTTTTCTGACAAGGCTCCTATTTGTAGATTCACAAGTAGAACTAATGTGTGTTAAAGCTATTCAGTTTGGCATTTTGCAGCTCCATTGACACATTAAATATAGGCGTTCACCACGACGATTAACCTTACAACTATTAAGTAATAAAAATCCTGCATACATATTTATTAGCTGAACATCCTACTCCCTGTGTGATGCCTTCCCCAATGAGAGGGAAACCAGAGGAGGTGGAGGCAGTTGCCAAGAGGTGAGATGCCGCTTTGGGAAGGCTGTCAGGAGGGACTCAGGGATCTCCAGGCTTTGGTGAAAGAAGAGGAGCTGCTTTGCCAATGAAGGCTGGATGGATCCGGATCGGACAAGGAGCTGGGATTGGCAGGAGCGGAGTTGAGGTGTTCTGGGAGAGTGGATCCAGTGGTGGCCCTGGGATAAGAACGCAGACTTCCTAATTTCTGATGCCTCTGAGGAAATGCCATTTCTCTTCTTGGGCCTTAGTTTTCTCATCTGTATATTGGGGTTGGACTAGAATTGATGCCTCCTGACCTTCTGGTAATTAATGTCATTGTGCACATAGAGAAGAACAAACTTGGTACAGCATACTAGGGTCAATAGGCAAGGCTGTTTACAGCTAGGAAAGGTCAGTGTGGGGGCTAAGGATGCCCCAGGGATGCTCTGGCCATCAAAAGGGTAAGGAGGTAGGCGTTCTAAGCCAGCTGGTAACCTGCTCACCCTTGGCACCAGCAGGGACTGTCAAGCAGATAAGCCAGGTGTTCCTGTTAGTGTGATGCCTGGTTACTCTGCCTCCCAGCTCATGGATGGGCATGCCAGCTTCCCGGATGCTGTCTCCTGAGCCGGCATTAAGAAAGGTCCTCAGTACCTGCCTGTGACCTGGCACATTAGTGCGTGGACCCCAGCATCCTGGATTTGGGTTCAGGCACAGGGAGGGTGGATATCTATGATGTCTATTGCCATGCTGGCTGTTGGCACTTTCGTTCTTCCTGGTACTAGGAATTTGCTTATCCCCCTGAGCAAGGGGCTTCACTCCTGGGGCAGGCAGGAGTTCCAGAATTGGCGCTTACAAATTCAAATACCCTTGCTAGCTCCTGGGTCACTTATGTGTCCTCACCATTCAGCAATATTCACAAGTTTTGGCCCAGGGGGAAGGGGCAGAGATCCAAGGAGGCTGCCTGGAAGAAGGGACCTCTGCTGTGAGACTCACTTGGCAAGCTGAGATTGGTCAGCCCATGAGGAAAGGCCAGCAGAAAGAGCATCCCTTTCTGACCTCCACAGCTGTGTCTGTGGCTGAGTAGAGCAGGGACGCCCCAGGAGGCAACCTTCTCAGCTAGCGTGGTGCCCTCCTTCTAGTCTTGGCTCACAGTCAGACCTTCTCAGTGATCTGAGGTCTGGCTCAGCTTTCCTGGCTCCTTCTGCATTTTTCTCTCACGAGGAGGGGGTCTCCCTGATAAATCCCCGGGCATGTTGAACCCCACTGCCCACTGCAGTTCGCGTTCCATTCTGCAAGGTCCGGGTGAATACAAACAAGCCGGAAATGGTTCGGAAATGGAGGGTTCTTTTCAGTTTCAGGGAAAAGTGTGAGCATGGAGATGCCATCTCCATTCTACAGAAGAGGGACAAATGCTCAGCGAAGTTCTTTTCCAGCTGCAAGTTGGAGTGTGGACACGGAGCGCGTCGACGGCTGTTGAAGGGGTCAGGTGAGGAGCAAGCCCTTGCTGGGAACCCTAGCGCACACTGGTTTCCTCGAAACCCTCTGCGTGGATCAAAGGGTAAGTGCTCTCCTCTCCGTGAACGTTCCAGGAGATCCGGCTGGGAGATATTAAGTGTTTCGGCCGAGGGCACTGGGGCTCAGGGCCCGAGATTCAAACCCAGGTGTCTCTGACCACGAAGGGTATCTCAGTTTCCTCTAAGCTATGTCTACCGAGTCCACGTGCTGATGGACCACCAACGTCTCTCACCTCCTGCGGTCTCTGGGGAGGATGCTTCCACCCAGACTCTGGTTGCAATCCCAGTAGATGCCGGCCTGGGATGTGAAGGTTTTTAGAAGAGAAGATCCCAAAGACTCCGCATAAGGACGCAGCTAGGAGGCTGAGGGACCTGCGGGTGTTTCATAGCACCATGGTTTCCCTCTAGAGTCTGCCTCACTGTCCTCCCCGCTCTCGGGGTGCATTGGCTTTCTCTGGACCCCCAAAGGGAAAAGTACGGAGGCCTGAGTTCATGGCGTGCTTTTACCACTGCCGGCAGCCAGGCTGATGTGTGACCCGGACACTGTCTGGGATTCTCCGAATCTGAGACCTGTCATTGGAGGAAGGCCCCTAGCTGGAGGTGGGGCCACGGAGAAGGGCGGTCAGGACCGCAGGAGGAACCGGTTCTACTTTCTCAGAAGGAGGGGACGGGGAACAGAAAGAAGGCTGTGTGGCTTTTCCCAGGGGAGGGGGCTGGGGGAGCTGGGATTACTCCTTTCTGCGCTTGGGGGTCTCTGGCCACGAAGGATGGGTCTTACTTGCTGCTGTCAGTTGGTGTATGCTAAAGTGTTCTTGGTTTTTCTCTGTTTCTATTTTCTATCTTGACAGAAAAATTGTGATTTTCACACTGTCATGAAACCAATAGGTCCCTGACATATGTTTTTGTAATCTGTGTAGCTGATTTCCCCGTGCTTCTGACAGTTCTATTACATCTCTGACAGTTTTATAAAATTTTTCCTCTGGGAAGTTGAAGGGGGTTTGTGCCTCCCCCACCTTCAATTCCCCGATCCCCCATGCTAACTTGTATTTGGAGATGAAAGAACAGGAAGGAAGCTTTTCTTGTTCCTGCCCCACCATGTGAGCTGCCAGCTGGGTGGGAGGAGGGTGGTGTACACAATCTACAGACACAGTGAGGGAGCCCTGAATGCTGGAGAGTGGAGAGAACCACGGGGTCAGACCCTGGACACTCAGGAATCTGCAGGGGTCAAGGTGCTTCATCCATGGGCTCCAGATTGGGCTGCTTCCCTTTGAGCATCCATCTTCACCCTTTGTGAGCCTCAGAGAAGCATACTCAGGGAGGGACAAGGGCTACACTGCTTTATGCTGATCCCTGTTGAAATACAGGCATGACAATGATGGGCATGGGCAGCAGCACGTTTGTGCGTGTGTAAGTTCAAGGTTTCACACCCATGCACATCCACCCCTCCTAAGACACTGCACCAGGCCCCAGGGTGATGGAGCCACGGCCTCTGAGCTTAAGATCTCCCCAGGGTGTATTTGGGCACATATGACCTGCACTGTGGCCCCATCCCTGCGTTGGGTGAGCTCCCACTGAGAACACATGTGCTGGGGCGTGCAGGAGTGAAATGCTGGGGGCATGTTTTCATTGAACTCAGCTGGTGTCCAGGGGCACCGACTGTCTTCAGAACAATGGAGGAGAGTCCTGCTGAGCCATGGAGTAAGGGGACACTGGTGGGAAGGAGGATGGGGGCCAGTGTCACCTTGCTGTGAGCATTGCTTGCCCAAGGAGGTTGTGGCCTGGTCATTCTGGCCCTGTCATCGTCTTGCCTGGTGACCTTAGGCAAATTGTCTGTAATCTCAAGACCCAGACAAAAGAGGAGGCACTCAACATTCTCCATGAAGCATATAGAAGGTGGCCCTGAGACCTCCAAATAGCACCCCAAGCACTGTGAAAGCCTTCACTACATCTCAGCCTGTTCTCAAGGCATTATTTGTGGCCTCTCAATCGACTTAGCCACTCTGATTTTCCTGTCTATGGGAAACGAGGTGTTGCCATGGCAACTGCCACATTACACGGTTCTGTACTGGCGATGCCTCTGAGATACAGAGCAGCTTCTCAAAGAGATACACTTTTCAACATGTCATGTAGAATTCTGTACTTGTTAGGGAAAATCGCATTTCCAGCAAAATGACATGCTTCTCCTGGGCTTGCAGACGTGCGGCTCACGCCTTTCTTAAACAAAGACTTTCATTCATTGCCTCTCTCCTGCCTCTCTGGCCTGCCACTGGCTACCCACCCCTCCCAAGTCCCAATCTCCTTTACATAAAATGTGAAGCTGGAGACCAGGAGCTGCGTGGAGAGGAGGGCTCAGCTGGCCAGGGTGGAAGTGCACAGAACTGGCTTTTCTCTACAGCAGAGGGGCTGGGAGGGAGGTCAGGGGTGGGTACCTTGGCCTCTGACTGAGGAGTCAGCCAGCTGGGAGGGTGGCTGGTCTGTCCTCGGATGTCCCTTGGCTTGTTTCCCAGTCACTGACCTGATTTCTCAGGGTGGATTTAGAAATAAGGATCATGGATGTTCCAGCCCTCCTCCTTGGTTAGTGCTACCAAAGGGCCTCAGTGAGGGGTTGGTGTCCCCTTTGGGTCTGACACGCACCCCATGTGTTCAGCAGAATTGCCGGCTTCTTCCTGTGTAACACTGCTCTGGGCATTGCAGGGGAGCTAGTGCGTGAAGATGGGCAGTTCATTGGAGACCATACCTGGCCTCAGCCCTGGCATCCTTGGAGTCACCTTGGGTCCTACTTGTCACCTTGTGCTACTTGCCTCTCTTTGCATCAGATTTGCCATCTGTCCCACTGAGCAGGTCAGGCTGGATTGTCTTGGAAGATCCTGCTCTAAGAGTCTGTCCCTTACACTCTGGTGGGGTTTCCAGACACCACCTCTCCTTGGAGTCACTCTTAGAAGTTCCGGAGCCCCTCTCCCAGATACCTTGACTAATACAGTGGTGGCCTGGATATTGCAGGTAAGTCTGTGCTGATATGAGGATGAACCTCTACAAGGACCTGCTGTGGGTTGGCATTGGACATCAGAGCAATTAAGAATTAGCAGGGTTTGCGTCTGACACAGAGAAACCAGTCTTCTCCCTGGTCGAGGAGAGCAACCTTACATGAGGAATTTAGGATCCTCTTGCCTTTAAACCAGTGATGTTTGAAGTATGGTCTGGTTACAGAGATCCGTGCTGCTCCGCACAGCGTTGATGGTTCACAGAGGAAGGAGCTTGCACCAGTATGTAAAACAAACACAACAGAAAGCACATGTGTATAAAATACTTGTGGCAGGACTTTCTCAATGAGGGAAGCAGTGCATTGACTTAGGTTCTAGTGCAAGGTGGCAATCTTGCTGCAGACAAGCCCTCTGAGTAGCACTGCTTGACAGCATCCCTCAGCTGCCTCCCAGCCTGAGATGGGACCTGCCCCTGTGCTGCTTCAAGCCAATATCAGCTGATTCTTGGCCTCCAGGAGCCTCCCAGTGAGTCTCCTGCCTCCAGATTTACCCTCCTCCAACCCAGTGCATTCTCCACCCTGGAACTAGAAAGAGTTTTCCAAAATGCAATCTTGGTCATGTCACTTTCCTGTCAAATACTTCCCAGTGGGCCTCCATCATCCTTAGAGTCAAGCCCAAGTTCCTCCACATAGGAAAAGACTCCCACACAGCTTGGTCCCTGGCTGCCTCTCCATCTTGCTTTTATCATCGAGTGATGGGATTGCTTTCAGCTCTCCAAATGTACCAAGGTTCTCTTGCTTCTTGGCCCTTGCCCCAGCTGTTGTTCCTGTCTGGAGCCTTCTTCTCCCTTCCTTTGGCCAAGTCCTCTTCCTTCTTCATCAGAGAAGGATCTCTGAGCTCCTTCTCATCCGTGTCAGCCAATCACCTGGATTAATTAGTTGGCATCAGCTGGATGGAAGGGACTGCTTATTGTTCTCAGATATCCTTCTTTTCTTCTTCATCAGTGGAATCTCTCATTTAGGTTAAGCTGATAGTAAGCAGAATAAACATGGTCCCCAACCTCAGATGCAAGCATGTTGCTAAATTCCAGCCCACGGGATATAAACAGCAGAGCTTCTGGAAAGTGTTTTTAAAGGATAGGTGCATCCTCCTTCCACCTCTCCTCTACTTCACTGCTAGCTGGAATGCAAATGTGATGCCCAGAGCTTGGGCAGCTATCTTTGATCCACATGAGTGGTAGTCACAGGCTAAGAATGTCAGGGGGAACAAGAGAAAAGACGCTTGGCTCTTTAATGACTTACATGCTTCCCTGTCACTCTGGACTGCTTACCTTCAGATTTCTTTTATATGAAAGAGAAGTAAGCTTCTGTCTTGCGTAAGTCACTGTCACTGTGGGGCTTTCTGTTACTCACAGTCAGAGCTCATTCTAAGCGATGCACGTGCAAGTAACTGAATACCTGAAAGCAAGAAGACGTTTTAATTACCTCCTTGAACCAATCTGAAAAGAGAAGGTTCCACAGCTTCCTCCATGGTTGATGGTTGCTTCCGCAGCCTGGATCACTGTCTCTATGATTCTCCTGGTCACAGGGCGGGCTCAGCAGCTCCAAACATGTCCTTACACAGCAGCAATATTCCAGGCAGAAGGATGAAGATGGGTTAATAGGCGATAGGGATGCTCCTCACACAGCTGTCCTGATACCTTGGGAAAAACCCTTCCCAGAAGCAGCCAAACTGATTTCCCTTGGTATCTCATTGGCTAGACCCTAGCTGTAAGGGATGCTGGGATGAGGAGCCTGGATTTTCCGCCTCTGTAGTGAGAGGCAGGTGAAGGTGAGTTGGAAATGGCTGGTGGCTGGACAACCCGCGGTGTCTTCCGCATGGCCCTCTAGGCACTGCTCTTCTGATACTGGGCTCCATCATCTGTTGGCTTCTCTCTGAAGCAGGAGCTTTGTGAAGACAGTGAGTGGTTCTGGGAGACAGTGCAGCAAGAGCTGTTAGGATGGCAGTGTCTGGAACCCAACCCCTGGGTTAAAATTTTGTCTCTTCTCTTCTGCTGTGGCTTAATTAGCATCTTTGCACTCCATTGTTAGAAAGGGGATAAGAATTCTTATCTGCCTCAGAAGGTTGTTTGTGGATTGAATGAGTTCCTGTGTGTGGAATGCCTAGAATGCTAGTTCTCAAATGTGGCTGTGCACGGGAATCATGCAGTCAGTTTAAAAAACTTAATGATTCCTGGGCACCTGCAGAGACTCAACTCTAACTGGTCTGGGGTGTGGCTTGGGCACTGGGATTTTAAAAAGCCCTCTAGTTGATTTGTAAAAATTATTGATTTAATATCTGGCTGTGCTGGGTCTTTGCTGCTGCTTGGGCTTTTCTCTAGTTGCGACAGGCAGGGGTTACTCTCTAGTTGCCATGCGTGGGCTTCTCGTTACAGTGGCTTGTCCTGTTTCAGAGCACGGGCTGCAGGGTGCCAGAGCTTCAGTGGTGTTGGCCCCCCGGGTTCAGGAGCACAGGCTCAATAGTTGTGACACACGGGCTTAGTTGCTCTGAGGCATCTGGAATCTTCCCAAACTCTTCTGCACAGGGACTGAACCCGTGCATTGGCAGGTGGATTCTTTACCTCTGAGCCACCAGGGAAGCCCTCTCTAGTTGATTTTAATGTACAGCCAGGAACAGTGCCTGACACCGGGTGTCAAGTCGCTTCAGTGGTGTCTGACTCTTTGTGACTTCATGGACTGTAGCCCACCAGGCTCCTCTGTCCATGGGGATTCTCCAGGCGAGAATACTGGAATGGGTTGCCATGCCCTTCTCCAGGGGATCTTCCTGACCCAGGGATTGAACCTGCATCTTATGTCTCCTGCATTGGCAGTCAGGTTTTTTACCACTAGCGCCATCTGGGAAGCCACTGACACAGGGTAACTTCTAATAAATATTACCTCTGCTTGCTTTGTTTATCATTGTGACTCTAGTCCCTAGTCTGAGGCCCGGCCCATAGCAGGCCCTCACTAATTGTTTGTTAAATGAATGAATGAAAGTTTGGGGGCAAGAAGAGGTAGTCTAGGTCATTCGGTCCAGCCCTCTGGCACTGCGATGTTTACTCTTTCATTTGGTCCGGCCTCACTTGTAACATCTCCTGAGGGTCCAGGGTCCCTTTCCTCCTTTTCTTCCTTAGGCCCCTAAGGCTCCTCTCTCATCCACAGTCTATAAAGGAAGTTGCAGAGCCCATACAGCAGCTTTGTGCCTGGGATGCCTGGTCCTCCCACCCCTCATCTGGCCACCACCTTTGGTCACAGCTGTGGTGCCCCTGGGGAAGTGCCATGGGCCTTAACGGAGGAGCTGCCCTTTTCAGGGGTGCCATTCTGGCTGGGTGGGATGGATTTCTGCTGTAAACATGGCCCATCTGGGAGAAGCCCAGGTGCCATGTTTTGAACAGCTCTGAAACTTAAAGCTCAGAAGGCTTTGAAATGCAAATATTTTGAAGGAAACATAAGGTAAACATGAGTGCTTATTTCCCCCTGATGAAAACAATATGCTGTTTGCTCTGAAATGTAAATAGGGCCTCGATAGCTTTTAAAGAAAGCCATGTCTCCTATTTTTAGGTCCAAGGTAGTATCATTCCTAAAAATACATGCATCCGGCAGCCTTCCCAGCCCACCTGAATCCACACTTCCTTTTTGGTCATGGATGCCCTTCATTCCAGGCATCGCTATCTTTTCCCATAACTCTTCTAAATCACCTCCCCTCCCCCGCATCTGGAATGCCACACTCCCCCTCTTCAACCCTCATCTAATTTTTCCAGTACTCTCTGAGTGCTTGGGAGTTCCTTTTGGATAGAATTCGGTGGGGTGGGGGTGGGGGCGGGTAGAAATCTGTAGCCAAAGGCATTTTACTGACTTGAAAGAGATTTTATGGTGCATTGAGTTCTAATCAACTTTAATAAGTATTTAATGCAGGAAGAAGACTTTGCCCCCAGCCCCGAGGCTGCTGTGCACGCGCTCACAGCCCCCTGTTGGCCACGAGAGAAAGGACCTTCACTGGGGCACCATGGTTTGGGTGGGCGCGGCCAGTGACAGCTGCAGAGAAAGGAATAATTAGCGATTTCAAGCCCTGATAATGAGTAGCTCCATGATCCTTCTTGGAGCCATTAGGAACATCTATCTTATTAATGATCCCTCCAGACAGCCACAGGCCCAGGCACCCGGCTCCTCTCCAGTGGGGCTCTTGCATCTCATCTGTCTACTGAAGAGCAGAGATGGGAGGTGGCCGTTTTTCATCCCTCTTAGTAGGGGGATGGGGGCTTTCTGGGCTGGCAGCACCCCAGGGGCTGATCTGGAGAACCCCCACCCATGCTCTTGATCCATTCGTACCAAGCACTCCTGCTCCGCCCAGCAGAGGAAAACAGTGAGCACACCCTTTGTTGGGCGCCCCCCCTGAGCCATGTGTGCCAGGAGTTGCCTTTACCTGCAGTGTTCTCTGTTCTTCCCTCCCTCCCACTCGCCTGGGAAGCGCTATCATCATCAGATTTGTGCAGACACCTGCTAAAGTTCCAGGATCTTATCCAAATTCATACAGCCAGTAAGGGCCAGTGCCAGGACTGGAATTTCTGTCTTTTTAATGGGTCTTCCTGCTGCCCCATACTGCCCTGAGAATGAATTCAAGGAAATAGCAACTCTTCCTGGCTGGTTTTTCTCAAAGACAATGCCCAAGCCAAGAGTTGCAGTCTTACTGTCCATTGGCCTCATGTGATTCACAGCTAGAAATCTGTTTTGACCCTTAATAATTATGAAATACTGATATAAAATTTCAGATTTACTGATAAATTGAAGAAACTGGACACAATAAGTTCGTCATCCTGGCTAGTTCTCAGGGACACCTGCTTTTCTTAGATGATTTGCCACAGGCCTTACCCCTCTGTATTGCCCCAGGATTTGCCTAATATGCTAACTTACATTATCTGTCTGTCACCGTAAGTGTTCGAGTTTGAGTGAGTCACTTAGATTTGTGGTTTTCAAACTTTAGTTTATCAGCAGATCCTTTCCTTCCAACTATAAAGCAGGAAATAGGAAATCTCAGAGTTAAGGTTGGTGTGGACCTCAAATTCCACCCTCTTGGGCTCTACCTCCCATCCCAGTTGTCCCTTAAAATTTGTGGAAACCCCATAAATGGGGGTTTCCATGGAGAAATGGTTTGCAAATGGTTTTCGTAAAGAACAAATTAGTGGCAACATCCTATGGATCCAAGAAATTCAACAGAAGATGCTCTTCCTGGAACCCACACCTTGAAGGTCAAAACCAGCAGAGTTTGCGAAGGCTTTAGAGGCTACAGAGTAAGCCTAGAGGGGCCAACTGACTTTGAGCATGTGCACATAGAAAACCAGTATCTGAGGCAGGGCTTAAGCCTGTGGTTGGCATCTTCTCATTACTCCTATGTTCTTTTTTTCCCCCGAAGAACCCAAAATGTGAAGCTTCTGATCTATGTCCACATCTCTAGCACCCTGAGCCCAGCCTTACTCCAACCTTCTATCTCCCATCCCGAAATCACACACTTTTTGGAAGTTGGAGACTGACTGACCAGGCAAACCGAGCTTGTTGCTGTGGGCGGTGACTCCTAAGCTGTGGTTTGGCCCATGTTTGGAGCATCTTTAAAATGTGGAGCATCTTCTGGGCATGTTTATATGCCTGGGGGTAATTGAAAAATTACTTTCATGTGAAATGTGTGCACATAGGCATATAAAACAGAAAATGTAGCATTAACCAGAGTCTTCACAATAAAAGATGAGCCTCGAACCCTTTTAATTTGGGGGTTATAATGTTGACTTGGATAACATCTCCTGGTGTTCTAGGTCAGGGGTCATCAAACTTTTTCTATAAAGGAAGAGGTAACTATTCTAGGCTCAGAAGACTGTATAGTCTTTGTTGTAAGTGCTCAACTCTGCTATTGTAACTCAAAAGCATCTGTAGACAACGTGGAAGGGAATGGGCTTGGCTGTATTCCAATAAAACTTATAATTTCAGCTTGTACTAATTGCTGGAGGAGAAGGTAGGAGAGAAGGATCCAGTAGAAATTTGTTTATTTTCCTGGGCAGATTTTAAGTTTCAGGAGAGCAGGTATTCTGGTCACCATGTGCGGGAACTCAAAGTCAAGGCCTGTCAAGAGCATGGCCCAGTTTAGCCTTTCCTTATGTACAGGGTTCAGGAAGAAAGAAGGTGAGGAATCAGAGGTCAGGGTGGACATGTGGCGAGCAGCTTCCTCAGGTGGGGAGGACCCATCAGGTGCCTCAGGGCTGGGCAGGATGGGCCAGGTGAGGGCAGAGGGGAGGGCATATCAGGAAGCAGTGTCGAGTGGAGCATCAGCGGGTGATCCGTGAGAGTCAGGAGGTGGGGCTGAGTGCTGAGTCTGGTACCTGATCCTGGAGCACCTGGGGATCTGGATAGAGCCGGTGGCAGTGGGAGCCATGGTTATCCCTGAGCAGGAGAATGACGGGACGTGGGGAAATTTAGTCAGCCAAGCTGAGCAGGGCAAAGAAGGTAGAGTTGCTGTTTGTGGCAGCTGTTTACTGCAGGAAAGGGAACCCTCTCCGGGTGCACACCCTGGCCGTGGCGGGTAGAGAAGCCAATCACTTACCTTCCCACTCCCACTTACCAAGCAGCCCTTCAAGGCCAGAGAAATGGCCTACTTGAAAAACCCTGCAGCATCTGCAGGAGTCTAGTGGTGGGAGCAAGGAGAACAGAGACTTCTAGAGGCTGGAGGATGCTTGGGAGAAGGCGGATGGATGTCCTAGAGGCGGTGAGAAGAGGCTTTCTAGATTTCCTTGTTAGGGCTCCCACATGTGACTCCATGGAGCTGAACTGCACTAGGAGCTTTGCAGTCCATGTGGCTGACCCAGGATTTATGTTTCACTTCGGGTCTTCTGTTGCAGTTAATGAGGGAGGCAGCTGCTGGTAACATTCTTGCATGTGACCCATGAGAACCTGTTCTTGTCTAACAGATGAGGACATCAGGGTGGAGAGAAGTTAAGTGACCTGCCGTAGTTAGTAAGTGACAGAGTTCTGTTTGAAACTTAGTTCTTTGACTCTAGGTTCCACATATATCTTTTTCCCTGTTATCAGCTAATTCTGTTATCAGAGACTGGGAGATGGCAAGGGAAGGGAATGGCTTTTGCAAGTGACTCTCTAGAAATCTTTCTTCTGATTCAGCTTCTGGACTACAGTGGGCAACTATTGAGTCCTGCATCAGCATCTGCTCCCTATATTAGGGACCCTTCTCTTCTTGTGAACATTCTCCATCTTCTGGAAGTTTCTATTCTCTTTGCTCCCACCACTAGGCTCCTGTAGATGCTCCTATGTTTGTAGAGGACTCACTTTCTCTGGTGTTGGCATTGCACCCCAGGGCCTGTCGGAGTCCCTGCCTGAAATTTTTTAGGATGGAACTGGAAAGAAGTCTCCAGGGCAGGCACGTGGATGGTAACAGCCAGAAACACTCAGCTTTGGGGTTTTGAGTCATGTTTAGGAGAGAGAATGAAGCCTTGTGCAGAGAGAGGTCAAGGTGAGAGATGGAGAGAGAAGGTTCTGGTCCAGCTTGGGTTCCCGTTGTTCTGAGGTCCAGCTGGGTCAGTTGAGTCATCCGGCCTTCTTCTGAATTCTGTAAGAGTCAGTTCCAGTTCTGGCCTCGGCTGTCAGGTTGGTCTCTGTCTCTTACAGCATGAATCCTGAGTGACAGACAGCTTATGAGGGTGTATTTGCCATCGGACAGGCATGAAATATTTACAGGGCTCACCCTGCATGCCTGGCATTCCTCACAGCTGAAAGGGCATGGGCCCGGGAGCAGTGAAGCTCTGTTCAGAGGTTTGGGGTGCAGGCATGAGCCTTCTAGAGGATCAGTTAGCATGAACTTATCATAGACTCTCAGAGGTGTGAAGAGACCCCAGATGTCACCTAGCTCTATGTCTGGGGTTAGGCCCATGACCCTAAAAGCTGATTCTGATGCTAACATCTCTGTCTTTACCTTGGAGGGAGAAGATGGATATCCCCAGATCTCAGGGAAGGGACTTCCTGACCTCTGAGCCAGAGCAGGGTCAACTGACTCGGTGTTCATGGATAATCCCAAGTGCTGAGTACAGTGCCTGGCACACAGGAGACACTGTCACGTGTGCTGGATGCGTGAACCCGTGGGTCCTCTGAGCCTGCCCTTGGCTCAAAGCGTGGGGAAGGATGCCACTTCTCACAGGGCCCTAGCACTCTTGGCTTCAGCACTTTGTTACTTCCCAAAGCTTTCTCAGTTCCCTTTTCCCAAACCCCTCATCTGCACATGCACACAGACGCACACACACACACACACACACACACACACTCAGGAGGAGACACACAGGAGGAAGAGCAAGACCCCAAGTTTCAAGGGCAACTTCTCCCCACTACTGAGCAAGTCTATGGTACAAATGAAGTCTCTGTTGGTATCTTAATCCTGTCCTTTAGTTTGTCTGTCTGTTTATCTCTCCAGCAGTGAATGTACTCCATCCATCTCCAAACCCTGCTGCCGCTGCTGCTGCTGCTAAGTCACTTCAGTCGTGTCTGACCCTGTGCGACCCCATAGACGGCAGCCCATCAGGCTCCCCTGTCCCTGGGATTCTCCAGGCAAGAACACTGGAGTGGGTTGCCATTTCCTTCTCCAATGCATGAAAGTGAAAAGTGAAAGTGAAGTCACTCAGTCGTGTCCGACTCTTAGCGACCCCATGGACCACAGCATACCAGGATCCTCTGCCCATGGGATTTTCCAGGCACATACACGCAAAACTGATACTGTCTTCCAGGCTCTCGGCAAATGTTTGCTGAGTGAATGTGGAGTGAATGAGATTAAACGGATGCACTTATCTTTCTCTAGTCTCAGTGAGATGATTCGCTTTTAAAGAGCTCAGCAGCTCATAGGGGAGCCGGTAGCTCAGGAACCAGAATGAAGGATGGATCAAAGTGCTGAAATAGACGAAGAATTAGGGCACTGTGGGCACTCCAGGGAGGGACTCTACTTAGAGGCGGGGAGAGATTTCCCAGAAGGAAAAGTACATTTGTCCTGGGCTTGCAGGGGAGAATAGGAGTGCATCTGGTCCAGAAGTGGGTGTCTCTGTCAGGATGCTTTTAGAATTACAAGCGACAGAAAAAGATTTATTATGTTAAACAGTGGCAGTTCAGGCTTCAGGGCTGGTTGTTTCAGCATCTCCGTGGTGTCACGGGGGACTCAGGTTATCTGTCTCTCTCCACTCAGTCATCCACTGTCTTGGTTTCAGTTCACAGTCCAGAGATGGTTGTAAGCAACATTGGAGGCTGTGTATGTTCTTGTTCTGGTCTAGTGGGAGAGGGTGAAATCACTCTCCCAGGCATGGATTATAATTTAATTGGGGGCAGCTTCCGAGATGACACTGCCCTGGACCAGTGAGGCACCATGGCAATCCGCTGTGCTGATTGGCTTAGACTACTAGGACCTGCCTGGGGAGAATGAGCTCTGCCTCCCTTGAGCCACTGTAGTTTGTGAAAAGGACAGCATACCAGGACCGAATTGAGGCTAGGAGGAATGGGGGATGGGTAGGCAAAGAAGGAAGCCCAGAAGTGAGGTGGGGGAGGGGAATATCCTGAGTTGGGGGTTCTTTCTGGATGCCAAGTTGTGATCTTGAGAACAGGCATCGTGTGTCTGGGGTGGCAGGAGCCAGGTGGGCAGGGGCAGCTGGAGAGGGGGCTGAGTGGTAGCTGCTCGAAGATGGCAGAGTCTGACCTCCCTGGCCCCATGAACAGTGGGCTCTCTCCAGGAGGGTGGGCTTCTGTTAGCAGGAGAAGGAGAAACGGGAAGCATGCGGGGCAAGCCCACACCACCCCGCCCCCATTCACTCCATGATGCTATTCCTGGAACCACCATCTGTGCGGGGTTGGGTTCTGCCAGCTTGGCCAGGGAGGGGACCTGCATTTCCCAGAATCCCCTTCTCTGTGGGGTTCTGAGTTAGGGTTGGCCAAAAGTAGAATCATGTGAGAAGTGGAAGATGGAAGCACAGAAGAATTCATCCTTCTCAGCAGGTTGTGGTGCAGACACAATGAGAGACAGACCCAGTTGTGTCTAATAGGTGGCAGCTTTCAGTTCATTTGTCTGACTCCCAGCCTGGCCAGCGGGACTAAGTGGCCCCAAGTCCTTACCAAGTGCTGGACAGAAGATCTCCCAGAGTGGGCAACCTCTCTGTGAACTCCCCAGTTGGTGGTGAGACGCGCTGTGCTTTCTCCCTGATACCCACTTGTGCCAGTGCTTTGGGCTTCAGGAGCCTCCCTCGGTTCTTCTCCTGAATTTCTAGCTGTCCAGTCCCATCCATGACTGGGTAAGCTCCTCTGTGAATGGGGCTAAAATAGGACTTGTGGCTGAGTGTTAGAGGAGCAGGTGTGTTAACAAGGCAGTGCAGTGAGGACCACGCCCGGCACAGAGCAAGAGCCACAAATTGTGAGAGGTTGCTGGGAGCACCTACTTGCCCTGGTCCAGGCACCAGCCAGGTGTCTGCACAGGTGTTAATTCATTCCATCCCTCCATCAATCCTCTGAGAGTGGTACTGCAATTAACCCCACTTACAGAGTCACAAAGAGGCTATTAGGTTGGAACACATGAAATTGCTGCTTTTGTAGGTCAAACATTGTTCTGTATCAGCAAATGCATGTGGCTCCCAGCTAGTACGACTGCGGGCCTCACAGCTGGGCAACTGCCTGAGCTGTGTGGCCTGCACACTTACTGAGTGCCTACTGTGTTCTAGAGAGACTGAAGCTCTGCTACAGCGTTTTACAGCATCACGGTGGGGCTGCTCATGTTATACGTGCCGTGTGCCATGGAAGAGGGAGCCGTGGGCTATTTTTAACTTTTCCCCCCAAACCTTAGCTCACTCCTTTAGTGTCTAGCTTAGATACCTGCCTCCTCTGTGAAGCCCTCCCTGAATTCCCCACCAGAGGAGTTCATCTGTGTAAGGGTGCAGAGGCAGGAAAGGGCCCTGCTTATCCAGAGACAGTGGGAGTTTTGCATGGCTACAGTATAGAATGCACTATGGGACAGGCTGGAGAGGGAGTTGAGCGGTGGGAGATGGGCCTCAGAGGTGAGGCCAAGTGGTGAGGATGAGGTGCCAGGGCCAGCTCAGCTTACCCCTGAAGTAGCCCTGAGTCTGCTCTCTTTATCCACATCTCCTCATGGGCTTGAGGGTAGCCTGCTGCCTGCAGAGGGCACATCACAGGAGCCTGAAATGGCCCAGGAGATGGGAGAGTTTCTGAGCCTGGTTGGCATCATGGCAGGCACCTCCTGCCCATGTCCACAGGCCCTGGAAGAGTTACTGAGGCTCTAGGCCTCTGCTGTGGGAGTCTCAGGCAGCCAGACTCACTCTGCTTTCCTGACCCTGCACCCGCAGCTTTGTTCCATCAGCTGTTATCTCAGCCCTGACCTGATTCAGTTGCCCTTTTTCCTGTGGCCCTTTCAGGACACCCTTGCTGCCCTTTGCATGTCCTGCTCAGTCCTGTGTCTGTCCTATGCTCCTTGTCTGGGGTGGGGGAATTAGACAGCATGGATCAAAAGTGGGCTTTCCCTGGGGACTTGCCTACCATAGTCTGGGATTCCCCTTCCTTTGCTGTGTGCTTGAGAGCTCAGCCTCCAAGAGTAGGGTGCCTGGTAGGAATCCTGCTCTGCACCCAACCCCGACCACTTTCCGCTCTGTAAGGTGGGCTTACAGAGAGCACCTGCCTTAGAGGCAGTATGTGTTTATAAACATTTAACAGCTGGCTCCCCAAACATACTTCCAGTCAAACTTGGTTGGCACTTTTGTTTACAGCGATGAATAAGGTGAAAGTGAAACAGTGAAGTTCAGTCGCTCAGTCGTGTCTGACTCTTTGTGACCCCATGGACTGTAGCATACCAGGCCTCCCTGTCCATCACCAACTCCTGGAGTTTACCCAAACTCATGTCCATTGAGTCGGTGATGCCATCCAACTATCTCATCCTCTGTCATCCCCTTCTCCTCCCGCCTTTAGTCTTTCCCAGCATCAGGGTCTTTTCAAATGAGTCAGTTCTTCACATCAGGTGGCCAAAGTATTGGAGTTTCAGCTTCAGCATCAGTCCTTCCAGTGAACACTCAGGACTGATCTCCTTTAGGATGGACTGGTTGGATCTCCTTGCAGTCCAAGTGACTCTCAAAAGTCTTCTCCAACACCACAGTTCAAAAGCATCAATTCTTTGGCACTCAGCTTTCTTTATAGTCCAACTCTCACATCCATACATGACTACTGGAAAAACCATAGCTTTGACTAGAAGGACCTTTGTTGGCAAAGTAATGTCTCTGTTTTTTAATATGCTGTCTAGGTTGGTCATAACTTTTCTTCCAAGGAGCAACAAGCGTCTTTTAATTTCATGGCTGCAGTCACTATCCACAGTGATTTTGGAGCCCCAAAAATCAAGTCTGTCATTGTTTTCATTATTTCCCCATCTATTTGCCATGAAATGATGGGACCAGATGCCATGATCTTAGTTTTCTGAATGTTGAGTTTTAAGCCAACTTTTTCACTCTCCTCTTTCACTTTCATCAAGAGGCTTTTTAGTTCCTCTTCACTTTCTGCCATAATGGTGGTGTCATCTGCATATCTGAGGGTATTGATATTTCTCCCGGCATTCTTAATTCCAACTTGTGCTTCTTCCAGCCCGGCGTGTCTCATGATGTGTTCTGCATAGAAGTTAAATAAGCAGGGTGACAATATAAAGCCTTGATGTATTCCTTTCCCAATTTGGAACCAGTCTGTTGTTCCATGTTCAGTTTTAACTGTTGCTTCCTTACCTGCACACAGATTTCTCAGGAGACAGGTCAGGTAGTCTGGTATTCCCATCTCTTTCAGAATTTTCCACAGTTTGTTGTGATCCACTCAGTCAAGGCTTTAGAGTAGTCAATAGAGGAGAAATAGATGTTTTTCTGGAACTCTCTTGCTTTATCGATGATCCAACAGATGTTGGCAATTTGATCTCTGGTTCCTCTGCCTTTTCTAAATCCAGCTTGAACATCTGGAAGTTCACAGTTCAAATGGCACCCCACTCCAGTACTCTTGCCTGGAAAATCCCATGGATGGAGGAGCCTGATAGGCTGCAGTCCATGGGGTCGCTAAGAGTCAGACATGACTGAGCGACTTCACTTTCACTTTTCACTTTCATGCATTGGAGAAGGAAATGGCAACCCACTCCAGTGTTCTTGCCTGGAGAATCCCTGGGATGGGGGAGCCTGGTGGGCTGCCATCTATGGGGTCGCACAGAGTCGGACATGACTGAAGCGACTTAGCAGCAGCAGCAGCAAATAACAGGGAGAGAACACAGTCCCACCCATCAACAGAAAATTGGATTAAAGATTTACTGAGCATGCCCCACCCCACCCCATCAGAATAAGACCCAGTTCCCCCTCAGTCAGTCTCTCCCATCAGGAAGCTTCCATAAGCCTCTTATCCTTCTCCATAAAAAGGCAGACTGAAAGCCACAGTCACAGAAAACTAACCAAACAGATCACATGGACCACAGCCTTGTCTAACTCAGTGAAGCTATGAGCCATGCTGTGTAGGGCCACCCAAGATGGACAGGTCATGGTGGAGAGTTCTGATAAAATGTGGTCCACTGGAGAAGGGAATGGCAAACCACTTCAGTATTCTTGCCTTGAGAGCCCCATGAACAGTATGAAAAGGCAAAAAGATAGGACACTGAAAGATGAACTCCCCAGGTTGGAAGGTGTCCAATATGCTACTGGAGATCAGTGGAGAAATAATGCCAGAAAGAATGAAGACATGGAGCCAAAGCAAAAACAACACCCAGTTGTGGATGTGACTGGTGATAGAAGCAAAGTCCAATTCTATAAAGAGCAATATTGCATAGGAACCTGGAATGTTAGGTCCATGAATCAAGGCAAATTGGAAGTGGTCAAACAGGAGATGGCAAGAGTTGACATTCTAGCAATCAGCGAACTAAAATGGACTGGAATGGGTGAATTTAACTCAGATGACCATTCTGAGTTAAATCTATATCTACTACTGTGGGCAAGAATCCCTTAGAAGAAATGGAGTAGCCATCATAGTCAACAAAAGAGTCTGAAATGCAGTACTTGGATGCAATCTCAAAAATGACAGAATGATCTCTGTTTCCAAGGCAAACCATTCAATATCACAGTAATCTAAGTCTATGCCTCAACCAATAATGCTAAAGAAGCTGAAGTTGAATGATCCCATGAAGACCCACAAGACCTTCTAGAACTAACACCCAAAAAAGATGTCCTTTTCATTATAGGGGACTGGAATGCAAAATTAGGAAGTCAAGAAATACCTGGAGTAACAGACAAATTTGGCCTTGGAGTACAGAATGAAGCAGGGCAAAGGCTAATAGAGTTTTGCCAAGAGAACACACTGGTCATAGCAAACACCATTTTCCAACAACACAAGAGAAGACTCTACACATGGACATCACCAGATGGTCAACACCAAAATCAGATTGATTATATTCTTTGCAGCCAAAGATGGAGAAGCTCAGCAAAAACAAGACTGGGAGCTGACTGTGGCTCAGATCATGAACTCCTTATTGCAAATTCAGACTGAAATTGAAGAAAGTAGGGAAAACCACTAGACCATTCAGGTATGACCTAAATCAAATCCCTTTTGATTATACAGTGGAAGTGAGAAATAGATTCAAGGGATTGATAGACAGAGTGACAGATCTCATTGATAGATCTGATAGCCTGAAGAACTATGGACAGAGGTTCGTGACATTGTACAGGAGGCAGGGATCAAGACCATCCCCAAGAAAAAGAAATGCAAAAAGGCAAAATGGTTGTCTGAGGAGGCCTTACAAATAGCTGTGAAACTGTGAAAGGTATATACAAGCTTCACTCATTCCTCAGATACCTGAGGGACCTCTGTGCTGAATCGGATGACCCTTTTTGAATATAGAAAAGTATTTTCTCTTTTTGTTGGGTGCTGCAACAGCTGCAGACTCAGGCACACCTCTAAGTTTCATTTGCATGATTAATATTTTCTCTATCACTTTCTTAAGTCTAGGAAATTAACAAGAACAAAAAAATAATCAAGTCCTGATTTGCAGCCTTCGATGATTTCCATGTGACATCATTAAAAGCAGAATTAGGAAGATAGACTTGATAGCTACCATCATATACTATCTCCAACCCACAGATGTAATAGATGTGAATAACCTCAAAGAGCATAGATAACAATAAAATTTAGTAAGATAATTGGGAAGTGATGGGTTTTGAATTTATGTAACTTACTTTTAAAGTAATAGCTATACTTAATATTCTTCCTGTAGAATCCCTGGACACGTAACAGGTGGCTGTTATGTTGAGTTAGCCCTGGTATGCCATCCTGGGGTTATTGTAGGAAATAAGTAATAATATATTGAAAATGCTCAGAATACCCTGGGACACTCCTGTCCTTAGACTTGGACAGGCCTGGCTCCTGCCCAGGCCCCCCACTCCACAGGGCCTTCCTTACAGTTTTCAGAAAGTGTCCACTCCAGTGTTCTTGTCTGGAGAATCCCAGGGACGAGGAGAGCTTGGTGGGCTGCCGTATATGGGGTCGTATAGAGTCAGACATGACTGAAGCGACTTAGCAACTTAGCAGCAGCAGTGAGTGTAGATGGAGAAGGCATTGACAACCCACTCCAGTACTCTTGCCTGGAAAATCCCATAGGCGGAGGAGCCTGGTAGGCTGCAGTCCACGGGGTCGCAAAGAGTCGGACACGACGGAGCGACTTCACTTTCACTTTTCACTTTCATGCATTGGAGAAGGAAATGGCAACCCACTCCAGTGTTCTTGCCTGGAGAATCCCAGGGACAGGGGAGCTTGGTGGGCTGCCGTCTATGGGGTCGCACAGAGTCAGACATGACTGAAGCGACTTAGCAACTTAGCAACAGTGACCTTGGTTCCAAGTGCTCTACTCGGGACTCATCACATTTCAGGTGGGTCGGGTCAGCTGCAGGACTCAGGCCTATGAGGCTGACCAGGGCCCAATTCAGGGAGGGCCATCTGTCAAGTGGATTATCTACGTTGACCAGCATGGTAATTGTTTTCTATTTTAATTTTTAATAGTCATGTTATTAAAATATAGTTCATATGCCATATAGTCACCCATTTAAAATATTTAATTCAGTGGTTTTCAGTATGAATTTCAGAGTTGTTCAACCATCACTAGAATAAATTTTGGGACATATTCATCATCCCAAGTGAACTCCTGTACCCTCCAGCCATCACTCTCCAATCTCCCCTACCTCCCCCAGCCCTAAGCAACCACTCGCCTACATTCTGTGTCTATATGTTCCCTGTGCTGGACATTTCATATGAATGAATCATATAACATGGGGTCTTTTGTAACTGACTTACCACTTAGCTTAGTGTTTTCAAGGTTCATCCATGTGACAGCATATATCAGTACTCTATTTTTTGATGACTAAATAATATTCCACTGGGGGTAAACGTCACAGTCTTTGTTTATCTGTTCTTCCATAGATGGACCTTTGGACTGTTTTCATCTTTCTGTGAACATTGGTATACATGTTTTTGTACATATATTTTTATTTCTCTTGTGTATATACCTAAGAGTGGAATTGTTGGGTCATATGATAACTCTGTTTAATTGTTTGAGAAACTGTCAGACTCTTTTCCTAAGTGGATATTTGGAAAATGTCACATTTTCCTTTCCTGCCTATAGTGTATTAGAGTTCTAATTTTCTTTTTTTTTTTAATTTATTTTTTTTATTGAAGGATAATTGCTTTACAGAATTTTGTTGTTTTCTGTCAAACCTCAACATGAATCAGCCATAGGTATACATATATCCCCTCCCTTAAGAACCTCCCTCCCATCTCCCATCCCATCCCACCCCTCAAGATTGAAACAGAGTCCCTGTTTGAGTTTCCTGAGGCAAACAGCAAATTCCTGTTGGCTATCTATTTTACATATGGTAATGTAATGTAATTTTCTGCATACTCACCAACACTTGTTATTTTCTGACTTTTTTAATCCAGCCAGCCTAGTGGGTATGAAGATCTGTCTCACTGTGGTTTTGATCTACATTTCTCTAATGGCTAATGTTATTGACTATCTCTTCATACGTTTGTTGGCCATTTTATGTTGTCTTTGGAGGAATGTCTTTTCAGATCCTTTGCCCATTTTTAATTATTTTTCATTTATTATTGAGTTATAAGAGTTCTTTATGTTTTCTACATACAAGTCAGACATTATCAGATATGTGATTTGCAAATATTTTCTCCTATTGCATGGGTTGTCATTTCCTTTTCTTAATGGTGTCATTTAAAGCAGAAAAGTTTTCTATCTTGTTGAAGTCTGATTTTTATTTTTCTCTATTGTTGCTTGTGCTTTTGGGGTCACATTGAAGAAACCATTGTCCAATCCAAGATCACAAACATTTATCCTTATGTTTTCTTCTAAGAGTTTTATAGTATTAGCTCTTTCAGGTGGGTTTTTGGTCCACTTTAGTTCATTTTTGTTTGTGGTGTGAGGTGGGGATCCAATTTTATTCTTCTGTATGTTGTCCTCTCACCATGTGGTTGAAGACTGTTCTTTTGCCTCTGAGTTATTTTGTCATGCTTGTTAGAATAAGTGAACTATAAATGTGAGAGTTTATTTCTGGATTCTCAATTCTAATCAATTAATTTATGTAATTATCCTATACCAGTATCACACTGTCTTAATTGTTATAATTTTGAAGTAAGTTTTGAAGTTGGGAAGAATGATTCCTTCAACTTTCTTCTTCTTTTCAAGATTGTTTTGACTATGCTGGGTCCCTTGAATTTCCATATGAATTTGAGGATCAGCTTACCCTCATCCCTGGGTTGGGGAGATCTCCTGGAGAAGGGAAAGGCTACCCACTCCAGTATTCTGGCCTGGAGAGCCAGACACAACTGGGGGGCAAAATGTTTGGGCTTCCCTGGTGGCTCAGAGAATAAAGTGTCTGTCTGCCTGCAGTGCGGGAGACCTGGGTTCGATCTCTGGGTCGGGAAGATCCCCCGGAGAAGGAAATGGCAACCCACTCCAGTACTCTCTTGCCTGAAAAATGCCACAGATGGAGGAGACTGCTAGGCTACAGTCCATGGGATCACCAAGAGTTGCACATGACTGACCAACTTCACTTCTTAACTTTATAGCTCAGTTGGTAAAGAATCTGCCTGCAATACAGGAGACCCTGGTTTGATTTCTGGGTTGGGAAGATGCCCTGGAGAAGGGATAGGCTACCCACTCCAGTATTCTGGCCTGGAGAATTCCATGGACTGTATAGTTCATGCAGTCGCAAAGAGTTGGACACAACTGAGTGACTTTCACTTATCCATTTCTGCAAGGAAACCAGTTTGGATTTTGATAGGTAGCTCATTGAATCTATGGATCAACTTGAGGAGTGTTTCCATGTTAACAGTATTAAGTGTTCTAATCTTGGAACATGTGATGCCTTTCTGTTTTTTTTAAAGCTTTAACTTCCTCCAACAATGTTTTGTAGTTTTGAGAGTATAAGTTTTGTCATTCTTTTGTTAAATGTATTCCTAAGTACTCATTCTGACACTATTGTAAAATGGAGTTGTTTTCTTTTAAAGACTGTTCATTATATGCTATTTCTTTTGTGGGGTTACATGTGACTGGGCCATCAGCATGGTGCTGACATACGGGTTTTGAATGATTCCACTTATGTATGTGGGCAAGGAACAAGATTCACCTTGGGCGCACCAGGGGCATCCTGCTGCTGCTGCTGCTGCTAAGTTGCTTCAGTCGTGTCCGACTCTGTGCGACCCCATAGATGGCAGCCCACCAGGCTCCGCCATCCCTGGGATTCTCCAGGCAAGAACACTGGAGTGGGTTGCCATTTCCTTCTCCACCCTAGCTCATTCTAATTCTGAATTGTAATTTCATTTCAACAGTTCATTTATTCATTCATTGATTTATTAGTTGAGAGCCCCATGGGCCAGACATTGTGCTAGGAGTATGAAGTAAAGCAGTGGATAAAGTATCTGCCCTTAAGGAGCTTGCATTCTAATGGAGAAGACAGATAATAAACCAACTAGCTAACTAAATACTTAGTATAATCTCACGCAATCATAAGTGCTTTGAAAGAAAATGAATGAGCCTTAGGATAGAGACTTGAGGGGCACAAAAGCAGAGTAAATGGGTGGTGGAGAAGGCCTCTCTAAGGAGGCAGCTTGGGGACAGAATGAAGTGTGCATCCGCTGAGTACACTGGCCAGAGGAGGAGGACCACAGGTGTGAGGCCCTGGGGGGAAGTGGCTCCACGGTTTGGGGAACTGCAGGGAGCCCAGTGTGTCTGGAGCAGGAGAAGGATGCAGAGAGGGTTGGAGAAGCTACAGAGCTGGGAAGAGGACAGCCATGGAGTTCGGTGGCCCTGGGCTTTTATTCTGAGCATGATGCAAGTCAATAAAAAGGTTATTGAGAGCTGGGAGAGTCAGGGAAGATGTCTTGAAAGTCCAGGAGTAGAATCCTGCAGGGAGAATCTGCAGAAACAGAGGCTTCAGAGGAAAGCAAGCCAGGTGGGAGCAGCAGCAAGAAAAAAGGCATCAGTGTCTGGGGTGGCTCTGCAGAGCAAATGGGCATGTTGTGGAACAAGACAGAGAGGAGAGGGAGATGACTCCAGGGATGGGCTGGGTTCAGTTCAGTTTAGTCGCTCAGTCGTGTCTGACTCTTTGTGACCCCATGGACTGCAGCATGCCAGGCCTCCCTGTCCATCACCAACTCCTGGAATTTACCCAAACTCATGTCCATTGAGTCTGTGATGCCATCCAACCATCTCATCCTCTGTTGTCCCCTTCTCCTCCTGCCTTCAGTCTTTCCCAGCATTAGGGTTTTTTCAAATGAGTCAGTTTTTCACATCAGGTGGCCAAAAAGTATTGGAGCTTCAGCTTCAACATCAGTCTTTCCAGTGAACACTCAGGACTGATCTCCTTTAGGATGGACTGGTTGTCTCCTTGCAGTCCAAGGGACTCTCAAGAGTCTTCTCCAACACCACAGTTCAAAAGCATCAATTCTTCGGCACTCAGCTTTCTTCACAGTCCAACTCTCACATCCATACATGACTACTGGAAAAACCATAGCCTTGACTAGATGGATCTTTGTTGGCAAAGTAATGTCTCGCTTTTGAATATGCTGTCTAGGTTGGTCATAACTTTCCTTCCGGTTATATCACAGTCCATCTAAAAGGCAGCCTTGGTTTTAACATAGAATGGAAATCAAGGCTTGAAACCCTGGATCGAGCGTTGATGTGCTGTGTGATTTTGGGCATGTCACTTTCCTTGAGGCTCACTGTTGTCCTTGTACAATGGATATCTTAGAGCAAAAACAGCTCCAAGTGTGTACACGGTGTGATGCGTATAGAAGTACCAAACCCTAAGAGAGGACCCTTGATGGACGAGAGGTACCCCTTTCTGGTAACCAGCCTGGTGTACAGCTGCCCTGAACTGAGAAGCTTCCTGTCCAGAAGTCTGGTACAGATGACCTAGAGTGTTGCTATATCTCTCCCTTTCCACCCTGCCTTGCTTATTTCATTGCTTGTTGCTGTCCTGTCAGTGGCCCAGCTTGTAAGGGGCTAATTGGCTGGAATTAAGTGTGGCTGAGTTGACATGTAGGGATGAAGTGAGATGCAGAGGGGTTAAAAATGGCAGTGCCACACCCAGCTATGCCACGTTCTTCCAAAAAGATCTAGAAGGGCCTCTGACCGTGAGCGGTCAACCTCCATTGGTTTGTGGAGGAGGCAGGCAGGGCCCAAAAGGGTGTGACTCCTGCCTTAGGTTACACGGTAAATGGGAGGCAGAATGGAAACAAGGCTCCTGGCTCCTACATCCATAGTCTTTCCACCATACCCCGCTGCCTCTGATGAGTTGGGACCAATGAGGACCAGGAGAAAGAACATGAAGCGGAGAGGAGTTTGTCTGGATGTCGAGTAGGCGGCAGGAGAAACAAGACTTGAGTATGCTAGAGGCCTCACATTTCTACCTGATGAGGACCATCGGCACCGAGGTGCAGGCCCGTGGCGGGGCTGGGATCCAGCCCTGCCTGCCGGGGTCCAGCAACAGAGGATGCTGAACCATCCTGGGGCCACCTGAGCGTGCTGTCGTGTCCTGCCTCTGCACCTCCTTTTCCACGGCCTGTGCGATCCTCACAGTGTCCTTGTCTGCCAGAAACCTTTCTCTTGCTCCTTTGCAGGGCTGAAGACAGCCTCTCTCCTGGGCAGCTCTATTCAGAACCTGGGCAACCTTGTGGATGCTGAAATTGGGAAAATAAGTTATTTGGTCACCTCTTTGGGAATAGGATATTGGGGGCATTTGAGTGAGGAGGCGAATTGCACCCTATCATGGACTGGTCCAGCACCCAGAAGACAGTGGCTTCCTCCAGGCCAAGTGTGGCATCTGAACAGCACTTCCCACTTTTCAAAATATTTCCTCCTTCCTTACCCTCTTTAGCCTCCTTTGCTGAGTAGGGTATGATGGCTACTGCCTTTACTCTTGCCCCTAAACCTGCCTTCTCTTGGCAACTGCCTGTCTACCCCTCCTAGGCTCTGTGGTGCCTGCATGCTCCAAGCTAGACCAGTCAGAGCCCTTCCCCAGGATTTCTGCTGTTTGAGATGGCCCAGAAAAGTGTTTGATCATTTTTTGGTACCAGTTTACTTAGATATAAGCCAGAGATCCCTGTGACCAGTGTTTGATCCTCCTGAAAACCTGAAAATGGGAGAATAAAGTGAATGCTCAGAGAAGCACAGATGGAGGATGGGGAGAGAGAGTATCCTGGGGCTTTGAATGCCTGGATCCCACTGTTCCTGAGGCCAGACCTCTCCTCTTTCTGAGAAGGTTGGTTTGCTTGAGTTTTGGGGGCAGTTGAAGGGGTTCTGACTAAGCAATGGGACTTATCATCCTTGCTTGGCCTCCTCCTGGGTTGGGAGAATCCAGTGACCTGCTGTGGTCCACAGTCTGCCAGGGCTAAAACTTTGAAAAGGCTTCCCCCAACTCAGACTCCTGTCTGGTAGCTTTGCTATCCATCTTGTGGGAAAATAATGTAGAAGGGACAGGAAGGATAGGAACATGTAACCAGTGGGGCTTGATATACACAGTGACTCTGTTTTATGATAAAACAAAGAAATAAAACTCTGTTTTACAGATTAGAAAACCAAGGCCATAATCACTTGGTTCCTTCAGGTTTTTGTGAGGTGGGTAGAGGGGGTGGGTGGTGGTCAGGCAACATCTAAGCCTGAGTGGCCAGCTGGATGAGATAGGTCTCATCCCTGGCCGACTCCTGGACCAGCCTCCAGCACTTGAACCCCTTTCTTGGTCAGGGTCAAAATACCCTATCTTGATCTCTGGGCTGAACTGATGCCCTGAGGTCCAGTCAGTGGATTCTCTTTCTGGACATCTCTCAGGGGATTTAGAGTTGACCAGGGCTGAAAGATGGGAGAAGGCAATGGCACCCCACTCCAGTACTCTTGCCTGGAAAATCCCATGGGCGGAGGAGCCTGGTAGGCTGCAGTCCATGGGGTCGCGAAGAGTTGGACACGACTGGGCGACTTCATTTTCACTTTTCACTTTCACGCATTGGAGAAGGAAATGGCAACCCACTCCAGTGTTCTTGCCTGGAGAATCCCAGGGGTGGGGGAGCCTGGTGGGCTGCCGTCTATGGGGTTGCACAGAGTCGGACACGACTGAAGCGACTTAGCAGCAGCAGCAGCAGCAGGGCTGAAAGATAAGAATCATTGAATGTTAGTGTCTCGAGGAATCTCTGAGACCCAGAGGAGTGGAGACGAGTGTGTGAGATGAAGACACTTGGCCGTGCTCTCACAGCCGTGCAGGTGCTGTGTCCTGGCCACAGCAAAACTCAAGAAATTCAGGCTCAGGAGCTTCCACTGCTGCTCTTAGTGATCACACTGCTTCCTGCTGGTCCATCAATGTCCCAGGAGCCAAATGGTGTCCCAGGGTGAGACCAATCTGATGGGGGCACCCATAGGTCTGATGGATATGCTCCGTGGCATCTTATCCAAGTGAATTTAAAAATAAAAAAGGGTTGTATTTGGTGACATGCATCTTTTCAGGAGATTCTGGAACTTGTTTCTTGCATTTTTGAATATTTACACTCTGTGTCATGAGCTCAGCTATAAAAACTGAGGTCTGTCTTCTCTCCTAGACCTCCTTTGTTGTAGATACAGAGCTTGCTTCAAGGAAAAATATATGAATGGTCCATGCAGTAAATTTCCCTCAGGGCTGATGGAATAAACCACTGGCTTCTTAATAGACCCTCTGCTGGGCTGTGCTTTGTGGGGTTCTGATCACTGGTTCAGGTAGCTGGTTAAGAATGAAAAGGTCCTCCCTCTCCCTCCCTCCATCACTCCTCCATGGTTTTGACCTCAGAATGAAAGGATGCTCTGACCTGCCCAGTCATTCACTGCTCACCAAGCCCTGTGTCTGTACTCCCGTCCCCTTTTGGGTCTTTCCCCACTGGCACGTCTTGCAAGAAGGAAGACAGGAGAGCTGGAGCCAGAGAGCTGGGCTCTTGCTGGAGCCCTGATGGACGGCACAGTTACTGAGGATTTCATGAGACAAGTCAGGCGCCTCTAATTCCTGGCTCCAGGGAGAGCCTGCCTCTGTACCTGGATGGCGCTAACTATTTATGAAGTGCATCTTGTCCCTCCTGAGCATCCGTTTTGCTTCTCTCGGCACCAGCCCCTCAGGAAATTCCCAGCAGACCCTCAGCGTGTGCTGCAGAGTGATGCCTCCTCAGCTCGACTGCAGACATCCTTCCAGCAGGGGACTCTTTCTAAGCCCTAAACGGGCTTCATTTCAGTGCTTTTGTTAGCACTCTCTGCAAGGGGATGGGAGGGGACAGAGGTGGAGGCAGCGGTAGGGGAGGGGGCTGGGGCTCCCTGTGGAGGAGGTGCCACTTGGTTCTGGGGTCCCTGGAGTCCCTGGACACTGCGGCAGACAGTACAAAATGAGTCTGCATCTGTCTGCCCAAGTCTCTGAGGGGTCTTGCCTGTCAGTCTGAGGGCCAGCTCAGCACCTTATTTCTCAATCAGCATCTCCAGTGCCTGGTGGGCTGGGCTGATGGGGGATATGATGGTCAGGATGCCCCGTGAAAGAAGGCCTGTAATCCTTGCGATGTGGAGATTCAGCATGGGCTGTGGGGTTCCTTCCTTTTGCTTGTGCTCTGCCCACATGTGGTCGCTGAGCACCTATTTCCTACCAGGCTCTGGGTCAGCCCTTGGGAACTCGGTGGTGGACAAGAAACACCTGCCCTGCCCCTCCCATTCCCTTGCTGAGGCACTGCCGTGTCTCTCAGCTGGATTACGGCAAAGCAGAGCAAGCCCGCCGCGAAACAGGCAGACTATAGAGCCAGACACCCGGGTTGGCTCTCAGCTCTGCCTCGTCTCTGCCTGGTAACTTTGGGCAAATAACTTTCCCTGTCTGTGCCTCAGTGTTCTCATCTGTAAGATGGGGATAATCATATTACCTAGATTATACACTTGTCATAAAGTTTAGTAGATTGGTGATTGTAAAAGAGCCTGGAGCAGGGCCTGGAACCTGGTAATTAAATACAGTAATCGAATAATAAATAACATTATCCTGCTGCTTTTTGTGTCACTCTCTTCTAAGCCATTCTATGCAACATACCCTTTTGAACTGCCTAGAGGATAGGTTTGATCATGATAAAATTGTTCAAGGACTTCTCCTTTGTTTGAAGTCCAAACTTTTGCATAACCTTCAGATCCCTACTTTTCTATCCCCCTCCCCATTACATTTCCTCACCGTATCCCCACGCCCACTCCTCATCCCTCTCTGCCTTACAGCCATCCAGGTGGTCTGCCATTTGCTAAACCTGCCGTACTTTCTCATACGCTGCTTCACCTGCGGACCTTTCCTCTTCCCTCTTTACCTCCTGGGAGACCTGCATGGGTCCTTCAAGAAGAGGTTCAAGTAGAGGTTTGTGTTTGAAGGTAGAAGCCTTCCATCATTTCCCCCATGTGTTTGTTGGTAGAAGCCTTCCCCCATTTTTCCTTCCCTAACCGAAGCCGACCTCCCTCTTGCCTGCGCCCCATCGACTGTCTACCTGGGTTTGCTGCGTTGGGCAGTGTTTTGTAGTCATCTGAGCAAGCACATGTCTTCCATCAAACCCTGGCCATACTGATTTCCTCTCTGGGTGGTCTTAGCAAATGGTTGTTGAATGAATGAATAAACCAGGTGCTTGATGAACAGCTGTTAGACTAGAATGAAGAAGCAGGTGACCTCATTTCATCTTTACAACTACCCCTGATGCAAGAGGGGAAACACTCAGAGCTAGTTGGGAGAGACTGCTGCCTTGGCACTGTCGGTGACTACTGGCTGGCCCCTGGATGGGCTGCCAGTAAGGCCAGATCTGTCTGACCCCTGGGACAGTGCTCATTCCCCCTACCCCTTTAGCACAAGTTCTTTGCCTGGGAAAAACAGACTGATGGGCACAAAATGCTGTCTTTTCCAAACATGCCTGCCATACCTCCATGCGGTATGCTCTTCTGTGACTTTACCCACTTCCCATCTGGGGGTGGACTCCTATCCTGCTTGCTTTGGATCTGGGCTGAGCTTGGGCCTGCTTGACCAACAGAATGCAATGAAAGTGACGTACCAAGACTTCCAAGAGGAGGCCGTAAGAAGCCTTGAAGCTTCTGCCTGGCTTTCTTGGATGTGGTGTGCCCTCTAGGAAGCCAGTGGCCAGGCTATAAGATGGCCAGACCACGTGGAGAGGCCACGTGTGGGTGCTCTCATGGATGACAGCCCAGGCACGTGAGGGAGCCATCTGGGCTGTCCAAGCAATCAGACCTTCAGATGACTTCAGCCCCAGAGGACATCTGACTGAAGTCCCATCTGGGACCTGGAGTGGGTACTGCCCAGCTGAGCCCAGTGCATCCACAGGAACATGAGAGGTGATGATATACACAGGCTTGTTTTCGGTCACCAAGCTTTGGGGTGGCAGTTAGATTAACAAACCATTGGACTCAGTGCCAGCTGGAGGAGGACGAAGACATGATGCTGAGCCCTGTCTCCGGGGACAACTCTGGGGGACCTCTGGCATGGAGTTCTCAGGATGTGAAGGGACTAGGGGTGGGACCCATTTGATCCTCAGAGCCCCCTTAGACTCTGCAGACTGCCCTGAGGCAAAAGTAAAGGGAGGGTTGGGATGACCTTAGGCTGTAAGAAATAACCAGAGTATAATGCATTCTGCTCCAGCCCTTTCTCTGTCCACTCCTCCAGGAAAATGGCCTAGGTGCTTGGGATGCGGCAGGGGGAAGGAAAATGGTGACAAAGCACCCACTCTGTGCTAGGCGGTTGACCTCATTATGTCCTTGCCCTTCATCCATTTGGTACAAGTGGGAGCATCACTCCTAGTGTACAGATGAGGAAACCAGGTCAGAAGTGTTCAGCAATGGGTCCACACAGCTAGCGAATGGTGAACCTGGCCAAGCCCAGGCCTGCGTCTGTCATGCTGACGATGTTGGAATGGTCTCAACCATCCTGGGAGGGTTCCTGGGTCCTCTCTTCAGCCCCCATCTGCTGGCCAGCGCCGGAAATCCCCTCATCATTGCTTTGCTGCTTTGGCTTAAATCCTGGATCCTGCCGATGCTAATTCATCTGGAAGAATGATACATTAAGATCTTAGTAACCGCTCACCCTGGTTGCATTGAGGTCCCATAGCTCCCCTGGAAGACTGTTTCAGTGGGCGGCAGTGTGGGGTGATGGGCTGTCTGCAGGTGGGGAAGAGACGAGGTGGCGCCAGAGGATTGCAACGTGGCTCCCTCTCCATTCTTTTCAGGTGGAGCCAGTGGCGAATTTGGAAACAGACAAAATACATCCTTAGCACTAGCACAAGACCAGCCCCATCCCCTGCCTGAGGTCAAGCTTCCCCTCACCCAGTGGCAGCTCTTGAGAACGTCTAAATCACCAGGTGATGGCGTCCACCCCTGGCACAAATGTGAGGTGTTCATTCTCCTTGTCAGCTTTCCCACATTTGGCCAGCTTCCCTCCAGGGCCCCTACGAAAGCTATGTTTAGTTCTGGGCTCCAAACTCAAGGAGCGGCATTAAACAACTGGCATGAGGCCAGAGCAGGCAGCCAGGGTGGGTGGGGAGAGGCGCTGATTTCTGGCAGAGCAGTGGCCGAGGTCTGTGGAGAAAGGGGATCTGGGGACCTGAACAGCTGACTTCTACCGTGAGGGTGCTGGTCAGCTTAAGCATGTCACTGAATAACCCTCTTTGGGATTGTCCAAGTCCTGGGAGTCAGAGGATACTCAACATGGGTGGTGCTGATGGGTTGTGAGCTGCCCCTGGAGGTGTCTGAGTGAAAACTTGACTGCCCACGTGGGCTCTGCAGAGTGGCTTGTCACAGAGGGAGAAGGGACCAGGAAGCCGCAGGGGCCCCTTATAATGCTCGTTTCACAGACTCTAGGAAAGAACAAGCCCAGCTTGGTGCCCAGCAGGCTTGCCACCTGGGTTAAAATGAGGGGAGTGAAATGTTCTGGCTGACCTGGCGTTTGTGCCAACCTCCCGGATTCCCTCTTTCGTGTCTGACTTCCCTTGGGCAAGAGGCCTTGCTGCTCTTCCCTCCCTCCCTTTCCTCCTTCCTTTCATTCAGTTAACAAATGTTTATTGAGTGCCTACTATGCTGGGCAATGTGCTAAGTGTTGGAGGACCCAGAAGTCAGCAGAGGAGATGCAGTGGGGAGCCCCTGTCACGTGGAAAAGGGGAGGGATGGATGGATTGTAGGGGGTGGAGAGGAAACGCAGGGAGACCAGTAGGGAAGCTGGGGCAGTGTCCAGGTAGGAGACGATGTGGGGTGGGCAGGGGAGATGGAAGTGGGGTCAAGAGAAGTGGGCAGATCCAGAGCACAGGGAGTAGGCAAGCTCAGCGGGGTTTGATGGAGGGTTGGCTGTGGCAGGTAGGCCACCTTTCCTCTCCCACAAAGGTGGACTCTAGGTGACTGACTCTAGCACTAGGCAAGGGTGCCAGTCACAGGGCACCTCACAGCAGGGCTAGCTCTGGGGATCCCTGGCTGGCACAGCTGTCCCCATACTTGAGCGAAGACTTCTGCACCCATGTTTCTTTCCGTGCAGACCTTTGGAACTGGGTCCAGCTGCTCTTCTGCTCCTCCTGACAGCTCCCTTTTTCCTGCAAAGCCTCCCAGGTGTTGGCCCTCCTTCCTGTGGCTCCTCTTCACCTCCTAGCAGAGCAGTGGTGACTGGCATACCCACAGGCCATTGCACACCTGGCTGTACCTCCGGGCTTCCCAGGCGGCCCTAAGGGTAGAGAACCCTCCCGCCAATGCAGGAAACACAGGAGACAAGGGTTCGATCCCTGGGTCAGGAGAATCCCTTGGAAGAGGGTATGGCAACACACTCTAGTATTCTTACCTGGAGGATCCCATGGACAGAAGAGCCGGACAGGCTATAGTCCATGGGGTCTCCAAGAGTCAGACATGGGTAAAGTGACTGAGCACACACGCACAGCTCCACCTGCACCCTAGGGTCTCCGCATTCCTACCCAGTTCTCGGCAGCTACCCTCCCCCCAAGACCTCTCCTAGGATCAAAATACCAGAGCTGACCCGGGGCAATAGCAGGCTTGATCTCCACCTGGGGAGAAGAGGGAAGTCTCGGGCCCAGCTGGGTCTTCTCACTGCATCCTGCAGCCCTGGATCCACCCCACCTGGCTGCCGGATGCCTTGAGGAAGCAGAGGAGTTTCAGGCTTCCGGGCCAAGGCCTGCAGCCTATAAACACTCCTGCCCTATTTAAAGGGTTGCCAGATGGGCTTGAGCCACAGGCGGTGGGGGGAGGGGGCTTCAGTTGGGCCTGCCTGTGCCACGTGGAGGATTTGGTGGTTCTTGGTCTCCAACTTAGCTCTTTGTGAAGCTGCTCTGAAAAGCTCCTCTGCTCTGTAACCAGTCTGTGTGAAGCCAGTGCATCCCAGGGTCCCCTTTCTGGTGTGCATGGGGCCAGCGCACCCCATGTCTCCCTCCCTGTCTGTCTGGAGTCGGTGCACCCCTGGGTCTACTCTCAGCTTAGACATGGGAATCCTAGTCTCACTTAGTCATCCCTCAAAGTTTGGGCCTCAGTCTTCAGTTTTGCAAACAGAAAACTGAAGGTGGTTGGGTTCATCTCCCTGCCTCACGGGGTGGGAGCGGGGTGGCCTTGGCCTAGGACAACCTTTTATGTATTAAACTCAGTGTCAAAAGATGTTTGTTATTTTCACAGCCTGAAGAAGTCAAGTGGGGCTACTCGGCTGTCTCCAATCAGATCAGATCAGATCAGTCACTCAGTCGTGTCCAACTCTTTGCGACCCCATGAATCGCAGCACGCCAGGCCTCCCTGTCCATCACCAACTCCCGGAGTTCACTCAGACTCACGTCCATCGAGTCAGTGATGCCATCCAGCCATCTCATCCTCTGTCGTCCCCTTCTCCTCCTGCCCCCAATCCCTCCCAGCATCAGAGTCTTTTCCAATGAGTCAACTCTTCGCATGAGGTGGCCAAAGTACTGGAGTTTCAGCTTTAGCATCATTCCTTCCAAAGAAATCCCAGGGCTGATCTCCAATAGGGTAATATTTATGCTAATAGTTACCCTTCTTGAGGGTGTTTTACACTTGCTCTTTAATCATAACAGCAACCTTCTGAGTGTTGTATCCGTTTACAAAACTGATGCCCAGAAAGGTGAGTGGCTGGGCTCATGATCTCCTGCTGAGAAAATGGAGAGCTTGTCTTTGTTCTCATGGCTTCGGCCCCAGCCGGCTTAGGCTGGACCCAGGTCCTGCCTCTGTTTAGCCTCACAAAGCATGAAAGAGTGACTGCGGTCAGCACTGTGCGATGCCTGAGCTCCTTCGCTGTCTACCACAGCCTTGTCTGTGTGACGGATCCCAGGTATCAATCTTCTATATTGGATGAGGAGACAGATCAGAGAGGGAAATAAACTTGCCTGGGGCCATACAGCAGCTGGGCAGGAGGACTGGGATTGGAAGCCAGGTTGTCTGTCCCTTTCAGGCGCTCATCCCGCCCTGTGCCACTTAGAGCTAACTGCATGAAGCTCTCAGTGTGGCCTTACCACCTGGCCTGGAGAGCTAGTGTGGACAGACTGAGAGAGAAGGCAGGCAGTGAGGCAGGAGGGCGGGCTGCGAGTCCTGGCCTGTTGCTGTGATCTCGGACAGTTCACCTCCACCCTCTGAGCCTCCACTTGCTTGGAGGTCAGTTGGGGACAGGGGCCTGTGACCAGCTCTCCTTGAGGACAAAGGCATGGTGTGGGACCAGCTCTGCAAGTGGACAGGGGCAGCTTTTCTTTCCTGCTGTGAAATCCCTATGCCTGGGTCAGCCTTGGCTGACACCCCAGGGCCAGAGCCCTGCGTGGCTGCCAGCTTTTGGGACTTGGGGGTTGGGCAGGGAGCCGGGAAGCAGAAGTGCTTAGCTCTTGGGGACTTTGGGATGGCCTTTCTCAGACCTGGATGTGCCACTCACAGTGCCCTGTCTCCCTGCCCACACGCTCCTCCCAGGCCTGCAGCTTGGGGGAGAGCAGTCTGGTCCTCGCTGCTGAAGACCCCGGGCTCCAGTTTCTGGGAATTGGCTGCTCTCTGCAGCTTTTTTTTCCCAGGAGCTGGTGCCAAGCAGGCTCCGCCTCCACCTCTGGCGGGCCTCCAGGCGTTCTGTGTAGGGCCCTTCTCAGCAGCAGCAGGAAGGCGGACTTCACGGGGGCTGGAAGACACCCAGCAACTGGCCTATGTCTCCTTCACTCACGCTGTAAACAAGGGCATGGTGGTTGCTTCCAGACCCACACATAGGACTAGCTGCTCCATGTCCTGTGGGAGGGCTGGAACTCCTCTCCACCAATGCCCAGCTAGCTGCCCCATGGACCCTTTAACTTTCTCTCTGTTTATGCTATGCAGAGATGGGAGGGAACACCCAGGAGCCTACAAGCCTTGAGGAGGAACCCTCAAATGACTGGGGATTCCTGGCGCTGTGGCAGATCCGTGGCTGGAGCACTGTCTAACCTGCCTCCCTCCCGTCCTATCATAGAGGCTGGGATGAGCCCTGGGCAGCTCCCAGGTGGGCAGAAGCATCTGCTCTCTGGTGGCTGGTTCCAATGAATTCCTCCCTAGGTTACTGCTCAACTGCGCCCGTTTAGGAAGGCATGCCATTCTCCTCTGCCCTGTATCATGGGGTGGTGACATTTTAAAATCTTGTTGATAGGTGATATGTATCCAGTGGCATATGCAGGCGTGTGCTGCACACTTAGGCGAATTATCTAATCTTGTCTGCACAGCAGCTCTGTGAGAGAGGCATGGTGGTCACCCTCCCTGTCTTACCAGGGGAAATCTCATTTATCTCCCTCCCCAGGGGCTGGATTTGCCTGGGCAGGCAGGGACCATGCCTGGTTCTGCTCGGTACCGTGGTGCCTGGCATGCCCCTGGTGGATGCTCCATGCTGGCCAGCCAAACAAGGGGAGGATGAAGGCATCTCTGGGACTCTGATCCTTCCCAATGGCCTAATTTGAGAACAGTTGTTCCAGTGCTATAATCTTAAAGTGAAAAAGTAGGACCCAAAATGTGTCTGTGTGTCTGCTTATGCAGAGGAGTCATGGGCACGTGACATGTTGGTCATGAGTGTGAGCTCAGGGTCCTGCTATTTTAGCGGGGAATCTTAGTTCTGCATTTTTGCAGCCGTGTGGTTTGGGATGAGATGCCTAAATTCCTGAGGGCTCAGTTTCCTTTTCTATAACAGCAGGGATGATAACAATAATCTGTCTGACAGGGTGGTTGTGGGGATGCAATGAGTTGTTATGCATAAAGTGACTTAGTACAGTGCCTGCCCTAGAGAGCACTAGCTTGGTATTTGTTGTTGTAATTAGTAAACAGGGACAGGGTGAGCTGGGTACATGGACAGGCATGATGTTAATGGCACATGGCAAACTGGCCTTGTAAAGCAGGAAGCAGTTCACTTCCTTCTCTCTGGGCGCCTTGGCTCCTTGGCCTCTCCCACAGGCTGCTGTGACCTGTGGGAGCCGCCCTTAAACCCACGGGCAGCTAAATTTCCCTGCTCCTTTGAGCAAGGTGTGTGTTTGTTGAGAGACACAGGAGGCGGCAGCACCATGAAGGGGCCTCATGAATGGGCTGAGGACCAAGTGGCCTGGGTCAGCGGGGACACATGGATGGTCTCGTGGGTGTCCACAGCCGAGCATGTCCATGGAATTCTCCAGGCAAGGATACTGGCATGGATTGCCATGCCCTCCTCCAGGAGATCTTCCTGGCCCAGTGCAGGACAGCTGACCAGGTGCCTTCTCTGGACCCCTATTCATAGCTCCTGTCCCAGCCTCATGGGCATCTTAGACCAGCCTTTCAGGAACAGTGAGGTAGAGAGAGAAAAGTTCTCAGCCAACTGTGTTGAAATCTCCATCTACTGAGGAGAAAGCTTTAAGTGACTGAGTTTACTTGGGACTTCTGCCATCAGGGAGAATGGCACTCAAGAAAGAAACGAACTCCACATATAGAAAAATAATGAAAATGATATTTTTTGCAAAGATACTGATGTGACTTATGAAATTCTTGCCACAGCAGGCATCTATATGTTTTCCTTCCTGTCTATAATATCAAAATATGTGTAGTTGTGTTTATATATATATGAGAAAAATGTATATGACAACAATTTATATATATATAAAGAAAGAAAAATCAGGTTATTGGTTATCTTTGAGTGAAGGGAGTATGAGTTGTTTTAAAATTTGTCCTTAATTTTTCGTAATACACTCTACTGTATCTTTCTAATTTTCTCAAGTAAAGATGACCCAAAAGATAAAATAATTTATATATATGTATTCTTAGCTATGAGCATTGTTCTTCGTATCAGGCAAATTGGGCTAAGTAGGGTGATGTGTGGAGAAGGCAATGGCACCCCGCTCCAGTACTCTTGCCTGGGAAATCCCGTGGAAGGAGGAGCCTGGTGGGCTACAGTCCATGGGGTCGCAAAGAGTCGGAAACGACTGAGCGACTTCACTTTCACTTTCATGCACTGGAGAAGAAAATGGCAACCCACTCCAGTACTGTTGCCTGGAGAGTCCCAGGGACGGGAGCCTGGTGGGTTGCCGTCTACGGGGTCACACAGAGTCGGACACGACTGAAGTGACTTAGCAGCAGCAGCAGCAGCAGGGTGATGTGTGAGGATGACAGCAAGGCTTTAGGCCAGGGTCTCTGTCCCCAGAGCGCACCCTCCCTCCCCCGAGCAGGCTTGATTGGGGTCGTCTCATTGCCACATGAGTCCCCGTGAAGCATTTGTGTCAAATGTGAAAGTCACCCCAGGGGAGCAGAGAGTCCTAACACCTGGCCCACAATACCAGCCATGCAGGATCCTTCCGTCCACTTTACAGGTTAGAAACCAGACACTCGGGGAGCCTGGGCACTTATGCAGGGCCACGCACTCAGGAGCAGCAGAACCTGGGCTCCTGCCCAGGTCCTTGCACCTCTACCTTGGGTGTGCCTCACGCAGCACAGCAGCTGGTGGTCAGTAGAAGGGGCTCTGGTCCCACTCCCTCAGTACCTGATGGGGCTTTATGGCTCAGAGAGAATAAAAGCTTCGAGGCTTTTGTGATTTGCTCAAGGTCACCCAGCAAGGGGCAGGGTTGGAAGGAGAATTCTGGTGCTCCATGCCAGAGTATAGAAAGATGCTCAGAAAAGAGCTGCAATGAGGGAGAAAGGGCGAAAGAAAGCAAAGCAATCAGAAGAAAAGAGACTACAAGTGATTCCGGGAACAAAGAACACAGTCCTGTGTGTGTGTGTGTGTGTGTGTGTGTGTGCGTGCGCGCACGCGTCTGCGTGCACTAGGGGTGAATGGCAATGGCACTGTCGAGCCTGGAGAGGCAGGAGGTGAGAATGAGAGGTAAGGAGTGGGCAGAGGGAAGGAAAGAAAGAGACAGATGGGAAACAGTCCATGAAAGCCAAAAACCTCCAGTCTGACAAATGTTTATTTTATTTCGTGTTGATAACAGGGGAAAAAAATTGCTGACGGAAACTCACAACTAGCAAAGGCTAGCACCAGCTCTCCAGACCCCAGTAAAGAGTGCCTTTCCCCAGAAGGCCAGGCCCCATCTTGGGTGCAGACCCCAGCAGAGCATAAGGCTTACCAGGAGAGCCTACCTGAGGAGCCTATTGCAGCAGAAAGTGCCCTGAAATACAGGCCAGGGCTAAAGTCCATAGTAAGTCAGGGCTGGCAGGCTGATCCACTTCTCAGAGCCCTGGAGTCCTGGACTGTGAAATGTACATGGTCCTTCTTGCTCTGTCCACTTGTGGAAGCTGTTGGGAGGACTTCACTTCTGGCCACTTGGAATAACAGGCACTGGATCTAGCCTCCTGTCTGAACAAAAAATGGATCATACGAAACCGCAATTTTCAAGACATTTGGCATCAGTAAGTGAAGTGCTGTGATCCCCGAGGGAAGGGAAACCAGTAAGGCGAGCTCTATCGTGGCGCCTGGTTACCTGCCTGGAGCAGCCCCGTGCTGCCTCACAGGGAGGGGAGGCCTAAGGAGCTGGTGGACTCCCTGATTGGAGGGGATGGAGCGGAGGGTGCAGGGAAACTGCAGTTGATGGAGTGCTGGATGGGGAGGGACAGAGGGGACCCCAGAAAGCTGCACAGAGTTCCCCTTCAGCACTGGCGGGGTTCTCATCAGCGTCTGCATGTGAGGAGGCTGCCTGAGGCCCGGGAAAAACCACTGAAAGGACTTTCAGGGATAGAGCATGGAGCTTACTTGGGAATGACTATAGTTTCTGTTCCCACCAGCCAGCCTGGGAAACTCACAACTCAGAGGGCATTGTGTTTACTGCTCTAATGCCCCCAACCTGCATTCAAATATTTCTGCTCGTTCAGAAAAATGTCCTTGTTTCCAGGCACTTTGTTTGACTTTGGTCCAAACTCGATCCTCTCTTTGTATTTGGTTTTCATGGCTCTTAACAGAACAGCTTCTCTGCCCTCTTCTCCCCGTCCCTTATGTTGCCTGCCTTTGGCTCAATGAAGACTAGAATGTCCCACATTCAGGATTTGCTTGCTTTCTTTCTGGTGGTGGTGTTGAAGTAGTTCATCTCTCCTTGATGTCTCTCTTATGCTAAAGGATTGATCTAAAGGCTTCTCCAAATTCAGGTTCATTTCTTTTGCTGAGAACACAGGTGGTGCTTGCCTTCTTATTTTCGAGGCCATAATGCTCTGTGTTGATTCCCAGTCAGCTCATATCAGGAATTGGTTGTTCACTTCAGCTGCTGATAAAGCAGTGTTCTGGCATGCTAACTACCCACAGCTTTGTTTCTTTTCATGCCACGTGAGAAAGCATGTTAAGATAACATGTAGTTTAGAATGGTGCTGTAACCCTGAATCCACTCACTGAAAAAATCCCTCCAAACTTTGATCTTTTTTTCAGCCTTAGCAATCATAGCAAATGTGGTGATCCATGGCATGCCACCACCTATGCCAATGAGCAGACTTGTCAGGTAACTGGGATCCTGAATAAGCCCCTAAGTACTTCAGAATAGCCAGGGCATTAGCCTCACTCCTGTTTGACCCCTTTTTATAACAACTGAGAAGTTGGTGTCTGGGCCTCCCAGTGTTGGAGACTGCAGTCTTCTCCTTGAGGTGGCCCATTTCGTTGGTCAATTTGTTAGAAAGTTGAGCCTCCTTGTGAATCCAATGAGTCTACTTGTCTGTTGGAATTTTACCCTGAGGAGCCAAGCAGATGATATAGATCACTAAAACCTGATCACCTACCCTCCAAGCAACCGCCACTTCCCAGGTCTTTGCTGGTCATGACTTCATGCCCTCTCACCCTTCTTTCCCACCTGTGACCTCGGGACACAGTCCGGGTGCTGGACTGTGTCAGTGGCTCTTGAACAGAAGATGGGCTTGAGGAGTGAGAGATTCCTCTGTAGAGGGGATGGGCCTGCTCCCTGTTGCCTTCTAGAATCCAGGTTCTCAGGCGTGTCCCCTCCCTGACTCTGAGCCCCAGGGCAATCTGACCCCCATGCAGAAGAGAAATGTACCATCCAAAGGGAGACCTCATGTATCCTCACATCCTTTCAAGTGGCTGGTAGGGGAAGGGAGTGCCCAGCTCCATCCATTAAGGAAGAGCCAGCTATTCTAACCCACTTGAGAGGTTTTAAAAGTAGAGCCAAGAATTTAACTTCAAGATGTACTTTACCTCCCCAAATCAAATCATCTCATTTTCAGCACAGTTGTTGAACAGACATTCTTGTGGGGTTAATGCTGCAGTTTTTCCAGAAGCTCTTGTGTGGGATGGAGGTCAGGATTTTGCAGGCTCAGAGGTATTTCCATCACCAGCTGGTTGATTGTCCTGGGGACTCGCCGGCTCCATTTAAGATGTCTTTCCTGTCTGGTCCCTGCCCAGTGCCATCTTCTCTGTCTTCATCTCCTCTCTCCAGGATTCCCAGAAGAGCCTTTTAAATGTTCTTTGCTTCTAATCTTCCCTAGGGAGCCTCTGCTTCCCCTAAATGTCAATTTTATACTAATTGCCCACCCCTTCCCAACCTAGTTCCCTAGACTGTCTTTCAAGGGCTTCATTCTTTATCCCCATAGACCTGAGTCCCTTCTTACATGGCTTCTACCCTCCTTCTTCTGAGACTTGTCAAGCAGACCTTATCTGTTCCTACCTTGCTGTTGAATGAGTACCTCTTTCTAGGTCAACTTCTTACAGGAAGCCTTCCCTAATTATCCTTATCCTCTTCATGGACTTCTCCCTTCTCTGGCCTCCAGTGTCACACAAACCCATGGACCAGCTTATTCTCTCCCTGGCCAATTTGTAAGTCCCTGGAGGAGTGGGGCCAAAATGTCTGTGTCAGAGACAGTGAGTCTCTGAGAGTCCAGAGGCACATCCATGAGTTCAGAGCCACATGAGATGTCCAGAGACATCTCATCAAAGATGCCATGGTCATCCCTCACATATCCAGCCCTCCTGGCTGGAAAGTGGGGCCAGCTGACTAGTTCTAGACTGTGAGCAGAAGTGACATGTGTCACTACTTGGTTGAGGCAATTAAGGGCTGGTAGGAGTCTTCCATCCCTTCTTTCCCCTCTGCAGCAACCACAGATGCTGTGTGATTCAAGTGGCACAGTTCCATGATGACAGATCCTCTGTCAGCCTTGTTCCCTGCATGACTGTGTGGATCAGAGCTTCCTACTGCCCTGCATTAGACATTTAATATGATCAAGAGACAGAACTGTATCCTATTAAGTCTCTGGGACTTTTTTCCCTAATGCAGCAGCTAGCATTGTTTAACATTAATACTACATCTTCTTTGTTGTCGCCCCGCCCCCACAACCATCTTCACTTCACTCTTCCTGGAAGCCCTGAGCACAGATGTCACTTAGTGTAAACAGATTCAGTCAATGAGGCTTTTTAGTCTAAATGATGGATATCATGGGATGGTAACTGAGACATGGAACTCATAAATAGAATGACTTAAGAGGACGTTCTCAGCAGCATCATGGCCAGTAGAAACCGCCCATGAACTTAGCCTCCTGCATAGGCCACTGTCCACTGGCCTCACCGACCAAGCCCTGGAACCCTGTAGCAGGCTGACCTAGACGCACAACCAGAGCTGGGATTCCCCTAGCTGTGTGACTCTGGAGTAATCACAAGTCCTCTCAGAGCCTTGAGTTCGTATCCACGAGTTGACCAAATGATGTCTGTTCTCAGAACCTGGAACACCCCAACTCTGGCCTTCTGGGAAGACCAGTGTGCTTCCCAGAAGATGGGGGCTTCTGGGGCCAAACACTACTGTGGCTGTGTGAGTGTGACACTCAGCTTCCCCTCGGTCCTGGATATCTGATGTGAAGAAGGTAAAATTGTGATGTGGCAGGGGGAGGACCTTATTGGGGTCACAAAGCTTTAGACTGTGGTCTGCCATATGTCTGGTCATGCCTTTTCTGGGGTGGAGAACATGCTGGAAAGGTGGGGCAGGACTCCTGATGGGAGCGTGTACAGGCAGTCGCTACCCTCAGCACGATGTTAGTTAGAAATTCACCTATTGAATGCAAGCCCTTTGAAAGCATGGCTGTGACTTTCTCACAACTTCATGCTAGTGTCCTGTTCGGAGCCTGGCCCAAAGAAAGTGCTAGAAGGGTATTTAGCTTCCCCTTGGGGTGGTGAGTGTCCTGTGAGTGGTTGTATATATAAGCTAAGGCTGGATGCTAACTGGGCAGAGATGCAGCAGAGGGTGTCCTGAACTCTGGGAAAGACAGACGAGATGACCAGGTAGATTTATCCCAGGCTGAGATTCGCCGGGGTGAGGCTGCGTGGGACACCGCGGCAACCAGCTCTCCGGGCTGCGGGCTCAGGGGAGGCCCTGAGGAGGTGCGGTTCCCTCTTGCTTCCACCTTGAGGTGGGCTGCCTGCAGCACATATTCTTAACATATGTTAACCTTGGCGCGCTGCTCCTGCCAAGAAGCTGTCACAGAGGTATTTACCAGAGGAAGCAGTGTAGGAAGCATTCCCGTTGTTCTTTGGGGCACTGAGCAACCAATGGGGATGTGCAATGAGGGCTGCTGGGTGGGGTGACCCTGCCGAAGCCTGTTTGGTCCAGCACCAAAGAAGTGGGCATTAATGATGCCTGGCAGCCAAAGCCCAGGTCCCTCAGTGGTCAGAGTGAAGCACAGGTGACCTGGCTGAGCACCTACGGTGTGCCAGGTGCTGGCCTTGGGCCTCACAGCAACCCCACCAGGTGGGTACCATCCATGCAGTTTGCAGGTGAGGAAGCTGCCTCTGGATCTGCCTGACTCGAAGGAAATCTGCCTCTCATGTAACTCTAAGGAAATTGCATCATGATTTCCTCGGTGCCCGGAATCCAGTGAACGCATCCAAGAAGGGAGAACCTGCATGTGATGTTAGCTGATGCAACTTGTCTGATCTGTGAGGTCATGTGGGAAGCAGAGTCAGCCAATGAGGATGATTTTATTTGACAGAGGTTTTGGGAAAAGCCATTGACATTTGTCATTGGGATCAGGCTATGCGGTTTTCACCTTAAGAAGGGTGTGCCTCTTATGGCCTTTTATTTTCCTCAATCCCAACCACAACATACAAAAACACCTACATGGGTATACATCTCCCTACTTGTACATCTGAATACACGGTCATGATGCTGCTCACACAATGACATGCCCACATATACCTGCTGGTGTACTCACATGCATACACATGTACCCATATACTTTCACTTGATTTCACTCACACAGTTCACATCTAATTGCCTTCACACACACATGTCCCCCCTCGTGTGAACCTGCTCACCCACATATACACCAAGCAGAGACAGAAAACTCACATTTGCACATGCTTTTCCTCTGAGTGGAGGAATCCTATCTTTTAAAGGAGGGGGTGAGGAAAGTGACAGGGGTTCTCAGCTGCTTTCTGCTCTCCCCACAACTCTCAGAGACAATGAGTAGTTTTATGCAGGAGAACAAAAGAAAGAGGCCAGGTGGGAGGGTCCTGGGGTCCTGGTGGGACCTCTCCAGGGACGAGCTGGTCCTACCTTTACCTCCCTGGATTTCAGTTTCCCTGTCACTCGAGCAGAAATGAAGTGCTTCCATTCCCCATCACTCCACCCTCTAAGTGCAGGCATGTGGAGGCCATTCAGAAAGGCTGAGTTCTCCCTGATGGACCATAAAGCTTGTCCCCTGCCGGCCCAGGTGAAGGAATGAAGCAGCTACACCCTGAATGGGCAGTAACTAAAGGTCAGAGTGTCAGGGCTGCATGGGCCCTTAGCCACTTGGATTCCTCTTTATTTCACAGGTGGGGAAACTGAGACCAGGAAGGGCCCGGCCCCTAGCACCATTGCTGGCATTTCCTGGTTGCTCAGTGGACACTTGACAAGGGACTGTCAGATGCTGCTCTTTTGCCGCTTTCAGATCAGCTCTTGAGGCATCTGAGAACTTGGAACCTGAAGGCCTGGAAGAGGCAATATTACATTTCATGCAAACGGTTGTTGAAACTTGGATGCTGACTCTTCCTCTGACCTCAGGTGGTGACAGACCCTCTTCCTCCCTTGTATAGATGCCTAACTCAGGAAGCGAGAGTTCCTTTTGGCCCAGCTGGTATGGATTCTCCTTGTGTGTGTGTGTGCCCCCACCCCAGGCACACATTCCCACATACTCTCTCTCACACCCCCATTCACACTCACACAGGGAACCCTCTGTGGTGGATGAGACCTGCAGGGAAAAGCATAAACAGGAAGGGACAAGTTCTCCAGGCTAAGAGCCTCTGCGGTCCCGACCAACATGTCCAGGCTGACCAGTATAAACCGAACTTTGATTTCATGATTCTGGCCAAGCACTGGATTCCATCTATTCCAGCATGAGCCTGAGCTCGGTCTGGTCCCTCCCCTTGCAGAACTAAATTCTGCTGTGGGCTCGCCACATGGTCCCCAACCCTGAGGGCCACAGCTTGAGGAGGGTTAGGACAGTCCTATGGTTGCTCCGAGGACGGAACCATAGACTCCCTCAGGGCTCTGGGAAGAGAAGGGGACAGCAAAGGACATCTAGAATTTTGCCAGATAAAGGAGCAGTGGGCTGGAGCCTTGTGCGCCAGACTGAGGTGCAAAATATGCAGCATATTCAGGTGGGCAAGTGGTCCCGTGCCACCAGAGGGGGACAGGAGGGGCCAGAGAGGCAGCATGGGGACTGATGGGAAGGAGATTCAGTGTTTGCTGGGGTTGGTGCTATTCTGTGGATGGGGGAGTGGGTCCCATATTGGGTTTCTAGATAGAAGGGATGAGAAGGGTCACCTTGGTGGCCATGAGGAGCCCGACTAAGGCAGGAAAGTAACCTCTAACTAAAGGCACCAGAGTCTCAAGTGAGAGTTGGTGAGGAGGGTGGGGGTGGTCCCTGCCTTCTGGACCTTCGAGGCCAGACAGGAGGTTAAGGCAATAGATGGGGCAGGTATGTTGGGAAGAGGCCGTGCCAGCAGAGGCTATGGGAAATGAGAGGCTTGGCAAAGGGTTTCTAAGTCAGACCCCAGAAGGGGTCATGGTGTGCAAGGTATCAAGAACAAAGGCGCGGGTTTGGCTGGGAAGGGAGGTGGTCCTGCCATCCCAGAGGTGGGGCAGACAGTGATGTAACATCCCTCCCCAGGCTGCCTCGGGCAGGAACCAGCCATTGTTTGCCAGCCTGTGCTGTCCTGGGAGCTGCAGCCCAGAATATTAAAATCTCTCCCAGGTTTATCTCCTCCCCATCTCGCTCATTTGAAATCCTGGCAATTCGGGGGAGAAAGTTACTTTAATCCTCTGGTTCCTATCATCCTAATTATAGTTTCAATAGACAACGGGCAGGGCTCTAAATGAGATCGGAGGACACGGGAACACATTATGTTGGCGCTAATAATGATCTGTCTTTGTTTTATCATTTCATGTTGTTGCTTCTCATTTTGGCTGCCTGAATTCTTAATGCCTTCGAGTGTCTCCCGGAGATTGCTTCCTCTTGCTGCCAGGCCGGGACACAGTTGCAGACTTGCATATGAAAATACCCAGCCTGGTGCCTTCAGCTAACAAGCCAGCCGCCATTTAAATTTCAATCAGCCCTTCTGTTTGTGTGTGAGTTCCTTGGATGGATGAAATTAGCAATTTTGAAAAATTGATTAAAATTGCTGGTTTCACGAAGCCTCAAAACATCAAAATCAATCTTTTTTTTTTTTTAAATACATCAAAATTTTTGTTAGACTCACCATGTCTGCAGTATGAGAAATTGCCAAGCCTGCTGGTGGGGTAGTGGGGAACGGGGAGCTGGGTGGGCTGGGGCTTGTCTTGGCTCTAGACCAACGTCTGTGTGACTTTCTCAAGTGTTTGAACCTCTCTGTTTCTTTCTTTCTTTTTTTTTTTTTTTCCCATCTGTGGAATCCAAAGCTTTGACTAGATGAGGGATCTCTAGAAGGTACTTCCACCCCTGACACTATATAATTATGTGCTCAGAGTCAGGTGAAAAAGCAAATGGATCTTTGCAGGTAGAATCTGCATTTAGATGAAATGAGAATATTAACAACAGGTAGCATAATAGCCAAAATTTTTGGCTAAATCTGGGCACTTTATATGGAGAAGGCAATGGCACCCCACTCCAGTACTCTTGCCTGGAAAATCCCATGGACAGAGGAGCCTGGTGGGCTGCAGTCCATGGGGTCGCAAAGAGTTGGACATGACTGAGCGACTTCACTTTCACTTTTCACTTTCATGTACTGGAGAAGGAAATGGCAACTCACTCCAGTGTTCTTGCCTGGCGAATCCCAGGGACGGGGGAGCCTGGTGGGCTGCCGTCTGTGGGGTCGCAGAGTCGGACACGACTGAAGCGACTTAGCAGCAGCAGCAGCAGCAGGCACTTTATATGCATTACTTACATCTTGTGATGAATCATCACAAGAAGACAGTGAAACAATACAACTGTCATCCCCATTTTCAGATGTAGAAATGGAAGCTTATACACTTCCATGATTCCAGTGCCATATTCCCAGTCCAAGACCTCCTCCCATGTCCAGGTGAATAGCTCCGGATAAAGCCTGTCCTGATCTGCACCTGGGCTCTCCCGGAGAGTCACACGCATGCACATGGCTCCCTGGACCGACAGGGGGACCAGGACACTGGATATTGGCAGCAGACATTTGAGGCATTCCTGGGCTCTCTCTTCCTTGAGTTTTGAGCTGAAGGCTCTGTCCATCAACTTTGCAGCAGAGATGATGCCGAGAGAAGTGAAATAGAAGATGCAAATAAATATCTTATTTTCCCAAATAGTGAGAGCTGCTCAACAGCCCCATACACACGTCTTGGTAGAGATGAAAACTCTCTAAAGTCATCACTTGGTTCAAGGGGGAAAAAAAACCCACCTCTGTTTGCTGCCATGGGCAGAGTAAAATTCTTTCATTTTTGGTCCCTCCCTCACTCGCTCCCACTCGCCCCCACCCTGTTCAGTAACTAGGCGTTGCTGTTCCCTCTACTTCAATGTGAGTAAGAGCAGTCACGGGCGCTTTCTTTCGCAGCTCCCCATGGTACAACTGTCAACAGTGCTTAATCACAAGAATCGCCTCGGACCCTTGTTAAAAAAAAGCAGGGGTGCTCAGTACCTGCTCCAGACTTACTGAAAAGAAGCCCAGCCAGTTCAGGAAGCCCTTTTTCTCTAAACATGTTCTCTGTATGTGGACAGCATCTGTGTGGCCCCATCGCGCAGTCAACTGTCTAGAGGGTCAGTGTGCAGACAATTGGATTTCTGTTCACAGCCCTATTGCATACTTACTGAACCTCTACTAAAGTTAGTGGGAGAAGATAGAGGCATTGCAGGAAAAGCATGTTTTCTAGACCTAGAATTGACTCCCGTACCAGCTCCATCACAAATGTTCTGTGCCCTTGGGAGATCACTCACCTCTCTGGCCTGCTGTTCTCTTAGTTAACCCATAAGGACAGTGGTCTTTCTCTCCAGATGGTTTTCAGGAGACACACACGGTGTGTGCGGAACACTTGGTGCAATGTCTGGCACAGAAGGAGGTGCTCGACCAGCGGTTGCCTATTCCTGCCAGAGGACACCCACGGCGGCCCTAAGGGGACTGTTCCTAGGTTTCTGTGAGTCTCCAAGTGGTCGGCCATTCCCAGAGCGTGTAATTTCCCTTTCTTTTTTTTTTTTTTTTTTTTTTTTTTTTTTTTATTAATTAATTTTATTTTATTTTTAAACTTTACATTAATTTCCCTTTCAAGAGAGGTGGCTGGTAGGCGGTAGGCTAGGCTCACTCCCCAGGGAAGTGACTTGCTCCTTTCGCCAGCTATTATTGTATTTAAAATAAATTTGGGACGCAGCCTGGTATAAACTACTATGTATTATGAGTCTTTGGGGAATTCTCGTAAAGCAGTGATGGGCACACACAGGCTATTTTTATAGGCAGTGCAGACAACAGGCTGGAAGGAGGCAAGGGATGATGATGGAGGGAATTTGACCTTGTTTTCTGGTGAGTTCTGGTCCATTCAAGACACTTTTCTTGACCACCTTGAACATCTGGTGTACGACACAGATACCACCACTGAGGCGGGAAATCAGGGGTTCCCAGAGAACAAAGAATTCTGACTCTGTAGCAGTCGGCCCTCACTTTTTTGCTGGGAGGGAGAAAACTTCAGCTCTGCCGGGCTTAAGTGGAAAGGGAGGTGATTGACTCATGTTCCAGGAGTCAGGCATGACTGGACCCAGGTTCTGTATGGATTTGTCAGCTCCATCTCTCAGTCTTTGTTTCTTTGTGTTGACTTCGGCCTCAGGCTGGCTGTCCCCACAGGTGGCAGAAATGGCCCCAGCAGCTCCAGGCTCACATCCTGCCTGAAAGATACTAAAGCTCTCTCCCCAGTGGTTTCAACCACATCCTGGCACCCACTCTCCTTGGCTCACCAGGGCCATTGCCCCTCCCTGAACAAATGTCTGTGGCCTGAGGACTGGGGGACCCTGACTGTCCAGGCCTGGCTCACTTGCCCACCTTAGGGCCAGGAGAGGAGAGTCAGGAAGCAGCAGTTTCTGTAGGACGGGACCTCAGAAGCTGAGTGGGCAAAACCAAGAGCTGTCCAGTCCCTCTGGTCAAGCAGCCCAGGCCCAGTGACAGAACTGAGGATGTCTTCTTACTGTCCCTGACTGCCCACCTCTTCCACAACCACCCGCCCCCGCCCCCCCCACCCAGCCCCCGCAACATTGTTTAGGCTCTTGGTTTTCACCTATTGAAAACACATGATGATTAAGATAGTTGGAAAAATTTGAACATTGTCTTAGCTTGGAGTCCCCCCCAAGTGGATGCTGAGACTGGAATCAGGGTGTGAGATGTTTACCAGGAAGCACAGTGAGGGCTGCAGAGTGACACAGCCAGGGAGGAATATCAGTGCAGGCTGAGCTAGGCGGCAGGCTCCTGCTGTGGGCCGTGAGAGTTCAACTGCATTGGGCCCCGCTTAGTGACTGCACACAGCACACTCAGCAGAGTCCCTTCAAGGGGCAAGGAGGCTTGGGTGCCTAGTGACCAAGTCCTGTCCCTCAGTGGTTGAGGGTTGCTCCTGGGGTTTAACTGCCTGGCACCTTGAGCTTGCCGCCTTATGGGGAAACAGTCTCGCAGCACTAGCCTGCCCTCGAATGGACATGCAGGTGCTTGAGCTGGAAGTGTGGGTGTGTAAGGGTGTGCCCCACTGCAGCTGCAACTGACTCCCAGGGAGGAGGGCCAGGAGAGATGGGATGGATGCCAGCAGCATCTGCTACAAATCGGGACTGGGCATTATTAAGAAATTTTTAAAAATTTTGCTAGGCATCTTAATGACATTGTAATGGACATAGGAATATGTTCTTATTTTTAAAAGAAATGGGAAGAATTTAAGTGTGAAAGATAGTGATATTTGTAATTTAAAATATTTTAGCAAAAAAAAAAGAAGCAAATAGTACAAAATGTTAGCAGTTGTTCAGTCTAGATGACAGTTATATATTTGTGGGTATTAATGACACCATCTCTACCTTTTGGTAAGTTTGTAAATGTTCATAATCAAAAATAAGACCCAAGGTGACACTAGGAAGTCTGTGTTTGGTGACTGGGTGGTGGCTGCTTCTCCCTGTCCCTGGCTAGAGTTCTTGCCTTTCCTCTAAATTGTGCGCAGTGGCGCAGATTGTAAAGAATCTGCCTGCAATGCAGGGGACCTGAGTTCAGTCCCTAGGTTGGGAAGATCCCCTGGAGAAGGGAATGGCTATCCACCCCAGTCTTCTTGCCTGGAGAATTCCATGGACAGAGGACCCTGGCAGGCTACAGTCCATTGGGTTGCAAAGAGTCGGACATGACTAAGTGACTAACACTTCTACTTTTTCACTTGCAGAACTGTCAGGGCCTCAGTTTCTCTGCATGTAAGTGAAGGACAGGTTTGTTCCAGATTCCTGCCATGCTTGGAGGATCTATGGATCAGTGAACAATTTCTGAAGTGCAGTGAAAATTCTAGAGTATCAACAGAAAGAGCTTTAGAACTCCTAGTCTAGTCACCCCTACCACCCTCCCCGCTGAACCTTGGGTTGGGGGATGTTGGGCCACTTCTGAGTTACTCAAAGACTCAGCCTTTGACTTGGAAAATGAATCCACTTTCAGCTACCCCCTTTTTTTTTCCCCAGGCCTGACACTGGACTTCTGGGCCTCAGCATGATTGAAGCCTGGGGAGAAGGGCCAGTACAGGGAGGAAAGCAAGGTCCTGGACCTCATGCAACAAAAAGTGTCCCAGAAGTACATGCATATATTCTTGCTATATGGTTAAGTTTTTACCATAAATGATGTTGAATTGTGTCAATTGAGTTAATGTTTTTTGAGATAATCATATGATTTCACAGATGTTGGAATATCAAACTAAATTTTTATTCCTAGATAAATCCCTGAGTCATAGTGTATTGTTCTTTTTGTATGTCATTGAATGCAGTTTGCTCATATTTTAAAAGTGTTTTTGCCCCATGAAAAGTATTGATCTGTAGGTTTCTATTTTAATATTTTTTTCTGGTTTTGGCTTCAAGATAAGTTGGCTTCATGAGTTGTGAAGGGTTTTCTCTTTCTGTTTTCTGTAGGAGTTTGATAGATTTGGTATTTTTTTTTATAACTTAAAAATTTCTAATTTTTAAAAATAGAATTTACCAGGAAAATTTTTGGAACAGATACTTTCTTTGTAGGAAAATTATTACTATAAATTCAGTTTGCTTAGGAGATATAGGATTATTCAGTCTTTCCATTTCTTCTTGAATGAGTTTTGGTAGCTTATACCCTTCAAGGAATTTGTGAATTTTCTCTAAGCCCTTGAATTTATGGTGTGAAATTGTTCATACTGTTTATTTTTTCCATACCCTTTTGTCTTTAAGTAAAATTCCTTTTTATGAAATCTACTTAACTTGATATCAATGTAGTTAATAGAACTTTCTTTTCCAAAATTAAAACAATGATTTTGTTACTTTTTATTGAGCTTTATTGACAATAGAACATTTTTTTACTGCTACCTTTAAAAAATTTAAATATAATCTATTTAATCTACCTATGTTAGTTCCAGGTGTACAGCATAGTGACTTGGTACTTATATACATTCCAATATATAATGATCATCACAATAAACCCAGTCACCACCTGTCATCATACAAAGTTATTGCAGTATCATTGACTTTATAGCCATGCTGAATAGAACCTTCTTGAAATTGGTGTTTGGGTGGTATATTTTATTCTATCCTTTATTTTTAAACTGTCTATATCTGTGTATTTAAGTGTGTATCTTATAGACAGTGTGTATTTTGGTCTTGCTTTTTTAAATCTAGTCTGTCAATCTTGGGCCTTTGAACTGGAATGGTCATTGGTAGATTGGGTTCAAACATATCATCTTGCTATTTATTTTCTATTTTTCCTTGTTTCACTTTTTTCCCTGTTTTGTTTTGTAGTCAGTGCTACACACTTTAGAATTCCATTCTACCTTCTCTGTAAGCTTATTTGCTATCCCTCTGTTTTACATTTTTAGTGATTGCTTTAGAATTCATAATATACATGTTTAACTTATCAAAGTCTGCTGCTGCTGCTAAGTTGCTTCAGTCATGTCCAACTCTGTGCGACCCCATAGACGGCAGCCCACCAGGCTCCCCCGTCCCTGGGATTCTCCAGGCAAGAACACTGCAGTGGGTTGCCATTTCCTTCTCCAGTGCATGAAAGTGAAAAGTGAAAGTGAAGTCACTCAGTTGTATCAAGTCTACTTTCTATTAATATAACACCACTTTATGTATAATGTAAAAACCTCCCAACAATGTAATTCCTTTTCCCTTCCTGTCCTTTGTGCTAGTGTTGTTATATATTCTACTTACACATACATTATAAACTCCACAGAATACTGTTATCTTTATATTAGGTAGTCAGCTACATTTAAAAATAGTAAATGAGAAAATGTACATTTTAATCTACCCACATAAGAGCATTGCCAATACTCTTCATTTGCTTGTGTAGACCTGATTTCTATCTGATATTTTAGCTGGAAGAACTTTAGTTAATAATTCTTATAATTCATGTCTGCTAGTGATAATCATTTCTCTAAGTTTTTATTTATCTGAAAATTCTCTATTTTGTCTTTACTTTTGAAGGATATTATCACTTGATATAGAATTCTGGGCTGATAGTCATTTCCCCTTCCTCTTTATCCATTAGACATTGTTCCATTGTCTTCTGGCTTGCATAGTTTCTCTTGAGTAGTCTTTGTAATTTTTAGTTAAGTTTCCCTATAAGCAATATAGGGAAACTTTTTTCTCTGACTAAAGATTTTCTCTTAACATTGGTTTTCATTAACTTGATTGTGATGTGCTTTGATGTGATTTTCTTGTATTTATCCTGCCTTGGGGTTTGTTGAATTTTTTGGATATGTCAATTTATATTTTTAATAAAATTAAAAAAAAAAACTTTCAGCTGTTACTCCTTCAAATAATTTTTGTGTTCTGTTTCTTGGGGGACTCTAAATTATACATTCAGTAGACCACTTAGTACTAGAGTGATAGCCACTCCAAATATTCTGACTTAAATGGTCAGAGTAGAGGCGTTAGTATTGAAAAAGATTTTCCCAGTTAGTGCTAACATGCACCTACGGTTGAAAGCTATGGACCTCATCCAACCTTCCCAAGTTAGAGCAGAGGCCACTGAAGCAAAGAATGGTTAGAAGTAAACGTAGGTGAGGCCTTCCCTGGTGGCTCAGTGGTATAGAATCCATCAGCCAATGCAGGAGACACAGGTTCAATCCCTGGTCTGGGAATATCCCACATGCTGAGGGGCAGCTAAGCTCGTGTGCCACAACTACTGAGCCTATGCTCTAGAGCCTTTGAACCACAACTATTAAGCCCATGTGCAGCAACTACTGAAACCCATGCCCTAGAGCCTGTGCTCCACAACAGGAAAAGCCACTGCAGTGAGAAGTCCACGTACTGCAACTATAGTGTAGCCCCTGCTCTCTGCAACTAGAGAAAGCCTGTGCAGCGACGAAGACCCAGCATAACCATAAATAAATCAATAGATAAAATGTAAAAAATGTTAACATTTATTAAGGAAAAAAAGAAGTCAATGTAGGTGGGATCAGTTTGTTGCAAAGCCTACCTAAAACAAAATATAGGATATGTACCTTAAATTCTGTCATAGACTGTCTCTCAGCATCAAAGTATTTGCAGTTGTAGCTGGAGGTCTGCCAGTGCATTTGAATGCAAGATATGCATCCTCAAAATGCAGCATCTAAGGACAACCTATTAGCTATGCAAAACTATGGATTTCTGCAGTCCTAAAATCATTTAAATCAGCCTATTACTACAATAGCGCCAACATATAGACATGATGCGAGTCATTGATGTGTTTGACCAAGTTGATGAGACTTCTGCTGTTTAACAGACTTCAATACTCTGGAGAACCCCAGGGCTTATTCTGTCGATGCGCTATAAATTCCATCTCCAGGTTTACATCAGCAAGGGTGTTTTCAGCTTGGTTTCAGTCATTCTACCATTAAAAAAATAGTGCTTTCACTGAACCAGCAGGAGGCAAATGTTACCTAGATTTTGATATCGAGTAGCATTCTTAGATTTATTGATTCATGTTCCAAATTTCAGAGGTTCTAGGATTCCTTGGTGAGATCCTTAGGTGAGAACTTTTTTCCCCTTCTTCTATATCCTTCCTCTCCCTTCCCCCCCCCTCCTTTTTTTCTCTTTCTCTCTTTCCCTCTCCTTCCCTCTTTTTATTCTCTCGCTTTTAAAAATTAACCCTAGGTTGGTCACACCTGCAGTGGTAGGACACCTCTGCCTGGGGACTACATTGCAAGATAACAGGGAATTGGATTACCCCGGGGATCTTTTCCTGCTTTGACATTTTTCTAATTCCATAACGCCCCTAGATGACTCTTGACCATTACCCAGGTTCGGATTTTAGGCTGATAAGGACAGCCAGATGATTCCCTTCTCTGCTCCACTCTCCATAGTGCACTGTTAGCTTTTGCTTGGACCTTGACTTTCTGTTTAGCTTAGATGAACCCACTCATCAAGCTGGCATTTTGCAGGTGGTTGAAGACAGATGCAGAAAGTGAAAATAAAAAGTGATGGTTAACACTTATGAAGTGTGTATAACTGTTTTAAGTGCTTGATGCTCAGAGCCAGACTATAGACAGGCACTAAACACTACCCACATTTTATATAGGAGGAGACTTCAGCTCAGAGGGACTAAGTAACTTTGGAAAGAATACAATAGATAACTAACAGACCTGGAATTTGTACGGATATAGTTCTTAAACTTACAGGCTTGTTCTTAACCACTAGCTGGCTGTCACAGGACAGCCCTGTGTTTGGGTTAGGTAGGTGGCATCTAAATGCTGTGCTTTGAAGGACCACATGGCATTGCGCTTGGTGCTCGCTCATATGCCCACAACCTGCTCTGTGAGCTCCTGCATTTGGGTAAAGGCATCACTTACCGTTTCTGCATTCAGATGGACTCAGATTGAATGCATTCAGGTTGAATCTTGGTGCCTCTACTTTCCAGTTTGTGGCCTTGGACCTCAGCTTTATTATCTGTAAAATGGGGCTACTAATACCTCCTTCAGAGAGTCGTTATGAAGATTCAGTGAAATTGTATTTGTGAAACACCTGGCCCAGAGGACCCACCACTTTTTAAGGGATGGATTCATAGGAGGAAACACTGTGATCTACTGACTGGCATCAGTGAAAAGCTCCAGAGAATGGAATATAGGCAGGTATTTTAACTTTTTACTTGAAATACAAATTTTTACATATGGTACAGAGAGTTTCTGTGTACCCTCCTAGCTTTTCCTGATGCTAGCATCTTATATAATTTATAATGACTAAAAGCAATAAATTAATATTGGGAAATCCTAGTACTAGACCATAGACTTCTCTCGGGTGTCACCGGTTCTTTCATTCATGTCCTTCCTCTGTTCCAGGATTCCATCCAGGACCTCATGTCGTGTTCGTTGTCACGTCTCCCTAGTCCCTTCCAATCTGTGACTGTGCCTTCGTTTGCCTTGCTGTTCATGATCTTGACCTTTCAGAAGGGTACTGAGCAGTTATTTTGTAGGATGGGCCTCAATTTGCATTTGTCTGACTTCCCCCCTCAAGATTAGGTTGAGGTTATACATTTTCTGGGCAAGAATACCACATATGTGATGCACCTTTCTTAGTGCATCGTATCAGGGACCACCTGATGTCAATATGTCCCTTTATTGGTGATGGTGACCTTGATCACACGGTGATGGTGGGCTTGGCAGGGTTTCCCCACTGCAGATTACTGCGTGTGTTCTGCCCTTTGTATTGATAAACATCTTGGAGGGGGTATTTTGAGGCAATTCAAATATTCTATTTCTCCTCAAATTTTCACCTGTGAATTTTAGCATCTTGTCTATAATAATTAGTACTGTGGTGTTGTAAAGGTGAAAATTTAAATTTCCCTCCTCCGTTCCACATTTATTAATTGGCATTCTTCCATCAGAAAGAGCTGCCTCCATGCCCTTATTTATTTAGTGATTTATTTATAACCTTGTGGATATTTACTTGATAAGTGAGTTTTAATTTAATATTCTCATTTTTTACTTGGATTGCTCACAGTGTCCCAGCCTTGGCCCTGGCAAGTCGTTTCCTCTGTCCTTTGGATCTGTGGGCAGGGTTTATGAAACCCCAGAGCTCCCCTTGAGGCAGCGAAGGCCGGACTCTGGGAAGGAGCACCTTGAAGGGGAGTAGAAGTGAGGGGGGAGATGGTGGTGCTTGACACCCCTTCCCCACACAGAATCTGCTTTCCTAAGGCCCATTCAATTCTGGAAATTCAGTGGGCAGTGCTATTTCCCTGCTTCATTCTAGAGCTGAGCAAATGAAGGCTTCAGGAAGGGAAGGGGCTGTTGAGTGGTGTGCAAGCTGGGTGGGTAGGGTGGGAGGGGAGACCTGAGGCCCATGTCCCTGGCATCCCAGCCTGGCCCTCAGGCCCGCATGCAGTGCCGGTTGCAGGGCAGCCTGTTTCAGGAACTGGGCAACCACGGGCTGGCGTGGAGGGAAGTGGGCTTCATCAGCAGAAGCTCAGGAAACAGGAGGCTTCTGGTGCACAGCCTCTCCAGGAAGCCCTGGGGCCATTGGCTCTGCTCCCTCTCCTTTCTGCCCAGCTGAAAGGGAGGGGTTTTGGTGCCAAATCCCCAGCTCCGGGCTCAGTGGGGGCCTCTAATCCCCTCCTGGCTCATGAACATGGTTCAGCCAGGCCTGCTCACTCGCTGGAGGTGCCCTCAGAGAGGATTCGTGCAGGCTTGGGAACAGGGCACCTTGCGGCCCCAGGCCTCCCCAGGGCAGGGCTGGAGGGCTGGCCACAGAGCGTGGGAAACAGGCATAGGGCTGGAGCTGACAGTACATTCTGTGAGTCAAGGGCTACATTAACAGAGGTCCAGTGGGCAGAGGAGGGAGTGACAGGCCCGTGTGACACACGAGACCAGCCTCTAGCAACTTCACTGTCTGAGCTTTTCTGGCCCTTAGTATCTGCACAAGCGCCAGACCCTGGGCTGTATGGAGACAAAGCACATCCAACGAAAACAGAAAAGCCTCCTTTCAGTCCTGGAAGCACATGCAGAAAGCAGAGGTTGTGGGTTCTGCTGGTCCTTTCTAGTCTACAAAGAGTTTCTTTTTTAACGAGGTGAGCAGAATAGGGGGTGGGGGTCCCCATTATACAGATGCTGCAACTGAGGCCTGAGAAGAGGGTTGTGGTTTATCTGGGGAGCTCAGATGATTCCAGGAGAAATCAGGCTTTCCCATTCTCAGGCTATCCCATGGTACCATCCTGTCTTTGAGGCCTGTTCTCCCGTATCTGACTGTCTCCATCCATGGTGAGCAGTGCCTAAGGCTCAGTAGATGCTTAGGAAAGTCCTCTGAGCATTTCCTGTGCTTCTGCAGATGGACTGTGATCTTGGGTGGGTTGTAAAGAGCAGCAACCCTTCCCCCTCGAGACCCATCAGTATCAACCAGGGAGCTGACTGAGTGGAGCATGTGCACACGCGCATGTGCCTGTCTGCTGGGCGAGGAAGTGGCATGTGCTTGGGGGAGCCTGCAGAGCGGCACTTGGCTGGATCCCCACCTTGCCTGGCTCTGCTTTCATACTTCCTTCCCCTGCAGGCCTAGGGAGGCCACACTGCACAGATGGCCATCTGGCTGGCACTTTAGGACACGGCCCAGTGCTCACTCCCAACCGTCTCCTCCCTTCCTTCTCTGCTTCACTGGCTCCGTGGACTCTGAAAGGAGAGCTGGACGAGGATGGAGAGGCAGTGGGGGTGACGAGCAGAGGGCTTACGTACAGGATTGATCCACGGCAGAGCTCTCCACCCTCACCATGATTAGACTCTCTTTGAAGAGAACCCGTGTCTGTGCTGCCCCAGTCCTGAGGCCTGGAAGGCAGCAGGGTCACAGGATGGAGGTATGCTGTGATGCTGGGAAAACTTACTCACGTGAGCATCCTGCATGGTTCCATAAATACTACTGCCAAGAGCCAGTCAGGGGGGACTGCAATTCAGCCCATCTATCCATCCATTCCCTCATTCATTCCATAAACCTTTTCTGATGCTTACAGCATGCTAGAACCTGTTCTAGGCTCTGGCAGGACCCCTATCACTAATTCAAGATGAATAAAGAGCCATTGGATTTGTTTAGAACCCACGTATGTTTCCAGAGTTTTAAGAACTGACTACTGGGGAGGATGGGGATGCTTACTCTCAGGCATCATTATAGTGACCTGCAGAGCTTTGGGGTCAGAGGATACAAGAAGGGAGGGGGTAAGAAGTGCTAGGGAAGAGGTAAGAGCTGGGAGTGGGGCCCGAGTTCTGGGCCTGGGTCTGGTGCCTTATACACTGTGTCCTGGTATGGTTGTCAGATTTAATAAAAAGAAAAATGGAAAACAAAAACGGGACTCCCAAGTAAATGTATCTGTCAGACAAGCAGCAAAGATTATTTAGGATGAGTTTGTTCCTTGCAATATTTGGGGCAGACATATACTAAATTATTATTTGTTCCTTGTCTCAAGTTAAGACTTAACTGGGCACCCTGTGTTTTGTCTGGCAATCCTGTGGTCTGGGCAAGGGAGTGGTAGATCCTCTCTAGGCATATGTTGCTTCTTCAGCACCATGAAGGTAAAAGGGTGGAGCAGTGAGAGCCGAGAACCCCCCACCTCCAAGGAGGGCAGACTCTGCCCCGAGTCCAGTGCCGCCTCATGGGCAGGATGGACACCTTCAGAGTCTATGGACAAAAGTCTAGGTGTCTGATGAGTCAGACCTGCTCTAGCGGAAACCCTGTTTTCATCTCACCCTGATGCAGTAGGTGAGCTGAGCAAACCAGGGGCTGTCATTACATGAGACAGCCCACATAGGGAGAGTCCCCGATCCTCAGAGGTCCTGCTACAAAGAGGCCCTGGACTGTTTGCCTCTCTCAGCGTTTTTCCCGATTCTAGTCCAACCCCACACTTAACTGCTGCAGAAGGAGGCCAGAGAGGGGAAGAGGATTGCCGTGGCCACACAGCATGCAGTGGGGAGCCAGAGGAAGCCCTCCAGCCACCTGACACACTGCCCTACGCAGCCTGGGAGAACACGCTCCTGGCCTGGCACAGCCTGAGCATGTTCTTTGTGGCCGCAGGGGTTCTGCCCAAGAAGGCCTAACAGGGTCTGGGGGGCTCTGCCCAAAAGGTGAGTGACACATTTGTCTGAAGCCCGTCTGGCCTGGGGCGTTGCTAACCGCTTTGAGCATGAACAATTCCATATGTCCAACGGCTGATTAGCTGCACAGAGATGAGGAGGCGGAAAGATCATGAATAAAGAATCCACATTAACCAAAGATCCAGCGATAGAGGCCCAGCTGAAAGAAATTAAAAAGACTGTTTTCAAACACTGCCCTCCGATTGGGGAATTTTTCTAGCTGCTAGTGAGCGTGTTACAAATTTCAGACACTCACGTATTGACAAAAATAAACAAATAAACAAAAGTTGAAATGCAGGAAGCCTCCTGGGTCTGATGGAAATCTCCGTGATGTTTGCCCCACCCCAGGCCCCTGCTTTGGCTTTTTATTTATTTATTTTTAAATGCAACCAACAATAATATCTGACAGCAAATTCTTCCCCGGTCTGGATGGCTTTCACCCATTGTTCCTTTGGAAAAATGTCTCTTTAAGCGTCTGCATGTTGGTGATCGTTAGGCGGAAGGAGCCTAGCAGAGTTTCCTTTATTTATTTATGTCCCTTTTGCTGAATTCTGATGAAGCGCAGGCAGGCAGGCAGCAGATATCTGACTTCTCAGGAAGATGGGGGGCCCTGGCTCCAGATTGGGGAGCGTGTGCAGGCTGTCAGAGCAGATGCAGACTCCCTCTTTACAGCAAGCTAAGCCTGCAGTGGGATCCTCCAGCTCCCCCTGAGATGGTCTCCCTAGTCTTGCTTGGAGTACCCCTGCCCTGTGAGTAGAATGGGGTGGGAGGGGGTTAAGTATGAGAGCCTCACTGACATTGGGGTGCCAGGTGGAGGAGGGAGCATGTGATAGTAAGTCCAAAAGAAGGTGTTCAGGCTGGTGTAGGTCCTAGAACCACATGCTCTGAAGGTAGATGGTGGGATCCAGAGGCATTTAGATTAAGGCAATGGTGGGGGAGTGGCTACAGGGGGAGCCAAGCCCCATCTCATCTTGGCACCTTTGCAGGATCATCTTGGGGCAAAAGGGAAAGACTGTCCTTAAGGAGTGTATGTCGTGCCAAAGATGGTAGAGAGGGGCCTCTTTCTATGCTCAGACGATGTCACTATCACCAGAATCAGGTGAAAAGTTGGCAGGGCCGCCCTGTAAGTGGAGTGAGATCCCTGTCACTGGACAGGTGACTGGGAGCGTGTGAGAATCTGTTTATTGTGCGTGTAACACGTGCTGGGTTCTGGGCAGATCCGTGGTTTGGCTGGACCCTCCTGAACGCCTCTAGTTTATCCATGTGGGTTTTTGCGCTTTTGTATCTTGAATGGGAGGCTGAGGTGGAGGTCAGGCTGGGTAAACCTTGAATGCCTGGCAGAGCCAGGAGTCAAATCCTTGCTTTCTGTGGGACAAGCTGGTTCCCAGGAAGAGCCTGCTCCATGGAGACGGTGTGTGTATGTGTGTGTGGGGTGCGTTGAACATGTATGAGATGGGGCAAGGAATCCCTTTGCAGCCCCAGAGGGGAGACTCAGAGGACCCCTGTAGAGAAAGTCTGGGGGTTACCTGTCCCCAGGCGATGGGCGAAGCATATGTCCTTCTACTCCCTCTCCTCTCCTTGTTCAGCCCACAGTCAGTGGGGCTTTGTCCCTGACACGAGGCGGCCTGGCCAGTGGAAGGCTTTGGAATCTGACAGCCTGGGGCTTGGGGGTGGTTTCTCTATGTATCGGCTGGGGCCGTGGAGTGAGGAGCCCGCTAGCCTCAGTGCCCACCCCCGCCACATAGCATCAAAGGGTTCACTGGGCTGCGTGTGGGCACTACTGACTCCGACTTCACCTTCTTTGCTTCTTTGCCCCTGTGGGATGGAGTCCCCACCCCACCTGTGACTGTCCATGCCCCCAAGCCAGGGAAGCTTCTCTGGACAGGCATAGGGTCCCTCTCACTCCTCACAAAGCCAGGAATCTAGAACCCAAGTGGCAGCACACACTGGAGTTGCTGAATGTCTTCTGAGGCCCTGGGTGGGGCATGTGGCCCGGCAAGGGCTCCTGAGCGGTGGGGGTGGGGGTGTTTAGTTCCAAGCGTCTGCGGCTCGCTTGCCTGGGCCTGAGTGCTCACTTAGCAGTTGGGGGAGGAGGTGCAGCCCTGTCAGCCCGAACCAGGCACATATGAACCCTCTGGTCTCAGGGAGAAACTTCAGCGTGACTTGTTCTGCTCTGCAGTGTCCTACGGCGGCGTCAGCCTCGACCACAGGACTCTCTGCCACGGCAGCTGCCACGTGTTGGACGATTTGCTGTGGACCTTGTATGTGCTAGCATGTCCAGCTGCTGCCTGCACACATGAGGGATGGGGTGGTGTGGGGGCACAAACCTCGAGTTCACTCCGCCAGCTCCTCAGTGTGCAGGCGGAGAAGGTCTGCCTTCCATCGAGCAGAGCATCTGTCTCCTTTTAGCTTCGGCACTTTTATCTTACCTTTGTCCCATGGGCCCCTCTGCTTGGGGACAGGCCACTAGGGGTTTGAAATCAGGCCCAGTGTTCTTCCTGCCCCAGTCCTGCCGCCCTGCTCCCCGATGGCCCTTTTGAAGGGTCCGTACATGTCTCTACCCATCCCCTTACCTGTCTCTAGCTTCTCTTCCAGGACTTGGCACATGACGAAGGGCCCCATTCCTTGGTGGCAGACCCATGCTGAAGTCCAGCCATGCCCCAGGATTGCCCAATCCAGGAGGAAACTCACAGTCAGTGTCGTTTCCCTGACCCCACTTCCTCATTCCCAGACTACTGTGGAGTGACTCTATTTTTTAGAGTAGGAAGGCACATTTATTTCCTTTCCAGGAAAACCAGGAAGTGATCTTGGAGACACAGAGGGTTCAAGTAACTTGTCACACAGCACTTGGTAATCAAGCCAGCCTTGGAAACCCAAACTCTGACCTCTGACCCTGGATTTCCTTCCCCAAGAACCTCAGTGGTGACCAGCTGGCTCATCAGGCCAGGAAAGGGCCCATGGCGGACATGATTGATGACTTAGTGCTGTGTCCATTGTGGGCTGTCCTGGTTGAAAACACAGAAGTCGCCCCTTGACCACTGGGCCTTCTCTGGGCCACAGACACACTGGGCCTTTGTCCACCTGGCCGGGGCCTAAAGAGAATATGGAAATCAGCTTACGCCAGCCCCTGAAGGCCCTGCAGCCCAGCAGAGCTTGTCTGAGAAGGAGAGAAAAAGCAGACACAGCTCCGCAATCCCCCCGCCCACAGAGGAAACCTGGATCACTCAGTGCAGCAGATGTGGGAACCGTCTGAATTGTCAGAAATGTTTCCAAAGTTGTATCAATCTGGCCTGGTGGCCTGGGGACTGGCAGAGGCACCTGCGGGAGGGGCCGGCGGTCTCCCCTGGGTTCAAGTGAGGCACGTGGCCCTGTGGGCTCCACGTCCTCTTTCATCATCGCAGCCCCTCGTGGAAGTACTGTTTTTTTCTTTCTTTCTTTCTTTTTTTTTTTTTTAAGGAAACCCTTCAGAGCTCTGCCTTTGCGAGAAGCTCTAGAAATAACTTGCTGGGAAACATTTCCGTCTGATACTTACCACCTACAGAGAAAATGGTCCATCCGTCAAGCAGTTTGGCATCCGGAGCAGCTCAGAGGGCAGTGTGGTGTGTAGGATGTAGGTGCCTAGGGCTTGGTAGCAGACACAGGCGGCAGTTAGAGCTCCTGGGTGCTGACCACCTGCTGCCGAGCGACCTTAGGAGAGCTTGGGCCCCCCTGGGCTTTGAGGCCCTTGCTGGTAAATGAGGCTGGTCACATGTGAATTTGTCCTCAAGGAGGTCTAGTTGAGTGGGTAGGGACATAGCATGGCTGGTTCTTGGATCCCATGCAGAGTGAAGGATCAGCCTTGGGGGGCTTCTGGGAGCAGATTCCTCTTATTTCCTCCTGTTGCCAATCCACGTGTTCTCTTGAACTTGGGGATCTGGTATTAGGAGGGAAAGCCAGTGATGTGCTAAGTCAAGCTAGCACCTGTATTGCTAAGCTGGGAAAACCGAGGCCCTAGGTGTTGGGGAGGGGTGGTATGTGTCTACGCCCAAGGCTACAGAAAGGGAAGTGGCCGAGTGAGGCCTGACCAGTGGGTTTCCTGGATTCCGCCTGTGAGAGTGCTAGGCCTAGGGTTGGCCATAGGAGTCCAGAATGTTTTGCCTCCTTGGTCTTCCCTCTGCATTTCCCTATAAAACTGACCAGAGCACTGGGGTCAGCTGGACATTGGAGAGGGGGCTCCCAAGGGTCTCCTGGAAAACCTGGGAGAGGAGGAAGAAACCCAGCTCTGTCTATCTAGGTTGTGGCATGGCTCCAGTGTCATTACTTCCTGGGCTTTACCTGCCTCATCTGTGAAATGGGGGCATGGCTTTGACCTCCTAGGTCTGTTGTGTTGATCCATCATTCACTGAACAGGTTGGAGAGGTGTCGTCTAGTGCCAGGTGCTGCTCCAGAGAGGGGAGCGGGTATGATCTGCTGAGGATCTGCTTCCTCTGTCCTCAGGAAGCCCCCTCTCTCATGGAGTAGGCAGCCAAAAGACAAGCAAAAAAGGAATAAACAGGACCTGCTCACGTTGAGATCATGGTACAACACAGCAGTGTCAACACCAGCGGATTGCATGGGGTATGGTAGGAGCCCTTTGGGGATGTGGGAAGCAGGGGTGTACATCCCTGGAATCTGCAGGCACCAAGGTCCTGAGGCAGGAGTGAGGCCAGCAGCTGGTGTCCTGTGGGAGAAGGGAGGGATGGGGTGGAGAAGTAGCGGGGTGTGAGGGGTGAGCTGGCCCAGCCAGCAGTATGTGCTCAAAGGTGCTCAGGCCGGATCTGACAGGAAGGACACTAAGGGGGGGCCTTCATGTGTGCCCCACACCTGGCAAGCCCAGGTAGGAGTCTGACAGCACAGGCTGGCATGTGGCCTCTCTCAGAGCACAGAGGTCCAGTCTAGGCCTTGAGGGAAGATGGGAGCTGCTGGTTGAGCATGTCTGGGGGCCTGCAAGGTCTCAGTCTGCTTCTGGTGGATGGAGGGAAGGATTAGGGAGGACAGAGCAGAGCTGGTGGGGCTGAAGGATAGGGGAGGAGAATTGTTGCAGTCAGCTTTTCTTGGAGCTCCTTGGACACAACAGGCATTCTGGGGGTAGGGGGACCACCAAGTCCCAGGAGGTGACATTGCAAAGGGAAGAGAGAAACCTACAGAACAGAGCTGCTTGTTTGGATCAGCAGTTCTGAAAGTCTGCTCTGCTGAGCACCCATTCCCTACATGGGCAAGAGCCATGACCTAGCTGAGCAACCATTGAGATTGCCTTCCTAACACATCCCCCTCCCTCTTTCTTTATCAGGGTTTGCTGCTGCTGCTGTGTAGTCCCTAAGTTGTGTCCAACTTTTTGTAACCCCATGGATTGTAGTCTGCAGGTTCCTGTCTGTGGGATTTCCCAGGCAAGAATACAGGCCCTAAGTTGTGTCCAACTTTTTGTAACCCCATGGATTGTAGTCTGCAGGTTCCTGTCTGTGGGATTTCCCAGGCAAGAATACAGGAGCAGATTGCCATTTCCTTCCCTAGGGGATCTTCCCAACCCAGGGATTGAACCTGTATCTCCTGCTTGGCAGGTGGATTCTTTACCACTGACCCACTTGGGAAGGCCTTATCAGGGTTTGCACAAATATAAACCTTTTATGGGTTTCAGATGGGGCAGGTTCAAGCCCCAGCCTCTGTCACAAGGAGTAAGCCATAATACGTCTAAGCTGCAAGTTCCCAAACTTTGTTCACATGCCTTCTGTCTCGGTGATTTTCTTTTTCACAGTGTCCCTGCTTAGCTTGGCTCAAACAACTTAATATTATATTTATGCTGGAACAGATTAGACAAATGCACAAACAATCTGTGTGCTTAGTCGCTCGGTTGTGTCTGACTCTTCGCGACCCCATGGACTATAGCCCACCAGACTCCTCTGTCCATGGGATTTCCCAGGCAAGAATATTGGAGTGGGTTGCCATTTCCTTCTCCAGGAGATCTTCCCGATCCAGAGAACAAACCCACGTCTCCTGCATTGGCAGGTGGAATTTTTTTTTTTTTTAACCAATTCACCATATGGGAGACACCAGAACCAATATACATGCATGAAAAGAAAAATTAATCATGTAAATTTATTTTTAAATGACCACAGTTTGGTGCTGAGGGGATAGGTGCATCTGTTGGGCACTGCACAACGTCTCAAACTTTGAATCTGGTTTAGATATCACCACCCTCCTTTTCCATGCCACGTCGTTTTCCATTCAAGGCTTGAATGTTATCATAATAACCACCAAAAACTGCTTCTCAAGGCTGCATCTTCACCAGTGGAATGCAGTGTGTGTTATGTGGAAACTATGAAGTAGTGTGAACTGGTAGCTCATGCGGTGGCCAGTATCACTGGGTTTCCCTTAAAATTTTAAAATATCCTGCAGCACCCCTGAATTTTTTTAAAGGTGTTCTGCGATGCCCCAGCCCGCGGTTTGGGAACAGTGGCTCTAAAGCAACCAGCCATTGGTTTGAGCAGGAGCACGTGTCACGACTCTGGCCAATGAAAGGAGAAGGAAGGTCTTGGCAGGTTTGTGGGAAAGGCTTACCTCGCTCACAAACACACTTGGGAAGGAAACGTCTCCCTCCGCTGCTGGCGGGTATAGTGTCTGCCGCCTGGGAGTTCTGGACTTGCACCTGTCCTCTTGGTCCCGTGAGGGGAGCTACCCCAAGGAGAACACTCTGAGGATGGCGGAGGGGGAAGATGGAGGGGCTCTGGCTTTGGGACATTGCTTGGCGCCCACTTCTGAGCGATTACCTTCCCAGAGAGTTTAACCTGTTTACAACTGGATTTCCTATCACCTGCAGCCAGAAAGCTTCCTTTCTGGTACCCCAGTGGAAGATGCTTGGAAAACACTGTCCTTTCTCCCCTCTGCTTGGGGTCACTTATCGAAGTGTCTGATAAATCCCAGATTTATCAGATAAGTGTCTGATTCTCTGCATACTTTTGTTCAGCACAGAGTTTGCCAACTTTACTTGACCGAGGACACTTTCCCCACATATAGCTAATTTCCGTCTCGTAGGACACTTGTGTGCTAAGAAACACACTTTTCAAAGGAATGCCTTAGACCCCTCCTCATAGCCTCACAGCCCCGCCCATCCCGGAAGCCGTTACACACAGACTCCCACCTGAGAGGCAGCCAGGACGCACATGTGTTTTCTGTTCAATGACGGAGACTAAATGAAGCCAGATGTACCTGGGCAGCCCACAGGCCGAAGAAGCAGTGATTTCACGTCCTAGCTATGTGGGGATTAGTTTGCCAGGAAGCTCCCAAGGAGGGGTGTGGACTCGCCGCCAGTCTGCTAATGTATTCCGCAGAAATGCCCCCGTGGGCTGTGCGTGACTGCGGTGCGTATGAGTGCCGAGTCCATGACCGCCATTCGCTGGACCACTGTGCCCCTGACCTCTGTAGGCGTGCCGTCTGTGTCTGTGACTGCTGTGTGCACGAAGACGGTGCCTGTGACCACGGTGTCTGTTGGCATTGTGTGTGTGACCACTGGGTCCATGATTGCTGTCCCATGACCCCTGTACCCTTGACCATACTGACCATGATCACAGTGGCTGTGAGTGCTCTATGTCCTCTGTGCCCACGATTGCTGTGTACAGAGTCAGATCCTCTGCCCCCCCGCCACCAACAAGGTCCCACTGTCGCTGTCATTCCCCCTGCTCAGCCCTCTGGGGCCCCAGCCCTATTAACTCACCCTGGCCGCCTGTTCCCACTTCTGCTGCAGCCCTAGTGCCCCTGGCCCAGCAGTAGGAGGACTCTGCGGACCACTAGGTGTGGGGCTCAGGCCATTCCCTCCCTACTCTGGGACCCAGAGATGATCCAGTGCAGTGGTTTTTAAAAAGCATCCCTTGGGACCTTTGGGGTTCTGAGGGAGCCCCCTAGTGAGTGTGCCCCTGATTTAAGCAGAATGGCTCTCTATTTAGCCTTTTGGTCCACTGGGTTCCCATGTAGGAGTTCATTGGGAGAAACGCTTTGTGGCAGGAAAAAAAAAAGTCTAAAAGTGCTGTTGTTTTCCAGCCCTGCATTCTGCAGAGGAGGGGACTGGGGCCTCTCCTCCCAGCACTGCTCTGGGATCCCTGGAGGGAGAACCAGACCAGAGCGGAAGGGGCTGAGTCATGGCAGGGGAGTGCGGGACAGCCTGCCCAAGGGCTGTGGTTCATTCTCCCTGTTGGCTTTGCCTGCTGTGACCCAGGAGAAAACATCCTGGAAATAGTCAGCGACGCAGCCAGGAGCCATACAAAGCATGCTTCTCCACCTCTGGGTTGGATCGTTGTTGAGGAACCAGGAGGCAGGCAGCCCGCCTGGAAGGGGCAGTGTGTTCTGTTTGCTCTGCGAAGTGCAGGGCCGCTTCAGCCACCCACCCTGGGCAAGGCACCTTTGCACAAGAGCTCGGCTCTCGCTCCTCCTAGCTGCCCGAGCTGGGTCTCAGCCTGGCCGTTGGTATGGGTTTAGCACTGGGCACTTCAGAGAGCACTGTGCAGGACCACTACTCCAACAGGTGTGGTGGGCACAGTGCTTGGGACCCACGGTACTCTCATGCACTCACAAAAATGCTCAAATTTCTTTCAAAATCGGAAGAAAAGAAAAACTTTTAGGTTGAAGAAAGTCTTTCAGTATATCATGTTAATATATGATATCTTTGTATCAATGCATTGTAAAATAATATAATATCAACATCTATTATTAATGTGTTAATACTAATTACATACAAGTATATGTAATTAATGGGCTTCCCTTGTGGCTCAGTGGCAAAGAATCTGCCTGCCATTGCAGGCGACGCGGTTTCAATCCCTGGGCTGGTAAGATCCCCTGGAGAAGGGAACGGCTCCATGGGGTTGCAAAAGAGTCAGACATGACTTAGCAACTAAACAACAATAACAACAGATATAATTAAGATTAATACATTTATTATCTATATATAAATATATAGATATATATTTCCATAGGAAGGGGCCTACAAAGAGAAACAAGTTATCGTGAAATCATGGTATGTCCCTGAGTGAGTGAGAGTGGCCTTCAGGTCCTGTGCTAGTTGCTAGAACAGCCACAACATGTAGGGCAGATACCGCTGACTGGGTGGCTTAAGTGACGGGAATCTCTTTCCTCCCGCTCTGGGAGGCCGGGAGTCTCAGCTCAAGGTGTTGGCACAGTGGGCTCCTTGCAAAGCCTCTCTCCTTGGTTTGCAGACGGCTGCTGTCTCCTCCCTGTGTCCTCATGTGGCCTTCCCTCTGTGGCCTCTCTGTCCTAGTCACCTCTTCCTATAAGGACATCAGTTATACTGGTTAGGACTGGGGCCCACCCTGATGACCACATTTTAGCTAATTTACCTCTTTAAAGATCCATCTACAAACCTGGTCCCTTATGAAGTACTGGGGATTAGGACTTCAACTGTAAATATAATATATATGTGCTCAGTTGCTCAGTTGTGACCAACTCTTGGCGACCCCAAGGACTGTGGCCCTCCAGGCTCCTCTGTCCATGGGGATTCTCCAGGCAAGAAAACTAAATGTAAGGGGGAACACAATTCAGTCCTTAACAGTCTTCTCACTTGAGTTCATGCTCTTTTCCTAGCTACTGTCTTCCTTCCTTCCCTGCTGCCTCCCTCCCTCTGTGCCTCCTTTCCTTGCTCTTACTCTCTTTCATAAAGAGAAGGGCTCTCAGAATTTAGAGGGAAAGATACAAACCACCCACAAGTGACTAAGGGGGTGGTTTCCTTTCATTGAGTGTGGCATTGGCTTATGTGCTGTTTTGTCCCTACATGTTGGATTACCTTTAACATTTTCATTGTATTTTATTTTTATACATTTGACCTACGTGATATTATAATTTAAAATAAATATATATTTGGTCTTTGTCAAAAAAGAGAAGGGCTCTCCGTAAAACACGCCCTGCTTAAGAGACATCTGCTCTCACGCGGAGCCCTTCCTTGTCCCCCGTTCTCTCTGCAGGCTGTGGGTCCCGGTGCTCTCCGGTGCTGGACTCTGGGCAGGTTGAAGCTGCTTGAAGGGGTACAAAGGGCACATGGGTGCCATAGGGTGGACTCTGGTGCTTCCTCTACCTTTGGATGCCAGGCTTTGGTCCAACTACACTCATCGTGTGCAGTGTTAGAATACTGGACTACTGGGAGATGGTCATGAATGCTTAGTGTCCACTTGCATGGGCTTTCTCTCCCTCAACAAGACCCTGATATTAGAGAACCCCTCCCCAACAGCTCCAGTGTTCTCCACCCCACCCTAGCCATTGGGGTAGATGGTAGGAGGGGTCTTGATATTAAAATGGCTGTTTCCTTAGGGTTGGGAAAGTAGAGGATCCAAACAAGTCGTAGTCCCCTGAATGCTGGGAGTCCTTGATGCTTTAACTAGGATTTTATCATGAAAGGGGAATTGGAAACACAGGGCGAGGACCCCTAGCCACGCCTGTTTCAGTGTCATGGGAGAGAGCTGCTCTGCTGCCCTTAAAAATTTAGTGTTACTTTCAAGGGCTTCCCTGGTGGCTCAGATGGTAAAGAATCTGCCTATAATACGGGAGACCTGGGTTCTGTTCCTAGGTTGGGAAGATCCCCTGGAGAAGGGAGTAGCAACTCACTCCAGTGTTCTTGCCTGGAGAATTCCATGGACAGTGGAGCCTGGTGGGCTACAGTCCAGGGAATCACAAAGAATCAGACACGGCTGAGTGACTAACACTTTCAAGTGTGGGTGTTTATGTGAACTTTGTGAAACTGGCCTTTATTTTAAAATGGGTCTTCCTGATGTTAATCTAAAAATGAGGAAGAAGAGAAAGAGAAGGATGAGGAGGAGGAGGAGAAGGGGAGGGAGCAGTGGAGGCAGGACCAGGCAGTGCTGGGTCTCTGAACTGGATTCCCTTTTGTTCCGCCCTGTGATGTGGTGGCTTTGTCTCCTTTGGAATCTTCAATCCTGATAGGACCCCCAGCATGTCTCAGTGGTTTTGCCCTCCTGGATGTGCTCCGACACGTTGGTGGGTCTTATGGTCTAATGTCAGATTCAGGACATGGGCTGCAGTCATTCTAGAGCCAGTACCAATCTGGGCCAGGACCCAACCGGAGAGCAGGTGGTGTAGGAGGAGAGGAGCTGGTGGGCTTTTATCAGTCACCCCACTCTGCCTGGTCTCTGTCAGTGGGCGAAGAGCCTGGCTGGGGGACTTAAGGTCTAGGGTTCAGCTCCTCCACAGAGAATCACTTTACGTGGGGCTTTGGGCAGATCTCTTCCGTCAATGGATCTCAGACTCCCCATCTTCTAAATGAGGGAGCCAGGTCTGACGTGTCCATCAGTGCCCTCTAGGTGCTAGCCACTGGGGGAGGTGCTGAGGATGCACAAAGAAGATGAGCCCACAGCCTTCCTGCAGGCAGGTAACCTGCTGCAAACCAGGCACGTTCACTTACTCATTTTCCCTCCTGAAATATATTTCTTTTATATTTTTCTCATTATGAAAGCAGTTCATGCTTATTATTTAAAAGATATATACCGAAACCTCAGCTAAGGAAAACAAAGGCAGAAATGATCCCCATAAATCTCACCTGCCCAGAGACAACCAATGTTCGTGCTGTGGTATATATTCTTCCAGATCATTTCCTGTGACTGTGGACATGCATACTTAAATGCAGACCAAAACAGGATCCTCTATACTGTTTATCTTGCTCACAACCACTCTGTGAGTTGGTTAGTGTCTTTATTTTCACCTTAGAGATGGAGAAATAGAGACTCAAAGAAGTGGGGTCACTTTCTCAAGGTCATAGGGCTGTGATGCAGCAGCTGGCCAGGTTGATAGCGAGTCCACAGCTCTTTCTCAAACATCAATGTCTAGGAGGGAGCCAGGCAGAGAACCACACTCTGGAAAGGGGAGAGCTGGGTGTATCTGAACGTGGTAATGCCCGTCATAGGATATGAAGAAGAGGGATGGAAAGAAGAGATGGGTCAGTGGCATGATTGAAGGGACAGGAGAATGAGGAGAGAGGCAATCAAGGAGTGAAAGGAGAAACGAAGGAGTGCGTGAGCCAGTGACTGAATGAATGAATAATGGATGAGTGTGGCCTGAAGGAGGGAGCCCAGAGTGGGTGAGAGGTGAGTGGATGGGCAGAAGGGAGAATGGAGAAGCAGAGGAGGGAGGGCATTGGATCTTATTTGCTTTGGAAGGGCAGCAAGCAAAGTTTCTCCCCTTTTCTTCCCCTTAGCCACTTCCAGTCTGGCTGCATTTATCCCGAGAATCTCACTGACTGGCCCCTCGGGCGGCTGCTGCAAAAGCATCCTTTCCAGGGCTGGAGCACGGGGCAGAGAGGGATTGCCCTTCCTTCTCTCTGACGGCAGCACACAGTGTTGAACCACCTTGCAAATCACAGTCTGAGGCTGATGACGTCTGTACCCGCCCCCTGCAGAGAGGGATGAAGGCTGCTTCCCTGCCGTGGGCCCCCTTGAGTGCCCCAGAAATGCCCTTTCCCCACCACTATCTTCAGGATGCTCAGAATCCACAGGGGAGGATTGCCATGTGGCTTAAGCCTTGTCCTCTAAGAAGTCTTCTTTTAAAAGAAGGAAGCCTGTAAATAATCCTGCTCCCAACCACTGAAGGGCAATCATGTGTGGGGCATGTGGGGGCCGCCAGGGAAAGACCCAGTCTGAGCCCTTGAGGAGGAATCTGGGCATGGCTGAGGGGAGTTACAGGATGACCTTGGGCAAGCTCCTTCCTCCTTCTTTGGACCTCAGTTTCCCCACCAGTAAAAGGGAAGGAATTTGGACAAATTGTATTTTATTCAAGAGTGGACATGAGTTGGTGGTGGTGGTGGTGTTTAGTCACTGAGTCACATCCAACTCTTTGTGACCCCACGGACTGTAGCTCAACAGTCTCTCTGTCCGTGGGATTTCCCAGGCAGGAATACTGGAGTGGGTTGCCATTTCCTTCTCCAGGGCATCTTCCCAACCCAGGGATTGAACCCGCATCTCCTGCATTGGCAGGCGGGTTCTCTACCTCTGAGCTACCTGGGCACGAGATTCTGGGAGATTAATATGGTTAATTGGTTTGATGGCTAGAGGGGAGCTGTGTGGCATGACTTTTTGTCAACAAAGGTCTGTCTAGTCAAGGCTATGGTTTTTCCAGTGGTCATGTATGGATGTGAGAGTTGGACTGTGAAGAAAGCTGAGCGCCGAAGAATTGATGCTTTTGAACTGTTGTGTTGGAGAAGACTCTTGAGAGTCCCTTGGACTGCAAGGAGATCCAATCAGTCCATTCTGAAGGAGATCAGCCCTGGGATTTCTTTGGAAGGAATGATGCTAAAGCTGAAACTCCAGTACTTTGGCCACCTCATGTGAAGCGCTGACTCATTGGAAAAGACTCTGATGCCGGGAGGGATTGGGGGCAGGAGGAGAAGGGGACGACAGAGGATGAGATGGCTGGATGGCATGACTGACTTGATGGACATGAGTCTGAGTGAACTCCAGGAGTTGGTGATGGATAGGGAGGCCTGGCGTGCTGCGATTCATGGGGTCGCAAAGAGTTGGACACGACTGAGCGACTGAACTGAACTGATGCAGGAAGTAGTTCTGCCTTGGAGATTTTAAGGTTGGTCTTTTATGGATTAAGCCCAACTGCCGGGTCTAGATGAAAGGCTTGGTGAGAATCACTTGGATCCAGTCTGTGGATGCTCTCACCTGGGTTTGCTGCTGAACAGCAGGTAAGCAGTGCCGAGGCTGGACCCAGAGCAGGATGCAGGGGTGAGCATGGGTCCCTGTGCATCCTCACTTTGGAAGTGTGCCCAAAGCACACAACTCAGCATGTCCTGGGGCAATCTTCCAGGCCTGAGGAGCCCAGAGCTGCAGGCTCACTGCCTTTTCTATAGACTCACTACTCAAGTACGAGATACTTCCAGAAAAGGTCATGAATAGCCAGTGTCCACCTTGATGGGATCTCACAGAGTGAATGCATCCGTGTAACCAGTTCTGAGATCCAGAAATGGAATGCGACCAGCATCCCAGGACCTCGGTGCTCCTTCGTTTCTGGCTTCTGTCTCAGTATGAAATTGGGAGATGTAACTCAGTTGTTGAGTCTGGTTGTATCGACTCCTTCCCACGGTTGTTGGTGCCCCCTTGTGTGTCACTGGCATTTAGGCCTTAGGCTGATGTCAGTGGTCCATGGTCTACCTATCACCTGTAAGGCAATGCCTTGCTGGTCTGCAGATGTATTTTGCATCCTACCTTTGACTGCATCCTCAAGCTCACAGGGGGCCTGAGCATGATCTATCACGGACAGCAAAACTGTTAGAGGGAGGAGACAAAGGCCGGAACCATGAGCCTGATACACTAAACCAGACTAGTAACACCCGTGGCGGGTGGAGAGTGGAGCAGAAGGTTGGAGGAGAACATGGCTGCCCTTAGGTCTGGAATAAGCTGGTCTGGGCTCCAGCACCGCCACAAAGGTGGGTGGCTAGGGGTCCGTGATCGTGCAGGGGAAGACATCACCTGGATGTCAGACTTCCAGCCACCTGGTAAAGACAGGTGTGTGCAGGACAGGATGAGTAGGTGGAGGATGAGATGGGCTCTAACCCACAGGCACAAGGTACTGTGGCCCGGAGTGTAGATGGCTGCAGGACACTGAGGCAGTCAGATGGTTAGAACCTGTGCCTGGACAGATGGGAAAGCAAAGAGAAGAACTGGAAACGGGGTGGCCGAGGTGCATCAGCTCCAGAAACGGGGGCTCCTGGTGGGGGTCACACAAGCAGGCCCCCCTCTCCTTCCCTTTTAGCCCTTCCATGCCTGGCAGGCTCGTGGGCAGTGTCCATGAAAACAGGTGACATCCCTCCCAGGGGGAATTTCATGACCTGCAGACCAGGAGGGGACTGTGTCCCTCCCACCTGCCCACCTGGTGGGGCCTCTTGGGGCCGCCAGGTCCTACTGGCTGCCAGGCAGCTGCAGGGTCTGGGCTGTAGCTCTGTAGGGTGTGCAGAAGGAGGCAGCATCGAGCCCATTAGCTCTGTGCTAATCTCTGGAGAGCAGGCAGGGGGATTATCTGGCTGCTTTGCTGCCTCCTGACTTCCCAAGACCACCCCTTTGGGACTGGATCCAAGGAAGTGAGCGATACGGTCATTAGACGTGAGGTGTCGGCAGTCCTCCCCACCCCCTCCTCCGTGAGCCTGGGTGAGAGGCGGGGGACTGGGCTGGCAGCCCTGGCTTCTGGCCTGGCCTCTGCTTTTGCTCCCAGTGTGGCCAGGGACACGCCCTGCCTCCTTCCACAGCCTTCATATCGGTAGAACCAGTGTGAGTGCCCATCCATCCAGGGTCCTTCTAGGTCCCAACCCTCCAACAGGTGACACTGAGGGACCAGAGGCAGCTGGTTCTGCCCCAAAATGAGCCAATTGGGGCTCACTTCCATGTCCACTCAGGTCCCCTCTCCCTCCTTGCTGTGGATGGGGGCTGCGGTGGCCGTGACTTGTCCTCAGTAGAAAATGTCAGCCAGGAGAGAAACGTTAGCAATCACCTGCCAAGCACAAGTTGAACTGACTAGTGGCGGCCCATTCTGGGATGGTGGGGTGAGGTGGGGAGTGGGGCAAAATGCCCAGGAGAGGGAGAGGCACAGGGGTACTTTCTGTGACCGTAAGGACAGTAGGCACCACTCGCCAAGGGTCGCTTCACCTGCACCAGGCACAGCACTAAGGACTTGGCATCACACTGCATCTCGCTTCATCCACAGCACATGGGACCCAATGGGGACAAAGTCCCAGGCTTAGGCAGTTGGGAGGTGGAGTGAGATTGTCATGCCCTGAAGACACCAGGTGCTGCTCTCCTCTAGGTCCCCAGGAAGTAGACAGTGATGGAGGGAGTGCTCCGGGTTCTCAGCTCATCCCCAGCATGTGCCCTTCTGGATCTGCGTGTCTCTGACAGTCGTGGGGGGATGGTTCTGAAACTGGAGTGAGGTTCAGTGGGCTGGGAACCTCAGTCAGATGCTCAGGTGTGCCAGAAATGGAATTTCCCATAACAAGTGAGTTTCTATTTCTGATTCTCATTCCACCAAGGGGATACACATAGGGCTCCAAGGAAGGGTCCTTCCCTTCTTTGGATATTTGAGTTGTTACACAGGTGATGGGGTGGGTGGGACATCTGGCTTCCTGGATATGTCCTTCAGGCCACAGGGCCTCAGGTGTGTTCCCCATGGGTGGCACTGAGATGTGGCGGGACGGTCTGTAAGCCGCCTGCAGCCTGGCAGTGTCCTCAGCCACTTCCCCACCAGGCTCGGGCACTCACACTACCAATGTGCTGCTTCTGATATCCACTGGGGCGTGAAAACCTGTGAAGCTGCTTGAGGCCCCATCTGCCTAGACATATCTTACAGCCACATTTTCCAGACCTTTCCTCCTCCCCAGTTCTTCCTGGGCCCTGGAGCCCAGGCTTTCGTCTTCTTGATCCCATGAATGTCTGTGGGAATTTTGCTGCCTTCCTGGTGGGGGATGGGAGTGTGCCGGGCTCATCTGTCTGGGACCAGTGATGACTCTGTTGATGTCACTCTTCAGCCCCTTCCTCTCTGTGTCCAGGGAGACCCAGACAGAGGAGCTAGAAACTCACTGTGTATCCTCCTCCACAGCCTTTATCAGAGACCATCAGCCCTTCTGGCTTCCCAGTGGGATGACTCTCTGGGTTCCACACTAGAAAGAGCTGTCCAGTCTGTTTCCTCCAGCTCCCTCCTCTCCCAGAGGCAGTTAGACAGACCTCCAGGACTTAGGCAAAAAACTTCTAGCTGGAGACCACTGTGTATATAGACAGAGGCAGAGGTTTTAGAAAGGAACCATGCCAGGCCCATGGAGACAGAGCTGCAGAACCAACATCTCCAGATCTCCACCCTAGAACCATGTCCTGCTCAGCCAGTGCTCCATGTGCTCCCATGGCAACTCTGATCTGTTCCTTTCTAGCAGGCCTGGCAAATAGAAGGAGTATCACAGAAAGTCACCAGGCCCTGCTACAGGGCCCCAAGTCACCAAATCTGTTGCTGATTTGAGTGAGACTCTAAGGGGAGCACTGAAGACCCGCATGTACACCATGGGTGTCAGCAGATGGAAACCTGGCACCAGACAGGATCCGGAATCCCAGCATGTTGTGGGCCCCACCCCCAACCTGTGTCAGAGCTGGGGCATGTGCCCGCCTCAGAGTACCTTGGTAGACCTCATGCCGACCTCCTGCAGCTGGTGTCACAGTGGTTCTTTCACAGATCAGGAAACTGAGGCCCAGAGGGGTGAAGTAATCGCCCAAGTACAAAGAGCAGGACCTGGTCTGTTTGGCCCCAGAGCCCATGGTTTTCCCACTGTTGTTGCTCAGTCGCTAAGTCGTGTCTGACTCTGCGACCCCATGGGCTCCAGCACTGCAGGCTTCTCTGTCCTTCACCATCTCCCAGACTTTGCTCAAACTCATGTCCATTGGTCAGTGATGCCATCCAAGCATCTCATCCTCTATCACCCCCTTCTCCTCCTCCTTTCAATCTTTCCCAGCATCAGGGTCTTTTCCAATGAGATGGTGGCCAAAGTATTGGTGCTTCAGCTCCAGCATCAGTCCTTCCAGTGAACATTCAGGGTTCATTTCCTTTAGGACTGACTGGTTTGATCTCCTTGCTGTCCAAGGGACTCTCGAGAGTCTTATCCAGCACTACAGTTTGAAGGCGTCAATTCTTCGGCGCTCAGCCTTTTTTATTGTCCAGTTTGCACAACCATACGTGACTAATGGAAAAACCATGGCTTTGACCATTCTACTGGACCTTTGTTGGCAAAGTGATGTCTCTACTTTTTAATATGCTGTCTAGGTTTGTCATAGCTTTTCTTCCAAGGAGCAAGCATCTTTTAATTTCATGGCTGTGGTCACCATCTGCAGCCTCATTATCCGGGAAGTTTTGTGTGGTTACTAAAACTGACCACCTTTTGGTGAAGTTCAGTGTCCTTCTGATTGTGGAGAAGGGATGGGGACACGTGACAAGGTACTGGGGAGTGGGCTTAGAAGGCAGAGGGGGAGCCCAGGCCTGCTTTCCACCTAACCCATCTCCCTGCATCTGCCTGCCGCACGGGTGCAGGGCACAGTGTCAGGGGAGAGGCCAAACACAGGTGTGATTCACCCCCGTCCCCTCCTCACAGTCCCACTAAGGAAGGGTGGGCTATGCTGCCCCACAGACCCTCATGGGGCTGTTCCAAAAGTTGAGTCTCTGACATACCACATGCCACTCCTGGGGGCCGTTAGTAGATGTTATGGGAACAGAGGTTTCCATGGTCAAAGAGCCTGGGGAATACTGACTCAATGGGGTTCAGTGTGTTTCCTATGCAAGGACCTTCAGAATCTTCAATATGCTTTGTGTTTGGTTACTCTTCCGAGGGGGCTGTAGAATCTGGGCTTTCCACATAATTTCCTCCCGACCACCTCCTCCCCTCTGCAGTGCAAAGGGCATTTCGGGTCTGCAGCTGTACCCCTTTTGAGAAACGAGGCTCTGATGGCTGATAGAAAAGAACCCCTCCAAAGGACAACAGATAAAGATGCTGGGTTTGCATGGAAGATGGGGTCTTGGATCCAGGGAGGCAGCTCCTTGGCTGTGTGAATCCTGGGCTTGAGGGAGGCTTATTCTTGGAAGTGGGGACCTGAGTGGGAGAAGGTCTTGCAAAAGGCGTATACCAACTGTGGGGGGCGGGGCCTTCAGGGGCAGTGGGTGTGAACAAGACATAGCCCATCTGGCTGAAGCTGCCTAGCAGGCCTAAAATGGAGAACAGATGCATTGGGTTGGAAAAGGGGCTAGATCAGTTCTTCCAGCTTGGGTCTGACCGCAGCAGAATTCGGGGACTTAAGTGTGGGGGCATCCATTTAGAGACACCTTGCTACTGATTTCCTGTGACCCACTGGGTTCAGATATGAAGGTGAGCGCCTGGCCAAGAACCTCTCTGCAAAACCTCAGGCTCTGGACCTCCGCTTTGTAGGGCAGCTGCCTCTAAATACTCCTTCTATTCTCTCTGACATCCTCAGACTCCAAAGAGCCTCTGCTTTTGCTCGAAAGCCAGGAGACAAGAGGAAGCAGAAGCACATCTTTTCGATCCGAAAAAACCTGGATGCAGCTGAGAAAGCAAAACTGTTAATTAAAACCAATCTGGGCTCTTGCCAAGTGGGAGAATGAGACTCGGGGCCGGGAGCCTCGGCAATAGGAAGGAACGGGGTGGTAGTGGGTTATTTATAATCCACTTCTGGCACTGTCTGCGCCCTCTTTCAGCTCAAGGAAATGCTCCCATCCTCGAGACAGACATCTGATCATTATAATTTTGTGTTTGAAGACAGTTTTAGCCTCCTGCAGACACATAAAATTTGCATCCGCCACCCAGGATGGGGGACATAAAAGTTCTTTAAGAGGGCTGTGGACCTCCTGGGATGGCCAGACCATCTCCATCTCTGGCACAGGGGCTGGCTCCTGGGCCTCTGGTCACGCAGGTCCTACCCTCACCTGTCTCTCTGTCCCATCATTGAAGGACCATCCAGACCTGTCTCTTGCAGAGACCCACACTGAGGCTTTCCTCCATATCTTAGTACTTTCTGTGCATTTTTTTTTAAAATCCACACTTGATTTAATTCACTTGATGTGATATTGTGCCGTCTTGGTCCCTAGTTGCCTCTTGTATATATAACCATATATTGAATGGGCTGAACTCGATGGGGTACGAACAGGAAATGGCTTTATTTTTCTCCCTTCAGTGCTTTCCAGCATGCCAGGCTGGATCTCTTTTGCATCCCCTTGACAATATGGCAGGCATATGCGAGAGAATCCCAATCGTTTTCAGGCACAGAACGCATTTTACTCTCACATATTTAAAAAGGTCCAGCCCAGCCCATGCACAGCCTCCCTCTCCACCCAGCTCATAGTGTCTCGCTCCCTGCAGCTCAGGCGTTACCATGTGGACAGAGCCCTGCAGTGGCCCGGGGATGGGTTTTGGGTTCTTTCTCTCCTCTTCCTCGTTTGCTGTGGTCTCCTTCCCAGCCCCTCCTCCCCCAGCCAAAGGATAAGTTGAAGCCCTAACACCTGCTTCCTCAGAGTGTGACCTTATATGAAGATGGAGTCTTTACAGAGATAATCAAGTTAAAATGAGGTCATTAAGATGGGCCTTAATCCAGTGTGACTGGTTTCCTTATAAAACGGGAAAATTTGGACACAGAAACATACACAAAGAGGGAAGACGACCTGAGGGTACACAGGGAGAATATGACTGTGTGACTGGAGTGATGTATTTACAAGACAAGAAATGCCAAGGACTGCCAGTCACCACCAGAAGCTGGAAGAGGGAAGGAAGGAGCCCCTCACCCCCGCCCCCATAACCTGAGCCATCAGAGGGAGCATAGCCTTGCCTTGGTCTTGGCCTTCTAGCCTCCAGAGCTGTGAGACAATAGATTTCTGGCTTTTTGAGCCAACAAGTTTGTGGTATTTTGTTATAGCAGCTCTGAGAAACTAATACTCCTATCTTTCTGCTTCTGGTGTCTCCAGGGCCCAGGGAAAATGAACAGAGAATGAAGAAGAGGGGGTTCTAGCTTTTCAGGTGGCCTGGGCTGCCTGATTTCTCTCTTAGCTTTTAAGATGTCTATCTAGGCAGGCACCCCAATGCTGGGTATTTTGCGGGGTGCAGGTGGTCCTCTGCTGCACCCTGGGTGGCCCCTCACAGTGCTAGAGCCTGATTACCTTCTGTGGCTTCCTCTTGGCTCTGGGGAAACTCACATTTTCTTTTCATAAACCAAGGGGGGGCCTGCAGGCTGTAGAGATGACCTTGACCTTATCCTCCTCCAGACAAGCTCTTGTCCTGAGCACTCTCTGCAAGAGAGGTTCAGTTCCTACTCAGAGGGCTGCCGTCTATCTCCACCTGGGGGGCTGTGTGATAAATTCTCCTGGAAGTATCTGTGTCTGGGGGTGGGCTCAAGATATCCTCAAAGCCATGGGCCTCCAAACTGGGGAATTCATTCATGTCTCCTCATCTCTACAAGAGGTCCTCCAAAGCCCCTGCTAAAAGCTATAGAGGTGCAGGGAGCAGTCATGTCGTGGTTCCGTACATGACGTAGAATCACACTCACATATGCTCCCTTTCTTTGCTTAAACAGGCCGTATCTGGGCTAAGGATTGTTGTTGTTTAGTTGCTCAATTGTGCATGACTTTTGTGACTCCATGGACTACGGCCCACCAGGCTCCTCTGTCCATGGCATTTTCCAGTCAAGAATACTGGAGTGGGTTGCCATTTCCTTCTTCAGAGGATCTTCCTGACCCAGGGATGGAACTCAGGTCTCTTGCATAGGCAGGCAGATTCTTTACTACTGAGCCACCAGGCAAGCAGTGGGGAGTAGACACTTGTCAACAAACCTGGAGGAGGGATTATGTAATTTGTGGGTATTTGCCACCCTCTGTTCTGCCCCTGGCTTTGAGGTTTCAGTTGAAGGACTGCTATTTCCACCCTTTACATAGATAAGCAAGTCCTGTATGTGTGTGACATTAGCTCCTTCCTGAGCACAGGGGCTGCAGTCTCTGCTTTCTTCTACTATAACCTACTTTCACCTACAGCCCCTGGGGGAGAGGGAGGTAGTAGAGCCAAGGGGCCAAGAGCCCAGGCTCTGGAGTCATTGAGACACAAGTTCAAGTCCCCATTCACACTTCTTCAGCTGTTGTTGTTCAGTGGCTAAGTCACATCTGAGTCTTTGTGACCCCATGAGCTGCAGCATGTCAGGCTTCTCTGTCCTTCACTATCTCCTAGAGTTTGCTCAGATTCATTTCCATTGAGTCAGTGATGCCATGCAATCATCTCATCCTCTGTCGCCCACTTCTCCTCTTGCATTCAATCTTTTCTAGCATCAGGCTCTTTTCTAATGAGTCAGCTCTTCGCATCAGGTGGCCAAAGTATTGGAGTTTCAGCATCAGTTCTTCCAGTGAACATTCAGGGCTGATTTTCTTTAGAATTGACTGAGTTGATCTCCTTGCAGTCCAAGGGACTCTCAAGAGTCTTCTCTAGCACCACAATTCAAAAATATCAATTCTTCAGCACTCAGTCTTCTTTATGGTCCAACTCTCACATCTGTACTGGAAAAACCATGGCTTTGACTGTTCTCAGTTGTGCTATACTCAACCGACCAGGTGTCTGGTCAGCGACCCAGCATTTCCAAACCTCTGTTTCTTCAGCATTCATGGGGGAAGGGAGGATAAAGAAGAAAGCCAGATATGGGGGCACCCAGCCACTGCCCTCTGTGTTTGGGTTGGTCACCATCCCCCAAGGAGGCTGAAGGTGTGGGCCTGACACTGGTGAGTGCTGTGGACCTTCTCCTCCAGCAAAGTGCATGTCTGCAAAGTCTGTCATATACGACTCAGGTTATGAATTTTGGGGCACTCTACAGCCTGTCACCAAATTGCATGGACTTGATCCAAACTGCTTAAGAAAGGAACGGCAATAAAAGACCAAAACGATTTCAGTAGTCTATTATGATCCTTGAGCCATCTGAGACGAGGACTAACTGCCTAGCACTTTGAAAAACTCAAGTCTAAATTCCGGAGGAATCTTTGCCTCACACCCTGTCCCACAATGCATTGGGCCATTTCCAACCTCACTCAGGACTTTTTAAATAAAAGCACTCTAGTGCAGGGCTTCTCTGGTGGCTCAGATGGCAAAGAATCTACTGCAGTGCGATGCAGGAGACCCAGGTTCAATTCCTGGGTTGGGAAGATCCCCTGAAGAAGGGAATGGCAACCCACTACAATATTCTTGCCTGGAGAATTCCATGGGCAGAGGAGCCTGGCTGGCCACAGACCATGGGGTCACAAAGAGTTGGACATGACTGAGTGACTAACACACACACACACACACACACACACATACACACAGTGCATTTAGTAGTGTGTGATGGTGCAGGCTCAGTGATTCTTAAAAAAGACTAATAGATGCATTTTAAAGGGAAACAAATGATCACAGACCCTCTGTTGACTAAAATTATTTTGATCATATTGTTACTTAAATATATACAAACATAAAAGTAAGTATAAATTCCTTATGCTTTTAGCTCTTACCCAGCTATAAAACCGAAACACAATCACAAATTTAATGCAAACAGAACCACAAAACTATTAAAATTCAAATTAATGGCATTAATTTAATGTGACAGATGATGTTTTGCTGAAAGTAAAATAACCAATGTTGGGTTTAATAATAGAAGGATGTGTTCTCATTTTAAGTTCTGCTTGTTATCAACTAGATTGTTTTGATGTTTGAACATGCTGGGCCATCATTAGAGTGGTTGTCAATATTATTAGTATTTTAATATAGAAATTGTATCAGTCTTATTATTTCTCATACGTTACAAAGCACAGAATTTAATCGCAGACCTAGGATTTTTTGTAGGCCCATTAATGTAATAGAGCACCTAAAAATATAACCACTTAAAAATGTAAACTGTATCCCATTTAGCAAGACAGTTTCAGTTGTGTACCCTTACTGCTAGGGCTGTCTTGCAAGTTGTTAGAAAGCAAGGTGATGTTCGCCCCAGCACCTCCTTGCAGAGCGGTGCCTGCGATCCTGCCCCTTCTGCACGGAGCTGACTGCTCGGGCCGGCCGGTGTCCCCTCTGCTGTTTGCTCACTCAGTCTTCCCTCCACTCGTCTCTGTTTGAACAATCCCTAAACCTTTGTTTGCATAGCGGCCCATGAAGTTATTTGGCCTTCATTTTATAAAAACGTGATCGTAAACCCAAATGTAAACTCGAGCTCTGAATTCCTGAGGCTTTATTTGGTTACATGATTATTCACAGCAACCCCAGTAGGGTCTTACTAATATGGTTCCGTTTTCAAAATGAAAATACCAGATTAAAAAGAAAAATTCTCATACCACTGAGGAACCTCTGATGATATATTCGTTCCACTTTGAAATCCCTGGTACATTAAAATCCCTGGTCAGAGAATCCAAGGGTAGATTTCAGTTGTAGGTCCTACGTTAACCAACTAATGACAACATCTTCCTCTAGCTTGCATCGGGTCATCACCACTAATTGTCTTGCACTTTGGTTGTTGTCACTAATTTCACCTAATCTTACCCCAAGAGGTCAGTATAACTATTCTCAATGGACAGATGGGGAAACTGAGATCCAGGTACACAGCTAGTGAGTGAGGAGATGGGGTTAGAAGGCAGGTGCCACGTGGCAGTGCTTCTCAGGACTGAGACTTTTCCTGGAGCTCTTCAGTTCCCTGAGGGACCCAGGTCTTGGGATCCACCCTTCCTCTCCCCACCTTCTCCCACAATACATACCTGGCAACAGAGTACAGTCCTGGGGAAAGTAGAGCAGCCTTGATTCATCCCCACCATGCCCCTGTGACCCACATCAGCCCTCTGCTCAGCTCTGGACAACACCTCCCTACAAAATGACAAGCAATATTTTCCCAAGTAAAAATTGAACAAGGATCCTGACAACTGAAGTTCCCCAATGGGTTAATTCATGTTTACTTATTTGGTGAAAAGACAGATATAAATCTATAACTCGAATCATATTTAATACACACACATGCATATATGGGCTTCCCTGGTGGCTCAGATGGTTAAGAATCCGCCTCCAGTGAGGGAGATCTGGGTTCAATCCCGAGGTTGGGAAGATCCCCTGGAGGAGGGCATGGCAACCCCCTCCAGTATTCTTGCCTGGAGAATCCCCATGGATAGAGGAGCCTGGCGGGTTACAGTCCATGGGGGTCGTAAAGGGTCGGACACGACTGAGTGACTAAGCACAGCATGTGATTATATGTCTATATATACAAGTATATGTATATATGCATATTGTGTGTATACAGACTTCCCTTGGTGAAAGTGGATGATACACACACACACACACATATATATATATATATATATATGCAAGTATATACACAGATGTATATACACATGTGTGCATATATGTATACATGCATGTGTGTGCATCATATATACTTTCATTGAGGAAAGATAATGAAATTTCCTAGAATTGGAACTGTGTTAATGAAACAGGATTTGTGGTTGTATTTTTTGTAACTGAGGCACAGATCATTAGGGAAGGGTCTTCAGAGAGCAGCTGTCTCCCTGGGCCCTTGACTGTTGACCTCTCCAGTTCTTGGTGCCAGGGAGACTGGAGCTGGGCTTCCTCCCTTTAGAAGCCTCCTCATCTTATCTCAGAAGCCCCTGCAGACACCATCACTCTTGAGATCCTTCCTCCCTCTTCCAGGCTTGATGTGTGTCTGTATCTGCAGCCTGAGTAAATAGACTGGTGTCCAGGGCTCTCTGGGGTTTGGGCTCCAGTTCAGACTTAGGGAACTCTGCCCTTAGATTTGTTCTATTCAAGTGCAAGGAAGCAATCTTTAGGGAGGGCCCCCTTTAATAACCCTCCCTCCTACTCATGGATCTTAAGTTTTTGAAAGATTATTTCTTGGAGAGAGAGTTTAAGTAATAATGAACTCATTCTTTCACTTTTATGAAACAAAGACATTTATACTTGACCATCAGTGATTCTAATTGGCATGTGGCTCATTATGAGACCTGCAGAGTTAATAGAATAGCAGCTAAAACAAAGATATGTGACATTTTAGTTATTCACAGCCTTGCTCAGGGCACATGTATGATGATCATTAAGCTGTTTGAAATAGTGATGTTTCAGCATTTGCACATAGAATATATTAGTACCCACCAGTTCAACATTGTGTCCCAGGAGAACCAACAAGTGAACGCAAGTTCAGCTATGCTTGTTCAACTGCAAGAAAACCCTGCTAGTTGCTGGTCCTTCAAAGGAGGAGACTCTTCTTTGCTCTTGAGGGCTTCCTGGCCCATGAATTGAGTCAATTATTGGATCCTGAAGTCTGCTAGATGCTTTCATTTTTAAATGACTTACTGTGTGTAGAGGATGGATGAGAGGAAAAGACTGAACGGAGATCCCTAAGGATACCACTGTGCTCCTGGGGACTCCGTGTCACTCCTCATTTGATATCCAGAGCCCAGAGGGTTTGGCCTGTTTGGGGATACCCAGGGCTTGTGTTCATTTATCCCTGGTCCTGAGTGACAGGGACTTCATATCGCTGGGCACAGGGTCCCCAGGGACCTGGGCTTTCAGGGACAGCAGCCTGCCTCCCAGCATTGTGACCTACCCCCAGCTCTCTTGCTCTTTGTGTTTTCTAGATTGTGCTCTGGGGACCGGCCTTGGTTTCTGGAACCCCAGCCTCCTGTTTGCTTTTGGCCAAGCTCCCTTGATCTTTGCTGCTTCTAGCAGCTTCCCCATGAGTAGCTGCTGGCCCGGGGTAGATGACCAGTGAATACTTGCAAGTTGACTCACCGCGGCCTCCCTGGCCAGCTGTCCGTTGCCCCTAGACTGTGGCCCTTTGGTCTTGGAGGAAGTCTTTTCTGTGGACTGCCGGTCTGCTGAAAGCTGCCCTTTGTCCTGTCCAGAAAGAGCCCTAACTTCTGTCTTTAGTTCTTTCTTCAGCACAGACTTGTGCTGTCTCCTGAGAAAATCTAGAAGACTGGACAGACTCCCAGATGCAATTACTCACTCAGATTGGTCTTAGCAGACCCTTTTACTGGCAATCCCAGGGTAAGCCTCTCCTCCAGCAGGAGAGGAGCACTTATTAGAAATGTAAATTCATCACAGACTCCAGGTCCTGTTTGGCCATGAGGCAGTCTGGCCTCCTGCAGTTCTGTGGGTCAGGTGATACCCTTTGTCAAGGCAGATGGCAGCGGCAGCAGTCTATGCTAGGGGAAGGGGGGGTCTGCCCTGGGCTTGGGTCAGTTGTTCTTGGGGCAGAGTGACAGGGGAGCTCTTATCTCTGGGCCCTCCGTATCCTTGGCTTTGGGCATCACAGTCCCTGAATTTTAGATGATAATGACAAAGCCAAGGTGGTAGGTGTTGAGAGTCATTACTGGTAATTGATTCCAAGGCCTTCAGCCCGTGTGGGCCTTTGGTAAGAGGAAGGGGTCAGAGCTGGGAGTCAGCTGTGTGGGTGGCAGGGCCTGGCTGGCCTGTGTGCTAGGGCCAGGAAGAAAGGCCCGATGCCCCTTAGCTTTGTCCAGAATTGTGTCAGATCAGGTGGAGTTGGGGGTGGGAAATGTAGGCTGAGCTCCCCAGGAAGCCATCTCTGAGAATGGCTGTTTACCGTGCAGAATGCATTTCAGAAGACGCTTGTGATCAGCATCCATGGGAGAGAGCAAGGGAGGGGGTCCAGGGTAGGGAGAGGTCGAGCTGTGATGCAGGCTTGGTGACAGTCCTGATTGCGCCATGGAGCATGAACCCCAGGTGCCCACCAGAGTCATCTGCAATGGCTCAGCCAGCCAGCCCCGTACCTCTTATCAGTCATTGCGACAAGGCATCCAGGGAAAGTTGTGACCCCGGGCAGGGCAGCTCTCTGAAGCTCAGGCAGCCCCTGAGGAGGCTGACAACTGAGGTCTGCACCCCCAGCAGCCGGGACAGAGTCCTTCCTTGCAGGGGAATGTAGGTGGCACACCTTTTTGTGTGACGCATGACATCGTAAGACTGGAAACTAAGTCCCAATTCTGAAATGAAACTGAGAGGGGCGGGACTTGCCTTAAGTTCAAACAAGATTCCAAACAGCAACTAGAGGGCGGAGGAGGACGTCCGCTCCCCAGGGTAGGGCTAGGAGTAGCAAGGACTAAGTGGGGTTCCGGGCGAGCCAGGTGGGATTGTGGGGAGAGCTGAGGAAGAGCAGGAGAACTAATGTTTATTGTTCCCTCTGCGTGGCTGGTCCAAGGGCTGCAAACCAGGAGCAGGACAAAGACTGGGCAGAAGGCTGAGAGTTCAGGGGCCCACGATGACTCCAGACCCCTCTCTCTGGGGGAGGATGGGACTGGGGAGTGGTTCGGATTCTCATGGCTACTGGCCTAGGTCATGATAGAGATTTGTTGTAAGGACTCAGTTGAGTTCAAGCATGGAAAGTACTTAGCCCTCAGTTAGCAAGTCAGTGCTGGCGGTTACAGTTATCACCATTACACCACACGGTGGAGTGGACCGGGCAGGGCAGAGATCGACACCTCAAGGGGAGTGGTCGTCAGTTATCTTTCTGAAGACGTTGATTGAACTTTCGAGACCTTTGAGGGGAGGGTGCATCCTACAGGTAGAGCAGAGGTAACTGTGATCTTATTTCTAGTGGTAAAAAGGCCTCTGAATCATTCTTTCCTCTTCCTTTGCTATTCCAAGCATTCACATCTTTATTGATTCAACAAACTTTATCGAGCACATTGTATGTGCTAATGACTTTTTTGGTGTGAGAGAAAATACCAGTGACAAATCAGACTTGCCTCCACTGGGCTCATGTTTCATTTACTTATTTATTATTATTATTTTGGCAATCATGTTTAATCGGTCGATAATGGGGCCTGTGTCCCAGAAGTTTGAGGAAATCGTGCAGCTGGAAGTTGGCCAACATTTGGGGAAGGGTGAGGCTTAGCAAAGATAAATCAATATCTTCTGATTTTTATTTTCATATCACCCAGGCATCAGTCTTTTTTTTAATGGTTAGATTTTTAAAAAGAATTTTATTATTGGTGTATAATTGCTTTACAGTGTTGATTTCTGCCGTACAACTACATGAATCAGCTATATGCATACATGTATCCCTTTCCTCTTGAGCCTCCCTCTCACCACCTCCCCCAGTCCCACCCCTCTCGGTCATCACGGAACACCGAGCTCGGCTTACTGTGTGATACAGGAGCTCCCTACCAGCTGTCTATTTCGCACATGGTATGGTATATGTCAATTCTACTCTCCCAGTTCATCCCACCCTCCCCTTTCTTCACTGTGTCCACACGTCCATTCCCTACATCTGTGTCTCTATTCCTGCATTGGGCCTGTGTTTTAAAAGGGGTGAGACAACCAACCAGCCTCCAGTATATAAGCTTGTGCTAAATGCCATGAAGGAAAGGAAAGCAGAGAAGGGGAGTAGGGAGTACTGTGTGGGGCTGGGTTTTCAATTTCTATAGTGTCGACAGGGAAGGAGACTGGGAGAAAATGGTACTTGAGCAACGACGGGACGGTGGGGAAGGGAGGAAGCCCTGTGGATGTCTGGGAGGAAAGCTTACAGGCAGATACAGACAGGCGCGATGACCTTGGGTTGGGAGTGAGTTTGGCCCATCCAGGTCCAAAGCATGGGGAGGGGCAGGGAAGGGAGTCAGGTAAGGCTTTGGTTCTTGGTCTGAGAAGGCTAAGGAGTCACTAGGGGTCTGGGAGGAAGAAGCACAGCATCTGACTTCTGTTTTCAAGTGATTCTCTGGCTCAGGGTGGAGGATGGACCACAGGCGGAGGGAGAAGCTGGCCACGAGGCTGGAGGCCATGGCAGTAACCCTGAGGATGATGGCAGGAGTGAGGACAAAGGAGAGAAGACATCACAGCTTGGATTCTGGGGCTGTTTTTAGGGTGGAGCCCACTGGATTTGGGTGGAAGGTGGGCTTTGAGAGAACCAGAAGAGTTGGGGCAGTTCTGAAGTCTTTCAAAGTGTTCTTTGGGGATCCTTTGTGTTTGAAATGTCATTGAGGCACCCAAGTGGATCCAAGAATCTGGAGTTTGAGGGAGAGGATCAGACTGGTGAAAAGAATCCCTGAGTCCTGGTGGTACTGATGGTGTTTACGCTACAAGGATGGAGCAGACTCCCTAAGGCTGCACTGTCCAGTGTGGTGGCTACGAGCTGCATATGGCAGTTGAGCCCATGAAACATAGCTCCTCCTAACAGAGATGTGCTGAAAAGGTTACATACACACTCGATTTGGAAGACTTAGAACAAAAAATGTGAACTATCCCATTGATAGTTTTTAGATGCTTACATGTTGAACCGACACTTTGGCTGTGTTGGATTAGATGAAATCTGTTATTGCGATTAATCTCACAGGTTCTCTGTTACTCCTTTAGGGTAACTAGTGGGCAGCTTAAAATCGCATCTGTGTCTTGCATTGTATTTCCACTGGACACTGACCCAGTGAAGTCACAGCACTGAGCCCTTGTGGCATCTGATATTTAGATGTTTGAGGAGGAGAATGACTCCCTGTGTCAGGTAACTGCTGCAGGTCTGAACAGAGGGGACTCGAATGTGAACTTGGGCTGGGCAAAGGTAAAGATTGCTGGGGATGGGAAGCCTGATCAGAGTGGTTTCAAGAGAGAATGAGGGGAGGGCAGCAGAAGCAGTGTAAGCAGGTGCCTCTTTTTAAGAGTTTTGCTTCAGAATGGCTGGGTAGGGAAGTTGGGGTGCTAGCCCGAGGGGGAGGTTGGATAAAGAGCAGTTTTATTTTTGACATAACATGGGCGGTAAGCATTTATGGAACACTTTCTATGGATGAGCATTGCTCTAAGAACCTTGTACATATTAACTCACTTAAGCCAATGCCAACACTGCAATAGTTACTATTATTTTTTTTTTTCCTCTCATCAATTTGGCTGATGAGGAAGCCAAGATACAGGGAGGTTAAATAACTCGCCTACAGTCACACGACAGTTCAGTGGCACAGCCAGGATTTGAACCTCGGCGATACGGCTCCAAGGCTGCACTTTAACCACCTTGCTATGTTCATCTTTCCACTTGAGAGAAATTCAAGGAGAGAGAGGAAAATTGATGACATGGGCTAACGAGGGGAGACTCGCTGGCGTGCCGTCCTTGAGAAACGCAAGGTGGATGGGGCTGGGTGGGCAAGTGGAGGAGCCGGGGGCACCAGCCGGCAGGCACAGCGCGGCTGCTCTAGGCTGGTGCGCAAGCTCCCCGCTGTCAGCAGGGCCCTCCCCTGAGTGAGGAGGGGCAGGGAGAGCTGGCGGTTTGCAGGGGAGATGCTCTGTGAGCCAGGAGGGAAGCACTGGGGCACTGCAGCAGCGCAGGGCCTACTTACGACTTGAGGCCGTGACTTCAAGTCTAGATTGTTTTTCTCTTGCTTCTCCTTAGTGTCTCCAGGTCTATCCACTGCCCCAGGGCTCACTCATGCTGGCCACGGAGGGCGCCCAGCAGGCTGGATGCTGCCAAGGCAGGGGTGCATCATGGACCACGGGAGTCCACGATGCAGGATGGTCTGCGGTCAGCTGAAGATGCTTGGCTGGGCAAGAGCCCGGGGGCCTGGCCTCCTGACAGATTGAGGGCTGCTGGGGCTGGGCGGTCCGCAGAGGGAGGTGGGGTGGGAGCCAACATCAATGAGGGGGCCTCCCTGGGCTTTGAAGGGGTCCACGGTGGGCCTTTGAATCGCTCCATCTGGGGTCGGGTCTCTGAGTGGCTGGGCCCAGTGCTCGCCAATAAACTGTGGGGGACGGCCTACAATTATAGAAGCGTAGCCAACCAAATCAGCTTTCAGATAAATTATTTATGCCAGGCCTGCGAGGGAGGGAGCCTGGCTGCAGGAACAACGTGTTCATTTTAATAAAATGCCTGCAAAGTTGCAGCGTGCTGGGAGAGGGGAGTATTGGGTGGGAAGCGGGGAGAGGACAAAGATGATTAGATTAGAGGAGGCCTGCTGTAAACAACACACAGGAAAGGCATTTTGCTTCTTTTTAGACTGTCTTTTGTATCATGTTTTATACAAGGGAAGAAAGCACAATACAACATCTGTGAAATGTTAATGAGGGTTATTCGATCTTTACCTAGGTTGGGGGTTTGCAGAAAGGGCGGGTCTGGGAAGGAGGGGGGTGTGGAAGATTGGATTCCATATGCAAATACAGGTATCAGGGAGTCTGGAAGGCTCTGGAACAAGAGCTAGGCTGGAGGCATGTCCTGTTGTTATGGAGGGGAAAGGAGAGCAGCAGATATGAGGAGCTGGGATGGGTGTTCTCTGTCTTGCCCTCAAACAATCTGGTAAGCCTGGATGGGAGGGAAGGGTCCCAGGGGGAATGCAGGTTGGGTGACTGGGGGAGTCCCTCTACCCTGAAACATGAGGGAGAATGACAAGCCAGATGTGACATCTCTGTCTCCCCCACCCCACCCCCCACAGGTCACCCGGCCTCCCCCAACCATGTGAAAAACAGGCAGAAATGAGAAGAATGCAGCCTGGTGCCCCGGGAACTTGGTCCTCTCTGGGTTGTGAGTTACCATCACTGTAGCCTGAATCCATGAGTATTGGGGTCTAGTGGTACAGGAGACAGGCCTCCACTGCCCCTCCAGAGGCATAGATGAGAGCACAGCTGTCCTTCCCTAACTCAGGCAGCGCTCTGGGGTATCAGGAGGCACGCTGCCAATCACCCCATGAGGGCACTCAGAACTTGTTCCTCCTACCTCCTTTCCCCTGTGAGAAAGCACTAAGAAAAATAGGCTGCGGTGGCTGGGCCCAGATCTCAGGTTCCCAGGCCCTTTCTTCATGGTTGATATACCTTTCCTCCCCTCCATGTACCTTAGCTACCACTTTGTGATCAGTGAGGCAATCAGGCAAGGCTTCTTTGAGGAGGTGGTGGTTACATTGGGCTTTGAAGGGTGGGAAGGATTTCCACAGGCAGTCGTTGTTCAGTTGCCAGATTGTGTTCTGACTCTTCATGACCCCATGGACTGCAGCACACCAGGTCGCTCTGTCCCTCACCATCTCCTGGAATGTGCCCAAGTTCATATCCATTGAATCAGCGATGCCATCCAACCATCTCATCCTCTGTCTCCCCCTTCTCCTTCTGCCTTCAATCTTTCCCAGTATTAGGGTCTTTTTCAATGAGTCAGCTGTTCACATCAGGTGGCCAAAATATTGGAGCTTCAGCTTCAGCATCAGTCCTTCCAAACAGTATTCAGGGTTGGTTTCCTTTAAGATTGACTGGTTTGATCTCCTTGCTTTCCAGGGGACTCTCAAGAGTCTTCTCCAGCACCACAGTTCGAAAGCATGATTTCTTCAGCACTCTGCCTTCTTTATTGTCCAACTCTCACATCTGTACATGACTACTGGAAAGACCATAGCCTCAACTATACGGACTTTTGTGGGCAAAGTGATGTCTTTGCTTTTTAACACACCGTCTAGGTTTATCATAGGAGAGAAGGATGACTATTGTCATTCAGAGAGTAGCAAGGACAATGCATGTGAGACATGGACCCTTTTGGGCTGTGGGCTGATTTTTATTTCTTATATCCCCAAGACCCCAGGTTGCAGCACTGTGTCACCCAAGGGTGGTGTCATGTAAGAGGGAGTTGCTCAAGGAAGTGTGTAGTGCATAACCTGAAGGGCTGTACATGGCAACCGTACCTGTAGAGGTCACTGCGTGGGATCTGTGCCTGAATGACTAAATGAACAATGCTTGTGAAAAATAATTTGTTCAATAGCAAAAGAATCTGTACAGGTTTAATTCCATGAATAGCAAGTGACAGAAAGTGAAAATGTTAGTTTCTCAGCTGTGTCCGACTCTTTGTGACCCTATGGACTGTGGTCCACCAGGTGGGTGCCCACCAGGCTTTTCTGTCCGTGGGATTTCCCAGGCAAGAATACTGGCGAATGTAGACATTTCCTACTCAGGGATTGAACCCAGATCTCCTGCATTGGCAGGAAGATTCTTTACCATCTGAGCCACCAGGCGATTGGCTTCAAAAACAAGATAAATTTTTGTATTGCTAATAATTAAAAAGTCTATCCCCAGAGCTATAGGCAACGTCAGGTGTGACTGGAGCAGGGACTCATGGGAGCAGGGACTCATAGGATGCTGATTGAAATCTGTCTTACTCCATCTCTAGGCTCTTTTTGCCATTTTCAGACAAGCTCTTCCTATGAGGTGGCAGAGAGAGCCTCCAGCAGTTCCTGTTTAGGAACCAGGGCATTAAGTGAACCTCTTTCCTTCATAATCCTAGCAGAAGTCCTGGCTTGAGTCTCATTGGACCACTGAGTCATCTGCCTACCTGTAAGCCAATCACAGAGGTGAGTGTCCGATGGTGTTAGAGATGTAATCCGTTGACTGGCAGGGCCAGAAGCTTAGGGCTTGGAATGCCCCTGAACCACCTGGGCTGGGAGCAGAAGGGGATGTGTTCCCCAAAGAAAATGGAAGTTCTGTTACCAGAAGCAGGGAGAATGGATGTTGAGCAGAAAAAACAACAGCTGTCCCCTTTTGCTGCAAAACCCTTTGGTCAAATAAAATCTTGGGAAGCCAGACATGCAAACCAAATAAAAAATGGGGCTGCTCTGGGAATGCCAGCTTGTAGGAGGATATGTTCGGGGGAATCCTTACTCCCAGAACACGGCCTGTGCATTTTTAATGCCATGTTTTTGCAAACACTGAACGCTCATCTGGTAATATATGACCTCCTCTTAGTCACCTGTCCCAGCATCATCAATTAAGTACAGATTTAAAGGCCACCTTCCCACATAACTAGTCCTGCTTACTACCTCCTCAGAGGACCACCAACAGCACTGTGTTTTCTAAAGGGAATTCCACATTGTTATTTTGAAATCTTCTGAAAAACTATACATTGAGCAAACATTGCACATTAGCCTTATCTGGGAGAAATGTGAGGCATATTAGTATTTTAAAGGCTCTGAAAAGTCCTGCAATCATCTGTTTAGCTTTATTTATCTCAGGGTTTCCCTAAATCAATTGTCTACTGAATCTGTTCTTTCTCTTTATCTAATGCTGAATGACTGGATATTTCTACAGCACACATTCTTGGTGGGGGACATCACACCTGATGTGCTGTTCCATGCTCACTGGTTCAGTGGCTCTTTGACATGCAGGCAGGGCTCTCCTCTGGGCATCCAGATCTTTACTGGGCCCTGGTGAACAGGCTTTCATTTGGATGTATGATCTTCAAGCGTGGTAGCTGACACTGTGCCCCTCAGAGATGAAGGGAGGGCTTCTGATGGGGGTTCACACCTCTTCTACCCTCACTGGTGTCTTTCCCTGCCTGGCCAGGAGTATTTTCCCGGTTGATAGAAGAGTCAGTTTGTAGGTGACTCTGAGGTCAGGCTCTTTTCCAGACGGCAGCAGGTTGTTATGAAGCCCTTGACATTCTCACCAGAGTAAGGCACAGCAGTTCTGGGGCAGTACCCAACCTCCGACCCATAGGTGGCCGTGTGTTCCTCCAGTGGGCTATGGGGCTGACCCCAGGGCTTGTGGTGGGAACACCCATCTCTCTTTGGGAAGTCCTACTTCGAAAGGGCAACTCGTATTCCATGGGCTCCTGGGCGGTGGCTGCTGTCAAGGGTAACGTAGGGTGAGGCAGAAGAAATGAGTTGGCACAGTTCTTCCTGAGAAGGAAGTTGAGAGGGGGCTGTATGATCCAGGGAGGACCCCTAAAGAGGTGGGCAGGGCAACAAATTGAAAGGGGAGGAAGATGTGAATGGGTCTGGAGAAGCCTGGCTTCACTTGTCACTTCCCAGCTGTGCACGTGACTTAACCTCTGATCACAGCAGCCTCGTCTGTGAAATGGGGTTATTGCTTCTCCTTTCACCTGGTTCTTTGAGCATTAAATGGGAATGTGTGTGCAAGTGTTTGGATGTGGAAAAAGTTACCCAGACAGAAGCTAGTTACAGAGATCTGAGCTCTGTTTTTTGAGAGGCGAGGATGAGGGAGGGGACAGAGGTAGGGACCCACTTAGAGATTGTCTGCCCCTCAGAAATCGTCTGCCTCTAGGAAGAGGAAGCCTTGGCAAACAGTGCCTGTGGGAGAAGATTCCCCAGGAATGGGCTTGACTGGTCGCCATCTTGGTTCTGCATGGACTGGAGGTGCATTTACTGATGCTGCTGTGGGCAGGAGAGGTTGGTGATGGATTGGGGCACATTGTTCAGCCTGTCAGGGCCTCAGCTTTGACTGCTGGCTGCAAAAGTTGTTGTCACCCACTGGGCTTCCCTGGTGGCTCAGACGCTAAAGAATCTGCCAGCAATGCAGGAGACCCAGGTTCGATCCTTGGGTGGGGAAGATCCCCTGGAGAAGGAAATGGCAATCCACTCCAGTATTCTTGCCTGGAGAATTCTGTGGATAGAGGAGCCTGGTGGGCTGCAGTCCATGGGGTCACAAAGAGTCAGACATGACTGAGCAACGAACACTCACTTTCACTCCTCATCTGTGCGATGGTTGGAGACCATTATCAGAGTAAGGAAAGCTCATGGTTCTTCATGGCAATATGACCTGTGATGCTCAGATAAAGGAGGCCAGTGTCTCCCTTACAGGATGTGGGGATTTCTGTCTGGTGGGCAGAGTGTGGGTTTGCAGTCAGGAGGCCTGAGTTTACATCCCTTCTTATCTAGTAACCAGCTGTGAAGCTAGCTGCAGGCAGCTTACTGACCCACTCTGAATTGTATTGGTTCTCATCTTTAAAACTAGGATAATAATGTGTCCCTCCCAGAGTTTTTGTCAGAGTTGAAGGAGAGCCAGTGAGTAACACGTCTAATGGATCCCTGGTCACATGCCAGGCACGGATAGGTATAATCATTGGATTGCATGCTCATTTACTGCCGTTTTCCCACCAGCCTGTCTGCCTTGAGTAAGCCCAGCCCACCATGGGAAACTGTAATTGGCCACAGGTTCAGTCCAGGTCAAATGCTTCGATAACACACTCAGATATGAAGCCACCCACGGGCAAAGAGCCTTCTGAGCAAGGACCATGGCGGCCAGCTTCTAGCTGCATCCTCGGTAAAACAGCTGCAGCCAAACATGGGCACTTCCTTAGTCCGCTGCAGGAAGCCTTGAGATCCCACTCTACAGGACTGCAGAAGGGTGGGCAGGCCATCATGGGGGCCTGGACATGGCTCTCTCCCTGTCTGCAAATCAAGGCACTGGACGTGACGACCTACTGCTTCCGTTTCTCTTCTAGAATCTGATGTTGCTTCTGTGGTTCTAGGAGAGGCTGGGGAGGAGCAGCTTGATGGACACTGGCCACCTGAAGGCCTGAGGCTTTGGCCCTCGCTCTGTGACCTTGGGCACACAGTCGTTAATTCACTGCTGTGCTAGTTAGTACTGGGGATATGGAGGAGGACAAGGCAGGATCCATAGCTCTGGCATCTCCTAATCCAGGAAGGGGACCAGATGTGCAGATGCCCATCCTGCAGTGTGAAGGCAACATCAGAAGGCGTGGAAGGGCCACACAGGCACACAAAGCTGAGCCTGGGAGTCAGAGAAGACTTTGTAGAGGGGACCTCAGGTGAGCTGAGTCCTGGAGGAAGAGACAGAGGTGTGGGAGCCGGAGGAGGGTGCTCCAAGCAGAGGGCCCAACTGTATGGAGTCCCGTTGGTGTGAAAGAGCTCAGCATGTATGGTTACCCTTTCTCATAGGACCCTGGGAGCTCCTTCTGGGTCTTACGTCCTGTGGCTGAAATACCAGGGATGAGAATTGGGCAGAGGCAAGAAGCTGCTCCCCAGCCCTGGGCTGACAGTGGGTGTGGTGCCATGGTAGAGATGGGGATTCTGGGACCAGGGTGCCTGGGCACACACTGGATCCCAGCCCTGTAAGCTACCAGCTGCCAGACCCTGAGCACAGCACTTCACTTGCTGTGCCTTTGTTTCCTCCCCTGTCTGATAGGGATGACTGGTATCCAGTTTATGAATTTAAATGAGCCGGTACATACAGAGCATATAGGGCAGCTCTGACGCAGTAAACACCAGTTCCCATTTTAAAGATGAAAAAAAAACCTCAGAGGGAGTAGGTGAGCTGTCTCAAGTCATATGTATAGTCCATAAAACTGAAAGTTCAGCCTGTTCCTCCCTTTTCCCCCTCTTTACTCTTTTCTCCCCCCTTCTTTCCCTCCCCTCTGTCTCCCTTTCCTCCTCCTTTCTTCCTGCCCTCCTTTCTTCCCTGTCTCCCAGGGAAGAACTGACTCTGAGACGCCCTCCTTGTTCTGGGCCTGAGTGTGATCTTGTTGCTCTGATCAGACCCAGGGCATCGCTGGGGGCCTGGCACCTTGAGTAAACCCGCTGGACTCCAAGCCTCTGGGCCTCTGCTGAGGTCTGCGGCTGAGCCTGCATCTCCCATTTGTCCCTCTCTCCTTCCATCCCCTCCTCCTTTCCCTCCACACTCAGAGCCACCTCTGGCTCATTCAGGAGGGAAAGCAGAGTATGGGAAATGTCTTCTCAGACAAGTAACTTCCAGGCCGGCATACAGGGCAGACTGAGGGCTGTCCCCTCCCACTGATGTCCATCACCAAAACAAATGGCTCTTGAACAGCCAAGACTCACCCTAGGACCCCAGCGACCATGACCATGAGCACCCCATCTGCCCATCCATCAGAAGCAACTCAAGTCCAGTTTCTGGGCTTGGTAATGACCAGCCTCCTCTCCCTCCTGCACAGACAGCAGAGAACAATAGTTTACTCTGAACCTTGGAGCCAGACTCGGAGGCCTGCGCTAATGAGTGAGCAGGTTTCAAAGCCCTTGGAAACCAGGCACTGGCTTCTGGGCTCACAGCAACAGTGGGATGATTGAAAACCAAGCAGGGCTCCCAGCCCTCCCCCCAGTCCTCATTCCTGTTTTTTTGGGGGCAGTGTCTGCATCACTGCCCAGACCAATCTATCTCTTCACGCTGCGTTTTTCTAAAGCCAAACTGGGGAAAATTGAAAGTCACCTGCATGCTATTCCCCCTGGGCTCCAAGTCAGCCTCACAATTAGGGGAACAAAATATGCTATTTTAATTTATAATAAGAAGAATAATAAAATTTTTTTATTAGCCACAACAATACCAATACGAATAATCTTGCACACTGGAGGCTGTTTTCCAGTGGGTGCACAAAGTATTTTTCCAGCTGTGATTTCATTTGAGCCCTTGTCTGTAATCTGAGGAGGTCAAAGGCCTGGAGACTCCCAGCTGGGGTTGGGGGGCCAGCCCGGGACTCCCAGGTTCTACTTTTCCCATGTCCCCAAGAAGGGATCACATTAGCAACACATTTTTTCAGTGGATGTGTGGCCAGACACCTGCTGGGGGAAGGCTCTGGGCATGTCAGAGGAAGAAGAGGGGCTCTTTGCCTTCATCCAGCTCTCCAGTCAGATGGTGGAGACAGACCCTGAGCCAGGTCATCTCAATCCCAGGCAGTGAGGGCTGGTCATGGCCCTGGGAGGCCCTCAGCTGGAAGGTCCAGGTCAGTTTGGGGAAGGTCTCTACTGCCATTTTGATGCGTATGGATTTCATTGCAAATACCACAGTCCCTTTCAACTGCATGTTGAAGTGTGTTGCATATAGCATAAGAATACAGCTCGATGAATTTTCTCAAACTGAACACAGCCACAGAACCAGCCCCCAGATTAAGAAATAAAAGCTACCCTGTACCCACTTCCAGTTACTCCGTCTCTTTAGGGCGACTGCTACCTTGACTTCTAACGACATGGCTTAGTGCTGTCTCTTTTTGTGTTTTACGGAAATGGAATCATACTCACTTTTGCGTTTGGCTCCTTTCACTCAGTATTATGCCTGATATTTATCAAATCATGCACGCAATTGCTGTTCGTTTTCACAGCGCATGATGTTTCATCGCATGGAGATCCTGCTGTGTACATATCCATTCATCACAGATGAGCATTTGGGCAGTTTCAAACTGCAGGGTATCACGAATAAAGCTGCTATGGGTATTCTTGTACATGTTGTTTTTTTGTGCCCGTGTACGCATTTCTGATGGCTAGAAACCTCAGAGTGGAAATGTCACATCTGTGTATGCCCTGCTTTAGGAGACAGTTTTCTGAAGTGGTTGCACTGATTTGTATCACTCATTTGGGGGAGACTCCGATCTCTGTAGGAATGCCTTCAATTCCATGAATCTACATGCATCTAAAGTGGCTCTGGGCTTTTTGATATTATTGATCCTTGATAATCTGATAATCTGGAATCTGAAGAATTGTCCCCCAGAAATAAAGTCACAATTTTGCATCCGATTTTTGTAACTTCATGTGTGTTTGTGTGTGTGCACACAGTCATGTCCAGCTCTTAGCGGCCCCATGGACTGTAGCCTACCAGGCCCCTCTGTCCATGGGATTCTCCAGGCAAGAATACTAGAGTGGGTTGCCATTTCCTCCTTCAGGGGATCTTCCCAACCCAGGGATCAAACCCATGTCTCTTGTGTCACCTGTACTGGCAAGTAGATTCTTTACCACTGAGCCACCTGACAATCCGTCAGTAACTTCAAGACCCTGTGAATGTCACCCAGGTCCAAGAATCCTGACAAGTATTCCTCTTCTGAGTTCTAAATTCTAAGGTATATTGTACATATTTTGATTCTATGTTTTAAACTCTTTGACTAAATAGAAGACTTAGAACTTAACAGGGCCCCCACAAAGCAGGGGCACCAAAACTGAAACAAACACATTTAGAAAAGTATAAAGCTATTTGGAGAAGAATTTGGTGTTTGTTGATTTCAGAAAAAGCGCTGAGGTCATCTTTAAACAAAAAATCATAACACTGTTGGGCATCCTTGCATGTACTTCGCAGACTAGAACTAACTTCATGTCACATTATGTGTGGAAGAAGCATAATCTTTTCAGGGCGTGAAAGAAAAAGTGAAAGTGTTAGTTGCTCAGTCGGGTCTGACTCTTTATGACCCTGTGGACTGTAGCCTGCCAGGCTCCTCTGTCCATGGGATTCCAGACAAGAATACTGGAGTGGGTTGGCATTCCCTCCTCCAGGCGATCTTCCTGACCCAGGTATAGAACCCAGGTCTCCCGCATTGCAGGTGGATTCTTTAGCATCTGAGCCACCAGGGAAGTTCAGAATCTAGGGCTTTTAAAAGCCTTCAACCTGCCCTAGTGGGATCAGTGATATAGCTGTGACTACCCAGCCCTCCCTCTACGTGAGCTGAGCAGTCCTACACTGCACAGGGGCATGCATGTGATCGGGGTTCCCTGGCTGTGAAGATCTTGTGGACTTGTTGCTTATTGGGTCCTCACAGACCCCCTGCTAGGTGTCCTGGCTGTGTACCGTCACAGTCTATTGTGGATGACTGGTCAAGGAAAGTGGTAGATGAGTGTGTCAGTCACCCTGAAAGTGAGGAGTCAGCTCCACCTGTCCTAGAATGGTGACCGCAGGAACTGGGCTCTGGTCTGTGAGCAGATGTATGGTGTGGGTAGAAGCAGGGAGCTGCCTCCACAGTTCTGCAGTGTCACTCTGGTGTAGAAGTAGTGCTGAGATGGATAAAGATGGATCTCTGTTTGACATAAGAAAGAATGTCCAAGTTACAACTGTGTCATGAAGGAAGCCAGGTGCTTGAGAGGTAGTGAGCTCCTTGTCTCTGGAGGCATGTAAACTGATGCTGGATGACAGCTTCACAGGGATGTCGATGGACTAAATGATCTAGGTTTCCTTCAACCCTGAGGTTTCTGGCCTCTGAGTCTTGGTCCCCTGACCCCTGCTGAGTGCTCTTGCATCTCACTGGTGACCTGGTATACCTCAGTGTTCACACTGCACTGACCCGGCTTGTCCAATGAGCCAGATCCTGCATAAAAGAACCTGAGTTGTAGTAGAACTGACAGAGAATCAGAGTTGAAAGTGTCCAAGACCTGACTGAGTGACTGAACAAACGTGTGGCATGGTATCACCTCTGTTTTCCTTGAAAAGCCAACGTGGGGGAGAAGTGTTACCTAGAGAGTCCCAATCTCTGAGCACTGGCAGTTTTAAACTGACAGTTTCCGAGCACTGTGCATAGGCCTCCCGCCCTGCTAGACCCCACTCTTGGAGAGAGCTGGCAAAGCCTTGGTGGCTGGGTGAGGAGCGCAGGAGGCCCTGGGACACCTGAAGAGAGCACTTCTCAGTGCAGTGTAGGACCTCAACCGGGGTCCCTGGGGCTGAAGAAGTACCCTGTCCAGCTCCTCGGGGCAGTCCTTCCCTTACATTCCCATCTTAGTTTGTGTCTTACTGCATCGCCTCTGTGTCTGCCTCCCTCCATCCCCTCCCTCTCCTCTTGGCCTTAGTAAAGGCACTCACCCTTGCTCACCTGGCCTAGTGCAGCAGATACCCTCCCAGCTCGTCTCCTCCAGTCTCTCGTCACTCTGAACCTAGAATGCTCCGTATCAGGCATGGGTCCCACTGCACCCCCTTTCTAGCCACGACAGCCCTCACCCTCCAATTTGTTCAGTTCATCTCAGGATTCCTCTCAGACAGCCTCTTGTAAATGGAAAGTCCACCCGAGTGGGCAATGACAGGGAAACTGATTTGCCAGTGCACCTCTGTGCTTCCCACATGGCCCCTTCGCAAAGGTTAGAACACAGCTCACAGTACAGAAAGGTTAGAACACAGCTCACCTCCCCACCTCCGCACCTCCTACTCCATACACACATACACGTAACTTTGCATGTTTCTCCCAGTTCTTCACAGTGAAGGCCAAACTCGACTGCGTGATGCTCAAAACCTGCCTGAATTTGATCTAGTTTTGAAATTTCCTCTTCCACACAGCCTCACGTGCTTACTCCATTTTCATCTGGGAAGCATGAAGAAAAGTAACATCTGTCTCACCGGACCCTGTCCAGCTGGTCTACCCCTCAGGTTCTGGGGCATTCTGTGTGTCCCATCTCTCAGTGACTGCCCAGGTGGTCCCCATGGTCTGAAGTATCCCTCCCACATGTTTCTGGGTCCAGGGATGTCTGGCGTTAGCATAGTGGTGGGCAGATACACAGAACCACTGGGCTTGGAAGGGTGTTAGTGGACCCTGAACAGCGGCCCCTCAGACCCATCACTGATGGCCTGGGATGGCCTCTCCACTCAGTGAAACTTTGTTTCTCTTGGGCTCCTCACAGTATCTTAGTGGCAACTGGTCACCAGGGGGAAGAAACACTGGGCTTGGCATCAGAGGAATCCTGGTTAAAATTGTATATATACATGGACACTTACTGGTTGTAAGACCTTGAACAAAGCGCCAAGCTTTGAATTCTGTCCTCTGTACGATGGGGCTGACACAGGAGGCTCAGTGTGACAATGTGACAGCATCAGGCATGTCCCAGAGATCTGACCCAGGCTAGAATCTGGATCTGGACATTGGCATGAGACCTTCCCTGCCACTGGACTGTGACCCCCAAAGGGGAGTGGTGGGCTCCCATGAAGCCTCATCCAGCTCCTCTCCAGTTCTTGGCTTTTGGGTTTATCTAGCACGTATTCAATAAATGATTGTTGAGGATGTCAACAGGAATGGATGGAGTGTCTCCTCTCTCGGGGATGGGGCTTTTTGGAGTTTCAGGGATTTGATGATGACACGGGGCTCACACGTTACTGGGGGCAGGCAGCCAACCACCAAGGAGAGGACTAGATACCCACAGTGATTGGGTTCTATACAGACAGAAAAACAGGTACAGTGGGAGCCACTTTCACTTGAGGAGCCAAAGAAGGTCACTGAGCTTGTGGCGGTTGACCTTAGAATTAAATGACTTCTGGGGCCAGAGGTTCAAGCGTCCCCAGGGGAGTGTTCAGGGGGAGAGGGCAGCCAGTGTGCAGTGGATGCATGGGTCTCTGCATGCACACCCACTGCACCCAGGGCCCCTCCCCCAGGCAAGCCTTTGGGTGGAGGTGATGGGCTCCCTGTACCCTTTCCAGCTGTCCACCTTGTTTGCTGCGTGAGCCTTGCTGGTCTTGAAGTAGACATTTGAGCTTCAGGGTTTACAAGGAGTGTCCAGTTCCTGGGCTCTGAAGTCCAGGAGCCCAGGCAGCCCCTTAGAGCACACCCCCTCTCTGCTAATCAAAGCTCAGTAGCCAAGCCCTGATACCACTAAGCCCTTACCTGGGATGCGCAGATGATCTGCATGCATCACATTGAGAAACACCAGGCTGAACCATGCTTCGCAACATGCACTATTGCATTCAGTGCCAGCTCTTCCAGAAGAGTCTTCTAAGCCCTACAAAATCCCGGTGTTGCAGTTATCCAGTTAGCCATGAGGCTCTGCACAGAGGCATCTTCTGCAGAGAGTGCACAGACCAGTTTTTATTTCTTCCAGGTTGTACATATCTAAGGTCAAAGCTAGCAGGATCCTTAGAGCTAATCTGGTCCTATCTGCTCATCTTGTAGATGGAGGACCTGAAGCCCAGAGGAGGAAAGCAGATTATCAAGGATCACACAGAGGAGTCAGAGATAAACCAACATGACGTGGCAGGATGTTTCAGCCTGTACATCTGCTACTTGGCGTTGAGAAAAGCACAGAGCTAGTGTGGGTGGACCTGGGGCTGATGTCCCACCTTTGCCAAACATGATGAGTCTCTATGATTATCCCAGCCCTGTCTGAGGAACTGATACAGGTTGCCATGGTTACCATTTATTTGGTATTCACTGTGTCCCAGAAACTTTTCTAAGTGTTTGATGTGTTATTTCACTGGGTCTTTACAGCAATTCTATGATGTAGGCACTGATGCTACATCCTTTTAAAATTGACACAGTGTCCAGTGATGCTAAGGAGCTTGCCCAACAGTTGGCACAGATGGTAGGTGATGGAGCCAGGACTCAAGCATGGTTATCTGGCTCCATGCCCTTCCCTTCTCCTGAACACTCTCTATGTAGAGAATCTGAACATAAAGGGATTCTCTGGACATTTGAGGCTGCATAGGCAAGACGAAAGTGATTGTGGACACTCAGTTACTTGTAAATCAGTTCATATGATGTTTACCTGTGTGTATCGCCAACCCAGACATCTTACCTGGAAGGGAAGACGGAACTGCAGAATTACTCATTTTAGAGCATACAGGATGATAGTTAATAATGCTGTATCGCATGTTTAAAAGCTGCTAGGAGAGTAGATCTTAAAAGTCTGCATCACAAGAAAAAAACTTTTTAACTATCTCTGGTGTCAGATGTTAACTGGACTTCTTGTGTTGATCATTTTGTAATATATGTAAATATCAGATAATTATGTTATAGACCTAAGACTAATATAATGTTGTATGTTAATTATATTTCAATTTAAAAATTAGTGGGAAAAAAAAGCACACAATACCTAAAGTAGCATGTAGACTCATTGACTTTAGAAATGAAGAGGAAGTATGATAGGGTGAGAATGGCTATCATTTTAACACCTCATGCAGGAATTCATCTCATGGAGACAGCTCTCTTGGTTTAATAAAAAGTAGTAACTTGCTTATAAAGAAGGTAAAACTCTAAGAGTATGAGTTGGAAAGAGAGGAAGAAACAAAGAGAAGCTAAACCACTGCAGGGTGAGAGAGGTTATTAGGAGTTCTGGTTGAGGGGAGACAGGAAAAGCGAGAGAAAATAAAGGGGAGAGGAGGCCAGCTGACCGATCAGTTCAGTTCAGTTCAGTTCAGTCACTCAGTTGTGTACGACTCTTTGTGCCCCCATGAACCGCAGGACGCCAGGCCTCCTGGTCCATCACCAACTCCCAGAGTTTACCCAAACTCATATCCATCGAGTTGGTGATGCCATCCAGCCATCTCATTCTCTGTCATCCCCTTCTCCTCCTGCCCCCATTCCCTCCCAGCATCAGGGTCTTTTCAAATGAGTCAGCTCTTCTCATCAGGTGGCCAAAGTATTGGAGTTTCAGCTTCAACATCAGTCCCTCCAATGAACACCCAGGACTGATCTCCTTTAGGATGGACTGGTTGGATCTCCTTGCAGTCCAAGGGACTCTCAAGAGTCTTCTCCAACACCACAGTTCAAAAGCATCTATTCTTTGGCACTCAGCTTTCTTTATAGTCCAACTCTCACATCCATACATGACTACAGGAAAAACCATAGCCTTGACTAGACGGACCTTTGTTGGCAAAGTAATGTCTCTGCTTTTTAATATGCTGTCTAGGTTGGTCATAACTTTCCTTCTAAGGAGCAAGTGTCTTTTAATTTCATGGCTGCAATCACCATCCGCAGTGATTTTGGAGCCCAGAAAAATAAAGTCAGCCACTGTTTCCAGTGTTTCCCCATCTATTTGCCATGAAGTGATGGGACCAGATGCCATGATCTTAGTTTTCTGAATGTTGAAGTTTAAGCCAACTTTTTCACTCTCCTCTTTCACTTTCATCAAGAGGCTTTTTAGTTCTTCTTCACCTTCTGCCATAAGGGTGGTGTCATCTGCATATCTGAGGTTATTGAGATTTCTCCCGGCAACCTTGATTCCAGCTTGTGCTTCCTCCAGCCCAGCATTTCTCATGATATACTCTGCATATAAGTTAAATAAGCAGGGTGACAATATACAGCTGACCGATACATTGCCAGAAATGACCACAAACTCCTTTAAAAGAGAAATCTAATATTAACTTTATTTTTTTCCTGTATTACTGTGATATGTTGTCATCCCAAACCTTTCTTTCTTAATTTTAGGCTTGTTTGCCTTGTGAATGTGTGTGTGTGTGTGTGTGTGTGTGTACATGTATGTGTACCAAGGGGAGGAGATGACTTTCTCTCTAGGTGAAGTTATAAGCATATCCATACATACAACCTAATTCAAGGAAAGCAAAATCTTCCAGACAGATGTGACTAGCAAAATTTTCAGCCACTCATGGAGGGCATTGATTGGTTTTCCTGCCTCTTCATTGAATCGTTCTTCTAAGAAATAGTGAGCAACTGCTATGTAGAAGGTAATAGACGAGGCCAGGGCAGCAACAGAGGTGAGTGTCCCTACATCATTTATTGTGCCTTTTATTAAGGCTTTGTTCTGAGTGAATGAAATGAGGAACCGCTGCAGGGTTTTGAACAGAGGAATAAGCTGCAGTTCTGGATCCATCTGGACACTAGCCTGATAGATTTGAGGCATATAAGGGTGGAAGCCAATAGACCATTTAGAAAGCTGTTGCTTCCTACAAGCTGGCTAGGCTACTTGGTAGATGGGTAACATGACCCAGGATTATAGATTATTATTAAGGAATATCAAGGAGGTAGTGGATATGGAAGTCTGGAATTCAGGAGAAGATTCCAGGCTGCAGATATGAATTGGGGAATCATTGACTTATAAACGGAGTTTAAAACCCTAAGGTGAGGTCTTTCCTCAATCCCATCTCTGAGATTTCCAATGTAGTAGTGAGAATAGACTGAAAACATTAGAGAACCAGAGACAGAACCTGGGGGATTTCATTTTAGCCTTTCGAACCACTTTGTCAAGGTCACCAATGCCTTTGCTAAATCCAAAGGTCTTGTCCTAAGCCTCATAGTGTTTGACCTTTGTTTAAGTTATGTTTCTTTCACATGCAGTCCAAAGAGTCATGATTAATACACCCTTGCTCTGGAATTCTTAGAGATATCAAGAAGAATGTAGGAAATTGTATATTTGAAAAGGAGTTTCAGTCAAATTCATTTGCATCTCAAAGAGTGCAAGACAACTTTATCTGATTTCTGGGATTACCACCCCCCCCAAAAAAAATCTAAGATGTAAAATATACAGTGTTGGGATATTTAGATTATAGCATTATGGAGTATTAAAACTAAAAGATGCAAAGAGACTTTTGAGCACTTTTTGTTTTTAAAATGTTAAATCCCAGTCACTCCATACTGGTATACAGGACAGCAGTTTACTTTGTTCACTGACCTCGAGTCCTGTGACTTTGCTTTGTCACTTATTTTTTTTTTCCAGAAGTTTTTGGTATATTTGTTGGGGTTTAGACGATCATATCATTCGTGAATAAAGATAACTTCATTTCTTTCTTTGCATTACATACATTTTCTTTTTTCTTGTCTTATTGAACCAGCAAGAACTCCTAGTACAGTGTTGAAAAGAAGTGCTGAGAAAGGACATTCTCTCCTTCTTCCAAATTTAAGGGAGAAAATATCATACCATAAAGTGTGATGTTTGTTATAGATTTTTTTGTAGATGATCTTTTTTATGTTGGGAAATTTTGCCAATGTTGCTAAGTTTTCTGAGTGTTTTTTTTTTTTTTTTTTTAAATCATGAATGGGTATTGAATTTTGCAAAATGTTTTGGCACCAATTGATAAGATATGAATCTTTTTCTTTCTTGATGTATGGATTACATGATTGATTTTTCAAATGTTGAATCAGCCTTGCACATCTTGAATAAGTCCCACTTGGTAGTGGCGTGTACTTCTTTTTATACATTGTTGGAATCAGTTTGTTAATATTTTGTTGAGGATTTTCCATCTATATTCATCCAGTATATTGTAGCTTTCTTGTAATGTTTTTATCTGGCTTTGATATTGAGGTAATGCTGGTCTATATAATGAATTAGGAAGTGTTCAATTGCTTTTATTTTTGGAAAATGTTGTGGAGAATTAATATTATATTGTCTTTAATGGTTTGGAATTATGCATCAGTGAAACCCTTTGGAGCTGTATTTTTTAGAAATACTGAATTTTTCAAATAGATACAGGACTATTCAGGTAATCTGTTTTTCTTTGTGTGAGTTTTGGTAATTTGTGTCTTTCAAGGAATTGGCTTATTTTATTTGAGTTATCAAATATTATCAATATCTGAGTTATCATCAGTAGCATTATTTGCAAATATTTTCCCCTATTGTGTGGGTTATTTTTTCATTTCATTGATAATTTCCTTTGCTGTGCAAAAGGAAAATTTGATTAGGTTTTTTAAGTTTGATTAGGAGAAGGCAATGGCACCCCACTCCAGTACTCCTGCTTGGAAAATCCCAAGTACGGAGGAGCCTGGTAGGCTGCAGTCCATGGGGTCGCTAAGAGTTGGACATGACTGAGCGACTTCACTTTCACTTTTCACTTTCATGCATTGGAGAAGGAAATAGCAACCCACTCCAGTGTTCTTGCCTGGAGAATCCCAGGGACGGGGGAGCCTGGTGGGCTGCCATCTCTGGGGTCGCAGAGTCGGACACGACTGAAGCGACTTAGTAGCAGCAGCAGCAGGTCCCATTTGTTTATTTTTGCTTTTATATCTTTTGCTTTGGGAGACTGATCCAAGAAAATATTTCTACAATTTATGTTTGAGAATGTTTTGCTATGTTCTCCTTTAGAAGTTTTATGGTGTCATGTATGTCCAGTCCTTTTTAAAAATCATCAAGAGCACTGATATTCCATTAATCATTTCCAAAGAATCAATGACCCATGAGCGCTTTATAACCTCATCTCAATTCATGCTCTCATCCCTCATACCATATACATCACTCAGCACATATGAACTGGAATTCTAGATTCCCCAGTGTGAAACTCTAACAGGTGAGATGGATCAGCAATTCTTAAGTGCGTGTATGGTATAAATTTTATTTAAAAAACCTTATTTCCAATGTGGAGACAATTAGAGAAGGAAAATATGCAAGTAACTCTTTGGTGGCTGCAAAGATGCAAAAGGTTTGAGAGTAATTCTTGTTTGCATACATTTGCTCAGTTGTTTTACCAGATGCAGAAATAGTTGGGAAAAAATGAACTAGGGAGCAGAAGGGGTCATTCAAATTCGAATAAGATGCAGGCTTTTTGAATTCAAGCAAAGGACAGGCAGTAGACAGTGCTGTATCTTCATGTAGCTGGTGATGCATTCTGCACCAAGGGGGAAACTTACAGGGTGTGCAGACTTTTTCAGGATCTTTTCTCCCTTTCCCTCTCAATATAGATATAGATATATCACATGTATATAGAGAAAGAGATAGATACAGTACATATACATTAATTATACTTACATTTATACACTAATATGTTAATAACATATATTCTAAATCTCTCATTGAAAAAGTAATTCAAATTGTCCCAAAGTATATACAGTTAAAAGTAGGTCTCCTGATTCTCAAATCTTCTTCCCCACAGGCAACAATCCTAATAAACTTCTTGGATATACTTTCAGACGTAGTCTATACATGTGCTTATGAAAATAAATAGGACAACTAACTCTAATAAATAACATTCTCCTACAGTCACCAGGGGCTTCCCAGATGGAGCAGTGCTAAAGAGTCCACTTACCAGTGCAGCAGACATGGGTTCCAGCCTTGTGTCAGGGAGATCTCCTGGAGAAGGAAATGACAACCTACTCCAGTATTCTTGCCTGGAAATTTTCATGGATAGAGGAGCCTGGCAGGCTACAGTCCATGGGGTGGCAAAGAGTCAGATGTGACTGAACACACCCACACACACACACACAGTCACCAGATATAAAGTATTTTAATTTTCACAATAGTGATAAAAACTATAAAATATTTAGAATTTGGCTTAAAAATATTTTACAAAGGCTTAATGGGGAAAAATGTAAATTCTACTTGAGGGTGTAAATGAAAGTATGCACAGTTATGCATGTGAGCCCCATCCATAGACTGGACAGCTTTATAACTATGTCAGTGTTCTTCAGATAAGTCTGTACATTCACTGAAATTCCACATACAAAATACTCATCACAAATTTTGAGGAATTGATAACTTTCTTTAAAAATTTATATGTAAGAGTATAGGTATACTGTGTGGATCACAATAAACTGTGGGAAATTCTGAAAGAGATGGGAATACCAGACCACCTGACCTGCCTCTTGAGAAATTTGTATGCAGGTCAGGAAGCAACAGTTAGAACTGGACATGGAACAACAGACTGGTTCCAAATAGGAAAAGGAGTATGTCAAGGCTGTATATTGTCACCCTGCTTATTTAACTTAAATGCAGAGTACATCATGAGAAGCGGTGGACTGGAAGAAGCACAAGCTGGAATCAAGATTGCCGGGAGAAATATCAATCACCTCAGATATGCAGATGACACCACCCTTATGGCAGAAAGTGAAGAAGAACTCAAAAACCTCTTGATGAAAGTGAAAGTGGAGAGTGAGAAAGTTGGCTTAAAGCTCAACATTCAGAAAACAAAGATCATGGCATCCGGTCCCATCACTTCATGGGAAATAGATGGGGAAACAGTGGAAATAGTGTCAGACTTTATTTTTCTAGGATCCAAAATCACTGCAGATGGTGACTGCAGCCATGAAATTAAAAGACGCTTACTCCTTGGAAGGAAAGTTATGACCAACCTAGATAGCATATTCAAAAGCAGAGACATTACTTTGCCCACAAAGGTCCGTCTAGTCAAGGCTATGGTTTTTCCTGTGGTCATGTATGGATGTGAGAGTTGGACTGTGAAGAAGGCTGAGCGCCGAAGAATTGATGCTTTTGAACTGTGGTGTTGGAGAAGACTCTTGAGAGTCCCTTGGACTGCAAGGAGATCCAACCAGTCCATTCTGAAGGAGATGAGCCCTGGGATTTCTTTGGAAGGAATGATGCTAAAGCTGAAACTCCAGTACTTTGGCCACTTCATGCGAAGAGCTGACTCATTGGAAAAGACTCTGATGCTGGGAGGGATTGGGGGCAGGAGGAGAAGGGGATGACAGAGGATGAGATGGCTGGATGGCATCACTGACTCGATGGACGTGAGTCTGAGTGAACTCCGGGAGTTGGTGATGGACAGGGAGGCTGGGCGTGCTGCGATTCATGGGGTCTCAAAGAGTCGGACACGACTGAGCGACTGATCTGATCTGATAGGTATACAATGAACTTAGTCAGTTCTGAACACTAAAATCAAAGAGGAGAGATTTACCCTACCATGGATTAGGCATTTCACAATGCTCTAGTAACAAGTGGGAAGAAGGTATATTAGTGACAATAATAACAAAGTCGTGGAAGCAAACTCAGAGCTGAGAAACAGACCCATGTATATGGAAATGATATATGATACAGGTGTCTACAAATTAGGGGGAGCTTTCTGTTTATTAGGTGACTGTGGGGAAAATTAGTTATTATGTGGAGAAAAATAAAATTGAATTTCTATCTCACAACATATAAGTGAATTCACAATAAAGACCTTAATGTGAGAGATAAAATATGAATAAACATATAGGCAAATATCTTTGTATACTTAAGAGATGGGGAAGGATGTCTTCAACAAGACCAGAAATGTACAACCACAAGGGAGAAAAATGCACAGGTATGACAGGATCAAAATTAAGGATTTCTTTTCAATAAGAGTCACCATAGACAAAATTAACAACACCTGACAAGTAATCAATATCAAGGCTATACAAGAAAATACTTGTATATCATGAAGAAAAAGATAGGGAATCCAAGAGGAAAAAATGGGCACAGACTGTGAGAAGGCAAGTCACAAAAGGAGAAATCCAAGAGACAAAGAAGGGTGTATCACTCCTAATGCACATTTGAACGTGGTGTGACTTGATCCACATGAGCTCACCAGGAAGTCAGAAGTTGACCATTATCGAGTTTGACGGAAGACTCAGGAGACTAACACCACTAATCCACTGTTCTGGGAAATGTGACTGGAGAGAGCAGTCTGGGAATAGGGAATTACCTTACTTTACGGTCTAGAATTCTCTGCAGTGCTCCCACTGGTCCTGGACGTTGTTCGTTGCTTCATGTTTGTGGGAGTGGGGCAGTGGAGGCTGTTTAAGGATCCACCACCAGGGAAAGGAACAGATCTCATAGGAAAGGCTGTGCAGTTATTAGAGACAATGAACTAAATGTACATAATGATGAAAAGTGAAGGAGGAATGAGGTATCTAGCTTGAGAACTTCTATGTGCAATTAAAACACATACAGTCACAAAATTCACTACCAAACAGAGAGAGTGATACATCAAACATGTTAGAAACACTTTTAAAGAGGAAAAGATGATCAGAAAGAAACCATAGATAGAAAATGAAACAAGAGAAGCTCAGCAGTCAGGCAGACAGGGAAGTCTGCCCTGAGCCTGAGTGTGATAAATTCAAACCTCTGCCCCTGAGGAGGAAGGAATCAATCCATAGATAAATAATTCAGTTTATTCTTTGATTTAAACATCATTGCATTTATATACAAGCCAAGTTACCCTTGATTTGTTTATTGCCATGTTTCATAAGCAACTGAACCTTTAATTTTGAGTTTTCTTTTCACATTTAAAAAACTCCCCCGCCCCCTGCCCCAGATCTCAGACCTTTTCTTATGCCTTTGGAAGACTTCCATCATTGGATAGCATCACCATGTATATCTCAGTATATATAGTAGTCAAATTTTGGTGTGTATATGGATTGTTCACCATGTTCTCTTTGCTTATAGACAGCAGTGCAGTGGATACTCTTGTATATTCGTCTTTGTACAACATCTATCAGTAGGTTCAATTCCTAGAAGTAGCATTGCTGAAGTGATATGTGTTTGTTTAAGCAGAAGTTGTCAAATTACTCTTGCATCAGTATATGCTCTCATTCTTGCCAGCATTGTGTATTATTAAAATTAAAAATTTTTTCTATGCTGGCAAATGAAAAATTTTATTCCTGATTTAAATGTTTATTTATTTAATTATGAGTAGTTTAGCCTATTTTTTCTGTGTGATTTTAAACCATTCATATTATTCTCTGTGGTTGGCCTTTTTCTTATTAATTTACAAATGCACTTTATTTATTAAGAATGTTAGTTCTTTTTCCTGTGTTCTATAAGTCTAAAGCTAGCCAGATATACCTGTATCTCTATCTGTAAAAAGGCTAAACTTTAAGCTTCTTCTTTCTGATTTTTACATCTTATTTTTCTCTAATAAAATTTTAATTCATAGTTACCTCTGGAAGAATCATAGATAATATCATGATCCTGGGGATATTTATGTTTTTCACAACTTTGTACATTTAGTGCAGTGTTGACTTTTGGCTTATTATATAAAGGAAGTGTTAAATTATTCCTATTTTTTTGAGTTGTTTTCATGCTTGGATGCTGCCTTTGTAATATCACTATTATTTCACCTGTAATGGATAAATATTTTTTTTTCCTCTCTCTTAACTTATTATTATGATAAATTTGAACCATCTTTGCATTTCTGCCATGATTCTTGTTTCTCCATGTTGTATTATACTTTTAATGTACTGTTAAATTTTATTTGAAAATATTACTATTAGTTTCACATCAAAAGCCAAAAATAAGTTTGATCTGGTATTTGTTTTCTGGGACTTTAATTATGTATTGTTCTAATGGGTGAAGAGGGCTTCCCTGATAGCTCAGTGGTAAAGAATCAAGCCAGGGGCTCAGTGGTAAAGAATCCACCCGCAGTGCAGGAGCTGCAAGAGATGTGGGCTTGATCCCTGGGTCAGAAAGATCCCCTGGCAAAGGACACGGCAACCCACTCCAGTATTCTTGCCTGGAGAACCCAGAGACAGAGTAGCCTGGTGGGCTACAGTTCAGAGGGTCACAAAGAGTGGGAAATAACTGAAGAGGTTGAGCACAATGGGTGAAGAATTTTGGAGCAGTTGAAATAGCAATGGGATTATCTTCTAGGAGGGATGAAATAATTTGTGGCAAACCACAGTCTCACCAAGAACATCAATCATGGCTGAAAAATACAGACATAATTTCTTTGAAGGTGTCAGAGGACACTGAGGCAACAAAAACAGAGAAGCTGAAGCTCTGGAAAGGGATGATTTTGGAAAAGTGAGCTAACTCTTTTCATCCTTTTTATAGCAGGGCATTTGCTAATTCTGGGTATGGACAGGAGGGTGGTAATCTAGGTACAGGGAAGCTGCGGAAAGCAAGGACATTTTGGCAGACTTTGGAGGAGGTTCAGGCTAGTAAACACTAGATTTAGAACCTAGGTCGAAAGTCCATACAAAGCAGCAGAGCTTTGTCAGTCTGGCAACACAAAGATGAGAGCCTGAGATTCATCAGGCAGCTCTTAGTTGGGAACCATGGTGTGATGTGATTTAAAAAAAAAAAAAAAAAAAAAAAAAAAAAAAAAAATATATATATATATATATATATATACACACACACACACACACACATATATATATATTTGGTTTTTGTCCCTTAGAACTTCCTGAATGATAATAGTGTCTTTTATATCATAAAGTGATGGCTGGTGGCTGGGAACCCTTAAAAAGCTTCAGAATGGGGACTGGTCCAAAAAGATCAGCAATGGCCACAGGACTGGAAAAGGTCAGTTTTCATTCCAATCCCAAAGAAGAATAATGGCAAAGAATGTTCAAACTACTGCACAATTACACTCTTCACATGCTAGCAAAGTAATGCTTAAAATTCTCCAAGTCAGACTTCAATAGTATGTGAACCGAGACCTTCCATATGTTAAAGCTGGATTTAGAAAAGGCAGAGGAACCAGAGATCAAATTGCCAACATCTGATGGATCCTATACAGTGGACGTGACAAATAGACTCAAGGGATTAGAGCTGACAGACAGAGTGCCTGAAGAACCATGGATGGAGGTTCATGACATTGTACAGGAGGCAGGGATCAAGACCATCCCCAAAACAAAGAAATGCAAAAAGGCTATTTCTATTTACAAATAACTGTGAATAGAAGAGAAGCGAAAGGCAAAGCAGAAAAGGAAAGATATACCCATTTGAATGCAGAATTCCAAAGAATAGCAAGGAGAGATAAGAATTCCTTCCTCAGTGATCAATGCAAAGAAATAGAGGAAAACAATAGAATGGGAAAGTCTAGAGATCTCTTCAAGAAAATTAGAGATACAAAGGGAATATTTCATGCAAAAATGGACACTATAAAGGACAGAAACAGTATGGACCTAACAGAAGCAGAAGATATTAAGAAGAGGTGGCAAGAATACACAGAAGAACCATACAAAAAAGATCTTCATGACCCAGATAATCACAATGGTGTGATCACCAACCTAGAGCCAGACATTCTGGAATGTGAAGTCAAGTGGGCTTAGAAAGCATCACTACAACCAAAGCTAGTGGAGGTGATGGAATTCCAGTTGAGTTATTCCAAATCCTGAAAGATGGTGGTGTGAAAGTGCTGCACTCAATATGCCAGCAAATTTGGAAAACTCAGCAGTGGCCACAGGACTGGGAAAGGTCAGTTTTCATTCCAATCCCAAAGAAGGCATTGCCAAAGAATGCTCAAACTGCCACACAATTGCACTCATCTCACACGCTAGTAAAGTAATGCTCAAAATTCTCCAAGCCAGGCTTCAACAGTATGTGAACCATGAACATCCAGATGTTCAAGCTGGATTTAGAAAAGGCAGAGGAACCAAAGATCAAATTGCCAAATTCTGCTGGATCATCGACCCACTCCATTGTTCTTGCCTGGAGAATCCCAGGGACGGCGGAGTCTGGTGGGCTGCCATCTATGGGGTTGCACAGAGTTGGACACAACTGAAGCTACTTAGCAGCAGCAGCAGCAGCAGTTGGATCATTGAAAAAGCAAGAGAGTTCCAGAAAAATATCTACTGCTTTACTGACTATGCCAAAGCCTTTGACTGTGTGGGCCATAACAAACTGTGGAAAATTCTTAAAGAGATGGGAATACCAGACCACCTGACCTGCCTCCTGAGAAATCTATATGCAGGTTAGGAAGCAACAGTTAGAACTAAACATGGAACAACAGATTGGTTCCAAATAGAGAAAGGAGTACATCAAGGCTGTATATTGTCACCCTGCTTATTTAACTTATATGCAGAGTACATCATGAGAAACACTGGGCTGGATGAAGCACAGGCTGAAATCAACATTGCCAGGAGAAATATCAATCACCTCAGATATGCAGATGACACCACCCTTATGGCAGAAAGTGAAGAGGAACTAAAGAGCCTCTAGATGAAAGTGAAAGTGGAGAGTGAAAAAGTTGGCTTAAAACTCAACATTCAGAAAACTAAGATCGTGGCATCTAGTCCCATTACTTCATGGCAAATAGATGGGGAAACATTGGAAACAGTGGCTGAGTTTATTTTTTTAGGCTCCAAAATCACTGCAGATGGTGACTGCAGCCATGAAGTTAAAAGATGCTTACTCTTTGGAAGAAAAGTTATAACCAACCTAGACAGCATATTAAAAAGCAGAGACATTACTCTGTCAACAAAGGTCTGTCTAGTCAAGGCTGTGGTTTTTACAGTGGGTATGTATGGATGTGAGTGCTGGACTATAAAGAAAGCTGAGTGCTGAAGAATAGATGCTTTTGAACTGTGGTGTTGAAGACTTTTGAGAGTCCCTTGCACAGCAAGGAGATCCAACCAATCCATCCTAAAGGAAATCAGTCCTGAATATTAATTGGAAGGACTGATGCTGAAGCTGAATCTCCAATATTTTGGCCACCTGATGCGAAGAGCTGACTCATTTGAAAAGACCCTGATTCTGGGAAAGATTGAGGGCAGGAGGAGAAGGGGATGACGGAGGATGAGATGGCTAAATGGCATCACCGACTTGATGGACATGAGTTTGGGTGAACTCCAGGAATTGGTGATGGGCAGGGAGGCCTGCTTTGCTGCCATCCATGGGGTTGCAAAGAGTCGGACATGAGTGAGTGACTGAACTGAACTAATGGATCCTAGAAAAAGCAAGAGAATTCCAGAAAAACACCTACTTCTCCTTCATTGACTACCATATAGCCTTTGACTGTGTGGATCACAACAAACTGTGGAACATTCTTAAGGAGATGGGAATACCAGACCACCTTACCTGCCTCTGAGAAATCTGAATACAGGTCAAGAAGCAACAGTTAGAAATGGACATGGAGTAATGAACTGGTTCCAAATTGGGAAAGGAGTATGTCAAGGCTGTATGTTGTCACCCTGCTTATTTAACTTATATGCAGAGTACACCATGTGAAATGCTGGTCTTGATGAAGTACAAGTTGGAATCAAGATTTCCAGGAGAAATATCAATAACCTCAGATATGCAGATGACACCACCCTTATAGCAGAAAGCGAAGAAGAACTAAAGAGTCTCTTGATGAAGGTGAAAGAGGAGGGTGAAAAAGCTGGCTTAAAGCTCAGCATTCATAAAACAAAGATCATGGCATCCAGCCCCATTACTTCATGGCAAATAGATGGGGAAACAATGAACTTTATTTTCTTGGGCTCCAAAATCACTGCAGATGGTGCCTGCAGCTACAAAATTAAAGGACGCTTGCTCTTTGGAAGAAAATCTATGACAAACCTAGACAGCATATTAAAAAACAGAGACATTACTTTGCCAATAAAGGTCTGTATAGTCAAAACTATGGTTTTTCCACTAGTCACGTATGAATGTGAGAGTTGGACCATAAATAAGGCTGAATGCTAAAGGATTGATGCTTTTGAGCTGTGGTATTGGAGAAGACTGCTGAGATTCCCTTTGACTGCAAGGAGATCCAACCAGTCAATCCTAACAGAAATCTATCCTGAATATTCATTAGAAGGAGTGATGTTGAAGCTGAAGCTCCAATGCTTTGGCCATCTGATACAAAGAGCTGACTCATTGGAAAAGACCGTGATGCTGGGAAAGATTGAAGGCAGGAGGAGAAGGGGACAACAGAGGATGAGATGGTTGAAGCAATGAATATGAGTTTGAGCAAGCTCTGGGAGATGGTGAAGGACAGGGTAGCCGGCCATGCTGCAGTCCATGGGATCGCAAGGAGTCGGACATGACTGAGCTACTGAACAACAACAACAAAACAGATCAAGCCATGATCAGAAGGTGGAAACTTTCAGCTCCACCAACACCCAGACCTCTCTCTGGGCAGTGGCACCCATTGAAGAGCTGTGAGGGTGGCATGCCTGGGGGATGGCATGGAAGATCCACCAGTGCCTTTGCTCCCATCCTGTGCCCTAGATATCACTTTCATGAGCCTGTTCCTGAGATGTATCTTTTATAATAAGCAGCAAAATGTAAGTAAAGCCTTTTCATGAATTCAGTGAATCGTTCAAGTGAATACCAAAACCTGAGGAGTAGGTTGTGGGATTCCCCAGGTTTATAGGCATTTGGTGAGAGTTCCTGGGACTTGCTACTGGTGTCTGAAGTGAGGGCAGTTTGAGCAAATGAGTCCTTGACCTGGGGTCTGAGCTAACTCCAGAGAGCGTCAGAATTGAGTCGATTCACTGGATACCCAGTTGGTGTTGGAGAATCAGAGAATAGATGTTGGAAAAGACAGCATGTCTTTGATGTCAGGGAGGAAAGCCTCTTGCACAGACAGCTAACTATTCCCAAGGAGCCAAAGGCAGCCTAGAGATGGACTGAGCCACACCAGAGCTGAAATCCAGCCTCATGCTGGACTAAAATAATTAACTAGTCACTACTCTACTGCTCATTAGAAGAAAGGGAAAAACTAGTATGTTGTGTGAGAAGTTAGCTTTGGGAACAGTTGTGATGAATAGGGGCAGAAAATGAACTCCCGAGGGTACAATCATGCTCTGATTTTTGAACTGGATGCTAGCTACACGGATGTGTTCAGAGTGTGAAATACCATTAAGCTGGACAGTTATGACTTGTGCTTTCTTTCCATCAGTAGATTATTATTTAAAACAAAGTCCATGATTCAAAAAAATTCTTGAGTTCCAGTTCTGCCAAAGTAGAGTAGTTCCATTCCTTCCAGGTCCTCCCTCTAAAATACTGTTGTCCAACGTAGCCAAGAAGCATAGAAAACATCTGGACAGTGAAAGGAAGATGGGTCCTTGGCATTTGAGGAATAACATGGCAAAGGTTCCTTGGATTTCCTTGTTACCTTCCATAGTTCACTGTTAGTGTATCACGGAAGCCTCCAGCCCTGAACCACCATAGACCAAAAAAAAAAAAAAAAAAAAATTCAAGACAAACTGTTACCCCTAGTCAAAGGACTAGGAAAGGGATGACCTAACAACAGAAAACCCTTTTGGCAATACTTGTCTTTTTCCAGCTAAATGCCAATGGAAAAAATCTTATCTACCCACAAGTGTGGTTTTTGCAGGGCTGAGCCAGGAACTGAGCTTCCGCACATCCCCATGCACCTCCTCCACTGGACTAAAGCAGACAGCACTCGGGTCCCTCCTCCTGGTGGTGCCAAGTAGACAGATAATCTTTCATTCCTCCCCAGTAGAACCAGGCGGGGCTCCAACGCTCCTGCTGGGATAGTTGGCCCAGCAGATCATGGGACTGGTCTTCCATTCCCTGCCTGGTGGAAGCAGGGATCCCACACCAGGGAGTGTCAGTGGGGTGCAGCGAGGAGCTGAGCCTCCACCACCAGCATCATTAGGGAGACTGAGATAGTGGTAGGCGGGACTACCTGGCACTTCCATTCTCTCCCTGCCCCATGGCCCCATGTCATGATGTCAGCAGGGCCCAGTGAGTGGCGATAACCAAGCCTCCTCCCCCACCTGCAGCAACCACACCGTATGAGTCAGTCCTCCACTTTCCCACTTCTTGGTGACTTTGGGACCCAGAAAGAAGCTGAACTAGACACCCACCCATCCCTAGGCTATACCTTAACAGAGGGATTGCCTGCCCAACAATGAAGATTAGTAAGATACAGAGACACATAACATAATGTCAAAAATATTCAGGGTACAATAAAAGATCATTCATATTCCAAGAAACAGAAAAACCACACTATGAATGAGAATAGACAATCAACACTGAGATGATCAGGTGCTGGCATTACCTGATGAGGATTTTGAGGCAGCTGTCATGAAAATGCTTCAACAAGCAATCAAGAATTAAAGCAAATGAAAAAATAGAAAATTGCAGCAAAGAAATAGAATGTATAAGAATGAATTAAATGGAAATTATAGAAGTGAAAAATACAATAGCAAGTAAAAACTCAGTGGATGGGCTCAGTAGTAAAGCGGAGATGACACAGGATAGAATCAGGGAACTTGAGAACAGATCGATTGAGTTGACCCAATCTGATCAACAGAGAGAAAAGAGTAGCAGTCTCAGGGACCTGGGTGACAATAACAGAAGAACTAATATTTGTTTCATTGGAGTTCCAGAAAAGAGAGAGATAAGACCTAAAAAAAAAAATATCAAGAAGTGAAGGGCAAAGACTTCCTAAATTTGGTGAAAAACATAAATGTTTAGCCTCAGAAGCCAGGGGGATTCCAAATAGCAGTTGAAAGAAATCTGTAATAAGATATATGATAATTAAACTTCTGAAAACAAAAGACGACAAAGAAAAAAAAAACAACTCAAAAATATCCAGAAAGAAACAATGTGTAAGAAAATGCCAATTTGAACGACAGAGTTTCTCATCGAATCATGGAGTCCGGAAGGGCACAGCATTTTTCAAGTACTGAAAGAAAAGAATTGTCATCAATAACTTATATCTACAGAAAGTCTCCTTTAGGAATGAAGGGAAATGAAGAGTCTTAGGTGGGAGAAAACTAAGAGAAGCTTTGCTAGCAAGCCTACCCATAAAGAATGACTAGAGGAATTTTTCTAAACTGAGAAGAAGTAAAAGCAGAAATGTTGGAACTTCAGAAAAGAAGCAAGAACATTAGACAGGTGAAAATAGGCTATCCTACTTTTCATGAGTTTCTTAATTCATATTTGATATTTGAAGCAAAAATTCTGATACCATCTGATGTGGTGATCGATGTCTGAGGAAATACAAAAATATATGTAAAAGTGAGAGGGGTGAATAGACCTAATCATAAATAAGTTATCTATGCTTCATTCCAAGTAGTATGTAATAAGCTATGTGTGTCTTTTGTAACACTTAGAGAAACTACTAAATACACAAAGCGATACTAAAACAATTATAAATAAATCAAGATGGAATTTTAAAAATGTTTAAATAATTGACAAGAAGGTGATGAACGTAAAGCAGAGACATAAGAAATAGGGAGCAAACAGAAAACAAATTAATAAAATAGTAGACTTGGACTCTATATTAGAGGTTTTAAGTATATTTATATTTAATACTTAAATATTAAATATATTAATAACTACCTTAAATGTAAATGGTCTACATATACCAATTAAAGACAGATACTGGCAAGTGGATTAAAATACATGACCTAAAAGAAACTGACAGCAAGTACAAAAACATTGATAGGCTGAAAATAAAGAATGGAAAAGTTATGCCATACAAACATTAATTTTTAAAAAAGAAAAAAAAAAAAGCAGGGCAAGCTATATTAGCATCAGATAAAGGAGGCTCTAGAGCATTGGAAATTATTACCGACAAAGAGGGACCAACATTGACTTATGAATCTCTATGGTTTGTTTACTTTTCTTAGTACCTATGATTATGTCTCCATTTTTATTTCTAATTTTGTGTATTTGTGATTTCACTCCTTTTCACTCTTTATTAGTCCGGCTAGCTTTTCTTTCGGAGAAGGCAATGGCACCCCACTTCAGTACTCTTGCCTGGAAAATCCCATGGATGGTGGAGCCTGGTGGGCTACAGTCCATGGGGTCGCTAAGAGTCAGACACGACTGAGCGACTTCACTTTCACGTTTCACTTTCATGCATTGGAGAAGGAAATGGCAACCCACTCCAGTGTTCTTGCCTGGAGAATCCCAGGGACGGGGGAGCCTGGTGGGCTGCAGTCTGTGGGGTCACACAGAGTTGGACACGACTGAAGTGACTTAGCAGCAGCAGCTTTTCTTTTTTAAAAAATTAGATTTTGCTTTTTTTAAGGGCCTGCTTTTGTACTATTTACTCTGTCTCTTATTTTATAATTGATTAATTTGTGCTTTTATCCTTACTAGTTCCTTCCTTCAGCTTTCCTAATGCCCAATATTTTGTTCTTTGTGTAACTTTTACATTGGTTTATTTTCATTTGTTCTTATTTAGTAAAATAATTAAGGCTCTAAGTTTCTTGTGGGTACTGTTTGAGCTGTACCCATGGGTAATCATTGGCCATTCATTTGTTATTGTTATTTCCTAGATATTCATTTTAATTTTTTGCTTGGACCACAAGTGTTCAGAAGTGGATCAATCACATCCTTGGTTTATGATGTACTCCATTATTGGTCCATGTGTAGCTCTCTTCTGTTCTGTATTTATTTGTTGGATATTTGTTTGTTTTCTTTTAGTAATAAAGAATGTGAATCTACTACAAAATAAAAACTAGAACTTTTATAACTTGTATCCACTTTTGTGGTCCTGTTCATAGACATCCTCCTGCTTCTTTTCACCTCAGTTATGCATCATTATGAATGTTTATGCATCACTATGAATCCCTTGGACTGCAAGGAGATCAAACCAGTCAATCCTAAAGAAAATCAACCCTGAATATTCATTGGAAGGAATGATGCTGAAGCTGAAGCTCTAATATTTTGGCCACCTGATGCGAAGAGCCGACTCACTGGAAAAGACCCTGATACTGGGAAAGATTGAGGAAAAGAGGAGAAGGGAGCGACAGATGATGAGATGGTTGGATGGCATCACTGACTCAATGGACATGAGTTTGAGCAAGCTCTGGGAGATAGTGAAGGACAGGGAAGCCTGGCATACTGCAGTTCAAGGGGTCACAAAGAGTCAGACACAACATAGTGACTGAACAACAAGCACCACAAATGAATCTTGGGCTGATGTTTTCTTGCTTCTCTACCTGTTTTTTTGTTTTGTTTTCTTTTAACCTCAGGTATAACTCACATACCATCAGTCAGTCAGTTAGTTCAGTCACTCAGTCATGTCCAACTCTTTGCAACCCCATGAATCACAGCACGCCAGGCCTCTCTGTCCATCACCAACTCCCAGAGTCCATCCAAACCCATGTCCATCAAGTCGATGATTCCATCCAACCATCTCAGCCTCTGTCGTCCCCTTCTCCTGCCCACAACCTTTCCCAGCATCAGGGTCTTTTCCAATGAGTCAGCTCTTCGTATCAGGTGGCCAAAGTACTGGAGTTTCAGCTTGAACATCAGTCCTTCCAATGAACACCCAGGACTGATCTCCCTTAGGATGGACTGGTTGGGTCTCTTTGAAGTCCAAGGGACTCTCAAGAGTCTTCTCCAACACCACAGTTCAAAAGCATCAATTCTTCGGCACTCAGCTTTCTTTATAGTCCAACTCTCACATCCACACATGACCACTGGAAAAACCATAGCCTTGACTAGACGGACCTTTGTTGGCAGAGTAATGTCTCTGCTTTTTAATATGCTGTCTAGGTTGGTCATAACTTTCCTTCTAAGGAGTGTCTTTTAATTTATTTACCAATTTAAAATGTACAGACTGATACATTTGTATATTCAGAATTGTGGGACCATACTCAAATCTAATTTTAAATATTTTTTCAGCCCAGAAAGAACACCTGTGCCCATTATCAGTCACTCCCAGTTTGCTCCTCCTTTCACTAGCTGGCAGCAAGTAGTCTACTTTCTGTCTCTAAGGATTTGCCTATTTTGAACATTTCATGTAAATGGAATCACACAAAAAGTGCCCTTTTATAACTGGCTCCTTTCACTTAGCATAACGCTTTGAAGGTTCAGCCATGTTGTAGCATGTATCAGAACTTCATTTCTTCTTATGGATGGATAATTCTCCACTGTGTGGATATATAATATTTTATTCATTCATGAGTTGATGGACCCTTGACTTGCTTTAGAAAAGGCAGAGGAACCAGAGATCAAATTGCCAACATCCGCTGGATCATGGAAAAAGCAAGAGATTTCCAGAAAAACATCTATTTCTGCGTTATTGACTATGCCAAAGCCTTTGACTGTGTGGATCGCAATAAACTGTGGAAAATTCTGAAAGAGATGGGAATACCAGACCACCTGATCTGCCTCTTGAGAAATCTGTATGCAGGTCAGGAAGCAACAGTTAGAACTGGACATGGAACAACAGACTGGTTCCAAATAGGAAAAGGAGTACGTCAAGGCTGTATATTGTCACCCTACTTATTTAACTTATATGCAGAGTACATCATGAGAAATGCTGGACTGGAAGAAGCACAAGCTGGAATCAAGATTGCCAGGAGAAATATCAATAACCTCAGATATGCAGATGACATCACCCTAATGGCAGAAAGTGAAGAGGAACTCAAAAGCCTCTTGATGAAAGTGAAAGTGGAGAGTGAAATAGTTGGCTTAAAGCTCAACATTCAGAAAACAAAGATCATGGCATCCGGTCCCATCACTTCATGGGAAATAGATGGGGAAACAGTGTTAGACTTTATTTTTTTGGGCTCCAAAATCGCTGCAGATGGTGACTGCAGCCATGAAATTAAAAGATGCTTACTCCTTGGAAGGAAAGTTATGACCAACCTAGATAGCATATTCAAAAGCAGAGACATTACTTTGCCAACAAAGGTCTGTCTAGTCAAGGCTATGGTTTTTCCTGTGGTCATGTATGGATGTGAGAGTTGGACTGTGAAGAAGGCTGAGTGCCGAAGAATTGATGCTTTTGAACTGTGGTGTTGGAGAAGACTCTTGAGAGTCCCTTGGACTGCAAGGAGATCCAACCAGTCCATTCTGAAGGAGATGAGCCCTGGGATTTCTTTGGAAGGAATGATGCTAAAGCTGAAACTCCAGTACTTTGGCCACCTCATGAGAAGAGTTGACTCATTGGAAAAGACTCTGATGCTGGGAGGGATTGGGGGCAGGAGGAGAAGGGGACGACAGAGGATGAGATGGCTGGATGGCATCACTGACTCGATGGACGTAAGTTTGATTGAACTCTGGGAGTTGGTGATGGACAGGAAGGCCTGGAGTGCTGCGATTCATGGGGTTGCAAAGAGTCAGACACGACTGAGTGACTGAACTGAACTGACTTGCTTTTATTTTTTGCTTCTTTGAATAATGCTGTCATGGACATTCATATATAAATTTTTGTGGAGAAATGCATTTTCATTTTGCTTGAGTATCCATTAAGAGTGGAATTCCTGGGTCATATAGTGCTTAACACACCAAACTGTGTCCTCAAGTGGCAGCGCTGTTTCGCATTTTCTCTAGCAATGCATAAGGGTCCGTTTGTCCTTGGCAACACTTGCCATTTTCTAGCTTTTATATTTTAGCTGACTTAGTGGTTATATTTTATTGTCCTTTGATTTGCATTTCCCTAATGACTAATAATATGGACTCTCTTTTGATGTGCCTATTTCCTGTGCTTTTCATGTGCTTATTTATGTCTTTTTAGAGAAATGTCTATTAAAACCCTTTGCCCAAGTTTAGCTGTGTTCTTCTTATTATTTTTATTGTTAAGTTGTAAGAATTCTTTGTTTTCTGGATACAAGTTGTTTATCAAGTATATGATTCGAAAATATTTTTTCCTAGTCCATGCGTTGTCTTTTTATAATACTTTCTTGATGTTACCAGTGGGATCACAGACGCTTTCAATTTTCATGAAGTTCTGTTCATCTATTTTTTATTTTGTTGCTTGTACTTTTAGTATTATATCTAAGAAACCATCACCTATCCCAACAATATAAAGCTTTACTCCTATGTTTTTAGCTCCTATGTTTAGGTTTGTGATCCATTTTGAGTTAATGTTTGTGTATGATGTGAACAAGGGGCTTAATTTCGTTCTTCTGCATATGCGTATCCATTTGTCCCGGTGCCATTTGTTGAAAAGACAATTTTTCCCACTTTATTGTCTTGGTAACCTCAATGAGAATTAATTGAAAAGTTGAACCTAAAATTCATATGGAAACCCAAGAGACTGAAAATATTCAAAGCAGTCTTGATCAGTGGAATAGAATTGAGAGTCCAGAAATAAATGGTTGATCAAGGTTGCTTAGACTATTCTGAGTCCCTTCCCAAAGAAAATAAATAAAGCTAAGATTTTTATAAGGATTGTAATAATTCTGTAAATCAATTTGGAGAATATTTCCATCTTATTTATATTAAATCATACAATCCATTAACATAAAATGCTTCTCCATTTATTTAGATCTTTTTGAAGTTGAAGTGTGTCTTACAATCTTCTGTTTAATTTATTCTTAAGTATTTTGTTCTTTTTGATGGTCTTGCAGATGGAACTATTTTCCTAATTCATTTTTGTATTTTTGTTGCTAGTTTATAGAAATATAATAGGTTTTTATATTGATCATATGTCCTGCAACATTGCCTAACTCATTTATTAATTCTAATAGGGTTTAAGTGAATTCCTTAAGACTTTCTAAATACAAGATCTTGTCATAGGCAAATAGAAATTATTTTAATTTTCTCCTTTCTAATGTGGTCTCATTTATTTCTTTTTCTTGTTTAATTTCTCTGGCTGGAACCTCCAGTACAATGTTGAAATGCTGAAAGGCGAATCCTTGTCGTGTTCCCGATTTTAAGGAAAAGCATACATTTGGTCTTTCACTATTAAGTGTAACTTCAGCTGCCTAGATCTATTTCAGTGTAGTTCTGTTGCATCTATATTCTTCTAAAACTTATATTAGTCATTAGTATTTGCTTTTAATAACTTTATTAAAAGGATCTCAGGCAGTGTATCACCTATGATACCTACATTTCTTAATATATTTTGTAAGTATGGCTATATTGTTGCAAGTGACTGTGGCTCATTCATGTTGGCTTCTATATATTATTTCATTGTGTAAATATGACACAATTTAGCCATTATCCCATTTTTGGATAATTTGATTATTTCCATGGTTTTGCTATTATGAAGAGTGTTGCCATGATTATACTTATCAATATCTTTTAGGGTAAATTTGCCAGAATTTCTGGGGGAATACACATAGGCATGGACTTGCTGTGGGAATATTCAATTTTATAAGATAATGCCAGTTGTTTTCTACTGTGATTCTACATATTTACATATCCATTAGTAACATAGAAAAGGCTTTGTTGCTCTACATTCTCTCCATCCCTTTGCACTGATGAACTGTGATTTTGGCCCTAAAATGAGTATAAAATGATACCATATCTTGGGGCCTAATTTTCATTTTCCTCATAGCTTAATGGGGCTGAACACCTTTTCACAGATGGGCTTCATTTAACATTGGGTGGGTGTTTCCCTGAAGGTGTTGATTTTCCTGCACTTTCAAGCTTCACTTATGAACCCAGAGAGCCCCCACTTACACTGGAGGACCTGGGGACAGAGGGAAAATAGGCACATGTCTGCTGCATCCAGATTCTGCCAGTTTGAAGTCAGCCCAAGCCCCATGGAATTGTCTACCCTGACATGGTTAAAATCAGGGCAGAGGCTGAGAACATTTGATTTGGAGAATCAGAGGTATCTTAAACAAGCTTATATTTGTCATTTCCATCTTTGATTCAAAAATTAGAGTTTTAAAAATAAATAATAGGTGAGTTTGTCCCATTATATTTAACGATATTATAGGGTGCATTTGGTCTCAGTTCTGTCATATTATTTTATATTATGCTTTCTGATTTTAATGCATCCTTTCAAAGTCTTTTCCTTCATGGTCTGTGTTTCCATGGTTTGCTTTGTGTATTACTTTTCTCTCTAATAATTTGGAAGGTTTATGGATAATTTTTATTTCCTTCAGTGGTTGCTTTGTAACTATGCACAATATTCTTTTATGTCTTATTTCTTGAATTATAACTTAAGAGGTTTTCCCACCATAAAAAAAAAAAACAGGTAGCTTTGTTTCTTTCCTCTACGTTACTTTCTCCCATGTCATCTTTCAGTATATATATTATTAGTTCTTTTATACTTTACATAATATCCTTCTAGATCAATTGCTTGATTTATCAGCTTCAGCTGTGTTGATCCTTTTCTTCAAAGGTGAGTATGTGTTTATATATATCCTGCTTTGATCTTACTCTGTATTTTTGATATAAGAACTTACATCTTCAGTTCTGGAAGGCTATCAGCTGATACCTCTTCAACTACTGTTTTTCTTCATCCTCTTTGGGCTTCCTTGATGGCTCAGATGGTAAAGAATCTGCCTGCAGTGCCGGAGATGTGGGCTCGATCCCTGGGTCAGGAAGATTCCCTGGAGAAGGGAATAGCAACCCACTCCAGTATTCTTGCATGGAGAATTCCATGAACAGAGGAGCCTGGCGGGCTACAGTCCATGAGTGCACAAAGAGTCAGACATGACTGAGCGACTTTTACTTCCTTCATCCTCTTTACGCCTCCTCCTTTTACTCCTGTTAGACAGGTGGGAGATACTGGGCTCAGGCTCCACTTGCCTCACCTGCTTTCCTGTGTTTTACTCAGAGCTTATCTCCAGAAAATGCTGCTTCCCATATGGGAGGTTCTGGTTTCATGATCACCTCCACACCAGCCCTAGGGATTTCCCTCGACTCAGGTAGGCTCTGTTGTAAATGTTTTCCTTGGGGTCTCATACCTGTTGAGTGGTGCAGCTTTGGGGCTCTACACTGCAATTGGAGCAGACTTAGAGTTCTGACTTGCCCCTGGTGTCTCCCTTCTCACTGATGGCCCGGGGAGGGGCACCCACTTTTGGGAAGGTGTAGGTGGTGGTTTTCTTTTTTCATTTTACTGAAGGGACAGCTCTCCTAAACTCCTGGCTCTAAGCAGAAAGATCGTTCCTCGGCTCTTTTGTGTACAGGGCCTTGTGCCTCGGCTCTTCATCCCTCACGGGTATTGAAACATGAGCAATTTCATCCAATTCTTATACCCCTGTGGGCCATTTCCTGTTAACTCCTGCTCACTGTTCTGGTTTTGAATTTTGTTTTATTTCTGGCATGAGAGGATTTTCCCTTCTTGCTTTGAGTTCATGGAAGTGGTTGTAAATTGACTTGTGTTCTCTTGTAGCCAGCATCTCTTCATGTGTGTAGTGGGTGTGACACTTTTGTTGAGGGTGGGGAAAATGCTTTCTCCACCAACTTGGTACTCTGTAGAGAGCAGGAAGGGATGGTGATTTGGGCTGTAGAGGCTGGTCCTTCTGCCTGGTAGTTAGGAAGAGTGCTAAAAGCAGAAGTTCCGGAGGAGCCTGAGAAGGGAAACCTGGGAGGAGACTCCAAGGGACAGAGAAGAGCGGCACAGTGGGCGTGAGAACTTCTGCAGGTGGGTCAACGTGAGTGGCTAACACACAAAGATCCCCTGAAGGAGGGTATAGCAATCCACTCCAGCATTCTTGCCTGGAGAATCCCCGTGGACTCCTCTTGTCAGAGAAGCCTGGCAGGCTACAATCCATGGGGTTGCAAAGTCAGACACGACTGAGCAATTAAGCACAGCACACAACACACAAACCCAAGTCATCTGTGAAACTGGCCTGTGGTTACCATGAACCTCTAGGAACAGTGCTGGTGGGCTCGACTGCCTTCTTTGAGTGGTATTTTGAGGAAATTAAGGAAAAGGGTCCATCTTTCACATTAGGGACCACTTGAAGTGCAAAGACAAAAGTAGCAACATCAGTATTTTTAAAGAAAACTGGAGCAGGAAACTGAATGTCTTCTCCCAAGAATTTTCTGAAATCTGGGGGAGGACACTGAACCTCCCACAGGATGAGGTTAGGTTCAAGCTAACTGTATTTACTACTGCAGGGGTGAGGCAACCTCTAGTTCACATGTAGCTAGACTGAAGCGACTTAGCAGCAGCAGCAGCAGTAACATTTCTTGCCTTGTTTAGTCTACGTGACAGAGCTCTGAACAAACAAAACTAGCCTCATTTTCTGTGCGTGTACATGCTCAGTTGCTCAGTTGTGTCCAATTCTCTGCAACTCCATAGACTACAGTCCTCTAGACTCCTCTGTCCATGGGATTTTCCCGGCAAGAATATTGGAGTGGATTCCCATTTCCTCTTCCAGGGAACCTTCCTGACCCAAGGATTGAACTTGAGTCTCTGGTATCTCTTGTACTGCAGATAGATTCTTTACTGCTGAGTCACTGGGGAGTCTCTGGAGCAATGGTTTTCAGCCAGGAGTGGTTTGGACCCCCAGGGGTGTTATCTAATGTATGCAGGCATTTGTGATTGTCATGGTGTGGGTGGAGGAAGATGTTACTGGTGTCTCACGTGTAGATGCCAAGGATGCTGCTAAACATGCTATGATGCTCAGAACAGACCCCACAACAAAGGATTTTTCAGCCACAAATGTTAATAGTGCCAAGACTGAGGAACCCTGATACAGAGTAGGTAGCTGAGGCTTAGAGACTTCAAATCATCTGTATTACATCGCAGAGTTGGACAGTTAGGAACGACAATGATAATTCATATTGCTTAATAGCTGTATTAGACTCTGCTTGAGCTGCCATAACAAAACACCACAGGCTGGGTGGTTTAAACAATGAAAAATTATTTTCTTATCATCTGCAGGCTAGAAGTCCAAGATCAAGTCCAACGTGGTCAGTTTCTGGTGAGGACTCTTCCTGGCTTGCAGACAGCCACTGCGCTGTGTCCTCACGTAGCCTTTTGTCCATGTGTGCTTGTTGCAGGGAGGAGGGAGAGCTGGGGAGCATGAGCGTGAAAGTGAGAGCTCTGATATCTACTCCTATAAGGACACTCATCTTATTGGATCAGGGCCCCATCCTTATGACTCCTCAAGGCTCCATCTCCAAATACAGTCATACTTGGGGTTAGGGCTTCAAGATGTGAATTTTGGGGAGACAAAAATCCATGCATATCAACTGCTCTCTCAGTGCCTGGCATTGCTCTTAGGACTCTATGGGTATTGTTATTATCACCCTATGACAGACAGGGAAATTGAGATGCAAGGAAAAGCCAGTGACTTACCTGGGGTGACAGGGGTGTGGGGCACTGCCAGGATGTACACCAGGCAAAAGTCTCCAGAGCCTGTGCCCTCCACTCCTGGGCTGCACTTCTCTGAGGGGCTCTGGCATGAATCTAGGTTTCCAGCTGTGTCCTAAGTTCTGTCCTAAGCTCTGCCCTGCACCTCATCTCCTTTTACAAGTGTATGGCCCAAGATACAGCCTGAGAATAAATAAGAGCTCAACACCATAGCTTGAACATGCATAGATCAAAGAGATTTGTTGAATGTAGCAAAAGGGATGAGCCTCTAGAGGAAGCCAGCATGAGCTCCTGGGAGAGATGTCCCAGATGGGCTCATGTATTTTCCTCTATCCCAGGCCCCGCCAGGCTTGGGCTCTAAGGCAGTGCAGCTGTAGAGCAGGCATCTGGGCTAGTGGCCTGTGGTGATCACCAGCTCATAGCAGAGATAGTGTGGCTGATTGAGATAACAGTTGTGGCCCCCAGCTTTCTGATTATGGAGTAAGGAGAAGCTCCTCTGTCACGCTGCTTCAGCAGTGGCATCCTGGGACTCACTCCTGGGAGCTGAGCCTGCAGCTACTCCTCTGGGCCTTCCAGGATGTTGTAAGCACCAATTCCCTGTATTAAATCCCTCTCTGCTTAATCCAGTTAGAGTGGTGTCTGATCTACTGCTGCATGCTGATTGATACTGGCCTGGCAAGGAAAGGGAAGGAGGGGGTGCTGGGGGAAGAATCTGGGGGAGGCTCCTTCCCAGTCCATAGGCACCTGTGATCAGGGATCTGGGGTCCTGGGGTTGGCGGGGGTAGAGAGAGAGCTGCTAGTATTTCTCTTGAGAGTCACTGCTGCTGCTGCTAAGTCGCTTCAGTCGTGTCTGACTCTGTGCGACCCCATAGACAGCAGCCCACCAGGCTCAGTCGTCCCTGGGATTCTCCAGGCAAGAACACTGGAGTGGGTTGCCATTTCCTTCTCCAATGCATGAAAGTGAAAAGTGAAAGTGAAGTCGCTCAGTTGTGTCCGACTCTCCGCAACCCCATGGACTGCAGCCCTCCAGGCTCCTCCGTCCATGGAATTTTCCAGGCAAGAGTACTGAAGTGGGGTGCCATTACCTTCTCCTTGAGAGTCACAATAGGATACATAAAAGATACCGAGCTGGGAGGTGTTAGAGTTGAGTCCTTAGTCTCCTCTCTCCTCCTTGCTCGATGTGTGAACTTTGGTGAGTCTGTTGCCCTTTCCTGGACTCAGGTGTTTCCATCAGTCTCAGTCTCAAGCCTGACATTCTATGGCATCGGGTCTGAAATAACCAAGGGAGCTTGTAGGGGGTGGGACGCAGGCTGGGATTCTCAGTAGAGTCCTCTTTAAATGTCACGGTGTGAGGCTTTCCCATTTAAAGAGAGATTGACAGCCACAAGCAACCTAACAAGATTACCGCTCTGCTCCTTCTTTTAGTAGACAGAGCATCTCACAAGCTGGAAATCAAGAGGTGCCTCGGGGAAGGGAGCGGGGAGCAAATGGCACCATTTACCAACTAGTCACAGGTCTGGGCTCTGACAAGAAGCAATTATTCAAGACAAGGCACCTGAAGAAAGGGGCAACTGGGCTCAGGGCCCCAGTGGAACTTTCTTCTGGGCCCCCCACAAGAAGAGGGGAGAATGTGTATGGTGTCCCTTTCAGGCTGCCTCCACTTAGCTCTGGACAGTGAGGCTCCTAGAAAACAACCTGAGAAGACGGTGGGCTGCTGGAAGTGGTGGGAAGTTCTCTGCTCTGTTGCTAGCTTGCTGTGTGACTCTGGACAGTCTATTCACCTCTCTGGGCCTCTGTTGCCCTTGTAAAATAAGAAAATGGGTTTCATTCTAAGGGCAGGGACTGCCTGCTCTGGTTAGCCCTTAATCCCAGCACTGGAACAGTGCCTGGCATGTAGCAGGTTTTGATCAAAGTTATTAGGTGAAAGCATGAAATGGATCCTATGGCAAGACCTGGAATGGTTTCAAGCACAAAAGGTAAGGTTTTAGTAGTGCTTTAGATGAACCACCTGGCTTCCCTGTGGAGGGTGAGGAAGAGGGCACAGGAGCCTGCTGCAATAAAATGATGGATGTAAAATGAAAGACCAGTGAACTGAAGACTGAGAAGTGGCATCCTAGAACTTTACATCTGGTAAATATTTTAGTGCACAGGTGCATTATCTGATGTCATCTCTACAAAGGCCTGGGGATGGGACAGAGCTGGGATTGGTACTTGCTCTTCCAGACTCAGAAATATGATTTAGAGAGAAGAAGGAAGTGCCTTATGCAAGAGTGGAGCTGGTAAATGGCAGATTCAGGACTCAAGTGAGGATGTGAGAAGACACTTAATATCACTAGTTGTCAGGGAAATACAAATTAAATCTGCTATAAAATACACCCAATAGAATGGCTAGAACTAAAAAGACTGTTCATAACAAGTGTTGGCAAGAATGTGGAGGAATGGGAACTCCCCTACCCTGCTGGTGGAGGTATAATATGGCACAGTCTCTTGGAAAACAGCATGGCATTTACCGAACCCACTCCTAAGTATTTACTTGAGAGGAATAAATATGTGGTTGCACAGAGTTTTGTTCTTGAGTTTTCATAGCCACTAGATTAAAAAAAAAAGCCAAATAAGCAACCCAAGTGTTCCTCAACATGGGAATATACGCAAATTGTGGCTTGACCACACAATGGAATACTACTTAGCAATGAAAAGGAGTGAGTGACTGATACAGGCATAAGGGTAGATATCAAAAGCAGAATCCTGAGCATAAGAAACCAGACACAAAAGGATAGAAACTATAGTATATGATTCCATTTATATGAAACTCTAGAAAAGTCTAATCTGTATTGATGGAAAGTGGAATGTGGTTGCCTGGAGCTGGAGCTAGAGAGAGAGATTGAATGTGGAGGAGGAAAAGGAAGCTTTAGTGGGTGATAGAAATGCTCCAAATCCTGATTGTGGTATTGGTTGCATTTATCCAAGCTCGTCACAGGATACTTTTGAGTGCGTGTGATTTATTATACTAAACTTATATCTCCTTCAGATTGATGTAAGAGATCAATTGATGCTTCTTCCAGGGCTCCTGTAGCTCATTCTGGTTCCCTGTCGCCCCCCAGAACCAGGTAGATGATTGAGGCGTGTGGCCATCCACCTAAGGAAGCCCTGACCCATCCCTGACCCTGCTTCTGGCCTCTAGGACTTTACTTGTATGTGAGGTTCACAGAGCCAGGGAGGCACCAAAGCCATATCTGTGGCTGCCTTCCCAGCCTTGTTCCCATTTGTATTTCTGTGTCTGTGTATCCACCTGGTGAGGAGACCTTGCAGAAAGGAACAGCTTTTACTGTCACTTGCTTTGAGACAACACTCTGGCTCTAGCTTCAGAGGTGGCCGCCCATCCCCTGAATAATTTGGGGGTCTTAAACATGGCTGGTCTTTGTTCCAAAAGGCCTTGCTGAAACAGAGGCAGGAACAACCTTCCATCAACCTTGGCTCCTAGAGGTTTGAGGCCAAAGTCATCACCTTAGGGTCTGTTCCCCTGCAGGGCTGACTTTGATCCCTTGGAAGCAGTAGCCTTTGTGGAATCTGAGTATCCTTCCCTCTCTCCTGCAGCCAGAAACTGGCCCTGCAAGGAGGTTGCAGTGACCAGCATTCACACTGAGTGACGTTTGCTGTCTAGAGAAAACGTTCCACACTCAATGAGAAGGAAAATCCCAGAAAGAGAGAGGAGGGGGCAGGGCACCCATCAGCGGGGGGTAAGATTACTAAGGGGTGGAGACGTCTCAGGTGGGGGCTGGCAGGGTGGTCTAAAGGGAGGACAGGGCCTCTTGCTTGTTAGGCTGTCTGGATCCTACACTGCCTCCTCTTACAACCCTGCTTTGCCTCCTCTGACTTGGCCTGAAGGACAAAGATGTCCCCTGATCTAGGATCCAAGGTCAGTTAGGGTCTGGCCCCAGCTGCCCTTCCAGCCACTCTTGTTTGCATTGCCTTCACTCATGCTGTCCCCACCTCCTAGAGGGCCCTCCCTCACTTTTCCATGTGGTATGTTCTCATTTGCATTCTAGTCTCAACTTTAGAGTCTTCTTGAAAGACTTCCTTGACCCTCCCAGCAGAAGTAATTGTTCCCTTCTCTGAGCTCAGAGAAAACTTGGCTTGCTCTGCTGTTTATTTCTGAGTTTGTTTTCATGACCAGCTCCCTTCCAAGTCAGGATGTTCACAAAGGCAGAGCTTGCATCTTTCTAAGCTCCCAACCTGGGCTTGTGTGCCTGCTGCAGACGGGGCACCCAGGAAATGCTGTTTGAGGGAGTGAGTGCCCTTGGTCTGCACTTGGGCACAGCGGCTCTGTGGATGCTGGCATGCTGCACAGGCGGGTCCTGTCTGTGTATGGGCAGCTGAACCCTGGCATCTGGAGTAGGACCCTGGGGCTTGGTCCCGTAAGCCAGGCTGGGCAGCCAAAAAGAGGACAGACTTGGAAGCCGGAACCAGCCTGCTAAGCCCGTGATATTTACCAGGCTGACAGTTTCCCAGCCAAAGCAGCCCGGAGACAGGGGATGGCTGGAGAAAGTGGGTCATCTTGACTCTTATTCAAGACACCAGGGAGGGCCCTGGGGTTTAGCCGTGGCAGTGATGGAGACTGATCCTGTCATTTGCTTGGACCCAAATGAAAGGGATTAGTGACTGCAGAAATATATTAATTTTCCATGCAGCACAGGGCAAGGAGAGGCAGTAGAGGATTTAAAAGAAGAAGAAGAAGAAAAAAACCTGTGTATGCACTCGTGTGCATGTGCCTGTGTGTGCATATACATGTGCGTGTATACTACACACACATACACGTCATCCACGCCCACATCACGTGCCAGCGTTCGACTGTATCTTCAGAAGTCTGACAGGCTGGAGAAGCAGCCTCAGCTTTAGAGCTCGAAGACTCTGGTTTGGGCCTCAGCATTCAATCAGGATGCTGCCCTCTCTGAACTTAGGTTTCTCATCTGGGATGCAGACATGTTGACTATCCTCACAGACCAAAGTGGGAGTCAGAGTGACGGCAGTGGCAGTCTGCTGTGGACATGAGAGATGGCCTTCAGAAGCTACTCTGCTCCTGCGGTTGCATTTCCCAGCTCCTCCTGTGTATGGATGGAGAAGGCAATGGCACCCCACTCCAGTACTCTTGCCTGGAAAATCCCATGGACGGAGGAGCCTGGTGGGCTGCAGTCCATGGGGTCGCTAAGAGTCGGACACGACTGAGCGACTTCACTTTCACTTTTCACTTTCATGCATTGGAGAAGGAAATGGCAACCCACTCCATGTTCTTGCCTGGAGAATCCCAGGGACGGGGGAGCCTGGTGGGCTGCTGTCTGTGGGGTCGCACAGAGTCAGACACGACTGAAGTGACTTAGCAGCCTGTGAATGGATGACGTTCAGGTCACCAGGTCACGCTCAGGATCCACCTGCAGGCCACACACCTCCAACCTCCAGGGAAGCTAGGGATGGTGCCGCCTCTGGAATGGACGGGTGTCCATGGACATGGCAGAGCTGGGAGCCCCGACCCATTTCCAGCAGATGCTGTGACCTGTGGCAAGCTCCATCCCCTTCTTACTTTGTTTTCCCCACTTGCACAATGACAGCCTCAGTTATCCTCTGTTTCAGAACACTTTGGGAGCAGGGAGGGTGTATGACTGGGCCAGCAAATGCATGGCGGAGTGACCTAATGACCCCAAAGTGAGAGTCAAGGCCGACTGTTAAAGGTACCTCTTTATTTCATCCTTCACTAGTACTCTGTCCCCTGGCCTCACAGCTGCCACTGCCTCTGCTCTCTTACATAAGAAATTACATTCAATTAGGTTCTGCTCTTCCCTGAGAAGCCCAGCCCCTGTGTGTGGTCCACCATGGCCTCCCTTAGGAGTGCAATAGGCTCATCATGACGCCCTTTCCCAGTAGTGAGGGCCAGACAGACGCCTTCCCCCTTCTGCTAAGCAGACAGACAGCACTGTCCACATGGCCTCTTCCTCCAGTCCCCCTTTTCCACAGAAAGCAAGGGAAAGGGAGGAGTCATTTCCCTAGTTTCACAGAAAGTCAGGGCTTCCAGCATCGGAAGGGCCACCCCTGCCTCTTGTTCAGGAAACTCTTCATGCAGGACAGACTTTAAGCCCCTTCCCCTCCCGCCCCCTCTCCTCTCCTGTGCTTAGGCTGGCTCAGGCCCTCAGCTCCCAGACACTCTATGGAATATCCTCCCCTATTCCTGAGCCCAGGAAACTCTTAAGTTGTTCCAGGCTCAGCTCCGGCTTTGCCTCTCCAGTGAGCAGACTTGCCGGACGCATGGTCCTGGCCCTCCCCTCTGGGTGCCCCTTGCCTACAGGGTGCATAGATTCTGTAGTAGCTTATGCACCCCTTTACCTGCATGCATGGAGCTCCATCAGTGTCTCTTTGCCTTAGTCGTCCTTGTTCTCAATCCCAACCCAGAGTCTGGGTCTAAGGAAAGGCCCCCAAAACATTTGAGATGTGAGTGTTAGACTTCCCCGGGAGATGGTACAGGGCCCTGGCCTCATTCTGTGAGCATGGCTAAAAGACTCATACTCCATATGCCTCCCAATTCAAATTCAGCCTGCTCCCAAGACCCCAACCCTGGCCTCCTGCCTGAGTCTTGAATGAGCAGGAATGAGATCCCCAATTTTGTCTGGGGTTCCTCCCAAGCCCCACCTATCTCCTCTCCCCAGTCCTGATCCTTTATTCCAGAGACAGAGAGATACAGAGACAGAGAGAGGCCAGAAGACAAGAGAAAAATGCAAAAAAGAGATTTAAGTTGAAACAGAGACAAATACACATGGAGAGACAAAGAAAGAGAAAAGGAACAGAATGAAAGAGAGTGAGAAGACACAGGCAGAGAGGCAAAGCAGGAGACGATCAGAGGAGGGGAGGGAAAGCAAGCTGGAGATGGCAGGCGGGGTCCAGGCAGCCTCGCAGCTGTGGAAGGGAGCCTGCCAGCCTGGCGGTGAGGGGCTGGCCCGGCATGGGGCCCCAGCACGGGGCGGTGGCAGCTGGGCTGGGCATTTGGCTGCCTCTGCTGAGCCCAGGCCCCTGCGCCTGACCCAAGCCCAGCTGCTCCGGCCCTCTTCTTTTGCTGCCTGCAGCCTCCAGGCAACCTTCATGCTCTGGGACCAGGAGCTGGGGGAGCAAGTGGCAAAGCCAGGCCTCTGAGGTCACCTCTGCCAGACAGGGAGGCAGCTCTGCATATTCCACCAGCGGGACCCAGGCAGAAGCCTATTCCATTTGGCTTGGGGAGGAGACATGTGGTTTTCATGACAGTGGATCTCCTTTCTAATTAGAGACTCACTGAGGCATGTGTCAAAATCGGCAGCATTTTTTGAGCTCCACAAATAAGAACAGCACTTCACTCCAGGGCAGTGTTTCCTGAATTTGAGGCACCTCCCTGAAGATGCTGTTTCTTTGGTGTACTTTTCATAGCATGCCCACTCACTGGGTGTCAACCCATCAGGAAGCCAGGGCCTGGAAGGTAAGACGGGGTCCAGGCACAGTCAACCACTAAGCGTCAGCCCCAGGACCTGAATCCCATTAGCAGGGGCCACCAAGCTCCCAGCTGGCCCCTGGAACTCTGGGGTCCCATCATGGCTGACCGGCCTGGGGGACAAACTGTGGTTGGGCTGCAGAGCGAGGCTGGGTACCAGGTCAGGAGTCCTTTTTATCCTATTTTGTGGCAACATGTGGTCATACATTTAGGGATGCAGGGTGAGTAAGCCAACATAATTTTTCAAGCAATGAAGGTGTTTTAATTGTTTTCCCTTGAAGCCCTACTCATTTTTTTGTGCTCTGCTGCACTTCCCTGGGATCAGACCCCAGCTGCTTGCTGGGCGGCTGGGAAAAGAGATCTGGGACCTAAAATTGAGTCAGAAGTGATTGACATGCAATGAGATGGGGGCATATTCTCCTTTATTCCTCTTGAGGCAAAAGCTTAGATCCCTTTGGGTCCCCTGTATGTAGAAGGACCCAACACAAGGTACAGGGCAGGGCTGTGTGGAAGGGGACAGGAAACAGGGAAGAAAGAAGGGAGCAGGTGGGGGGAGAGTCATCAGGGTGTTGTGTGGACTGTGAGGTTCGTGATGTGGGCTACCCGCCCCACCTCTTCCCCTGATGGCTTCATCAAAGTCACTAACTTATTACTTGTTAGTTGCCTGTATGTGGGCACCAGGTTGGTTCACAGATGTCTGCATGGAGTTGTTGAGAGAGGGAAAAAGCCAAGGGCAAGGATTTGTGTGCTCACAAACCTTGGAGTTGGGGTTTCCAGCCAAGTGTGCCTCAGTATTCAGGGCTCAGAGGCCCTAGCTGACATCTGGGTTATGGATACGCATAAAATAGGGCCCAGGATGCCGAGTTGGAGGTGGTGGGGAAGGTATTGGCTATCGAATCAGGATCCAAGACATCCTGCCAGGCTGAAGTGAGACTGAGTCTGGGAGGCTGAAGTTTATTCACACAGGAGATTTCTAGTCAAGATGGCTGATTAGGCTGATGCGAGATCATCTTCCTTTTCCAGATGCTTGATGCAGTAGGAGGAAGAGCAGAAGGAGGGGAAGGAGGAGACACAGTGGAAGCTGCAGAGCATGAGGTACCAGAACAGATTTGTGCTTTAGGAGCTGGATGCAAACTGGGGCTGAGAAGGTCTCGGGCCCTGAATCTGGGCTCTCTGGGGAGAGTCAGTAGCCAGGAAGGAATTAGGTCATCTGCATTTGGAAGCCAGAATCCTGTGGGAGGTGGTATGATTGGCCTCAATTATGCACCCCTCTCTGCAGCCAGACTCCTGCCATCGCCTCATCGTGGGAAGAGTATTTGTTCATGCTTCTTAACTTTGGGCTCAGCTGTGAAACTTGTTTTGGCCAATGTACCAGATGCCTGAATAAAGATTCAGAAAGATGGCGACAGCCGGGAGTAAGGCTAAATCTAATAGGAGGGAGTTTAATTGGGACTGGGGACTTCTGTCCACCATGGTGGACAAAGCTGACACATGATGGAAAGTGACAGCGTGCCAGTCTGGGCCTGAGTCTCCCTTGCTTCTGCTGGCTGGTTGAGTCTCTGCCAGAGTCTTGAAAGGTACATGCCCTGGTTATTCTGTTGGTCTAAGGAAGATAAGAGAATGGAGAGCAGGGCTACCCAAGCTGACCACAGATAAGGTGTCCAACCATCCCAGTTTTCCCAGGACTGTGAGGTGTACTGGGATGTGGGACTTGGAACACCCAAATTGAGAAAGTCCTGGGAAAACCAGAAAAAGCCAGTCAGCCTACCCACACACTTGGCGAGAGAAGCATGGCCAACCCAGCTGCAGTCTGAAGAGGGCCACCTTGCCACTACAGCCTTGATCAGGCAATACAGAGATAGGCAGAGAGCGCTCTCAGCTGATCCACAGACACATCATCCACATGAGTCGCTCTTATTGTATCCTCTCTGACTTTGTGATTATTTGTTCCACAGCAATATTGTGGCAGTAGCTAACAGAGATACTGCCATGAACTCAGATATTGTCACTGTGAGGAGTGAGCTGCCCACACCAATGGACCCTAGAGCCGCAAGGTGACTGAAAAATCCACTTCTTGGTCAGTGTGTTAAACCAGTGGCTCTCTACCCTGACCGCATATTAGAATTTCCTAGGGAGCATAACAAAGCCGAACATCCAGAACACTTTCCAGAGAGTCTGTTCAACTCTTCTGCCAGGGGGTCCTGGCTTCATTATTTTTTAAAAACCCCACCTGATGTGAAGGCAGGTTTGGGAATTGGTGGATTAAGTAGTAGACCAGACACAGCTGAAAAAACAATGCTTAAGTTGGCTCAGTGGAAGTCGCTGTACCTGAATTGGCACACAGCAGCTCCTTCTCACCCTGGAAGGGGAGAGGCAGCTTGGAAGAAGTTTCTGTGATGGAGACTCAGGGGTCTGAGTGGACCCAGGATCCTTTGTGTTCTCAGGGTCCTGGAGATGTAAAGAAGCCTGGGGAGGAGCGAGGTGGGAGTCCTGTCCTACACACCCGAATTCTGTCCTCTCCTCTAAGAGACAGGTGCACGGTGTGAGCTATGTCTAGGCCAAGCTTCCCAAACTTTAAGTGCCCAGGAAGCGGCTGTGGATCTTGTTAAAAACATGTAGGTTCCAACTCACGTGGAACTCATAGGTCTGGGGCGGAACTGATTCTCTGCATTTCTCAGGTGATGCCCATGGGCTGGAGCACATGTTGAGTAGGAAGCGGGTGGGAAAATAGGGGAGAGGACGCCAGGTTCCATGATCTCCTTGGATTGTTCATACCAGAGAGAAGCGGGTTCATGAAGGTGGCGGGTGTTCCCATTCTAGAAGGGCTGCCATGGGATCTGGAGGTTCAGCATGGCCCCATAGGGCAGATCTGGGGCAGAGGGAGGCGTCTCATTGAGTACGGAGACAAAGTTCAGGATGAAATGACTGCTGTGGGGGGTGGGTTGCTGCCCGTTCCAGCAATGCAGTGGGGCTGTCACCGGGAGCAGGACGATCCCTCAGGGAGAAGGCCTGGGTGTGGTCATCCATCCGGAGCCTTCAGGGCCTCTTCCTGCCCCAGACTCTTTGATCCTTGAGGTCTTTCGTTTCTGTATTTGGGTCAAGAACAGAGCCTGGGTGGAGACTGATGAGAGGCCGTGGGTAGCTGCGGGGAGGCCTCCCTTCAGTGAGCACATGGAAATCTCACTACCTGCTGGTTGCCCAGTCAGGTCTGGACACCCGGGCAGCCTCTCTGGGTCCTCTCTCTAAGAGGAGACTTTGGTCTCTGGGAAATGGACACCCCTGATTGGTTGAGGCTGCCTCCTTGGCCAGACTGCTTAGCTGGGGCCAAGGGACATCAGATTCCAGAGGAATCAAATCTGATGACATTTGTGCTCAGCGTCTAAGCTGAGAGCAGGATTCTGTTTCACAGCTGTCATGGCCTGCTGTGCTGCTGGGCAGGACCAGCCCTCGTTTCCTGCTCTGTGCAGTGAAGTTGGTGTGAATGGTCCTTCCACCTCTGACTTTCTACAACCATATGGAAATTTTGGCCTGTTTTGGCTTCCAAATTCCAGAAGAGTGAGAATCTGGCCAATTCAGAGGAAACACGATGTTAGGGTAACCCTTCTCTGCATCTCCTTGGAAAAGAGTTTAGGACCATGGAGCCAGAGGAGAGAGCAGGGGGGCTGCTGCTGCAGCCAGCCTGTGTGGGCACCTCTGCCACCCTGGGCTTTGAGTCACAGCAGATGTCTTGGTCCCCAAGACATTTAGAGCTCCAGAGAGCTCTCTCCCTCCCTGGTTTCTCCTACTACCCCCACCCTGGTCTGGGCCATAGCCCTCAGCACTGTGAGCCAGAGGGATGGGTAGCAGTGGAGATGGGGGCATTATCATTATTATACCCATTTTCCAGATAGGCAAACCAAGGCACATAGAGGTAAATTGATTTTCTGATGTCACATGGCCAGGATGTGCCAGAGATGAATTTGAACACCTGTCTGCCTTGCTCTACTCTGTTTAAGCCTGTGTTCTTGAACACTAGATTCCCAGGCAGACGAGAGACATCAGTTTACTGACCATTTGGGACAGTCCCTGAGCCTGCAAGAGTGAATGCCAGAGACATAGCCACTCCTTCAGGTTGGGTTCAAGGTGAGACCTCACTCCCCAGCCCAGAGATGGAGAATTCAGGGTGGGCAAAGTGCGGGACAAACCCCACTGCTCCAGGGCAGGGCTGACCCAGCATAGAAAGTCAGACTCAAAAGTTCCAGCTTATTTCTTCCAGACTCTCAGGTTGGAGGCCAAGGCCCCCTGGAGCAGAGCCAGGATACCTTTCCTGCCCTGGTCATGGCTGGTCCAGGGAAGGGGGCCTGGTGGGAATTCTGACTGGGAGGGGCTGGCAACAAGCAGGAAGCTGGCAGTTAGGTATGGCAGGAAAGCATGAGACAGAGGGTGAAGGACCCTGCATCCTATGGGAGAGGTTTCCGTGAATCCCCTCTTGGCACTTAACAGTCTGACACTGCAGCCACTCCAGAGGCCTCCTGGGCTCTGCTCCCAGCCTCTTCTGGAGTTTCTTTTGGAGTTCCGCAGCTGAGCCTGATGGAGAAGCAAGGGAAGGCCAGTGTCTGTGTTTTGGAACTTTCCTATCAAAATAAAAGGAGCTGGGTAAAAGCGAATACTGTTGAAGCCCAGGCAAAGATGGAGAAAACTGTGCCTTTTATGGCCAGAGCTATTAAAAGTCTACTTAGGAACACGGTGGCTGGCCGAGGCTTGCCTTCCTGCCAGGATTCCTCCCGGCCTTCCCTCGGCTGTTGGCCCTTCCTGACTTCACCTCGGCGCTTGTGAAGGGTTTTTGGGGGCTCCCGACAACTTTATGCTCGCAGCTTGGCAAACACCCATCTGCGTGGATCTTGGAGCACATCAGGGTTCATTTCCAAGGACCAGTTGTATTTCACGGTCTGTGCGGACTTTGCCATATTGGAAACTGCTGGCTGTGGAGGGACCGTTAAAAACAAATGTTCTGTGTTTTCAGCCTCTCTCACCTGCCAAGAGGTTTCCTTGATGGCGCTGGCCCAGAAAACCATGGCAGATGAAGATTAGATTAGAATAAATTGATTTAGAAGTGACACGAGGCTCCTCAGGAGAGGCTTAAATATTTCATACTTGAGTATAACATAGATCTCAGCTGGGCCCTGCAGGAAGGGGGAGGGGAATGGGACTCCTATAGCCAGATTCAGCGCAGCCTTGGAATGTGACGGATGGAGGCAGGATGGGCTGATCTTCCGTGCTGCTGTATAAGCCTCTCTGCCTCAGCTTCCTGACCTGTGGTTGTTGCTACGCTCAGTTGTGTCTGACTCTGCGACGCCATGGACTGCAGCATGCCAGGCTTCCCTGCCCTCTGTTATCTCCTGGAGCTTGTTCAAACTCATGTCCATTGAGTCAATGATGCCATCCAACCATCTCATCCTCTGTTGTCCCCTTCTCTTCCTGCCTTCAATCTTTCCCAGCACCAGGGTCTTTTCCAATGAGTCAGTTCTTCGCTTCAGGCGGCCCAAGTATTGGAGCTTCAGCTTCAGCATCAGTCCTTCCAATGAATATTAGTTGTAAAATGTGATAAAAGGGTGTTTATGACTAGTCTCTTAGAAGTTTTTGGAAGTCTCCCCAAATCAGCCTGGATTAGGGCCCTCTTCCCAGAGTCCCAGGAACTCTGGGCAGTGTCTGGAGGTTGAAGGCAGGGTTGGAGATTTCCTCTTGAGACTGGGATTCATAAAGTCTCTAGGCTGACACTCGTCAAGTCATAATCCCACCTGGGTAAGGAGGTGTCCTCTCCTACCCCACCACCTTTACACCCTCACTGGAGTTCCATCTGGCACTTTCTCTGCCTCCAGTTGCTCTGGCTTTTCTCTGAGTGATAGGATTCCTGGAGCACAGAGGGAGGCGCATTTTTCCAGGGCCTGCACACCCCTACCCTATCCCTACCCCAGCAGCCTTCCATTGAAGTTACCCATCTGGAGGGAATAGAGTGATTTGCATATTGAGCTTGGAAACCATAAGGTTCCCCCGGGGCTATTCCTTGACCTTTATTTACCTTGGTGACCCGAATAGAAGGTGATGAAAGGGGGAATTAGGGATCGTTGCCAGTATCTGGCATGCTATAGTTCATCGGGTCGCAAAAAGTCGGACATGACTGAAGCGACTTAGCAGCAGCAGCAGCAGCAGAGTAACTGGGTAAGGGCTCTTCTGAAAGGGGTGGGCGCTTCTACCCTGCTTGCCAATAAGTGTCTTTCTGGCGCCCGTGAGACCTTCCTGGGGCCATGGCAGTGAAAAGTAGAGAGGAGTTCCTGTGGGCTGGGGAGACAGCAAGCCTTCTTGAAAGAAAGCAAATGTGAAGGCACGAGCTCTGACCTCGGTTGGATCCATGGGTCCAGTTCATAGGGAGGACACAGCCAGAGAAAAGAAAAGCCTGGTTTCTTATTGCCTAGGAGAAAATTCATCTCCAGGAACATTTCTCTTAGAGTGTGTGAGGTCTTCTGGGGAAGCTTTGCTTCTCCAGGGCAAAGAATTTTAATGTGGTATTTGAGTGTCTGGCCAATGAAGTAATCTGAAGGGATGGAGAATAACTCTTGGGAGACAATTTGTGGGTCCGCAGGGCTCTCTAGACCTTTCAGCAATGACCCTGATCTTGCAACCATTGTCTTGGGCTGGTTCTCATCACCCCTACAGTCTTTTTCCCTCCCAGCCCTTCCTTTTCACCTCCCAGGAGGTAGATGGGATCTTGGCAGCTGTCTACCCCCTCACCACCGTGCACGCAGGGTAGGTGAGCCCCATGCTGAGAGCCACAAGGGGCTATTTGGATGGCATTTGTTCACTGTTTGAAAATGGGCGTGGGGAGTTAGGACCCTGGCGAAAGTACCAGTGGCTAAAAGGACGTTGGAGGTGAGCCAGGCTTTCATTTTTCCAATACATTTTGAGGATTTGCAATGTGCCAGGCAGTCCTGGGCACTGAAGATACAGCAGGGAACAAGGTGGGGCTTTTACTTTAGGGATGGAGAAGGGGAGAGATTAAAACAAGCAAGTAAACACGTGAAGGTTATTTCCGGCGTCCTAAGTGCTGTAAGGGAAGTGACGTAGGATGGCAAGATGGAGGATGAGTGGGTGAGGGCCGCTTTTAATCAGTGGTCAAAGGCACACTTTGAGGGAGTCAGTGGAACAGAGGAGGGATGAGAGAAGATGTAGGAAGATGTAGACAACATCATCTTCCTGACAACAGCCAGGAAGGTGTTGTCACTGTCCAGTGTCTTGGGCCAGGAAGGTGACAGAGGAGGTGGGGGAAGCAGACTGATATGGGACATATTTTAGAGGCATCACTGAGGACGTGTGTTGACAGATTGGATGCTGTGGGTATAGGGGAGAGAGAAGTCAAAGATGAACTCAGAAAAAGTTTTGCTGAGTATATGTGTTTACCCTATGCCGTTGCAGCCAGTGATGTGTGGCCTCTTATGTAAGAACACAAAGAGTACAATCAAGTAGTTTACTTCAAGAATCAGAACCAAAGGGGGAGGGGGGGAGACATGCAAAATAGCTCCAGCCTAGGGCCCAACAGAGTTATCACAGTTGAGTTTCAAATTGGACTTGGAGTTTCTTAGCAGGTAGGGAAAAAGAGAAATAATATACAGCTAAGATAATATTCATGATTTTTAGAGTAAAGGAAAGCTGAGATTCTCTTAGCACTAGAGTCTAAACAAATTTTTTTTCGCAGGATGCTTCTTTTTTTTTTTTTTAAACAAAGATCTCTGCTTGCAGTGCGGAGTGGGATCTTAGGCATGCCTGTGGCACCTACACCAAGAAATTGTACCTGACTTTCCTAAGAGTTGTTGCCCAAAGACCCAGGGCATCCCATTAAAATGCAGCTGAGTGGGAGAAAGCATGACGGTAGCCTTCTAATGGTTCATGGAAGATGGAATGTTAAACTGTCCTTAGAAACCATAGTGGAGAATCATAGCAAAATAAAGAAGGGCTAAAAAGTGTCGAGACTCGGGAATGAAAATTGCAATCCTTGTGTGAGTCAAAAAGTCATGTGCATTTTTCTTACATTTGCTTTTAATGTTCTACATGCAGAGTTCATTTTTTTCAGATTAAAAAATTGGTATCGCCACATCAGAGACAAACTTGAAAAATATTAAAAAGAGTAGATAAAATACAAATTAAAATCTGCCCTCATGGATAACCAGTGGTAATGTTTGATGCGCTTCTTGGTCTCATACAGATGTGCACATGTACACACATATACTTCCTTTCTTCTTAGATGCACATTTTCATCTTTGATATTTCCAGGTGTGCTTCTTTAATGTTTCCTTATATTGAAATATTTTTTAAGTCTGTGGTGCATCTTAAAATCACTGCTTTTATACAGAAAATACTGTGAAAGCTAGAATATTAGGGTTTTTTGTGCATATATAAATTGATCTCCTACAACTTTCATTTAACATTACATTATGAATATTGCCACATGCCTTGAAATATGCTCTGAAGATAAGAGTTTTCCTGGCTACATAATATTCTATCCTAAGAATTTCCCCTAATGGACTCTTGTTCTTCTCTTACTGAAGAACACAGTTTTTCAACCACACACAAGTAAAAGAAGTGACTCCCATAACTTGAGGTGAAACCACATAGCAGATGAACTCTGGAACGGAATTGCTGTGTGTCCTGGTGGCATTTGGCACAGCAGTGGCCCCAGTGCCCCAGAGGCCTAGGTCCTCTCACTGCCATTGGTCCAGCTATGACCCGAGTGTGCTGTTACTGCCTTTGGATGCCAGCTGGCCCCTCTTTAAGACAAGAAAGCTTGCTGAGGGTCTTTCCCTTTGAAGGATGCTGATAACTAAACCTGGCCAGGGGATCTTCCCAACCCAGGTTTCCAATCCATGTCTCCTGCATTAGCAGGCAGATTCTTTACACTCAGCCACCTGGGAAGCCCTGTTTATATGCATATGTATGTGTATATATATATATTTATATGTGTGTATATAAATATATTTATGTGTATACGTATGTGTGTGTATGTCTATATGTATGTGTGTGTGTGTGTGTGTGTATAAATTTAGCATTTTTAGTGGCTTCTAATTTCCAATCCCAGAACCTCCTTCTGGCTCCTTCAAATGAGTGCTGTTGGAGGAGGTGACAGGGAGGGAAGTTTGGAGCGCTGTCAGAGGACCCGGTCTCACTGTCCTCTTACCGGAGGTGTGACCTCTGACATGACGGCTTCCTTCTTAGGGCTCAGGTTTCTCCTCTATAGGGGCTGGAGGCTAGGCTGGTTTTTCAAGGGTCCACATTTGAGAATTCCAGACCGGGGCCTGGTCATTTCCTGGGTATCTGGCGGCCACTTTAGATTAGAAATTCCCCAGAAAACCTCAGGCCACTGCACCAGGATTGGATGCCATTGCCCCTCACATGTCCTAGAACATTCTAGAGAAGCTTTGCCCTTTCCCTGCAGCAAAATTGGACAAATACAGTTTATTAGTTGTGCTAGGGATACACTGACACATCAGCATCTTCAGTTTACGAGGCAAGTTGCCCTCCGCCCTCTCGAGCTTTACAAACACCCTCGCAGATGGGGGACACTGAGCGCACTGCGTCCATTTTACAGGTCAGGGATATCAGGATAAAAGGTGAATTGACATGTCCAAGGCTGTAAAGGTAGGGTAGTAACACGTGAAATGACTAAGGGCTTCCCTGGTGGCTCAGGTGGTAAAGAATCAGCCTGCAATGCGGGAGACCCAGGTTCGATCTCTGTGTTGGTAAGATCCCCTGGAGGCAACCGACTTCAGTATTGTTGCCTGGAGAATCCCATGGACAGAAGGGCCTCGTCCATGGGGTCACAAATAGCTGGGCACATCTGAGCGACTAACACTTTCACTTCAAGTTGTGAAACGAGGTCTCTCTTCCCTGAGTTTGAACAACTGTTCCAGACATACTTCTGCTCACCTAGCCGGGATAAGCTATTACAGTGAAGCCAAAGGGAGCTGGGAGTGAGGCTGGAGGGGAGGCCAGGAGGTGCTGGCTGGAGAGAAAGGAAGCGGAGCTTCTGGACAGGTGGGATCCCAGATAAAACAGTCCTGCAGAACCAGGCAGAGCTGAAGGTTTTCTCTCAGGGAAGTACTGTCCCCTCCTGCCCTTTGCAGTTGTCCTTCTGCAAGACATGTGGCATGACCTTTCATGATTACACATGTGGAATGTGTCCACATCCCAGTTGAACAAAGTAGATTTGTAACAGGTTGAACAACTCCAGCTACTGATAATGGATCAGAAACGATGTGGAAGGAGGTGTGTTGTAGACTGCCACTGGGCTCCATCCTCAGCCATGTCCTGCCCCACCACCTCCTGGGAATGTGGACACTGGGCAGGAGGCAGGCTGCCACTGGGCAGGAGGCAGGCTGGCTGTCATTTGCCGATGGCATTCAGCTGGGAAAAGCTGAGGTTGTTTTGAATGATGGGCATGGATCCAATGATTTGAGTGATGGGCTGACTCAACCAAGAATAAATGGTGAGTTCTATTCAGGGATCTCGCAAACATATACCTGTATAGAAAGGTGGCTGTGACTTTGTAGCATCATTTTTAGAGGGAAAAAAGGAGGCATTCAAATTTTAATTCGTAGGTCAGAATGAATGATATGTGAAACTGTCAGGAAACATCATTAGCAGTGTGGATTCTGCTAATAGAGGTAGATGTTCCATCAGAGGGAAGCAATGATGTTAGTTTATTCCGCATGTTCACAGAAGTGGGATTGCTGAGTTAAAGATTATGAATGTGTTTATAATTCTCCGTATGTATTACCAGATTGACTTCCAGCTGGTGTATCCCCGACCCGGTTACATGCCCACCAGCAATATGCAAAGAGTGCTCCTTTCACTGCACTCACACCAGCATTAAGTATTATCCTTTTAAAGGATAAAGTAAAAACCTGTCACATTGCAATTTGCATGTGTTTATTACCAGTAAAGGTGAATTTCATTTTTACTTTAGTGGCCATTGGTGGTTCTTTTATGAATTATGAGTTCGTGTCATTTTCTGATTTCTCTTGGGGTTTTCACCTTCTTAAATGATTCGCCTGAGTTTTATACCTTACAGAAACTAGCTCTTCTCTCTCACATTTGTTGTAAATATTTCAGAAGAAAATATTTTCTGCAGTTTCTCTTTTCCTCTCTCTGGATCCAGGTTCCTGAATGCCTCAGTCTCAACTTGCATGAAATGTCCCGTGAAATTCCTGGAGAGCCTTCCAGGCCATATGCTCGCAGCTCTGGTGCTCACATGTCAGAAACGATGGAGCTCATTCTCCCTGCCTTTGCCACCATATGCGCGCACCCCTAATCTGATGGGCAGATCGGCAGCTGGGGGGGAGGATGTGCCCGTGGCTGGCAGAGGGCTGCCTGGCAAATCTTGACATCCCGGAAGGGAGGAGATGGGCAACGGAGATTCCCTTTCTAAAAATGAATCCCTTTGTTCAGAAAGAAAGTCATAGATGTTGTTTTTTATTTTTTTTGAGATTGGGGCATTTAAAGCACCTCTCAATTAAGCTAAGATTCTGTCTCTTTCCCACATGGGAGTGAGGAGCAAGATGAAAGTGTCCCTGTGCTAGAGCTTTGGTGACATGCATAGAGAGCTCTGATTCAAGTGCCAGAGTTCTGGTTCAAGTGTCACTGATCCCCGCCCATCATGTCACTGTGGATAGGCCATCTCACCTGCCTTTCTTGCATTTCTTTGTTTGGTGACTATCCCTGGATGCTAGTGTGGTGGGTTGTGTCACCGGGCTTCAATCCTGCTTTCCCAGGGGAGGTGTGATGGCATTATCAACCCCCCGCTGCAACCCCCCACCCCCCCCATCCCCCCTGCCTACTGCTGAGCTGCCCAGAAGGGCAGGCTCAGTGGATCACTGCAGGACAACCAGCTTTTTGAGCAGATTTGCCTAGTCTCCTTGTCAGGAAAATGGTAATGCTGGTCATCTTGACAATTCTGAAGTCCATGGTGACCTGGCAGAAATGGCCTCGCCCCAGCCTCCAACACACCTCTACCCAGCTCTCTAGATCAGGGTCAGCAAACAATGGCCAGTGAGCCAAATCTGGCCACCATGGGTTTTGTAAATAAAATTGCGTTGGCACACAGCCATGCTTATTCATTGATGTGCTGTCTGTGGCTGCTTCATGCTCTGACAGTACAGTTGAGTAGCTGCAACAGAGAACATAATGGCCCGCAAACCCCAAAGTCTTTCCTGTCGGTCCTTTATCAAAAATGGTTCTGACTCCTGCTCTAGGATGATGCCTGTGAAGTGTGGTACAGGGAAAAGTGTCCATGGGTCCAGGGCAAAGCAAGAAAATCAAGGGCCAGAAGGTGAGCTTCCAAAATAGCTCAATTTATTCAATATAGAGACTGCCCTTTATACCAAGATTCTATCTGTCCTTTTTTTTCTGTTAAAATGTCTTGACTTTTACAAAATAATGATGATGGTAGACTGTAGTTATTTTTTCAAATGTCCTTACTTGACCAAATAAAAAGTTGGCCATTCTGTGCAGATTCCCAAAATACTTTGAAAATTTTATCCACCTGTGAAATACTCAGATCAAGAACCACTAGCTCTCCTACCCCAGTTGACCCTTCCACATCAACCCAACTCTTTCCTTTACACTACTCATAAGCATATATATATATTTTCCAGCAGTATTCTCATCCATTCATTCAGTTGGTACACTCATTCATTTATTTACTTATTAAGACATGTGTTAGACTTGAGGATCTCAAACTTTTGGATGATCCATTTTCATTCCTAAAAAGTACCAAGGAACCCAAAGAGCTTTTGCTTTTGTAGGTTATATCTATTGACATGGAAAATAAGTATTGAGAAATGTTAGTAATACTTACCTAAGAATGCATTTAACAATAGCAACAAAAAAACTATCGCATGTTAACATAAATATTTTTTATTAGAAACAATAATTTTCCAAAATAGAAAAAATATAATGAGAAGAATGGTATTGATGCCTTTGCAAATCTCTTTGTTAGTTGTCTTAGTAGAAGACAACTAGATTCCTACATCAGCTTACCTTGGAGATACTGTGGATTTGGTTCCAGACTACTGCAATAAAGCAAATTTTGCGATGTAGCAAGTCATACATATTTTTTGGTTTCCCAGAGCATATAAAAGTTGTGTTATATTCTTTTAAGTATGGAATAGCACTATGTCTGAAAAACCAATTTATATACCTTAATTAAAAATATAAATTATTGCTGAAAATTGTTAGCCATTATCTGACAACAAAAGGTTGCCACAGACTTTCAGTTTATAAAAAACACTATATCTACTTTTGCGTTCAGTCTGTTGCAATACGTTGTTTTGGTTGAAGTATGTAGAGAAGATTGTGCTTCACTCAGATTTGTAGTTGAAAAAGAGAAGAGCCTTTTCAGAAAATTGTGGATAGTTTTCTTTGATACTACACCAAAACTCAACAAGTGCAAGTTTCTTAAAAAGTTCAGTTGTGATGTGGAATCTGAAACCATATTAGAACTTTTGGTACCTGGTTACATTAAAATTCATTCATCTATCTTGAACTTTAAATGGAACTTTTACCTACATGTGATTTTGGAGTATGATGTATTAGTAATCCATTAAGTATTCAGAAACACTCAAGCTCACAATGGTGGAGAAGCACTGTCCAAAATCCTAAGTTTCATTCGACAGGTTGGAATTTAGCTTTGCCAACCACATGGTCAGTTGTTGAGCCTGTCCTTAAAGTGACAGGCTCGCTTCACTCATTTTTGAAGAGATGTCTACCAGATACCCCTATCTGAACAACTTTTGTTTGTCTGTCAGTTGTCCTTTCAAATAAAAATGATGTTCCATGAAAAATAAGGCAGCTATTTTTGGTTGACACTCACACCATCACACAAGTGATCCTTGAGGTGGCTGTAATACGTCCACCTCACGTATACGTAATATGTATTTAGCAGACACGGTTTTAAAGACTTCTGTCACACACAATGTTAAAAAGATGTGCGGTCAAGGACTGAGCTTTAGTTAAATTAATACTTTGTGCTGCTTCATTAAGGACATTCTTAAATACAATTTCTTTTTTACTTGTGAGTCCATCAGAATAGCATGACTGCTGGTCCCATTTGGTGCCATAGCATTGGTGTGTGAAAACACCAGAAATTTTACCCACCATTACTTTTCTAGCATCAATGCAAGCTGTAGCACCATCATAACAAACAGTACCTCTGGCTTAGTACCATTATGAAAAGAGTTTGAATTGTGGATATCCTGAAAGGGTCTTGGAGATCCCCAGTGGTCCACAGGTTGCATTTTGAGAACCACTGTATCACGTGCAGTGAGGGATTCATCACTAAGTCAAATCTAATTCTTGACATCAAAATGCATGCATGTTTGTGTGCGTGCTCAGATGCTCAGTCGCTCAGTCACGTCTGACTCTTTGCCACCCTGTGGACTGTAGCCCACCAGACTCCTCCGTCCACAGGATTTCTAAGGCAAGAAAATTGGAGTGGGTTGCCATTTCCTCCTGCAGGGAATCTTCCCAACCCAGGGACTGAACCTATGGCTCCTGCATTGGCAAGCAGATTCTTTTACCACTGAGCCACCTGGGAATCCCTGACATCAAATTACTTGTCATCTAATGGTGGAGTTTGGCATCCTAGCAACTGAAATCCAAGCCTGAATGGGACATATATTAAAAGAGGTCCATTTATTTTATTGTGGGAGAATGTGCATAACATAAAATTTAGTTTTAACCATTTTACTTGTACAGTTTAGTGGGCTAAGTACATTCACAGTGTCGTGCAACCATCACCACCATTTAGCCACAGAAAACTTCCATTTTCCCAAGCTGAAACTCTGTCCCCACTAAACAATGACTCATTCCTCCCACTCCCAGCCCCTGGTAGCCACCATTCTGCTTTCTGTCTCTCTGAATTTGGTGATTCTAAGAACTGCAAGGAGATCAAACCAGTCCTTCCTAAAGAAAATCAACCCTGAATATGCATTGGAAGGACTGATGCTGAAGCTGAAGCTTCAGTACTTTGGCTACCTGATGGGAAGAGCCGACTCATTGGAAAAGACCCTGATGCTGGGAAAGACTGAAGACAAAAGGAGAAGGGGGTGGCAGAGGATGAGATGGTTAGATAACATCAATGACTCAATGGAAATGAATTTGAGCAAACTCTGGGAGATAGTGGGAGAGGAGCCTGGTGTGCTGTAGTCCATGGGGTCGCAAAGAATCAGACTCGACTTAGAGACTGAACAGCAACAAAAACAGCAACAACAAATACCTCATATAAGTAGAACAAGGCAATACGTGGCCTTTTGTGGCTGGCTTATTTCATTTAGCACGAAGGGTCATCCTTGTTGTAGCATGAGTCAGAATTTCCTTCCTTTTTAGGGCTGAATAATATTCCAGGATGGTTATACAACCTCTTATTTACTTCTGTTTATCCATCCATGGACACCTTGCTTGCATCCACCTTTCAGCTGTTGTGAATTAAGATTTTTTCATTTCTAATCTTTGTTTAAAAAAAGTGTTTTAATTGAAGTATAGTTGATTTACAATATTGTTATAGCAAAGTGACTCAGTTATCTCTCTCTCTCTCTCTCTCTCTCTCTCTATATATATATATATATATATATATATATATATATATATTCTTTTTTAGACTCTTTTCCATTATAGGTTATTACAAGATATTGAATATAGTTCCTGTGCTATACAGTAGGTCCTTATTGTTTATCTGCTTTATATGTAGTAGTGTGTATCTGTTAATCACAAACTCCTAATTTATCCCTCCCCTCCCCTTTCCACTTTGGCAACCATACATTTGCTTTCTATGTCTATGAGTCTATTTCTGTTTTGTGAACAAGCTCAGCTGTATCATTTTTTTTAAGATTCCATATATGAGATACCATATGATGTAAATTAAGACGTTAATATCTGCACAGCCTGGCCTTGCTCTGTTGGCAGCTCCTGATCATCTTTCTTTCCTTGTTAGTAAGACACCAGGTGCCTCCAAGTAAGGCTTTCTTCTAGTGCCGCTTGCCCCACTCAGTCGAGGAGGCCCACACATCTTGACCAGGTGGTCAAGAACACCAGCGTTATCGTTCTAAAACGTGCTGCTCAGGCCTCTCCCACCCCATCCCCATCCCCATCCCCAACCCCACCATCTCTTCCTCCTCCAGTTTGCATCCTCTCTCTATCCCAGACTAGATGTTCAGCAACAGCTGGTCTCCTTCATTTCATCTCGACAAGTCTTTATTGATGATGCATTATTTGCTCGTCAAATAGATCTGCCTTTTCAAACACTTACAGTCCTGGGCTTGGCTGCACGTTTGCCTGGTAAATCTGTATTTGCACACGTTGGAGTTGTCAGCTTGGCTCAATAGAGACAAAAAGCTCTGTGCGTTGGATGTAGGCGTCTGGGGGAGAGTTTCTGAAGCACAGGGATTTTGTTCGACTAGCCGTGTGCTGCCTTACCTACCCAAGCCTCCCTAAACTGTATTTATAAATCATTTAGATATTTTATTACTAGATTTACCATCTCGCCCAGCATTTTGGCTGTCGTGCTGCAGTATCCAATAAATCATGCGCTAAATGAGAAATGGGTAAATTGGAGCTTCACTGAGGAGAGACGTATGTTATGTGAAACACACAGGAAAAGAAATCACATTGCCTTCTGTCCTCCTTGTATTTCTCACCAAAGCACCAGGAAAGACACTTACAAGGGGCACTCACCTTTTATCTCCGAGATGACCCTAACTCCATGTCACTCGTCATTTTCTGCTCCATGTGCTTGAACTTCTGGTTGGAAAAGCCACTCCTATTGTCACAATAGAAAACAAGCTCTTGAGACCCCCTGATCATGGTGAAAATGAAGTGTCTGCCTCATGTTTCACTGTATGTAAAGCCTTTCTAAGTACATTATTTCTCTCTGTCTTCACAGTACACCTGGTGTTCATGATGGACTCTGTGTGAAGTGCTCGTGTGGTGCCTGGAGGAGGGACTCTCTGAGTGGATGGTGCTCAGGGAGGTGTTATCCTTATCCTTGTTTACAGATGGGAGCTCAGAGAGGTAACGCTAATTAACTAAAGCCACACAGTCTATAAAGAGTAGCTGCCTGCAATGTAAAGTCATCTTTGGCCAGGGGGCAGGGCCACTCTGGGGTTCTTTTTTCTGTAAACAACTGTTACAGAGTCGTACCTTCCTCTCGACCTGCCCAGATGCCAAAATAATCTGATGAAATGCTTTTCTGCTGTTTTAAGAGGAACTTAATACCAATAAGGGGTCAAGGGAGGAAGAAGGAGAGGATTGGAAAGTAGACGTGAATCAAGCATTTTCTAGGTGTTATGTAATATGTACTTTAATGCTTCAAATGAACTACTGGGGAATATTATCTCACGGTTTCATAAATAAAGAAAATAGGCACAGAAAGTTTAGAAAACTTGCTTAGTATTACAGAGCTGATGAGAGAAGAATCTGGGATTTCAAACCAGATGTGTTAAGAATTCACATCTGTTTTAGCATGAAACTAACCATGGGCTTGGGCTACTGCAAAGGAGGGTCAGGAAAGGACTAGCTTCTTAAAGGTCATCTGGTCCGGTGGCCTCACCTTGAACTTGATGACTATGGAAAAGACTTCAGGAACCTCGATAGTGAGTGGCTTAGTTGTGTCTGACTCTTTGCAACCCCATGCACAATAGCCCACCAGGCTTCTCTGTCCATGGGATTTCCCAGGCAAGAATACTAGACTGGGTTACCATTCCCTTCTTTAAGGGATCTTCCCGACCCAGGAACTGAACACAGGTCTTCTGCATTGCATGCAGATTCTTTACTGTCTGAGCCACCAGGGAAGCCTCTGTGCATTTTACGAAGTGACATTGTCCATGGAGGTTTGGCCAAGGGCATATTCTTGGGGGGTGGGTTCAATAACCTCAGATATGCAGATGACACCACCCTTATGGCAGAAAGTGAAGAACTAAAGAGCCTCTTGATGGAAGTGAAAGAGGAGAGTGAAAAAGTTGGCTTAAAGCTCAACATTCAGAAAACGAAGATCATGGCATCCGGTCCCATCACTTCATGGCAAATAGATGGGGAAACAGTGGCTGACTTTATTTTTCTGGGCTCCAAAATCACTGCAGATTGTGATTGCAGCCATGAAATTAAAAGACGCTCACTCCTTGGAAGGAAGTTATGACCAACCTAGACAGCGTATTAAAAAGCAGAGACATTACTTTGTCAACAAAAGTCTGTCTGGTCAAGGCTATGGTTTTTCCAGTAGTCATGTATGGATGTGAGAGTTGGACTATAAAGAAAGCTGAGTGCCGAAGAATTGATGCTTTTGAACTGTGGTGTTGGAGACTCTTGAGAGTCCCTTGGACTGCAAGGAGATCCAACCAGTCCATCCTAAAGGAGATCAGTCCTGGGTGTTCATTTGGAGGGACTGATTTTGAAGTTGAAACTCCAATACTTTGGCCACCTGATGCGAAGAGCTGACTCATTTGAAAAGACCCTGGTGCTAGGAAAGATTGAGGGCAGGAGGAGAAGGGGATGACAGAGAATGAGATGGTTGGATGGCATCACTGATTCGATGAACATGGGTTTGGGTGAACTCTGGGAGTTGGTGATGATAGGGTGGGCTGGCATGCTGTGGGGTCACAAAGAGTCGGAGACGACTGAGCAAATGCACCAAACTGAACTGAACTGGGTTCATATTAACCAAGAGAAACGGAAATAAGTTTATGACTGACTGATCTATTTCAACACCCATTTGTAAATGGGGAAACTGATACCAAGGAAGGAAAGATGTGTTCCCAAGCTTTGTGATTGGTGGAGTTGGAACCTGTCTCTAGTTTCCAGACTCCGGGTTCACACTGAGTCCCGTCCCCCCACTGTAGCCTGAGCTGTTTCCCCAGTGTCGGTAAAGCACTGAGCTCAGAGATTGGCACATTCCATGCCATCTGTTTGAATCTGGACCATCCAGGTTATCCTGGGCAGACCTGTGCCCAGGTGGTCTCAGAAAGCACGGGGGTGAGCCAACCTTGCCTGAGGACAGAGGAACAAAATGGCAGTCAATGTTCTATCAAAGCTCAAAGAGGTTTCAATGTGAGGCGTGAGAAAGGGTCGGAGCTCGGTTTTGTCTGAAAGGGCAGCTTTGGAGCCTTCATATCTCTCAGGTTTATAATTTCACCTTGTTTCGCCTCCCATCCCGGCCATGCTAGTCATTTTGGCAAAAAGAGCCCTGGATGGAAGAAAGACAGGTCTGTCCCTGCAAGAACAATTTCTCTGTTGTCTGTGCAATGCCACCCAATATGATAAGTGAAATGTCGATACTTCAGACGCCACGGGTCAGGATATTTATTCACTTTCTTTAGTTATCGCCAAGTTCAGCCAGCTGGCCAAGGAGCAGCTTTTAACTTCTTTGACAAGTAAAGACCCGCTGTGAGGTGGTAACATATTTTCCAGCATCATCTTTTTGCAGCTCTTTGGATTTCTCCAAGTCTTTGCTTTCTGGTGGTGGGCCATGGACCTGGGACGACAGGGCAAGGCACTGCAAGCGCAGAGAGCTCGGGTCCAGGTGAATTTCTCTGGTCAGGGCCAGAGAAAGCCCAGACCCCCTGGCTTCTGACTCAGTGCGTCACTGAGCTGGTTCTCAAGCACTGAATCAGTTTACAGCAGTGCTTTTACCTCCCAGGCCCCGTTTTGCTGTATTTGGAGACATTTGTCACAACCAGGGAGCTGCAGTTGACATCTGGTGGGTAGAGGCCAGCGGTGCTGATAAACACCCTACGGTGCCCAGGGCAGTGCCCACAACAAGGAGCTCTCCAGTCTGGAATATCAGCAGTGCTGAGGTGGAAAGATCCAAGGTAGAGGCTCAGGCTGTGTCAGATGACCAGCATGACCATCATGCACTGGATATCTACCACACTGGCTCCTAACGAGATGTCTAAGGCAAAGAACTATCCAGCCCCAAGTGTTCTTTGTGTTGAGGCTGAGAAAGCCTGATTCAGGGTCCTGGGGTTCTAAGCAACAGAAACCAGCCCAGCCAACCTAAATCTGGAAGGGAACTTACCAGAAGGGGCTTCTCAGGTGCCTCAGTGGTAAAAGAATCTGCCTGCCAATGCAGGAGACCTGGGTTCAATCTCTGGGTTGAGAAGATCCACTGGAGAAGGAAATGGCTACCCACTCTAGTATTCATGCCTGGGAAATCCCAGGGACAGAGGGGCCTGGTGCCCTACAGTCCATAGGATCACAGAGTCGGACATGACTAAGTGACTGGGCAAGCATGCATGCAAGTATTGTAAGGGGAGGGGTTAGCAGACAGAAAGAGAGGAACGACGATGTACCAGGCCCTGCAAAGATCAGGGATGAGGCCACTCCGGCATGGTGCAGGGACTTTAGCCAAGTCTCCTCCAAGTGCTCTGCAGGCTCAGCCGGTCCTGCCCTTTCATCAGCAGCAAGGGGATGTAAATACCTGGAGAGAGAGTCTGATTGGCTGCTCTGGGGCTGGGCCCACACTGGCCAGAGGTCAGGTGCCTCCAGAACTGCATGTGAAGGGCAGGGGGCCGGCCTGAGAGAGAGGAGAACTAAGGTGCTCTGAGCAGAAGAGGGCTATGCACTGATTAGGCAGAGCAATAGGTGTTACCCTAGAACCGTCATGTGCTGTTAACAGAAATGCCACGTGCTCTCTCTTACAGGACTCCTCTCCGAAGACCCAGGCTGGCAGACATTGTCACCAACCACTTGGAGAATTGAAGCAAAGGCCTCTGAAACTGCAAAACCCACTGAAATGGATTTTGAGAAGAATACCCAGGTGTCTGGTAAGGCGGCCTTTCATTTCCTATTTTTCAATGACACTGTGTTTTTCACTTCATGTACTGATCTGACCAAATGTGCTGGGTTGCTACTGTGTCTAGGTGCTATACTAGGGTTCTGCGCATAAACAGGTATGGACCTCAGCTAGGAAGAACTTGCAGTCTAATGGGGGTGAGAGAGAGATAGGATCAGGGAGAAAGAAGGGGATGGGGAAGAAATGGGACAGAGATAAAAAGATATCAAAAGTTGGGACTTAACTGGCAATCTAGTGGTTAAGACTCTGCACTTCCAGTGCAGGGGACCCGTGTTGGACCCCTGGCCAAGGAACTAGATCCTACATGCCGCACTGTGAAGTGAAAAAAGAAAAAAGATTATCAAAGAAAGGTGGTTTGAAGGGAAAGAGGAATTAGCCATGGAATATCAGAATCCCACTTGGGCCACAGTGATTCTTCTGTGAACCTGCTCCCCCATCACCAAAGGAAGAAGACAGTCCAGGAAGGAAGTGTTGCCAGTGGCCAAAGGCGCATTGGTGCCCCCAGAGCAACATTCAGTGGGAGGGGGAGTGCTGCCCTGCTGTTCCCCACGTGTGTTCATTACTGTGGGAACCATGCTCCCCCAGGGACCCTCCTCTGGTCTGCACAAGGCCACTGCAGTGTTGGCATGGGAGACCCTGCATCTGTTCCTTTTATTTGTTCTGTTAAAGAAAAAGGCCCATTGAGGGTGCACTGGGGGATCCAAACCACTGGTCACAGGGCAATTATTTATTACGAGCCTTGAATACCTTCCTGATTGTATAAGCTTTTATTGTGTTTTTACATGGAGGGCAGACTTGCAGAGTCAATTTGGCAGCCGAGACAGGGAGGAAAAAAGAGCTTTCAGGGATCATTCTGGGAGTTAAAAGTTCACCTCGAGGCAGAAGTTCAGAGATTTGGTGTGATCCTGGGGACTCCACCAGGAACCTCTTGAATCCCCATTAGTGCTTAACCCTCCATGGGAAGTCATAAAGAAAGATATTTCCCCCTTTCTTTTAACAATAATGTGACTTCCTCTCTAAATAGCCCAACTGTTGGAGACTAGGACACCTGAGGAATCAGTTTCCAAAATGCTGAGCTGTTTCTCCAGCATTGAGACTGCCTGCAGCCCTGCCATGGCTTGTGAGCCCTGGGAGGATCTGGAGGAAGGGGACCTCGGGCTGGCTGCGGGTGACGGTGCCACTTGGAGCAGAGTCTTACATCCTGTGAAAAGCAGGGGTCTGACGAGACTAGCACTGAAAGCTCAGTCCTCCCAGCTTGGAAACACTGTGATTCCTTGGTCTCATGGACCAACTGCCATGACCTTCCTGGAAACATTGCTGAAAGTGACAGAATGGTTCAATTTTGGGTTGTGCTTCAGCAACCTCAGGGACTCAGCTCTGAGAAGCGCCTCTCTTTCCTGATGCACAGGCTTAACGTGTATGCAACAAACTGGCACTCTATCCAGGTCTGCTCCTGCTCGTGAAGCCTCTAATCACCACCACTAGCTCCTCCTCTTTGGTTACCACTGTTTATTGAATGCACACGGTGTGGCAGGCAGTAGCCAAAGTACCTTAAAGACATTATTTCAATAAATCCCCACAAAAAATATTATTATCACCTGTACTTTATGGAGATAAGTTCTAGGGCTCAGAGAGGTTTTGTAACTCATCCAGGGTCTTACCCTTAGCAGGTAATGGAGAGAAGCCTCAAACTCAGGTTCCTGTCATGAGAATACCTTCTGGTAACTTCCAGCTGCCTGCCCTGTGCTGGCTCACCTTCCCTACCAATTCTTAGGACATTCTTCACACTGGGTGCTGCCGGTGGCCATGTTGTTTGGGCCAGTGCCTTGGCCTGGTGGGAAGAGCATGAAAATCCCTGCATTTCCCTCTAGCTCTGGGGTTACTTTGCTGCTGTTTAATTGCTCAGTCATGTCTGACTCTTTGCAACCCCAGGGACTGTAGCCCACCAGGTGTACTAATAATTTGCAAAACTTTTCCCTCTGGTGTGTCATTTGTTTTTAACTTTTCTTACAGTGCACCTCATTTTAAAGACAAAAGGAAGGAGGGGCCAGGTCACAAGACAGAGGAATTTGGGGGAGTCCACGTGAACTGGAAGGGGCTTCCCTGGTAGCTCAGATGGTAAAGCATTTGCCTGCAGTGCAGGATACTGGGTTTGATCCCTGGCTTGAGAAGATCCCCTGAAGAAGGAAATGGCATCCCACTGCAGTATTCTTGCCTGGAGAGTTCCATGGACAGAGGAGCCTGGTGGGCTACAGTCCATGGGATGCAGAGTCGGACACGACTGAGTGACTACTGCACACACACACACACACACACAAGCTGGAAAGATGCTTCCTTCCTTGTGGATCCCCAAGAGTGTATGCTTGTGCGCCATGGGAAATATAGATGCAGGATCAACAAGGTGGAAACTTAAAAATATATACACACACACACATACATACTACTACTACTAAGTCGCTTCAGTCGTGTCTGACTCTGCGCGACCCCATAGACGGCAGCCCACCAGGTTCCCCCGTCCCTGGGATTCTCCAGGCAAGAACACTGGAGAGGGCTGCCATTTCCTTCTCCAGTGCATAAAAGTGAAAAGTGAAAGTGAAGTCGCTCAGTCATGTCCGACTCTTCGCGACCCCATGGACTGCAGTCTACCAGGCTCCTCCATCCATGGGATTTTCCAGGCAAGAGTACTGGAGTGGGGTGCCATTGCCTTCTCCCACACACACACACACATATATATATATATATATACTAGGTAACCTACACCATTACTTTATAGTAAAACAAACATAGATGTGAAATGGCACAGACTTCAGCATCTGTATAAACTTTTAAAGTAAAGCATTGGAAAGTCAAAGAAATGTCACATCCATATTTGGCTGCTTTGGGCTCTGCCTCCATGGGGAGCTCCTCAGTGGGAAGGCTTGAGAAGCCCTGCTCCCATGGGAGCTAGCAAACCCCAGTCCTTGTGTTAGGTCTGCCCCTGGTTAACCATGTGGTCCAGCTACATCCCAGTGCTTGTCCTAAACTTCACTTTCGCAGAGCAGGAGATCTAACTGGGCAGGGTTACTGTTTGCTGATGAATCGTCGATGCCTAGAACAAATGTCTAGTACATAGTACGGGCTCCTGAAGGGGTGTTGCCCATAATAGAACAGCATGCTCAAAATATACTCTATCCATCACTCTCCCAAAGATACAGTTGTAGCTGTGTTCATCAGCCTACTGTGTGTGGGACTCTGGGATACAAAGATGCCTGAAGGAGTCCCCTTCCCTCCCCCCATTCAGCAGGACCAGAAGCATGTGCTCTGACGAGCTGATGCTGAGGATAGTTCTGGCTCTCACTTGGTTCTTGTCTGGGTATTGTAGAACATCAAGGTCAAGAATAAACACTTTGTCATGTGTCCTTAGAGGTCACCTTATCCACTCCTCTGCCACCTCAAAACACTACCCCCACTTTGAGGGTGGGGACCCTCGGGTGGTCCAGGTCCCATAAGACTATCAGCAAAGGTGGTCCTTCCACGTCATGGTGGTCCCAGACCCCTCTCACACAGCTTGCTCTAAAGAAACATGATCCGGACTGTTTATGGGGTGTAGACTCTGATATGTGGGTGGCAGGCTGCTGAGCCATCGGCAGGCAGTAAAGTCTTAAATGTAGGCCTGTTTTCCAGCTACAGCTGCCACATCAAAAGAACACACTCCCTACAAACTTCGCCTTAATTAAAAAGTTACAGTAATCCTCAGGATGGAGGCAGGTCAGACACCCCTGGAGACAAAAGTTCTCTCTGTGGCCACAGACCAGGCCTTTCCTCCCACCCCAGGCACTATTAAAAGTGGGGCAATTCTGTCAGCATCCCAGACTGGGGTGAAATAGGAACGGAAGTGCGGGCTCCCTTCATACTCGTAATTTGCTTCAGAGGGCTCTAGGGCCAAACACTGGAAAAGGGGCCCTGGCTTCCTGGACAGATCTCTCTGTTTCACACGTTTCTGTATTCTTTGGGGTCTTTCCCAACTGTGGTTTCCAATGCCTCAGACCCCTGGGGGCACATGTTAGGGAACCACGGAGGGTGGTTATCTCCTCCATCTGTAGCCAGGGCGGTTAATTAATAACTTTGATTGCTGATTGGAAAACTGAGTTCTGGCAACGGGAAGAGGGGTTGCCTGCAGGACTCAGGCCAGCACCAGGGCCTGAGGACAGCACCCTAAGATCCCGACTAGATCAGCCCACAGTTATGAAAGCCAGAGAGGTAGCAATGCTCCAAGGATGGGCCATCTGCTCCCCTACATTTCCTGGACTCCTTATAAGTGGGCAGAGTCATGTGACTGACCAAGGAAAAGCCCACTGGAGGGAAAGATGCCTCTTGCTGGCTGCAGCAGGGAAAGGCTCATAGAGGACTCCCCAGGCTTCCCCCCATGGCCATGACCAGGAACAGTGACCCACAGAGTAAAGTCTCCCTACGTGCGGATCTTGCATAGGTGCCCCCCCTTCCCACCACACACACATACATCATAGACTCACACTGTGGGAGAGAAATGTTTGTTTTATTATTTTTTATTGGAATATAATTGCTTTACAATGTTGTGTTAGTCTCTGCTATACAATGAAGTGAGTCAGCCATATGCATACATATATCCCCTCCCTCTTGATCCTCCCTTCCACCCCCCCACCCGCATCCCACCCCTCTAGGTCATCACAGGGCACCAAGCTGAGCTCCCCGTGTTCTACAGCAGCTTCCCGCTAACTATCTATTTTACACATGGTAGCGAAAAATATATTTTTGCTGTGCTAAGCCCCAAAGACTTTTTTCTGCAGTGTAACATGCCCTAGCTTTTAACCTAACCAATACACTAAATTAGCCCAATGAGCCCACAATATTTACTGATACATTTATCCTTTAGTGCTCCAAAGACCACCATGGAGAAAAGTTACATGAAAACAGATTTCAGCTCAAACATAAGAAAATACTTTTTACCCTCCAGGGGTACTCAGTTCTGACCCTCAGAGAGCAAGTCCCTGTTCCCTGGCTATGCCAGGCAGTTTATTGCGTCTCAGCACCAAATGGAGCTAGCTCTGTTTGTTTGTTTGTTTGTTTGTTTTTGGTAGTAGAATATTTTTGAGATGAAAAAATATTATTTTAAGTTGTGGTAAAATACGCATAATTTAAAATTTACCAACTTAACCATTTCTAAATGTTGTGTAACTATTACCACCATCCATCTTCAGAGCTCTTTTTATCTTGCAAAATTGGAACTCCAATACTTTTTAACAGAGACATCTAAAGATGAGCTGGGCTGCCTAAGGGCATGATGCAAAGTATGCTTTTGCACGGATTTGTAGCCAAGGTTGGACAATTTTTGGCAGGAGAGTGGTGGAGCAGGAACCATTGGAGTGGGGTGGAGAGTCACCTCCTGTACTCAGGGACCTCTATCCGTGCATTGCACTTTTGTGTAAATTACAAAGAGGCTTTCTCTTTCCTTTTGAGGGTGAATCATCTGGGTGGATAATTTTTTTTTAAGAACCCAGTGTGAGTGACCAGCAAGTTTAAATTGAACATAAGGCAGGGTATCAGTCTCACAGGCCCTTGGCTGGGCGTCTTTGGGCAAGGCGGAAGCCATGCGTCTATATGAAGCAGCCTCAAGCACTGAGCCCCGTCTCAGACCTTTCCCTGTGCCCCAGCGCTTTCTTTTACTCACTGCAATAATCCAGCAGGCTGGATATTATTATCCTGACTTGAAAAAATGAGAAGACTAAGGCTCAGAAAATTTCAGTCAATAGCCTAAAATCACAGTTAGGAAACAGCAGAATGTGGTTCAAATCCAGTCTGTCCACTTCTTCTATTTACTTCTGCCTGCAGCTGTCCCCACTTGACCTAGGGGTCTGTGCTGGAGGTCATACCATGTACGGAGCTGGGGCTCAGACCAAGGGTACTGGACAGGTGGAGTTGAGGTGTCTTGCTTTCACAGGCCCACGACAAAAGTGGAATTTCCACACGCGTGATAAAAAGAGGCTATTGATAATGCTCTAAATCTTACTTGAATGGAAGTATTTAGAGTCACAACAAAACATATTGTTTCATCTACAAAGACATAGGGGCTGAAGGATGCCATGAAATACCTGCCTCTGTAGCCAACCAACATTGTCCCATTTCAGTCCCCAGCTCTGTCTGAGGACCTGGGCCCTGGATATCAAGTACAACATAATTAATTTTCTAAAATACTACTAGTTTGGGGGAAAAAAAGCAAAAGAAAACAGAATGATTTCCTTTCTCATCTCCTCTGCAGGTGATTGGATTGCAGGATTGGGTGGAGGCTGAGACATTTTGTTTCTTGGATAATGGGATTAAGTGAGTGCCTCTCAATTTATTCCTAAAAACACAGAGTTGGCATTTATGTTCCCGAAACATGAAATCAGTAGAAACACAACTGGGCAAAGAAAGGGAAATTAGAGAGAAAATCACCAATCATTTGATTAGACGACGGCTTGAGAACATTCACGTACTTGATTGTCCTTTGCGAATCTGTAGGAAGGATGATTTAAAAAAAAAAAAAAATTGCTGGCTTCAGCTTGTTTTTGTGAGAATGGGCAGATGGAAAGGATAGTGTTCTGAAACAAACGCTGGCCCACATGTCAGAGTTCACAAAGCACTTTCATCTGTGTTATTTTTTGTCCTGTGTTCTGGCTGGTCCGGGCTCTCAGGCTCCCTGTCACCCTCCCGCTCCTGCTTCACATGCTTGGGACACAGCACTGAGGTTGTCTGTCCGCTGGCTCTGCCCCGCCTGCTTGCAGGCAGATGCTTCCTTGCAAATCCACCTTCCTATTCTTCTGCCCTGTGCCCGTACCACCTCCCACGGCTGCCTGCTCATCCTTTCAGACTGCCCTCAGCCCCGATGCCACTGCTCCCTGACACTTCCCTGGGTGCTCCTTCCTTACTGGCTGTCCGTTTTCCCTGTTCTGTGGTTTCCTCTGTACCTCTAGTCAATGCCACTGCTGCCGTTTCCTTGTAGAGAGTCTGATTACAGACCTTCTCCTCTCTAGGCTGAGAGGCCCTTTCCCAGAGCTCAGGGAAATGTACCCCAACCCCAGGCACACACCTCATGCAGAGCGGGGCTCAGAATCTGCACCCAAGAAATCCTGGGTGAACAAGTTCCAAGAGGATGGAGTCATTGTCCCTAGCACACAGACAAAGAAATGGAGGGTGATGGAGGCCTGGCAATGTGTCCTGTGAGTTAGCGATGATGCCTGGGCCAAAGGCCAAGGTGGGCGTTCTGGCATTCTGCTCGCCGTGGAGCCTGGGGTATGCTTGAGGCTGCGCCGCTTGGAGCTCTGGCCTCCTCACCGAGAAGCAGAGTTGTCTTGGGGTGAAGAAGCTGCGTGACCTGGTGGCATCACTGGGCGGTGTTCTTGGCATCCAGGCACGTGTGGGGGAGGTGGCACAGCAATTTGGGAGGAAGAGTCTCCACCTTGGATTGACTTCAGATAAGGGGGTTAACCCGGGCCAGGTTGGGACCCCAAATTGAAGGAGTAAAACTGTGTCAACTGCATTAATGAATGTGTGCCTTTACGGTCTCAATTATATGGGCACTCGCTGTTTCCGTTTAAAAGATAAGGTTGAAAGGGGAGCTGAAATTATGAAAAGAGATAAAATAAAAGCAAGTAGAAGATATTATCCAAAAAAGAGCTGGATGAAATAGCAAGAGCGGTCTGTGGTGGTGAAAGGAGCGCACGAGAGTGAAAAACATCCCCTAATTATAGCTGTCAGAGGCTGCAAGCGAGTATGTGCGTCAGCAGCCAAGTCACCCTCCTTCCCGCCTGGGCGTCCTTACCTAAGGCCAAGAGAGTCATTCATTTAATGCTTTTCTCCCGAAGGCCTACTATGTGCGAGTCCCTGTGGATATAAATGCTCTTGCAGCTCCAGAAAAATGACAATAAAATATTTAAAAAAAGCAACACCAGGACAATCTTCAGTGCATAGTAGGAGCCCAGAAAAGGGAGTGCTCGTCTACCTGAAAGAACTGGGAATGAAGCAAAGGAGACACCTGAGTCAGCTTGGATGGATGAAGGTGGCAGGTAGAGAAATGGAGGAACAGGGTCTCCAGCAGAAGCAGCTGCACAGAGAGTCTGGAAGGAGAGGCTGAAAAAGTAGTGTGAATGTTCAGTCTTGGTTATTCTGTGCTTCATATGTACCAGTGGGTGCGTGTGTGCTAAGTCCCTTCAGTCGCGTCCAACTCTTTGCGACCCTATGGACTGTAGCCTGCTAGGCTCCTCTGTCCATGGGGATTCTTCAGGTAAGAATACTGGAGTGGGTTGCCATGTCCTTCTCCAGGGGATCCTCCTGACCCAGGGATTGAACCCTCATCTCTTTTGTCTCCTGAATTGGCAGGTGGGTACTTTACCAGTAGCAACACCTGAGAAGCCCAGTATGTGCAAGACTCTGCCCTAATTGCACTACTTCTGTTAAATGATCTGTTCATCACAGCATTTTGAGATAGGCACTGTTATTACTTACATTTTAGAGATGGAAATACTGAGTCACTGAGTTAAGTAAGTAAGTTGACCAAGTAAGTTGACCAAGATCACAAGGTTGGTGTGGACTCAGACCCAGGTCTCTCTCTTGCCAAGTCCATGTTCTAGAGATTAAAGTGTCTTCTGAGGTGTATTAGTTACCTGTTGCTGGGTAACAAGTTACACCCCCCCCAAATTTCTCAGGGTCAGGCCCCAGGGGAGCAGTGTGGCAGGGAGACTCTAGGCTAGGCTCTCTCATGAAATCACAGTCACAGTGTCAGCTGAGGCTGCAGTCCTTTAAAAACTGGATTGGGCTCCCTCAGGTGGCTCTTGGCAGCAGGCTTGTGTTCCTCCTGTTTGGCACTCTCCATAGGACTGCTTGTGATGTGGCAGCTTGCTTCCTCCAGGACAGGTGATCAGATACAGAGAGAGGATGGTGAGATGCCAAGTGTTTTTTATAACCTACCTTGGAAGTGACATGCTTTCACTTCCATTGGATGCAATTGGTCACGTAGACCAAGCCTGGTACAACGTGGAGGGGACCACACATAGATGTGAACACACGAAATGGGAATCTGAGAGGCCGTCTCATGGGCTGACTACTCTGCATGGCATCCTACATTATTGGGAAGTTTTGTTCCAGCAATAAATGAGTAAGGGGGTTGGGGACCTGATGGGTGGGTTCTTCTAGTGGGAACTCAAGGGCAGAATTTATTACAAATGCACGTAGAGAAGCCCAGTCTGACCCCCACTAAGAGGCTGAGCTGGTCATCCCTGCAGGCAGGCACTGCAGAATGGCCCTCCCGTCCTCCAGTGCTCCCCCGCTCCACAGCCATATGCCCAAAGGTCTCTGCACACAGTAGGCCTCTCTGCTGTCCTGGCGGAGTTGAATTGGCTGCAGCTGCAGCTTGGGGCACCTTGAGCTGTGCAGTTGTGTTCAGAGCTCCTTCAACCCCGTGTGCTCACTTCCTTAGGTCGGCTCATATTTCATCCCCTCTGAAGTTGTCACCCACACTTTCCAATCAGGGATTTCCTGCAGACCTGCAGCAATCCAGGCAGGCATGAGGAGGGGGTCTAAAAGTCTTGGCTTCTCTTTCTGAGGATTTTATTTGCACGTGAAAATAAACAGAGCTCAAGGGGTCCTTGATGTTTTAGGATTGCATTTTGATTACTGCTTCTTTCCGAGAAGACCGGCTAGCCCCACTTCCCGGTTGACATCCACACCCATACCAGCACAGCTGGACCTGGGATCTTGGGGGCCTCGAGCATCTCAAAGTGTGACTAGATCACTTTACAATTAGCACTTCATAAGAGAGACATCCTTTGTCCACAGAATCAAGATTGACTCTCAGGGACCGACATCTGCCACTGGCTCCCAGAGTGTTCTTTCTAGAACCTGCTTCTGAGCACACCACTCTTTGTTCAAAACTCTCCTTTTATCTCCCTGCCTTGGGAATCCAGATCCTCAGCATGGCTCATAAGGACTGCCACAGTCCGCCTCTGCCTGCTCCCTGGCCTCACCCACCCGCTGCCCCTCCCCTCTCCTCCAGCCCTGCTTCCCTTAATTTCTCCCGCAGTCAGATCCAACTGTTTGTCGTCGGTGAATGATCGATGCTGTCTTTCACCTCATCTCTATCTCGGATGCCCTTCCCGTCCTGAATAACATCCATGTCTGCTTCAGAATTAATCTCCATCCTCCCATCATCTGGGAAGCCTTCCATTAACCACCCTCAAGTTGAATTACATTCTCCTTCCCTTCCTCCCACAGCAGCGAGACAGCAGTGTTGCTTCTTCATTCCTGGTGGCTTCCTGGATAACCTCGGCAGTGTCCCCACCTTGGATGACACCCCCTCGCCCGTATTTAGGAGAGCTGGCTTGTGAAGCTAGTCATGTGGAATGTCGTGCATGGGGGGCCCAGCATGGCTCTCAGTGGCTCAGGAAAATGCATTGTACCCCTGCATCCCCATGGTCCCTAGGGTTCTGGGAGCATGTGGCAATAGCTCCCGAAATCCTTGCTAAAAAGCAGAGGTGGTCCGGCCAGGGCACCCACGATCCCTTGATATCCGGGATGTCTTAATGTCCTGTGCCCTTGTGTCAGCACGGGACTCCTGTGTTTAGTTGATGCCTGGCTTCATTGGTTAAGGCTCTTTGCTGCCCATACCTCACAGTCTATATTCCTGCCTTTGGACAGCTTGACGAGAATGTTGCAAGGAATAACAGGCACTTTGAGTACATGTGGTGTCATCTTCCAATGTCACGGCAAGCACTGTGGTCTTGAGCCAGTGACATAAACTCAAGGGGCATCAGTGTCCTAATTGGCTAAGCAGAGGCAACATCCCCCATGGGCTGGCATGAGAGTCACATGAGATAACGTAAATGAAAGACAGCGCAGCCTTAATTATGCCCAGTCTCCCTCTCTTCTTGTTTGCAAAATGTACCAAATGCCGGTTGTATGTTGGGCTCTGTGAAGGAGGAAACGGGAAGACACAGCCTGCCCTCAAGAGCTCCCAGTCTAATATAAGAAGTGACATGTGGACACGTAAACTGAGGACCCAAAGTGGCAAATGACGAGTCCTGCGGAGAGGCGCCACAAGGAATTTAGAAGAGTTTTCTGGGGGCGGGCTGCTGGAAGGCTTCTCATCCGGGGGTTGTGAATCTGGAAGGCACGGTGTGGGCTTGCAGCAGCATGAGTCCTGCAGACTATCAGGATCCCACCCCCTCGCCATGACCCGGAACCCTGCTCATGGGAGATAAAACTTTCTGCTGCCAGGACTGCGAGGTGGGGCCGGGACTGCAGGAACAGCCAGCCGCTCCTGGGGACCAGTGCATTCTCTGAGCCCTTTCTGCCAGGATCTGAGGAGGCCTGTTTACATGGGTCCCCCCTGCGGTCTCTGCTGCTTAATATGCCTTTTGAAAATGATGCTCAGTGGGACGTGCGCACATTTGTAATTACAAAGACTGGGCTGGTTTTTCACAATCTGTGCCTGCTAATTTCTCAGGCGCAGGAAGGGAAATAGCAAAAAGTCTAAAATGCTTCTTGTTGAGTGGGTTCCCTGATAGCACTCTGTAGTGCTTCCTGTTTACAAAGCACTTTTATTCCTCCCCACGAGGAAAGGCGACCTGATACTCTTAGCCCAGAGGCAGGACCAAGACTCACAGAGGAGAAGTGACTTGTCCAGGGTTGCATGGCAAGTCGGAAGGGCAGGCAGGGTTGCTCTGCAGTCCCTCTGATGGCACGTCTGGTGCCCTTTCCTATTGATCTCTGGCACAGAAAGAAGGAGGGATGAGGCAAGAAATTCCCAGAACTGAGTCTGCTTCCCCTGCGAGGTGGGCATCCTGCCATGAGAAATGGCTCATCGGGAGCCGCTGGGTGGAAACCTACATTCAGGGAAAGTCTTCCCAGTAACTGAGATGCAGCTCGAGGCTTCCAGGAGCAAGCCTCATGCGGAATGAGGGCGGGCTAAAATTTCAGCCAACGCTTTGAAACCGAGCCTGCGGTTGAAGTCAGGTCAACACATTCACAGGCGTTTCGGGCCCTATCGACGTCTGGGGTGGGAAACCCACCCGAAAGCTGTTGAAATGCAGGGGCCAGCACTGGTTTTGCAGAACAGTGGCTCTTTGAGTGGAAGGTGTTCGAGAATTAAGTTTCCCCAGTGTTCCCAGGGCTCAGACTTAAAGCCAAGGCTGGGGCCGGGGCCTCCCGTGCCTGATGGAGCCACTGATAGGTCCCTGCTGGCTAAAAGTGATGACATTGGCAAGAAACTGATCTTTCTGGGGAGCAGAAACTCAAGAGCACTCAAGTGCAGAACACAAGGCAAGTTGTGTTACCTGCCACAAAGCTTCAGCTATCATGCCTAAGGGCGAGGGTAAGAGGGACCGCTGGTATTGGATATCAGGGGTCCCAGACCCGGCTCCGAAGCAAGAAACTATGGGAGTCAAACATCTTATCTTGTACATCCTTCTCCATATAGAATTAGGACATGCTCTGGCCAGGGTAACCCACTGGATAATACACTTGCTCCCTCTTTCATAGACAGGAAAATTAAGACCTGTAGTGTTAGGAGACTTGCCTCTGGGCATCAGAGTGTCAGATGTGAGGCTTGGACCCAGGTACCCAGATTCTCAGCTCACTGCTCATGGGGACTGAGAACAGAGACAAAAGTCAACACCCCCAGCTCTTTGTTATCAGGTCTCAGGCCACAGCCACAGCCCACCTGCCTCTGGCTTCCTTCACAGTCCTCGTGAGCCTGCTGAGTGCCGTTTCTTGCTGTAAGCTGATACTCGCACACATGTCTGGCCAAAGCAGTTTTCAGTTGCTGGGTGATATTTGTTAAAAAACAAAGTCAGTTTGTGTGAAGCAACCCCTCCAGCCTAACTGTCTTAGCTGCAGTCATCCACATGTTCCCCTGCTAGTCAATGCTTGGTTGAGTGGTGAAGACCAAGGATATCCAATGGGACTGTCACGTGTGCACAGCCTCAGTTAATCCTGGGGAGAAAGGTGTTGACTGGGCTCTAGCCTCTGCATCTAAAGGTCAAGTCCAACATGGCTGGCTAAGATACAAGAAGTGGCCCTCCTGAAGCCTGGTGGTCCATGGGTAGCTTCTTGAGTTGGCTTAGGGTGGGGATAAGGCTGCTGAAATTGAAGGGAACACCTTACTCATATTTATGCATGGGCATTATCTACTGGGGCTTCCCAGGTGGCGCTAGAGATAAAGAACCTGTCCCAATGCAGGTGACTTAAGAGATGGGGGTCTGATCCCTGGGTTGGGAAGACCCTGTGGAGGAGAAAATGGCAGCCCTCTCCAGTATTCTCGCCTGGAGAATCCCATGGACAGAGGAACCTGGCAGGCTACAGTCCATAGGGTCACAAGGAGTCAGACACGACTGAAGCAACTTAGCATTTATCTGTTCATAGGAAGGAAGTCCTTAGTTTTCTTTAGATTTTCAAGTCTGAATAGTTGGACGTTTAAGAAGCCATAATGTAGCTATCTGAAGGCATCATCTTGGCCCTGTCTGCATCCTCCTCAGGTATCTTACAGTATCTTGGTTCCATACAGCCCAGTCTGAGCTGGAGCATCTCTCTGACTTTAAAAACTGAAGTGTTGAAAGCCTTCGTCATGGCTGAGTGACCTTGGCTGCTGAAAATTCTGTGTCTTTCTTTCTTTCTTTTTTTTTCTCTAGTAACTGTGTTCTTTCTGTAGGACAGTCACTCTCCTTTGTGCTGCGGATGAGGGTCTGCACTGGAAATATGAGGGCAGAGAGCTGCGGAAAGGAGGTTTAAACCCTCTGTGGTACAAAGAAGCCTTTCTTCTTAAGTGTAATCCATAAAACAATCCGCCAATGGGGAGTTCCATGACGCTTCCTGTGTAACCTATACAGACATCCCCCTGTTACCATGGCCTGTGGGAACCCAGTAGGGCATGAGCCATAGATGTGCATAAAGGTGGTGGAAGTAGCAATATGTGTCTTGTCTTCAAGCTTTTTTTTAATTAATAAAGGACTTACAATTTTAAAGTAAAATAGTAATTACAGTGGAATCCCCATGGACTGTAGCCTACCAGGCTCCTCTGTCCATGGGATTTTCCAGGCAATAGTAGTGGAGTGGATTACCATTTCCTTCTCCAGGGGATCTTCCCAACCCAGGGATCGAACCCAGGTCTCCCGCATTGTAGACAGACACTTTACCATCTGAGCCACCAGGGAAGTCTCAGTGGAATCATCAAAGACCAAATCTAAGAAGAACTTTAATTTTCTCAGCTGTGAAATGAGACTTGGGTGAGAATGGCCTCAGTGGCCAAGAAAGGGGACAGAACTTACCCACAGAGGTAATGCCCAAGCCCTTGACCCTTATAACCTGAGAACTGAGCCTTGAGTACTGTATCTCATCATATTCTTGATGGGGCAGTCACCATTTGGGAATGGTGTCCTGGCATCAGTCACATACATGAAATATGAAAACATCCCACTGTCTTCAGTACATGTCATCATGACTTCACCAATTGGAGAGAACAGTATACAATGCAATTCCTTTGAGTGAATGTCCTCCCCAGCAATCAGGATTAAGGCTTTTCTTTAAAGTACTTGGTTGCAAAGAACCTGTACGTGCATGCTCAGTCACTTCAGTCGTGTCCTACTCTTTGTGACCCTATGGACTATAGCCCATCAGGCTCCTCTGTCCATGGAATTCTCCAGTCAAGAACTGCTATTCCCTCCTCCAGGGATTCTCCTGACTGGGGACTGAAGCCATGTCTCCTGCAGGCAGATTCATTTAATGCTACCGCCTGGGAACCTTAAAGTCACAGAGAATGAATGTTTGGCAGGACCCTGAAGACCACCTAGTCATGTCTCGGCACTTCGTTGCAGGTGTTTCCCAAAGAAGAAAAGAGACTCAAACAGATGAACTGTGCCCATCAGATTCTGTCTTTCAGAAAGGAAAGGAGTAGAGAGGACAGTTTCCAACTATGATGGGCACTGGGGTTTGAAGGTCACACAGCTTTGAGAGTTTTGTTTGTTGGTTTTTGCTGAGATGAGTAAGCTGATGAGTACATAAATCTTTAGAGAGCTGGGTTTGGGGCAGGTGAGCAGAAATACCTTTTCCTGCCCCAGCTTCCCTTAAACTCTGCTTTAGTGAAATGAACTGCTTGCTTTGTTGACATATAGAAGAGCCCTGACCAGAACAAGGGGTCTCAGGTGTACATGGGAGCTGGACTATAAGACTTCTGAGACTCCTTTAACCAGAGGTATTCTGATTTCAGGAGTTTCCTGTTTCAGGACCTATTGGAGTGAGTGAATGATTAACTCATGCTGGTTTCACTGAAAATGCAAGTGGTCTCTGGGAAAGGGTTTTGGGCAGTTTGATGCTCATAATACTGCCCATCAGCCAGCAGCATCAGCATCTAGGTGTTTGTTGGAGGTGTAGAACCTCAGCCACACCCAGACCTTCTGAATCAGAATCTGCATTTTCACAAGTTCCCCAGCAGTTCCTATACCCGTTAGGTTTGAGAAGCAGTGATTTAGGAAATAACCTTTAAAAAGCAATAGAGCAAGGACATAATGGAGAAAAGGCTGTGAGCAGAAACATGAGGATCTGGTGGTAATCCTATCTTCAGAACAAACTCGCGGTGCGGCCTTGGGAAAACCACAGCCATGCTCAGAATGGCTGTTCTCGCCTCTGAAAATGAGGGGGTTGGACTGGGTGATCTTTATTCTCTGGGCTCGCAGGCATCTCTGATATGAGATGGGAGGAGGGAGCCCCACTCAGCTGAAGATCAGAGAGCTTCTTGCTGTGTAAAACACTCCCTAATCAGCCTTATGTCAAGTCCCCCGCCCCCTGACTAACCGCAGTGACAAGTCCCAGGAGTGTACCTTGTCAGGCTGTGAATAAAGTTCAGGCAGCTTGGTTAATTACTCTGACACCAACTAGACTTAGCTACCCAGCAGCTCAGAAACTCATCTTAGTGATTAGAGGAATGCACACGCCACAGCTTCAGTCAACACCACCACCTTTGCGGCCTGCAGCTTCATTTCAGGGCCTCACATTCAGGCAGAGGATCCCCAAGGGCACCTGGGGTCCAGGTACATGTCAGGAGGATCCCCCTTGCCCATTTCACATGGGCATGAGGCCTTTCTCCAAATGTGTCATTAGTGAAGCCTTGTAACCATCATAACAAAGAACTTATTTCTTCCTCTTGTCCCTCTGTGTGAAACCCACTCCGGGCTCTCCACTGCTGTCAAGAAAAAGCTGTGTGGGATGCACACCTCTTCATTTTGCAGCCACAGATCCATTAATTTCTGCCTCAAACCCTCGGCCCTGACCTCAGAGGGCTACACTCTGTTCCCTGTGTGAACCGTGCTATTTCTTCTATTTGCTCACATTTCTTCTGCCCCAAACACTTTTCTCTGCTCTTGACCACAGTCCTTACTCAGTCTTCAGATTTCGTGTCTCTGTCATTACTCCTAGGAAGACATCATGTCTATATCACATCCCCTTTGTCCAGGTTGGATGCCTACATTTCTATAGAGTCCTGTGCTACATCAATTATAGTAGACATCAGTGTATTTTAAGAGATTCTCTAGAAAAGAGTGAGCTCTGGGTTGTCAGAAACCATGCCTGACTTACTTAAGCTCTGTGAGGATAGGAAATGTTTTCCATGTCCTTGACAGCTTTATTCAGAGTGCCTTGTACTGGGCCTGCCCCATAGAAGATGCTCAATAAATATCTTTTGAGTGAATGAATGAATGAAGAAAAGAAATCCACATGCTAAACACAGAGTCGGATGCATGATTAACAGTTAATGTTGTTTCAAGTGGATGAGAGGACGAAGGGAGATTTTTCTATTTTGGCATCAAGTCTGGACAGGAAAAGCTCATTAGGGTGGATTGCTTGATGGATTGAAGCACAAAGGTGTCCACAACCCAGCTGGTTCTAAAGAGGTCTGTCCTGATACTGGACAGGGAGGTGAGACTTGTTTCCTGACCGTGGGGCTTAGGGTGAGAGATCCAGGGAAGGTATTTCCGTTACAGGATTTCTTTGAATGAATGACCACAGGAAAGTGTGAGGTTCCAGTCCTTCAGCCCAGAGCACACGTCCCCTCTCTCCTGCAGGCTGTCTGAGGGCCTGGAGGGCTTGTCTCAGGCTCAACCTTTCATGTTGACCAAGAGGCAGAGGCAAAGATGGGGTTTCTCTAGGGGGGCCCTTTAAAGAGGAGAAAACATTCCCAATGCCGACATTACTGATACTGGAAGCCACATCTTTAGGTGGGGGCTTTAAGCCCAGGGCTTTCCTAACCATTATGTTTTGATAAAGCCTTGGGACTTTTATTTTTCTATAAAGCAAATCTTGTTGTAAAATATCTATTTCTTTACATGTGATGGCAGCTGTGGGATAAAAGTCCAATGTCCACAAGAATTTGGGGAAAAGAATTGGAGCCTTTATGGAAGACTCTCCTCTTTTCTATGTTGGTTCAGGTTGCTCAGATTTTCCTTGAGGAATGGAGCTGGAGAGGAAAGAGTGTATTTTATTTACTTTGTAAAAGGAAATTTCTCTCTCCCTCTTCCCTTCTTTTTCCCTAGCAATCCCTCAGCCTAACAAAGTAGCTTACCAGGGACCTATGTCGGCAGATTTCTTCTGCCGTGACCGGGGGCACAGAACACAGGAGGCAGGATACGATAATGATTGAGAATCCAGGTTTGAAAGTCAAATGCATGTGGGCTTAACCCCAGTCTTGCCATTTATGAGCTGTTTGACCTCCATTCAAATGGCTTAGTATCTCTGAGTCTCCATTTTCTCATATATACAATGGAGATACTACTAGTGTTAATCATTTGGCAGTTTTATGAAATAGTGAGATCAGTACAAGCAAGTATATAATATGAGAGCACAAACTCTGTCCACAATGCCAAAATTAGGAAGTTCTGAGAACTAAGAGTATTTTTCATAACTCATTTGGCACTAAAATTTGATCTCACTTGAACTCACTTGGCAATAGAAATCTGACTTGAACTTACGTAAAACTATTTAGAGTTGTTACTGTGTGACTATTTGTGTGTTTTGCTGCAGAAATATTGATGGGTTTGAAGACGGGGTAACACCTCAGTATCCACTGGGTATGTTAGGTAAAATAAGCTACATGCTATAGGTACCCTATTACCTTTCTAAAATCTATAATGATTTGATTTCCAAAATACATATGGCTCTAAAGATTTCACACAAAGGATTGTGGACTTGTAGAGGGTCTGGCTGTGTTGACTGCTCAGTACTTGAGAGCCATCATCAGTGTTCTGCTTCAAGGATTTGCCCAAGGACATACAGAGACTCGTTTGCATATGACACTGTTCTTAGGTATTATTTATTCCATAACTATAACCTTGACCGAAAAAAATCTCTTTGACTATTCAACTTGAACTTCCTCAAAAGAAATCTGTTTCTTTAGATATTTCAAGCTCTTTGGTCCTTGAGAGACCACTTGTAAAGATGAAAATTGAAAATGGGTTGATTGAATGTTGAGAGTGAGAGGTACTCATAAACCAGAACCAGAGAAGGAAGGGGCCAGACAGGGAATCGTGGAGATGAAAATGTGGGCCGCTGAGCCACAGGACTGGTTCTGTGCTCAGGGCCAGCCCAGGAAATTAAATATTAATGGAACTTTGACACATGGGAGGTTTGAAATATATAGAAAAGGACGAGGAAGCAGTAAAATTCCCAACATCTTCCAATTTCTTTATTAAAAGATTGTGGGGAAGGTTGATAATAAAAGACACAAATCTAATCTAATTAACATAAGGTTAAAATATCAAATGTTATATACATGAAGCAAGAGGTAGGGATAAGTTATGGGAGATTGCTACAGTTAAGTCAGAAATCTAGCTCTGAACTTCCTGGCAGCCAAGGGAAAAAGGAAAACATGATGGTTACTTATTCTCTTAAGCATGTGTTTTGGGTTGTTGCATTACAAGCTGCCTCAAAGCTTAGTGGCCTAAAACCATCCTTTTACTTTGCTTAAGATTTTAGGGATTAGAAGTTTGGAGAGCGTCTAGCTGGACAGTTTATCTCTGAGACACACAGCATCAGATGTTGTGGACTGTAGGATTGACTTCTAAGAATGACTTCTTTAGTCCTGTGCTGGGGCATCATTGCTCCTTGGCCTTTCTCTCCAGGCATCTCACCCTCCAGGGCCTCTCACTGTGGAGTCTGGGCTTCTCATTGCATGATGGTCTGAGAGTAGTTACACTTTTAACACGGGAACTGGTTTCCTAACATAGGAAGAGGAAGCTGCAAGACCAGTTAAGGGCTATGCCCAGAACTGGTACAGCATCACTTTCACCAGATTCTCTTGGTCAGAGCAGTCAGAGGACCTACCCAGATCCAAGAAGTAGACTCTACTTCCTGACTGAGTTGGAGGACCAGGACATGTTGCCGAAGAGCATGTGGTGTAGGAGATATTTTTGTGAGCATCTTTGGAAAAATAATCTGCCACAGCAGGATAAAAGGAAGCATATACATTTGTCAGGAGGAATGACATTTTTCTAGCACTGAACTTGCAAGATGATTTATGTGGCATCTCTTCTAAAAGAACAGTCATTGCACACTGACTGAAACAGACAATGTCATCAAGAGCCAGTTTGAAGAAGACGCACAAACAGCTCAGGATTTTATATACTTAGAAAGCTGAAAACCTGGTTTCCAGGGGCTCTGATCCCTGTAATTAGTGACAGTCCTTGGAACAAAATGTTACCTTTCAACTGACTAGTGACCATATAATGCATGTGCTGTGAGAACCACATGGCCATGTGCCTGGTCCTTGTCTCCCTGGCATCCATCTCTCAGGAAAGGCAGCATGTATTACAAAGTGTAGGTGTGGACCTGATCTTTTCAGATGTGGGCACAGAGAGCTGCCTACATCAGACTTGTGTGAAACATGAGGTGTATAGACACCTAGACACAGGTGTTTGTTAAAAATCCAGATGCTTGGTGCTGTTGTTCCCTGCAGAGACCCAGGGAGCTCTGCTTTGAAATACTCTCCAGGTGACTCTGAGCATACTGATGTTTAGCGCTCCAAGTAGGCCCAGAGCAACACCACTCAATGCTAACAGCAACACCAACAGTCAACACTAATGGAGGACTTCCTCTCACTCAGGGACTATTCTGGGTGTTTACACATTACATCAGTAAATCTTCACAACAGTGATTTTCTTCCATTTTTCAGATAAGGAAACTGGAGACTTAGGTTCCAGAATCTGTCCAGGGTCACACAGTTTCTAAGTGTCTGATGCCAGGACTCACCCCAAGGGTCTGGTCCATAGCCCTTGTGGATGTGAGTCCCGGTGACCAGAGAGGACTTCAAAGACCCTCTGTCTAGTGCCAGGATGCTACCAACCCCCTGGGGTATAAGAAGATCACCTTCTAGCTGCGTGTCCCAGTAAGTCTAAAGCAAATTCAGAAAAAACTCAACACAGTGAGTTTTGTTAACATGCTGTCTTTGAAATATAGCAGGTAAGAGAAAAGACACTGGTCTCATTTTGGTGCTGATATCTGCTTGGCACGTGACCCACCAGGCCAGAGTTTCCACTTCACATAGCCACAGTTGCCTGGTCTATGAAAGGGAGACTGCCTCGGGCCAACTCTAGGTCTCCTTCCAGCTCAGAATTTGTCCCAAGTCCCGGATAATGTGATATGGCAGCACTGTGCCTCACATGCTGCTTGTGGATTCACTGATTCAATGATTGTTTCATTCATTCAGTTCACCCAGCAAATAGCTTCTCTGTGTCAGCTGTTGCACTCCATTCTCAGAGAAGTAAATGTTTAAAGTACCCACTTAATAACTTGAAAGCTGATTTGACCAAATTCATTTCACTGAACAGCCTCCCAAAAGATTCCCGAGTTAGCACACACCCCCACTGGCACCAATGCATATGCCCACAGAACCTCCTCATTGTTTGAAAGGAAACCCAGAAGTCAATCACCCCAGCACTTTCTAATTCAAATCGGCTGACAGTCAATGGCTTTCTGCCCTGGGGCAAACCCTCCACCTTCAGACCTGCTTTGATCCTTTAGCCCAGGCGGCTTTCATTTCACAGTTGGAGTAACAGAGGTTAAAACAGATGACAATTCTTTCTAGACAGTGGGGTCCTTTGCCCCCAAGATGCACTGTGGTGAGACACAGAGGAGGCTTGTCGGAGAAGGGCAAGGTGAAGCGCTGGAGACTGAAGAACCGTTCAGTCTAACAGTAGTGGCAGATTCTCTCCAACAAAGTGCAGAAGCCCAGTACTCACACTGCATGGCAGGGCCACGCCTTCACTGTGGGACTGGGACCCTTGAAGCTCCAGTCCCATCATCCTACAAGTGAGGACCAACTGGAGAAGGAAATTGCACCCCATTCCAGTATTCTTGCCTAGAGAATCCCATGGACAGACTACAAGGTCACAGAGTCAGACATGACTGAGCCACTGGGCACACATACACCCAGGTGGGGACACTAAAGGGCCAAGAAAGGGGAGTCACTGCAAGCTCATGGGCTGGAGGGACGTGAGTGATGGAGGTACAGCAAAGGTAAAGCAAAATAGAATTCAGTAAAATGAAACATCGTGCTGCATTCACAGAGGAGCAGTTCTTTGAAGGACCCTTGGGACCTAAGAAGCCTGCTCCACCTGGCCTGTTCATTGCCCCTGAGCTCATTCCTCCAGGCAAGGGTCTGCCCACTGGGCCACCCTCCCTCGACCACCCAACTCCCCCACTTCCGCAGTAACTTCCCTCTGTTCCCAAATTGCCAAACAAAGAAGTCCCACCTTCACCCAGCCCTCTGTCAGAGGACTGACTGTCCAGGAGCTGCAGACATGCTCCTGGGGGTCCCTAGGTGGATGGCTTTGAGTTTTTACTAGCAGAAGAGAAGGCAGCCGAACCCAGATGGGAGATCACTCGCCCTTCTGCAAGCCCTGTGCCCTGCCCTGTGCCCTGGCAGCTTCCTCCCCGGAATCAGGTCTTCTGGGGAGTGCTTAGCAAATGACTCAGCTTCCGGCCCAAAGCCTGCCATGCTTGGCCCCGGGAGATGTTTTCAGCATAGAATGCTCAATGCAGACATCTGTGGGTGAGGGTGGGTGAGGGCAGACCTCTCTACTCATCAGAATTCAGATGTGGCCCCCTCCTCTGTCCCCTGAGTGACTTTACATGTTCTCAAATAGCTTTCCAAATGCCTCCTTCCTTGCACTTGGGGGTAGGAGGGAGCTGTGTGGAGACTATATGTAGAATTTGTTGGGATCAGGCAGAACGAGGCAAGACACCCTCTTCTGATTCAAGATATGTGAGAACGTTCTTTTGACAGGAGCAGCTCCCAGTAATAGCAACAGCTCCCGGGCCTTCGACAGGTCCCAGTTCAGAACCTTCAGCACCCTGCCAAACTCTGCAGCATCCCTAGGCAGGAGGGGGCAGAGAGTCGGGAGGCAGAGGGGATGGGGGCTAAAGACAGACATGGAGAGGGGGGAGTCAGAAGGTGCAGAGACAGGGGCATGAAACAGACATGAATAGTGAGACGGAGGGAACACAGGAAGTCAGATGGGGTGGTGAGAGAGATGGAGATGGACATGCCAAACGATTTGTCCCCTGTTTGCTCTCACCCTCCCCTATGCCCTTCCAATGTCCTTCATACAGCTCTCCTGCTTGGAAGCCTAGCCACTGGCCTAGCTGGGGTGAAGAGAGGGAGGTGCCTCATGGCAGGCCACCAGCCACAATAAATTCCCGTACCTCTGGAACCTACAGGGGTTTTGGACCCAGGATCCCTCAGTCTGTTGCTCTGGGAAGTTGCCTCCTTCCTGATGTCAAGATTTGGGGGCTCTGGGTGGTGCTATTTATTTCAAAAGTAATATCTCTTTAAAAATAAGATATTGCTTTCCTCTTTTAAAAATAATCTTTTCCCACCCCCATTGCTTCATTACAAAAGAAAACAATGCAAGCTTATCATATATTGCTGAGAAAGTATGAAAAGATACAAGAAAAAATAAAACATGCATTGTAATCCCATCACCTAATGATAATCACCGCTAGTGGCTGAATGGCTTTCCTCTGAGTCTTTTGTCAATATATAGATGTATATAACTGGCAACAATATTCCACAATATTTAATTCCTTATTAAATATTATTTGACATCACCATTTTGTTAGGGTATGCATTCTAATATATGGATAAAGTTTTGCTTCTTGAGATAATCTATAGATGAAGATTTAGGTTACATCTAACTACTATTATATATAACACTTTAAGAAACATCTTTCCACCTACATATTTGCCTGAGTTTCTGATTATTTTCTTTCAGTTCAGTTCAGTTCAGTCAATCATGTCCGACTCTTTGTGACCCCATGGACTGCAGCACGCCAGGCCTCCCTGTTCATTACCAACTCCTGGAGTTTACCCAAACTCATGACCATTGAGTTGGTGATGCCATCCATCCATCTCATCCTCTGTCTTCCCCTTCTCCTCCTCCCTTCAATCTTTCCCAGCATCAGGGTCTTTTCAAATGAGTCAGCTCTTCGCATCAGGTGGCCAAAGTATTGGAGTTTCAGCTTCAACATCAGTCCTTCCAATGAACACTCAGGATTGATATCTTTTAGGATGGACTGGTTGAATCTCCTTGCAGTCCAAGGGACTCTCAGGAGTCTTCTCCAACATCAAAGTTCAAAAGCATCAATTCTTTAGTGCTCAGCTTTCTTCACAGTCCAACTTTCACATCCATACATGACCACAGGAAAAACCATAGCCTTGACTAGACAGATCTTTGTTGGCAAAGTAATGTCTCTGCTTTTGAATATGCTATCTAGGTTGGTCATAACTGTCCTTCCAAGGAGTAAGCGTCTTTTAATTTCATGGCTGCAGTCACCATCTGCAGTGATTTTGGAGCCCCAAAAAATAAAGTCAGCCACTGTTTCCAATGTTTCCCCATCTATTTGCCATGAAGTGATGGGACTGGATGCCATGATCTTCGTTTTCTGAATGTTGAGTTTTAAGCCAACTTTTTCACTCTCCTCTTTCACTTTCATCAAGAGGCACTTTAGTTCTTCTTCACTTTCTGCCATATTGGTGGTGTCATCTGCATATCTGAGGTTATTGATTTTTCTCCCGGCAATCTTGATTCCAGTTTGTGCTTCATTCAGCCCAGTGTTTCTCATGATGTACTCTGCATATAAGTTAAATACACAGGGTGACAATACACAGCCTTGACGTACTCCTTTTCCTATTTGGAACCAGGCTGTTGTTCCACGTCCAGTTCTAACTGTTGCTTCCTGACCTGCATATAGGTTTCTCAAGAGGCAGGTCAGGTGGTCTGGTATTTCCATCTCTTTCATAATTTTCCACAGTTTATTGTGACCCACACAGTCAAAGGCTTTGGCATAGTCAATAAAGCAGAAATAGATGTTTTTCTGGAACTCTATTGCTTTTTCCATGATCCAGTGGATGTTGGCAATTTGATCTCTGCCTTTTCTAAAACGAGCTTGAACATTTGGAAGTTCATGGTTCATGTATTGCTGAAGCCTGGCTTGGAGAATTTTGAGCATTACTTTACTAGCGTGTGCTGCTGCTGCTGCTAAGTCGCTTCAGTTGTGTCCGACTCTGTATGACCCCATAGACAGCAGCCCACCAGGCTCCCCTGTCCCTGGGATTCTCCAGGCAGGAACACTGGAGTGGGTTGCCATTTCCTTCTCCAATGCATGAAAGTGAAGAGTGAAAGTGAAGTCACTCAGTCATGTCCAACTCTTAGCAACCCCATGGACTGCAGCCTACCAGGCTCCTGCGTCCATGGGCTTTTCCAGGCAAGGGTACTGGAGTGGGGTGCCTTTGACTTCGTATGAGATGAATGCAATTGTGCGGTAGTTTGAGCATTCTTTGGCATTGACTTTCTTTGGGATTAGAATGAAAACTGACCTTTTCCAGTCCTGTGACCACTGCTAAGTTTTCCAAATTTGCTGGCATATTGAGTGCAGCACTTTCACAGCATCATCTTTTAGGATTTGAAATAGCTCCACTGGAATTCCATCACCTCCACTAGCTTTGTTCATAGTCATGCTTCCTAAGGTCCACTTGACTTTGCATTCCAGGATGTCTGGCTCTAGGTGAGTGATCACACCATTGTGATTATGGGGTTCATGGAGATCTTTTATGTACAGTTCTTCTGCGTATTCTTGCTGCCTCTTCTTAATATCTTCTGCTTCTGTTAGGTCCGTACCATTTCTGTCCTTTATTGAGCCCATCGTTGCATGAAATGTTCCCTTGGTATCTCTAATTTTCTTGAAGAGATCTCTAGTCTTTCCCATTCTATTGTTTTCCTCTATTTCTCTGCATTGATTGCTGAGGAAGGCTTTCTTATCTCTCCTTGCTATTCTTTGGAACTCTACATTCAAATGGGTATATCATTCCTTTTCTCCTTTGCTTTTTGCTGCTTTTCACAGATATTTGTAAGGCCTCCTCAGACAGCCATTTTGCTTTTTTGCATTTCATTTTCTTGGGGATGGTCTTGATCCCTGTCTCCTGTACAATGTCACGAACCTCTGTCCATAGTTCATCAGGCACTGTATCAAATCTAGCCTCTTAAATCTATTTCTCACTTCCACTGTATAATTGTAAGGGATTTGATTTAGGTCATGCGTGAATAGTCTAGTGGTTTTCCCTGCTTTCTTCAATTTAAATCTGAATTTGGTAATCTTTAGGATATATTTAAATAAGAAGACTGACTGAGTCAAAGGCCTAGAATGCATATATAGGAGACAATATACAGTAAATAAGTAAATACATAGATGAATAAATATATTTGTCTATCTATCTCCAAATTGCCCCCCAAGAAGATTGTAGAATTGCACTTCAAGTGTAGTGTAGACTCAGCTGCTGATCACGAGGCATCATTTGATAGTTGATAGTCTTTGTGGTTTGTAAGTTCCCACAAGTGGAAGACAAGTCTAATTATCTACTTTTTCTCAGGAAGAAACAGGCTCAAAGAGGTTGAGTGACTTGCCCAAGACCTTAAACTTAATCTAACTTCACTCCTGGCTCCCCATACTAATCAAAGCATCAGCATCCAGGATCTAGCTTGGATCTCCGTAGAAACACCTGTCCAGTGTGGCAGCCGCTAGCTATATATATGGATATTTACATTTTCTAAAATAAAACAATCAGCACCTCAGTCACTTCATTTCAAGTGCTTCAGATCTCTGGGTATTTATCATATTGGACATCAGGGCATGGAGCATTTCTACCACTACAGAAAGTTCTATTGGACAATGCTGCTCAAGAGTGCCAGTGTCCCCACCTCTGGTGTGGACCTCCCCACTCTCCATTCCCACAGCTCTTGCTTATCCTGTACACAGAGGTTGAATCAAATCTCCTGGAGACTCAAATTTATCACATTAGTCTAAAACCTTTCCTGATTCCCTCTTACCTATTATCTGCCACATAAAGAGTAAGTAGGGATCTAAAACCATATTTTCTCTTTATCTGCATTCAATTTCTCTTCAATTATTACATGACATCTCTGTCTGGATTGAGGCCCTATAGATATAAACTTTACCCTTAATGAGTCTATGGTTTGATGGGTTAAATAATACACAGTCCCTGCCCACCTGTCCTGCTTTTATTTTCTTTATGGTACTGACCACTACCAGTATTTCATTATTATAAACAGTTACCTTTACTAGAATGTAAGCCTCACAAGAGCGGTGGCTTTCTTTGTCTTGTTGACTTCTGTATCCACAGAAGACTGCTATCCCTTAGCAGTTGAATAACAAATATTTATGGTTGAATGTAGTTATTTAACTATATTCTGTGATATTGTACTTCCAGTTCTTTCTGATGCGCTAGAAAAATTAAAAATGAAGCAATCCTTAACCACAGCTAGGGTTGAAAGAAATGAAATGAGCAATTTTCTGCAACTCTTCTGTGGTTTTGATTTTTGGAAAGTTTTTAATAACCGTGAGCCTTTTGTTTAAGTTGTCAGAGTTCTTCTCTGGTTCCTTGCTCACATTCAACACTAGTAGCAGCAGTCGGGCAAGGAACCAGTGAAGAAACGGTGCTGGCAAAGTTAGTGACGGGCTTTTAGGTCCCTGAACGCGCCATAGAAAATCCCCTCACCTTTGTCCTGTTTTTCTTCATTTTTACCGTGATCCAAAATCTTCCCGGCATATAGAAAGCTTTTTCATTTCTTGTTTAAAAAAACAACTGGAGGTCCCTATCTTTTAATAGACAGATTTTGTCCATTCACGTTTAGTATAGCAACATTCTTACATAATTTTATTCCTTCAGTTGGCTTTTATATTTACTACTTACGTTGTTTCTTCTTTTTCTTAAGTTTTTTTTTCAGTTTCCATTATTCTTCATTCTTCTTATCCCTTTGCAATTTTCGCTCAATTTTTCTGTCCTACTAATGGTTTCCTTTTGTTTCCTCACATTCGTAATTAAATACTCACTTCTCTATTCTGTGAAAACAAAATGACAAATATTTCCCCTGCTGCTTTTCTCTTCACTCCAATATTTTATGGCCTTTAAAACTCTGTTCATTCCCTACTCCTCCTACAGATGAGAGCTTCAGAACCCTTTTCCTTGTACCTTCATTTCCTTTGCCTCCCTCAGGTCCTAGTTTTTCCCAAAATAGTTTTATTATAATTGGTTCCAGATCATTATTAGGTTTTCCTCTAATATTGTGTCATTTATGTTTCAAGGTCTCTATTTAGCACGTTTATTACACATTCCACGAAACTCTATAATTATCCATTTAAATTTAACTATGTATAGGTTAATTACTCACTGCTGTTTCTCTCTCTCTCTCTTTTGCAGTCTTCCACAATCTCTGTTTTGATTCATTTTTACGGTCTGACTCGTTCCCTAATTGTTGTCCTTAGATGATGTGGTAGTTTTAAAATAAATCCATGAGGTGGAGCTTCATTCCGTCCTTTGTGTAGGGCTGGACTTTCTTCTAATGAGTAGAATGTAAAAAGTGACACTGTGTGGCTTCTGAGACTAGGTCATGAAAAGCACTGTGGCTTCCTTCTTGCTGTCTCTTTTGGATTACTAGCTTGGAAGAACCCAGATGCCATATTTTGAGGACTCTCAAGCAGTCCTATGGAGACACTGAATGGTGAGAAATGGAGTTTTCTTGCCATAAGCCATGGGAGTGAGTTGTATTGGAAGCATGCCCCCCATCAGCCCAGTAAAGTCTTCAGATGACTGTCGCTGCCAAGTTGCAGACTGCATGTAGAGGCACCCAGGGGAATTGTCTTCATTTTCTCATTATCTCCTTAGCCACAGAAATGGTGAGGTCCCAGCCCACCTATTCAGGTGGCCGGGAAGACCAGCAGATATTCTCAGAAACACTAGAGCTGGCTTAAGACGTTCTGACATCTCCAAAGGTTGGGGTTTCCCCAGGACCTTCTATTGCTCTGATCTCCTCCTCAATGCTCTTAGCTGCTGAGACCCAAACTGTTGCCTGGACCAGATAGGAAATGAAATTCTATGTTCATTGTCAGACCTTGGGAATGTGCTCCCAGTGTGCAGATCCTGCTGCTTCCTGACCCCAGCACTCACTACCTCTGGAGAAGGAGTTGTGGTTGGATTAAGTGGGAAGGGAAGCCACTTCCTTCTCAGAATACCATCTGCCTCTTGACTTAGCTCCTTGATCCTTGGTGAAAGATGACTCCCTACCCTCCAAATGCTCTTTGTCTCTGGCTGCAGCCTACCTTGGCATGGATTATCTGGGCCTTGGGAAGCCTCCTCCACCACACTGTATTCTCCCCAGCGCCCAGAATAGCATATATCTTCCTTGGAGACTTGGGAAATAGAGCTCATCCTTTCTTACTGGTGTTTTGAGTAAAACAGGCCTTCCTCTTTCACAGAGAATGTATTTGTGTGCTAAACTTGGATACTGAAGGATCCTTTGCACTTGGAGTAAAAGGAAGTTGAGATGGAGTTGTACCTAAACATCTCTACTCTCTTGCCTGGATTCCCCTCAAGTTAGAGTATTTGTTTCAGAGATTTGCAGAAGGTCTAAGTGTGATCCGCTGGGCTGGAGATGAGGGGTAGAGTCTTTGTCTTGTGTAATCCACGTTGATTCTGATCCACTTCTAGGAGTCTGGAAGACTGTCTTAGCAGGCCCCAAACAGTGTGCTTGGACTCTAGGCCTCCCACAGAAGGCCTCCAAGGCCTCCCCTGTTGGGGCTGGTGAGCAACAGTCTGGGTCAGCGTTTTTCCAACGGTGTTCTGGTGAGCATTGTTACCACGAACTACTTGGTGCAAAGAAAATGCCAAGGTCAAATATGTTTAGACAACTTGCCCAACCCTGTCAGTGTTCATTCAGATGCTGCATAAACAAACACAAAGCAGAAAGCCAGCAAAGAAACCTTTTTAAATCTATTGAACCTAAATTTCTCAGACATGCTTGACTATGGGTCTCATGCCCCCTTTTAGCATATAATATTGATCGGCAACCTGTGGAAGGACTTCCTGTGAATAACACTTCAGAAAGGACTAGGATCTGGGAGCTGCCAGCGACCTTGGGGCTCTCATGGAGTTCAGTCTCCCTTGGATTCTAAAGCAGCACAGCCTAAAGCAGCAGCTCTCAGAGTGTGGCCCCCAGACCAGCATCATCTGGGAATTTTTTGGAATCACAAGTTCTCAGTTCCTACATAGCTCTGTGAGTTAGACACCTGGGGTTGGCATTCAACACTGTATTTTAACAACCCCCCTTCCCCAGGTGATTCTAATGCACAAGCGTGTTTGAGAACCACTGACCTGTTGGGTAAGAAAAAACTCAAGCCATATTCCCTGGATTTAAATTCCACCTCTGCTACTTGACACCTTGGTGGCCTTGATATATTTCATACTCTCTCTGTGAAATAGTACCTATCTCACAAGGCTGTCATAAGCGTTAAGTGAATTTTTTTAAATTTATTTTTTAATTGGAGGAAAATCACTTTACAGTGTTATGTTGGTTTCTGCCATACAGCTATGTGAATCAGTCATAATTATATATATATTCCCTCCATCTTGAGCCTCCCTCCCTTCCCCCTCCCATCTCTCTAGGTCATCACAGAGTGCCATGCTGGGCTCCCTGTGTTATATAATGACTTCCCACTGTCTATCTGCTTTACACATGATAGTGTGTATATGTTAATGCTACTTTCTCAATTCGTCCCACCCTCTCCTTCCCCCCACATTAACTGAATTTGAATATATAAAGCTCTTGGAATAGTAACACAATGTGTTAGTTGTCAGTGAGAGTTTGCTATTATTACCATTACTGAGTAGTTTCTCTGAATTTCCACTGAAAGGGCAAAGTAGGGTCACACAGTTGGCAGGGGTGGGTATGAGTTGGTGTCACAAAATTTTGCCATCTGATCATGACCTTATAGAACACAAGACGTTCCCGTGGGAGGAGATGTTTTGCACTGTGTCATTCCCGGAAACATCATTTCATTACTGTTCATAGTGATTAATTAAGAACCACCAGTCTTGTGAAGTGAGGAGCTCAGAGGAAGTAGAATCATTCCAGCTGGATTTTTCTGCATTGACTTTAGGTAGTGAATGAAATCTCAGCTTCATCTTCAGCAAATGCCCTCTAATTCTACAGACCGGGCCCTCCTCTGACCCTGGCAGCAATAATCTCGTTCTGTTTGTGTCACAACAATGACATAGGAGCCTCAGCAACGTTGCCAAGTTGCCCTGTGGCAGAGTTGGGATTCGAACCCAAAGGCTAGTCCTCCTAGCACATCATTAGCATGTGTTCCATTTGGAGGGCCTTTAGAGAGCATCAAGCCCAACCCCCTCAATTTACAGAATGGGAGACTGCCGTCCTGGGGCCCTGTGGCTGACTTAAGATTGCCCAGCATTGGCGTGACTGAGCTATAGCTGGAGGCTGGGTCTCCTCTAAATTCAGTGCCCCTTCCTTCAAGATGCGGCTGGCCTCCAGCCTCTTTCTTGTGCTAGATGTAGCACTGGGGTCAGATCTCAAGGGTCTTTCTCTGTTCTTTCCTGAGCATAATGCCGCCATGAGCCAGGCAGACCCATCGTCCGTGGTGTGGTGGGTGGTTGTGCTGCCAGATATGCCCCGTCCTACCCAGAGGTCCCATCTGAGGCTCTGGGAAAGCCAAACAAAGGTAACTAGAATGTGTCGCAGGGGGCCCATTAGCTTCCTGGAGCCTCCCGGAGCATTCCCAGGAGGAATCTTTGCTGGGAGTGTGTGATCAGCGGCAGGCACCATCACAGGCAGCTGCTGGCATATTAATATTCCAGACAAATGGCTTTTGGCTCAGGCAAAAGATCCTGCTTGGGAGCAGGTTTCTCTTTGAAGCTCCTAAGAGGGGCAGCTTGCAGAAAAAGACAGTTTTGCAACATGATTCCATTGGAAACCCTCTGCTCCAATCCGTCTTGGTTTATTTTGTTGTGCTATCTCTCCCACTTCATAGCAGGCTCAGCTGTTCTTGTCCTCAGGGAGAAACTATCCATGATTAGCTGGGACACCAAAGCAGCCGTGCTGGCTCAAGGCAGGAGAAGCAGCCCATCACTGCTCTGGGTGCGAATCTCAGCTCTGCCACTTCCCAGCTGTGTCACCTTGGATAGATCACTTCACCTTGCTGAGCCTCAGTTTTCTGGGCTATAAAATGGGAGTATACTACCTTTCCCACATGGTGGTTGAGGATTAAATACAACCAAGTGTATAAAGTGCTTAACACCGTGCCTGAGGACAGTTGAAGACAGCTGCCACTAGTACTGAGTGGGAGGCTCAGAACAAGCAGAGACGCTGAAGAGTCCTGAGCAGTGCCGGCAACATTAATGTCTCCCAGCAACCCCTCCTTTTCAGGCTAGGGGAACGGGGAATATGTCCAGATATTTCCACCTTAAAGAAACTCTAGCCTATGGCCCTTCAAAACCAAACTTTATAGGTGGGAAAACTGAGGCTCAGAGAGGGGAAGGAACTTGCTGAACTTTACACAGCAGATTAGATGCTGGAGTGGAGCAAAGCCTTGTTTTCTCCCCCATCTTCCTGAGCACCTAAGATGCATTCCCATGAGCCACACCACTCAGGGACTTGCTATCTTTGCCTCAAGTCCTTTGCTTCAGAAGGAGCATGTCTGGCATTGCATGTCCACCCCCAGTGGACCAAGCCAGGTTCGACTGGCAGAGGAGCTGTGTGGTGTTACCTGGTGGGTAGGTCTACATGGGGGTCTAGGCATTAGAGTGGCTCCCAGGCTCCGCTGTATGTTCTATAAGTGAACAGGCTGGAGGCCTCCTGACCTAGGGGACTGCACCCCTGGAAGGGGCATTGATCGTTGACCCCTGGGTGACCTTGTCTGAGTCTCAGTTTCCTCATCTGTGTAATGGAGAACAACTCTCCTCTTTTCAGGGATTAGGGTTAGGATACTAGGGGCCAAGCTGAGAATACAGCAGTATGCCTACCCCATCCCTGACTGTAAGGACTGCTCAAGAAGTCTCAGTGCAACCCCCAGACCAGTGTGGCTGGGTACAGGCTCACCCAGGGAAGGACACCACCGCATCACCCGTGGAGACCAGAGACCAGCCTAACGTGCACATCCAGGCTGTGGTTGGGAGCCCCGGGCAGGCAGTGGCCTGAGGGCCATACTCACCATCATGCTGCGGTGCAACAAGCAGTCCCAGTCACTCTGCTGGCTCCCACCTGCAGTGGAGGAGGGACGGGCTGCCTGGCTGATTGAGAGGATGCCTCCCAATGCGGAGGCTGGCTTCTGGGCCACAGGCTCACTCAAGGCTTGGTGCCAGTCCAGGGTTTGAGTCAGGAAGTCTCACACCCCCCCCAGCCCTAACTGTCTTCTTGACCAGGAGAGGATTATGTTCACAAGTCCTTCAGGAGGATGTGAACTTGTCAGGCCTTGGGAAATGCCAAAGCCATTTTCAATGGTAAGAAAGATGATGATGGTGATACAGGAAGAGAGGAGGAGAGAGCCACATTGCCCCAAGTTCAAGAAAATGAGCATTGTAAAACCCCAGCCCTGAACTCTTCTACAAGCGCGACCAGTCCATTCCCTAACAATACCTCTCCTCCCCTCTCTTCCCCCCTTACCCTCAAACACATGCATGGTTCAGCCACTGTCCTTCAGTCCGGGGCCAGTCCAGTGCCTCATGCACTGTGGCACCACCACTCCCTGGTCATCAGGCGCCACGATGTAGCCGAAGGACCTCTCCCTGTTTGCTGCTGCTGCTACTGCTAAGTCACTTCAGTTGTGTCCGACTCTGTGTGACCCCATAGACGGCAGCCCACCAGGCTCCCCCGTCCCTGGGATTCTCCAGGCAAGAACACTGGAGTGGGTTGCCATTTCCTTCTCCAATGCATGAAAGTGAAAAGTGAAAGTGAAGTCGCTCAGTCGTGTCCAACCCTCAGCGACCCCATGGACTGCAGCCTACCAGGCTTCTCCATCCATGGGATTTTCCAGGCAAGAGTACTGGAGTGGGGTGCCATTGCCTTCTCCGCCCTGTTTGCTGGGGGCAGCTCAAATGGCATGTCCTGGCTCCTGGGTGCAGAAGGTTGATGCCTGGTTTCTGTGACACCTGCAGGAAATACTAAGGGGCTGGAGTATTAACCACAGTCTAAGCCTCCTGGAATTGTCAGGGAGGATGGAGCCTCCAAAGGACCAAAGTGAGGTCAGGTGAGAGCATGTACTATGCTGTCTTTTGTGGTTCCATTCATGAGGTCAAATTCCTCTGCTGCTGAGTTTGCTAAACCCCCTTCAATTCTGAGAGTGTGTGATCCTCAGGCATTCCGTCTCCACATCTATCCCATGCTCACCATCATCTGGAGCATCCTTGGGAAGCAGACATGAGTCCTATTTGTGCACATTTTATGAGAGAAGACCACTATCTCTCATGTCCACCATCCCCTCTCCCCACGGCTTTGACCTTGTTAGAAAGTGTTCCTCATGTGAACTACAAACTCTGCCTCCCTGGGGTTGCACCCACTCTCCTCGCTTCATAGACCAGCATTTAAAGGACCCCTTGGAGGTGAAGGGTTTCCTGCCGTCCGAGTCCTCGTGAGAAACACGAGGACAGCAGACTTGAGATACGCCATCTTTCTCACACATTCCTGGGGTCCATAAAGCAAGCTGCTGCTTATTCTTTTCCATGGGAATTTCCCATCTCTTGGGGAAGGAAGGAAGGTCTGGTGCTATTGATTAACAGTACAGAGTGGAAAACTGACTGTCAAAAACCCACATGAGTGACTACTTGAGGAGGCTAAGCTGAGATGTGAGTGATCACCCTCTGGTCCAAGGCTCTCTGATGCTGTGTAGGGCTGAGGGGTCAGATGTAAGGGGTTCTGGGATGATCCACGTCCCGACATTGAACTTGGCCCCATCCCACCTTTTCCAAACAGCACTCAGCCTCCACCCTGTGTGACCTTTGGATGAGGGGACATTTTATTTCTCAGAATAGGGCCAGACAGGCTGCTGGCTTTCCTCCAGCAAGTCTTGGGGCTGCTTCAAGAAGAAATGTCTGGAAATGTGTGGAGTTCGTGAGCAAATGGCTTCATGGAAGCGCCTATTAAAATTTCCTCTGCTGAGGCTGAAGTAGACAGCATGAAAACCAGCGGGCCTCCCACCTCCCCCACACCCCTCCTGGGTCTCATTCTCCCTCCACTCCCACCCAGCCCTGGAAAACACATACCCTTGTCTAAACACCAGCACCAAGCAGACCCATGCCGAGGCCATATGTGTTAGATTATATTATTGTTTAAAATATTCGCTGGTCTTTTCCATGGAAGATTATTCCTCCTTACCCCATTAGGCTTGGCCATTTGATTTGATTTAGCTGATGGAATGTGAACAGAAGTGGATTGTGCCACTTCTGAACAGAAGTGTATTGAGTTCTACTCTGTACTCCCCTAGACCTGAAGTTAACAATGCCCTGGGCACGGGCTGCTCTCTTAGCCTGGTACTAGAAGGAAAATGGCATAGAACTTAGCTGCAACTGATCTTAAAGGACATATAATGTGAGTGAGAAGCAAACCTTTGTTGCTGTAGGCCACTGAGAGTTGGGGGATATTTGTTGTTGCAGCATAACTTAGCCTATGCTGACTAACACACCAGGCATGGCAGGATATGGTATGTTGCTTTGAGATCAAATATCCCAAGATATATGGGAAAAGAGAGAAAGTACCTGCAGGTAAATCCAGAGATAGGGGCGCTTTATTCCCCCATCTTCCCTCTGCAGTCTTAACTGACTTAAAGAGGGAAGGTAAAGTCAGAATTTGCCTCAAATTCTCCATATCTCCCCCAGCCATAAACTTAGAGTCTCTTATAGGGATGGTATAAGACCCAATTTTTACTCAAATGCGGATTTTCAGCCTCAGGAGAAAATAATTTGTGCTGTTTAAATAGGAAAGGGAAACAGCTTTGGAAATGATTGCTTTGTGATTTAATCACCTTTTGTTCAGACTCTTCAAAGCTAGCTCAAGGAGGATCTATATATTGGCTCATATACTAAATTGCCAGCAATATCTGAAGACAGAAGAGACATAGCTTTATTGCCACTCCCCCGTCCCATCTTTGGAGAAGCATGAGACAGAGCTGCTTCTGGACCACAACACCTTCCACATGACCCCAGACAACAGAGTGGGAAGATCACTGATACCAACCCATGCCTATGAATATGTGAGGAAAACTGATGCTCAGAAAAAGCACATACCAAAAATATCTTGAAGTGCTGGAGCACTTTATGTTTTATAAAGCATGCTCATATCTTTTACTTTAATGAATTTCCTCACCCACATAAAGAAAGCAGTTGTCATCCGGCTGGAGGTCGGGAGAGTGGCGTCTGAGTCCTGCTGCCACATCAAATTGTAGAGATGTCTTACAAGCCATGTCATGTCTCGGAGTCTCAGCTTTGCTGTCAGAAGGCCAGTTTCAACTACTCATGCTTTCATTCATTCAGTAACCGCTTATTAAATACCTACCACATAGTAGCCACAGTATGTAGATGAACAATGCTAATGAAAGGAAAATAAAGTATGCTACTGCTGCTAAGTCATTTCAGTCTGACTCTGTGCAACCCCAGAGATGGCAGCCCACCAGGCTCCTCCATCCATGGGATTTTCCAGGCAAGAGTACTGGAGTGGGGTGCCATTGCCTTCTCCAAAAATAAAGTATAGGAGACTGGAAAAATGACCATAGATTCTTTCCATCTCTGAGTAGATTCCCTTTACATCAAGAGGTACAGTGTTTCTATGTTTGGTCATGTGACTTTGGCCAATGGGATAGTAATAACTATGACATAAGCATTGACTTGTAGAGCACTTGCACATTGGGACTTTTACTGTCTTTCTATGATTGGATCCCTGACACCACCATGTGTATAAGCTCAGCATATCATGCTGCAGGGTGAGATTCATGTGGCCCAGTTACCCCTCCAATCCACACCGACAGCCTGTCAATCACCAATATGTGTGGACCATGGAGCCATCAACCAACCCATCAACTGACCAGAGTTACATGACAAAGCCCAGAGGAGATGAGCTGTGTCAAACAAGAAAAAGAACCCAGCAAGAAAAAGAACCCAGCAGACCCATCTAATCATGAGCTACATAAAATAATTGTTATAGTAAGCCATTAATTTGGGGGATGATTTGTTACACAGCAAAAGCTAACCAATGCAGAAAAGAAGACATTCACTGAGCCTCTATGAAAGGTATGACACAAGACCTTCTGTATAGATTTCCTTATTACATTATTACTATGACTCCATGAGGTCGATGATATGCCTCCCCACTTTACTGTGGAGGAAACTGAGGCTCAGAGAAGTTCATCCACTGGCAGGTCAGAGAAGTAGTGGAGTCAGGAATAGAATCTGAAGCTAAGATGGATTTAACCTGCTAAGAGGGTGTGAAAGTCATGTCCGACTCTTTGCAACCCCATGGACTATACAGTCCATGGAATTCTCCAGGCCAGAATACTGGAGTGGGTAGCCTTTCTCTTCTCTAGGGGTCTCCCCAACCCAGGGATCAAAGCCAGGTCTCCCGCATTGCGGGCAGATTCTTTACCAGCTGAGCCACCAGGAAAACCAAGAATTCTGGAATGGGTAGCCTATCCTTACTCCAGTGGATCTTGCTGACCCAGGAATTTAACCAGGGTCTCCTGCATTACAGACGGATTCTTTACCAGCTGAGCTACTAAGGAAGCCGTAAGCTAAGAGGATACCTGCCAAGAAAAGGGTTTGTATAGCAGGAGTGAATTCTGTCCTTTGAAGGCTCAATATTTTTGGTCTGCAGGCTGCACAACCCACCTTGATGCTTCGCTTCTGGGAGCCCTAGTGAACTGTGTACCACATGGGGAAAGGAGTGTGCCGAGTCCAGAAAGCCTTAAAGAAGATGGGGTCATGATGAAAGGTATGAGAAGAAGGGGTCAAGGCAGTGCTTTCCAACTGAAATGCCTCAGAAGACCAGCTTCTGGGAGCCCGCTTGTAAATGATCAATTCCAATCTCATTATGACCGCAGCTGCCATTAACTCAGGAGCTAATTGCTATTAGCTTATAGAAACTCAAGAGGGTTTAGCTTCAAAAATTCCACGACACGGGGCCATCTCACTGCTTAAATGGCCACATTGCTGTTATTAATTCCTTTTGACTATTAGCTTATTACTGTTAAGTTATTATAACTTTGTATGAAGTCCTTGAACCAGATGCATGTCCTCCACACACATTTCATTACAGGGAGCAGAGTGCACCCAGAGGTTCAATATTTTAATTTCCATTTTTCTTTAAGGTATAGGCTTATTAAGAGGCATCAGGAAGGTCCTTGATTTTGAAGACAGGTTCCATAAGCAAAGGCTGTAACAAAAACCAGACTGTTCCACATTTTTATGCAGTTAAGGTCTTGGCAAGTGTAGAGCGAATCTGGGTAACAACAAAGCTTCGCACTGGAAGGGCCTTGGAGACTTGAGTTCATTCTCATGTTACGTTGGGGGAAACTGAGGATAGGAGATGGGTTCAGGACTCAGGTAAGGTAAAATGCCAGGTCTGCACTGGCCAGATGACAGCATCTGAAATAGCCAGGTCTTTGTTTCAGAGAAGTTAAAAGTCTGCTGAGGATGCCAAATTTGCAAGATTACCAATGCTAGACAATTACAGCAGGGTCCCTCATATTCCCTGTGAAAGATACCTATGTGCTAAGAAATGGGCCAAGACGCAATCCTTGACTCCTTTTTAGCAGAGAGCCAGCTGGCTGGAGAGCTACATGACAGTGTGTGAAATTAGACATATTTAACGGGTGACGACAAGGTTCTTTCTGTCTACGTTCAGAAGCCTCCCTTAACGAGATCCAGTCGGTCTGTTAAGAAAATAAGAGTGTGTGCAATTACCAAGTTCACCGTTTGTTTTTGTTTAACTTTGTAGCTTCTTCCCAGGATGCCTTGAGGCATGTCTGGAAAAATGTCAGCACTTGTTGCTAAGCAGATTCTGGTCCTGGGAAATGTTCTCTTTAATGCTCTCTGGAGTCCCTCTATGGCCAGGTCCAGGGGGGCAGTTGATGGGCGTGGTGCTTGGGGAGCCAGGGTTCTGACGCTAGCTCTGTCTCTAACTGCCTACGTGACTTGGAGTGCCGTGGTCTCCCTCGGAGCCTCAGTTTTCTCCTCAATACAGCTGAGGAAGAGAAGGTGGGATGCCATTGCTCCTCCAGATGTCAATTCTATATCTCTTTTATTGGGTTTTTTGCTCTTAAAGGCGTGGAAGAGGGAGGTGATAAGATGGAGCACTCTGCAGATTGAGTGCAGGGTTTTCTCCGAGGTCAGGGTTTCTGAAAGGATCCTAATTAAAGCCAAGTGAGCTCTTTTGAGTGAGAATCTCCGCAGAGTTGCTTGTTGACCTTGGGAGGACTGCTGAATGAGAGAGAAGTGAAAAAAAGAGACAAGAGAGAAAAGAGGAGAAAGAAGAGTCAGAAAAGGGTGCAAAAGCCACAAAGAAAAAGGGAGAGGAAGGAAAGGAGATGGAGTGGGGGCGGTGAGGAGGAGGAGACAGGCAGACCCAGGACAAGAAGAGAGATTTCAAGCAAAGAAGACAAATTGGTAGAAATTAGAAGGGAGGAAGGGTGAGCAAGAGAGAATAAAAGTAAGGAAGGACATCAAAGAAGATGGGATAATGGATGTGCATGCATCTATTGGTTAATTTATAGAGCATACAAAGTAGAAATTAGCTTCCCTTGCAGCATGGATGGGAGAGTGAAATGTTAAAGCAGAAAAAATATGTAAAAGCAGGAAGCACTTTATTTTTTTGATGTCGACACCTGGCCAAGGTTCTGACACACCGCACATGCAGTAGCAGGCAATTTTTGTCCGGGCATTGTGGACCCTGGCGTGGGATCTCCCGCTCACAGTGGTCGGTGGTCAGCACTTCCTCAAACTTGTGATCATTCAACCGTTGTGCCTGTTTCCACCCTCAGATTGTAACTGACATCGTAAGTCACTAGCTTTATGGAATCCCTGTAAATCCCTTCCCTCTTCCTGCCACCCTGAAGAGACACAGTCGTGTTTTACCTCGAAACAAAGCAGCCGCGCCCCCAGGGTAGGCTTGTGAGGAGAGAGCTGGGAGATAATCTCTCTCTGAGCCCTTTTGCTGGTGACCCACCTCCCCGCTGGAGCACAGCCTGCAGCCCTCGGTGGCTTAGCTGGCGCAGGGTTCCCCTCCATCTAGGATGCAGGAGGACCGGAGCTCTGAGAGGCTGGGGGAGGCAATTTGACGCTGCAGCTTTATCCCTTCCAGTTCTCTTGCTTCTGGGTCAGGTAATTTGGCCCCAAACACCACACAAAGATGAAACATGTTGTTCTCTCACTGCTCAGTGGCTCATCCCCCAGGCTCCAGAGGTCTCTAAGCTATGAAAACAAAGCAAAACACAGCCCATCTCCGGGCTTTCAATCTCTTAGTTTGCCTTGATTTTGTCAGTTCCACCCAGAGGACAGCAACCGGAGGTTATTGTCCAAGTTGGAAAGGCTCGACGTGGTCTGTTTCTGGAGAAAAGGGCTGGGAGCTGAGATGAAAGCCAGAGTTGGTAAAGTTCTGGAGGGATTTGAACGGAGAACCCCAGCTTGTCAGTAAGTCCTGTGTGTTCTGCAGTGCATCCATCTTTCATCCCCAGCACCTGGGAGGTATGGATAAATATGGACTCCGAGGAAGAAAGCTCTGCATGTGTTGTTCACCAGCTTCCATGGTGTAAATCCTCCCACTGTGGCCGTTTCAGGGTGTCAGTGGTCATGTCCCTGGAGGAGCTGGTGAGAGATGTTCAGCTCTGTCAGCTCTGATAGGAAAGGGCTGCAGCACACCACTGAGGAACGTTTCCTTGGACCTCTCTTCCCTTGTTCTTAACCCTTCTCTGTTCCTGAGAGTTCTTCTGAAATACAGGAATGACTATAGTGCTTTCCTGGTTATAAACCATCAGTGGCTCCCCATTGTTTATAAAATTCAAAGTCTGTGGTGCAGCATTCAAGGCCTTTTAAATTTGGCCTCACTCTAATTGTTTCAATCAGATGCATGACCCATAGAATATAATTCATACCTCCACCTGACCACCCCTCTCTGTTGGTCTCCCCTCACTGGGCTGCAAGTTCCTTATAGAGGGCGAGTCTGTGCCCCTTGTCTTTGCACCATCATGCATGCTATTCAAATATGGAAGGAAGAAGGAGTGGACTGATACTGGACCTTCTGCCTTTCCCAACAGGTCATGCTCACCACTTCTTCTGTAGTTTCTTGCTCTTGCCCTCCTAACACTTTCTCCACCTGTCAAACTTTAGACCCATTTCTCCTTGATGCAGAGTCAGCTGTGTGTGGGATCTCTTCACATTTCCACCCAACAGCAGACTTTAGCTGAGCTCCTACTATCTCCATATACTGTTCCGTGTGCTGAGGATACAGCTTTGGAAAAGACAGGCAGCATCCCGTTCCTCCTGCATCTGATGTCTGGTGGAAAGCAACCACCAAATGAATATAAGTGCAAATGCTATAGAGCAAAAGTGATTGGGAAAAACTAAAGCACAGAGGTGGTGATAGGGGTTAAGTGTTAGTCACTCAGTCATGTCTGACTCCTTGAGATCTCATGAACTATAGCCTGTTAAGCTCCTCTGTCCATGGGATTCTCCAGGCCAGAATACTAGAGTTGCCATTTCTTACTCTAGGGGATCTTCCCTACCCAGGGATCAAGTCTGCATCTCTTATGTCTTCTGCATTGGCAGGCGGGGTTTTTACCACTCATGCCACCTGGGAAGCCTTGGTGATAGGCTTTCCAGCTTGTTAAGTATGGCCAGGCAGGCATATCCAGGGAGGTGCTCTGAGAGGGGGAGGTACCCTTTTTTTTTTTTTTTTCCTCCTGTGGAGTCTGGCCTCTCCTATCTCCTCCACACTTTGTCTTGTTGATTATCTGTCTGTCCTACATATAATCAACCTGTCTCTTATGTGGGCTTCTTCCTGTTAACCCAGTGGACATGCCAATCAACAACCCTGTTCTGAGAAAAACAGCCCCTCCTTGACTTCATGCCCCTCTTCAGGTACTCTCTTTTCAGCCTGCCCACAATGGTGAGAAAGTACTTGCAATGTGGCTCTCTACTTACCTGCCTTCTGTATCTGCTGTCTTCCCTGCTCTGACACCTGCTCCCAACCTCCAGTAAATCCATTTTTGGCCTCAATCCAGGGACTCTGTGGTGCCGAGTCCAGGGGACACATCCTGGTCCTTACCTTGCAGGATCTCTGCAGAATCAGCCTGCTGCCGTCCTCTCCTCATCTCTCTCCTCCAGTCTAGCCCTCTTCCTGGGTTCTTTTTTTACATACTTCCTCTTAAAAGCTCACCTTCCTCAGGGTCTTCCCTTTCCTTTGGCTCCTCTTGTTGTTCAGCAACACACCCAAGACCACAGCCTCTGTCTACAAGCTAGTGAACCCACAGTCCACACCTATAACCAACTCCTGTCCCCAGAACCAGTGCCCCCAGACATCTCCAGCCTTGGGTGGCTCCAGACCTCCAGGGTCAGTGAGTCTGAAACTCACCACCTTATTGTCCAGATCAGCAGCTCTCCTTGGGTCCCAGCTCACACATGTTCTACCAGGACCCCCAGCAAGGAAGCTGGACATCATCCTAGAGTCGTCTCCCTCCCTGGCTTCCCTTCCTTAATCCAGCAGTTCCTGCTTACCTTCACCTCCTCACTAACTTCCAAGCTCACTCCTCATTTCCATCACTGTGCCCAGATTGCCCTCCTCTATCAGGTCTCCCAGATCCAGGATGGTCTCTGATCCACACAGAATTGCCAGAATAATCCCTTGGAGATGCAACTTGACGTCGCTCTCTACCTTAAACCTTTGTTTCATCCCTTTTTGCCTGCAGCGCATGGTGGACACCCTTAGACCTGTGCTACAGCCCCTCCATCACCAGCGCCCGCCTGCATCTCCATCCACTCCACCCTCAGTCTCTGCCTGGCACTCAGTATTCAGGGCATACCTAGCTCCTTGTCATTCTGTGCACTCAGCAGGCTGTTTAATGGCTCAGTTCCTTTGCTTACTCAGGGCCCTCTGCCTGGAATATCCTAACTTTGTCTGCCAAGCCTATCACCCAGCTCATCTCTCCTGGTTCTTCTTCTCTCAAATCAGGATTAGCAGCTCCAGGCACCTCCTCCCACTGCTGCATGTGACCCACTAATGTGGAGACAGTGCTCCCTCTTCTGTGCTCACCCCCTCATGCCCACCCTTCCCCCCACATATCCTACACAGGATTGTAATTATCCATTCATGCCTATTCCCTTCTCTGTCAGGGGAATATGCAGCCATGTCATATTCATTTTCGCATCCTCTGTACTTGACCCAGACTGTGAACTTGAAAAATGGTTTATGCTCAAAAGGACAGTGCTAGGCACCTGGTTAAGAGGAAAGCAAGAAATGTATATTGAGAAGGTAGGCAAGATAGCATTATGGTTCCTGCCTTGCTACTTAAGGGCTGCACATGCTCAGACAAGTCCCGGACCTCTCTGTGCCTCTGTTTCATCGCCTGTAAAATGGGGTGTTAGCAAAGCACCTCGTCAGAGGGCCGCTGGAGGATTAACTGGGATAGTGTGTGCAGAGTGCTTCCAGGGTCAGCTGGTTTGTAACTCGCGCACACAGTAGGACCTGTCCATTTAC